>NC_138174.1:35642076-37006385 GCF_964165515.1 Mesoplodon bidens | reverse complement strand
AAGGTGAAAGATGGCCCCAAGATGTGGAGTAATTAGTTTATTTCAGCTGGGTAATTTTACAGACTAACAAGTAGAAGGATTATTCCAACTGTTTTGGGGAAGGGATGGATATTTACAGGAACTGGGCCACTGCCCACTTTTTGGCCTTTTATAGTTAACCTTGGAACTGTCATGGTGCCTGTGGGTGTGTCATTTAGCATGCTAATGTATTACAATGAGCGTATAAAAAGGCTCAAGTTCTACTGGAAGTCACATCTTCCACCATCTTGGGCCTAGTTAGTTCTAACCAGTTTATGTCATATACTGTAATTAATGGTTGTGCCATTTTTTAATGGCTGTGCCTGTCCCTTTCTTTCCTTCATTACCCCTCAGAGATTTTATTTCCATATTCTTATGGGAAGCAAGGGGTGATTGTCTGTCTTCTGTAGCTGCTTCAGAGCTGAGTAGAGACATTGACACTGCCTGTCAGGGAGTAAAAATCTCTGGATGCCTGATCTAGGGGCCCCAGGGACAGGAGGGCTTCTTGTTTTAAATCAGAGGGTGGTAAGTGATGGAATTCTGGAATCCTTGCATAGCCAATCATCTTGATGTGGAACTGTTGTAACTGCTCCCATAAACTTCCTATGAATCTCCTTGAAGATGAAGCACTTGCAACAGCATCAGAATACAACGATAACTGCCTATAAATGACAAGATTTAAAATGTCATGGTTAAACACTTGATTACAATGTAACTGGCCAACTTGATTACTGCTGTGACACAAAACAATTTTAGATAATAACTAGAATAATGACTGGTAACCTTATATACCAGGACATATCCAAATTTTAGAAATTTCATATAATTTCTAAAATGTCTATATTAATAACGTTTACCCACAGTATAATCTGACAAGGCTTATCACTTATATGACAAGGTTTCCCATGTAATTTAACATACCAAGTAATCCTAATTAATTTAATATCTCTCTGAGATGCCTCAGAGTTCCTTTTCCACAAACCTTCTACAACTTTCTGTATCCATATTATTTTGTCCCCTATTTTCTTTTTCATTATGAAAAAATCAGCTCCAGGACAAATAACTCTCTTTTCCCTTTAACAAATACATTCCATTCCTCATACCTTCTTTTACTGAAAACATATCTTACTTCCCTGGCATACTGAAGTACTTCTTATTTTTAGTAGCTTCAATTACCCATGTTATACTTTTAATCCTTAAAAACCTTGATCTTTAGCAAGCAGCAAATAACTGTAAACTGTTTGTCATAACAACATTTTCTGACTGGAAAACTTATGTTTTAGTTTTCCTCTCCTAAGAAGACAAAGGTAGACAAACTTAGACCCACCCAGTAATTAATATTCCAACATTTTATCCTATTTAAAATGACCCAGATAGTCGATGATTTACCACAATTTAATTTAGTTTAAAGTTACCAAAATCTGGAAAGACTATTTTAGATAGACATTCCAAAAATATAATTATTCTTATAGAGTTTACCTAAAAGCCCTTATCTCATTTACATTTACAGTAAGTCCATAACATACGAACCTTCAAGTGGTGAACTTTCTAAGATGCAAACGTGCATTCCATTAACGTCAGGCGTAAGTTAAATTGCAATTTGCCTTCCATCTCCTATTGCTAATGATCCTTCAGCTCTACCATCTCCTACATCTTCTCCTTTCTCCAGTCAGTAACTCTTCTTGCTTGTTCACTCGATCCCAGCCCCTGTATGCCAGCTGTTGTACTGTACTACTGTAATTTTCAAGGTACTGTACTATAAGATTAAAAATGGTTTATTTTTTTGTTTGTTTGTTTGTTGTGTGAAAAGTGTTATAAACCTATTAAAGTACAGTACTATATAGCTGATTGTGTTAGTTGGGTATCTAGGTTAACTTTGTTGGACTTACGAAAAAATTGGACTTACAAACGTGCTCTTGAAACAGAACTCATTCATATGTAGGGGGCTTACTGTACTTCCCATGTTGACAAAATATGTCAACAGATATAAGGTCTTACTTGACCTTCAGTAAGCTTAGGTACAACAGAAGTATTATAAGATACATACAAATACATAAACAAAGAGCTCATATTTCCCTTTCCAAAATTTCAAACATGAGTCGGGTACAACAATGTAAAACCCATCAGTTACAAAAGAGGTTGGATTCAATTGGATTTCTGGCAGATGAAACAAATCAAGGCACCTGTCTAGATGGCGAAATCATTTTTACTAGTATTTATGGGAAAGATACTTAAGATTTCTGTTTGTTCTTGACAAGTGAAGTTCTAAATTACCTACCCACTTTTCTGAAATTTTCATTATAAAAAGATGTGGGAGATGATTGTTCCTGGAGAGGAACAGTTATAATATTTGCATTTTAAAGGCATAGGAAGAGAGAGGCATTTTTTTTTTTTCCTAGGAGGATGACTTTGTTCCCTTAAGGCCAGAAAAAACAAAGTTTTTTGTTTTGTTTTGTTTTGTTTTGTTTTCTCAATACTTACAAACCTCTTAAGATAAGTTGGGGGCTTCCCTGGTGGCGCAGTGGTTGGGAGTCCGCCTACCGATGCAGGGGACGTGGGTTCGTGCCCCGGTCCGGGAGGGTCCCACGTGCTGCGGAGCAGCTGGGCCCGTGAGCCATGGCCGCTGAGCCTGCGCGTCCAGAGCCTGTGCTCTGCAACGGGAGAGGCCATGACAGTGAGAAGCCCGTGTACCGCAAAAAAAAAAAAAAAAAAAAAAAAAAAAAGATAAGTTGGGGAGGTTTGAGAAATGGTAAAAAAAAAAAAAAAAAGAAATAGTGAGCTATGGATTATTCCTGGAGCTACACCTCTGGTCCTGAAAAGACTAGATTTGTAAAACAAGGACAATTCCTGCTCCCCCACCCAAAGTGTTGAGTGGCCAGCTCAATGATATCAAAGGACTGAAACACGCATTCACCTATGCTGGAATGCTTTACTTTCTCTTTTTCAGCTTAGGAGAAAAGACATCCCCACCCAATTCCTAACAAGTTCTGAATATCAGCTATGGTTAACTTAGTCAGACCAGTGGCTTCCCATTTTGGAAATTTATTAACAAACACTTTTGAGGATTCTCCCTGGGTTTAAAAATTCTTTAGTTATGGCACTCAGCTTGGACTTTGATCTGAGGAGGCTTGCCTTCAGCCTCATGTGGTCCCACTTTTAAAGGTAGCCTTGCCAGAAATACTAGCTCTGTCAGGGACCTTAGTGTTCCAGAGAGCAGGGTTCACTTGAGGAACATTATGGAGTGGAAACCACCTCTGATTAGGGACTGAGGTAGGTTCCCACAGTCAAGAGCAATCATTTTTCTTGGTGGATGCTTTCTCTGTGAGGATCTCCAAATTGGACTATTATCTGGAAATTAGTAAGTAAGTAGGCCCTTCCCAGCAGGGAATGGGGCACTCAGGTATGAGCAGAAAATGATGTGCAAAGGTCAAATTTCCTAGCAAGAAGCTGAGGTGGGGAATTGCTTGGTTTGGGGCCTTCCATTGATTCCTATTATCATATAGAACTTGGAACAAGGGTCCAGGAAAATCAGTTAGCACAGTGTAGGCTGCATCTAGCTTTCCTACCCACCGCATCAATGGTTACCTTAGCTTTCTCAGGAGAAACGGCCAGGTGTCCTTTGGGAGACAAGGAGTGTCCTGGGCCTTGCCAGTCTTTGGTCTTCTTAGCTATTATTGCCACCCACTTCCAGTGGCCCTCTTGTTTGTATATTAGGTAGGGTCAGTAGACTTTGCCCATACAGGTGACATTCATCCTTCCAGTGGCCCTCCTGGTCACATTTAAATTAGATATCTTTTTGGAAGGACAGTGGCTCTGATCCAGGCTTCCTTGATCCTATCCCTGCCATGAGTCCCCAAAAGGGAGAGTAACTCTGATGTGGTGCAGGAGTTAGGAATGCCACCAATATTTGTGCCTTTCACTTTTGTTCCTGAGTCATTTTTGCCTCTTCATCCCTATTTTTATTGCTGAATACTCTAAAGGCCAAGTCCATGAGCTGATTCATGGATTTCTGGGGTCTTCAGTTGCCCAGATGGGGCCTTAGGGTTAGCTGGTCCATGAGACTATCTCCCTCTTTATTTGTTGGGATAGGCGTTCTCATCTTCATTGTGGACTTTGGGGAGGTGGACTCATTTAAAACATTGGGCTCCTGTGAGGAAATGTACTTTGAAGGGGCATGAGAGAGGCACACCCTACAGGAGTTCTTTAGACCTGGATCTTGGAATAGGGTCATGAACATTTGGATGTATGGAACTTCCCCCTCCACTTTTGGTTATGATGTCATGACAAGACAAGGGTCTGAGGGATCCTGACCAGATGGTAGTTATTCGTCCTTGTACTCTCACAGTGTCAACAGTGGGGTCCCTCTAGGCACTCAAAATCTGCCTGTTCAGTGAGCCTGAGGAGACCCCTTGGATTAATCAAGGAGAGGAACAAGAGTAAGAAGGAGAAAAAGCGACCAGAGTTCCAGGGCCTAAATCCTTCAGACATGGAGGAGACCTAGTCCCTGAGTCAACTAAGTGGATTACCTTTATCACTGCAAAAGAAAAAGAGACACAAATAGAGCTGAAGGGTAGGTCTGGATCACCTGAAAGGTAGTGATAATAATACAAGGTAAAAACTCCCCTCAGGATATGGTCCTTGTGATGTTGATGAGGTCTACCTCTTCACAGAAGTAAAAGAGGCAACATGGAAACCTGTTGGCAAAGCTGGCAGTGAGGCTCAAAGTTCAGTAGACAGTTTAAGAAGTCAGTAGAGAAGAAGGTGAAGGAAGCTATAAAAGAAATCAAGAGCAAAGAAAGAAGGTGTATAGCCATGGCTCTTCCTAGAGTACAGAGGAGTTGGCAAGAAGGTGTACAGCCATGACACTTCCTAGGCCAGAGATTCATAAACCCACTGAGAGAGGTGCTAGACCACTACCTAGACTCAGGAGTTCATAAAGCCTGCAGCTCCTGTGAGGGAAGTTCCTGCCCACAACTTTCACTCAGGGGTGCAATATCCAGGGTGAAGATCCCTGGGGAAAAATGGTAAGAAGGTGTATAGTCATGATGCTTCCTAGGAGAGATCCATAAGCCCACTGAGAAAGCTGAGAAAGGTGTTTGACCACTACCTCTGCTCAGGTGTTAGTAAAGTCTGAGACCTTCATGAGATGTGACCCTTAACAGGGAGCATGACATCCATCTTGGTGCCATAGTCAACAGCAGATTGAAATAAAGAGGAAGACTGATTGGGACTTAGAAGGTGCACAGCCTCAATGCTTGCTAGAGGGGGAAGAGACTATGACCCTATTGAGGGAGGTGTTCTCCCATAACTTCCGCTCAGGGGTGTAATGAGACCATAAGCTCCAAGAGCACTTGGGGAGTGCTGCACCGCAAATCTAGAGGAGGACTCATGGAGTCCCCCAATTTGGGTCTCCTGATGCAGTTTTGGCATCCCAGAACCAGACCGAGACTAAAAACATGTGGGGAGAGGAAATTGGGCTCGCAGAGACCTAAAGGGAAAACTCACCTGATCAAGTTTTCAATTATTTGCTGCAGTCTTAATTTGGATGTCCGTGTTGTCATCTCAGTGGATCTTCTCAAGTCCAAAGAGACAGAGCAATAGGGGAGAATGAGAAAGGTTGAGGGGAGAAAAGCCTCGGGTTCACTGAGCTCGTTCATGGTCAGAGCACTGGTCTGCCCGCCAGATCCCACAGGCAATGTCAACAACTACCTAAGGGGCTACTAGAATATACAAGGCATGAGAGGAGTCAAAACCATCCTCCATAGAGGGAAGCCATAGCCTGATAAGCCAATTTAGATTATGCCCTTTGAGGTCCTTTCTATATTCACTGGGACTGTCCCTTTGTGGTCACCAGAAAAGATGTTTCAGCAAATAGGGCATGAGAGGATGGTCCTGTCCCAGGTCTTGGGTGAGTCTCTGATACAGGCTGCCAAGTGAGGGTTCTTGGCTTCCCACAGGAAAGAATTTAAGAGTAAGCCTAGGCTAATGAGTGGGAGGATTATTCCAAATATTTTGGGAAAGGGGTAAATATTTCAAGGAATTGGGCTACCAACCACTTTTCGGTCTTTTTATAGTCAGCCTCAGAACTGTCCTGACACCTCTGGCTGTGTCATTTAGCATGTTAATATATTACAGTGAGAATATAATGAAGATCAAGGTCTACTGGAAATCAAATCTTACATCATCTTGTCCCTAGTTGGTTCTAATCAGTTTATGTTTTATCTTGTTCTTAATGATTTTGTCATTCTTTTAATGGTTGTGTCCTGCCCTCTTCCTTCCTATCTAACTTTGAGTCTCGAACCAAGAAACAGTACTTTAATGTGATTCTTGTTTTCTAGTGCTAAATCCTATATTTTGACTAATTTATATATGTTTTGTCTTATCCGTTCTTACCAGCCTCCATTCTCACCACTACCTTATTAAATAATCTAATAATCAATATGCTAAATAAGTAATGTTCTGAAACTCTTGGAAATGTGTTTTGAGATAAAATTTTTTTTTGTTAATTATGGCCATGGGAACTTTTTGATAACAGTATCTATTATTTTTATCTTTTTTTTTTCATTCTCAAGCTATAATGGAAGGTCTAATCTACAAGCAGTGTACAATAACTATTTGTGGAGAAATGAGTTAAAGTAAATAAATACCTTTTAAAGGCCTCTGATGAATGTTAATTTGAATCTACCAATATTAAAGTAGAAAATTATATAAAGCCTACTCAAATTTCATTTACATTCCTTAAGTACTACATAGTAGTATCCTTTATTTATATATATATTTGATTGCTGAAAGTTGTTTCATTTTTAAAATTTCTTTTTGATGAAGTATGAAAACAGAAAGTACACTTCTGTTCTTTAAAACACCCTTTCAGAATTGTTTTTCCTAATCTCCTTAGTATCAAAATTCTGTCCTGAATTTCTTAAATAAGAAACAAAAAAAATGATATAAACATTCAGCTTGTAGGTACACCAGTGCAACTCTTTCACATCCTTGTTGCCTAGGAATATTTAAAGAGAATTGGTAATGAGATTTACCAGTTTTAAATCTCAGAGGTCTGTCTGATGATCTTTTAGGTGTGGATACTTAAACCCTGGTTCATGTAGTAGCTACATGAACTACTTCACACTTAAGACCCACAAATCAAAGTTTGCCTTCTGACAAAGATGAATTTTTATTATATTATATATATATATATATATATATATATATATATATATATATATATATATATATATATATATAATATATTTATTTTTTTAAGTAGAAAGTTTAATAATGAGAGAAAAGCAGAAAAAAAAAGAAGAGGGCAATTGGAATTGGAATGCAAAATGTTATGTGTACTTATATATAATAGAGCAATAAATTAGTAAGATGATCTCTCAGGAAAGAAGAGAGAAAAGATTAAAATAAAAGTAAAGTACAATAAATACAGCAAAGACAATGGCATATTGTTTTCATTTTGAACACGGAACATAAACATAGATATCAGGTAACAACTCAGAAAATGATCAAATAAAAGTGAGTAATACAGACAAGAGAGAGATAAAACCACACATTTAGTCACATTCAAAAATGTGTGTTCCAAATTGATCCATCAGCAGATACTTATCTAAACAGGATTGAATTCCAAGGACCAATGAAAGCATTTTCAGGATCCTTAAACTTTTAGAGCAGCTTTTCACATTAAATTCCTAAATAAAGCAAGAGGATATTAATCATTGTAGGTGGTGGTAAGCTGGAAAGGTTGAAAAAAGCATTTCATTTTTTGATCTGAGAGAAAATTATGCACTTCAAGGAAAACATTTTATGAATAAGAACTGATTTATTCTGGAGAATGAGGTTATACCTATGTACAAAAACCACTTGCATTAAAATAGGGAAATATTTCATGGTAGTATTTTCCATTGGTGTATAATTTGGAGGTTACTTTTCTACTTTCACTTAGTTCTTCAACCATCATTGGGAAAATGGCATAGTGAGAGCAATAGCTTATACTTTGCTTATAATTTGGTTTTTAATATAAACATAAATATGTGTGTGTGTGTGTGTGTGTGTGTGTAAAATCAGAAAGAAAGGTCATTCTTTCCTGCTTCTCACATTCCCCAGTACTCCTGAGCTCAAAATTGTACTTCTATATGAAAAAAAAGGAGGGATAAAAGAGGCACGGGGACCAGAGATGTAGTTTTAACAAATTTCTAATTTGTACTTGAAGAAATAAATATTTCTGGATCCATGCACTGAGAACATGCTAGTTGTATGGATTGTGAACTTGTTTTTTAGCTTGAGATGTGGAAATTTGGTTAATGAACAATAATAATCTTGTAGCATAGTTCTCCAATTTTTTTTTGTTTGTGGTAGAGTCCTAACAATTGGCATGAATTAGTTGAATTCCAGGAGATGTATTCTCCTTCTCAGTTTCTGACTTTATTCCTCATTTCTGGCAACTCTAAGCTTCAGGTAAAATGTATGGGTTTTAAAATAAATCTAAGTCAATAGTGTAATATTTTGGGAAAGGATAATATTTTATATAAAAATTGTAAGCAAATATCTTATTTAGTTATGTGATATCTCAAGCCGAGTAAAGATTAAAAATGAGAGAGAAGCCATAGTCAAACATATGTTAGTACTTTAAAATTTTGTAAGACAAGGATATTTTTTTCTTATGGCTTTGAATTCTCTAGAGGAAAAGGATACTGACTTAATATAATGTTATTAATTTAAAAATAATATTAAAAGTTAATTTTAAACTTTTGCTTTTGTGGGGGAGTGACCAAGATGGTGGAGTATGAAAATCCTGAGCTCACCCTCTTTCATGTGCACACCAAAATTACAACTATTTACAGAGCAACTATTGATGAGAATGACCTGAAGACTAGCAGAAAATATCTTCTACAACTAAAGAAATAAAGAACCAAAATGAGCTGGGCAGAATGGACAGAGATGTAGTATAGTCTAGCCTCTCACCTCCAGGTAAGAGAGCCACAAAATGGCAGATTATCAAATTTTCAGAGGTTATCCCCAAGGAGAAAGTGGTCCAAGCCCCACATTGGCCTCCCAAGCCAGGGATTCTGCATCAGGAAGTTCAGCTCTGAGAACATATGGCTTTGAAGGTCAACAGGATTTTCGTTTGGGAGAACCATAGGGCTATAAGAAGGAGAGACTCCACTCTTAAAAAGCACACCCAAAATCTCACATGCTCCAAGACCTAGGACAGAAGAAGTAATTTGAAAGCAGCCTAAGTCAGACCCCCTTGGTGGTCTTGGAGAGACTTTCAGAGAGACAAGAGGCAACTGAGATACACCCTGGGGACAGAAACATAGGCAGCAGTCTTTTGGGGCAGCTCACTCTACCAGAAAAACTCTGGTGCTGGCAATTGTCATTTTAGAGTCCTTATTAGTGCCTGAACTTACCCTGCCCACTAACCAGTCAGTGTCAGTCCTGGGACTCCACAAGTCAAGTAGCAAGCCTGACACAGCTCCACCTACCAGCAGGCCAGCACCAATCTTGGCACACCACCCCTCCCCCCCACCCAGGCAAACTCACCAGCAGGCCAAAATCTTCCAATCTAGGACTGGTGCTGACCACTAAGAGTTGGCAACCTTTATACTATGCAGACCTTGTCAATCAACTGGGCTGGAGGGCCAGCCATGCTTACCAATGTGTTCACAGTAGTTGGCCCTAACACAGCAGAAACATTACATGATGATAAAGGGATAAGTACAAAAATAAAATATAACAATTGTAAATATATATGCACCCAAAATAGAACCTAAATACATAAAGCAAATACTAACATACATAAAGGGAGAAATTGATAGTAACACAATAATATTATGGAACTTTAACATGACAGTTGCATCATGGACAAATCAAGCAGACAGAAAATCAATAAGGAAAAATTATTTCACCTTAAATGAAACAGAAGAATTTAATGAGCAAAATAATTTAATGTTTTATATAAATAAAACAGTTCATCCCAAAACAATAAAATACATTCTTTTCAAGTTTACATGGAACTTTCCCCAGGATTGATCTCATGCCAGGACACAAAACAAGCTCCAGTAAATTTTTAAAAGATTGAAAACATCTCAAGAATCTTTTCCAACCACAAGGCTATGAGACTAGAAATCAACTATTGGAAAAAAAAAAACCTGCAAAAATATACAAACGTAAAGTGTAGACAATATGCTACTAAACAACAATGTATCATTGAAGAAATTAAATTAGAAATCAGAAAATGCCTAAAGACAATTGAAAATAAACACAATGTTCAAAAATCTAGCAGATACAGCAAAAGAATTTAAAAGAGAAATTTATCTCAATACAAGCCTAACTTAGGAAACAAACAAACAAACAAAAAACTTCAAATAAACAATCTAAACTTCCACCTAAAGGAGCCAGAAAAGGAGGAACAAGCAAAATTCAAAATTAGTAGAAGCAAAGTAATCCGAAATATCAGAGCAGAAATAAATGAAATAGGGCTTCCCTGGTGGTGCAGTGGTTAAGAGTCTGCCTGCTGATGCAGGGGACACGGGTTCGTGCCCCGGTCTGGGAAGATCCCACATGCCATGGAGTGGCTGGGCCCATAAGCCATGACCCCTGAGCCTGCACGTCCGGAGCCTGTGCTCCATAACAGGAGAGACCACAACAGTGAGAGGCCCGTGTACTGTAAAAAAAAAAAAAAAAAAAAAAAAAAAAAGAAATGAAACAGAGGCTAAAAAACAATAGAAAGGTTAAATGAAACTAAGAGTTAGTTTTTTTCAAAAAATAAACAAAAATAATAAACCTTTAGTCAGATTTATCAATAAAAAGAGAGAGCTCAAATAAATAAAATTAGAAATGAAAGGGTAGAACCCTAGAAATAAAAAAAAAGATCATGAGAGATTTCTACAAATAATTATATGGCAATAGAATAACCTAGATAAAATGAATACATTTCCTAGAATGTACAATTACCCAAGACTGAGTCAGGAAGAAATGGAAAACATGAACAGGCCGATTACCATTAAGGAAAATGAATCAATAAAAACAAACAAACAAATAAAAAAACAAACTCCCCTCAAAGTATTTCAGGACCAGATGGCTTCATAGGTGAATTCTACCAAATATTTAAAGAAGAGTTAACACCTAATCTCCTCAAACAATTCAAAAAATTTAGAGAAAAGAATGCTTCTAAACTCATTCTATGAGGCTATCATCACCTTGACATCAAGACCAGACAAAGACATCTCCAAAGAATTATAGGTCAATATAGTTAATGAACATTAGATTTGCGTAGATGTAAAAATTCTCAATGAAATATAAGCAAACTGAATTCAACAATACACTAAAAGTATCATGCATCATGATTAAGTGTGATTTATCTTGGGGAGGTAAGATGTTTTAAAACCTGTGAATCGATCAATGTGATACACCACATTAAGAAATGAAAGAATAAAAATTATATTGTCATCTCAATAGATGTTGAAAAAGCTTTTTTGACAAAATTCAACATTAATTTATGACTAAAAATTCTAAAATAATTGGGTTTAGAGGGAACATACCTCAACATAAAAAAGGCCATTCATGACAAACCCACAGTCTGTATTATACTCAATAGTGAAACTCTGATAGCATTTTCTCTTAGATCAGGAAGAAGATAAGTATACCCACTCTCACCATTTCTATTTAACATAATACTAGAAGTCCTACTCACAACAAGCAGAAAACAAAAAGTAAATGAGGAATCCAAATTGAAAATGAAGAAGTTAAACTATCACTGTTTGCAGATGACATGTTCCTATATATAGAAAATCATAAAGACTCCATCAAAAAATAATAGAACTCATCAAAAGATTCAGTAAAGTGCACATTACAAAATTAATATACACAAATCTCTTGCATTTCTATAACCTAACCATTAATAATCAGAAGTTAAGAAAATAATCTTATTTATAAATGTACCCAGAAAAATAAAATACCTAGGAATAAATCTAATTAAGGAGGTAAAAGACCTGTTCTTGGAAAACTATGACACTAATAAAATAAATTAAGAATGACACAAATAAATGGAAAAATAGACCATGTTCATTGATTTGAAGAATTAATATTGTTAAAATGACCATAGTGCCCAAAGCAATCTACAGATTCAGTGCAATCCCTATCAAAATATCAATGGCATTTTTCACAGAACATGAACAAATAATTCTAAAATTTGTATGGAAACACAAAAGACCCTAAATCACCAAAGCAATCTTGAGAAGGAACAAACCTGGAGTTATCCTGCTACCTATTTTCAAACTATACTACAAAGCTACAGTCATCAAAATCATATAGCACTGGAACAAAAATAGATACATAAATCAATGGACCATAATAAAGAGCCCCCACATTTACCCACACTTATATGGTCAATTAATCTACAACAAAAGACACAAGAAAATCCAAATGAGGAAAAGACAATCTCTTCAATAAATGGTTTTGGGGAAATTGGATGCCTAATTGCAAAAGAATCAAAATGGATTACTTTCTCACACTATATATATATATATATATATATATATATATATAAAATATTTTTATATATTTATATAATGTGTTAACTCAATATAGATTGAACACTTATATAAGACCTGAAACCATAAAATCTCTAGAAGAAAACATAGGCAGTATGCTCTTTGACACTGATCTTAGGGATTTTGGCTTTGTTTGTTTTTTGCCCTTCAGGCAAGGGAAACAAAAGCAAAAAATAAACAAATGGAATTATATCAAGCTAAGAAGTTTTTGCAAAACAAAGGAAACTATCAACAAAACAAAAAGTCATCCTACTGAGAGGGAGAATTTATTTTCTAATAATATATCCAAAAAAGGTGCTAATATCCATATACAAACAATTCATATAACTCAACCTCTAAAAAACAAACCAAGTTAAAACATGCTCAGAGTACCTGAATAGATATTTTTCCAAAGAAGACATACAGATGTTCAACAGACATATAAAAGATGCTTAACATCACTAATAATCAGAGAAATGAAAATCAAAACCACAATGTGATATCACCTCACACCTGTGAGAATGGCTATTTTCAAAAAGATAACAAATAGCAAATGTTGGTGAGGAGGTGGAGAAAAGGGGACCCTCATATACTTACGGTGGGAATGTAAATTTGTGCAGCCACTATGAAAACAGTATAGAGGTTCCTCAAAAACTTAAAAATAGAACTACCATATGATGCAGCAATTCCACTACTGGGTATTTGTCTGAAGAAAACAAAAGCACTAATTTGAAAAATATATATATGCCCTCCTATTCTCATTGCAGAATTATTTACAATAGCTAAGATATGGAAGCAACCAAAGTGTCCATCAATAGATGAACTGATACAAAATAAAATAGACACACACATAAACACACACACAATGGAATATTACTCAGCTTGAAAAAAGAATGTAATCTTGCCATTCGTGACAAAATAGATGGACTTAAGGGTTATTATGCTAAGTGAAATAAGTCACAGAGAGAAAGATAAATATCATGTGATTTCACTTATATGTGTAATATGAAAAACAAACCAAACAGAAAACAGAAACAGAGTCACAGTTTTGGAAGTGGAACTTCCAATAAACTTGGTAGAGTAACAGGATACAAAATTAATGTAGAGAAATCTCTGGCACTCCTATACACTAATGATGAAAAATCTGAACGAGAAATTATGGACACACTCCCATTTACCATTGCAACACAAAGAATAAAATACCTAGGAATAAACCTACCTGGGAGACAAAAGACCTGTATGCAGAATACTATAAGACACTGAAGAAAGAAATTAAAGAGAATACAAATAGATGGAGAGATATACCATGTTCTTGGATTGGAAGAATCAACATTGTGAAAGTGACTATACTACCCAAAGCAATCCACAGATTCAATGCAATTGTTAGCAAACTACCAATGGCATTTGTCACAGAACTAGAACAAAAATTTTCACAATTTGCATGGAAACACAAAGGACCCTGAATATCCAAAGCAATCATGAGAAAGAAAAACAGAGCTGGAGGAATCAGGCTCCCTGACGTCACACAATAATACAAAGCTACAGTAATCAAGAGAGTATGGTACTGGCACAAAAACAGAAAGATAGATCAATGGAACATGATAGAAAGCCCAGAGATACACACATGAACCTATGGTCACCTTGTCTTTGATAAAGGAGGCAAGAATATACAATGGAGAAAAGACAGCCTCTTCAATAAGTTGTGCTGAGAAAACTGGACAGCTACATGTAAAAGAATGAAGTTAGAACACTCCCTAACACCATACTCAAAAAGAAACTCAAAATGGATCAAAGACATAAAGTTTAGGTCAGACAATATAAAACTCTTAGCCGAAAACATAGGCAGAACACTCTATGACATAAATCACAGCAAGATCTTTTTTGACCCACCTCTTAGAGAAATGGAAATAAAATAAAAAATAAACTAATGAGAACTAATAAAACCTGAAAGCTTTTGCACAGCAAAGGAAAACATAAACAAGATGAAAAGACAACCCTCATAATGAGAAAGAAATATTTGCAAATGAAGCACTGACAAAGGATTAATCTCCATAATTTACAAGCAGCTTATGCAGTACAGTATCAGAAAAAAAACAAACAACCCAATCCAAAAATGGGCAGAAGGCTTAAATAGACATTTCACCAAAAAAGATATACAGATTGCCAACAAACCATGAAAGGATGATCAACATCATTAATCATTAGAGAAATACAAATCAAAACTAGAATGAGGTATCACCTTACACCAGTCAAAATGGCCATCATCAAAAACTCTACAAAAAATAAATGCTGGAGAGGGTGTGGAGAAAAGGGGACCCTCTTGCACTGTTGGTGGGAATGTAAATTGATATAGCTACTATGGAGAACAGTATAGATTTTCCTTTCGAAACTAAAAATAGAACTACCATATGACACAGCAATGCCACTACTGGGCATATACCCTGAGAAAACCATAATTCAAAAAGAGTCATGTACCACAATGTTCATTGCAGCTCTATTTATAATAGCCAAGACATGGAAACAACCTACGTGTCCATCAACAGAGGAATGGATAAAGAAGATGTGGCACATATATACAATGAAATATTACTCAGGTATAAAAAAACAAAAAAAAAACTTAATTGAGTTATTTGTAGTGAGGTGGATGAACATAGAGTCTGTCATACCGAGTGAAGTAAGTCAGAAAGAGAAAAACAAATACCGTATGCTAACACATATATATGGAATCTAAAAAAAGAAAAAATAATGTTCTGCAGAACTTATGGCAGGACGGGAATATAGACACAGACGTAGAAAATGGACTTGAGGACACGGGGAGTGGGCAGGGTAAGCTGGGATGAAGTGAGAGAGTTACATGGACATATATACACTACCAAATGTAAAATAGCTGGCTAGTGGGAAGCAGCCGCATAGCATAAGAAGTTCAACTCGGTGCTTTGTGACCACCTAGAGGGGTGGGATTTGTACGGTGGGAGGGAGATGCAAGAGGGAGTAGATATGGGATACATGTATAAGTATAGTTGATTCACTTTGTTTTAAAGCAGAAACTAACACACCATTGTAAAGCAGTTATACTTCAATAAAGTTGTTAAACAAACAAAAAATGAGTTATGGTTAATGTCAATAGAGAAGATACACCATTCATAAAATAAATCAAAATGCTGTGCAAACAATTTCAAAAAAATTGAAAACCCAATACACTATCTCTGGGTTAAGTTCCTGTATGAAAAGAGCTTAGAAGTAATCACTCCTATTCTCACAAAAAGGAAAAGGCTGACTGAACTGAAAATCAAAAAGTTTTCTCAGGCCCATCACAGAAATGAGGACACAGGGCAAATCACCATGCAGAAACTGGAGAGTCAGTAGAATATAGGAATTCACAGCTGAGAGCAGCATACCTGGATCAGAAACTGCATGAGATAATAATTGGTAGGAACAATTGTATGGTAAGTAATGGATAGCAGGAGGCTGAGTGTAGACTGTATTGAGATCTAAAAACGACTGTGGGACTAGTCTTAAGGAGAACCTCACAGTTGCATGGCTAACTGTTGGAGTTCCATTAGGCTATTATGGTAGATAACAGAGAAAAATCCCCTTGGGAATTAAGTATCTATCAATACCAGAAAGATCTCTGGAAAATTCCCAAACATTTTGAGAGTAATCAAGATATTTCTAAATAACACATGGGTCTTAGAAAAAGTCTCAAGAGAAATTTAAAAATGTATTTTGAGCTAACTGAAAATGAAAATGTAATTATGACAATATGTAAGGTGTAGCAAAAATGCTTAGAAGAAATTTATAGCATTGAGTCCATTTATTAAGAAATAGGAAGATCTGATCCAAGAGGCAGGATCAAGACGGCAGAGTAGGAAGACACTGAGCTCACTTCTTTCCATGAACACACAAAAATTACAACTTCCTCAGAAAAATTCTCTCAGAACAACCTGAAGACTAGCATTACGCTATTCTACAACTAAGAATACAAAGAAAGAACACATCAAGATGGGTAAGAGGGGAAGAGAAGCAATCTAGTTAGGACCCACACCCCCAGCATGCAACCCAGAAGAGAGGAAAATCACAAGCTTGGTGATTCTCCCTAAAGATTGAGGGTGTGAACCACATTTTGGGCACCCTAGCCTTGGGGCTGGCACCAAGAAGATGAGACCCATTAACAGACTTTGAAAACCAGTGGGGCTTACAATTGGGAGAACTGGAGAACTATAGGAATCCAAGACTTCACTCTTAAAGGGTGAGCACACAAACTTATTCCCAGTCTTAGTATAGAGGCAGCAGATTAAAAAGTGCCTGATGCATTAATTGACCTGACAAGACCATTCCAGTATGCCCCACAGCCCACAGTAGGCATTGGCTCTAAAAGTGCTCTGCCCTCACTAAGATGGCTACCACTGTGCCCTAAGAGAAGCTAAGGCTCACACTGGGATACAGCCCTAGCCTCTCTGCTCTAACCCAACCCTGCCTAGGTGGCAGCCACCAGAATACTGTGGGAGAAGCTCTAACTCAGATTGGGCTCCAGCTCTAGCAATGCTACCAAGGCAATGATATTGGTGCAACCCAGAAAAAGCCCTGGCCCATGTTTGCTTCACATCCAGGTCTCCCACCAAAGCCACTGGGTACACA
Organism: Mesoplodon bidens; assembly: GCF_964165515.1. NCBI lineage: Eukaryota > Metazoa > Chordata > Mammalia > Artiodactyla > Ziphiidae > Mesoplodon > Mesoplodon bidens. The sequence goes on along the minus strand of NC_138174.1, from coordinate 36,989,196 downwards.
CAGACTGCTTAGGGACACTCCCACACAAGGGCAAACATTTAAGACTGGGATGGGTAAGTGTCCTAATTTCATAGAGACAAACAGAAAGTCAAATAAAATGAAAAGACAAAGAAATGTGTTCCAAGTGAAAGAACAACATAAAACAACAGAATAACACCCTATAAAATGGATATAAATAATTTACCTGATAAAGAGAAAAAAAAAGAGTAGGCTCAAATCAATAAAATTAGAAATTAAAAAAGGAAAAGTTACAACAGACACCACAGAAATAAGAAGGATCATAAGAGACTACTACAAGCCACTATATACCAATAAAATGGACAACCTGGAAGAAATGGACAAATTCTTAGAAATGTATGATCTCCCAAGACTGAAACAAGAAGAAATAGAAAATATGAACAGACCAATCACAAGTAATGAAATTGAAACTGTGGTAAAAAAAAAAAAAACTCCCAACAAACAAAAGTCCAGGAGTAGATGGCTTCACAGGTGAATTCTATCAAACATTTAGAGAAGAGTTAACACCTAGTCTTCTGAAATTCTTCCAAAAATTTGCAGAGGAAGGAATACTCCCAAACTCAATCTATGAGGTCACCATCACCCTGATACCAAAACCAGACAAATATACAACAACAACAAAAATTATAGGCCAATATCACTGATGAACATAGACAAAAAAAATCCTCAAAACTTACTAGCAACCCAAATCCAACAATACATTAAAAGGATCATACACCATAATCAAGTGAGATTTATCCCAGGGATATAAGGATTATTCAATATCTGCAAATCAATCAGTGTGATACACCACATCAACAAGTTAAGGAATAAAAAACATATGATCATGTCAATAGATGGAGAAAAATCTTTTGACTAAATTCAACACATATTTATGATAAAAACTCTCCAGAAAGTGAGAATAGAGGGAACCAATCTCAACATAATAAAGGCCATATTTGACAAACATACTGCTAACATCATACTCAATGGTGAAAAGCTGAAAGTATTTCCTCTAAGATCAGGAACAAGACAAGGATGTCCACTATTGCCAATTTTATTCAACATAGTTTGGAATCAGAGAAGAAAAAGAAATAAAAAGAATCTAAATTGGAAAAGAAGAAGTAAAACTCTCACTGTTTGAAGATGATGTGATACTATACATAGAAAATCCTAAAGATGCTACCAGAAAACTACCAGAGCTAATCAATGAACTTGGTGACATTGCAGGGTACAAAATTAATACACAGAAATCTCTTGCCTTCTTATACACTAACAATGAAAGGTCAGAAAGAGAAATTAAAGAAACAACTCCATTAACCATCACATCCAAAAGATTAAAATACTTAGGAATAAACCTACCTAAAGGAAGCAAAAACCTGTACTTCAAACACTATAAGATGCTGATGAAAGAAATTGAAGATGACACAAACAGATGGAAAGATATACCATGATCTTGTATTAGAAGAATCAATATTGACACAATGACTGTACTACACAAGGCTATCTACAGATTCAATGCAATCCCTATCAAATTACCAATGGGGTGTTTAACAGAACTAGAGCAAAACACTTTAAAATTTATGGAGACACAAAAGACCCCAAATAGCAGAAACGATCTTGAGAAAGAATACAAACATGGTGCAAAGGTTGTTTTTAGTATGTATGTCTGCCACCTCTTTCTTAGTGTATGCTGGCCATTATCCAATTGATAGAAAGTGTGACTGATGTTGTGGTGACTGGAGCCTGCACTGGATATTGAGCAGGGCCCCCTGTTCTGTGGGTGTCACTGCCCTGTCATGGGTGGGGTCAGTTCCCTCTTATTGGAGTAGAGGCCCCCAGATTTGTTTCTTAGCTGTGTTTCTGATCTGTAGTGCAAGGTAGGTTGGATTGGAACCCTCCTACTGGGAGAGAAGCTGCTCAGTATTCCTCCTCTGGAGCTGTTCACCTGTGGGTGTGTTCTGTTGTGTCACATTTCACCCATTGTGCAAGCTCTCAGATTTTACTCTTATTTCCACTGCACTTGGCCCCACCTTAACCATGGGTATGCAACCTATTGGCCAGGCTGTCTCTCAGGCACTGTTTTCACCAGGCCATATCATAGATCCACTGAAGCCAGGTCCTGGGATTTCAGTACTCCTGGATCTGGACCTGCTGTGGGCGTTATGGGGGAAGCTCAGACTCTGGCCTGGCCCTACCCCCATGTGTATGTGTGCACAAAGTCTACAGCTGCTAAAGTATAGAATGTCTTGGCTGTGGGATCACTCATTGTCCATTCATATGTTCTGCAGGTGCTGAGCTTACAAAGCCAGTCATGGGGGTGTCAATACCATGGTTGCACAGTAGCAAGGAGAGATTTCAGTTTTTTTCCCTTAGTTTCACTGCACCTGGGGCTCAGCTGTAGTTTCAGTCCCACCTCTGCTTGTGGGCCACCCACAGGGGTCTGCTCCTGAGTCTGCCTCAGAGCACAGGAGTCTACCCTGGCAAGGAGCGGGTATGGAGGAGGCAGCAGCCTGGGGCATGCGAAAGTCTGCCAAAGTGGGGACATGGTGTAGAGGAAGAGGGGTCAGCTGCCAGGGTTGCAAGAGTTGCAAGAGTGCCCAAGCAAGAGCCCTTTCTCTTGCTCAGAGAGGCAGGGGCTGGTGCATGGGGAGAGATGCTGTATATGTGGCCCTGCCCTTTGCGCATCACTCAACAATGGCATTTTGCTTCTATGGCGGTCCACGTTTCCTCACGAGCATTCCTGGTTGCGAATTTCCTCACTCCTGTCCCTTCACACTGTCTCTTTACAGCCAACAGCACTCTCCTCCCCGGGGCTGCTCTTCAAACCCACATTTCAGTACCCAGCTCCCATCCACACCAGCAGACACACCTCTCAGGTTGGGGCATGCAAGGCTGTGGTAAAGACCATCTGTGTACTTCTCACTCTGTCCTGCATGCCACAGACTAGTTGCTGCACTCTCCTCTGATAGTGCTCGAAACTTCCCTTCTGTCCCAAATGATCTCCCTGCTGGTGAGGTGGCTTCCCCAGATGTGGGAACCTCTCCTCTCCTTTAGCTCCCCGCCAGGGGCACAGGTCTCATCCCACTTCCTCTCCTCTTCCTTTTCCCTCCTTCTTTCTTTCCTCCTACCCAGATATGCGGGGATTGTCTTGATCTTTTAGGTGCCCAAGGCCCTCTGCTAGTGTTCAGGAGGTGCTCTGTGAGAATTCTTCCATTCCTAGATGTATCCTTGAGGCATTTGTGGGGAGAGAGGAACTTCACATCCTACTGCTCCACCATCTTGACTCATCTCATCTTAGTTTTAAATTTCTTGGGCGATACAGGCAGATTTATGCTACTTAATTTTTATTACACTTTAATTTCCATATCAGTGTTGTGGTTAGAACTTGTCTCTTCTAATTATTGCCATTGATTCAGGATCATGTATAACTCTTGAGTTCTGATATACAAAACAACACATTTTCACAACCTGAACATTTTGCAGAATGTGTTCTTGTGTTCTTCAACCTGTGCTCTTTATTTCCTTCTTATTTCCATTATTTCTAAAACTTCCCTTTCTATCCTAGTCATGGCTATTCCTAGATCTTTAAATGTTGGAATTGGATAGGACCTTGGGGGGGTCTACTCTCTTTCACGTTACTTATGAGGAAATTGAACCCGAGATGCTTAAAATTACTTGCCTTATGCCCTTCAGCTAGTAGATGGTAGAAATAAAAATAAAAGCGTATTTTCTAAAATTCTATTCTCCTAACAATACACTTCTTTCCCTTCATATAATATTTATTCTACAATGGTGGAGGCATGGCAGTCTACAATTTTTAAGAAGGATGTCTTAAAACTTGAAGAAACATTTTAAAAAATTTCCTTTCAGGAGGTGACTCACTAACAAACTTTAAATTACAAGCAGTAAGAGTAAGCATTGACCATTTAAAACATTGGAGAATTGTATCTAGTCAGTATCTACCTCAGACTAAGTTCTATTGTAGTCTATCTCAAAATGAAATAATACTCTGGTAGTTGACTATTATTATTAATATTAATTAATACTATGATTTTTATGTATCAAAAGGAGCAAATCAAAATGGATGAAATCATGTAATCTGAAAAAATGAATTTTATAAATCTTAAGAGTATAGCTTTTCCTGACATATATTAGTCTTTGGTACATGCAAGTACATACAGTTTTTTAGCTATAAATATGCAAATGATTTCACTGAAGCAGATCAGAATCGATCATTCATATTTCATACCCATATATAATATCTGTGTTGTACCCTTGATATATTTTACTAAATAAGGCTCTACCTAGAATTTGGGATGAGAAGGAACATATATCTCTTTTACCTATTCCTGAATGCATACTCAATCCCTGTGTGTATTCCAACATTCGTTCATAAAACTTAAATGTGGCCTGGCTATGTGTTTGCCTCCAGAAGAATTCACCAAATAAAAGTAGACATAATTTCCTATATCTAAACATTCTCCTAATTAAAACAAACATTTAGCAAGTATCAGATTTTTGTCAACAAACTTTTGCTATATAGAAATGATAAATATATTTTGTACTTCATTTATATACTTAATTTGACCAATTCTTGTGATATATAACTTACAGTTGTAAATTATCAATTTCATGGAAAATAATACAAGTTTACTAGAATAGTTCACATAGCATGTATGCATATTTTTCCATAGAAAATTACTGTTATTATAAGACAGAACCCCTAGGGCTCACATTTCATTATAGAACCTTATCCCATGACTATAGTTGACTTGGTAATGGTAGAAAGTTGACACGACTTAGGCCAATTGGAATTTATCTCCTGGAAATGCAAGGAGATTCATCGAGTTACATTTGGTTTTATGTTTTTATTTTTTTGTGTGTATTTGGAATTTTATAACTTTAGCATACAAACTATGAAAATTTGAGCTATCCATATTCAGCCTTTTATCTAGAAAATGTGTCAACATAAAGGAAAATGAGGAAGGCAGGAAGATGACGGAAGAGTAAGACACGGAGATCACCTTCCTCCCCACAGATACATCAGAAATTCATCTACACGTGGAACAACTCCTACAGAACACCTACTGAACGCTGACAGAAGACCTCAGACCCCCCAAAAGGCAAGAAACTCCCCACATACCTGGGTAGGGCAAAAGAAAAAAGAATAAACAGAGACAAAAGGAGAGGGACGGGACCTGCACGATGTAGAGAGGGAACCACAAAATACATAAAGATCTCTGTCGTTGCTTTGTCCAATGATTTAGTTTAGTTGCTGTCTAAAATTAAGACCTATAATATTCCCCTGTGGAATATATAGATAGATAGATATAGATATAGATGATATAGATATAGATATAGATAGAGTCAAGCATATTTCTTTACTTAAAATTAAAAAGAGATTCAGCTATAACAAATTCCACTTCAAAACATCTCTCAGATACAGGCAAGTTTAGTGCACTGATAACAAGCCCATTTCAAGGTAACATGCATTTTATATTTTGCTTTGATCAACAATTACAAGAAAAAATTAGACCTTATAGGTAGAACAGCATAAGCAGGAACAATCTTAGTCTAACTTGCTATGATAATGTCAATTGGAACTCTAAAAAGTGAAATACATTTAAAATTGTCAAGCAATGATAGTTCAAACATCAATAGCTTTGAAGTGATCTGCTTTAAAAAAAAATCACAATCTATTTCCTGAATGATTTCCACATGTTTACTGGACTGGGTTTTAACTGAGAATTGAGCTTTTATATAAGAAGGAATGTAGTGCCCAGAAGCTAGAAGAATTGACCTGTAGAATTCATTAGTGGAAAATCTATTTTAGCTCATCCTGAATAAACCATAGTACTAATAAAGAAGTCTGGTCTCAAGGTGCAGAGTGCAATTTTCTCTTTGTTATGAGGTATAATGGTGAAAGTATTAATATTTGTGACTCTCAAAAAAGGGCACTATCATTTGTTATTAGCTTTACACATGTATGTAACAGTGACAGACTCTTCACGCATTTAGCAGGTTATGACATTTGAGTGTCGTGGTTTGTAGGAAAGAGAGTTTTGTTCTTAGAAATGCAAATGTTCTCCTAGCTAACAGGATTATAGCCAAAAGTCTTGTCAATGACAAAATTACAGCTGCCTATTCATTTATGTCAAATGATTTTCTGTAAAGTGTACCTCTACATTATAGGTAGCACACAGTACAATTAATTAATTCCCCAAATTAAAATAAACAACTTTATTCAGGAGATTAATAAATGTAAAGGAAGAAAAGCTATTATCATTTTTGAATGATATATTTTTATAATTACAAAATCATTAACAAAGAAGTAATACATGTAAAGAAAACAAAATAATTATTTTTGCTAAATTAATTGTGCACAAACTTTTCTGCTTCCCTTTTTTTTAAATAAAGAAAGTCATATTTCTGCTTATATCCATTTCATTTCATTTAAACATTTCACTTACTGTCACTTATAACTTGCTCCTATCAACAATAAAAAAAGATCTGTAGGTTGAATAATAGTTTAAATGGTCTAGATCAGTGGTCCCCAACATTTTTGGCACCAGGGACCAGTTTCGTGGAAGACAACTTTTCCAAGATGGGGGTGGGGGTTGAGGGAGATGGTTCAGGCAGTAATGCAAGCGATGGGGAGCCATGGGGGGTGGCAGATGAAGCTTAGCTCACTCACCTGCTGTGCAGCCCAGTTCCTAACAGGAACCCAGTACCGGTCCACAACCCTGGAATGGGGACACCTGGTCTAGATGATTTATGATGGATTCTTTTAATAAAGTCAATAAAGTCATGGTATCTTTAGCTTTGTCCTTCTTGCTCCACCTTCCCCCATACCAGGTCTTTCCTTTGTAAATCATAGATAATTTGTCCCATTTCAAAACAAAGGATTTGGAATTTTAATGACTATCATGGAAATTATGGGAAGATACAGTTTGCATTTTTTTTCTAAATTGAAGCCTCTCATTGTTGATAATAAGCCCAATTTAAACAAAACTCTACACCCCAGGGACTAGCCTGTAACATTGCCTTGAAAATGTTAAATTGTGATTGCATCTCTTCTATTCATTACTTGGAGGGTTATGTTCTTCAAGGTAATCATGTATAAGTGAAACACTATTTAATTCTGGTGTTTATCATCAGTGAATCCAGAAATACCCATAGGCCTCTGGTTTGCCAGTTCTAAATTGAGAAAGCACGCCAAAGGTGGTATTAAAAGAATAAGATTAAGCAATATCCCTTGAAAGAAGGATTTACTTATCTAGGAAAGCAGAAATTATGTTTTACTACCTTGGAAACACCAAGCCTTAAATGAAAGATGAGAATAAAGCTCTAAATACAGAATGTAATAGAAGTTTTGTGTGCATGCACATATGTGCCTTTTTCCACAATCGACTTCTTACTCATGTGACATAACTAACCAAAAACTGGAAAGCTTATGGAATTCTGTGTTAAAGAGCCAACTTGAGCCATAGAATGTTCCTCCTCATGAATTCTACAGGTGCAGTTCTCTGGATGAGATGAATTTATTCTTGTGGTATTTATCTTGTTATTTTTAAGCTGTAAGGAAAATATATTTACAATATATCATGTAGTAAAATTGAGTGACTCATATTTTATGTTGATAATGAAATGAAAATTTCTATTAATTACATATATATGTGGAAACATACTGCTGAATGTTTGTACTAGGGAAAAAACAAAACAAAAAAAACACTTTCTCTCGGAAAAAGCACCAACCTGTAGCCCAAAACTTTCTATTATTATCCTAGCTAAGCCATTATATTGTTCTAAAACATGAGCTCTTTTGAGAGCATCAACTGCCCCCTCTGATAAATAAGAAATTGACCTATGATCTCCCATGATTCCTATTATACTTAAGAGAAGTTCCATGATTCCTAATATGCTTAAGTATTATTATCAATATTATTTTAAAATACCATTAAAGTTCTGTGTATTCACAGATTAACAATAACAACAAAAAATTCAAAACATTGTTACCAGAAAATAGACATCCTCTTATGTCTACCATCAGAGGTCATCATTTCCATTTCCTTTAAATTATTTCTACATTTGTTCTATATATCTAAATAACATACTTGTATTGCACTGTTTGATTTATTAAGAAGCATAATTCACTTTTCAAAAGATAGTGGACTCTCCACTTAGAAAAAAAGTGATATCAGTTATATTTCTCTTATCTCCTCACCATCAGTTGACATGTGGACATATGCTATATTATGACTCTCTTTCTCTGAGAATCATTTTTTTAACAAGCATCTAGACAAAATTAAATAGGTTTTCTTTTCTTTTTTTTTTTTACATCTTTATTGGAGTACAATTGCTTTACAATGGTGTGTTAGTTTCTGCTTTATAACAAAAAATCACTTATACATATACATATGTTCCCATATCTCTTCCCTCTTGCATCTCCCTCCCTCCCACCCTCTCTATCCCACCCCTCCTGGTGGTCACAAAGCACCGAGCTGATCTCCTTGTGCTATGCGGCTGCTTCCCACTAGCCATCTACCTTACGTTTGGTAGTTTATATATGTCCATGCCTCTCTCTCGCTTTGTTACAGCTTACCCTTCTCGCTCCCCATATCCTCAAGTCCATTCTCTAGTAGGTCTGTGTCTTTATTCCTGTCTTACCCCTAAGTACTTCATGACACTTTTTTTTTCTTAAATTCCATATATATATGTTAGCATACGGTATTTGTCTTTCTCTTTCTGACTTGCTTCACTCTGTATGACAGACTCTAGATCTATCCACCTCATTACAAATAGCTCAATTTTATTTCTTTTTATGGCTGTGTAATATTATATTGTATATATGTGCCACATCTCCTTTATCCATTCATCCGATAATGGGCACTTAGGTTCTTTCCACCTCCGGGCTATTGTATTTAGAGCTGAAATGAATATTTTGGTACATGACTCTTTTTGAATTATGGTTTTCTCAGGGTATATGCCCAGTAGTGGGATTGCTGGGTCATATGGTCGTTGTATTTGTAGTTTTTTAAGGAACCTCCATACTGTTCTCCATAGTGGCTATATCAATTCACATTCCCACCAGCAGTGCAATAGTGTTCACTTTTCTCCACACCCTCTCCAGCATTTATTGTTTCTAGAGTTTTTGATGATGGCCATTCTGACTGCTGTGAGATGATATCTCATTGTAGTTTTGATTTGCATTTCTCTAATGATTAGTAATGTTGTGCATCCTTTCATGTGTTTGTTGGCAATCTGTATGCCTTCTTTGGAGAAATGTCTATTTAGGTCTTCTGCCCATTTTTGGATTAGATTGTTTGTTTGATTTCTTATTCAGCTGCATGAGCTGCTTATAAATTTTGGAGATTAATCCTTTGTCAGTTGTTTCATTTGCAAATATTTTCTCCCATTCTGAGGGCTGTCTTTTGGTCTTGTTTATGGTTTCCTTTGCTGTGCAAAAGCATTGAAGTTTCATTAGGTCCCATTTGTTTATTTTTATTTTTATTTCCATTTCTCTAGGAAGTGGGTCAAAAAGTATCTTGCTGTGATTTATGTCATAGAGTGTTCTGCCTATGCTTTCCTCTAAGAGATTGATAGTTTCTGGCCTTACATTTAGGTCTTTAATCCATTATGAGCTTATTTTTGTGTATGAGAATCATTTTTTTTTTCTGGATACAATACTCATCTTTTTGTTCCATTTGTTTGATTTTCTATATATTTATAATTAACTTATTATAAAACACTCCCAAATATGTATGTTTGTGTATGTGAGTGAGTTTGTGTTTCTCTGTCACTATTAAGAACAAGTCTCTCTCAAGCGCTTTCTAACTTATCAAACTGCCTTGGTTTGTCACAAGGCCAGCTACAAATTTGTGTTCCAGAGATCCACCACTGCCTTAATTTCAATGATTCCATTCACATATCTTTTGTCTCCTTTTTCCTGATCTCATATCTCCTACTTTCTTACTTGATTCTCCAACTGGAGAATCTCCAAAAATTACTACTCCAGTAATTTTCTGGTAAAGGATGCATGGAGTTAAATTATTTATCTGACAATATTTTTACTTTATACTTAAGTGATAATTTGATGGTTTGTAAAATTCATGGATCTTAGTAATTTTTCTTGATTTTTGAGACATTTCTACCCTGTCTGTTAACTTCTATGATCACCAGACATTTTGATATTTTATATGAAAAACCTCTCTCTTTCTCTCATTAAATCCTTGATCCTAAAATTATTGAGGATGTATTTTTTATACCCAGTGTCATATATTCTTATTTTCATCTATTTTATTCACCCATAGTAGATCCATTCTATCCTCAAACCCATGTGCTTTAATTCTTTAAAATTATTTTGCATTATCTAAATTGATTTTCTCTGCTATATTTTCATTGTTCTTTATATAATTTTTGTTACTTAGTTAGTGGAGCTCTCAGACTGACAAATAAATTATCTTTTCTTCCTTACTTTTCATCTATTTGTATTTTTTAACATATTTATTAGAGTATAATTACTTTACAATGGTGCATCAGATTCTGCTTTATAACAAAGTGAATCAGTTATACATATACATATGCTCCCATATCTCTTCCCTCTTGTGTCTCCCTCCCTCCCACACTCCCTATCCCACCCCTCTAGGTGGTCACAAAGCACCGAGCTGATCTCCCTGGGCTAAGTGGCTGCTTCCCACTAGCTATATATTTTACTTTTGGTAGTGTATATATGTCCATGCCACTCTCTCACTTTGACCCAGCTTACCCTCCCCCTACCCCGTATCCTCAAGTCCATTCTCTAGTAGGTCTCCATTTTTATTCCCGTCTTGCGCCAAGTTTCTTCTGACCTATTTTCTTTTTTTTTTATTCCATATATATGTGCTAGCATACAGTATTTGTTTTTCTCTTTCTGACTTACTTCACTCTGTATGACAGTCTCTATGTCCATCCACCTCATTACAAATAACTCAGCTTCATTCTTTTTACGGCTGAGTAATATTCCATTGTATGTATGTGCCACATCTTCTTTATCCATTCATCTGTTGATGGACACTTAGGTTGCTTCCATGTCCTGGCTATTGTAAATAGAGCTGAAATGAACATTTTGGTACATGACTCTTTTAGAATTATGGTTTTCTCAGGGTATATGCCCAGTAGTGGGATTGATGGGTCATATGGTAGTTCTATTTAAACTTTTTTAAGGAACCTCCATACTGTTTTCAATAGTGGTTGTATCAATTTACATTCCCACCAAAAGTGCAAGAGGGTTCCCTTTCTCCACACCCTCTCCAGCACTTATTGTTTGTAGATTTTTTGATGATGGCCATTCTGACCAGTGTGAGATGATATCTCATTAAAATTTTGATTTGCTTTTCTCTAATGATTAATGATGTTGAGCATTCTTTCATGTGTTTGTTGGCAATCTGTATATCTTATTTGGAGAAATGTCTATTTAGGTCTTCTGCCCATTTTTGGATTGGGTTGTTTCATTTTTTGATATTGAGCTGCATGTGCTGCTTGTATGTTTTGGAGATTAATCCTCTGTCTGTTGCTTCACTTGCGAATATTTTCTCCCATTCTGAGGGTTGTCTTTTCGTCTTGTTTATGTTTTCCTTTGCTGTGTTTAAGCTTTTAAGTTGAATTAGGTCTCATTTGTTTATTTTTGTTTTTATATCCATTTCTCTAAGAGGTGCATCAAAAAGGATCTTGCTGTGATTTATGTCATAGAGTGTTCTGCCTATGTTTTCCTCTAAGAGTTTGATGTTGTCTGGCCTTACATTTAGATCTTTAATCCATTTTGAGTTTATTTTTGTGTATGGTGTTAGGGAGTGTTCTAATTTCATTCTTTTACATGTAGCTGTCCAGTTCTCCCAGCACCATTTAATGAAGAGGCTGTCTTTTTTTCACTGTATATTCTTGCCTCCTTTATCAAAGATAAGGTGACCATATGTGCATGGGTTTATCTCTGGGATTTCTATCCTGTTCCATTGGTATATATTTCTGGTTTTGTGCCAGTACCATACTGTCTTGATTACTGTAGCTTTGTACTATAATCTGAAGTCAGGGTACCTGATTCCTCCAGCTCCATTTTTCTTTCTCAAGATTGCTTGTGATATTCGGGGTCTTTTGTGTTTCCATACAAATTGGGAAATATTTAGTTCTAGTTCTGTTACAAATGCCAGTGGTAGTATGATTGGGATTTCATTGAATCTGTAGATTGCTTTGGGTAGTAGAGTCATTTTCACAATGTTGATTCTTCCAATCCAAGAACATGGGATATCTCTCCATCTATTTGTATCACTGTTAATTTCTTTCATCAGTGACATAAATTTTTGCATACAGATCTTTTGTCTCCTTAGGTAGCTTTATTTCTCGATATTTTATTCTTTTTGTTTCAGTGGTAAATGGAAGTGTTTTCTTAATTTCACTTTCAGAATTTTCTTCATTAGTGTATAGGTAAGCACGAGATTTCTGTGCATTAATTTTGCATCCTGCTACATTACCAAATTCATTGATTAGCTCTAGTAGTTTCCTGGTAGCATCTTTACGATTCTCTATTTATAATATCATGTCATCTGCAAACAGTGACAGGTTTTCTTCCTCTTTTCCGATTTTGATTCCTTTTATTTCTTTTTCTTCTCTGATTGGTATAGCTACAACTTCTAAAACTATGTTGAATAATAGTGGTGAGAGTGGGCAACCTTGTCTTGCTCCTGATGTTAGAGGAAATGGTTTCAGTTTTTCACCATTGAGGACGATGTTGGCTGTGGGTTTGTCATATATGACCTTTATTATATTGAGGAATATTCCCTCAATGCTTACTTTCTGGATGGTATTTATCATAAATGGGTGTTGAATTTTGTTGAAAGTTTTCTCTGCATCTATTGAGATGATCATATGGTTTTTCTCCTTCAATTTTTTAATAAGGTGTATCACATTGATTGATTTGTGTATATTGAAGAATCCTTGCAGTCCTGGGGTAAACCCTACTTGATCATTACATATCATCCTTTCAATGTTCCGTTGGATTATGTTTGCTAGTATTTTGTGGTGGATTTTTGCATCTATGTTCCTTAGTGATATTGGCCTGTAGTTTTCTTCCTTTGTGACTTTGTCTGATTTTGGTATCAGGGTGATAGTGGGTTCGTACAATGAGTTTTGGAGTGTTCCTCCCTCTGCTATATTTTGGAAGAGTTTGAGAAGGATAGGTGTTAACTCTTCTCTAAATGTTTGATAGAATTCTCCTGTGAAGCCATATGGTCCTGGGCTTGTGTTTGTTGGAAGATTTTTAATCACAGGTTCAATGTCAGTGCTTGTGATTGGTCTGTTGATATTTTCTATTTCTTCCTGGTTCAGTCTCAGAAGGTTGTGCATTTCTGAGAATTTGTCCATTTCTTCCAGTTTGTCCATTTTATTGGCATAGAGTTATTTGTAGTAATCTTTCATAATCCTTTGTATTACTACAGTGTCAGTTGTTACTTCTCCTTTTTCATTTCTAATTATATTGATTTGAGTCTTCGCCCTCTTTTTCTTGGTAAGTCTGGCTAATGGTTTATCAATTTCCTTTATCTTCTCAAAGAACAACCATTTAGTTTTATTAATTTTTGCTACTGTTTCCTTCATTTCTTTTTTCATTTATTTCTGATCTGATCTTTAAGATTTCTTCCCTTCTGGTAACTTTCGGGGGGTTTTGTTCTTTTTTCTCTAATTTCTTTAGGTATAAGTTTAGGTTGTTTATTTGAGATGTTTCTTGTTTATTAAGGTAGGCTTGTATAACAATAAATGTCCCTCTTTGAACTGCTTTTGCTGCATCCTATAAGTTTTGGGTCATTTTGTTTACATTGTCATTTGTTTCTAGGTATTTTTTTGATTTTCCATTTGATTTCTTCAGTGATCTATTGGGTATTATGTAGTGTGTTGTTTAGCCTCCATGTGTTTGTATTTATTACAGATATTTTCCTGTAATTGATATCTAGTTTAATAGCATTCTGGTCGGAAAAGATGCTTGATGTGATTTCAATTTTCTTAACTTTACCAAGGCTTGATTTCTGACCCAAGATAAGATCTATCCTGGAGAATGCTCCATGAGCACTTGAGAAAAATTTGTATACTGTTGTTTTTGGATGGAATGTCCTATAAATATCAATTAAATCCATCTTGTTTGATGTATCATTTAAAGCATGTGTTTCCTTATTTATTTTCAATTTGGATGATCTGTCCATTGGTGAAAGTGGGGTGTTAAAGTCCCCTACCGTGATTGTGTTACTGTCGATTTCCCCTTTTATGGCTGTTAGTATTTGCCTTATGTACTGAAGTGCTCCTTTGTTGGGTGAATAAATATTTACAATTGTTATATCTTCTTCTTGGATTGATCCTTTGATCATTATGTAGTGTTCTTCTTTGTCTCTTGTAATAGTCTTTGTTTTAAAGTCTATTTTGTCTGATATGAGAATTGCTATTCAAGCTTTCTTTTGATTTCCATTCACATGGAATATCTTCTTCCATCCCCTCACTTTCAGTCTCTATGAGTCCCTAGGTCTGTAGTGGGTCTCTTGTAGACAGCATATATATGGGTCTTGTTTTTGTATCCATTCAGCCAGACTATGTCTTTCAGTTGGAGCATTTAATCCATTTACATTTAAGGTAATTATCAATATGTATGTTTCTATTATCATTTTCTCAATTCTTTTGGGTTTATTATTGTAGGTCTTTTCTTTCTCTTGTGTTTCCTGCCTAGAGAAGTTCCTTTAGCATTTGTTGTAAAGCTGGTTTGGTGGTGCTGAATTCTCTTAGCTTTTGCTTGTCTGTAAAGCTTTTAATTTCTCCATCAAATCTGAATGAGATCCTTGCTGGTTAGAGTAATATTGGTTATAGGTTTTCCTCCTTAATCACTTTAAATATGTCATGCCAGTCCCTTCTGTCTTTCAGAGTTTCTGCTGAAAGATCAGCTGTTAGTCTTATGGGGATTCCCTTATGTGTTACTTGTTTTTTTGTTTTTTTTTTTCCCTTGCTGCTTTTAATATTTTTTCTTTGTATTTGATTTTTGATAGTTTGATTAATATGTGTCTTGGTGTGTTTCTCCTTGGATTTATCCTGTATGTGACTCTCTGTGTTTCCTGGACTTGATTAACTATTTCCTTTGCCATACTGTGGAAGTTTTCAACTATAATTTCTTCAAATGTTTTCTCAGTCCCTTTGTTTTTCTCTTCTTCTTCTGGGACCCCTATAATTCAAATGTTAGTGTGTTTAATGTTGTCACAGAGGACTCTGAGACTGTCCTGAACCCTTTTCATTCTTTTTTCTTTATTCTGCTCTGCAGTAGTTATTTCCAGTATTTTATCACCCAGGTCACTTATCCGTTCTTCTGCCTCAGTTATTCTGCTATTGATCCATTCTAGAAAAATTTTAATTTTATTTATCGTGCTGTTCATCTCTGTTTGTTTGTTCTTTAGTTCTTTTAGGTCCTTGTTAAACGTTTCTTTCTTGTATTTCCTCCATTCTATTTCCAAGATTTTGGATCATCTTTGCTATCATTATTCTGAATTCTTTTTCAGGTAGACTGCCTATTTCCTCTTCATTTGTTAGGTCTGGTGGATTTTTGCCTTGCTCCTTCATCTTCTGTGTGTTTCTCTGTCTTCTCATTTTGCTTAACTTACTGTGTTTGTGGTCTCCTTTTCACAGGCTGCAGGCTCGTAGTTTCTGTTGTTTTTGGTGTCTGTCCCCAGTGGCTAAGGTTGGTTCAGTGGGTTGTGTAGTCTTCCTGGTAGATTGGACTAGTGCCTGTGTTCTGGTGGATCAGGCTGGATCTTATCTTTCTCGTGGGCAGGTCCACGTCTGGTAGTGTGTTTTGGGGTGTCTGTGTCCTTATTATGATTTTAGGCAGCCTCTGTGCAACTGCTTGTGCTTGTGTTCCTGTCTTGCTAGTTGTTTGGCATAGGGTGTCCTGCCCTGTAGCTTGCTGGTCGTTGAGTGGAGCTGGGTCTTGGATTTGAGATGGAGATCTCTGGAAGATTTTCGTTGTTTGATATTACCTGGAGCTTGGAGGTTTCTTGTGGACAAGTGACCTGAACTTGGCTCTCCCACCTCAGTGGCACAGCCCTGATACCTGTCTGGAGCACCAAGAGCCTGTCCTCCACATTGCTCAGAATAAAAGGGAGAAAAGAAAGAAAGAAAGAAAGAAGATAAAATAAAATAAAATAAAGTAAAAATGTAAAATGTTATTAAAATTTAAAAATTAATAATAATTATTAAGAAAAAAAATTTAAGTAAAAAAAAATGGACAGACAGAACCCTAGGACAAATGGTAAAAGAAAAACTATGCAGACAAAAATCACACACAGAAGCATACACATACACACTCACAAAAAGAGAAAAAGGGGAAAAAATGTATATATCGTTGCTCCCAAAGTCCACTTCCTCAATTTGGGATGATTCATTGTCTATTCATGTATTCCACCGATGCAGGGTACATCAAGTTGCTTGCGGAGATTTAATCCACTGTTCCTCAGGCTGCTGGGAGAAATTTCCCTTTCTCTTCTTTGTTCGCACAGCTCCAGGGGTTCAGCTTTGAATTTGGACCTGCCTCTGTGTATAGGTCACCTGAGGGCATCTTTTCTTCACTCAGGCAGGACGGGGTTAAAGGAGCAGTTGATTAGGGCGCTCTGACTCACTCAGGCTTGGGGGAGGGAGGGGTATGGATGTGGGGCGAGCCTGCAGTGGCAGAGGCCGGCATGACTTTGCACCGGCCTGAAGCGTGCTGTGAGTTCTCCCAGGGAAGTTGTCCCTGGATCACGGGACCCTGGCAGTGGTGGGCTGCACAGGCCCCCGGGAGGGGAGGTGTGGATAGTGACCTGTACTTGCACACAGGTTTCTTGGTTTCTGCAGCAGCATCCTTAGCGCCTGACGCTCATCTCTGGGGTCCGAGCTGATAGCCGTGGCTCACACCCATCTCTGGAACTCCTTTAAGCAGTGCTCTTAATCCCCTCTCCTTGCACACCAGATAACAAAGAGGCAAGAAAAAGTCTCTTATCTCTTCAGGAGCTCCAAAAATTTTCCCGGACTCCCTCCACGCTAGCTGTGGTGCACTAGCTCCCTTCAGGCTGTGTTCATGCAACCAACTCCAGTCCTCTCTCTGGGATCCAACCAAAGCCTGAGCCTCAGCTCCCAGCTCCCACCTGCCGCAGCGGGTAAGCAGAAAAGCCTCTCAGGCTGGTGAGTGTTGGTTGACACTGATCCTCCTTGAGGGAATCTCTCCATTTTGCCCTCTGCACCCCTTTGCTGCACTCTCCTCCATGGCTCCGAAACTCCCCCACTCCACCACCAGCAGTCTCTGCCCACAAAGGGGCTTCCTAATGTGTAGAAATCTTTTCTCCTTCACAGCTCCCTCCCACTGGTGCAGGTCCCGTCCCTATTCTTTTGTCTCTGTTTTTTATTTTTCTTTTGCCCTACCCAGGTACTTGAGGAGTTTCTTGCCTTTTGGGAGGTCTGAGGTCTTCTGCCTGCATTCAGTAGGTGTTCTGTAGGAGTTGTTCCACATGTAGATGTATTTCTGTTGTATTTTGGGAGAGGAAGGTGATCTCCACATCTTATTCTTCTGTCATCTTGAAGCTCCTCCCATCTATTTGTATTTTGCTTGCCTTTTGGGGAGATATCTTCACCTTGATCTTCAAACCTCACACAGAGTTTTTCATTACTAATTACATTTTTGTGTTCACTGAGTGATCTTATTTTGTGTAGGTCCTGTTTTCTTTGTTGTATGATTATAGTAGCTTTACTTATATTCCTGAGTATATTAATTATGTGCATCTTGGAGATTTTTCTTACATGGCTTCTGTTTCAAAGGGTTTTTTTTTCTGCTTTTCATTTGTTTTATTTTTTCATATTATAGAATATTTTTCAAATAGTTTGAACTCTTTGTCAGTTTATACATATTAAAGATAATGAAGCTAAATCTTTTGGAAGTTCCAAATATGTAGGAGGTTGACTGTGGGCTTCACACAAGTGTAGTCTGGTTGGCTGCTTCTAGAAAAGTCCCAAGTCAATATCAGTAAATGTACAAAAACTTGTAAGTATACAGTTCATTTAATGTCCAGGCCAAGAAGTAGAATATTATCATTATCTCAGAAAACATATACCGCTACCAAGCCCCTCCCAGTTACCATTTCTTATTCATCCACAAGGATTTCTAACACTAAAAAAGTTTCCGTTGCAATTTTAAACATATTTTATAGCATAATTTATATCATTATGTGCATAAAGAATTGAATTTGTAATGACATTACTAGTTATGTCACATCATAGCATCGGTAATTTGTTAAAACATGAGAGTTAATGGAAATAAGTAATATGTGAGAATATTTTTAAACTGTAATATTGGGACTTCCCTAGTGGTACAGTGGTTAACAGTATTTCTGCCAATGCAGGGGACACAGGTTCGAGCCCTGATCTAGGAAGATCCCACATGCCACGGAGCAACTAAGCCCATGTGCCAGGGTTAATGAGCCTGTGCTCTAGAGCCCACGAGCCATAACTACTGAAGCCTGTGAACCTAGAGTCAGTGCTCCACAACAAGAGAAGCCACCACAATGAGAAGGCCGTGCACCTCAATGAAGAGTAGCCCCCGCTAACCACAACTAGAGAAAGCCCGCACCTAGCAATGAAGACACAATGCTGCAAAAATAAATAAATAAATAAATAAATAACTTTTAAAAATAAATAAAGTTCAAAAAAAGGAATAAAAAACTGTAATATTATGTACATTTTAAGTGATTTTATATTAGATATGAAGGACAATACAGACAATCCAATATACTCTTTTTCCTAGAAATATATGTATAGCATTTTGGAAGTAGTTGTCTATACCTTTTATTTTAGAAAATTTCTGGAAAATTCTCTAGACTTATAGAACATAGTCTTTATTTAGGACTATAGTTATTCTCAACTTTAAACAGTATATAAGGTTACATTATCAGAATTGTGTTCAATTTCATGTAATATTTAAAACTTATATTAGTTATTATTTAAAATAAACCTTAATATACAGATAATCTGTGTGAAAATTTAAGCCTGTTACCCTTAAACTCAAAACTTGCTGAAGTCAGAAAAGTGTGGCTTACAAATACAATCATTGTGTATTTTATATAAGGTAGGCACTGTTCAACTTACTTTTAAGGCATTAAATAATGTGAGTTAGCACCAAACATTCATTTTGATCTCATTTGAAAAGCATTTTTTTTCTTTTTATAGTATAAATCAATATTACAATTGAGATATATACCTTGGAGATTATAATAATGTATATGTATATGTATATTTCAAGATATTTTTAACCAAATATTATATGTTGTAACACATGGGTTTTAGTTACAGTTACATGAAGTGAAAATTTTGTAGTTGCTTGATTTCTTACAAATATTTTATCTTCTTGCAAAGCAGTATAGCAAAAACAAAACAAAATCACTAAACTCCTGCTATTAATTTAAACTATTCCTTCTCACTACTATAGCAACAATAGTTATGAGGTGAACTCATTTGCCACACATTTATTTAGAGCCTATTTTATGTGAAGTACCCCAGTCAATGAGACACAACCCCTTTGATGAGGAGTTTATGTTGATGATAGTCTCTCAGAGTCTTTAAGGACTACAATATTTATATGGATTATATAATAAACACAGACAGGTTATAATAATTTTATTGTTGGCATTTCGTTATTCATATAGATTCTTCTTCCTGAAATTTCCTTTTGGAAATACATTCCACCACTCATTTGCCTATTTAGAAGCAACCAGCAGATGGTATTATACTCTCTTTTCTTGATAAAATAGTGAAATATAAATAAAATATAGGGCTTAGACCTAGACATTAGGTCTCTTTAAATTGAGTTCTGATTATCTAATAAATTACAACTCCTTCAAGATAATTTTCAAAATTGTATAAATATTTTCTTCCACATGGTAGAAGAGAAGGTTGGTGGTGTTAGTAGCAGTTATATTTGTACTTCAAAGAAAAACTAACAATTTACTTCTTCCATTTAGCAACCTATTCTGTATATACTCTCTCCTTAATATATCTTACTTCCTCTATTTAAAATTGCAACTAAAATTTCTGTGTTTCTCTTTACCCTTATTACTCCAGCCTAGTGTTCTGCTTTCTTCTTCTCAGTTGATAAAGCTTCAAATTCTACCAACAAATTTCATTCGTAGTTCATTTTAAAACATTTGGTTAGTATAGAGCACTGTAAAATTAACCTTAACTGACCACTCAACACACTGTATAAAGAGTGCTCCCAAAAATTTATTTTATTTTACTTTTTAAGAAAACTTCAATCAATTAAAAAAATAGTAACAAAGCCCAACCATCCCTAAAGCCTTGTGCATTTATTGGGGAAGGTTAAAGCGTTCCTGAAAAACACATTAAGGGTTAAATAGAGCTGTGTGGAAAATGAAATATCCTGGAGGAAACTAGGATGAGGAGGTCAGTTGATTTAACCTTGTGTGGAGTTTTGGGAGAAGGGAAGAAACTCTCCAGTAAAAACCTGTACACACGTTCCTAAATATTGAATTTGAAATTTACATCATCTCATTCTATGATTTCTATTGCATTGTAATCTCCAAGAGATTAATCTCATTAAAGCAGTAATCTTTTTCATTATATAATATTGTTTCTCTCATTTGCTGCTGTAGGATTTTATGTTTTCAAATATAAAGAATATTCTAATGGTAAAATAATGTTAAGGAGTTATGGTAATTTGAAAAGAGCTGAATATAAATATTAAGATGTTTAAAGCAGAAATGTACTCCCAGATCCCCATAAAAATCATAGTCACTCCTAAATAACAAATTAGTTATTTTTCAATAGTTAATAATAGTTATTTTCAATGTACAGGAAATTTCCCAATAAAACAATATTTTAAAAATGGTTATTTTAAGATGTTAAAATATTAAATGTTGAAACTCTATATTTCTAGGTCAATAATATTAGTATACCTGAACCCTAATTTAGCCATAATTCATTAAAAATTGATGATATTAGATATATTTGTGAAACTGTCAAACAAGAACAAAGTAAATATTATATTTTCTTATTAATGTATTTCCATTTCTTGATGAAAGCATTTTAGAAGGAGGAGGATACATTTTGCTTTAAACCTCATTTCTTCTGCATTTATTAACAGAATTTAAAAAAAAACATAAAGTATAACTTCCCCATATCAATTACATTTGATATTTCTAAAATATGGTTCATGTAAGAAAAGCAAAAAAATAAAAAATAAAAAAGGAGGCATAGAAATTTTCCTTGTAAACCTAAGAAAGACTTAAAAGACAAGAAAGAAAGACATAAAATGTGGTTTAGAAAAATTTAATATAAATTATTAATAAAGACATTACTAAGTTATATATGATCTGGTGATCCTGCATTATAAAGTAACTTTTTTCATAAATAGTTATATTCAGAGTCTCCTATTTGAAACCCAAAACCTATTTCATAGTTTCAACTTTATGTTTTCTTCTAAATTTCACAATATTCTTTCTGTTTGTAATGGAAAACAGATTTGATAGCTAGATCTTCATTAACCACATATACAGTTACTTCAGTAAATTTTTAACATCTTTGGCCCTAAAACAGCTTTTTATTATTTTCAATTTGTAGAAAACATCTTTTTATCCCTCTGGATTTCTCTTGTTCTATTTTTGTAGTTGTTAAATAAAGAAGGAATTATCTATAGGTACCTAATTCCTAAATTGTCATCTTTTCTACAACTCCTATCTTGGTTTTAATTTGATTATAATGCCTATAAAGTGACTTATTGCCTTTTCAGTTACATTTACAAATCCTTTAGAAACCTTCAAAATCAAAAATCATTTTTAAAAAATAGCATATACACAAAGTGATTTTCCCCATAAATAAATTATTTGGAATTTGGTTAAAATTATTTGATATAAGTAAATATTAATACTGTAATCTGCCTTAAATAATTCATTGTTTCTATATCTGTTCATACAGTTTTTAAACCACATGCAAGTCTTTTTGAGGGATGCTCTTTATAATAAGCAGAATAATGGTTCCCCAGGTCTATCCACATCTTAACTTCTGAAACCAGTGACTATGTTACTTTATATGGAAAAGGAGTGTTAAGGTGGCAAATGGATTTAAGGTTCCTAGTCAACTGACCTTTAAAAAGAGATTATTTTGGGGTTTCCTTGGTGGCGCAGTGGTTGAGAGTCTGCCTGCTGATGCAGGGGACACGGGTTCATGCCCCGGTCCGGGAAGATCCCACATGCCACAGAGAGGCTGGGCCCGTGAGCCATGGCTGCTGAACCTGCATGTACGGAGCCTGAGCTCCACAACGGGAGAGGCCACAACAGTGAGAGGCCCACGTACCGCAAAACAAAACAAAACAAAACAAACAAACATGAAGATTATTTTGAATCATCTGAATGGGCTGAATGTAATCACAAAAGTGGATTTGTGGAAAAATCTTAAATGTGGAAGAAGGAACAGAAGAGGAAGTTTGGGTGATAAGATGTGAGAATAACTTGACCTGCTGTAGTTGGTTTTGAAGATGAATGAAGAGGTTAATGAACTAAGGAATATGGGTGGCTTCTAGAAGTTGAAAAGAGCAGGAAATGGATTCACCCCTATAGCCTCCAGAAAGAGATGCAGCCTTGAGGATACTTTGGTTTTTGTCCCATGAGACCTATTTTGGACTTCATCAGAAATGAAAGATAATAATGTATGCTGTTTAAAGCCACTAAGTTTGTGGCAATTTGTTATAGGCAGTGACTGAGAACTAATACAATGTTCCTTATTGAGGAGGGATTCTGCTGAAGATGTTTAAAAGGTTACAAAGGGTTTAAATTAAAAATATGTTTTCCATGAAATCATTATACTGAACTGTTATAGATTTCATATTTTTCATCTTCCTAATTACACTGTGAATACTAAATGATGTTAGTTACAATGCTTAGTTGCAAACAATAGAAATGGACTTGGAGATCTTTAGCAGAAGAATTTTTGGAAGGATATCAGGTGACTCATGAATAGATAAGATATTTTGTCATCACCGAAAATATACAGGTATTAATTGTGGATAGTCATCCCAGGAAACATCCAGGTTTGGATACCACCTACAGCACTTCCACAGCTGAATGGTCAAGGGCACTCTTCAACTCCTCTCCTGGATAATTGTCACCAACCTTGACACTGTGAAAAGTTTTTCACTTGCTCCTTTGTCTTTGAGACATTGTTCAATATTCCAAGTCCTAGGTGTATAAAATTCTAGAGGGTCAAACTGATTGCACTTAGAAACCCTATTGATTACAGGATTATGGAGAAGGTAACAGTGCACTTTGACTTCTTTGGGAGAAGTTTGGTCCATGTCTTCCTCCAAGATCCACAGAATGAAAGTTCCTCAAATTGAAGAGGAGTTCATATGCTGAATGCAGACTACCTGGTAAGTGTTCCATTAAATTTAAAATTTGTTGTTATTACTAAAATAATTGTTATTATTACTATTATTATTATCCCATTCTAGTGATGAGGAAACAGCTTCAGATTAATGTTAGGTAATTTATACAAAACCATCCAAGTAGTAGTCAGAAACAAAGAAGCAATATTCCGATGCCTGATTCTATTTTTCTACAAACATGATGCCTAAAATTCAGCATACATGTCATGTAGTAGAGTAGAAAAATTGTGATTTTAAAACTCTAATAATAATTAAGGATAAATATTAGCTTCAGAATAATGAGTATGGATTGCTTCAATCGATACATTTTTATAATTCAAGATAATTTTTTTCTTACATGTTAGGTATATAGTACTTCTTTAGGTGGGTAAATTTATCACCCATAGTTTATTAAGGTGACCAAAATACTAGAACTCCTTAATTTCAATAAATAATTGAAATTTCAGCAATCCCAAATCCTGATGATAGTGAAGAAAACTTAGCTTGCCAGTGGGAGGTAATATTTCCTGTTTACTTAGTTTCTTTCTCTGCAAAGGTCGTATCTTCTCTCTCTGCATTTATGTCCAACAGTTGTATACAAAGACAGAGAGCTGTTGCGCACATAAGGCCTGAAGTCAAGGGAGTGGGTGGGTATTGTGCAAATTCATGCATATCATCAGACTGATTTCATTCTGGTTCTCTGCTGACTACCAAGGATTTATCTATCCCATCTAGTCACTGGTGCCAACTGAAACCACTTTCTCAGTCCAGTGTTGGTGTACTCAAATCTTCTCTGCTGATACCAGCTTTCAGTGATTGCTCTTTCTTCCTCTTGGTGGAACGTGTCTCATATATTTTCATTTTCTAAGCTCCTCATTTTGACGGCCTGATGTCCTTCAGTAAGCAGAGGAATACAACCTCATCTTTAGGGAAGATTTTATGGCTGAGGATGGAGGTTCTTAATTCAAGCAGATACAGTACAAGGGGAGAAACATTTATTTAAATTACAAATTTGAATTTCGTATCTGCCAATATGACAGATAAAGCCAAGGATGTATAGCTCTGCAAGTCTTCTTCAAGGCTCTCCACATTGGTGTCAAGTGCATGTGTGTATGTGGCTCCTTTTTTACTCACGCTAATACAGGTCTAGGACTTGTGGAAATGTTGTTTTTCCTTGTGCCTGTCTGTATTTTTATTCAAAGATTGTTGATAGCTTCTTGAGGGACACAGCTTCATACTCCTCAAAATATCAAAGAATCAATGAATGTTTTGATCAGCTCCTGATTTATTTCATTTCTACTAGTAAGTCAATTCTTACAAATAAGTGCAACAAGGCATAGCTCCAAGATATGAATTATACCACTCTGTGGGAGTTTCAGGTACATTAATTACTCATAATGATTTTTAGAATTTGATTGCTATATTTTTTTTCAGAAATTACATCTTTTAACAGAGACTTGTAATAATTTTTATGCATCTCTTTTAAGCCCTGTAGATTTGCACATCAGAGTCACAGCACTGCTTTGGGTTTGCCCGTGATTGTGCCTTTACTAGGGATAACTGGAAATACTCCCTCCAGGGCAGGCTCATAGTAACAAAATCCCTCCACTTCTGTTTATCTGGGAGTGTCTTGATTTTGCCCTCATTTTTGGAGGTTAGTTTCCTGGATGTAGACTACTCAGTCAACAGTTTTTTCTTCCATCCCACTGCTTTCTGACATCCGGAGTATAGCAGAGAAATGGGTTGATATTCTTACTAAATCTGATTAATTTCTAATCATACTAGAAATTAGATAACTAAAATATGAAGTATTTATGGAATTTAGCACATATAGTGAAAGCATATGTATAATAAGAACATGGACAATATGATTGTCCATTCTGAGCCTTGTGTTAGAAATGTCGTATTGTAACCCTGGCAATATTTGGCTTCAATTATTTGTCCACTGCCTTCGATAAGAAAATATCTTTCCTCCTAAACTCATATATGAGGACAAATTCTGGCTGTGCAGACATATTCTCCTTAAGGATAGAAATTTGAAAATATATAATCTTTATTTTTAAAATTAAAAATTAACCTACACTTGCATATGTATTTAATACCTATACTGTCAGCATTGCAGTTAAAAAGCCAATATTAATTTATTATTTTTTTAAAAAGGAAACCGACTTAGGTTAGTTTTACAATTTGTACAGTTCAACCCAACTAGAAATTATACGCATCAAGTTCTGAATCCATGTTTACCATATTTATTATGTAAACATATATTTTTCATAATAAATATTCAGATATGTTTTATCTCCTACAACTCTTCATTTCACCGTGCCTGTATCATTTTTATTTTTTATTTCATATATTTAACAAGAGCTAATACTTTGAGACAACAATTTTAACCAAAACTACTTGTAATGGTTTGAGGAAGAGGAGAGAAAGGTGTTGTAAAAGCACTTTGCACACACAGGAACATCAAGGTACTACAGACATGCGGATCTAAATTGTGTTTTTGTCTGGAATGACAAAGTAAACAGAGAGAGAATAAAATGAATGAGAAAAAGAATTATTTCATAAAGAACATATTGAGGTAATATTACAGAAGAAATTATAAATAAAAGAAGAATTAGCCTAGAAAAGGCTAAGAAGGAGACAAAAAGGTAAGAAGAGTTAAAGTAGAAGAAAATTATAAGGTGGATGTAAAGAATCTGAAAAATAATTAGGCAAAGGAAAGGGAAGCTGAGTATATTTAAATCAGATGACTTTTACCCTATATGTAAACCAGGAACTAAAGTCTTGCACTAAACTGAAAGGGTTAGAATGGGCTTTTAAGGACAGTGATAAAAGGCTTGAATTAGGAACTACTGTGCAAACTATGCAGCCAAATAAGAATAACTAGAATGACTGACAACAGTACTGGGTCATTTAAAGCCACTTTATATTGAATATATCACTCTCTGAGGGATTCCTTTAATCAAGCTGCCACATCTTCCTGAATGACATGCATACGGAATTGTCAAAATGCTGAGATTTCTTTTAATTTTTAAATTAGATATTAATGATTATGTGAATGAAAACCTACTTTTTGGTTGAAATACAGTGCATTGTTAAATATTGCACACAATCTTATCATTTACCTAGACTTGTCAACTGTGTATTTCCATAGATAAAAAAGATTTTTTAAGCTGTAGAAAATTTTAAATTACCAGAGCTTTAATACTCTTCAAACAAAACCATATCTTGCAAGGCATTACAAATTCTTTCGAGTGATATTTTAAATTAAAATAGAAAAATCTCTATACAGTACAATGTTTTAAAGGGAAAAAGAAACAAAGCACTAATTTCTGAAATAGGTTAAGATTTTCTCCAATATACTTGAGGTCAAAGCACTGACTTGCCATTTGTGTGTTCATATAGAAGAAGAGGATCTTTTTAAATTGAAGCATACTTGATTTGCAATATTATATTAGTTTCAGGTGTACAGCATACTGATTCAGTATTTTTGCATATTATACTCCACTAAAAGTTATTACAAGGTAATGGCTATAATTCCCTATAGCTATAAATTATTATTTTATAATTTAGATAAAATATATCCTTGTTGCTTATCTATTTTATACATAATAGTTTGTATCTCTTAAACCCATAAACCATGTCTCTCCTCACTTCCTTCTCCTGTTTAGTAACCACGGGTTTGTTCTCTATATCTGTGAGTCTGTTTCTGTTTTGCATGTACACTCATTTGGATTGCTTTTTAGAGTCTACATATTAGTGATATCTTACAATATATGTCTTTCTCTTTCTGACTTATTTCACTAAGCATAATATTCTCTAGGTTCAACCATGTTGCTGAAAATGGCAGAATTACTTTATGGCTGAGTAACATTCTCTTGTATATGTATATACAAATTTTTCTCTATCCATTTCTCTGCTGATGGGTACTTGGGTTCCTTCCATATCTTGGTTGTTGTAAATAGCTCTGCTCTGAACATTGGGGTGCATGTATCTTCCCAAATTATTATATATTTTTTCCAGATATATATACCCAGGAGTGGAATTTCTGGATCATATGATAGTTCTATTTTTAGCTTTTTGAGGAACCTACAGACTGTTTTCCATAGTCGCTGCACCAATTTACATTCCCACCAACAGTGTACAGGAGTTCTCTTTTCTCCACCTCCTCACCAACACTTGTTATTTGTAGACTTTTTGATGATAGCAATTCTGACACTTGTGAAATTATAGCTCATTGTGTTTTTGATTTACATTTCTCTAATAATTAATGATGTTGAGCATCTTTTCATGTGTCTGTTAACCACCTGTATTCATTCTTTGGAAAAATGTCTATTCAGGTCTCCTTCCAATTTTTTGATATTTTAAAACTGAGTTTTACAAGCTGTTTATGTATTTTGGTTATTAACCACTTGTCAGCATATCATTAGCAAATATGTCCTCCCATTCCATAGGTTTTCTTTTCATTTTGTTGATGGTGTCCTTTGCTGTGCAAAAGTTTTAAGTTTAATTAGGAGCTAATTGTTTATTATTTATAAAAATTATTTATAAAGTTTATTTATTTATAAAAATATTGCTATGATTTATGTCAAAGATAGTTCAGCCTATGTTGTTTTCTATGAGTTTTATGGTTTCAGGTCTTACATTTAGGTCTTTAATTTAGTCCAGTGACATTTAAAGTAATTATTGGTAGGTACGTATATATTGTCATTTTATTACTTATTTTCTGGTTGTTTTTGTAGTTCTTTTCTGTGTTTCCTCCCTTGTTTGATTATTTTCTTTAGTATTATAGCATGCTTGTGTTCCTTCTTTTTTCATTTTGCATAGGTGTTGTACGTATTTGATTTTTGATTACCTTGGAATTCATATATGTTGACCCATATTTATATCTACTTTTTAAAAACTGCTAGTCTTTTACGTTCAAACACATTCTTTAAAAATCTATATTTTTTACTCCCCTTCCACACATTTTGGTTTCTTGATATCATATTTTACCTCTTCATGCTTATCCCTTAACTATTCATTGTAGTTATAGTTGCTTTTACAATTTTTTTTCTTTTAATCTACATGTTGGCTTATTTAGTTGGTTGATCCTCAATTTTTACTATATGTTTGTCTTTCCTAGTGGGATTTTCCCTTTCCTATGGATATATATATATATATATATCATTTAGAGCACACCGTTTAACATTTCTTTCAGGGTACACTTAGTTTTGATGAATTATTTATTTTTTTGCTTCTCTGAGAAGTTTTTTTCTTTCCTTCTAGTCTAAATGATAATCTTGCTGGGTAAAGTTTGCTAGGTTGCATATATATGTTGCATATATGCATTTTGAATATGTCATGCCACTCCCTTCTGGCCTGCAAAGTTTCTGTAGAGAAATTAGTTGATGACTTTATGTGGATTCCCTTGTATATGACTCTTTGTTTTCCTCTTGATGCCTTTGGAATTCTCTCTTTAACTTTTGCCATTTTAATTATGATATATAGGTGTGGATTTGTTTGGGTTTATCTTGTGTGTGATTGTCTTTGCTGCCTGTACCTGGATATCTATTTCTTTCTTCAGGTTTGTGAAGTTTTCAGCCATAGTTTCCTCAAATATATTGTTAATCTCCTTCTCTCTCTTCTCCTTTCAGAGTCCATATAGTTGGAATGTTGAAATACTTAATGTTATCCTAGAGAGCTCTTAAATTGCTTTCATTTAATTTTTTTCTTTCTGCTAGCCTGATTGGATGATTTTCATTATTCATCTTCCAGATCACTTATACATTCTTCTGTATCACTTAGTCTGCTATTCATTCCTTCTAATGTGTTTTTTTTTAATTTTAGCTGTTGAATTATTCATTTATGATTGGGCTTTTTTTAAATATATTTTCTAGGTCCCTGTTAAAATATTCAGTGTTTAGATCACTCATTTTTGTTTTTGTTTTTGCTTTTTTTCTTTTTCCCCATCAGCTAACATTTTTATTACCAATACTTTGAATTCTTTATCTGGTAAATTATTTATTTCTGTTTTATTATTTAATTTTTGGGGGGTTTTTCTCTTGCTCATTCAGTTGAGAGTAGTTCCTTTTCCTTTTGCTTAACTATCTCTGCCTTTATGCACTTATGTGAAATAGTTAGTATTGTGGTCTTGAAAGGGTGTTCTTATGTGAGAGCATCCCTATACAGGCTGTATGTGTCCAATGTCTTTGGTGGGAGGTTTGGTTTTTTTGGTTTTTTTGTTTGTTTTTTGTTTTTTTTCTGTACATGGGCCTCTCACTGTTGTGGCCTCTCCCGTTGTGGAGCACAGGCTCAGCAGCCATGGCCCATGGGCCCAGCCACTCTGTGGCATGTGGGATCCTCCTGGACTGGGGCATGAACCCACGTCCCCTGTATCAGCAGGTGGACCCTCAACCAGTGCACCACCAGAGAAGCCCAGGAGGGCTCTTTTGACATGGATGACAGTTATGTCTTTTCTCAGGGAGTACTGTCAGCTATCACCTTGGTAGTGAGTGTGGCTGGAGATGGAGGGGCTAGAGCTTGTGCTGGGTGTGAGGTGGGACTTCCTCTTTGCTCAGTATCTGTTACTCCCCTGTTAGGGACCGGGTCTTATCCCAAGTTGCTGGAGAAGAAACCCTGAGGGTCAGGTTTGAGCTGGCTCTGTTCCATTTAAGTGTGCTTTTTTCCCCCTTTCCTCACACCAGGACTTTTGCCCCAGAGGAAGGGAGTGCTGAAGCAAGTGAGGCCAGTGTGCAGACAGAAGTCTGATGCACTGCTTGAGTAGGTGTCTACCGCCTTGGGTGCAAGTCTCCTTGGTCTCTCACAGCCGATCACTGCTGCTGACCCCACCTCCCTCCCTGTTGTGGAGTCACTGCACTGGTGGGAGTCCCTGTGGACTTGCAACATGGGTCTGTAGGTTAACTGTTGTGAGGGAGTGGTCACCATCAGAGATATGGGCAGCTTCTGAGGTGCTGCCTGAGTAAGCACCAACAATGGCTGCCATCACTCCACCCAGGCTCCACCCTAGGACCAGGTTTCCTCTGTTCTCCATGATCAAATGTTTTCTCTGGCCGTGGTTGCCCTAGATTCATTGTGATGTTGTGGCATGGAGTGAGTAGGGCTGGATCATTTGCTCAGCTTGAGCTGGGGCACGTGGTGAGACAGTCAAGGGAAACCTGGTGGCTGCTAGAGCAAACCTCTCTCTGCCCTGCCTCAGGGGCTAGCCACTATATATGCTCTCCTCAAAAGTGGAGGCCAAGTTTCTCTGAGCCCTTCTGTTTGTCACAGCAGTCCTCCAACCAGCCAAGATGTCTTGTCTCCTCTATGTGGGACCCCAGGACTGGAACACCTAAGTCTGAGACTCAACCTACTCACTCCTGAGGGTGGGTGTTCACCTCTGTAAACTCCATTTCCTGCTGAGTCCTCTCCCAGGGGCACAAGACTGACCTGATTTTTTCTCTTCCCTCCTTACCTGATTCCATGTGGATCTTTCCTATAGCCTGAGTTGTACAGGAGTCTTTCTGCCAGTATACAGTTGATTTTCTGTGAGAATTGTTCTACTTGTAGATGTGTTTTTCATGTGTTCTTAGGAGGAGGTGAGCTTCATGTCCTCTTACTGCACCATCTTTGTTCTCTCATTGAAAGGACCTTTTTTAAGAATACAAAATTTAAAATAAACAGTGCTCTAAATAGTCCTCAAACACTTTATTGTGCACAATATTTTAATAATTAAATTATCAGTGTAACATTTAAAAATTTAAAAAAACCTTTTCTGAAATTTGACCACAGTGTTTCACAAAAACTGCTGTGCTCAAAGACATGAACTATTGAAATGTGTTGTTAGTTTTAATTACTGTAGGTGGACAATTACCTGATAATTATATGGATAAAGTGTTCATTTCATGAGTAGAGAAAGGGTGTTGGCCAAAGATACAAATTTACAATTTCAGGTATTTTAAGAGGACAATTTGTAGGATGATTAAAAGCTGCCATTTACAAAACTATTTCTGGAATTTTACCAAAGTGTTATTCCTTATATAATTCCATAGATATACAAATACTTTAAATATTCATGAGCATTTAAATATTTATACTTTAAATATTTAGCTTCCAAATATATTGTTTTGTATATGGAAGGATTTTTACAAGTGCATTGTATTTTTCTCCAATTTGGAATTCAGTATTTTGCAATTATTTATTCCATGTTAATGCTATGTTTAATACATACCAAAGAATATACTTAATACATATGTGGAATTTTAAAAATTATGCAATAATACAATAAGCATCAGTTGTACTCATCCATGGCAAATTCTAGAATATTATTAAAGTTGTAGACAATCTTGACACAGATATTCTGAATATTTTATATTTTCTTTTTTCTTGTAGATTATCATGAGATTTTTATATGTCTTATATAAATAATGTAGAATTTGAAATAAATTTTAATTATACTGAAAATTTCACCATTTTCCAACTCAGATTGTATTTTTGTATCCTGTGAAGCTACAGTTGAGTCATAATCACTCGTGATTAGAATTTCAATGTCAACCTTTTTTTTTTATTTTTCAAATGAAAACAACTAGACAAATACGGTATATGTAGAATTTTATCATTAAGATCTAAATTTGCCTGCTGTCTAATCTTTACTTTGTGTCATTATATTAAAATAAAATAACACCTTTAGTATTTTTAGAAAGTTAAAATTTATTATCTTATTAAAGAATTTTAAAGTCCTATTGATTGTCTTATTAATCCCAATTATGCATATCACTAATGAAATAGGAAACGTATGTGTATATATTAAAAAATATTTATCTAAAATTAAGTTTAAAACAAAATTTTTCATGACTTTAAAGTTGATGTTTACTTATTGAACTGTCAGAAATTGGTATTAGAGAGTAAATTGCAACTTGGGTTTTTCTGTTTATAACTTATCTCAGACAGAAAAGATGGAAAAATAATAAATATAATACATATATTTACTGAATGCCTGCAATGTGCCATTTGCTGTGCTATGTCCAATATGTGCTCTGAGCCAAAGAATAAAATTTTTTAATAGATTCACACAACTGAATGTAGGACTCTTAGTCTCAAATTCATTACTGTTTCCCTTATGCTGTACTATAGATTCATTATTATTATTATTATTATTATTATTATTTTAAATTATTAGGACTATATCATGGTTTCTTCAGTCATGGATTGAAATGATTTATCTGGATCTTTTCACATGAGTTACTTGTAGATCTGTATTCTTATCCATGGTCCTTGGATACTGGAAGTTAGGGTTCATGAAGTCTCTGGAATAAAAATTTGTATGCATGTATATAGATGATTCAAATAAGAATACCTTTTGATCCTTATTATATTAGTAACTTCTTAAAAAATCTATAATCTCTACTGTAGGAAATATGAGGCATCGTTTCAAAAATTTTCCACTTAAGAGAATAGAAACTTTGTACTACTCTATTAGCACTTTTATGTATTTGAAGAGACATATGAGAAATACTACTTCTATTGTTTTATCTACAATAGAGGAGGATATGGCAATCAGAATTTTAATCTAATTGTATACCAATTCAATTGAGTTTAACTAACAGCTATTGAGTGTTCATTTTTCCTGAGATTCCAACATATAAAAAAGAAATATACATTTTGTATATCATTTAATGAATAGATAAACTCTAATTTGCTATATTGGCTTAATTTACACATTTATTGTATTTTCAATAAGTACTACTTTGTGAAAAACAATGCATGGTGCCTGTGGTGAATGTAAACAAACATGCAACTGCTTACTCTTTTTTCCAATGAGATTCATAACACTGTAAAAAGAAATCCAAATATGAATCAATATGAGAGCAGTTAGATAAATGAGAAAGGTGAAGGGAAGTAACATTTTTCTCCTGGTTCTGTTCATGAGCAGTGATCAAGATTCTTGAAAAGGCAACCCAGAATATTAAGGGGGGTTAGAAATTATAGCAGTTATAAGGAAAATTGTTAATAAATTTATGACTAAGGGGAAATCACTTTTAAGGCTAAGTTTCTCATAAGGTCCTAAATATCCAATCAGATGGGACACTACATTTCTTTGCTAAACAAATACAAATTTTGAGAGTGACTTGAAACTTTAATTAAAATTTCAGTCTTTTGCAGATTTTATGGGAAGAAAAGGCACACCAATGGAAGTGCCTCTAAAACGACATTTCATTTTCATGAAACATAAATGTGTGGGTTTTCTTCATAAATGCAATATAATTAATATAACAGGAATTCAGAAACTCATGGGAGATCTTGTTATAGATAATCATAATTCAAAATTATTTATAACATTTATGATTGACCTTTATACACCCTGCAACACAAAATAATATCCAGAACAGGGTGAGGCTAAGTATGTAATTGAGTGGTGAAACATTATCATAGATAGACTTAGATCCTTCCGTAAAGTAAATTTTTTTTCCACATAGGTTGGTATGGTGGATAGGAAGACTATGCATTGAGATTTATTTCACCATAAACTTGCATGTCCTCTATGCAGAAGACAAATGAAAGAGAGAGAAATGATAGAGTCATATGTCACGACATGCATGGTACAAAATATTTAATATTTTTTCTGATCTGGTCCTTGGTATTGTTCAGTGAAATTTACTTCCATAATAACAAAACAAGGTACAATTTCTTAGGTCTCATCCTACTAAACCTATAAGAAATATTTGTATTAGTCTTCACTTGTCTTATCAGTCAGAATTCTTTCATGGTTCTCTTGCCTCACCAGGCAATCCTTCAGAACTGCTGAAGTCTTTGATTTCCTCACCTAAATCTAGATAGAAATAGATATGAGTCTTTGAAATCTTTTTAAAATTAGAAACTACTTATTTAGCTACAAGCTTTTGTATATCATATATATGCTGACCACTCCCTAATTCATATTGCTTGTCCTAACTTTTCCCTTGAACCCCAGACTACTGAACAGTTCTATTTTGCTGACTAATGCTTCATTCCTGACATTCTACCTGTGTTATATATCTTCAAATAACTGCTTGGAATCCATTATTCATATTTTCCCACTATGCTTTCTACCATAGCAGGATTAATCCATTTGAACTAGATCAAGAAACCCTTGCTCTCTTACTTCCAGTTGGATTTGCATAATGAGAGATATCAGAATGAAGGCTAGAGAGCAAGAGGAGAGTAATATTGGGCTATTTATTTCACTAAGATCACCATATGTTATCTGTAACACTTTACTGAAGAACACAGTTTTCTTCAGTCAACTTTATGTATGGAAATCTACATGGTTTGTGACAATCGCTCTTTCCATTTAGATGTAGGGCTTATAATGCCAACCACTTTCTTATCACAGTTTTTAACCCCCAGAATACTGTACAAACCCCCTTTGATTTTCCCAGACCCAACTTTTGTAATTACTTTCTTCCCTTTATTAAACTCTCTTCAAACTGTCAGTTTCTGTATGCCATCTGTTTTCTGCTGAATGTCAACTAAAACATCACTCAACAAAGTCTTCATCTCAAAGTCATTCAAAGTCTTCATCTCACAGACATCACTCAAAGTCATCTCACAGACTTTTCGGGAATTAGCAAATACATTTAATAATAGTTAAAGCCAAAACTTTTGAAAATATTCTTCTTTTCTCTCTTTCTCTTATCTCCATCTAAATCCATTCTTAAGTTCTGTTGTCTTCATTTGAAAATATATTCAGATTTTGACTCCTTTGCATCCGTTGTCCACTTCTAGCACCCCAAATCTTTACTTATCTATGTTCTATTCTCATTGCAGTGAGAATGATCCTTTTAAAATAAAATACTTATTATGATACCTCAGTATTCAAATTTTCTTTCCCCTCTTTTTACCTTCAATGAAGAGAGTAAAACTGAGATTTAATATCTGAGTAGTCACCAAGTAACATTAAATTGAAGGCTTTTTAAAACTAACTGCATTAATGTTTTGGCTATAGATAGTGGGCTTGCAGCAAAATTAGACAATTTTTGACAATTAGATTTTGACAGAGCTGATTGGCTTGTAAAACTTCCAATGGAGGAAGTGAGGTCTCCAATGTTTAGAAGTTGTAAGAATATTGAGAACAATTTTGAGTAATGTTTAATTCAAAAAATTACTCAAGTAATTTTCAAGAATATATACATGTTTACTCATTATCCTTCTCATGGAAGTTTATTATCACTATGCTATATGGTTTCCACTTGAAGGACTGCTTCAAAGATGTGATGCAAGCTCTGAAACAGCACATAATATGTTTCTGGATACCACAGAGAACTGTGAAGGCATGTATGAGTACGAGGAGAATTTCTTTTTTTATTGAAGAATAGTTGTTGTACAATATTATATAAGTTATAAGTGAACAACATAGAGATTCACAATTTTTAAAGATTATACTCCATTTATAGTTATTATAAAATATTAGCTATATTCCTTGTGTTGTACAATATATCCTTCTAGCTTATTTATTTTACACATAATACTTGGTACCTCTTAATTCCTTACCCCAATCTTGACCCTCCCCACTTCAATCTCCTCACTGATAACCACTAGTTTGTTATATATATAATGGATATTATATATATCACATCTCCTTTATTCTTCCATCTGTTGATGGACATGTCCATATCTTGGCAATTATAAATAATGCTGCTATGAACACTGAAGTGCATGTACCTTTTCGAATTTGTGTTTTCAGTTTTTTTGGCTATATACCCAGGAGTGAAGTTGTTGGGTCATATGGTAGTTCCATTTTTAGTTTTCTGAGAAACCTGCATACTGTTTTCCACAGTGACTGCACCAATTTACATCACCACCAACAGTGTGTGGGGGTTCCTTTTTCTTCACATCCTTTCCAACATTTGTTATTTGTGTTCTTTTTGATGATTGCCATTCTGACAGGTATGTGTGTGTAGTGATATCTCATTGTGGTTTTACTTTGCATTTCTCTGATTATTAATGATGTTGAGCATCTTTTCATGTGGCTGTTGGCCATCATGGGGCTGAACATCCTTATGAGGGTAATTTCTAATGGCTACAACAAATGACCTGTTAAAAAAAAAAGTTTCTCTCCTGCTCCTGGAGCTCTGGACTCTGCTGAATTTGTGGATTAACGTTAATGACACAAAGAACTGCTTCACCAGGGTCAAAACAATGGTTCTACAGTAAGCTACCAAAAAGTCATCTTGAAGGTAATTGCCAATTTTGAAATTGTTGTGGATGAATTCCAGAATTAATAGTCAAAATATAGGTTCAGATTATTGGGTTGGGTTGTTGATCCTGGTTATCATCAAGAAATAGTTTTGTTATAAACTGGAGACAGGATGGATGGAGACGGGAACCAGCAGTCTCATGTGTTCTTCCTCATATTTCCATTCAATCCCATCCATCTGAGAATCTGCTCAAAGGCAAAAATGAGTAGTGCAGGAGGGCTTAAATTCTGATATATACACTTGAATAATTGCTGAAGGAAAAATATAGGAGTTCATTTCAGTAATAGTTATTCTTTTTTTTTTTTTTTTGTCCTCTCACTGTCGTGGCCTCTCCTGCTGTGGAGCACAGGCTGCAGATGCTCAGGCTCAGCGGCCATGGCTCATGGGCCCAGCTACTCCATGGCATGTGGGATTCTCCTGGACTGGGGCACGAACCCGTGCCCCCCACACCGTCAGGCGGACCCTCAACCACTGCGCCACCAGGGAAGCTCTAGTTATTCTTTTTATCCAATGTTATTTGTATGGTATGTTTATCATGTACAACTTCACCATTGACTATGTAAGTTGCATATCAGCACACTGTGATGATAAATGGGATAAAAAATTTGAATCTTCAGATGAACATATAAAAAGATACTTGATATCATATATCATTAGTGAATTGAAAATTAAAACAATAATGGGATATCAATCCTTCTATTAGAATTGGTAAAAAACAAAACACTGATAATACTAAATGCTGGTATAGATGAAGAGCTATAGGAATAATTATTCATTGCTGATGGGAATGAGAAATCATAAAGCCCGTTTGAAAGACAGTTTGGAATTTCTTACAAAGCTAAACATGGACTTATCATATGATCATGGTCCTTGATATTTACCCAAATTACTTCAAAAGCTATGTCCATACACAAACGTGTACATAAATGTCTACAACAGATAAATTCACTATTGCTAAAACTTGAAAGCAACTAAAGGCAGTGGGTGAATGGTTAAGTTGTGATGCATTCAGTCAGTAGAATATTATTCATCAATAAAAAGAAATGATATATTAAGTCACAAAAATACATGGAGAAATCTTAAATGCATATTTCTCTGTAAAAGAAACCCATCCAAAAATGCTCTGTACTGTATAATTCTAACTATATGACATTCTGGAAAGGGCAAAACTGTAGGAAAAGTAAAATGATCAATGTTTTTCACAGTCTTGGGGAGGAAGTTTATGATTAAGTGGAGCACAGGGATATTTAGGGCAGCCAAACTATTCTACAAGATATTACAGTGATGGATACATGTCACTATATATTTCTCAAAAGCAGTAGAATGTATAATACAAAGAGTTGTAACAATATTATTTTATAATATATAATATTAATATATTATTATACATAATATTATAATAAAATACATGTAATAATATTATTAACTATTAATAATTATCAATACTGTCTCATTAATTATCAAAAATATACCATGTTAATGCAAGATGTTAATAATAGGGGAAACTGGGTGGAGGGACTATATATGGGAACTCTCTGTACAGTTCACTTAATTTTCCATAAACATAAAACTGATTGAAAAATAAAGCTTATTAAGTTTTTGTTTAAACAGTAAATCTTAAAGATGTTATCCAAAGATCTTTTACATAGATCTAGATCAGGAACTGACAATATTTGGCATTCTCTCCCTTTATGTAAGAGTCGAGTATCTCTTAAATGATAGGTGCTTTATGATTTCACTTATAAATACAAATATAAAAATAAGAATAGAGTTTTGGCTTTGGAAAAAACAAAATGGTGAAATATAATGACCACCTGTCATTTTTGCAACAGCTTCCAATAACCCCTTTCTCTTCTTCGATGGGCCAGTCACACATCATGAGAGGCAATAACTTTGTTTCTGAATCAGAACCCTACTATGGTATGCTCATCCAATCAGAATCTTAGTGCAAATCTAGAGATTTTCATGCCAAATAAAGGAAATTTTTAAGTTGTCTATGCTGGCAGTGGAACACTATTTAGTACTGACAGAGGAACTAGCAATTTGCTAGCCAGATGGTCTTGCTGCCACATACTCCTAGAATCTCATTTTTTGCACATTTCTCTAGCTTACATTTTCCAACCTGCAAGCAGTATACAGTCTGCCCTCCATATCTGTGGCTTCTGCATCTGGGGATTCAACCAATCATGAATCAAAAATACTTTTTAAAAACTTTCAGAAATTTCTAAAAAATGAAACAAATCTGCCATGTGCTGGCAGCAAGTCATACATAATTTACTTGTATTAACTATTATAAGTAATTTAGAGATGATTTAAAGTATATGGAGGATGTGCTTAAGATATATACAAATACTACACCATTTTATATATACATTTGAGCATCCATGGCTTTTGGTATCTTTAGGGTTCCTGGAGACAGTAACCTGTGGATATCAAGGAACGACTTTGGTGATTTCCACTACGTATATCTATTTCATTAACTTTCACTTAAAACAGCCAGAATCAGTTTCTGTTGCTTTAAACTAAAAATGGAAAATGCCATTGCTATTATTTTCTTATTATGATTATTTATATTATTTTCAGTCTTTATATAAGGGGAGGCAATAAGTACAATATAATAAGATAAAAACAATTATGAACTACTTGTATATCTAATAAGCAGTAAGTTAACCAATCAGAAATAAATATTTTTGAATTGTAGTCCATATTTCCACAGCTTAAAAATCATTTCAATTAACAAAAGAAATAAATGTGTACTTTCATTTGTGAGGCTAATATATATCAACAGTCAACAGATTCTTCAGAAAAGAAAATCAAAATTTTCTCATCAATAAAGTTTCAAGTCAGCTAAACAGTGTTCTGTGGGTAATACTACTCAATAACCTTTCATAATATATACAGCCCTGAAAGTCCTGCCATTTTACTAATAACATATTTTCATCATAAATCTCTCAATGTCTCTGGAAATAGAACCTCTTTAGATCTTTGGTGAAAAAGTGCTGTGATCACAGGGCAGAAAAGGTGAAAAACAGGGCATCTTCATCAGGCTAAGATGTGAATGCCTTCACATAAATATAATCTTCATCTAAACTAAATTAAGTTGTAAAAATAAAGTTCTTATGCCGGGTTGACATAAAAGAACTCACTGAATGCACAGAACTGTGAGGCTACCACATATTTCTAAATAATAGTGAGTAGACAGACATATTATTATACTGGGAAATTTATGTTATAATGACAAGCATTAAAAGCTTTCAAACATTTCTACTTTTATTAAACAAATGCTTTATATGATTATATGAACATGTGTGCTATAAAATCCTAAAACAAATTATTGATATTTAAAATTACACAGGGAAAGATTCTAAATTCCTGTGAAAGTAAATGAACTCAAATCTTTATTCTTATTTTATATTTTCCAGATAATAATACTGTCATATGAGAGGTATACATGTGAGAACATTTTAACAAAAAGTAATACACAAATACCAGTAGGAATCTTGCCAATTAAATTGTTATCTAATTTTTATAGAATTTTTATAGAATTACTATAATATTTTGGGAGCCCCCTTTTTCCTGAAATAATCAGCATTAAGTTATTTTTTTTAATGTAAAGTGATTCTTTGATGTTGTAATATTCATGGATGTTATTTTGTTTTTTTGGTGTTTTTTTTTTTCCCAGTGTTTTTGAGATGCAATTAATATACTGCATTGTATAGGTTTAAGTTGTACAGCTTGAAGATTTGACTTGCATACCTCATGAAATGATTGCAAAATTAGCTTAATGAACATACATCTTCTAATAGAGATACAAAATTAAAGAAATAGAAAAATATACACTTTTTCCTTGTGATGAGAATCCTTAGGATTTAATCTCATAATGTTCCTACATAAAATACAACAGTGTTGATTATATTTATTATGTTGTACATTACATTCCTAGTACTTATCTTATAACTGGAAGTTTGTAAATTTTGCTAGCTTCATCCAATTTCCCATCCCCCACCCCTCACCACTTGTAACCATAAATCTGATTTATTTTATTTTATTTTTTATTTATTTTTTTTTTCTTTTTGCGGTATGCGGGCCTCTCACTGTTGTGGCCTCTCCCGTTGCCGAGCACAGGCTCTGGACGCGCAGGCCCAGCGGCCATGGCTCACGGGCCCAGCCGCTCCGCGGCATATGGGATCCTCACAGACCGGGGCACGAACCCGTATCCCCTGCATCGGCAGGCGGACTCTCAACCACTGCGCCACCAGGGAGGCCCTATTTTATTTTTTAATTAATTTTTATTTGAGTAAGTTTGATTTACAATATTGTGTTAGTTTCTGTTATACAGCAAAGTGAATCAGTTACACATATACATATATCACTCTTGTTTAGATTCTATTCCCATGTAGGTCATTACACAGTACTGAGTAGAATTCCCTGTGCTATACATTAGGTTCTTATTAGTTATCTATTTTATATATATTAGTTTATATATGTCAGTCCCAATCTCCCAATTTATCCCCACCCCCTGTTCCCTTTTGGTGACCATACATTTGTTTTCTACATCTGTGACTCTATTTCTGTTTTGGAAATATGTTTATTTGTACCATTTTTTTAAAATTCCAAATACAAACATTATCATATGATATTTGTCTTTCTCTGTCTTACTTACTTCACTATGACAATCTCTAGGTCTATCCATGTCACAGCAAATGACATTATTTTGTTCTTTTTATGGCTGAGTAATATTCCATTGCATATATGTACCCCATCTTCTTTATCCATTTATATGTTGATGGGCATTTAAGTTGATTCTATGTCCTAGCTATTGTAAATAGTGTTGTAATGAGCATTGGGGTGCATGTACATTGTCAAATTATGGTTATCTCTGTATATATGCCCAGGAGTGGGATTGCTGGATCATATGATAGCTTTATTTTTAGTTTTTTAAAGAACCTCCATACAGTTCTCCATAGTGGTTGTACCAATTTATATTGTCACTAACAGTAGAGGAGGTTTCCCTTTATACCACACTCTCTACAGCACTTAATGTTTGTAGATTTTTTGATGATAGCCATTCTGACTGCTGTGAGGTGATACCTCATTGTAGTTTTGATTTGCATTTTTCTAATAATTAGTGATGTTGAACATCTTTTCATGTGCCTCTTGGCTATCCATATGTCTTGTTCAGAGAAATGTCTATTTAGATGTTCTGCCAATTTTTCCATCAGGTTATTTTGTTTGTATTTTATGTTGAGCTGCATGATCTGTTTGTATATTTTGGAGATTAATCCTTTGTTGGTTGCTTCCTTTGCAAATATTTTCTCCCATTCTGTGGGTTGTCTTTTAATTTTGTATTTGGCTTCCTTTGCTTTGCAAAAGCTTTTAGGTTTAATTACGTCCCATTTGTTTATTTTTGTTTTTATTTTCATTACTCTAGGAGGTGGGTCAAAACAGATCTTGCCACAATGTATATCACAGAGTGTTGCACCTAAGTTTTCCTTTAAGAGTTTTATAGTGACCAGCCTTACATTTAGGTCTTTGATTTATTTTGAGGTGTTTTTATTTGTATGGTGTTAGAGAGTGTTCTAATTTCATTCTTTCACATGTAGCTGTCAGTATTCCCAGCACCACTTATTGAACAGACTGTCTTGCATATTCTTCCCTCCTTTATCATAGATTAGGTGACCATAGGTGCGTGGGTTTATCTCTGGACTTTCTATGGTGTTCCACTGATCTATATTTCTGTTTTTGTGCCAGAACCACAGTGTTTTGATTACTGTAGATTTGTAGTATAGTCTGAAGTCAGGGAGACGATTCCTCCAGCTTTATTTTTCCATCTCAAGATTGCTTTGGCTATTCGGGGTCTTTCGTGCTTTCATACAAATTGCAAGAGTTTTTGTTCTAATTCTGTGAAAAATTCTATTGTTAATTTGATAGTGATTGCATTAAATCTGTAGATTACTTTGAGTAGTACAGTCATTTTGACAATATTGATTCTTCCAATCCAAGCACATGATATATCTCTCCATCTGTTTGTTTCAACTTTGATTTCTTTCATCAGTATCTTATAGTTTTCTGAGTACCGGTCTTTTACCTCCTTAGGTAGGTTTATTCCTAGGTATTTTATTCTTTTGGATGAGATGGTAAGTGGGATTGTTTCCTTAATTTCTCTTTCTGAACTTTCACTGTGAGAGTTTAAGAATGCAAGAGATTTCTGTGCATTAATTTTCTATCCTGCAACTTTACCAAATTCATTGATGAGCTCCAGTAACTTTCTGGTAGCATCTTTATGATTTTCTATGTATAGTATCATGCCACTGAAAACACTGATAGTTTTACTTCTTTTCCAAGTTGGATTCCTTTTATTACTTTTACTTCTCTGATTGCCATGGCAAGAACTTCCAAAACTATGTTGAATAATTGTGGAGAGAGTGGACATCCTTGCCTTGTTCCTGATCTTGGAGGAAGTGTTTTCAGTTTTTCACAGTTGAAAATGATGTTTGCTGTCTGTTTGTCATATACAGCATTTAATATATTGAGATATGTTCCCTCTATACCCACTTTCTGGAGATATTTTTTTAATCATAAATGGGTGTTGAATTTTGTCAAAAGCTTTTTCTGCATCTATTGAGAGGATCATATGGTTTTTATTCTTCAATTTGTTGATGTGTATCACACTGATTTGCCAATATTGAAAAATCCTTGTATCCCTGGGATAAATTTCACTTGATCAAGA
The DNA here is from genome assembly GCF_964165515.1 of Mesoplodon bidens. Classification (NCBI taxonomy): domain Eukaryota; kingdom Metazoa; phylum Chordata; class Mammalia; order Artiodactyla; family Ziphiidae; genus Mesoplodon; species Mesoplodon bidens. The sequence goes on along the minus strand of NC_138174.1, from coordinate 36,945,800 downwards.
GGTATGATTCTTTTTTGTTTTGTTTTGTTTTGTTTTGTTTTTGTGGTATGTGGGCCTCTCACTGCTGTGGCCTCTCCCATTGTGGAGCACAGGCTCCAGACGTGCAGGCTCAGTTGCCATGGCTCACGGGCCCAGCCTCTCCACAGCATGTGGGATCTTCCCGACTGGGGAACGAGCCCACGTGCCCTGCATCAGCAGACGAACTCTCAACCACTGCACCACTAGGGATGCCCTGGTATGATTATTTTAATGTGTTGTTGGATTCTATTTGCTAGTATTTTGTTTAGGATTTCTGAATCTATGTTCATCACTGTTATCAGCCTGTAATTTTAATTTTTGTGGTAAGTTTGTCTGGATTTTGTATAAGGGTGATGGTGGCATCATAGAATTAGCTTGGGAATGTTCCTTCTGCAATTTTTTGGAAGAGTTTGAGAAGGATATGTGGTAACTCTCTTCTAATGTTTGATAGAATTCACCTGTGAAGCCATCTGGTCCTAGACTTTTGTTTGTTGGAAGGTTTTTAATCACAGTTTCAATTCCTGTACTTGTGATTGGTATGATCAGGTTTTCTATTTCTTCATTATTCAGTCTTAGAATGTTGTAAATTTCTAAGAATTTGTCCATTTCTTCCAGGTTGTCCATTTTATTGGCATATAGTTGCTTGCAGTAATGTCTTATGATCCTTTGTATTTCTGCAGTGTCAGTTGTTACTTCTCCTTTTTCATTTCAATTTTATTGGTTTGCATCCACTCCCTTTTTTTCTTGATGAGTCTGGCTAACGGTTCGTCAAATTTGTTTATCTTCACATAAGACCAGCTTTTAGTTTCATTTATTTTTGCTATTGTTTGCTTTGTCTATTTCATTTATTTCTGGTCCAATGTTTATGATTTGTTTCCTTCTACTAACTTTGGGTTTTCTTTCTTCCTCTTTCTCTAGTCACTTCAAGTGTAAGGTTAGGTTGTTTATTTGAGATTTTTCTTGTTTCCTGAGGTAATATTATATTGCTATGAACTTCCCTCTTACAACTTCTTTGTTGCATCAAAAGGGTTTTGGACCATTGTGTTTTCACACTCATTTGCCTTTAGGTATTTTTTGATTTCCTCTTTGATTTCTTCCGTGATCCAATGGTTGTTTAGTAACATATTGTTTAGCCTCCATCTGTTTGTGTTTTTTACAGTTTGTGTGTGTGTGCGTGTGTGTGTGTGTGCATGTGTGTAATTGATTTCTAATCTCATAGTATTATGGTTGGAGAAGAAGTTTTGTATGATTTCAATTTTCTTAAATTTACAGAGGCTTGATTTATGGCCCAATATGTGATCTATCCTGGAGAATGTTTCATGTGCACTTGAAAAGAAAGTGTATTCTGATGAATTCACATGGAATGTCTTATAGATATCAAATAAGTCTATCTGGTCTAATGAGTCTTTCAAGGCTTGTGTTTTCTTATTAATTTTCTGTCTAGATGATCTGTCCATTGGTGTAATTGTGGTGTTAATGTCTCCCACTATTATTGTTTTACTGTCAATTTTCCCTTTTATAGCTGTTAGTGTTTGCCTTATATATTGAGGTGCTTCTATGTTGGGTACATAAATATTTATAATTGTTATATCTTCTTTCTGTATTGATCCTTTGATCATTATGTAGTGTTTTCATCTCTTGTAACAGTCTTTATTTTAAAGTCTATTTTATCTGTTATGAGCATTTCTACTCCAGCTTTCTTTTGATTTCCATTTCACAGAATTTCTTTTTCCATACCCTCACTTTCAGTCTCTATGTGTCCCTAGGTCTGAAGTAGGTCTCTTGTGGACAGTATATATATTCTTATTTTTTTTTATCCATTTATCCAGTCCTTGTCTTTTGGTTGGAGTGTGTAATCCATTTATATTTAAGGTAATTATCAATATGTATGTTCCTATTGCCATTTTTTAAATTGTTTTTGTAGGTCTTTTTTCCTCCTTCTTTTGTTCTCTTCTCTTATGGCTTAATAACCATCTTCATTGTTGTTTTGAGGTTGCTTTTTTCTTTTTTGTGTGTGTATCTATTGTAGTTTCTGAGTTTGCTCTTCCCATGTGGTACTGATATAGCGGTATATATATGTAAAAAATTGTTTTAAGTTTCTGGTCTCTTTTCTTCCTAGAGCAGGTCCTTTAACTTTTGTAGTAAATCTGGTTTTGTAGTTCTAAATTCTCTTAGCTTTTGCTTGTCTGTAGAGCTTTTGATTTCTCCATTAGATATGAATGAGAGCCTTGCTGGGTAGAGTACTCTTGGTTGTAGTTTTTTTTCCTTTCATCACTTTAAATATATTATGACATTCCCTTCTGGCCTGCAGAGTCTCTGCTTAAAAATCAGCTGATAACCTTATGGAGATTCTTTGTATTTTATTTTTTGCTTTTCCTTTGTTGCTTTAATATTTTTTGTCAGTTAGATTAATATGTGTCTCGGTGTGTTCCTCCTTGGGCTTATCCTGTATGGAATTATCTGTGCTTCCTGGACTTGATTTAATGTGTCCTTTCTCATGTTAGAGAAGTTTTTGGCTATATCTTCAGTTATTTTCTCAGGGCTTTTCTCTTTCTCTTCTCCTTCTGGACCCATATAATACTACAAATGTTTGTGGATTTAATATTGTCCCAGAGGCCTCTGAGGCTGTCCTCATTCTTTTCATTCTTTTTTCTTTCTTCTATTCTGTAGCAGTGATTTCCACCACTCTGTCATCCAGCTCACTTATTTGTTCTTCTACCTCAGTTATTCTGCTGTTGATTCCATCATGTGTTTTTTTATTTCAGTTATTGTGTTGTTCATCTTTCTTTCTTTGTTCTTTAGTTCTTCTACCTCCTTGTTAAACATTTCTTGTATCTTCTTGATCTGTGCCTCCATTCTTTTTCTGAGATTTTGGATCATCTTTACTATCATTACTCTGAATTATTTTTCAGGCAGATTGCTTATCTCTTCTTCATTTAGTTGTTCTTGTTGGCTTTATTTGGTTCCTTAGTGGGCAACATATTTCTCTGTCATCTCATTTTTCGAATTCTCTGTTTTTCTGCTCTCCTTCCCAGAGGCTGAAGGTCTCAGTCTGTCCTGCCTGCCACAGAGCAGTTTCTGTGCTCTCTTCCAAAAGATCACAAAGCTTCCCTTCTGTCCCAACTGATCTCCCCACCAGTGAAGGTACTTCCCCAGATATGGGAACATCTCCTCTCCTTGAGATCCCCCTCCAGGGAAAAAGGTCCCATCCTGCTTCCTCTCCTTTTTCTTTTCACTTCTTTCTTTCCTCCTACCTAGTTATGCAGGGGTCTTTCTTGTTCTTTTTGGTGTCTGAAGTCCTCTGCTAGCGTTCAGCCTGTGCTCTGTGAGAATTGTTCCATTTGTAGATGTATTCTTGATGCATTTGTGGGGAGACATGAACTCTACATCTTCCTACTACTCTGCCATCTTGACTGAAGCTGATTTATTTTGCTATGGGTTTGCTTGTTTTTGAAATATAATTGACCTAAACACTGTGTTAGAACCTGGTACACAAGATACTGATTCAATATTTCTACACATTAAAAATGATCACCGTTATAAGTCTAGAGAGCATCTATTACCAAAGAAAATAATTATTAAATTATTATTGACCATATAACCCACACTGTACATTACATACTCGTGATTCACTTATTTTGTAACTGAAAAATTTTACCTCTAAATTCCCCTCACTGATTATTTTCCTCCCCCAACCCCTCTCCCTCTGGCCACCACCTGTTCATTATCTGTAGTTATGACCTTGTTTCTGTTTGTTATATTTGTTTGTTTAGCTTTTTAGATTTCACATATATGTGAAATCATACAATATTTGTCTTTCTTTGTATGACTTATTTCACTCAGCATAATTCCCTCCAAATGCTGTTGCAAATGGCAAGATCCAAATGGCAAGGTCCAAATGCTGTTACAAATGGCAAGATTTCATTCATTTTATGGCTGAGTAATATTCCACTGTGTGCATATAGATACATAGATAGAGAGATATACCACATCTTCACTATCTATTCATCTATTGATGGGCACTTATGTTGCTTCTATATCTTGGCCATAGTAAATGTGTGCATATGTTCTTTCAAATTAGAGTTTTGTTTTCTTCTACTCAGAAGTAGAATTTCTGGATATTTGACAATACTGTTTTTAATTTTTGTGGACTATCCATACTCTTTCATAGTGCCTGAATCAAGTTATAGTCCCATAAAAAATTCACAAGATTTCTCTTTTCTCCACATCAACAACAATACATGTTTTTTGTTGTCTTTTTGACAAGTGTAATATGATATCTCATTGTGGTATGGATTTGTATTTTCCTGATGATCAGTGATGTTGAGCATCTTTTTTATGTGCCTGTTGCTCATCTGTATATCTTCCTTAAAAAATGTCTATTTAGAACCTCTGACCAGTTTTTAAATTAGTTTTTTGTTGTTGTTTTTTCGGGTGTTGAGATGTATGATTTTTTTGTATATTTTGCATATTAATCCCTGTCTGTTATATTATTTACAAATATATTCTCCCACTAATTAGGTGGCCTTTACAGTTTGTTAATACTTTCCTTCACTGTGCAAAACCTTTTGAATTTGATTAGGTTCCATTTGTTTACTTATCAATTTTTCCCTTGCTTGAAGAGTTATCCCAAAATAGCTAAAACCAATGTCTAAGAGCATACAGCCTCGGTTTCTTTGAGAATTTTTATGGCTTCAAGTCTTACTATTAAGTCTTTAATTTATTTTGAGTTTATTTTTGTATATAGTGTGAGAAAGTAGTCCAGTTTGATTCATTTGTATGTATCTGTTTCTCAGCACCATTTATTAACCTGGTTGTTTTTCCCATTGTACATTTATGCCACTTTTCTTATAGATTATTGCATAATAGTGCTGGTCTATTTCTGGATCTTTGTTCAAAACCATTGATCTATGTGTCTCTTATTGTGTCAGTACCATAGTGACTTGATTACTGCAGCTTTGTAGTATAGTTTGAAGTCAGGGAGGGTGATATTCAAGCTGTTTTCTACTTTCTTAAGATTGTTTTGGCAATTCAAAGTTTTTTGTCTTTCCACAAAAAATTATAGAATTATTTTAGTTCTGTAAAAGAAAATGTCATAATTATACTTGTAGGGATTCCATTGAATCTATAGATTGTCTTAGGAATTAATGCCATTTAACCATATTAATTCTTCCAATCCATGAGCACAGTGTATCCCTCCATCTTGTTGTGCCACCATATATTTCTTTCATCTGAATCTTATATTTTCCTAAATACAGGTTTTTAACATCCTTGGTTGGATTTCTTCCCAGGAATTTGATTATTTTTATGTGATTTCAGATGGGATTTTTCCTTAATTTCTGTTTCTGGTAGTTTATTTATAGTGCATAGAAATGCAACAGATTTCTTTATATTAATTTTGTATACCACTGCATTACCAAATTCACTGATGAATTCAACTGCATTTTTGATGGTGTCTTTTGGATTTTCTATGTATAGTATCATGTCATCTACAGTTAGAGTTTTCCTTCTTCCTTTCCAATTTTTTTGGTATGATACTAGGGTTAATATTTCCAATACAATATTGAGTAAAAGTGGTGAGCATGGACAAACTTGTCTTTTTTCCAATCTTAGAGCTTTAATCTTTTCACCATTGAATATGATGTTAGCTGTGGGCTTGTCATATAGGGTTTTTATTATGTAGAGGTATGTTCCCTCAGTACTAACTTCAATGAGACTTTTTATTATAAATGGATGTTAAAGTTTACCAGAAGCATTTTCTGCATCTAAAGATGATCATATGATTTTTATTCTTCAATACATTTAAGTGGTGTGTCACACTGATTTATTTGCAGAAATTGAACAACTCTTGCATCCCTGGGCTCAAAACCACTTGTACATGGTGTATTGTTAAATTTGGTTAGGTAATATTTTGTTGAGGATTTTTGCACCTATGTTCATCAGATATATTGGCCTGTAATTTTTTTGGTAATGTCTTTGTCTGTTTTTGGTATCAGGGACTTATAGATAGAATTTGGAAGCATGTCTTCTACAGTTTTCTGGAATAGTTTGAGAAGGGTAGGTGATAACTCTTCTCTAAGAGTTTGGAAGAACTCATTTCTGAAGCTGTCTGGTCCTGTGCTTTACTTTGTTGGGAGTTTTTAAATTACTAGTTAAATTTCATTACTCTTAATTGACTTTTCTTATTTTCTATTTATTTCAGATTCAGTTTGGGGAGATATCACCTCTTAGGAATTTGTTCATTTCTTCTAGATTGTCCATTTTATTGGCACATAATTGTTTGTAGTAATCTCTTATGATCCTTTGTATTTCTGTGGTGTCTGTTGTAACTTCCTTTTCATTTCTCATTTTATTGATTTGTGCCATCTCTCTTTTTGTCTTGATTAGTCTTGCTAAAAGTTTATCAATTTTATCTTTTCATAGAAACAGCTCTTAGTTTCATGTATCTTTTCTATTGTTTTTTCGGTCTTTATTTCATTAATTTCTGCTCTGATCTTTATGCTTTTTACTAATTTTGGGTTTTCTTTCTTCCTCTTTCTCTAGTCACGTTAGGTGTAAGGTTAGGTTGTTTATTTGAGTATTTTCTTGTTTTCTGAGGTAAGACTGTATTTCTATGAACTTCCTTCTTAGAACTGTTTTTACTGCATCCCAAGGGTTCTGGACCATCATGTTTTCATTGTCATTGATCTCTACATTGCTTTTTTTTTAATTTCCTCTTTGATTTCATTAGAATACATTTGTTATTTACTAACATATTGTTTAGCCTCCACGTGTTTGTGTTTTTTACAGTTTTGTTTTTTTCATGTAATTGATTTTTAATCCCATAGTGTTGTGTTTGGAAAAGATGCTAGGTATGATTTCAATTTTCATAAATTTACCAAATGCTTGATTTGTGGCCCAAGATATGATCTATCCTAGAGAATATTCCATGTTCACTACAGAATAAAGTGTATTCTGCTGCTTTTGGATGGATTTTTCTATAAATATCAATTAAGTCCGTCTGGTCTAATATGTCATTTAAGACCTGTGTTTCCTTATTGATTTTCTGACTGGATGATTTGTCTATTGATGAGAGTTGATTATTAAATTCCCCCACTATTATTGTGTTACTGTCAATTTCCCCTTTTATGGCTGATAGCATTTGCCTTATATTGAGGTTCTCCTATTTGTGGGCATATATATTTACAGTTGTTATTTCTTCTTCTTAGATTTTTCCCTCAATCATTATATAGTGTCCTTCTTTGTCTCTTGTAACATTCTTTATTTTAAAGTCTATTTTGTCTGATATGAGTAATTCCACTCCAACTTTCTTTTGATTTCCATTTGCATAGAATAACATTTTCCATCCCCTCAGTTTCAGTCTGTATGTGTCCCTAAGTCTGAAATGGGTCTTTTGTAGACAGTATACATATGGGTCTTGTTTGTGTATCCATTCAGTCAGTCTATGTCTTTTGGTTGGAGCATTTAATCCATTTACATTTAAGGTAATTATCAATATGAATGTTCTTATTGCCATTTATTGTTTTGGATGTCTTCTTGAAACTCCTTTTTCTTCCTTTCCTCTTTTTTTTTTGCTTCTCTCTTGCGATATGATGTCTATCTTTAGTGACGTGTTTGGATTGCTTTTTGTTTTTTGTGTATGTATCTGTTGTAGATCTTTGGTTTGCGGTTCCCATGAGGTTTTTTTTTTCTTGCATGGTTGTTAGAAATTTTATTTTATTATTTTTTAATACATCTTTACTGGAGTATAATTGCTTCACAAAACAGTGTTAGTTTCTATTGTACAAAACAAAGTGAATCAAACATATGCAAACATATATCCTCATATGCCCTCCCTCTTGAGCTCCCTCGCACAGTCCCTATCTTACCCCTCTAGGTCATCGCAAAGTACCAAACTGATCTCCCTGTACTATGCTGCTGCTTCCCACTGGCTATCTGTTTTACATTTGGTAGTATATATATGTCAATGCTACTCTCATTTCACCCCAGCTTCCCCTCCCCCTCCCCATGTCCTCAAGTCCATTCCCTATGTCTGCTTCTTTATTCCTGATCTATACAGTGACTATGGAGAACAGTATGGAGGTTTCTTAAAAAAATTAAAAATAGAAGTACCATATGACCCAGCAATCCCACTACTGGGTATATACCCTGAGAAAACCATACTTCAAAAAGAGAGAAGTTTGTTTTAAGTTTCTAGTCTCTTAGTATCATATGTTTTTCCAATATCCTGAATTTGTACTCTCTTCTCATGATTGCAGGGTTTTTGTTTCTTTGTTTTTTGCATTACATGGGCCTCTCACTGTTGTGGCCTCTCCCTTTGCAGTGCACAGCTTCTGGATGTGTAGGCTCAGTGGCCATGGCGCATGGGCCTAGCTGCTCCACAGCATGTGGGATCTTCCCAGACCGGGGCATGAACCCATGTCCCCTGCATCAGCAGGCAGACTCTCAACCACTGCGCCACCAGGGGAGCCCATTGCAGGTTTTGATATCATATTTGTGTGTGGATGACTTCCTACCTTTACTCTATGTTTGCCTTTACTGTTATGCTTCCCCATTTGTAATTTTCTTGATTCTATCTGTGGCTTTTTCTTTTTTGCCTAGAGAATTTCCTTTTGTATTTGTGTAACATTGGTTTGGTGGTGCTGAATTCTCTTAACATTTTCTTATCTGTAAAAGTTTTGATTTTTCCTTTGAATCTTAATGAGAGACTTTCTGGGTAGAATTTTTTTGTAGGTTTTTTCTCCTTCATCACTTTAAATATATCATGACATTCCCTTCTGGCCTGCAGAGTTTCTGCTGAAAATATCAGGTGATAACCGTATGGGGTGGGGGGGGGGCTTCCCTTGTATTCTATTTGTTGATTTTCCCTTGTTGCTTTTAATATTTTTCTTGTCTTTAATTTTTGTTAGTTTGATTAGTATGTGTCTCACCATGTTCCTCCTTGGATTTATATTATATGGGATGCTCTGCACTTCCTGGACTTGAGTGAGTATTTCCTTTCTCATCTTAGGGAATTTTAGGAGTATAACATCTTCAAATATTTTCTCAGGCCCTTTCTCTCTATCTTCTCCTTCTGGGACCTGTATAATGTGAAGTTTGTATGTTTAATGTTGTCCCAGAGGTCTCTAAGATTGTCTTCATTTATTTTTTTCTCCTTTCTTCTGTTCTGCAGCATTGTTTTCTACCACTCTGTCTTCCAACTCACTTCATTCTTCTGCCTCAGTTATGCTGCTATTGATTCCTTCTAGTTTATTTTTCATTCCAGTTATTGTATCATTATTCTCTGCTTGTTCTTTAAATATTCTATCTCTTTGTTAAATATCTCTTGATGTTCTCGATCTGTTCCTCCATTCTTTTTCTGAGATCTTGTATCATCTTTACTATCGTTACTCTAAATTCCTTTTCAGGTAGGTTGCCTATCTCCTCTTAATTTAGTTGTTCTTGTGGGTTTTCATCTTGTTCCTAAGTCTGAAACTTATTTCTCTGCCATCTCATTTTGTCTAACTTTCTATGTTTGTGGTTTCCTTTCTACTGGCTGAAGGGCCATTGTTCCTCCCACTTCTGGTGTTTGCCCTCTGGTGGGTAGGTTTGCTTCTGAGGCTTTGGAAGACTTCCTGGTGACTAGTGTCTGCCCAGTGGTGTGTGGATAAAGGTCCTTTCCCTCTGGTGGATAGGGCTGTGTCAAGGGGGCTTATTTATAGATGACTGTGAGCTCAGTATGGCGTCAGGAGTCCTGTCTGCTGATGGGTGTGTCTGTGTTCCTATCTTTCTTGTTGTTTGGCTTAGGGTGTTCCAGCACTGTAGCTTGCAGGTTGTTTTATAGGGCTGGGTCTTGATGCCAAAATTGCCACCTCCTGGGTTGTTCATACTGTTCACTATTCTTTGGGGCCTCTGTAACCAGTGCCCTTGCCCCTCAGTGAGCCATAGCTGGCTCCTGCTTCCCAAGGAGTTCCTCTAAGACATGCAGGTAAGTCCAGCCTCAGTTTCTATGGAGTTACTGGATTTTGCTGGGTCTCAGTTATGTGAAATCTTGTGTGCACCTTCCAAGAGTGGAATCTTTGTTTTCCCCAGTCTTGTGGAACTCTTGCACTCAAGCTTCACTGGCCTTCAAAGCCAAATGTTTTGGGGATTCCTTCTTCTGCTGCTAGACCTTCAGGCTGGGGAGTCTGATGTGTGGCTCAGGACCCTCACTCTTGTGGGAGAACCTTTATGGTATGTTTGTTTTCCCCTTTGGGGGTCGCCCACTCAGTAGTTATAGGATTTGATTGTTGTAAAGCTCCCCTCCTGCCATCTTGTTGTGGGTTCTTCTTTGTCTTTGAATATCAAATGTCTTTTTGATAGGTTCCAGTCTTTTTTTATTGGTGGTTGTTCAGCAGTTAGTTGTGATTTTGGTGTTTTCGTGAGAGGAGATGAGCTAGGGTCCTTCTATTGCACACTCTTTTCTGGAATCAAGGGCTGCTTTTATTTTGGATGCTTGCTGCCTCTTTCCTCAGTGTGTGCTGTCCATTATCCCCTTGATATGAGGTGTGAATACATATTAGCAACCCTGAATTTTTACTCCCCCCACCCCCAACATATTCATTGATTTTGACATCATATTTTACACCTTTTTGTTTATCCCTTAACCACTTATTGTGGCTGCAGTTGATTTTACTAATTTTGTCTTTTAAACCTTTTCTTGCTCTCCAAGTGGTTTATCTATTATCTTTACTCTATGTTTGCCTTTACCAATGAGATTTTTCCTGTCTTCACTTTCATATTTCTAGTTGTGGCCTATTTTATTTCTCCTAGAAAAATCCCTTTAACATTCCCTGTAAATCTTGTCTTCATGGTGTTGAACTCTTAGCTTTTTATTGTCTATAACACATTTACACTTTTCTTTAAATCTAAGTGATAGCCTTTCCAGGTAAAATATTCTTGTACTTATTTTTTTCTTTTCATCTCTTTAAATATATCATGCTACTTCCCTTTTGGACTGCAGAGTTTTGCTGAAAGCTCAGCTGATAGGCATATGGGAGATCCCTTGTATATACCTTGTTACTTCCCCCTAGCTGCCTTTAATATTCTCTCTTCATCTTTAATTTTTAACATTTTAATTACAGTGTGTTTTGGTGTGGTCCACTTTGGGTTGATTGTGTGTGGGTCTCAGTGTGCTTCCTGGACTTGGATATCTGGTTTCCTCTCCCAGATTAGGAAAGATTTTAGCTATTATGTCTTCAAATATATTATCTGCCCCTTTCTCTCTTCCTTCTCCTCTGGGAGCCCTATAATTCAAATGTTAGTACATTTGATGTTTTCTCAGAGGTCACTTTAACTGTCTTCATTTCTTTTCATTCTTTTTTCCCCCTGTATCTTCTATTGTACTTTTGATTCCTTTTAGGGTATTTTTTATTTCAGTTACTGTGTTCTTCATCTCTGTTTTGTTCTTCTTTATATTTTCCAATTCTTTGTTAGAAACTTCTATTTTCTTTCTGCTTTCATCCATTCTACTCCTGTGTTCTTTGAGCACCTTTATGGCCATTACCCAGAACACTTTATTGGAAGACTGCTTATCTCCAGTAGTCTTAATTCTTCTTCTGTAGTTTTATATTTTCCCTTCATTTAGAACATATTCTTCTGTCATCTCATTTTGCCTAATTCACTGTTTTTATTTCTAGGTATTTGGTAGTTTGTTTATGTTTCCCAATTTTGGAAGAGTGGCCTTATACAGACAGTGTCCTATGGAGCCCAGCAATCACTTCCCTCTAGTTACCAGAGCTATATGCTCTGGAGTTGCTCATCTGTTGTGTTGGACTAACCACTGTGGGTGGGCTTGTAGTCATGGCTCTCCCCTGAACTGGTGAGTTGCCAGGCCCTGTCTATGTGAAGGCTGCTGGCTACTGTAGGTCCTGGCACAGCTGCCTGCATGGCCAGAGGAGTCTCAGACTTGGTGCCAGCCTGCTAGCTGTCAGAGCCAAGTCCCTGGGGACTGGCTTTCGAGCTGGATGTTAACGTTAGTCTAATGTTGTGTTGGGATACGGTTTAGGGGTATCCCTTGGGCTTTTGTCACCTTGATAGAGGTTGGAACATGTTTCTGACATAGCTGATTGTGATGTCTAGCATGTCCCAGGGCTGGCATTGGCATGCTGGTAGGAAGGGCCTGGACCCAGCTTAACCCAGAGAGGTGCCAGCCTGCTGGTGGGTAGATCCAGACTTGACACAACTAGTTGTGGGTCTTCATTGTACTAGGGGCTGACTTTGGCTCACTGGTGGGCAGGTCTGTGGTCCAGAGCTCTTGAAACTGCTATTTTCTCTTAAAAAGTAGAGAAAATCATAAAACAATGTTATCTCATAAACAAAAATGTGAAAACTGTAAACAGTACAATACTCGCTATATTAAAATATATATATATACAAGGCTTAAAGAGAGTGAACAATTTGTTATCGTTTTTCTTTCTCTTTATTAAATTACATATTCAAAGAAACATGATCTCATTGCATTCTGAATTATAACAAAATTCTTTGTGAACAATTACTTTTGTGAGGTGTAAATACATTTTACTTGGATTCTTTATATAATGGGAATCCTAAAAACAACTTATATTAACTTGTTAAAATTCCTTTAAGATTTTCTGTATTAACATTAAAAACTTAACAGGGGTGATAAGCATTTTTCAGAATGTTCATGGCCAATGAATGTTAAAATGGATAAGCAAATGGACATATGCCATAATTTATATAATGAATATTTTAAAATGTTGAGCTCTCTCCAATTATATATATATATACATATATATATATATATATATATATATATATATATATACACATATATATAATTTTGTTATGGTTGAAATACTTATTATAATATTCATTTTTAATTTTTTAATCTGCTTTTTATTATTTTATCATGGTCTCACCTTGCAATACTTTAAGTTATATAATTTTTAATTTAAAATCCTAATTCTTTTTACTTATTTGCCTTGTTTTATTGCAATTTCTGGGACTTCCAGTAAAATACTGACAAAAAGGAATGAGATCAGACACACTTTGTTCAGATCTTAGAAAGAAAGCTTCAAATGTTACTACTAAATACAATATCAGCCATATATTTTTCATCAGTTAACATTTTTTAATTAGTTTCTCCTTTTTAACAAAGTGAATCAGTCATACATATACATCTGTTCCCACATCCCTTCCCTCATGCATCTCCCTCCCTCCCACCCTCCCCATCCCACCCCTCCAGGCGGTCACAAAGCACTGAGCTGATCTCCCTGTGCTCTGCGGCTGCTTTCCACTATCTATCTACCTTACGTTTGGTAGTGTATATATGTCCATGCCTCTCTTTTGCTTTGTCACAGCTTACCCTTCCCCCTCCCCATATCCTCAAGTCCATTCTCAAGTAGGTCTGTGTCTTTATTCCCGTTTTACCCCTAGGTTCTACATGGCATTTTTTTTTAAATTCCGTGTACATGTGTTAGCATACGGTATTTATCTTTCTCTTTCTGACTTACTTCACTCTGTATGACAGACTCTACGTCTATCCACCTCATTACAAATGGCTCAGTTTTGTTTCTTTTTATGGCTGAGTAATATTCCATTGTATATATGTGCCACATCTTCTTTATCCATTCATCCGATGATGGACACTTAGGTTGTTTCCAGCTCCGGGCTATTGTGAATAGAGCTGCAATGAACATTTTGGTACATGTCTCTTTTTGAATTATGGTTTTCTCAGGGTATATGCCTAGTAGTGGGATTGCTGGGTCATATGGTAGTTCTATTTTTAGTTTTTTAAGGAACCTCCATACTGTTCTCCATAGTGGCTGTACCAATTCACATTCCCACCAGCAGTGCAAGAGTGTTCCCTTTTCTCCACACCCTCTCCAGCATTTATTGTTTCTAGATTTCTTGATGATGGCCATTCTGACTGGTGTGAGATGATATCTCATTGAAGTTTTGATTTGCATTTCTCTAATGATTAATGATGTTGAGCATTCTTTCATGTGTTTGTTGGCAGTCTGTATATCTTCTTTGGAGAAAAGCCTACTTAAGTCTTCTGCCCATTTTTGGATTGGGTTGTTTGTTTTTTTGCTATTGAGCTGCATGAGCTGTTTATAAATTTTGGAGATTAATCCTTTGTCAGTTGTTTCATTTGCAAATATTTTCTCCCATTCTGAGGGTTGTCTTTTGGTCTTGTTTATGGTTTCCATTGCTGTGCAAAAGCTTTGAAGTTTCATTAGGTCCCATTTGCTTACTTTTGTTTTTATTTCCATTTCTCTAGGAGGTGGGTCCAAAAGGATCTTGCTGTGATTTATGTCATAGAGTGTTCTACATGTGTTTTCCTCTAAGAGTTTGATAGTTTCTGGCCTTACATTTAAGTCTTTAATCCATTTTGAGCTCATTTTTGTGAATGGTGTTAGGGAATGATCTAATCTCAAACTTTTACAAGTCCCTGTCCAGTTTTCCCAGCACCACTTATTGAAGAGACTGTCCTTTCTCCACTGTACATTCCGGCCTCCTTTTTCAAAGATAAGTTGACCATATGTGCGTGGGTTTATCTCTGGGCTTTCTATCCTGTTCCACTGATCTATCTTTCTGTTTTTACGCCAGTACCACACTGTCTTGATTACTGTAGCTTTGTAGTATAGTCTGAAGTCAGGGAGCCTGATTCCTCCAGCTCCATTTTTCGTTCTCAAGATTGCTTTGGCTATTTGGGGTCTTTTGTTTTTCCAAACAAATTTTGAAATTTTTTGTTCTACTTCTGTGAAAAATGCCAGTGGTAGTTTGATAGGGATTGCATTGAATCTGTAGATTGCCTTGGGTTGTAGAGTCATTTTCAAAATATTGATTCTTCCAATCCAGGAGCATGGTATATCTCTCCATCTATTTGTATCATTTTTAATTTCTTTCATCAGTGTCTTATAATTTTCTGCATACAGGTCTTTTGTCTCCTTAGGTAAGTTTATTCCCAGATATTTTATTCTTTTTGTTGCAATGGTAAATGGGAGTGTTTTCTTGATTTCATTTTCAGATTTTTCATGATTAGTGTACGGGAATGCCAGAGATTTCTGTGCATTAATTTTGTATCCTGCTACTTTACCAAATTCATTGATTAGCTCTAGTAGTTTTTCGGTAGCATCTTTACGATTCTCTATGTATAGTATCATGTCATCTGCAAACAGTGACAGATTTACTTCTTCTTTTCCCATTTGGATTCCTTTTATTTCCTTTTCTTCTCTGATTGCTGTGGCTAAAACTTACAAAACTAGGTTGAATAAGAGTGGTGAGAGTGGGCAACCTTGTCTTGTTCCTGATCTTAGTGGAAATGGTTTCAGTTTTTCACCATTGAGGACAATGCTGGCTGTGGGTTTGTCATATATGGCCTTTATTATGTTGAGGAAAGTTCCCTACTTTCTGCAGGGTTTTTATCATAAAGGGGTGTTGAATTTTGTCGAAAGCTTTCTCTGCATCTATTGAGATGATCATATGGTTTTTCTCCTTCAACTTGTTAATATGGTGTATCACATTGATTGATTTGCATATATTGAAGAATCCTTGCATTCCTGGAATAAACCCCACTTGATCATGGTGTATGATCCTTTTAATGTGCTGTTGGATTCTGTTTGCTAGTATTTTGTTGAGGATTTTTGCATCTATGTTCATCAGTGATATTGGCCTGTAGTTTTCTTTCTTTGTGACATCCTTGCTTGCTTTTGGTATCAAGGTGATGGTGGCCTCATAGAATGAGTTTGGGAGTGTTCCTTCCTCTGATATTGTTTGGAGGAGTTTGAGAAAGATGGGTGTTACCTCTTCTCTAAATGTTCGATAGAATTCGCCTGTGAAGCCATCTGGTCCTGGGCCTTTGTTTGATGGAAGATTTTTAATCACAGTTTCAATTTCAGTGCTTGTGATTGGTCTCTTCAGATTTTCTATTTCTTCCTGAGTCAGTCTTGGCAGGTTGTGCATTTCTAAGAATTTGTCCATTTCTTCCAGGTTGTCCATTTTATTGGCATAGAGTTGCTTATAGTAATCTCTCATGATCTTTTGTATTTCTGCAGTGTCAATTGTTACTTCTCCTTTTTCATTTCTAATTCTATTGATTTGAGTCTTCTCTCTTCTTTTCTTGATGAGTCTGGCTAATGGTTTGTCAATTTTGTTTATCTTCTCAAAGAACCAGCTTTTAGTTTTATTGATCTTTGCTCTCGTTTCCTTCATTTCTTTTTCATTTATTTCTGATCTGATCTTTATGATTTCTTTCCTTCTGCTAGCTTTGGGGTTTTTTTGTTCTTCTTTCTCTAATTGCTTTAGGTACAGGGTCAGGTTGTTTACTCGAGATGTTTCCTGTTTCTTAAGGTGGGATTGAATTGCTATAAACTTCCCCCTTAGAACTGCTTTTTCTGCATCCCATAGGTTTTGGGTCGTTTTGTCTCCATTGTCATTTTTTTCTAGGTATTTTTTAATTTCCTCTTTGATTTCTTCAGTGATCACTTCGTTATTGAGTAGTGTATTGTTTAGCCTCCATGTGTTTGTATTTTTTACAGATCTTTTCCTTTCATTGATGTCTAGTCTCATAGCATTGTGGTCGGAAAAGATACTTGATACAATTTCAATTTTCTTAAATTTACCAAGGCTTGATTTGTGACCCAAGATATGATCTATCCTGGAGAATGTTCCATGAGCACTTGAGAAAAATCTGTATTTTGTTGTTTTTGGATGGAATGTCCTATAAATATCAACTAAGTCCATCTTGTTTAATGTATCATTTAAAGCTTGTGTTTCCTTATTTATTTTCATTTTGGATGATCTGTCCATTGGTGAAAGTGGGGTGTTAAAGTACCCTACTATGATTGTGTTACTGTCAATTTCCCCTTTTATGGCTGTTAGTATTTACCTTATGTATTGAGGTGCTCCTATGTTGGGTGCATAAATATTTACAATTGTTATATCTTCTTCTTGGATCGATCCCTTTATCGTTATGTAGTGTCCTTCTTTGTCTCTTCTAATAGTCTTTACTTTAAAGTCTATTTTGTCTGATATAAGAATTGCTACTCCAGCTTTCTTTTGATTTCCATTTGCATGGAATATCTTTTTCCATCCCCTTACTTTCAATCTGTATGTGTCTCTAGGTCTGAAGTGGTTCTCTTGTAGACAGCATATATATGGGTCTTGTTTTTGTATCCATTCAGCCACTCTGTGTCTTTTGGTGGGATCATTTAGTCCATTTACGTTTAAGATAATTATTGATATGTATGTTCCTATTCCCATTTCCTTAATTGTTTTGGGTTCGTTATTGTAGGTATATTCCTTCTGTTGTGTTTCTTGCCTAGAGTAGTTCCTTTAGCATTTGTTGTAAAGCTGGTTTGGTGGTGCTGAACTCTCTCAGCTTTTGCTTGTCTGTAAACGTTTTAATTTCTCCATCAAATCTGAATGAGATCCTTGCTGGGTAGAGTAATGTTGGTTGCAGGTTTCTGTCCTTCATCACTTTAATTATGTCCTGCCACTCCCTTCTGGCTTGTAGAGTTTCTGTTGAGAGATCAGCTGTTAATCTGATGGGGATTCCCTTGTGTGTTATTTGTTTTTTTTCCCTTGCTGCTTTTAATATGATTTCTTTGTGTTTAATTTTTGACAGTTTGATTAATATGTGTCTTGGCGAATTTCTCCTTGGATTTATTCTGTATGGGACTCTCTGTGCCTCCTGGACTTGATTAACTATTTCCTTTCCATATTAGGGACGTTTTCAACTATAATCTCTTCAAATATTTTCTCAGTCCCTTTTTTTTCTCTTCTTCTTCTGGAACCCCTAGAATTCGAATGTTGGTGCGATTAATGTTGTCCCAGAGGTCCCTGAGAGTGTCCTCTGTTCTTTTCTTTCTTTTTTCTTTATTTTGCTCTGCATCAGTTATTTCCACTATTTTATCTTCCACCTCACTTATCCGTTCTTCTGCCTCCATTATTCTGCTATTGATCCCATCTAGAGTATTTTTCATTGCATTTATTGTGTTTTTCATCGATGCTTGATTCATCTTTAGTTCTTCTAGGTCCTTGTTAACTGTTTCTTGCAATTTGTCTATTCTATTTCCAAGATTTTGGATCTTGGAAATACAATCTTGGATCATCTTTACTATCATTATTCTGAATTCTTTTTCAGGTAGACTGCCTATTACCTCTTCATTTGTTAGATCTGGTAGATTTTTATCTTGCTCCTTCACCTGCTGTGTGTTTTTCTGTCTTCTCATTTTGCTTATGTTACTGTGTTTGGGGTCTCCTTTTTGCAGGCTGCAGATTCGTAGTTCCCGTTGTTTTTGGTGTCTGTCCCCAGTGGCTAAGGTTGTTTCAGTAGGTTGTGTAGGCTTCCTGGTGGGGGGGACTAATGCCTGTGTTCTGGTGGTTGAGGCTCGATCTTGTCTTTCTGGTGGACAGGTCCACATCTGGTGGTCAGTTTTGGGGTGCCTATGTCCTTATCATGTTTTTAGGTAGCCTCTCTGCTAATGGGTGGGGTTGTGTTCCTGCCTTGCTAGTTGCTTGGCATAGGGTGACCAGCACTGTAGCTTGCTGGTCGTTGACTGAAGCTAGGTGCTGGTGTTGAGATGTAGATCTCTGGGAGATTTTCGCTTCTTGATATTATGTGGAGCTGGGAGGTCTCTTGTGGACCCGTGTCCTGAAGTTGGCTCTCCCACTTCAGAGGCACAGCACTGACTCCTGGCTGTAGCACCAGGAGCCTTTCACCACCTGGCTCAGAATAACAGGGAGAAAAAGTAGAAAGAAAGAATTAGTAGAAGAAAGAAAGATAGAGGGAAAGAAAGGAAGAAGGGAAGAAAGGAAGGAAGGAAGGAAGAAAGAAAGGAGGGAGGGAGGAAGGACGGAAAGAAAGAAGGAAAGAAAGGAGGGAGGGAGGGAGGAATGAAAGCAAAAGGAAGATTGAATGGAAGAAGGGAGGGAGGGAGGGGGGAAGGAAAGAAAGAAAGAAAGTCAGAAGGGAGGGAGGAAGGAAAGAAAAAGAAAGTGGATAGAAGAAGGGTGGGAGGGAGGGAGGGAGTAAAGAAAAAGGAAGAAGGAAAGGAGGAGTGGAGGGAGGGAGGGAGGAAGGGAAGGTAGGAAAAAAAGAAAGAGAAGGTAAAGTAAAATAGAGTAAAGTATGAAATATAGTAGCTTTATTAAAATTAAAAAGTAAATATTGAAAAAAAAAATGGACCGATAGAACCCTGGGACATATGGTGGAAGCAAAGGTATACAGAGAGAATCTTACACAGAAGACTACACATACACATTCACAAAAAGAGAGCAGGGGGAAAAATAAAAATTCTTGCTCTCCAAGTCCACCTCCTCAATTTGGGATAATTCGTTGTAAAAAGAGGAAAAGGGCGAGAAGTCTGAAATCTTGTTCTCTAAGTCTACCTCCTTAATTTGGGAAATTTTGTTGTAAAAAGAGGAAAAGGGGGGAAAGTCTTAAATCTTGTCCTCAAAGTCCACTTCCTCAATTTGGGATGATTCGCTGTCCATTCATGCACTCCACAGACGCAGGGCGCATCAAATGGACCGTGGAGCTTTAATCCGCTGCCTCCGAGGCTGCACAGAGAGATTTCCCTGTCTCTGCTCTCACAGCTCCCGGGTCTCAGTCTTGGACCTGGCCCCGCCTCTGCACGTAGGTCTCCGGAGGGCGTCCGTTCTTTGCTCAGACAGGACGGGTTTAAAGGAGCCGCTGATGTGGCGGCTCTGGCTCACTCAGGCAGAGGAGAGGGAGGTGCGTGCAGTGTGGGGCAGGCCTGCGGCGGCAGAGGCTGGCATGACGTTGCAGCAGCCCGTGGCGCTCCATGCGCTTTCCCGGGAAAGCCATCCCTGGGTCCCGGGACCCCGGTAGTGGCGGGGTGCACGGGCCCCATGGAAGGCGGGGTGGACAGTGACCCGCGCTCGCACACAGGCCCCGCGGCGGTAGCGGCCGCGGCGGCAGCAGCAGCCCCAGCGTCCCACGCCCGTCTCCGAGGTCCTCACCTTACCCACGGCTTGCGCCTGTCTCCGGCGCTTCCCCAAGAAGCCCTCTTAATGCCCTCTCCTCGCGCACCAGGAAACAAAAGTGAAAAAAGTCTCTTGCCTCTTCTACTCCAAAGTTTTCCCCCTCCGCCACCTGCAGTCTCCGCCTGCGAAGGGGCTTCTAGTGTGTGGAAACCTTCCCTCCTTCACGGCTCCCTCCCACTGGTGCAGGTCCCGTCCCTATCCTATTGTCTCTGTTTATTCTTTTTTTCTTTTGCCCTACCCAGGTATGTGGGGAGTTTCTTGCCTTTTGGGGGGTCTGAGGTCTTCTCTCAGCTTACAGTAGGTGTTCTGTAGGAGTTGTTCCACGTGTAGATGAATTTCTGATGTATCTGTGGGGAGGAAGGTGATCTCCGCATCTTACTCTTCTGCCATCTTCCTCCGGGGCCCATCAGTAAACTTTTAATGCGACTTTTTTCACATTGAGATGTTTTCTATCTCATGGGATGCAAGAAAGTTTATGGGTATTTAATTATGTAATTTTAGTTACATAAATTATTCAGTAGCTATAATCCAGTAAATAATTTTCTGATTTTTATAAAATATTCTAAATTTTGGAAATTTTATTCATATTTCTGGCAAATGATTCTCTTAACTAATAAATATGTTAAGCCAAAAAAATTAACATGTATTTGAGGTAATTAGTACAAATACTATAATAATTATATGTCTGCATAAAGATTTTACAATTATGTGTATTGCTTGATCAAATATTTGGAACTAGTACCAGTACCAGGCATCATATATCACTTTAAGATATTTTGTCTTTAATGGCATAACAGTTTAATTTTCAAATAGAATAATCAGAAGTTTAAATCTACTATTGTGATATTATTTCTCACCCTATGTCCTTCTCCCTGCTATTATCCTCATTAACTTTCAAGTTTGACAAGTAAACTTTATAAAGCTTTAACAATTTTAAAGTGGTTTATAGAAATTTACATATATAAATTTTGTTAAAAATAATGAGTTAATAAAGAATATCTCTAAATGTAAAATTTTGATGAATACTATTTTGGTCTTCTTTGTATCTTCATAAATTTGTCAGTGGTACACTTCACTGACAAAAAAATTATTTCAAGTAAGAGAAGAAAATTTTCTTTACAGTTTTCATTTTTAAGGATAAGTAATTAAAATATAAAGTTTTACCTTTTTTGTATCAACACATCATCTAAAGCAGTGTTTAAAACTTCATCCAGAACATTTTGTTCTACAAACTTAAATATTTGAATGCATATATTTGGAGGTTTTACCTCTCACTGCTTTTTATGAAAGTTAATAAGGTCACCATGAATATTAAAGAGTGACTGTGCTATACAAAATAAATTCTTATGTATTAGATAGTTTAATAGGAATGTTAACATAGTTTGAGATATGATACTTTTTTAACAATAAAAATATTCACAATAAAGTTGCATGTACTCTATATAATACCAGCATATTTAATATTTATTGTTACTTTATAGCTTCTGGTTTTGCTTTTGAACATAAGGCCATGCATTATTTCTATTCTTTAAAATTTATTCTGCTTTAGGAATATTATGACCTTGACCAGGTAATCCAAATTCTAGTGATCATTAGATTAGCATAGAGAGCTCAGATGCACCTCCAGGAACACTGACTCAGCAGTTTGGGGGTGAATCTCATGAATTTGCACTCCAACAATTTCCCAGGTGATGCTAATGACTGCTGTTCCTCAGAGATTTGAGTAGCATTGGGCTAAATTGTGTGGTTCTTTGTCAATATATATCACAATTGTTCATGTTCTTCTCAATGATTGTAAAAAGTGTTGTATTAATATTACTAAAAATAAATACTAATATGTTCTCTATAAAAAATTTGGTCTGGAGCTCCCTTGGTGGTGCAGTGGTTGAGAGTCAGCCTGCTGATGCAGGGGACATGGGTTCGTGCCCTGGTTCAGGAAGATCCCACATTCCACAGAGTGGTTTGGCCCGTGATCCATGGCTGCTGAGCCTGTGTGCCCAGAGCCTGTGCTCCACAACGGGAGAGGTCACAACAGTGAGAGGCCCGAGTACCACAAAAAAAAAAAAAAAAAAAAAAAATTTGGTCTGAAGTGAAATTGTTAAAGGAATACACACATAGATACTAGTTGGTAACTTGCTTAAAACAAGAGGATTTGCTTCTTTAGTTGTCTTATTTCAAGCTATCATTAATTCACATCCACTTTACTGTAAAGACTTGCCTAACTGGCCTACTTGCTTATAATTTATCTGCCTGTTGTATCTGCCTGTTGTTGTCTGATTTTTCTAAACACAAATCTGACCAAAGTTAAAAACAAATCATTCAGGATAAAGTTCAAATTTGGCTTAAAATAACCCTTGTAATCACCTTTCATCAGACCTTCTCTGGTCTCAACTTTAGAGACCAGTTACAGTTCCATCTTTCTGTACCAGCCAGAATTTTGCATAGACCTTTCCTCAGCCTGGAATTAATTCCTATTTTCTAACACTTGCCCCTCCTAAACTTGTCTCAAGAATGCCTACACATCTTCCAGATATCTCTCTCTGGAAAGCAAACAAATCTCTATTTAGAATGCAAACAAATTTCTTGGGATATGGGGGATGATTATTATCCTGGAATGTCTCTGGGGAGGGAGATGTTGTCTATCTATCATTCTTAAATTGTTTCTAAATGCCTTTGCTCAGAACATCCAAATTATGCAAGAACATGAGAGATTTAGGGGAAATTGTCACCTAATATTTTCCTCCTCCATATACTGATACATCCTTATAGAAGGCATAACTCTACCATATTATCATGGACCCCTTATATGTAATATCTGGGGCTTGTTTAAATGAAGATATGGGTAGTTCTGATCATCTAATTTTGATTTTATTTTGAATATGTTATAGAATATAGCATGTAGCAAATATATCTATGATTTTTTTTCACCATAAATGATGATTAAGACTTTTAGTAAACAATCCATATTAACTTTGTAGAATAAGTCTCTGGAATTTTCTTCTCAGATACAGAGGGTTATGTTATACAGTCTTCCTTCATCATCATGTATTGTCTGTGAAGTTCTTACCCTGATTCCAGAGTGGAAGAATCAAACATTGATATCATATACTGAGACAAGTGTGTATATGCCTCAAGAACTATGTCTTAGCACAATAAATATACAATCAAGGGAAACACCTTCAAAGTAGTTGCAAAATTTAATCAGAATTAATCCTATGGATCAGAATATGTGGAGTAGATTGCAATTGGGATTAATAATAGTTAATAAAGAAATGCAAGCAGCACTAGAAAATACACAGGAGACTAAGATTAAAAGTCACAAGGTCAGCATTTAGCTATAGTGGAATCTCTTTTGAAAGTCTGTCCTGCTTCCATAAATGTACTTTATATGGGATTTGGAAACATAATGTTCAAAGCCTGGTATCTGACTTGCTATTTCTCAAATATCCAGATCTGATAAAACTCTTATACTATTTGAGGATTAATGTACTACTGGTTTTGCTTTGTGTTAAAATAAGATTTAGTTAGTTCTCTGATTTTTTTTTCTTTTTTTTTTTTTTGCAGTTTTGTATGTTAGGTGTTGTTGCACTTGAAAATAAACTTATAAACTCTCTCATTTGATATTCAGGAATATGGACATACTATACCTAAAGTTTTACAACAGTGACTTGTCCACCTTCAGCAAGTTGTATACATTAAAAAGAATGTGGATTCTATTAGGGACACTCTAGAGGGAGATTACAATAAATTTTAGATGATACAGCTGACCAGATTTCACTTTTCTCAAGATGCCATTCCATTTTCAACTGATACCATCTTCTCTATTAAGAAAATGATGTCTTGGGGCTTCCCTGCTGGTGCAGTGGTTGAGAGTCTGCATGCCAGTGCAGGGGACACGGGTTCATGCCCTGGTCCATGAAGATCCCACATGCCTCAGAGCGGCTGGGCCCGTGAGCCACGGCCGCTGAGCCTGCGCGTCTGGAGTCTCTGCTCTGCAATGGGAGAGGCCACAGCAGTGAGAGGCATGTGTACCGCAAAAAAAAAAAAAAAAAAAAAAAAAAAAAGAAAATGATGCCTCATATATTCTCTTCCCAGATACAAACAAGACTTTGAATAAGTTGTTTTGTTTGTTTGTTTGTTTCTGAAAGTGTCATTGCTTTCATATTTATTTTGTTCAGTTCTATGACAGGAATTGAATTTCTCCATGGAACAAATTTTACACAAGTTTCAGCACAGTAAAGGGAGATAGTGGCATCATGATGTTAATCAAATGCCAAAATTCTACTAAAAGAAAATTGAGGCCAGCACAGTTATTTGAAGTATCTTCTCCAGAACCATGTTTGCTTTTTTTCCATTATAAACAAACTGTTAGAGGGAGATGTGTTATCATTTCCTACTTGCATTTTGAAGAACGAACATTTCTTATTTCAAGTTATATCTGTATAATAAAGGCATAGTTGTACAATTAGGTACTGCTTTGTTAAAGTAGGTCCAAATTATTTTAAAAAAAAAACAGTACTGCTATATGAATTAAAATAGAGAACAGAGCTATAAAAATAAGATATGGGGTATTTATTTGATACTTCTGGGTTATTTATTTTAATTTTTTAAATTCAATTTTTATTATTATAACTTTATAAACTTACACAACTTTGTAAGTCAACAATATTTAATCAGAATTAATATTATATATATATATTCTTTTTTGAAATTTCATTTTATTGAGGTATAGTTGATTTACAATGTTTCAGGTGTACAGCATAGTACAGGTGTACAAAGTATGCTTTTTCAGATTCTTTTCCATTATAGGTTATTACAAGATGTTGAGTATAGTTCTCTGTGCTATACAGTAGGTGCTTGTTGTTTATTTCATATATAGTAGTGTGTATCTATTAATCACAATTCCTCATTTATCTCTCCCCTCTTCTTCCCCCTTTTGTAACCATAAGTTTGTGTTCTAGGTTTGTAAATCTGTTTCTGTTCTGTAAATAAGTTAACTTGTATATTTTATTTAGATTTCTCACATAAGTGATATCATATATTATTTCTTACATTTTCTTCCATTATAGGTTATTACAAGATAGTAGTGTGTATATTTTAATGCCAAACTCCTAATTTACCCCTCTCTCTCCCTCTCTCCCTCCTCTTTGGTAACCATAAGTTAGCTTCTATGTCTGCAAGTCTACTTCTGTTTTGTAAATAAGTTCATTTGTATCCTTTTCTAAGGTTCCACATATATGTGATATCATATGATATTTGTCTTTCTCTGTTTGGCTTTCACTTAGTAAGATAATCTCCAGGTCCAGCCATGTTGCTGCAAATGGCATTATCTCATATATGTATATATATATAGGAATCCCCATATATAATAATATATAATATATATAGGAATATATAATCCATATATATATATATATATATATATATATATATATATATATATACTTTATGGGATTCCTATATATATATAATGACCCATAAGGTCATCACTTGATCTTTCAGTAGAAACTCTGTAAGTCAGAAAGGAGTGAGTGGCAGGATATATTTAAAGTGATGAAAGGGAAAAACCTACAACCGAGGTTACCTTACCCACCAAATATCTCATTCAGATTTGAGGGAGAAATCAAAAGATTTACAGACAAGCAAAAAATAAGAGAATTCAGCATCACCAAAACAGTTCTGCAACAAATGTTAAAGGAATTTCTCTAAGCAGGAAACACAAGAGAAAAAAAGGACCAACAAAAACAAACACAAAACAATTAATAAAAAGGTAATAGGAACATATGTATCAATAATTACCCTAAAAGTGAATGGATTAAATTCTCCAACCAAAAGACACAGACTGGCTGAATGGATACAAAAGCAAGGCCCATGTATATGTTATCTACAAAAGAACACTTCAGACCTAGGGACACATAAGAACTGAAAGTGAGTGGATGGAAAAATATGTTCCATGCAAAAGGAAATCAAAAGAAAGCCAGAGTAACAATACTCATATCAGATAAACTAGACTTTAAAAGAAAGACTGTTACAAGAGAAAAGTAAGGACACTACATAATGATCAAGGGATCAAACAAAGAAAAAAACATAGCAATTATAAATATTTATGCACCTGACATAGGAGCACCTCAATGCATAAGGTAAATGCTAACAGCCATAAAAGGTGAAATTGACAGTAACACAGTAATAGTGGGGGACTTTAACACCCCACTTGCACCAATGGACAGATCATCCAGACAGAAAAGAAATAAGGAAACACAATGTTTAAATGACACAAAAGGCTAGATAGACTTAATTGATATATTAAAGGACATTCCACCCAAAAGCAGAAGAATACACTTTTTTTCTCAAGTGCACATGGAACATTCTCCAAGATAGATCACATCTTGGGTCACCAATAAAGCCTTGGTAAATTTAAGAAATTTGAAATCGAATCAAGCACCTTTTCTGACCACACGTCATGAGATGAGAAATCAATCACAGGAAAAAAATGTAAAAAACACAAATACATGAAGGTTAACCAATGTGCTACTAAATAACCAAGAGATCACTGAAGAACTCAAAGAGGAAATCAAAAAATATCTAGAGACAAATGACAGTGAAAACACAATGACCCAAAAGCTATGGGGTACAGAAAAAGCAGTTCTAAGAGGGAATTTTCTAGCAATACAATCCTACCTCAACAAACAAGACAAATCTCTAATAAACAGTCTAACCTTACACATAAAGGAACTAGAGAAAGATGAACAAAAACCCCCAAAGTTAGTAGAAGGAAAGAAATCATAACGATCAGAACAGAAATAAATGAAATAGAAAAGAAGAAAACAATAGCAAAGATCAATAAAACTAAAATCTGTTTCTTTGAGAAGGTAAAGAAAATTGATAAACCTTTAGCTAGACTCTTCAAGAAAACCAGGGAGAGGACTCACATCAATAAAATTACAATTGAAAAAGGGGAAATTAAAATGGACACCACAGAAATACAAAGGATCATAAGAGACAACTACAAGCAACTATGTGCCAATAAAAGGACAACCTGAAAATAATGGACAAATTACTAGAAGGGTATTAACTTTCAAGACAGAACCAGGAAGAAATAGAAAATATAAACAGACCAATCAAAAGTAATGAAATTGAAAGCTTTATTAAAAATCTTCCAAAAACAAAAGTCCAGGACAAGATGGCTTCACAGGTGAATTCTATCAAACATTTAGAGAAGAGCTAACACCCATCCTTCTCAAACTCTTCCAAAGAATTGCAGAGGGAGGAACACTCCCAAACTCATTTTATGAGGTCACCATTACCATGATACTAAAACCAGACAGAGATATCATCAAAAAAGAAAATTACAGACCAATATCATTGATGAACATAGATGCAAAAATCCTCAACAAAATACTAGTAAACAGACTCCAATGCCACATTAAAAGGATCATAGACCATGATCAAGTGGGATTTATCCCAGGAATGCAAAGATTCTTCAATATATGCAAATCAATGTGATACACCATATTAACAAATTAAGGAATAAAAAATATACGATCATCTCAATAGATACAGAAAAAGCTTTTGACAAAATTCAACATGAATTTATGTTAAAAACTCTCCAGAAAATGTGCATAGAGGGAGCCTACCTCAACATAATAAAGGCCACATATGACAAACACACAGCAAACATCATATTAAATGGTGAAAAACTGGAAACATTTCCACTAAGTTCAGGAACAAGACAAGGATGTCCACTTTTTCCCTTCTATTAAACATAGATTTGGAAGGCCTAGCCACAGCAACCAGAGAAGAAATACAAATAAAATGAATACACATTGGAAAGGAAGAAGTAAACTTATCACTCTTTGCAGATGACATGATAATATACATAGAAAATCCTAAAGTTGTCACCAGAAAACTACTAGAGCTAATCAATTAATTTGGTAGTTTCAGCATACAAAATTAATGCACAGAAATCCCTTGCACTCCTATACACTAACAATGAAAGATCAGAAAGAGATATTGAGGAAACAATCACATTCACCAATGCAACAACAACAAAAACAAAAATACCTACAAATAATCCTACCTAAGGAGGTAAAAGACCTGTACTCACAAAACTATAAAACACTGATGAAAGTAATCAAAGGTGACATAAACAGATGGAGAGATATATGATATTCTCAGATTAGAAGAATCAGTATTGTGAAAATAACTGTACTCCCCAAAGCAATCTACAGATTCAATGAAATCCCTATCAAATTACCAATGGCATTTTTTACAGAATTAGAGCAAAACATTTTACAATTTGTATGGAAACAGAAAAGATCTAAATAGCCTAAGCAATCTTGAAATAGAAAAACGGAGCTGGAGGAATCGGGTTCCCTGACTTGAGACTATACTACAAAGCTACAGTCATCAAGACAGTATGATACTGACACAAAAACAGAAATATACATCAATGGAACAAGATAGAAAACCTAGAGATAAACCCACACACCTATGGTCAACTAATCTATGACAAAGGAGGCAAGGATATACAATGGAGAAAAGACACTCTCTTCAATAAGTGGAGCTGAGAAAACTGGACAGCTACATGTAAAAGAATGAAATGAGAACACTCCCTAACACCATACACAAAAATAAACTCAAAATGGATTAACGACCTAAATGTAAGATGAGACACTATCAAACTCTTAGAGGAAAATATAGGAAGATCATTCTTTGACATAAATCACAGCAAGATCTTTTTTGACCCACCTTCTAGAGTAATGGAAAGAAAAACAAAAATAAGCAGATGAGATCTAATGAAACTTCAAAGCTTCTGCACTGGAAAGGAAACCATAAACAAGATGAAAAGACAACCCTCAGAATGGGAGAGAATAATTGCAAATAAATCAGTGGACAAAGGGTTAACCTCCAAAATATACAAACACCTCATGCAGCTCAATGTCAAAAAAACTAACAACCCAATCAAAAAATGGGCAGAAGACCTAAATAGACATTTCTCCAAAGAAGACATACAGATGGCAAAAAGGCACATGAAAAGATGCTCAACATCACTAATTATTAGAGAAATGAAAATCAAAACTACAATGAGGTATCACCTCACACTGGTCAGAAAGGCCATCATCAAAAAGTCTACAAATAATAAATGCTGGAGAGATTTGTGGAGGAAAGGGAACCCTCTTACACTGTTGGTGGTAATGTAAATTGATACAACCACTGCGGAGAACAGTCTGTAGGTTCCTTAAAAAACAAACAAAAAAATAGAACTACCATATGACCCAGCCATCACACTACTGGGCATATACTCAGAGAAAACCATAGCTGAAAAGTACACAAGCACCCCAATGTTCATTATAGCACTATTTACGGTAGCCAGGTCATTGAAGCAATCTAAATGCCTATTGACAGATGAATGGATAAAGAAGATGTGATACATGTATACAATGGCATATTACTCAGCCATAAAAAGAATGAAATTGGGTCATTTGCAGAGACGTGGATGGACCTAGAGACTGTCATACAGAGTGAAGTAAGTTAGAAAGAGAAAAACAAATATTATATATTAATGCATATATATGGAATCTAGAAAAATGGTACAGATGTACCTGTTTCAAGGAAGAAATAGAGACACAGACATACAGAACAAACCTATGGACATAATGAATTGGGAGATTGGACTGACATATATACACTAAATAATATGTATAAAATAGATAATGAATGACAACCTGTTGTATAGCACAGAGAACTCCACTTGGCTGTACAGTAGAAACTAACACAACACTGTAAAACAACTATACTCCAATAAAATAATAAAATATATTGAAGTTAAAAAAAATGACTGAAATCATTATACATGCATTTGTCCAAGCTCATAGAATATTCAGCACCAAGATTGAGACCTAAATTTAATTATGAACTTTGGGTGATTATGATGTTTCAACATTGATCCATGTTTAGTTAAAAAAAAAGTACATTTTCAGTGAATGATGTTATTAATGGTGGAGGCTATACATGGGTAGTGGCAGAAGGTATATGGGAAATTATCGTAACTTTCTCTTAATTCGCTTTAAAACCAAAACTGCTCTACAAATAGTCTTCCATAGATGACTGGCAATCTTACATGCTAAAATCTATTTCAGTGGTTCTATAAATTATTTCCTGATACATAAACTTTTCAATACTACTGTTTCCATAAATGTTAAGAAAATTTTACTTAAAATGTTTATCCACACAGATCACTTTATATCTTTTGATCCTGAAGCAAATCATAACAGAAAAAGAGACAAAAATGTCTAAGAATGACCTGTGCTGAGGAAATATAATTAAAAACAATATCTTCTTCCAACCAAGAAAACCTCTCTGTAAAGGTAGTAAACAAAGAATATTGTATTGAAAAAAGCATTAAACCACCATGTGATGCACATCACAGGCAAGTTGCTAAGAGATTGCAAAATTAGAAAGAAATCTCACCTTTTATAGAGCCAAGAAGACATGTTCTCAAGATAAAAAATAGCTAGTCTTCAACTAAGAGGGCTTGACAACATCATTCTTCAAACATAGATTCATCCTAGATTCACATGGTAGAAGGGATTACCCTCTGTGTTAGCTAATTGGCTTACCCAGAGGAATAATAAATTTTGTATAACTTTAGGGTGGGAGATAGAGAAACTGGGAGGCAGGGGTTCCATCTTCCTTTATGTTTACATTTCAGTGAGATGGTTCCTGGGTCCTTGAAAAAGCCATCACTGGGTCATAAAGATGACAAAGGTCTATCTGGTTTTCAAAAAAATTTTACATATATTTTAAAGAGAGAAGAAAGTACTTGCAATTGTAAATTTTCTAACCTCTTTCTTTATTTTCAACAGGGAAAATTAAGCCTCCTATTTGTAATTTTTATTTGTTCCTACATCAGAAATATAACATTGAATGAGATTACCTAAATATGAGGGTTTTCCTCTGCTCTGGTTGCAATTCTGTTCAAAAACAAGAATAAATCTCACTAAATTACTGGAAAAAATGTATTATGTATTTTTTTATTTCTACATAAATAAATACTTATAATAAGTATGTTTTTTTGTTTGTTTTGTTTTTTGTTTTGTTTTGGTTTGGTTTGGTTTTGCGGTATGTGGGCCTCTCACTTCTGTGGCCTCTCCCGTTGCAGAGAACAGGCTCCAGATGCACCGGCTCAGCGGCCATGGCTCACGGGCCTAGCCTCTCCATGGCATGTGGGGTCTTCCCGGACCAGGGCATGAACCCACATCACCTGCATCGGCAGGCAGACTCTCAATCACTGCGCCACCAGGGAAGCCCAATAATTATGTTTTGAACATTCCTCAGATTGTATCTTATATGTTTACTTACATTTCCCACACATTTCTTTTAGTACATAGAAACTATATTCTAAGATAAAAAGAAAGTTTTCCTACTAAAATAAATGCATAGGGATTGTGACATACAAGCTTAAAAGACAGATGGAACAAAAACAAATGAAACAAGTTACTGGCATGACAATATCTCTACCAAAGATTATTTTCAGAGAAATTAACAATTGTCCTGGTTAAATGATGATGTTTTTAGATATTCTGAAATTATCCCCTACAATAGTATAAGTGGGGGGTTAGGTGAAAATGGTTTTCAAAGTAAAAAATGTTTATTGAAAAAAAATATTTTATTGAAAAAAAATTTATAAAGCAAATCATAAGAAATGACTCTAAGAGCTTTAATCATTCTGCAGTATGTCTGTCAAATATATCTGTGTCCACAGAAGTGTTTTGCTCTGTCAAAGCAAACTACAATTTCTAGTCAGGGATTTTCATCATGGTCAAAATCTTTTCTCTTCATCCTTTAAGTATGAGATATGTTCAAATTAAAAACCATCTAACAAGTCCTTTCTCCTCTATTTCAGTTTCCAGAGCTGCTCAGTATTTGTAATTTGTTATTCATCTGAAGAAATATTAAATAATTATTAGAATAAATTCAAATGTATGACCCATCACATTAATACAGTTTTTACAGTCTGAGGTACTTGGAACATATGCAGTTCTCTCTCCTTTTTTTTTTTTTTTTTTTTTGTGGTACACGGGCCTCTCACCACTGTGGCCTCTCCCACCGTGGAGCATAGGCTCCGGACGCACAGGCCCAGTGACCATGGCCCACGGGCCCAGCTGCTCCTCAGCACGTGGGATCCTCCCAGACCAGGGCACAAATCCTCATCCCCTGCATCTGCCGGCAGACTCCCAACCACGGCGCCAACAGGGAAGCCCATTTTTTTTTCTTTTTTTTTAAACTTAGTGCTGTAGAATGCATGGGTAATTTGAGAATGAAGTGCTGCATGTTCACCTCATCAGAAGCAATGAAAGAAAGCCAAGAGAAAGATTAACAAAGAATATGTTGTACTTTTACAGTTACAGAATGATTCTCTCTGACAAAAGATATTCACAGAGATTTTGACTACTTGAATGGTTTGTGTGAATGAACTCATAATCACCTTTAGGCCTCTCTGTGATTGGTATAAGTAAAAATAAAAAGTATAGATGTAATGAGCCCTTCAAGGTAGCTGAGCAGTCCATTCTGACTACCAAGCAAGGAATAAGTTCTGTGTTTGAATGAACAGTAACTATGATAGTTACTAACATTTAAAAAATATAATAGAGGAAAAATAAAATTTAAAAGTTATTAAATGATTTAAAAGTACCAACTTTAAAAATCTACTATAATAAAAATTAAATTATTTTAAAATGAGTTCAGTTAATTATCACCATTAGAGCCCACAGTGACTCGTTAAACTTTTATTATTCTCCCCTCTCTTTTCTTCCTTTTAGAGGGTGAATCACATTTTAGGACAAAATCTATTTTTCTATAGGTGTATTAGAGGGATACAAGGGGACATTTCTCTTCTCTATTTTACTTCCAAACTTGTGGCTTTAGTTGCCTGTGATTTGGTTTGTAGTGGTTTTCACATTACTAATGGTTATAATGATACTGCAATCCAAGTCCCAGATTTTCCACACACTGAAGCCCGTATAAGTTTACCTCAAGGCATACTTCAGAAATAATCACTCATGTTTTTTTCTGGGCTCTTAACCTGATTTTCTACTTTTCTATGTTTGTTATTTTCAATATCAATGGTTTTCTTAATCCACACCTTTATCAATATTCATTTGAATGATAACAATCCCCTTAACTATTTACATATCATGTGAGTAGTGTTAAATTTATTTAACAAGGCCATTAGACTAAAGTGGCTCTAATGCATTGGCAGTCTACATAAACAAACCAAAATCTAAGCCAGTAAATGTCTCAAGGTTACCAAATCAAAACCTAAGGGCAACCAATCACAAACAGCCAATTAGATTTTAAGCTATAGCCACTCAGTAATTTCCTTGCTTTTCTTCTGCCTTTTCTCTATAGAAGTCTCTTCCTGAGCTACTGTTTGGGGAGTGTTTCTAACCACTTCTTGTTTTGTGCTGCCTTATTTGAATAAATTTTTGCTCAGATAAACTCTTAAATTTTTTAACGTGCCTCAGTTTATTTTTAACAGTACATATGAAGACTGAAAAATAGAGCTGATCAATATAACGTGGTAGGTTCTAATGTGAATAAAAATCATTTGAAAAAATATAGAAACAAATTAGAAAGAGAGAGGGAGATTGATTTTAATTTTAATAGATGTTATATAATTTATTTTAGGTAGTATTATCTTTTAAGCAGAAGTTTGTTTTTTTTCCCCCGAATTTATAATAGCTTATCTCATACCTCATTTACAATAACAGCTATGCAAACTGAATTGCACTGGTGTAAACTTTGCTCATAAATTGCAATAAGCTATTTCTCTTTCAAGTTCTTCTCCAATAACTCATGAATGTACTGTTATTCTGGGTACAATATAAGTTTTTTCATTTTTCCTTTATTTTGGTTCTTATTTATGTAGAGTTTGCTTGATCCCAGAATGTGTGGTAGCCTTCAGCTATTCTGTATTAAATATGATTTCTGCCCATTCTCCATTTTTTCAGTAATCTTATGTGCACTTTCAGTTCCACACTCTGAAAAGGTTAAAGATTTTTTTCCGTCTTTTGCTTAATGTTGTCTATCTCTTCTGCTAGAATGAAGAATCTTTTCTGTCAACAGAAATTTCTGTGTTGTTATTGTATTATTATTATTATTATCCTTCTGCCCATCAGAATGCCTGGAGTACCATAGAAACACAGTAAATATTTGTCAATGAACTTGTACCAGCAGTTTCTACAGATATTTTGGTGTGTGGGGAAGGAGAGTTTTTATTTTATACATACTTATTATAACTTAATGCTCATATTATTGGAGGAATTTGGGGTTTTTTTCAAGAAAATAATCTAAAGAACATTAGCAACAGTGTTGTGCCAGATAGCATGCGTACTTTTGACCAACTTCTCCACTGATGTGAGCCCACCTCAAGTGCCTTGCCATGTCATTCCTCAAAGAGAATTTCCACTTTATGAAATTCTTTAAACATTATGCAAATTGAGAACATGACTCATTATCCCTTGTAATGTATATCTATTCTATTTTACTCTCCATCAGATGTGTATTCACTTCCTTGGTCTGTTAAGAACCCTATAGTATCTCCTTAGAGAGACATTTCTTCCCCCTTTCTGAATTCATGTAATTTATGCAGGTAGGAATCTACCAGCAGTACACAGGAGCAAGCAGAAATCTTAGACAAGGTATCCTATTGCTCCTGCCACATTGAATCATTCAGAGATTGCTTTTGACTCAAGCCTGTCTAGGGAGACCCAAACCAATGACTCTTATCAGAATAACACATTAGGAAACCAATAGTTTATCTTAGGACACAGAGACACAAGGGGGAATTACATATTTGAGGGGATGTAAGCTTCAAAATGAATCTTTCTGATAAAAAGAAAGAGACTAACAATGAGATCCACACAGAATAAGACAAAACCAAGACAAACTATGCCCTGATGATAAAATTTGAGTACATGGACCAGCTCACCTCAAGTCAGAGTTGTCCTTCTAGTACATGAGCCAGTTTGAGATGAGTTTTTGTCACTTCCAACTGAAAGTGTAAGAATGTAATATGCTATTCTAAATCTTCTGAAATCCCTGGTATAAATACAGTGAATTATGACTTAGGGATTAAATGTTTTATACTCCATATCTATGATTATTTCTAACTTTTTATAAAAGGTATTCAAAACAATTCCAAATATTGCTTCATCAGTTTTTTTTTCTCTCTCTGTTTTTTTTTAATATTGGTTGAAGGGCAGCATGATATGAAATTATATTTTTGCGTATCTCTATTAAGAGTGTCCATCATCGGATGAATGGATAAAGAAGATGTGGCACATATATACAATGGAATATTACTCAGCCATAAAAAGAAACGAAACTGAGCTATTTGTAATGAGGTGGATAGACCTAGAGTCTGTCATACAGAGTGAAGTAAGTCAGAAAGAGAAAGACAAATACCGTATGCTAACACATATATATGGAATTTTAAAAAAAAGTGTCATTAAGAACCTAGGGGTAAAACGGGAATAAAGACACAGACCTACTTGAGAATGGACTTGAGGATATGGGGAGGGGGAAGGGTAAGCTGTGACAAAGCGAAAGAGAGGCATGGACATATATACACTACCAAAAGTAAGGCAGATAGATAGTGGGAAGCAGCCGCAGAGCACAGGGAGATCAGCTCGGTGCTTTGTGACCGCCTGGAGGGGTGGAATGGGGAGGGTGGGAGGGAGGGAGATGCATAAGGGAAGGGATGTGGGAACAGATGTATATGTATGACTGATTCACTTTGTTATAAAGCAGAAACTAATAAAATAAATAAATAAATAAATAAAAAGAGTTTCACAGTGATATAAATTTAAAATTATATTAGGTATATTGAAATTGGTTTATTAAATATATCCATAGGGCTTCCCTGGTGGTGCACTGGTTGAGAGTCTGCCTGCCGATGCAGGGGACACGGGTTCGTGCCCTGGTCCAGGAAGATCCCACATGCCGCGGAGCAACTGGGCCCATGAGCCATGGCCACTGAGCCTGCGAGTCCAGAGCCTGTCCTCCACAACAGGAGAGGCCACAACAGTGAGAGGCCCATACTGCAAACAAAAACAAAAACAAAAACAAATATATCCATAAAATTGTGATAAGTTGAGATTCATGTCATATACAAATGGCCTATACAGGAGACATTTAATCCATTCATTAATTCAACACATATTCAACACACAAAACAACACTTTTTTTTTTTTTTCTGTGATAGGCGGGCCTCTAACTGTTGTGGCCTCTCCCCCTGCGGAGCACTGGCTCCGGACGCGCAGGCTCAGTGGCCATGGATCACAGGCCCAGACGCTCTGCAGCATG
Source organism: Mesoplodon bidens (assembly GCF_964165515.1). NCBI lineage: Eukaryota > Metazoa > Chordata > Mammalia > Artiodactyla > Ziphiidae > Mesoplodon > Mesoplodon bidens. The sequence continues at coordinate 36,909,419 of NC_138174.1, read as the reverse complement.
TGGGATCTTCCCAGACCTGGGCACGAACCCGTGTCCCCTGCATCAGCAGGCGGACTCTCAACCAGTGCAGCACCAGGGAAGCCCAACACATTAACATCAATACAACAAAACCTCTTTTTTTAACTTTTTTTTTACATATTTTTTTATAGAGCAGTTTCTTAATAGTTATCTATTTTATGCACATTCGTGTATATATATCAACTTCAATCTCCCAATTCATCCCACCACCCACTCCCCTGCTTTCCTCCCTTGGTGTCCATATGTTTGTTCTCTACATCTGTGTCTCTATTTCTGCCTTGCAAACTGGTTCATCTATACCATCTTTCTAGATTCCACATATATGTGTTAATATATGATATTTGTTTATCTCTTTATGACACTTCACTCTGTATGACAATCTCTAAATACATCCACATCTCTACAAATGACCCAATCTTTTTCTTTTTTATGGCTGAGTAATATTCCATTGTATATATGTACCTCATCTTCTTCATCCATTCGTCTGTCAATAGGCATTTAGGTTGCTTCCATGGCCTGGCTATTGTAAATAGTACTGCAATGAACATTGGGGTGCATGTGTCTTTTTGAATTATGGCTTTCTCTGGATAGATTCCCCATAGTGGGATTGCTGGGTCATATGGTAATTCTATTTTTAGTTTTTTAAGGAACCCCTATACTGTTTTCCATAGTGGTTGTATCAATTTACATTCTCACAAACAGTGCTTGTGCTGTTTTCCTATACTGTTATACTGTTTTCCATAGTGGTTGTATCAATTTACATTCTCACAAACAGTGCTAGTGCACTGCCTTTTCTCCACACCCTTTCCAGCACTTGTTTTTTGTAGATTTTATGATGATGCCCATTCTAACTGGTGTAAGGTAACACCTCACTGTAGTTTTGATTTGCATTTCTCTAACAATTAGTGATGTTGAGCATCTTTTCATGTGTTTGTTGGCCATCTGTATGTCTTCTTTGAAGAAATGTCTATTTAGGTCTTCTGCCCATTTTTGGATTGGGTTGTTTGTTATTTTTTTTTAATATTGAGCTGCATGAGCTGTTTATGTATTTTGGAGATTAATCCTTTGTCCGTTGACTTGTTTGCCAATATTTTCTCCCATTCTGAGGGTGGTCTTTTCATGTTTTTTTTTTCTTTTCTGTGTAAAAGTTTTAAGTTTAATTAGGTCCCATTTGTTTATTTTTCTTTTTATTTTCATTACTCTAGGAGGTGAGTCAAAAAAGATCTTGCTGTGGTTTATGTCAAAGATTATTTTTCCTATGTTCTCCGCTAAGAGTTTTATAGTGTCTAGACTTACATTTAGGTCTGCAATTCATTTTTAGTTTATTTTTGTGCATGGCGTTAGGGAGTGCTCTAATTTCATTCTTTTACATGTAGCTGTCCAGTTTTCCCAGCACCACTTATTGAAGAGACTCTCTTTTCTCCATTGTGTATCCTTGCCTCCTTTGTCATAGGTTGGTTGACCATAGGTCTGTGGGTTTACCTCTGAGCTTTCTATCCTGTTCCATTGATGTGTATTTCTGTTTTTGTGACAGTACCATATTTTCTTGATTATTGTTACGTTCTAGGGCAGTCTGAAATCAGGGAGTCTGATTCCTCCAGCTTTTTTTTTCCCCTCCAGGTTGCTTTGGGTATTTGGGGTCTTTTGTGTCCCCATAAAAATTTTAAGATGTTTTGTTCTAGTTTTGTAAGAAATGCCATTGGTGATTTGATAGGCATTGCATTGAATCAGTAGATTGCTTTGGGTAGTTTAGGCATTTTCACAATATTGATTCTTCCAATCCAAGACCATGGTATATACCTCCATCTGTTTGTGTCATCCTTGATTCCTTTCATCAGTGTCTTATAGTTTTCTGAGTACAGGTCTTTTACCTCCTTAGATAGGTTTATTCATAGGTATTTTATTCTCTTTGTTGCAATGGGGAATGGGATTGTTTCCTGATTACTCTTTCTGAATTTTTGTTGTTAGTGTATAGGAATTCAAAAGATTTCTGTGCATTAATTTGGATCCTGCAACTTTACCAAATTAATTGATTAGCTCTAGTAGATTTCTGGTGGCATATTTAGGATTATCTATGTATAGTGTCACATCATCTGCAAACAGTGACAGTTTTACTTCTTTTCTAATTGCATTCCTTTTATTTCTTTTTCTTCTCTGGTTATGGTGGCTAGGACTTCCAAAACTATGTTGAATAAGAGTGGTGAGAGTGGATATCCTTGTCTTGTTTCTGATCTTATAGAAAATGTTTTCAGTTTTTCACCATTGAGAATGATGTTTGCTGTGGGTTTGTCATATATGGCCTTTATTATGTTGAGGTAGTTTCCCTCTATGCCCACATTCTGGAGAGTAAAAACTCATAAATCAGTGCTGAGTTTTGTCAAAAGCTTTTTCTGTATCTGTTGAGGTGATCATATGGTTTTTATTCTTCAATTTTTTAATATGGTGTATCACATTGATTGATTTGCCTATATTGAAGAATCCTTGCATCACTGTGATAAATTCCACTTGGTCGTGGTGTATGATACTTTTAATGTGTTGTTGGATTCTGTTTGCTGGTATTTTTTTTGAGGATTTTTGCATCTATATTCATCTGTGATATTGTTCTGTAATTTTCTTTTATCTAGTATCCTTGTCTGGTTTTGGTATCAGGGTGGTGGTGGCCTCATAGCATGGGTTTGGGAGTGATCCTCCCTCTGTAATTTTTTGGAAGAGTTTGAGAAGGATTGGTGTTAGCTCTTTTCTAAATGTTTCATAGAATTCACCTGTGAAGCCATGTGGTCCTGGACTTTTGTTTGTTGGAAGATCTTTAATCACAGTTTCAATTTCATTACTTGTGATTGGTCTGTTCATACTTTCTATTTCTTCCTGGTTCAGTTTGGAAGGTTATACCTTTCTAAGAATTTGTCCATTTCTTCCAGGTTCTCCATTTTATTGGCATATACTTGCTTGTAGTAGTCTCTTATGATGCTTTGTATTTCTGTGGTGTCTGTTGTAACTTCTTTTTTTTTTTTCATTTCTAATTTTATTGATCTGCGTCCTCTCCTCTTGATGAGTTTGGTTAAAGGTTTATCAATTTTGTTTATCTGCTCAAAGAACCAGCTTTTAATTTTATTGATCTTTACCATTGTTTTCCTTGTTTGTATTTCATTTATTTCTGCTCTGATCTTTATGATTTCTTTCCTTCTACTAACTTTGGGTTTTATTTTATCTTCTTTCTCTAGTTCCTTTAGGTGTAAGGTTAGAATGTTTATTTGAGCTTTTTTCTGTTTCTTGAGGTAGGATTGTATAGCCATAAATTTCCCTCCTAGAACTGCTTTTGCTGCATCCCATAGGTTTTGTATCAATGAGTTTTCATTGTCTTTTGTTTCTAGGTATTTTTTTATTCTCTCTTTGATTTTTTCAGTGATATCTTGGTTATTTTGTAATGTGTTGTTTAGTCTCTGTGTTTTTTTTTGTTTTTTCAGGTTTTTTTTAGTTTTTTTCCTGTAATTTATGTCTAATCTCATAGCATTGTGATCAGAAAAGATGCCTGATATGATTTCAATTTTCTTAAATTTGCTGAGGCTTGGTTTGTGACCCAAGATGTGATCTATCATGGAAAATGTTCCGTGTGCACTTGGAAAGAAAATGTAATCTGCTGTTTTTGGATGGAATGTCCTATAAATATCATTTAAATCTATCTGGTCTATTGTGTCATTTAAAGCTTGTGTTTCCTTATTAATTTTTTTGTGTGGGTCATCTGTCCATTGGTGTAAGTGAAATGTTAAATTTCCCCACTATTATTGTGTTACTGTTGATTTCCTCTTTTATAGATGCTAGTATTTGCCTTACGTATTGAGGTGCTCCTATGTTGGGTGCATATGTATTTATAATTGTTATGTATTCTTCCTGGGTTGATCCCTTTATTATTATGTAGTGTCCTTCCTTGTCTGTCACAAGAGTGTTTCTTTTAAAGTCTAGTTTATCTGATATGAATATTGCTATTCCAGTTTTTACATGGAATATACTTTTCCATCCCATCACTTTTAGTCTGTATGTGTCCCTAGGACTGAAGTGGGTCTCCTGTAGACAACATATATATGGGTCTTGTTTTTGTATCCATTTCCGCAAGCCTGTGTCTTTTGATTGAATATTTAATCCATTCACATTTAAGGTAATTATTGATATGTATGTTCCTATTAACATTTTCTTAATTGTTTTTGGTATGTTGTGTAGGTACTTTTCTTCTCTGTGTTTCCCACTTAAAGAAGTTCCTTTAGCATTTGGTGTATAGCTGGTTTGGTGGTGCTTAATTCTCTTATCTTTTGCTTGTCTGTAAAGCTTTTGATTTCCCTGTCAAATCTGAATGAGATCTTTGCCTGGTAGAGTAATTTTAGGTGTAGGTTATTTTGTTTTATCACTTTAAATTTATCATGCCACTCCCTTCTGTCTTGTAGAATTTCTGCTGAGAAATCGTTTGTTATCCTTTTGGGGATTCCCTTGTATGTTATTTGTCATTTTCCCCTTGTTGCTTTTAATACGTTTTCTCTGTCTTTAATTTTTGTCAATTTGATTATTATGTGTCTCAGTGTGCTTCTCCTTGAGTTTATCCTGCCTGGGACTCTCTGCACTTCCTGGACTTGGGTGGCTATTTCTTTTTCCATGTTAGGGAAGTTTTGACTATAATCTCTTCAAATATTTTCTCAGGTTTTTCTCTCTCTTCTCCTTCTGGGACCCCTATAATGTGAATTTTGGTGTGTTTAATATTGTCCCAGAGGTCTCTTAGGCTGTCTTCATTTATTTTCATTCTTTTTTCTTTATTCTGTTCCATGGCAGTGATTTCCACCATTCTGTATTCCAGGTCACTTATCCATTCTTCTGCCTCAGTTATTCTGCTATCAATTGCTTCTAGTATATTTTTCTTTTCACTTATTGTATTTTTCATCTCTCTTTGTTTGTTCTTTAATTCTTCTAGGTCTTTGTTAAATGTTTCTTGAATCTTCTTGATCTTTGCCTCCATTCTTTTTCTGCAGTCCTGGATCATCTTCATTATCATTATTCTGAATATGTTTCTGGAAGTTTGCCTATCTCCACTTCATTTAGTTGTTTTTCTGGGGTTTTATCTTGTTCCTTCACCTGATACATAGTCCTCTGCCTTTTAAATTTGTCTGTCTTTCTGTAAATGTAGTTTTTGTTCCACAGGCTGCAGGATTGTAGTTCCTTTTGCTTCTTTATTTTTTTCGTTTTTAGTTAGCTTGACCAATGAGTAAGCAGAAGTGTCAGTTCTGGGTGGAGGCTTTAAGGTCCAATACCTTCTTCACCATGTTCTCCTTTCTGACACAACTACTGGCAATCTTCCAGATAGTGGCTGCTCTGACACCTTGTGTCCCAGAGATAAGATGATATGGAATAGAACCAGGGTCAACCTGCTAGTGTTGGAGGGTCTCCTGCAGAGGTGGGGTGATGGCTGTGGCTCACCATGGGTACAAGGGCACTGGCAGCAGCAGTTCTGGGAACTACTCATTGGTTTGAGCCTTCCTGGAGGCTGCCATTAACCCCACCATACCAATACAACACAACTTCTATGTGCCAAGTGATTTTCTGAGAGTTTGGAATACATTCTCAAATAAAACTGACAAGTGTTCCCTGACTTGTTTAGATCACGTTGAGATCAGAGTTATAAAGACTTCCTTTGCTCTATAGATCATTCTTGACACCCAGAAGTATCATGTCAATGTATCATGTCAATATTTCTAAACTTAGGAATATTTATTTGTGTGACTTTGTAGATATAGCCCATGTTTATAGTTAAGCAGTTACATTTAAATTGAGATTCTGGTATTAGGTTTAGGTTATTATTGTATTAAAGAATATAAAGTATGACCACAGAGCAACTAAGCCTGTGCACCACAACTACTGAGTCTGTGCTCTACAGACCATTTGCCACAACAACTGAAGGCAATGTGCCTAGAGCCCATGCTCTGCAACAAGAGAAGCCACCTAATGAGAAGCCTGCACACCACAACGAAGACCCAATGCAACCATAAATAAATAAATAAATAAATTAATTAATTAATTAATTAAAAACAAAAGAAAATATAGTATGTAATAAAGACAACATGATGTACTAAATCACATTTATGTCCCACTGATATGTTGAAAGCAAGAAGTGTCTTATTTATAACATATATTTTTAATCCATTTAATAGTTATTTGCTGAACATGTATTATGTGTTAGTTTTGTGTTGGTGGATATAATAGTCATTTGTCTAACATTATATACAGTCTGGTAAGGAAGACAGATTATAAAAACTAATCACTTCCAGATGTGTAAAGTTCTATAAAATTAAATTTCATGTAGCTAAAATAGAGAATAATAAGGAAAAATAAGGTTGGTGTGGATGGCTATATTGGTATAATTTTCAAATAATTATTCAATTTACTTTCTAGCTGTCATAATTGATTCTCAAGAACTATTGTATTCCATATGTTACACAGGATTTTATCTTTCATCATGTGATAGGATAATTACTATGGTCAAATATAACCTTAAGCAATTGCAAAGATAGAGAATCCTCACATATTTTAATTATATTAGCATCTATTTTTAACAACTTGAAGAAAAATGAAAAATAATTAGAAAAGTTTAAAATAAAAGAGGGACCAGAACTCTGTGTGTGTGTGTGTGTGTGTGTGTGTGTGTGTGTGTATATATATATATATATATATATATATGTATATTTTTTTCTAAGTAGTTATATTCCTCTAAGCCCTATGGGCTAAAAAAACTACACGTGCTATTGCAGTTAACCCTAAGTTTAACACTTTGATTTGGATGCCAATGAATAAACTAACATTCAAAAAGTTTAGGCAAAGGTTGCAAGTTCTTTTAGATAGAAAAAAGGAAGATTCCAAATCATGAATTCTAATCAATGTCCTGTATACTATAGCAAACTGTATCTAAAAGTGAATTTAAAGAAATCCAAATACATATATATTTACAAATAATTCATGTCCAATATGTTCCTTTAGTATACCTTTGTCTGTTTTTCTTATTTTTGTCTTAACCAATTGGTTATTTCGTCAATTTTGGATAAAAGAACTGCTACTCATTTTTATTCATTTGTTTCCCAAAGTGAAAGTGAACTTACTGGTCAAATTTTATTTTATTTTATTTTTTTTCTATGTGGGATGGCTGATCTTGAGCCTCCAGGGAGCAGGCTGGCCCCAGACTTCTCCAAGTCCACATTTCTTTGCCTCCAATTCTTACGTGTCCAAAGACGGGAAACCACAGACACACCTTTGTAGGAGGGTTAGTCAAATTTTAAATTCAGCACCTTACAGATTTTTTCAAGAAAAATGAAGAAATCACAGTCATGACTGTTGAACTTTGCCAAAAGGAAAAGCATTGTGTGCTTAGAGAAGAAAATTATAAAATTATATGAGGTAAAAATATATATAAAATATCTTCCTACACAGGCCAGAGACTTACATTATAGTTGGGGGATATTTGAGAAAGTGTAGATCTCTGTTAAGCATTTCATGAGCCCCTGCATTCCCAGTTATTAAGTCATTTATTTCCTTAATTATAGAAAATTCATAGTAAGACTTTCCATTCCACTCACATCTAAGCTTAACTATTAGAATCTGCTTCACTATTGTTTTCCAGGGTCTTTAAATCCTTGTAAGATCTGCTCACATCCTACCCCAGTCTCCCAATTCTTCTTTTACAACTATTCCTCCATTTAAGTCTTCTGAAATATCTCCTCAACGATCTTTAAAGGCCTGGCAGCTTCTAAGATTTGGAGCTGTATTCAAATAGCACCTACTTGGGCTACATTCACCTGACTACTTCACCTAGAATAACTGTTCTAGGATTTATTCTGTCACCTCATTTATTTTTTTATAACATTATTTACTTTTTTTATGTTGTGCTTCCGAAAAAAATTGTTGGTTTCAAGACAGCAAAGACCTTGTCTATCTTATTTCTTTCAAGATCAATTTCTGGCACATTGAAAGTGCTCAATATATAGTTGTTGACTGATGGCATGAGAGTCTTCTATGCCAATCCTTTTTGGGTTCAAATAGACTTGTATAAGGGAAGCATAAAACACAATTTTCAAATAATTATAATTAATTTGAGGAATGTATACCTATTTTTTTCCCAACTTGACATCATGGGTCTATGATATAATCCCAATTTGATGTGGAAAGGAAACACTCTATTTTATCCTTTTAAGATACTTGTCTCAGAAAAGCATGTCGATTACACTACTGAAGTTAGGCGCCTACCTTCACCCAGAAATTGGAATATAAGGTGGTCACATTCCTTGGTGGTCACATTTCAAAGTGTTTTCTCCTACATCCTTAAGAAAGATATTCCTGCATTGTAAAACTGACTTTTAAAAAATTTATGGGACTTCCCTGGTGGTCCAGTGTTAAAGAATCCACCTTACAATGCAGGGGACATGGGTTCAATCCTTGGTCAGGTAACTAAGATCCCACATGCCGCAGGGCAACTAAGCCAGCATACCACAACTACTGAGCTCATGCACCTCAACCAGAGACTGTATGCCACAAACTACAGAGCCCAAATGCTCTGGAATCCATGCACCACAACTACAGAGCCCATGTGCCCTGGAACCTTGCACCACAACTAGAGAAGAGAAAACCCACATGCTACAACTAGAGAGAACTCCGCATGCCACAATGAAGAGCCCAAGTGGTGCAATGAAACATCCTGCATGCCTCAATGAAGATCCAGTGTGCCACAACTAAGACCCAACACAGCCAATAATAAAATAAAATCTTAAAAAAAATTAAAAATTAAAATTTTACACCTCAAAGTGGCAGAAAAAGAACTTAAGAATTTTCTAAAGTAAATGCTCTATGAAAAAGGAGGTTAGGGGATAAGAGTACAGAAGGAGACTCTTTAAAGTTTAGTAAAGCTGAGGAAAATGTTAAGGTCATCTTGGTCAATAGACATCAACAACTTATGACAACTTAACTAGAGTCCATGAAATTCATACAAGTTTATATACAAATTTTAAAAAAATTCCAAAAGGATATTTAAATTCTCATTAGTTCTACCTTGTTCTTATCAAGTACATTTTATTTTCTTTCAAACTCAGAGAATTTGAAATGATACATTTTAATACAATATAAATGTTTTTTCACTAATATGGATTTGACTGTATTTCACATTGTGAAAAATTTAAACCTAAAAGGAGAAAGTATGATGTTTAATGTTGAAATGTATTCTATGGCTAATTGAAATTAATAAAAAAATTTGTCTAATGAATTGTGAATAATCAGTTTTATTTAAATGTCTAATTTGTTTAGGCACATGTATTGCCTATTTATACTATTATTATGCAAAATTACAAATGAAAAAAGTTGAATTGGTCAAATTAAGAAGGTCATTGAAGTAATTAAGACTGGTGAAGAATATTATACAAAACTGAGGAGAGTAATAATGTAAAATGTACTTGTTCTTTTATATTCAGATTTAGGTTCCCATTGAAAGTTAATTTAAGACCTCAGAAAACAGTATAAACACACACACATACACACGTTTATATATGTGCAAAGTGGGTCATTATTAAGATGACCTAAGACATTTTAATAATTATTGAAATAATTTGGGGTTTATCCCTTTTTATGAAGATCAATGGGTTATTATTAAGCAGAATTTAAAACAAAATGAAAATGTGTGATAACTATTAGCTTAAAACAAATACTTAGTGTAAAGCATCATCAAAAATAATTCATTCAAAAATATTAACATTAATCATCCTAATGTTTCTTTTTAGCTTAACTAATATAATCATATAATGTATTAGTTTATAGGGAAAAACCTATAAAGAATGTGCTAAGATAGTGTGTAGAGAGGAAATGACTGAAGAGTAGGAGATAAGAGAAATGAAGAGAATATATGATTACTGATCATTAAATTCACTTCATTTTGTATATTAAGGATTTGAGTAAACATTTCCAGAGTATAAGTACAAATTACTTAATATCTCATAAAAATGTTGATATGAATTTTTCAGTTACTGCATGCTTTGAATTATGTTTCTAGTTCAATTGAAATTGACCCTCAAATATTTACAAACTGATTATAGACAAATTTTCTTCCACTACAAATACAGGTACATGTGAACCCAGAGCAGGTTATTGATATTGATGGAGTAGTGTCAGAGAAATCACTTTTTCTTGTATCCCCAAGGTATACTCTCAATAAATCCAACGTTCTTTAGAAGACTTTTCCATACTTTGAAAATAGTGAAAGTGATTTTGTCTGTTAAACACAACCACACATCTGAGAAACTAAACCCACCAACCAAATTTTCTTGTTACATAAACTTGAAGCTGAATTTTTAATAAAAATGTTAGTTGTCAGTTTGGCTGTCTACCTGTATTGGCTAACATGAGCATTTTCTAACTTTATCTTCTAGGTGTATCAGGTAGGTAAATGTATCAAACTTTTCTTCTTTTTTCTTTCTTAAAGGAATTTTATCTGTCTTTCTCTCATATTTTTTTCCAGTTTTACACCAAATTCTCTCATGTCAATGATATGATTTGTTCAACATATCTTTATTGATTCTGTTATATACAAGAGTATCACTAAAGAAACAAACATGCATAAAACAAGATCCTTCTCATTGAAATCTTTCAGACTAGAATGGCAGATAAATATGAGACAGTGTGAGGAATACATCCAAGTTGGAAGCTTATTTAATTTGGGGGGGGGTGTTTTTTAAGAAAAATGTTACAGGGCTTCCCTGGTGGCACAGTGGTTGAGAGTCCACCTGCTGATGCAGGGGACACGGGTTCATGCCCTGGTCCAGGAAGATCCCATATGCCATGGAGCGGCTAGGCCTGTGAGCCATGGCCGCTGAGGCTGCACGTCTGGAGCCTGTGTTCCACAACGGGAGAGGCCACAGCAGTGAGAGACCTGTGTTCTGCAAAAAAAAAAAAAAAAAAAAAAAAAGAAATAAAAAAAGAAAAATGTTACAGTGTACAAATAAAAAACCATGTACAGGCACTTCAAAGGGACCAATGCAAGTGAGGGTACTCTGAGTCTTAAGTTTCATTTAGGTTATGGTAAATCCACTGCTGATACAGAGCATTACAATTGTGATATACTCAAAGTGTTATCAGAATACTGTTGGTCAGATTACTTTCTCATGTACAATTACCATGTCATTAAATATTAGAGAAAGAAATCTATTACTTCTGCCGCCTCTGAAAGTCAATTGAGGGTTCATGGAAGTAAAATCTAGTTAAGATTGGCAAATAAGAAGTAGATCATCAGATAGAATAGGTGGGAAGGAAAACCTTTCAGACATAGAGAGATGCACAAAGGACAAAAAGAGATGTGTGCACCTTTTAAAGAAAATACAACTATGTATAGCATAGCAGTGTCATAAATGAATAAGGAAAAATGTATGGGAATTCCCTGGCTGTCCTGTGGTTAGGACTCAGCGCTTTCACTGTGGAGGGCGCAGGTTCGACCCCTAGTTGGGGAGTTAAGATTGTGCAAGCCACACAGTAAAAAAAGAAAGAAAGAAAATATATATAGGCTGGATATTAGATTGTTGTCAGAGAAGGTCTTTGTTCTTGTTTGCCATGCTAAGTACAGCTGCTTTAAATTTTAAACCAGTGAAATGTCTAACAAGGAAGTCATAGCTCCTTTTGTTTTTTAAACAGGTCTAATTAAAATTATGTGTCACTCATCATAGTTTTTGAGTAAAAAATTATATTTCATGCTAGTACAGATACAAATCATTTATTGTTCATATACTGTTAATATTTTTGATAGAATATAGGAAAAATAAAAACTACCAATTAACATTCACGTTTATATATTCAATATAAAACATGTAGAGAATATTATTTATTAAGTGACTAGGTATCATTAAATCACTACGAAAATAGTTACCAGGACCTGGCAGACAAATATGCTTTCACATGCTATATAAAATTAAGCATCAAAACAAAATAAAAATAACTTTAAGGGTCTGATAAAATAGGCTAAAGCAAGGACATTGAAAGTTAATGCTTCCTTTTCTACCTAAACTTGCCTTATTCAATTTCACACATTTTATTAAATGTAATAATTTTTAAAAACCTACAGAGGGCAAAGAGAGACAAGATCTTCTGAATGGCCTAAGTATGCTTGTGAATCACCTAGATGACTCCAAATATTATTTAGGATGTTTTTGTTGAAGGTGACCAAAACCCAAAACAAAGTGGTTTAAATTATAAGTAGAGTTGTGACAAATCATGGCTTTTACTCTATTGGTGATTCTGATTTTCAGTGATCATTTGTTAATATGTAAATGTAGTGTCTTCAACAGTTGTTGTTCTCACACATGCCTCCAGAAAAGCCCATCAGTTCCAGCATTTCTAACAAGAATGAGCAAATAATTTTGTGTATGTTCAGTACTTAATCAATGCCTGTCCGGTGGGTTACAAAGCACTGGTTCATTTCAATGAACCCTGCCATCTCTCCCCCACTAGGGATGTGGTCAGTGTTCTCCAGTGTGCACAGGATATGTAGGAAATGGGGATTCCTGAACAAAAAGTTGAACTCTGTTAGGACAGTGGCAAAAGGAAATGAATTATTGCAACTGCATAAAATGGAATGTCATTGCTTTATTTCAAGTACTCACAATTTATCTCCTGAAATTTTGTGATGACTCCTAATTGTACATCATTTTAACATATTTTGACAACCATCTCCAAACCATATCTATAATGTGATCTTTATAGCACAAATCTAACTTATATTAAGGTTTTAAAAAATACCCTAGAAATGCAGCAAAAATTATAGGTTTCATGAAATGGGCATCTCAAGCTTTTCATATTTCTCATGACTTACACATGTGCCTCCTGTTCTCTTACACTACATCTCAGAATTAACATTCCAGAATTACTAACTGTATGCATTTTTATATTTCTGTTCAGTGTATTTGCATGCCTTTGCTATAATGTCTGAAATCATTATTTCACCTAGACCTGAACTTTTAATTCTCCCCCAATAATCACAACTAGCTCAGATAAGTCCTTGTTCTAGAACACTTCCCAAATGCCAAAGGCCAGAGTGCCATTAAACTTCTTACACCAATAGTACTCATGCAACTTAGAACATTATTCTAAAAGTGTTATTTTTGTGTTTTCACATGAGGAGCTTTATGGAAGAACTTGTTCATTGCTGTGAGTGCAGCTCCTGCATAGCTGCATCTAATAAATACTTGCAAAATGAAACCATGGAGCCTCTGTGCTGGCTATAAGGACCCACTGGACAGCAGGCAGCACTGAAGCTCAGCGGACCCCCCACCGCTGACCCCTGAACTTCCTGAGGTCTAACCCACAGGGCTACTGGTTGCTCTATGCCGGCTTCAACAAGTACCATGCACTCTTTGCATGTGGGATCAAAAGTGGATTCCAATTCTATAACGTCAATTCACTGAAAGAAAAAGAACAAGAATTTCTAGAAGGAGGAATTGGCTATGTTGAAGTATTATTTCGCTGCCACTATTTAGCTTTAGTTTATGGTGGGGGAAAAACCCTTCCAACAAGGTGATGATCTGAGATGACCTGGAAAAGAAAACTTATTGTCATAGGATTTTCTACAGAAGTCAAGGCTGAGCTAGAATTGTGGTTGTTTTGTACTCTGATTAAGGTGTTTACATTTACATGCAATTCCCATCAATTGCAGGTCTTTGAAACCTTCTATAACCCTGAAGATCTCCTGTGTTCTGTCCAATAGTAAGAACTTCCCCCTTGGCCTCCCCAGGCACACACACGGGCCACAGGCTTACTCATGGACCTGGCCAGTACCAAGAAGTCGTCACTGGGCATTCCAGCCCATGAGGGTGCCCTGAGCTGCATTGCTCTCAACCACCAGGGAACAAGAATTTCAACCACATATGCAAAGATGACCCTTCTAAGAATACTTGATATTTCAGGGCATTTAATTCAGGAACTATGAAGAGGATTTCAAGCAGCTAATATTTGCTGCATTAACTTCAATCAAGATGCTTTCCTCATCTGTGAGTCTGATAACTATGGCACATCGCATATTTTGCTGCCAAAGTTTTTTTTTTTTTTTTTTTTGTGGTAGGCGGGCCTCTCACTGTTGTGGCCTCTCCCCGTTGCGGAGCACAGGCTCCGGACGCGCAGGCTCAACGGCCATGGCTCACGAGCCCAGCTGCTCCGAGGCATGTGGGATCTTCCCAGACCAGGGCACGAACCCGTGTCCCCTGCATCGGCAGGCGGACTCTCAACCACTGCGCCACCAGGGAAGCCCAACTGCCAAAGTTTTAAAAAAGGAATAAACAATCTAGTTTAGCGTCAGTGAATTTCCTTCCGAAATACTTCAGTTTCAAGTGGAGTTTTTAAAAGTATCAGGTTCCCTCAGACTCTTCATGCATTTGTGCCTTTGGAACAGAGCCAAATGCTGTCATTGCGATTTGTGCAGAGACAGCTACTACAAATTCCTGTTTAACCCAAGGAGGAGTGCAAGTGGGACGTCTACACACAGTTTTTAGAAATGACCTACAACAGACTGTGACTATTCACTGGGCATAAAATCAATACGCACGGCAGATTGCCACTAAGAGCACTGAGTCGACCTCTCAAACTCCTGGGGCTGGTGCCTGCGCTCTGGGGCCTCTTAAGTAAAGGGTTGGAGGGATTGCCCGGGAACTCTGGTCTCAAAGCCGTATGTGGCTGTCTGTTTTTCCTAAGCCAGGCTTTCCATCTCCAGTATTAAGGAAAGAGTCTCCATCAGGGCATTGTGGACACTCCAGGGGCTCTGAGGATCTCGTGCCTGACTACTGGCTTGTTACCTTTAGATCAGCTGTGACATTCGTTTCAGTGGTACCACCAGATCCTAGCACTTGCATTTGGGGCTCTGTACAACCTTAGGGGCCTCTTGAGAAAAAGAGAGACAAATTGAATTTTGTCTTTGGTGACAGATTCTATCACTTTTACTGAGTTTGTGATGGGGAAATAAACAAATAAATGTTAAATGTTAAATTATAAATAAATAATGTTAAATAATAAATAATAATTACCAGTAACATCTGGTAAATATTATCATCAGATTTAAGTGGGAAATCCTCCCATCTGAACATGAAGGCAAAAGACACTGCCAAGTTTGAGATGCCAGGCATTTTTCTGGAGAGTCCCGTGCCTCTCCTCCGTGCCTCTCCTCCGTGCCTGTTGTAATCCATAGTGTAGTTGTGTCTCGATTTTGGGAGTTCCCGTCTTTGTGTTGGAGCTGTTAGAATTAAGGCAAACGCCAGGCCAACCCTGTGAGCAACGCTTGTGTATCTCCTGTGATCTCCTGATGAAACTGTGGGGTGGGGGGTGTTAAAAGAGAGTTTCCGTTACCTATAGAGAACAGAGGAATGCATAGAATGAGTCATAGAAGAAAGTGTCACTCAGTTTAGAGGTTATGAAGAGAAACTTTGGACATCTTAACAAAGCAGTGCTCAATTTCTGTTGTCATGGAGCAGGATGCCTTAACCTGCTATTTACACCTTCGTTTCTCACCATTTTCTTATCTCCCCAATGTTTATAAGAATAGCTGCACACTAACATTCTGGGAATGAGAGGAACATAACATTTTTTTTTTTAATATTTGGTAACTAAAATAGGTTATGGGCTCTATATCGTTAGTACTACTTGAGTACTTAATTAATATACTTAATTTTCTTAAATTCCTTTTAAACTTAATTTTATGGTTTTGGTTTCAGGTTGCAAATATTTAAACTCTACAGCAACAAGTTCTCAGTTTTGCCAGTTCCTTTACTGTCGTGTAATCAATTAACTTTGTATGTGGCTTTCCATGTAAATTATGAATGTTACTTTTATGTGTATTTAATCATGAACTTTAATTCTGCACTTATTTGTTATGTTTCTTTTAAAAAAATAAAAATTGGAGTATAGTTGATTTAAAATGTTGTGTTAGTTTCAGGTGTACAGCAAATTGAATCAGTTATACATATACATATATCCACTATTTCGTTTTTGAGATTCATTTCCCATAGAGGCCATTACAGAGTATAGAGTTCCCTGTGCTATACAGCAGGTTCTTATTAGTTATCTATTTTACATATAGTAGTGAGTATCTGTCAATCTCAATCTCCCAATTTATCCCTCTCAAACCCCTTATCCCCTGGTAACTATAAGTTTGTTTTCTACATCCATGATTCTACTTCTGTTTTGTTAATAAGTTCTTTTTACCCCTTTTTAAAGATTTCACATATAAGCAATATTGTATGATATTTGTCTTTCTGTGTCTGACTTACTTCACTCAGGATAACAATCTCTAGGTCCATCCATGTTGATGCAAATGGCATTATTCTGTTCCTTTTTATGGCTGAGTAGTATCCCATTGTATATATGTACCACATCTTCTTTATCCATTCCTCTGTTGATGGACATTTAGGCTGCTCCCATGCCCTGGCTATTATATTTAAATAGTGCTTCAATGAACATTGAGGTGCATGTATCTTTTTGAATTATGGTTTTCTACTGGTATATGCCCAGGGAGTTTTATTTTTTTGTTTTTCAAGGAAACTCCGTACAGTTCTCCATAGTGGCTGTATCAATTTACATTCCCACCAACAGTGTAGGAGGGTTCCCTCTTCTCCATACCCTCTCCAACACTGATTGTTTGCAGATTATTTGATGATGGCCATTCTGACCAGTGTGAGGTAATACCACATTGTAGTTATGATTTGTATTTCTCTATTGATAAGTGATGTTGAGCTTATTTTCATATGCTTGTTGACCTCCTGTATATCTTCTTTGGAAAAATCCCTATTTAGTTCTTCTGCCCATTTTTTGATGCAGTTGTTTGTTTTTTTGATACTGAGCTGCATGAGCTGTTTGTATATCAAAATATATCCAAAGAGATTTATCCCTTGTGAGTTGCTTCAATGGCAAATATTTTCTTCTGTTCTGAGGGTTGTCTTTTTGTATTGTTTGTGGTTTCCTTTGATGTTCAAAAGGATTTTAGTTTAATTAGATCCCATTTTTTAATTTCTGTTTTTATTTTCATTACTCTAAGAGGCATATCAAAAAAGATCTTGCCGCAATTTATGTCAAAGGGTGGCCTTCCTATGTTTTCCTTTAAGAGTTTTATGTTTTTGTTTTGTTTTGTTTTGATTTTTTGCAGTACGTGGGCCTCTCACTGTTGTGGCCTCTCCCGTTGTGGAGCACTGTCTCCAGACGTGCAGGCTCAGTGGCCATGGCTCATGGGCCCAGCCGCTCCACGGCATGTGGGATCCTCCCAGACCAGGGCACGAACCCGTGTCCTCTGCATCAGCAGGCGGACTCTCAACAACTGCGCCACCAGGGAAGCCCAAGAGTTTTATGTTGTCCAGACTTACATTTAGGTCTTTAATCCATTTTGAGGTTATTTTTGTTTATGAAGTTAAAGAGTGATCTAATTTCATTCTTTTATATGTAGCTGTCCAGTTTTCCCAGCACCACTTATTGAAGAGACAGTCTTTTCTCCATTGTTTATTCTTGCCTCCTTTGTCATAGATTAGGTGACCATAGATGCATAGTTTTATCTCTAGGTTTTGTATCCTGTTCCATTGATGTATATTTCTGTTTTCGTGACAGTACCATACTGTCTGGATGACTGTAGCTTTGTTGTATAGTCTAAAGTCAGGGAGCCTGCTTCCTCCATCTCTATTTCTCTGTCTCAAGATTGATTTGGGTATTCATGGTCTTTTGTGTTTCCATACAAATTGTAATTTTCTTTGTTCTTATTCTGTGAAAAATGTCATTGGTAATTTGATGGGGATTGCATTGAATCTTTAGATTGCTTGGGTAGTATAGTCATTTTCAGAATATTGATTCCTCCAATCCAAGAACATGGTATATCTCTCCATCTGTTTGTGTCATTTTTGATTCTTCCATCAGTATCTTATAGTTTTCTGAGTACAGGTCTTTTGCCTGCTTAGGTAGGTTTATTCCTAGGTATTTTATTATTTTTGTTATGATGGTGAATGGGATTGTTTCCTTAATTTCTCTTTCAGATTTTTCATTGTTATTGTATAGGAATGCAAGAGATTTCTGTGCATTAATTTTGTATCTTGCAACCTTACCAAATTAATTGATGAGATCTAGTATTTTTCTGGTAACATATTTAGGATTTTCTCTGTGTAGTATCATGTCATCTGAAAACAGTGATAGTTTTAGTTCTTCTTTCCCAATTTGGATTTCTTTTATTTCTCTTTCTTCTCAGATTGCTGTGTCTAGGACTTTCAAAAATATGTTGAATAAGAGTTGCAAGAGTGGACATCCTTGTCTTTTTCCTGATCTTAGAGGAAATGTTTTCAGTTTTTCATCATTGAGAATGATGTATGCTGTGGATTTGTCATATATGGCCTTTATTTTGTTGAGGTAGGTTCCCTCTACACCCACTTTCTGGAGAGTTTTTATCATAAATGGGTGTTGAGTTTTGTCAAAAGCTTTTTCTGCATCTATTGAGATGATCATATGGTTTTTATTCTTTAATTTGTTAATATGGTGTATCACATTGATTGATTTGCATATTTCAAAGAATCTTTGCATCACTGAGATAAATCCCACTTGACTATGGGGTATGATCCATTTAATGTGTTGTTGGATTCTGTTTGCTACTATTTTCTTGAGGATTTTTGTGTCTATGTTAATCAGTGATTTTCATCTGTAATTTTCTCTTTTTTGTGATATATTTGTCTGGTTTTGGTATCAGGGTGATGGTGCCTTGTCATATTAGCTTTGGAGAGATCCTCCCTCTGAATTTTTTTAGAAGAGTTTGAGAAGGATAGGTATTAGTTGTTTGCTAAATATTTGATAGAACTCACCTGTGAAACCATCTGGTCCTGGACTTTTGTTTGTTGGAAGATTTTTAACCACAGTTTCAATTTCACTACTTGTGATTGGTCTGTTCATATTTTCTATTTCTTCTTGGTTAAGCCTTGGAAGCTTGTACCTTTCAAAGTATTTGTCCATTTCTTCCAGGTTGTCCATTTTATTGGCATATAGTTGCTTGTAGTAATCATTTATGATATTTTGTATTTCTGCAGTGTCAGTTTTAATTGTTCCTATTTCATTTTTAATTTTATTGATTTGTGTCATCTCCCCCCTTTTTTGTGTGTGTCTGGCTAAAGGTTTATCAATTTTGTTTACCTTCACAAAGAACCAGCTTTTAGTTTCATAGATCTTTGCTATTGTTTTAATTGTCTCCTTTTCATTTATTCCTGCTCTTATCTTTATGGTTTCTTTCCTTCTACTAATTTTGAGTTTTGCTTGTTCTTCTTTCTCTAATTGCTTTAAGTGTGAGGTTTGTTGTTTATTTGAGATTTCTCTTGTTTCTTGAGGTAAGAGTATATTGCTATAAACTTCCCTCTTAGAACTGTTTTGCTGCCTTCCATAAGTTTTGGATCATAATGTTTTCATTCTCATTTGTTTCTGGGTATTTTTAATTTCCTCTTTGATTTCTTCCTTTTGTTCTTTAGTAGCATACTGTGTAGCCTCCACATGTTTGTGGGTTTTTTGTTTGTTTGTTTGTTTGTTTGTTTTTTGCTGTACACAGGCCTCTAACTGTTGTGGCCTCTCCCATTG
Organism: Mesoplodon bidens; assembly: GCF_964165515.1. NCBI lineage: Eukaryota > Metazoa > Chordata > Mammalia > Artiodactyla > Ziphiidae > Mesoplodon > Mesoplodon bidens. The sequence goes on along the minus strand of NC_138174.1, from coordinate 36,889,781 downwards.
CAGAGCACAGGCTCCGGATGCGCAGCCTCAGTGGCCATGGCTCACAGGCCCAGCCAATCCGCGGCATGTGGGATCTTCCTGGACCGGGGCATGAACCCGTGTCCCCCGCATCGGCAGGCGGACTCTCAACCACTGCGCCACCAGGGAAGCCCTGTTTGTTTTTTTTATAGTTTTTTTTTCCTGTAATTGAGTTCTAATCTCATGCCATTGTAGTTGAAAAAGATACTTGATATGATTTCAATTTTCTTAAATTTACCAAGGCTTGATTTATGACCCAAGATGGATCTATCCTGGAGAATGTTCCATGTGCACTTGAGAATAAAGTTTATTCTGCTGCTTTTAGATGGAATGTCCTATAAATATCAATTAATTCTATCTGGTTCAGTGTGTCATTTAAGGCTTATGTTTCCTTATTTATTTTCATTCTGGATGATCTATCTGTCCATTACTGTATTTAAAATACTCCACTATTATTGTGTTACTGTCAATTTCCCTTTTTACAGCTCTTAACATTTGCCTTTTAAATTGAGGTGCTCCTATGTTGAGTGCATATTTATTTTGAATTTTTATATCTTCTTCTTGGATTGATTACTTGATCATTATATAGTGTCCTTCTTTGTCTCTTTTAACAGTCTTTCTTTTAAAGTCTATTTTGTCTGATATGAGTAGTGCTACTCCAGCTTTATTTGACTTCCATATTTCCATCCCCTCACTTTTATTCTGTATGTGTCCCTAGGTCTGAGGTGGGTCTCTTGTAGACAGCATATGTACAGGTTCTTTTTGTATCCATTCAGCCAGGCCTGTGTCTTTTGGTTGGAGCATTTAATCCATTTACATTTAAAGTAATTGTCCATATGTCTCTTTGTATTGCCATTTTCTTAATTGTTTTGGGTTTGCTTTTGTAGGTCATTTTTCTTTCCTTCCTCTTTTTTTCCTTCTCTTGTTTTTCTTGCCTACAGAAGTCCTTTTAGCATTTGTTGTAAAGCTGGTTTGGTGGTGCTCAATTCTCTTACCTTTTGCTTGTCTTTATAGCTTTTGATTCTCCATCGAATCTGAATGAGATCTTTGCTGGTTGGAATATTCTTGGTTGTAGGGTTTCCCCTTTCATCACTTTAAATTTCCCTTGCATCCCTTCTGGCCTGCAGAGTTTCTGCTGAAAAATCACCTGATAACCTTATGAGGATTCCCTTGTATGTCATTTGCTGCTTTTCCTTTCTTGGTTTTAATATGTTTTCTTTGTATTATTTTTTGTTAGTTTGATTTGTATGTTTCTTGATGGGTTCCTCCTTGGATTTATCCTGTATGGGACTCTCTGCTTTTACTGGACTTGGGTGCCTATTTCCTTTTGCATTTTAGGGAAGTTTTTGACTATATTCACTTCAAATATTTTCTCAGGCCCTTTCTCTTTTTTCTTCTTCTGTGACCCCTATAATTCAAATTAGTTGCATTAGTTAGTGCATTTAATGTTGTCCCAGAAGTCTCTGAGACTGTCTTCATTTCATTTCATTCTTTTATCTTTATTCTGTTCCTTGGCAGATATTTCCACCATTCTGTCTTCCAGTTCACTCATCCATTCTTCTGTTCTGCTTTTGATTCCTTTTAGTGTATTTTTCATTTCAGTTATTGTCTTGTTCATCTCTGTTTGTTTGTTCTTTAGTTCTTCTAGGTCTCTGTTAAACTTTTCTGTATCTTCTTGATCCATACATCCATTCTTTTTCCAAGAACTTGGATCATCTTTACTATAACTACTCTCAATTCTTTTTCAGATAGATTGCTTATCTCCTCTTCATTTAGTTGTTCTTGTAGGTCTTTATCTTGTTCCTTCACCTTTAACATATTTCTTTGTCATCTAATTTTGTCAAACTTACTGTGTTTGTGATATCCCTTCTGCAGGCTGCAGTATCATAGTTTCTCTTGCTTCTGGTCTCTGCCTCCTTGTGGGTGAGGTTGGTCCAGATGTTTGTGCCAGTTCTCCCTTGATTGTCAGTTTGATTGGTGTTGTGGTGATCAGTGCTTGTCCTAGATATTGATCTGGGTCCTCCCCTTTGCTCTTGGTTGTCAATGTCCTATCACAGGTGGCAACTGCTCCCTAGTTGTTTTAGTGCAGGCCCCCAGATCTATTCCTTAGCTGTGATTCTGATCTGCAGTGTTAGGTAGGTAGGGTTGCAGTACACCCACTGGGAGAAGGCACTGAGTTTTCCTCCTTTGGAGTTGCTCACCTGTGAATGTGCTCTATTGTGTCTTCTTTCACACATTGTGCAGGGTCACAGAATATACTGTTGTTGGCACTGCTCTCAGTCCTGCCTTAACTGAGGGTATGCCAGCAATTTGCCTTGGTGACTCTCAGGCATTATTTCACCTGGCCACTGGTACAGGTCCACTGAGGTCAGTTCCCAGGACTTCAGTAGTCATGCACCTGGACCTGCTGTGGAATCTATGGAGGCAGTTGAACTCTGGTTTGGCCCTATCCTCATGTGTATGTGCCTGCAAAGCCCACAGCTGCTCAAGCCAGACCCATCTCAGCTGCAAGAGCACTTGTCCTTTTGGATGTTTTGCAGGTGCTGAATTTAGGAGGCTGTCAGCAGTGGTGTAACTCTGCAGTTCACACAGCCATGAGGAGAGTTTTCAGCTCTTCTTCCTTAGTCACATAGCCCCTGGGGCTCAGCTGTGTTTCACCTCTTGCTCTGGGGGAATTTCCTAGAGAGGGGAGCTATCTGCATCCTCCTAGGATAGTGGGATGGGTCTCAGAACCCACTGGCAGATTTCCTAGTAGTGAGAGTTATCCACACTCCCAGGACAGCAAGAGAGGTTCTGGCACCTACTGATAGATTTTTCTAGTTCGGGAAGATATCCACACCCTCCTCAGACAGTGGGGTAGGTCCCAGAAGCCCTTGTTGGATTTCCTAGTAGTGAGAGGTTTCCACGCAGTCTGGGACAGTGGAGGCAGGTCCTAGCACTTGCTCAAGGGTTTCCTAGTGGGGTGAGTTATCTGTGCCCTCCTGGGACAATGAGGCAGGTTCTGGCATCCGCCAATGGACCTCCTAGTTGTGGAAGCTATCTGTGCCCTCCTTGGACAGCTTGGGCATGTCCTGTGACCCGCTGATGGAATTTCTAGTTATGGGAGCTGTCCACGACCTTCTGGGTCAGCAGGGATGAGACCTTGCATCTGCCCCTGGGCTTGGAAGAGTTGACGAGTGCCTGCCTCTGAAGCCCAAGATGATGATGGTGACTCATACCCACCCCCAGAGCTCCTGTAGGCAGTGTCCTGTTGCCTGGGAGCACTCTTAGGGATAGTTCTTATGGTTGTCCCACCCCTATCCTTGTGTGCCTCCCAGTATTGGTGTCTTGCCTCTGTGGTGGTCCCAGGCTTCTTCCTAGTGCACCCTCAGTTGCCATGACCTGACCTCTTCAGTCTGTTTTTCACCTAACCCTTGTCTTCTCACTGAGATTGAGCTTCTGAGTCTGACCTTTAGCACCTGACCCTCACCCTAAGTAAAGTTGATATTCCTTGCCCCAACACTTCATCTCATCTCTAGATTTATTGGTGAACAATAGGAGCTTGGACTTGGTAAAACTTCCCTAATCTTGAACTGATTATCCTCCAGGAATTCTATTCTAATTGGAATCATTATCTGCCCCATTTGATCTTTCTCCTAATTATTCTTATCCCAAAACTTGTTTAAGTGTTTTCAACCTTAAAATAAACACAAAACCACCACAATCATTCATCTAAAATCAGCACTATATAAAACTTTATTTTTCCTCTCTTACAACCAAAGTCCTTGAAAAAAATTTCTCTCTTACTGTCTCAGTTTATTCATTCTTCAACTTCTATTCTTCAACTAAATTCTCACTTCTGCTTTAACCTCTTAAAGAAAATTGCATTTTTAAATAAATCAAATGTATAATTTTCAAACTTAATTTTTGATCTCTCTATAACATTTTACACTAATAAAGACTTTATTTTCAGTGATTTTTTGTGTGTGTTTATTAATCACATTTTTTAAAATTTGAAAATATTTTTTCAATGTTTAACTTTTTTCTGTATATTGCTTTAAGACTCTTCACAGGGTACTGTAATTAGGTGGGAGTGAAGGGGCTAATCATATGACTTTCATGTATTCCAGAACAAAGGCCATGTTGAAGCCTTTATCCTGTTAGTGATTGGCATTTACTAAAAGGTTTTTAATTGCATAGTATCTTTATCAATTCTGTGCTTTAGAAGTACTACTTTGATATAACTGAAACATTCATTCCAACTTTCAGAAGATAAAATGATGATGATTAGTTGGGAAATAATTGAAATATTCCAAAATGAGGTGACAAAGTTCTTAAACAATTTAATAATTATTAAATAATGAGCTGTTAGGCACTTAAAATGATGGGTAAAAAGTTTTAAAAGGACTTTTAAAAGGCTTTTGTTTTTTGAGCTGAACATTTCAATGAAGTTGTTCTTAACTGGCTGTGATTTTGCCCCCACAACCTGGTGACATTGGCAATGTCACAATGATTGCCACAATTGATTGTCATAACTGGGGGAGATGTTACTAACATCTAATTCATAAAAGTAAGATATTCTGACTTTTTGTTATGACTAAATTTGAGATTACTAATGGATATCTAAGTAAATAAGTTTGATATTGTTTGAAAAAATAGTTATTAGAACTCAAAAGAGAGTTCATGTCTGGAGATATAGATATGGAAACTGATAACATATAGATGATATTTGATGATTTGAATGAGATTAATCATAATAAAATGTGAGCAAACACCAACCAGTTTATCACTGAATACAAGGGTGTTAAAATTTGTTAGACGGCTGCCCAGATATTGATCATTTCAGCCCTCATGATGGATAAGTTGGGTTTAAAGCAGTTATTAGTCCCTGAATCTGTCATCTTCAGGGTTAAGCAATTTTCTTTTAATTAAATGGGCCAAAACAAATATTTTTATTCTCTATATTTTCCACAACGTGGAAAATATTAGTAAACACTAATAGCATAGAAGAATGAAAGGTGAGAGGATTAAGGAAGACTGGAATTTAAGGGACCTATCAGAATGGAGGAAAGTGAGAGGAAATTATGAGAAGAGATCAGTTGTGGAAGCAAAGAATTAATAGTAAAAAAAAAAGGACATATAAAGATGCTTAAGATATGTCAATTAAGATAAGGATTTATACATAGTAACTTATTTTAACAAGAATAGAGATGTGACTGACCTTGAAGTGTGAAGTTCTAATACTGTTTATTGTTGAATGGAATGCCTTATAAATCTATGTAGAGGGAAATGCTTTCTCCCTATTGTACTGGAAAGAGATAAGTTAGAATGAAATTATTCTTTATTTGCATTTCCCCTTTGTGTTTATTTACTGGGAGAAAAAGTTATTTACTGCACTGGTAAGATTTATGTGACTTCTGGGGTTCATTGAACCACATCCAAAATTCCCAACATTTGACATTGACCTTAAAAGTGGGAAATGGGGCACATTTTCCTCTCTCTTCATCTGCTAGTTCACAGATGAGGCAATGATAATTTATTATTATTATTGGGTATTATTTTATTTATTTATGTATTTTACAGGCGATTTCTAGACTTTAATCATTTTCATAAGTGAAACTTTACTCCCATTGAATAGCAACTCTTCATTCCCCTGCCTTCAGCATTCTATTCTCTGCTTCTATGTGTATAACTATATTCTAAACCACATGAGTGAGTAGAATCATGCAGCATTTATCCTTCTGTGACTGGCTTATTTCACTACACATAATTTCCTCGTGTTTAACCATTTTACCACATATGGCAAGAGTTCATTTTTTTCAAGCTAAATAATTTTCCATTGCCTGTATAAACCACATTTTCTTTCTTTTTTTTGCAGTACATGGGCCTCTCACTGTTGTGGCCTTTCCCATTGTGAAGCACAGGCTCCAGACGTGCAGGCTCAGTGGCCATGGCTCATAGGCCTAGCTGCTCCATGGCATGTGGGATCTTCCCGGACCAGGGCACGAAACTGTGTCCCCTGAATCGGCAGGCGGACTCTCAACCACTGCACCACCAGGGCAGCCCCCACATTTTCTTTATTCATTCATCTGTCTATAGACATTTAAATTATTTCCATATCTTGGCTATTGTAAATAATGTTGTAATAAATATGAGAGTATAGGTAATTCTTATCTATAAGAATCAGTACAGATGCTCATTTTATTTCCTTTGGATAAATGTATCCCAAAGTGGACATACTAGATCATAAGGTAGTTATATTTTTAAATTTTGAGGAACTCCCATGCTGTTTTTCATAGTGGCTAAACAGTTTACGTTCCCACCAAAAGTGTACAAGCTTCCCTTTCCTCTAGAACCTTGCCAATATTTGTTATCTCTTATCTTTTTGATACCTGCCATCCTAGCAGGTGTAAGGTGGTGCATTTTTTTTTTCATTTCCCTGATTACTAGTAATGTTGAGAATCTTTTCATGTACCTATTGGCCAATATATGTCTTCCATGGAGAAAGCCTATTCAAATTATTTGCCCATTTTTAATAGTTCTTTCCCCTATAAATTGTAAGAATTCCATTTATATTTTGGATCTTAACCTCTTCTCAGATATATGGCTTGCAAATGTTTTTTTTCCCATTCAATGGCACTTTTTTTTTTTTTTTTGGCTGCATTGGGTCTTCATTGCTGTGCATAGGCTTTCTCTAGTTGTGGTGAGCGAGGACTACTCTTCATTGTGATGCATGGGTTTCTCATTGTGGTGGCTTCTCTTGTTGCAGGGCCCTGGCTCTAAGCTCATGGGCTTCAATAGTTGCAGAACTCGGGGTCAGGAGTTGTGGCACGTGGGCCCTAGAGCACATGGGCTTCAGTAGTTGTGGTGTGTGGGCTCAGTACTTGCAGCATGTGGGCTCTAGGGCATGTGGGCTTCAGTGATTGTGGAGTGCAGGCTTGGTAGTTGTGGCTCGTGGGCTCTAGAGTGCAGGCTCAGTAGTTGTGACACACAGGCTTTGTTGCTCCATAGCATGTAGGATCTTCCCAGACCAGGGATCAAACCATGTCCCCTGCATTGGCAGGCCGATTCTTAACCACCACATCACCAGGGAAGTCCTGGCAATTTTTACAGAATTAGAAAATAAAGTTTTAATAATTTAAAACTAAAATGGACTCTGAATAGCCAAAACAATTTTTTAAAAAAGAATAAAACTGAAGACATCACAGTTACTAATTTCAAAATATATTACAAAGCTACAGTAATTAAAACAGTATGGTACTGTCATAAAGACAGACATAAATCAATAGAACAGAATAGAGAGCTCAGAAATAAATTCACACATATATGGTCAATTTTGATAAAGGTGCCAAGAATACACAATGAGAAAAAGATAGTCTCTTCCACAAATGTTGTTGAGAAAACTGAATACTCAAATACAAAGAATAAATTTGCATACATAATTTATACCATACACAAAAATACACAAATATACAAAATGGATTAAAGACTTAAATGTAAGACCTGAAACTGTAAAAATCCAGAATAAAACATAGGGAAAAAACTTCCTAACTTGTGTCTTCACAATGATTTCTTGTATATGACACCAAAAGCATATGGAACCAAAGCAAAAATAGATCAGTGGACTACATCAAAATTTTGTTTTGATGTATTTATATCATTGTTTAGAACTTCCCTCTTTAACTCAGGCTTAAAGACTCATCCTTTATGACAAAATTCCATAGCTCCATGAATGTGCATAGGTAAATATATTTAGGAACACTTTCATAGCTTTGCCTAACCCATAAGTAGATCCTAAGAGATAGGGAAAGGCAAGTGACAGAATGGTCACTTAGTTTGGATTAAGGCAGTCCAGGAAAGTCCTTGATGAAGAAAATAGGAAAGAAGTGAATGAAATTCTCAGGTGGAGGGGAGATGTATTTAATATCCACTGGAATGATGTTCCATTGCAAATATCTACAGTGAGATTGTCCTCAGTGTATTCTTATCTTGGGTTAACATGGATAGAAGTAAGAGAGAATGATCCAATAGAGTGGGAGAGAGAATTGGATCAAAAAATAAGAACTCTTAATGAGATTCTAAAACATGAATATTGAGAATTAGGAAGACAGAGAAAAAATAAAAAGTGTACATTCCTAGTATATTGAAAGTTATGATTTCAGAAATACAAATAGAGAACTGCCATCACAAGTAGCCACAATATTACAAATATATATTATGCATATGTCAAAAACACTAATAATATAAAAATCATATCAAATATCTCTATTTGCTTTCAAAACATTTCTGTATTAATAAATGTGTTACTTATTTCCATGTATATGAACACATCAGCTTCATAAGTTTTATTCCATAAAAAAGGAATTAAAACTTAATTCAGGAGTCCTCAAAGTGTATTTCACAGAAAAGTAGGTTTTATTAGATGCTTGAAACAAATAAATAAAAAATGTCCATACAGTTAGAATGAACTACCCAACCAGAGAGATGGATATTGTCTAACCAAATTCTTGTGGGAAAGCCCTGGTTCGCTGATTGCAGTTTTGATTAAACTTGCTCTCATCTGCTGAGTTAGACAGCCAGTTTCACCAGTTAATATCAGTGTTTCTATGTTACTGCTGGGCTGTCATGTGTCACTTGATTCATCCTAATTTATGAAATGTCAATGTTATCCACTGTCTGCAAAAGGTCTAGAGTGAAGGGATGAAACAAAGGCTTGCAATTTCAATTTGCAGGATGTTGCTGCAATTATAATACTGAACCTCTTATTAAAAACTAAGTGGGCTTTGCCCTGTACAAAAGGGCAGAATACATTCATTTGTGATTATCTAAATTCTGAAGGGAATTTTATCCCTTCAAAAGAGTTGATTAATTTCCAGGAACAATGAGAAACAGTGGCAAGGAATTGACCTTGATCATCTTCACCAATGGCCTGGCAGAAAAATCCTCAGACAACCTGTGCTGTGTAATTGCTTCTTTCTTTCTTTCTTTCTTTCTTTCTTTCTTTCTTTCTTTCTTTCTTTCTTTCTTTCATTTATTTGGTGTGTCTCCTGCATATGAAGGACTATCATTTTCTTTTGCAGAGAAAATTTCCCTACTTTCAATGCATTTCTCTGCTATGGCGTGACTTACACAGGTATTTCCTTCTTCCCTTTGGAATTTCCTTTCTGCCTCTAGTTTATCACAAACTTGCCTCCTCTTACAAAGCTGATGATACTGTTTGCCATTCACATAAAGAGGCTCTTCTTTAAATATCTCTGTCCCAGTAAAGGGATACCTTAGATAGCAGGCATAGATCCAGCTCTAAGCATCATCATGACCATCCTTCCTGAATTGATCACATATCCTGCCACTGGTAGAATTATGATAGACCCTGTTGATTGTGTTGGTTTTGGCTCCTGTCTGAACAGTCTGTGTCCCTATCAAACTTGCTGCTGGGTCATGCCTTTCTAGAGAGTGATGCCATCTTCAGTAAATGGCTGATAGAAGATGGTCTGTCCTTCAACAGTCTGTGCTACTTGCTGCCTCTAGAGAGTGATCTGCTGCTGTGTTTGTGTCTGACTGGTAGTGACAGCTGTCTGTGGCTGCTGGATGATGATCTGTTGAATCTGGCCCTTGCAAAGTCTGTCCTTTCTTTTACTCCCAGATCTGGATCTATCTCAATGGAACCAAATTTATCTGCTACAAATATTCTGTGTCCCAGATACAGGTACTAGCATGATGGTTTCATCATGTCCACCAGGGACAGTTTGGATAATGATAGGTTGGACAGAGATTAACACTAACTTGTACTACTAATGTACGGCCCTGAACCTGCTGCTGAATCCATCTTGCAATCTGCTCTTTTGAAATATTGCTGTTTGCTACATTCTGCTCTATGGTCCAATGAAGTTAAAATCCTTTTCAAAGGCAGCTTTGCTCTGGAGATCCTAGAAGATTATGAAGTATATTTCAGAGTGCAGGGGAATTGGTAACAGGCAAGATTGTTCTGGGTCTGGTGCCTGAAAATCTGGACCTAAGTGTGAGACAGAAAGAGATGCATCTCCATCTGGCACTAGCACTCTGCAAGGGTCAAGAACCCCAATGTGCCTGCTGCAATGGTCACATCATGCATGGGACTGGCCTCTGCAGGCCTTGGACTAGAATGCCTGGAGGCACTCACAGGCTCTGGGCCAAGGCCACCAGCTCTTTTGCTCATGTAGGTAAGCTAAGCTCAATTCTAACAATCTATTTTTTATTTAATATATATTCATAAACATATGCATATGCACACTGGACTACATTACTTTCTGATAGCCATTCTAGGATATTTAGGGAAGTATTATTCATAAAACCATCTATAAGGCATTAGAAAAAACGAAAACAACACAAAAAACTCCTATGACAAGACAAACTAAGAGATAAAAGGTACATAGAAAGACAGTTCTAGGGATATTAGCAGAATAACAACCCTGTCTAAAAATCAGACTAGAGCACATAAAGAGTGATATTTGAACATGATTTTTTTTTTTGTGTGTGTGTGTGTGTGTTACGTGGGCCTCTCACTGTTGTGGCCTCTCCCGTTGCGGAGCACAGGCTCCAGACACGCAGGCTCAGTGGCCATGGGTCATGGGCCCAGCCGCTCCAAGGCATGTGGGACCTTCCCAGGCCGGGGCACGAACCCACGTCCCCTGCATTGGCAGGCGGACTCTCAACCACTGCACCACCAGGGAAGCTCCAAACATGATCTTTAATATAGAAATATTTTGACAAGAAAAGTGGGAAATTTATGGAAAACAGGATAAACTTCTTTCAAAAAGTGGAGAACAATCCAATTTGACATTAATATAAGACACACAAAGGAGCTGTTGTCTTATATTAATAAGACAATATTATTAATAAATATTATAAATATTATAATATAAAAATAAATATTATAAATATAATAATAATAATAAATAAATATTATGAGACAATAAAGGAGTTGCAATATCCTACTGTGTTCTCTCAAGTTTTTTTTTTTTCTTTCTACAGATATGCTAAATTTGTCTAGCATGGGCTTTTTATTGCAACCCTGTAAGTCATCCTTTCCCAGGGTTCTGGTTTTAAACTTCTTACTTTGTACACTCATCTTTAGAGCTGACATCACAGCCATGGCTTCATGAAAAACTTTAATGCTGATGACTCCCATCTTAAACCAGTCTCCTAAACTGCAGACTATTTCACCAAATGCCTCCTAGTTATCTCCCAATGAATGCCCTATAATTATTCTAAAACCATTATGTCCATCATTTCTTCACAAATCTATGTTGCCTTGAGTTCCCTAACTTAATCTATAGCAATAAAATGCTTGAAAAAAACAATAAGGAGGAATCCCTAGGCAACAGTAATAATCACATGATGTCACATCTGCAGACAATTCAGAATATCCCTCAGAAATTTTCCACACAGAGGAAATAAAAGAGAATGATAACATTCCACTTTAAAGATAGTTTTACTGGCAATGGAATTTCTTTGAAATGTGCCTCTGTGGAGAAGTAGGAAGAAAGAGCAAAAGAGATTTTCAACTGAAAGGGAGGCATGCAGGACTAGCTACATAATTTACAGTGCCCAGTGAAAAATCAGAAGTGGGACTCCTGTTCAAAAATTATTAAGAATTTCAAGTCAGCAGCAGTAGAACATTAAACCAAGTGTGAGACCCTACCATGTGCAAGCCCTGAGCAACTGCATAGCCCACACACCTTGAAGCCATCCTTACGTGCAAGGAGCCTTACGTGCTAAGCCATCCTTAGCTTGCCAAAATTCGCAAGTTAGAAAGTACTTAGGGTTCACATTAAAGGGCAATAGGTATTCATAAAGAATTTTTAAAGAAAATTGAGAGACAAGAGCTCTGAATGAGGACAAATTGTGACATAGAAATTTTCAGTATCCTGTTAATCTTCCATTCAGCTCTACCTGTAATTACATCAGTGATTATATGAAATATTAAGGAACTGTACTTTTACTTTTTTAGCTCATAACCATTCTACATTCATAATTTTTCTTAGAAGTATGATTGACATTTATAACATATTTTGTAATAAAGAAGTTCTCACTGTGTCCATCATTACTTACCTTAACGTGTATGTGCTTATTTTAAAGAAAATATTCATGTGGTTTCTATGAAGTTTGTTTTCCCTTCTGACATTTTATCTGCAACTTCCTACATGATAACTTCAGAAATAAAGCTTATATTGCTTATAAGCTTATATCTATATTGATATTGTAGGCTATTATTTAATTCCTTCCATTATGTCTTAGTGTTACAAACTCTGCTATTATTTATCATGCTATATTTCAAGACCTATCAAAAAACATCTTTTGTTGTTTAATTCACTTTCAATGTATCACATCTTCATATCATCAACTCTGCCTTTTCATTCAATGGATTTTACCCCCTTTAGATTTATTACATTGTTTACTCTTTTCAGCTTATGAACTGTTTTCCCAGATTTAAGAAAATTAGACATCCATGAAAAATATAGGAGGATACATAAATATATTCTATTCTGGAATATATTTGTGCATCACTGTTGACATATGCCCCCTGCTGGTCCAGTTTTGGTCCCTCCTCATTGGAACTTGTCAATCATTCTAAATTGTATGTGGGTTTTATAATGTGAGGATATTTCCCAGAGGCTAAAATAACTGAAATTCTTGGGTAAATTGAAAAACAAACAAATACATGAATTAATAGATTCAACAAAATACATGACGGAATATGCAATTCTGTGTATTTTTATTATTTAGATTTTCAATGCTGTGTCATAGAGAAAAGATGGAAAAAATCTATTGCTAAAATTGTTATGATAAAAGGTTTTTAAGCTCATCTTGCTTTTAGAAAATAAATGAAGTAAACTAAATACCCTGAGTCATATCAGGGAGAAAAAACTATCTAATACCCTGTGTTTTGTATAATTGATAAGTTTTTTTATGTTTTTAATAAATGGTGCATATAAATCTTTTGATATATAATTTTGGTGGTGTATATAGCAAATGAATGTTTCTGTAATTCTAACCTCTTTTGCATTGTCATGTGCTACTTTCGCTTCCACTGTTGTTATATTGTTATATCTAGTATCTCTTTTCTTGTTAATTTCATGCTTATGAATTGGGAAATCTTATTAGAAAACATTTATATAAAGTTCAAATAAAACACAAATTATAAAATATCCATATATAATTTTCATTTTTTGCAAATTTATGTTTGTTAAACATCTGTTGTTTATTATTATATTGTAAATTCCATAATGGTGGTAAAGTATTTAGTTCTAGATTAGGTGCACAGTTCCATGGTCATAGTTTCCAATATTTTATCAGTTCACCACATGAGTTCCAAATTCATATTTATTCTGTGAGAATTTTGTAGTAACTATACAAGCACAATCCAAATTATAAAATATAGGAGTATTTGGATGGGTTTATTTTTATTGTTTTCGTTTTTGCTTATGTTTATTTGCTTTGTGAGAGTGCAATAACCTCCAATGTTTCATTTATTTAATATTCTGTGAATCAAAACTCGTTGAAAAATGACCAATGTCAGGCATGTGATGTGTCAGTCATATTTCCTGAGTAATAAATTTTTTTACCATAGGAGCTACTGTCCTGGGTTCTAGTTTCTCCTTCTCACATACATTTGAGCATGTCTGTGTTTGTGCTGCTGTTTGAGAACATTTATGTTAGTTATGCTGCAGGCATCTCAGTGAAAAACAGCCTTAACTGGCAATCAGTTCAAGAATACAATTTCAGAGGATAATTCATTGAAAATTGGGGAGATTCTCACATTTCTGTTGCTAATCTTTCACATGAGGATCACATCTTAACTGCCAAAATAAAACCAAAAGAAACAGATAATGAGAGTCAAGAACAGAATGGTGATCTTACTCAGGGATAAAGGTGCATGTTTAGTATGAGGGGAAGATAAACAGTAAGAAAAAGTCCCAACTGTAAGGCTTACAATGCAGTTATAACTACATCATAAGCATTATCAACTTTAAATAAATTCAGTATGTAAATATGGAATAGTAGCTTGGAGGAGTACATTTCACAGGTGTAATATAAAACTACATTTACTTGAGATTACATTAATTACAAACAAGAGCAATGAGCTCATGAAAAATCTGCCAAGCTGAAGCAGGATGTGTTACAAATAAATTTATCATTTAATTGTATATTGAGGTCTAAATTACTGCATACTTATGGAGATAGCTATTGAACTCAAGAGAATAAGCCTACAAGATATGCATCAAATGGGACTGGTTTGTGGGTCAGGCCTATTGCAGCTGATTATCAATTCTGGAATGAACACTAATACCAGATTCAGTACTTTGCATAAATTTGAAGAGATAAAGAAGAATTTTAGAAAAAAAATCAAAGCCATAACTGTCTATATTTTCCCCTTCACTGCTAGCATCCACTAATTCTCTTGAGGTTCACCCTCTGATACTTGGTATTCTTTGTTGTGAATGGAATTTTCTAGGCTTGCACAAATAATTTTGACTAATAGATGTATTTATAGCATCTTATGCATTTCAAATAGAGAACACACTGCATATATTAAAAATAAACCATGGACTAGAGAAAAGAAAACCTCATATTCAAAAGAAACATCATAAGACCGTGGCTTCTAACCATAATGCAATAAAGTTAAAAATCAATGAGGTGATGTAAAATCCTCACATCTCTATGTTAAGAAACTACAAAGTGAATGCTGGGTTTAAAAGAATATAAGGAAATTTGCAAAATACTACTTAATTCTTATGGACTTTTCTTATGCCAAAATATATAAGCCAAAACTAAACTAGCCCTTGTAAGAAAATTTGTAGTTTAAAATACAGTTCAAAAGTAAAATGTGTCTACTATACAGCCACTAGAATGGCAAAAGTTAAAAAGACAGACAATAACAAACATCTGTGAGGATGTGAATGAATAAATATTCATATACTGCTGATGGCAAATTAAATGGATACAACCCCCTGGTCTGATCCCGTCCTGCGTGACTGTTCTTTGGAACGGTAGTCTTTTATCTCCGTCCACTTTCTCTCCCACCGAAGTGCGTGCCACCAACCCATGGAAGATTCGATGGACATGGACATGAGCTCCCTGAGGTCCCAGAACTATCTTTTCGGTTGTGAACTAAAGGCCGACAAAGATTATCACTTTAAGGTGGATAATGATGAAAATGAGCACCAGTTATCTTTAAGAACGGTCAGTTTAGGGGCTGGCACAAAGGATGAATTGCACATTGTCGAAGCAGAGGCCATGAATTATGAAGGCAGTCCAATCAAAGTAACACTGGCAACTTTGAAAATGTCTGTGCAGCCAACGGTTTCCCTTGGGGACTTTGAAATAACACCACCTGTGGTCTTACGGTTGAAGTGTGGTTCAGGGCCTGTGCATATTAGTGGACAGCACTTAGTAGCTGTGGAGGAAGATGCAGAGTCAGAAGATGAAGAGGAGGAGGACGTGAAACTCCTAAGTATATCTGGAAAGCGTTCTGCCCCTGGAAGTGGTAGCAAGGTTCCACAGAAAAAAGTAAAACTTGCTGCTGATGGAGATGAAGATGATGATGATGACGATGACGATGATGATGAAGATGATGATGATGATGACTTTGATGATGAGGAAGCTGAAGAAAAAGCTCCAGTAAAGAAATCTGTACGAGATACTCCAGCCAAAAATGCACAAAAATCAAACCAGAATGGAAAAGACTCAAAACCGTCAACACCAAGATCAAAAGGTCAAGAATCCTTCAAAAAACTGGAAAAAACTCCTAAAACACCAAAAGGACCTAGCTCTGTAGAAGACATTAAAGCAAAAATGCAAGCAAGTATAGAAAAAGCGCATTGAACAATCCTGGGCACTACTGGTAAATTAAACCCAAAGATGGGGAGAGAGGAAAAGGAGAGAGAAATGTAGTCCAAACTGAGTATCATCAACAATCCAGACTGAAGTCTTCTATTTTAACTCAATCCCCTCTCCTGATTTGCCACCCACCCATGCCCCCCTTCCAGGCTGGAAGCAATCTCTTGATCTCCTAAAACACTTTCTTTTGACTGCTGTGATTCAGTGAACCTTATACTTTGCTTTCTATTACTTGTGCATTTGCCTCACCTCTCTGACCATATTTCAATCACCTTTGTATCTCCCTAGCTGCTCAATAAATAATTTGAATCAAAAAAAATAAAAATAAAAATAAAAAATAAATGGATACAACCACTTTGGAAATTTTTATACCTTGGTGGTATCTTTTAAAGTTGAACAGTTGAATATCTTTTGACCTAACATTTACATGCTTAACAGAAATATTTATGATATATATTAACCATATAATATGCACTAGAATGCTCATGACAGTACTATTTTAATTGACCCAAAACTTTACCAGATGCCCCAAAATAAATTAAATTGTAAATATAAATAAATTAAATTATGCAAATTAAATTGTAGCATATCCGTATAATGTAATTCTTTTCAAAAATAAGAATAATCTGGACTACTTGCAATATGAATAGATCTCATAAAGCATTATGGCAAGTAAAAGAAGCAAGACAAAAGAATATACACTATTTGGAAGAAATGTTATAGAATACCATGCAGAACGCTGCTTTGAAAGAGGATAGGAAATGAAAGGGAATACAGGACAGCTTTTAAGAGGTTATGAATTTTGATCTAGGTTGCTAGTTTCACAAAGTAGTCAGTTTGTTAAAATTATGTGAGCTACACTCTTATGTGCACTCCTCAGTATTTATATTACCCTTCAATAAACAGTTTTAAAGGACAGATGAATAAATGTTGAAAATATGTAAACTCTCAAGTCAAAATTTTAAAAAGAATAAGAAAGCAAATCCAAAATATGAAGGATGAAGGACGTTGGTTTTGAAAAAGAGCCAGGGAAATGACTGAGAGCAAATTACAAAGCCTGATTCATGTTTGAGGATGATGAGAACAATGATTTGGATTCAATTAAGGTTAGTACCACCTTAATTTCTTATGTAATCATCAACAAGTATTCCAAATTCAAACTCAAGTTTTGGTCACAGATACATTTTCCTCCTTTCAAATAGAAAGAACAAAACAGAGAGAAAATTCATGGATAAAGGAAACCATGAAGATCATTCTTTTTCTGTTTTAACTGGTAATAGGAGACAGAAGTTGGGAGGGAATATAAATACAAAAGCAGCAATATTACCTTTTCACATTCTGTTTCTTATTGTATTACTGGGTCTATTTTTGTTTGTATTATGGTAGGTGTGGAGTTTTGATAACCTGTAGAGAAACTTTCTCATAAATCTGGTGAGACATCTTTTACTTCCACAGTAAAAAAACACAGGGCCAATTTAATTGACAGGTGATAGTACTTTCAGCAAAACTCACTGTATCAAAAACCCTAACACAAAAGTTAGAAAGAATAAAAACTTTATGCAGTTGAGCTCTTTAGCCTGTTGGTACTTGAACATGTTTCACCACCCATATGGTTTATGAAATTACAATTATATGTCTAGCCCTATTCAAGAATTCAATAAGCCTTTTCTCATTAATAATTGATTAACTGATCATAATATTTCTTAAGGATCTTTAGCCAAGGAAAGAAGGTGTCACTATATCAGGATAATGATATATGTGGTCTGTAGCAACTATCTCAGGCTCTGGGTCTGTATCACTGGCAAACTCCATTTAACTAGACATAACTGACCATTTGGGGACATAACTTTTGGATTTTGCAAAAGCATTACTCTATCCCTACAAGTTTACCATGAGTATTAAAAAAAAGTATTTGTGTAATAATTTCCTCCTCTCCACCACTAGGCCATATTTCCTAAACCTAACCATATCTGCATGATCTACACTGTCTTGGCATATCAAGATAAAGGCCATCTCAATTTCATAGTGCCAGGGCATTTAGGACTCTTATCGCTTAACTTTTTATTGAATGTTTAACCAAAAAAAGTGACCACATTAATATTTCTTACTTTAACTACACATTCCAAATGCTTAGGAATATAACCTTTATTCCATCGAATATTCACCTTGATATAACCACCATGACAACTAATTACCACACACACATACATACAAACAGACTGCACGTACTTCCTCCTACCACATCTTATTGGTAAAGTTTGAGTATGAGAGAATATGCCTGAGCCATTATAGAGTAAGGGAAATTTTGGAATTTTGTGGAATGTGTATATTGTACTGCATGTACACTATCCCCTCAGATGCATCAGTGAAACAAACTATATGGATTCCATGAAAATTGTTCCTGGGAACAGAATACAGTATATTTATTCATGTCTCTTAAAGTTTCTTGCTGAACGCTTTACTCCAGTGGATGTCATTATTGAATTGGAGAGCTTTCTATTTTTATTTGTTGAATTCTAAGGGCTCTTACAATTGCTGTTGATCAGAGATCGATGTCCTTGGGCACTCTTTGGAATGGAAAAGATGTCATTTTATTTGAGAGATCATTGTGTACAAGTACCACAATGAATTGATCATATAGACCCTCCATCTTCCATAAGGATTTTATAACTTCTACCCACTTTTCCAAATCCTCTATTACACAGCCTCACTAACTGTGAGGACCTATATAACAAAGATATTCTCATGTGGATATTTTAGAAACAGTTAACTTCTACCAGTGGAATAAACTTAACAAATCAATTATTTCATTCCATTCCCTTGTTGACAGGGCAACAACTATCATTGTCAAAGTTTGTACTAATGATTACAAGAGTGACACAATGTTATTTAATCCATTCTAGTTCCACTGTGAGGTACCATGACCAATCTACATAGAGGGAGTTGTTTAACAATACTAATATAAAGTAAAATTAAATTAAATAAATAAATTTTATTTTACATCTTTGAATATCCACTTAACCTAGAAAGAAGCATTTAAACTTCTTAACCACTAAGACAGGCTGTACAAATTAAGGGACTTCTGTTGTACCTTTCCCATGATTCTGGACCTTGACTTCCTTTCAAATTCATAAAATAACACTACCTTCTGAAATTTCATTTATTTAGTCCCATAATATTTTCTGCCTGATCTAACATTATGGTTTTCCTAATTTAGGAGGCATCAGAATAGCTGTTTTCTCTGCTTGCAATGACTCCACTAATATTTATATTATCCTAAATAATTCTCCATATCAATAGGCAGTATCTACATCCCATATTGACACTAACTTCAGCACAACTGCATGTTCCATAGAATGTAGAATGACTTAATGGGGAGTGTGACCTTCATGTTTAGCTATTACCAGCCAGGTAAGCTCTGACACTGGGTTTGCTAAATATCTGGGCCCAAAGAATAAAGTGTGCCATCCTGAGAAGCAGTCCAGATACACTACCTTTTTTCCTTTCCTGTGACTACCATATGGTCCTACTGCATTTGAACAGGTTGAAACCTTCTTTGCCAAATCCAGAGTTCTGCTAGTGACTAATTAAGTAGATAATAAGATGAGGAAGCATTTGATAAATGACAGGCACAGAAGATCCAGGTGGAGGCATGTAAGCAACAGGGATCCCACTCAGGTGTCCCCAATTATACTACAGATTAAGAGTCAGTCTCTGAACTCATACCAGTTGTAAGACATCTGTTAAAAAGAATCTGAGACTAGACATTACAGGGGGCCTTGACTCAACAGTGGATGCAAGAGTAACAAAAGATCTCACCTGAGGAATTTACCAGTAGAGCCTAGGCCACCTCCAGAGTTCAATCCTCAAACCCTCACTTGGGTTAGAGATTGAAAGGTGCCCTCCTAAACCTTTTCTGAATTGCATGTTGTACTCAAGAGAAGATTGTAGAGGCCTGACTGGCTTTCTGCCACAGGCCGTCTCCTAGATGCCTCTTAGAATGTTCTTTTTTGTTCCTTTTTGCTTAAACCAAAACAAAGGGAGTATGCATCTTATATTTATATCAGCCTTTCCCCTTTCTCACTTAAACCACTAGGCTATTCTGTCAGTCCTGCCACAGCTACTCTAATGCCAGTAGAGTACATTTATAAAATATTTTTCAGGGCTTTGTGTGTGTGTGTGTGTGCATATGTGCATATGTACACACTCATAGGCTAGTAAAATAGGGAAAAATGTCTGTCATTGGAAAAATTGATCAATAAAATGTGGAGGATTAAGACTGTATAATATATATATAACATTTAGAAAGAGTCTTCACAAGCAATCTAGGAGAATATTAACTAACACTCTTCACCCAGGTACATTCACCTTTCCTCAAAGAAGATGGCAAAAGGAGTCTTTAATTTTATCTGGCAGCATTAAAATAGAGTGGTGACTTTTTGAACCTTAAGCCCCTCCTTAGACAAGGAGAACTGTCATGTCTCCTGCTCTATGTACGTATTTACATGTATATATGTGTGTGTGTGTGTGTGTGTGTGTAATAAGTTGTTCGCTTTAGTATAATAACTGGTATTGTTGGTCTATTTCTCCACATCTGGCTGTTCGACCCACTTTGATCATCCCACAATGGCTTAAATTACCTTCTACTTTGTTTTCTATATAATCTAAAGTTTGAGTGCTTCACCAAACTTAAAATTAAAAAAGCAGCTGCCATGAAAAAAACTATGTCTATTCTCAGTAGCCTGGCATATGAGATATGTATCACTCACTGGGTTATGAGCTAGATAAGTGTAAGAACATACTTTGTCATATTTACCAATTTAACCCTGGTGCACAGTATATCACTGGTTTTAATTTTTTTTTAATAATAAATGTCTTTTAAGTTCCAGCTCCAGTTAATATTGTAGCTCTTTCTGTGTATTCTTATTCACACCAGACAATTTCATAATCATGTGTGGAATCTCGTACTGTAACTTCCTCTTATTTGTTAAAACATATTCTCAAAATATAGATTAAGTAGCTTTTCAAACTTAGAATTTTGGCAGAAATTACTTCTGGTCCTTCTCTATGCTGGACTCAAAAGAATATTATACTGCCCTGTTCCCTGAGGTTAACATTTATATATAATACTTAGGCCAAGAAAATGTGAGTGGAAATGACATATATCACCCCTGGGTGGAAATATTTAATTGCTAGTGCTTGACTTTTCCATTCATTCTTTCTCGGTCATACAGAACTAGAAAGTTGTGTATTCCTGGTATATGTGTAGAGATGGTTGAGCCTCATTTAGCCTGGCTCACTGAACTGCCTCATAAAGGATAGTTGCACAAATGACCACTTAGATTTGCAGGGGTATTTACCTCAGTTACTGAGATCAGAGTTGTGAGTTGTCAGAGCATAACATAGTCTGTCCTGATGGACACAGAAACTTTCTCACTTCATTATGTTTTCTTAGCCTGTCTTCTCCCCTAGGGCAATGAGTAATACCTTTTAAAATTTCTTTCTCTATTTTATTTATTTCTTATTTTCTCTTTTGTTATTGAGGGATAGTTGCTTTAAAATGTTGTCTTATTTTCTGCTGTACAACGAAGCGAATCAGCTATATGTATACATATACCCCCTCCCTCTTGGACCTCCCTCCCACCCCCACCCTCCAATCCCCCATCTAGGTCACCACAGAGCACTGAGCTGACCTCACAGTGTTATACAACATGTTCCCACTAGCTATCTGTTTTACACATAATAGTATATACTTGTCAATCCCAATTCCCAATTCATCCCACACCCCTTCCTCCCATGGGACCAAACATTCATTCTTTACATCTGCCTTTATATTCCTGCCCTGCAAATAGTTTCATTTGTACTATTTTTCTAGATTCCACATATATGTGTCAATATACGATATTTTTCTCTTTCTGACTTACTTCATGCTGCATGACAGACTAGAAGTCCATCCACATCTCTACAAATGACCCAATTTCATTCCTTATTATGGCTGCGTAATATTCCATTGTATATATATATACCACATCTTCTTTATCCATTCATCTGTTGATTGACATTTAGTTACCTTCCATGTCTTGGCTACTGTAAATAGTGCTGCAATGAACATTGGGGTGCATGTTTCTTTTCGAATTATGGTTTTCTCAGGGTATATGCCCAAGAGTGGGATTGCTGGGTCGTATGTTAGTTCTATTTCAGTTTTGTAAGAAATCTCCATACTATTCTCCATAGTGGCTGTATCAATTTACATTCCCACCAACAGTGCAAGAGGGTCCCCTTTTTTCCACACTCTCTCCAGAATTCATAGTTTGTAGATTTTTTAATGATGGCCATTCTGATGAGTGTGAGGTGATAACTCACTGTAGTTTTGATCTGCATTTCTTTAATAATTAGTGATGTTGAACATCTTTTATGTGCTTCTTGGCCATCTGTATGCTTTCTTTGAAGAAATGTCTATGCTTTCCACCTATTTTGTGATTGGGCTGTTTGTTTTTTTGATATTGAGTTGCATGAGCTGTTTGTGTATATTGGAGATTAATCCCTTGCCAGTTGTTTCATTTGCAAATATTTTCTCCCATTTTGAGGAAGAATTGTCTATTCATCTGGTTTATGGTTTCCTTTGCTGTGCAAAAGCTTTTAAGTTTAATTAGTCCCATTTATTTATTCTTGTTTTCATTTTCATTACTCTAGGATGTGGTTCAAAAAAGATCTTGCTGTTATTTATGTCAAAGAGTGTTCTTCCTAAGTTTTTTCTCTAAGATTTCTATAGTGTTTAGTCTTACATTTAGGTCTTTGATCAATCTAGAGTTTATTTTTGTGTATGGTGTTAAGGAGTGTTCTAATTTCATTGTTTTACATGTAGCTGTCCAGTTTTCTGAACACCTCTTATGAAGAGACTGTCTTTTCTCCACTATATATTCTTGCTTCCTTTGTCATAGATTAGGTTACCATAGATGTGTGGGTTTAACTCTGGGATTTCTATCCCATTCCATTGATGTATATTTCTATTTTTGTGCCAGTGCCATACTGTCTTGATGACTGTAACTTTGTAGTGTAGTCTTAAATCAGGGAACCTGATTCCTCCAGCTTCGTTTTTCTGTCTCAAGATTGCTTTTGCTATTAGAGGTCTTTTGTGCTTCCATACAAAGTGTAAAAATGTTTGTTCTAATTCTGTGAAAGAAGGCATTGATAATTTGATACAGAGTACACTGGATCTGTAGATTGCTTTGGGTAGTACAGTTATTTTCACAATACTGATTCATCCAATCTTAGAACATGGTATATCTCTCCATCTGTTTGTGGCACCTTTCAGTTTTTCATCAGAGTCTTATAGTTTTCTGAGTACAGGTCTTTTACCTCCTTAGGTAGCTTTATTCCTAAGTATTTTATTCTTTATGTTACTATGGTAAATGTGATTATTTTCCTTAATTTCTCTTACTGATATTTCATTGTTAGTGAATAGGAATGCAAGAGATTTCTGTGCATAAATTTTGTATCCTGAAAATTTACCAAATTCATTTATTAGTTCTAGTAGTTTTCTGATGGCATCTTTAGGATTTTCTATGTATAGTATCATGTCATCTGCAAACATTGATAGTTTTCCTTCTTCTTTTCCAATTTGGATTCTTTTTATTTCTTTTTCTTCTCTGCATTTTGTGGCTAGGACTTTCAAAACTATGTTGAATAATAGTGGTGAGAGTGGACAACCTTGTCTTGCTCCTGATCTTAGGGGAAATACTTTCAGTTTGCTGTGGGTTTGTCATATATGACCTTTATTATGTTGAGGTAGGTTCCCTCTATGCCCACTTTCTGGAGAGTTTTTATCATAAATGGGTGTTAAATTTTGTCAAAAGCTTTTTCTGTATCTATTGAGATGATATATGGTTTTTATTCTTCAGTTTGATAATATGGTGTATCACATTGATTGATTTGCATATATTGAATAATCCTTGTATAACTGGGATAAATCCCACTTGATCATGGTGCATGATCCTTTTAATGTGTTGTTGGATTCTGTTTGCTAGTATCTTGCTGAAGATTTTTGCATCTATTTTCATCAGTGATATTTGTCTGTAATTTCTGTTTTGGTAATATCTTTGTCTGCTTTTGGTATCAGGATGATGGTGGCCTTGTAGAATGAGCTCGGGTGTGTTCTCTGCAACTTTTCAAAGAGTTTGGAAGGATGGGTGTTAGCTCCTCTCTAAATGTTTGATAGAATTTACCTGTGAAGCCATCTGGTCCTGGACTTTTGTTTTTTGGAAGATTTTTAATTACAGTTTCAATTGTGTTACTTGAGATTGGTCTGTTTATATTTTCTATTCTTCCTGGTTCAGTCTTGGAAGGTTGTACCTTTCAAAGAATTTGTCCATTTCTTCCAGGTTGTCTACTTTACTGGCATATATTTGCTTGTAGTAGTCTGTTATGATCCTTTGTATTTCTTCAGTGACAGCTGTAATTTCTCCTTTTTTGTTTCTAATTTTATTGAATTGAATCCACTTCCTTTTTTTCTTGATGAGTCTTGCTAAATGTTTATCAATTTTGTTTACTTTCTCAAGAACCAGGTTTTAGTTTCAATGATTTTTGCTACTGTTTTCTTTGTTTCTATTTCATTTATTTCTGCTTTGATGCTTATGATTTCTTTCCATCTATAACTTTGGGTTTTGTTTGTTCTTCTTTCTCAAGTTGCTGTAGTTTTAAGTTTAGATTGTTTATTTGAGATTTTCTTTGTTTCTTGAGTTAAGATTGTATTGTTATAAACCTCCCTCTGAGAACTGCTTTTGCTGTGTCCCAAAGGTTTTGGATCATTGTGTTTTCATTGTCATTTGTCTCTAGGTATTTTGGATTTCCTCTTTGATTTCATCAGTGACCTTTTGGTTATTTAGTAGTATATTGTTTAACCTCCATATGTTTGTAATTTAGAAATCAATTACAGTTTTTTCCTGTAATTGATTTGTAATCTCATAGTGTTGTGATTGGAAAAGATGCTTGGTCTGATTTTAATTTTCTTAAATTTACCAAGGCTTGATCTAAGACCCAAGATGTGATATATCCTGAAAAATATTCTGTGTGCACTTGAGAAGAAAGTGTATTCTGCCACTTTCGGATTGAATGTCCTATAAATATCAATTAAGTCTTTCTGATCTATTGTGTCATTTAAAGCTTGTGTCTCCTTATTTATTTTCTGTCTGAATGATCTGTCCATTGGTGTAATTGGGGTGTTAATGCCCCCACTATTATTGTGTTACTGCCGATTTCCTGTTTTATGGCTGTTTGCATTTGCCTTATGTATTGAGGTGCTCCTATGTTGGGTGAATAAATATAATTGTTAAGTCTTCTTCTTGGATTGATCTTTTGATCATTATGTAGTGCCCTTCCTTTCTTTTGTCTTTATTTTAAAGTTTATTTTATCTGATATAAGTATTGCTACTCCAGCTTTCTTTTGATTTCCATTTGCATGGAATATCTTTTTCCATCCCCTAACTTTCAGTCTATATGTCTCTTTACATCTGAGGTGGGTCTCTTGTAGACAGCATATATGGGTTTTGATATTGTATCCATTCAGCCAGTCTATGTGTTTTGGTTTGAACATTCAATCCTTTTCCATTTAAGGTAATTATCAATATATATGTCCCTATACCATTTGCTTAATTGTTTAGTGTTTGTTTTTGTAGGTTTTTTCTTCTCTTTTGTTTCCTGCCTAGAGAAGTTCCCTTAGATTTTGTTGTAAAGCTGGTTTGGTAGTTCTGAATTCTTTTAAGTTTTGCTTGTCTGTAAAGCTTTTAATTTCTCCATCAAATCTGAAGGAGATCCTTGCTGGGGAAAATAATCTTGGTTGTAGGTTTGTCCTTTTCATTACTTTATATATATATCCTGCCACTCCCTTCTGGCCTGCAGAGTTTCTGTTGAAAAATCATCTGATAGCCTTATGGGGATCCCCCTGTATGTTATTTGTTGATTTTCCCTTGCTGCCTTTAATATTTTTTCTTTGAACTTAACTTTTGTTAGTTTGATTAATATGTGTCTTGGTGTATTCCTTCTTGGTTTTGTCCTGTACAGGTCTCTCTTCACTTCCTAGACTTGTGTGGCTATTTTCTTTCCCATGTTAGGGAAGATTCAGCCCAAGTGCCACTCCTGACATGGTCTCCTCTCACTACCCAGGTCCAGGTGTGTTGAGTGTCACCCCCCTCCAGGGCCTCCTGTGGTGCAGCCAGCCCCTGCAGGTCTGCATGTGGAGGCCTGTACCTCTGCTGGCCTGCAAGGGAAGGTGTGCTCTGTGCCAGCTCCAGGAACAGATACTGGAGAGAGAAATACATGCAGAGGTGGGGCTGACTCAGAGATGTATCTAGAGGTCTTGGAGGGCTGCTGGGGAGCTGGTGGCTTATGGGGTCTTTGTTCCCAAGCCTGGAGTTGGGTCTGTGCTCCTGTGGTGGGAGCAGTGAGTCCAAGCCACTGGGCTAACAGAGAGCTTCAGTTCCAAAGAATATTAATCAGTGTGAGTTCTCCCAGAGGTTCTCCTCTTGGTGCCAAGACCCAGCTCCACCCAACTGCCTGCAAACTCCGGTGCTGGATTCCTCAGGCCAAACAACCAGCAAGACAGGAACACAGCCCCACTCAACCAAAAAAATATATATTAGATAACCAAAAAAAAATGCTA
This sequence comes from Mesoplodon bidens, assembly GCF_964165515.1. Lineage (NCBI taxonomy): Eukaryota > Metazoa > Chordata > Mammalia > Artiodactyla > Ziphiidae > Mesoplodon > Mesoplodon bidens. Next base: position 36,863,248 of record NC_138174.1, on the reverse strand, counting down.
CAGTGAAAGAGAAAGGTAAAACCTATAAGACCAAATAAATGAATAGGAAGGAAATAGGCAACCTACCTGAAAAAGAGTTCAGAGTAATGATAGTAATGATGATCTAAAATCTCAGAAATAGAATGGAGGCATGGATTGAGAAAATACAAGAAATGTTTAACAAAAACCTAGAAGAACTAAAGAAGAAACAAACAGTGATGAACAACACAATAACTGAAATGAAAAATACACTCAAATGTATCAATAGCAGAATAACTGAGACAGAAGAACAAATAATTGAGCTGGAAGATAGAATGGTGGAAATAACTTCTGAGGAGCAGAACAAAGAAAAAGAATGCAAAGAAATGAGAACAGTCTCAGAAGCTTCTGGGACAACATTAATCACACCAACATTTGAATTATAGGTGTCCCAGAAGAAGAATAAAAAGGGGAAGGGTCTGAGAAAAATTTTTGAAGAGTAATATCTACTTTAAAACTAAAATACCTTTATGTTAATTTGCAGATATCAAAAGAAAGAGTTAACTAGTGAAATTCATTCTTGCAAAAGACCCACAAGTGAAAGTGTAGATGGAGAAAGCAGGCTGAGGCCCTGAGACTTGTGACTATAGTTCTTAGTCTCTAGTCTGTTCCTTCTTTGGAGTGTTCTATCTCTTCTGGCTTGCAGTAAAAAGCAGATTGTAATTCATAAGTAGTCTTCCTCAATTGCTATTACATTGCCACTCATGAAAGCCACAGCAGAGTGAGTTCCTGTTTTCCTTAGTAAAATAATAACTTCACTTAGTGGTATAGTTAAACATGGCTGTGAACCTAATTATATTAGTAAAATATGGTTTCAATAGGCCAATAGTGGCCATGCCTGTATAAGTAAGATCAGGCAGCTATTAAAACCAAAACACATTCATGCACAAAGTTTCATTGCAGTTCTATTTTTTTTTCTAACACAAATACCCCAATATTTGAACCTCTCTACATCTGCTTCATAGAATCTACTCTGTTTTCCCTTTCTCTGTTATTGTGTATGAATTTCAAAGCTATACACTTTATACTTTCTCATTTCTGAATTTTCATGTCCTGCTAAACAAGTCATTCTTATGATAAATGAGATAAAACAAAATTTTGCTTACATATTATGCTTATGTAGGTTAAAAATAAACTACATAATGTTTTGTAGTAAAATATTATCAATTAATTAACTAAAAATAAATAATCAGAGTTATACTAGTGAGACAGCATAACAGATACAATTTTATATTGATTTGTGTTAATACTGACCATGTATCTGAGCAGGACCCTATCGGGCCTTTTTGAGACAGACCCTTCTGCCATGTCCTCTGCTTTAGCTCCTCTCTGATGTACCTAGATAACAGTATCTGGTGAATATTTCCTGAGTTATAAATATGAAAAACCCTCACCAAATGGACGATGTTAACTACTTGATGACCATGAGCCCATAGCCCCAGCCTCTTGAAGCCAAAGAATTGATAATTTTAATCCCTGTGACACTGTCCTGTTACCTTATCTTACCATTAACCAATCAGAGAATTGTACACAAGTTGATCACATATTCTGCAACCCCCTCCATCACCTGCCTTTTAAAAGTGCTTTACTGAAATCCTTCAGGGAGTTCGGGGCTTTGGGGCATGAGCCACCTGTCATCTTGCATGACTCTGCAATAAACATTTCTCTGCTCCAAACTCCAATGTTTAGGAAGTGTATGGCCTCATTGTGTGTCAGGCACGTGAACTTGGGTTTGGTAATAACTAATCAGTACTTGTGAACCAGTGATCCACATGGTACCTTGGTAAGTAATCACCTTTGGGCAACAAGTTTGAGAACAAGTTGGATTTATGTGAAGTTTTCATGGGTTTCCAGCTCATGTATTACTCATTAACATGTACACTGGATACTTGGAACTTATTTTTCATGTAATTTTTATTCACCACTTTATTCTAAATATGCAACTTATAGGGCAGTCTCCCTTATATACAGATTTTGACACTCGTGATGAAAATGTTACAAATAGTATAGCTGAACAGAGTAAGGAGAATAGAATAGGTCAGAAGAAATTGAATGTTACAATGAATCCAAATTATTTTGGTATGTGTTATAAACCACTAGATCAAAAATGCCATAAAGTTGAGGAAATGGCCTGTGAAATAAAATGAGCTTGTGATAAAGGGGAAAAAGGAACTGATGAAGGATTTTAATTATGTAGTGCATAAAAATAAACCTAAAAATGTGCTGTTCAGAACTACATAATATTGTCTCATAGTCAAGATATTATTTATCTTCTTTTCACTCCACTTAAGATAAAACTTCTATATAATCCCAAACTATACAGTTTTTTTTTTTCAAATTATCTGCTCAGTTTTGCATAAGTTTTGACTCATTTATTTGGCATGGATATTCTAAGTTTTTAAATTAATTTTAGTTACGGCATTTTTCCTAGTTAAAAAATAACACTTTGATTATGATTAAACAGTAGATATAAAAACAGACCAGAAATCTGTTAATAGGTTACTAGGAAAATCAAACTGAAAATAAATTATATTAATATATGTAGTTCAAAAAAAGAACCATAATAGTTCAGCACATTTAGAGTAGAAAAAGCACTGCAAATCTACCCACATGTATTTTGGAATATCTAGATTGTTGAGACTTGGAAAGGTAAAAACAAGTTAATGAAATGTCAAAAGTCCAAAGTTGAGCTTAAATAAAAACATTTCACCTAAAATTACCAAACAAGTTTGAACTGAAGTTTACATCATCATAACTTTGCCTTTTACCTCAATTTATTGCTGTACCACTTTGTCTTCAGAGCAAAAGAATGAAAATGAAGAATCAAAGAAAGTGTTTGCAAGCACCTGAAATGTCAAGGGTCTGGATTCTAACTGCTAATTCTTTTAAATCCTTAGATAGACACCTCTTATAACAAAACCTCTTATTATTAAGCTCATTTTTTCCCTCAGGTCACCAGTGTCTGGACTTCTATAGGAAAAATTCTATTTAACATATCAGAGGAATTTTCATTAATCACTGTGCTTCAATAGTACTTTATTTTGTAGTATTTAAAATAAATGCATACTGTTTATAAAGGAATAACAGCATCTTAGTGTGCTAGGTTATACAATAAATAGTTTATAAGTGAATTAAAACACGATGACTTTCTCATCTTCTACAAATATATCAACCCAGATTTTGGAACCTAGAGTTACTTTACTGTCCCATAAAATATTTCAAAGGGCTACAGTGTTCTTTTGTATTCATTACCAGGTACTTGAACTTCAGTGTTGCAAAAAGATAGAAAATCTTGACAATTTGCTCCAGAAAAGTCTTTGATAAAATTTAGTGTAGTACATTGATTAAAACTTAAGTATTTGAAAGTTGATGCCTGAATTCATAACCCAACATTTTAGCCATTTTAGCTCTGACACCTTGAGCAAGTTCATTATTCTCTTGGTGTTTCAGGCCCCTCATCTGGAAAATGAGGAAAATAATAACCTGCAACGTTATATATAGAGAGATTAAATGAGATAATAATATAAAATGCTTAGGACAGTGCCTAGCAGTTGCTGTATAAAAGTGGACTTTCATTTTCTCTAAGCTATTATTTTTGAAAATCAGAGATAAATGGTTCCATCTAAGAGTGCATAGTGTTTCAAAGATAAATTTGAAATGTCCTTAGGGCTAGATGTCAAATATTGTAATTGATTTTTTCTTGGGTCCATAGCAGAAGAGTTTGGTGTTTCTAAGTGTATAAATTCATTTTCAGGGACTTAGTAGGAAATCTTTATATCTCAGCTACCAGTTAACCCTTCATGGTATTTCAGGCAGTCATTTCTGCAATCTGGCTGGCTGTGTATAGGAAAGTTTTCCCCTTTATACAAAATTTAGACAGACTTTTTAAGATATAACTATTACCAGTGTCTATGCTAGATTCTCAGTAATATTTTTTCCCTGTGTTTAACATACAGACTATTTTTTGCTTTGGGAACTTAACCTTGCTAGAGATAATGGTAATATTTTATTTCACTTCAATAAACATCATGAATTCATGGGTGATTTTTCTAGGCAGTTTTCACTATTAAAATCCAGATATTCACATCAAAGCCAAACTGATCCTTTATGGTATTTATAGTTAGAGTAATATCGAATTTGGCAATTTTATATTTTCTTCTTGACATTCCCTAAACCATATGAGTTAAAAAAAATCCATATCAAGCTTTACTCAGAATTTGGGGATTTCAAAGCATTCCTTAAAATTCTTTAATTACAAAATTCCATAGCTACCACCTATAAATCTCACCTCCCTGAAAACAAAATCCTATGATCTCCTTCGTCTATTTGAGAGGATGGGATTTAGAGGAAAACAAGAAATAAATTATGGCTGACTACACTGTCATTTTGTATTGGAGTGATTCTGATCTGAACCCATCCTGTAAGATCTTGGCCTATAAAATCTTCTTTATCTACAAGCCTTGAAAAAGCTGAATTGAGTATATACTTTGGGATCAATAACAAATTCCAAAATCACTAAATATATATTTCAGATTTGTTTGGAAACTACTTGTGAATGAGATTCATGTCAGGAGTCCCAAATTCCAATTTTCTAATAAAAGAAAAATATACATGTAAAGCAAACCTACCTTAAGTGATTGCAATTTTTTTTTGTTTCAATATTTTGATCTTTCAATTAAATTGTAGAAAAACTCACATTTTTCTCAAGTTCAGATAATATGCTAGATGTCACCTTCTAATATTAATTCTCTTCTACATATATTTAAATTAATTCCTAATTAGCCATAGGTGGATAAGTTTCTGTTGACTATTACACATGCGGTTTACAAAATATCAACAATTACAGAAAGACACTTATGAGGCTCAGTCATTGGTTTAATTTGGTATGTCATTGCAGACAACTAAAATAATCATAAATATGCTTCTTCTCCTTAAGTATAGATATAATACTAAGAGTATTATTCCAACTGTCTTTTGTCGTAGACCTATGAGGCTGTTAACCTGGTCACCAAAAATGAAACATTTATAATTTAGAAAATAATTGCATATAGTTAAGTGTACAAACTTGCATCAGAGAATTGAGATAATTATCTAGATTCTTTATTGTAAATTCCCAAAGTAATTTTCATCTGACTTGTAAAAATATTTGACATTTTATTTCTGAAAAATGATGCTGGTTTTGCATTTCACTTAAACATCATTAAAATACTTGTAAACATATGACCACAAAAATATTTTCTTTAGCACTAAAATTGAATATTATATGTTTAAATATTGTCACAATAATAAATAACAGAGGGGAACAAATAAAAATAAACTAACTGTGCTAAGAATCTATATATATTTTGGCTTAATAGAAGCATCTTCTCATGAAAGAAGAAAAAAACTGTTCCAGTGTAACAATTATTTTCTTAACAGGATAAATAATCTGCATTAAGAATATTTAACCTTAGGTAATAGAAGACAAAACCATTAGAACCATTCATACAATTTCTTGGTGTTAACAATCCAATTTGTGATCTCATTTTGAGGAAATTTCAGTTCCCACCACAAGCACTATGGTAGTTTCCTTACCCCAGATTGGTTCATAACTTTGACTAGAGATATAGAAAAAAAAAAAAAAAAACAAAAAACATATTAGACCAGAGTAAAACAATTGGGATAGGAAAAGCTATATAACTAAATATAAAAGAAAACTTTTTTATGATTTCCATAATCTAAAAATATAATTTAGTATTATGGACATATTTCCATAAAGAATTGGTATATTCATAGTTATTTTATACCTAGAGTTATTTCCTTTTTTTAATATGAAAAAAGAATTTGCTCCTTGGCAAACATCACATGAGGCTATTAACTCAATATTTTAGTTAAATATGATTTTTTAAATTTAATTCATAATAACTGAGAAAAAAGGGAAAAATTAGAAAATGAATTTAAAGAGAATGAAGTCTTTACTATGCCCTATATTTATGCCCTATAATTATCAATTAAGTCTATCTGGTCTTATGTGTCATTTAAGCCTTGGGTTTCCTTACTAATTTTCTGTCTGAATGATCTGTCCATTGGTGTAAGTAGAGTGTCAAAGTCCCCCACTATTATTGTGTTACTGTTGATTTCATCTTTTATGGCTGTTAGCATTTGTCTTATACATTGAGCTGCTCCAATGTTGAGTGCCTATATATTTACAATTGTTATGTCTTCTTCTTGGATTAATACCTTGATCATTATGAAGTGTCCTTCCTTGCCTCTTGTAACAATATCTCTCTTAAAGTCTATTTTGTCTCATATGAGTATAGCTACTCCAGCTTTATTTTGATTTCCATTTGCATGAAATATCTTTTTTTTCCATCTGCTCACTTTCAGTCTGTATGTGTCTCTAGGTCTGAAGTGTGTCTCTTGTAGACGGCATATATACAGGTCTTGTTTTTGTATCCATTCAGCCAGTCTATGTCTTTTGGTTGGAGCATTTAATCCATTTACATTTAAGGTAATAATCAGTATGTATTTTCCTATTGCCATTTTTTTTTTTTTTTTTTTTTTTTTTTTTTTTTTTTTTTGCGGTACGCGGGCCTCTCACTGTTGTGGCCTCCCCCGCCGCGGAGCACAGGCTCCGGACGCACAGGCTCAGTGGCCATGGCTCACGGTCCCGCCGCTCCGCGGCATGTGGGATCTTCCCGGACCGGGGCACGAACCCGTGTCCCCTGCATCGGCAGGCGGACTCCCAACCACTGCGCCACCAGGGAAGCCCCCTATTGCCATTTTATTAATTGTTTTGGGTTTGTTTTCTTAGGTCTTTTTCTTCTCTTGTGTTTCCTGGCTAGAGAAGTTTCCTGAGCATTTATTGTAAAGCTGCTTTAGTGGTGCTGAATTCTCTTAGCTTTTGCTTGTCTGTAAAGCCTTTGATTCCTCTGTGGAGTCTGAATGAGATCCTTGCTGGGGAGAGTAATCTAGGTTTCAGGTTTTTCCCTTTCATTACTTTAAATATATACTGCCACTCCCTTCTGGCCTTCACAGTTTCTACTGAAAAGTCAGCTGATAACCTTATGAAGATTCCCTTGTATGTTATTTGTTGTTTTTCCCTTGCTGCTTTTGATATTTTTTCTTTGTATTTAATTTTTGATAGTTTGATTAATATGTGTCTTGTTGTATTCCTCCTTGGGTTTTTCCTGTATGGGATTCTGCACTTCCTGGACTTGATTGACTATTTCCTTTTCCATGTTAGGGAAATTTTTGACTATAATCTCTTCAAATATTTTCTCAGTACCTTTCTTTTTCTCTTCTTCTTCTGGGACCCCTATAATTTGAATGTTGGTGCATTTAATGTTGTCCCAGGTCTCTGAAACTGTCCTCATTCCTTTTCATTCTTTTTTTCTTTATTCTGTTCCATGGCAGTGATTTCCACCGTTCTATCCTACAGCTCACTTCTCCATTCTTCTTCCTCAGTTATTCTGCTATTGAATCCTTCCAGTATACTTTCCATTGCAGTTATTGTATTGTTCATCACTGTTTGTTTGTTCTTCATTTCTTCTAGGTCCTTGTTGAACATTTCTTTTATCTTCTTGATCCGTGCCTCCATTCTTTTTCTGAGATCTTGGATCATCTTTACTATCAGTATTCTGAATTAATTTTCAGATAGGTTGTTTACCTTCTTCATTTAGTTAGTCTTGTAAGTTGTTTTTTTTTTTTTTTTTTGCGGTATACAAGCCTCTCATTCTTGTGACCTCTCCCATTGTGGAGCACAGGCTCTGGATGTGCAAGTTCAGTGACCATGTCTCATGAGCCCTGCCTCTCCACAGCATGTGGGATCTTTCTGGACTGGGGCACGAACCCATGTCCCCTGCATCAGCAGGCAGACTCTCAACCATTGCACCACCAGGGAAGCCCAGTCTTGTAAGTTTTTACCTTGCTCTTTCATCTGCAACGTATTTCTCTGTTGCCTCATTTTCCCCATCAGCGTTTTTCCCCCCATGGCAAGCCACAGCCAAACCCCACCTCCCCAGGAGGCCCTCCAAGACCTCTAGATAGGTCTCTATACCTGCTGTGGGCATTGTGAGGGCAGCTCAGACTCTGACCTGGCCCAACCCCCTCATATACATGCCCACAAAATCCACACCTGCTAAAGTTAGGCCCTTCTCAGTTGTAGGAGGACTTGTCCATTCAAATGTTCTGCAGACACAGGGTTCACTAAGCCAACTGCGTGGGCTTAATTTGTGGTCTGTGAAGCTGCAAAAAGAGATTTCAGTTATTTCTTAGTCATACAGCCCTTGGGGCTCAGCTTTGGTTTTGGCACCACCTCTGCATTTGGGCCTTCCTCGGGCATCTGCTCTTCACACAGGTGAGAGGGAGGTGAAGGCAATGACTGACTGGAGCAAGCTTGCTTATTTAAGTGGGAGGGGCAAGTGATGGTGATTGACCGTAACATGTGTTTGCTCAGGAGGAAGAGGAATAAGGTGGCAAGACTGGGACACACGACCTCACCCCAATGGGATTCCCCTCTACTGCCTGTGGTGGCAGGAACCAGCAGGAGGTTGCAGCACACTGGGAGCATGCACACCCACTTAGGCCTGAGGGAGACAAAGTGGCAACAACTGGAGTACACATGGTCGCTCCGGTGGGAGCCCCCTCATTGCACATGGAGCTGGGGCCGGCAGGAGGAGACGAACAACTGAGGTGCGTGTGCTCTATCAGGCGTGAGGGGGACAAGGTGGCAATGACTGGGATATGTGGGCTCCCTCTGGTGGTATTCCCTCTCAGAGCATGCTGAGGCAGGAGCTGGCATGTGGGGAGAGAGGCAGTGATGGCGACCCTGCCCCTCATATGCCACTCAACAATGGCATCTCACTTCCAACGCAGTCTGAGCTTTCTCCAAGAGCATTCCCTGCTACAGAGCTCCTCATTCTGGTCCCTTCAGGCTGTCTCACACAGCAGAGCTCCTCATTTCTGTCCCTTCAGGCCATCTCCATGCAGCCAACAGCAGTCTTGTCTCAGGGTCTGCTCTCCAAAGTCCATGCTTCAGCACCCAGCCCCCACCAGCCCTGGCAGATACCCATTTCAGGCTGGGGCATACAGGTCTGTGGCATGGACTATCCATGCAAGTCTTGCTCTGTCCTGCCCGCCACAGACTGGCCACTGTGTTTTCCTCCAGTAGCCCCCAAATCACCACCACTATTTCAGCAGATCTCACTGGTGAGGGAACTTCCCCAGGTGCGATAACCTCTCCTCTCCTTCAGCTCCCCCAAGGGTTGCAGGTTCCATCCTCTTTCTTCTTTTCTTTTTCTTCCTTTTCTCCCTTTCATCTTACCTGATTATGAGGGGATCTTTTCTTGTCCTTTTAGGTGTCTGAGATCCTGTGCTAGTTGTCAGCAGGTGCTTGATGTGAATTGTTCCACTTATAGATGTATTCTTAATGTACTTGTGGGGAGAGGTGATGCCCAGGTTCTTCTATTCCGCCAGCTTGACCTCTTCTGGGGATTTACTACATTAACTGAATATTGCCTTACTAGGATCAACAAACTTCTTTTCTTTCTCTTTTTTTATTGTTTTCTTTTAAATTTTTATTGGAGTATAATTGATTTACAGTGACATGTTAGTTTCAGGTTTACAACAAAGTGAAAAAGTTATACATATGCATACACATATATCCACTCTTTTTTAGATTATTTTCCAATATAGGACATTACAGAGTATTAAGTAGAGTTCCCTTTGCTGTACAGTAGGTCCTTATTAATTCTCTATTTTATATATAGTAGTGTGTATATGTCAATCCCAATCTCCCAATTTATCCCTCCTTCCCTTACTCCCTGGTAACCATTAGTTTGTTTTCTACATCTGACTATTTCTGTTTTGTAGATAAATTCATTTGTACCCATTTTTAGATTCCACATATAATCGATATCACATGATATTTGTCTTATTCTTTCTGACTTACTTCATTCAGTATGATCTCTAGGTCCATCCATGTTGCTGCAAATGGCATTATTTCATTCTTTTTATGGTTGAATAATATTCCATCTATGTACCACAACTTCTTTATCTATTCCTCTGTTGATGGACATGTAGGTTGCTTTCATGTCCACGCTATTGTAAACAGTACTGCAATGAACATTGAGGTGCTTGTACCTTTTCTCATTATGATTTTCTGTGGATATATGTCCAGGAGTGGGAGTGCTGGGTCATATAGTAGTGTTATTTTTAGTATTTTTTAAGGATCTTCCATACTGTTCTCCATAGTGGATGTACAAGTTTACATTCCCACCAACGGTGTAGAAGGGTTCTCTTATCTCCAAACTCACTCCAGCAGTTACTGTTTGTAGATTTTTTTGATGATGGTCATTCTGGCTGGTGTGAGGTGATACCTCATTGTTGTTTTGATTTACATTTCTTTAATAATTAATGATGATGAGCATCTTTTCATGTGCTTTTTAGCCATCTGTATGTCTTCTTTGGAGAAATGTTTATTTAGGTTTTCCACCCAAATTTTTTTATTGATATATATATATATATATATATATATATATATATATATATATATATATATATATATATATATATATATATTGAGCTGCCTGAGTTGTTTGTATTTTGGAGATTAATACCTTGTTGGTTGCTTCTTTTGCAAATATTTTCTCCTGTTCTGTGTGTTACCTTTTTGTTTTGTTTATGATTTCATTTGTTGTGCAAAAGCCTTTAAGTTTAATTAGGTCCAATTTTGTTTTAATTTTCACTGCTCTAAGAGGTGGATTGAAAAAGAGCTTGCGGTGATTTATGTCCGAGAGTGCTCTGTGTATGTTTTCCTCGAAGAGTTTTATAGTATCTGGATTTACATTTAGGTCTTTAATCCATGTTTTATTTTATTTTTTGTGTATGGTGTTATGGAGTGTTCTAACTTTATTCATTTTCATGTAGCTGTCCAGTTTTCCCAGCACCACTTATTAAAGAGAATGTCTTTTATCCATTGTATATTCTTGCCTCCCTTTTCATAGATTAGGTGACAATAGGTGTGTTGGTTTATCTCTGGACTTTCTATCCTCTTCCATTGATCAATATTTCTCTTTTTGTGCCAGTTCCATACTGTCTTGATTACTGTACCTTTGTAGTATAGTCTGAAGTCAGGGAGCCTGATTCCTCCAGTTCCTCTTTTTCTTTCTCATGATTGCTTTAGCTATTCTTGGTCTTTTGTGTTTCTATACAAATTGTATTTTTTTCTCGTTCTGTGAAAAATACCATTGGTAATTTAATAGAGATTGCACTGAATTTGTAGATTGCTTTGTTTATTATAGTCATTTTTACAATATTGATTTTTCCAATCCAATAACATGGTATATGTCTCCATCTGTGTCACCTTTTATTTTTTTCAGCACGATCTTTTTCATCATTTTCTGTGAACAGGTCTTTTGCCTCCTTAGGTAGATTTATTCCTAAGTATTTTATTCCTTTTTGTGTGATGGTAAATGTGATTGTTTCCTTGATTTATCTTTCTGATTTTTCATTGTTATTGTATAAGAATGCAAGAGATTTCTGTGTATTAATTTTCTATCCTGCAATTTTACCAAATTCATTGGTGAGCTCTAGTGTTTTCCTGGCAGAATCTTTAGGATTTTCTCTGTAGAGTCCCATGTCATCTGCAAACAGTGACTGTTTTACTTCTTCTTTTCCAATTTGGATTCCTTTAATTATTTTTCTTCTCTGATTGCCATGGCTAGGACTTCCAAAACTATGTTGAATAATAGAGGAGAGAGTGGGCATCCATTTGTTCTTCCTGATATTAGAGGAAATTCTTCAGTTTTTCACCATTGAAAATGATGTTTGCTGTGGGTTTTGTTTTTTTACCTTTATTATGTTGAGTTATGTTCCCTCTATGTCCATTTTCTGAAGAGTTCTTATCATAAATGGAGAGTTGTTATCATAAATAGGTGTTGAAAGTTGTTATCTTAAATGGGTGTTGAATTTCGTCAAAAGTTTCTTTTGCATCTATTGAAATTATCATATTTTTTTTCTTCAATTTTTTAACATGGTGTATCATCCTGATTGATTTGTGGATATTGAAAAATCCTTGCATCCCTGGAGTAAATCTCACTCAACCGTGGTGTGTGAGCCTTTTAATGTGTTGCTGGATTCGGTTTGCTAGTACTTTGTTGAGAATTTTTGTGTCTGTGTTCATCGGTGATATTGGCATGTAATTTTCTTTCTTTTTTTGTGTGTGTGATATCTTTTTCTGGTTTGGTATCAGGGTGATGGTGGCCTCATAGAATGAGTTTGGGAGTGTTCCTTCCTCTGCAACTTTTTGGAAGAGTAGGTGTTAGCTCTCTCTAAATGTTTGATAGAGGTCACTTGTGAAGCCATCTAGTCCTGGACTTTCGTTTGTTGGAAGAGTTTTAATCCCTGTTTCAATTTCATTACTTGTGATTGCTTTTCTTTTTTATATATTTTCTATTTCTTCCTGGTTCAGTCTTCAAAGTTTGTACATTTCTAAAATTTTGTCACTTTCTTCTAGGTTGTTCATTTTATTGGCATACAGTTGCTGGTAGTAAATTCTTATGATCCTTTGTATTTCTGTGGTGTCAGTTGTAACTTCCCCTTTTTCCTTTCTAATTTTATTTGTCAACCAATGGATCACTGAAGAAATCAAAGAGGAAATTTAAAAAAATACCTAGAGACAAGTGACAATGAAAACACAATGATCCAACTCATTTCTTTTAAATGTTGTGTAATCAATTATGTGAATATAGCAACCATAAAATAACACATCTATTCACCAGATTTCTTCTTTTAAATATTTTGTCTTTTTCTGTGTGTATAATTCTCCAAGTTTTAAAAGCTCTCATTGTGTAGCCATCACCACAATCAACATATAAAACAGTGATTCCAAACCTTCTCCCAAGCCAAGAGGTGATCAACTTTTTCCTCAACCTCCACCCTCTGACAACACTGATATTTCCTCTCCTGATAGTTTTTTTTTTTTACAATATCATATCAATGAAGTTATATTAAATACACACTTTAGAGTGTGGATATTTTTTAATTGCATGATACATTTGTGATTTGTCCATGTTTTTTGTGTTTAATAAGTTAATTCTCTTTAACTTATAGTCATTCTACAGTTTGGTTATGCACACGCCAGTTGACTGACATTTGGATTTTTACTGGTTTTAGATGATTATATAAATCCACTCTAAACATTTACTTACTGTGCTTTATATGAACATGTTTTTATTTTATTGGGTAGATCCCTTGACTTGGGATTCCTGGAATAATAAGTAAGTGTTTGTGTGGACTCATAAGCAACTGCCAAACTGTGCTCTAAAACGACTGTACCATTTTGAATTTCCACCACCTATATATGAGTTCCAGAAACTGCATCTTATTCAATGCTTGATATTGTCAGGGTTTTCTTTTCATATTATTGTTGCTATTGTTTTCTTTTTCTCATTTCAGTAGGTATAATCAGTTTATTGTATTTTTAAATTTCATTCCTCTTTTGACTAATGAAATTATGAATCTTTTTTATGCTTGTCTATTTTCTAATTCATACTGACTTCAGGATAGACACTCAAAAACACTTTGAAAATATACAATTGTTACACATTTTTAGAAATGTATTCTTAGCTTCCCCTATCAGAAAAAAAAGTAGTTCAGTTCTCATCTCTTTTTAAAACTAAAATTCTGTTTCACAGTTTTGTACTAAACTGAATATCAAAATATGCCAGTAGTCAAATGCAGTGAATGTTATAATAGTAAAACTCACCCTAGGGATTATTCTAATGTTACTCTACTAGTTATAATATTAAAGAATTTCTAGTACAAAAATTAGCATTTAAGGAAGAAATAATTTACAAATGAGAGAAAATACCACAAATATTCAAGAAATGGGAATGTCTCTGAAAATAAACCTGAAACTTATCATGCTTCCTCAAAATCAACAGATTACACTTGTTGAACTGGTTAACATTGGGCACTTCTGAAAACATGAACTTTGTTTGAATCATGTTGCTCTAGGAATTTTAGTATCTAACATTAATCATTATTTTGTAACCATAGCCACAGAAAATAATTTCAAGTTACTTATGCTTTGGAACATAAAATAATGCCCTATAGACAGACTCACTGTATTGGAATGATAGTTAAATACTACAAGTTTTGATAGTTCAAGTTTGACCTACATTTAGCCCAGCAAAGCTAATCAGTTCTTGTCAGCAAAGAACCAGGCCAATCCTTCCAGAAATTAGACTCTTTTAATAAGTTTTAAAATGTAGTAGTACTTTTAAGTGGCTACAGTTAAACAAATCATTTTATTACTTTTTAATCTAGTATCAGTCCCATCCTCTAGAAACCTCAACATTTTTTGTATTGGATTCAATTTTACTCATACATTTAAGAAGCAAATACTTAAAGCTACTTTGTCTTTGCATTAGACATGCCACATATACATTCTCAACATTGGAGAAAAAAAGTATAATTGTAGAAATAAAGTATTATTTCATAATTTTGTCTTGGAATACATACCTATTTAGCCACAATACATTGCATGCATTAATTTAATATATTTGAATCACAGAACAGTTTTGCTTCATTTCCCCTCAATTTAATTCAATTCTAATAAAAAAAAAAAAGCTCTCAGTGGTAAATGAGGAATGTTTTGAGAGCATATCAATATATTAGGATTTAACAATGTACAAAACTGATATTTTTTCAATAAAGGAACACCAAATTTTCACTCTCCATATTGGTAGGAAAATCCTGTATGTAGAGACATACTTAAATGCAAAGACTGGCCATATTTTTATAAGTACAAGATAATTAACTTTTCTTCCACATTTATCATGGATATAAAGATTTACATGCAGCTAAATTTCTTGTTAACTTATAAGACAACACATTCTAGATAGTGAATGGGCCCAGTGCAGAAAAGAAAAATAGATATATGGCAATCCCACAACCAGAACAATGTTTCTTAGAATTATATCATTTTATTTTGCCTGATGTTTAGTTCATTTTGCCTCTATATCTTCTTTAGATAGGCCCTATATTACAAAATTGAGATTTAAAGTGAGGCTTTATTATACACTGCAGAGTTTGAAAATAATTTTTAGATTATTTATTGAAGTCGGCAGTAACATCTAGTGGCCCAAAAATTATTTAAATGGAGGAAAGCTGTTGAAAGCCTTTAGGCAACAGAAATAAAGTGACTACATTGTTTATCTAGTTTGTATAAACTGACATTTAATAAAGTAATCTTGTGAATGTCAATATATGGCAAAATTCTTCCTGTCAGCTATATCCTTAAATCATAAATCTTCTGACACAGCTTGCCAAAAGGCTCTATTTAGTATTTGGTATGGAAATATGTCAACAAACAGTACATCCTGTGGATCATATCACCACATTATATATGATATACAACTTCATGTCTCAGTAGACTCACATGAGTGATCATTTCTCCCACTTTGCAATTTCATAAATTGTGGTTATTTACCTGCTTATATATAATACTTTGTAACAAATTAAGGAGTTGTTTCCAGGTACATCTGATTACAAAAATCTGACTTTTGTACTATGCTACATTGTCTCTCGATAGCCTACTACTATCTTCTAACATAGGGATGGAAGAGGGAAATTTTTGTGAAACTTAAAGCATGATGTTGCACATTAACATAGTGCCCATAAGTATTAGGTTTTTTCAGAGAAACAGCACCAATAAACAAATGTAATAAATAATGTAATATTATTCATTCAATTAAAAACAAGGAATTTAGTACTGAACTGAGACATATTACAACATGAATGATTCTTGGAAACATTATGCTGAGTGATAGAAACTAGTCACAAAAAAACCCATATATTATATGATTTAATTTATATGAAATATCCAGACTACATAAATCCATAGAGAAAAAGAGTAGAGTAGCTGCTCCTTAGGATGGTGGCCAGAAATAGGGTGTTAAAGGATGATAGCCAAAGGTCATGTGTCTTAATATGATGGTAAAAATGTTTTAAAATTCACTTAATTGATGTGGCACATATTATTGAATATGCTAAAGTTGTTGCATAGTACACTTTAAATGGGTGAATTATACAGTTCTCAATAAAGCTTTTTAAAAAATAAAACTGCTTGACTGACAGCAAGACAAATACACATATTAGCTCTTATTATTATCTATTTTGAGATGTAGCACTTGACACAAACTATTAAATCTTATATTCAGTTTCCTTTGAATTAAACCATATTCTCAAGGTTTTTTATCAGGGAAGTTATTTACCTGCTTGTCTCTACAAATTCTTCCACTTATATAGTATTCTTTCCAGACAGGAAACTGTGTTTAGTGACTATACAACAGTATTTGGATTTATTCATATTCTAAAAGCTGTATGTACCAGTTCACAGTCAATCTGATCACATACAGGTTGAAACAACTTTTTTTCTACTTTAGAGCAAAAGACACATTTTGAAACTATGCAACATTTTAAAAATCATTTGTTAAATTACCCCGAGTTTTAGCCTATTTATTTGGAAACAAATTGCAGTAATTTTAGTATTTACAGGGAGGTTGCTGGGTCACTGCATATCAGTGTTTTTAAATATGACTGTATTTATATATAGATATAAGAAAAAGAATGAAAAATATAGTGAATAGAGAAAAAAGTGGCAATTATAACACTCAATTGTCCAACAATCACCATTCAAATGATTGCTAGAATGATTATCATTGGGCTGGCTACAGTTTGTCTTCCTTTTCATTTTACTCTTTCATTTTCTGGCCTATATACCCACAATGTTGATTCTTTAAAAGATACTACTTTATTCCCTACCAATATTTTTGCTACAATTATTTACATTTTGAACATTTGCTCTAAATGAATGTTTCTTTGCCACTTATTCCATGTGAAAGTTTCTGTTTGCCTTTCCTGTTCCCATTGCCTTTCCTTCCCATGTTTATGTTGTGGACAGCTAGACAGCGACTTCACAGTCATTACAAACCATCTGTAATTGAAATTTATGTAAATCACCTCTGATTATCCACTATCACCAAAATTACAAGCATTTTTTTCAAATGTTCAAGATTACACTCTCCTGCTTCATATGTACAATTTTCCTGACCTTTTCTGGTGATTTTGAATTTTGATGAAAGTATTCATGAAGTTGAATTGATTGAAAGGTAAATTTGACACAGTTACTGTGAATGAAAAATATTGCTTGCCATATCAGTAAACAAAGGATGTTGCAGCCATCAAGACATCGCATTACAGCTGCCCCTATGGTGAGCCCTGGGGGAACTTAGGATAGAAATATAATTCCTACCACCAAATCATCAGACACTGTAGCCATTCCCTTCCCCCTTGGTGATGGTGCACCCTGAGGAAACTCAGAATGAGAAAACACAGGATACTATATCTAGATAGCTGAGGCACATATGAAAGGAATGATTTCAGTGAGCCCAGACTCTTTCATCTTCCATATATAAAAAAGCACCAAATTCCTTAACTTAAGATATCTGGTTTTCTTTAATTAACAGTAATCTTATGATGTTCTGACTACTTGGCATATGTTGTAATAACGCCTACATATCCTGGCTCCCTCCTTGCCTCTTCAGAACAGTCTCTCAGAGTTACATGAGATGTTGTATCCCAGGCTTAAGTCTTCAGTTTTGTCCCCTGAATAAAACATAACTCGCAACTTTTTGGTTGTACATTTTTTTCAGTCAACAATATCAGCTATTTGAATAAAAATAAAAACTTTTTTTTTACTAAATTTTGTGCATGATAGAACATCATGGCTGTTATTCTGTTCTTAACCACTGCACTGATTTAAATGAATGCTATACACTTATACAGAATCTGAATAAATTACAAGTTTGGACTATCTCTGTATTTTGGAAAGCCTATATTTTCTAAAACCATACAAACAGTCTTAGTATTAAAATATATATCTTTTAAAGCTGCATACCTTAACAAAAGCATTTATTTATATTAATATCACAGGCTTAGTTATGAGAAAACTGTTAAAAGTATTTTAGAATTTTCTGTTTGATATGAAGCATAGAACAAGACATTATAATGTAGCCCACTTTTTTCCTCTCAATTGTCAAATATAATCAAATGTGTATAATCAGGTACTCTAGAAAAATTAGCGGTAGTCAGATTTTATATTAAATTGATATTCAGATTTGTGATTTGAGAACCTTATTCATTTATTAAACCTTATTCATATATTATTTATAAAAATTAAAAGTATAATTTTTGAACTTTTAAGAAAAAAATCAAAAATTTTTAATGATTAAAAATAGCAATGCAATGAATAATTCTAGTGTCCAAATCTAACAAAAGATAAGGATGTTAACAAACTTGTCAAACACTATGGTTGTTTCAAAAGGTTCAGGAGCCAAAGTTAAGTGAATCCTACTAACCAGAAGAAGTAATTTATGCTTGAGTAAGAACTGCGATGAATTAAAACTCATCAAATATGTTTAAACTCATGAGTTTCTAATGATGCTGAGAGAAGAAAACAAAACCAGTTAGTCAAGTTCTGAGACATTAGGGAGACAATTCATTATCTAGACAACTTGTTAAATAGGAAAAAAAAAATCAAGATATTTCTCCTCCTATCCTATATCAACTATACCAAAGAATAATAGAAGAGTAACTAAATAATATAAAAAGACCATCTTTTTATAAATAGTATAATATTTATATACACTGAAGCTAAAAATGAAAACCGAAGATGTAGTAATGACTTAAAATACATAAATTTGAGAATCAGTGAATCCTAATATCATGATATCGTGTTAAAAGAACAAAACCACCAATGTTCTTTTACATCCTGATAAAAGAACAAAACCACCAATGCTCTTGTCAAATAAATCAAATCTAAGTCTGGATCCACCTTCCTGTTTTCTGTTTGTTTGTTTGTTTCAGTTGTTTTTTTTTTTATAAAAGATTGAGGCCAGAGGAACCTGTAGAACTTCACAGTGAATTTGTAATCTGTAAATTATAGACAGTGGGATATTCTAAAAAGTAATGGACTGGGTTTGTCAAAAACTAAATTATTTCCTGCAGAAGTTAATTCTTTGACAGGCTTTGCCTCATGTTACTAAAAGACAAGCTGATTTTTAAAGCCTGGCAATCTATTACATACTCAGTTTTTTCAGAGATATTTCAACTCATACTTTCTTGAAGATAGCCAGGAAGTTACATCTGCATGGCTCCACCTTGGCTATCCTCTCCTCAATCTAAGGGTTTCTTTGATTCCAGAGTGCATTATTGAAATCATGTTTGTGGTAACTACAATGTGGGAGAGGGGCAGTATAACCAATTATTTTTTTGGTGTAATATTAGCTTTCTCTACAAACTGGAAAAATAAGGATGCCATATTCAGTTACATTAGACTAAATTTCTGGAAGTTTTTTTCCTGTTTTTCATCTTGAAGAAAATGTAGCATATTCCACAGCTACAAGACAAAAATACAATACATATTTTTTTTATAATTACATTGCTTACAGTTTAATAAAAGATTATTTTTTGTTGGAAACCTCCATATTAGTCAAATTACTATTCTTCCTTACTATTTCTTTCTTCTAGAATGGCATAGAATTGACTAAATAGCACCCATAAGATATTTCCAATTGTGTTCATGCAGCTCTTGTCTCCCAAAAGTCTATAGATGTGTTACAATCTGTGCCATGTTTATACACTGACAAACTAAAATCAGAAATCTGAAACAACTTTCCATATTGGTACGATTGAGGTATCTGACATTTTTTCAGCTTACTCTTTGGCTAAGATTCCTTTTATCTTATATTTTTATAAAGTACCTGACTCCAGACAGATCCACCAAGAATCAAACTAAGGCTGTTGGCAGCATGCTTGAGTAGTGATTTGGATGGGGACTTAGGTACCTTTACATTTTTTTCTCAGCTTTATTGATATAGAGTTGACATGTAATATTATATTTGCCCAAGGTATACAACATAATCATTTGATATATGTATATATTGTGGAATGATCACCACAGTAGGTTTAGTTAACATCCATCACCTCATGTAGTTACAGTTTATGTGTGTGTGTGACAGCTTTTGAGACTTACTCTCTTAGCAACTGCTGTTTTTTTAATTGAAATATGTGTCAGTGACCTACAACACCATGTTAGTTCACAACATAGTTATTCAATATTTTTATACATTACAAAAAGGTCTGTAAGTCTAGTTACACTTGTCAACAAAGTTATTAAAATATTATTGATGATATTCCCCAAGGTGTCCATGTCATTCCCATAACTCATATATCATGTAATCAGAAGTTTGTATATCTTAAACTCCCTCACCTATTTCACTCATCATCCCACCTCACTGCCTTCTGGCAACCACGTGTTTATTTTCTGTATCTGTGATTTGTTTCTATTTTGTTATATTTGTTCATTTCTTCTGTTTTTCAGTTGTGCCATGCAGCATGAAGGATCTTAGTTCCCGACCATGGATAGAACCCACAGCCCCTGAAGTGGAAGTGCAGAGTCTTAACCACTGGACCACCAGGGAAGTCCCGTATTCTGATTTTTAGATTCCACTTGTTAGTGGAATCATATGGTTTTTATTGTTCTCTGTCTGACTTATTTCACCTCTAGATCCATTCATGTTGATCCAAATGGCAAAATGTTGTTCTTTTAGTATGGCTGAGTAATATTGCATTTATATACAATATAAATGTGCCCCGGTCCGGGAAGATCCCACATGCCATGGAGCGGCTAGGCCGTGAGCCATGGCCACTGAACCTGTGCGTCCGGAGCCTGTGTTCTGCAAAAAAAAAAAAAGTCTATTCAGTTCCTCTGCCCGTATTTTATTGAGTTGTTTTTTTTTTGTTGTTATTTTTCTTGATATCAAGCTGTATGAGTTCTTTGTATATTTTGGATATTAACCCCTTAAAGATGTATCTTTTGCAAATATCTTCTCCCACTCAGGAGGCTTTTTTTTTTATTTTGTTCATAGTCTCCTTCACTGTGCAAAAGTTATTTAGTTTGATGTAGTACTATTTATTTTTTATTTTGTTTCTCTTGCCTGAGGAGACATATCCAAAAAATTACTGCTAAGGTGAATGTCAAAAAACATACTGCTTATATTTTTTCTAGGATTTTTATGGTTTTACATCTAAAATTTAAGCTTTTGTCTATTTCAAGTTTAATTCTGTATATGGTGTAAGAAAGTAGTCCAGTTTGATTCTTTTGCTTGGAACTGTTCAGTTTTCCCAACATCATTTATTAAAGAGGCTATTGTTTTGCCATTATATATTCATGCCTTCTTTGTCATAGAATACTTGAACATCTAAGTGTGGCTTCATCCAGTCTATTTTGTTTCATTGAGCTATGTGTCCACTTCTGTGCCAGTTCTAAACTGTTTTGATTGCTATAGCTTTGTAGTATAATTTGAAATCAGGAAGTACGATAAACTTTGTTCTCTTTCTCAAGATCATTTTTTGTGGCATTCAGGGTCTTTTGTGTTTCTATACAAATTTTAGAATTACTTTTTTTAGTCCTGTGAAAAATTTCACTGGTTTTTAATAGAAATTGCATTGAGTCTGTAGATTGCTAGGGTGGTATGGTCATTTTAACTGTACTGATTCTTCCAATCAATGAGCATTGTATATCTTCCCATTTGTTTGGGTTGCCTTCAGTTTCTCATCAATGTCATAGTTTTTTGAGTGTAGGCCATTTGCCTCCTTATTTAGATTTACTCCTAGGTATTTTATTATTTTTGATGCAATTGTAATAAGGCTGTTTTCTTAATTTCTCTTTGTGATAATTTATTGTTAGCCTATAGAATGCAACATAATTCTGCATCTTAAATTTATATCCTTCAACTTTGCTGAATTTATTTATTAGTCCTAATAGTTTTTCATAGTGGTGCCTTTAGGATTTTCTGTATATAGTATTTTGTCATGTGCAAACAGTTACAGTTTTAATTTCATTCCAATTTGGATTTCTTTTACAACTTTTTCTTGTGTGATTGTTAAGGCTAAGACTTCCAATACTATGTCGAATAGAAGTGGTGATACTGGGCATCCTTGTCTTGTTCCTGATCTTATAGGAATTGTTTTCAGCTTCTCACCATTGAGTATGTTGTTAAGTGTGGGCTTGTCATATAAGGCCTTTATTACATAAGGTATGTTCCATCTATGTCCACTTTTATGATAGTTTTTATCATAAATCGATCTTGAATTTTGTCAAGAGCTGTTTCTTCATCTGTTGAGATGGTTATATGATTTTTTTATTCTTCAATTTGTTAATGTAATATATCACAGTGATTGATTTGCCAATATTGAAACATTCTTGCATCACTGGGATAAATCCCACTTGATCACAGTGTATGATCATTTTAATATACTGTTGAATTCAGTTTGCTCATTTTTTTGAGAATTTTTACATTTGTTTTCATTGGTGATGTTGACCTGGAACTTTGTGTGTGGTGTGTGTGTGTGTGTGTGTGTGTGTGTGTGTGTAGTTTCTTTGTCTGGTTTTGTTTTCCAGGTGATGCTGACCTTGTGGAAGGAGTTTAGAAACTTTCTTTTTTCTTTAATTTTTTGAATAGTTTGAAATGTATAGATGTTAACTCTTCTTTAAATAATTTGTAGAATTCATCTGTGAAACCTTCTGGTTCCAGACCTTTGTTTGTGGCAGTTTTATGAATGATGATTCAATTTCTACTGGTAATTGGTCTGTTCATATTTTCCATTTATTCCTGATTCATTCTTTTAAGATTGAATTCTAAAAATTTCTTCTAAGTTGTCTGTTACATTGTTGAATTAATGTCAAAATTATTTGTATTTCTGTGGCATCAGTTGGGACTTCTCTTTCATGTTTTATTTTATTTATTTGGGTGCTCTCTCTTTTTTTTCTTGATGCATCTTGCTAAAGGTTTATAAATTTTGTTAATTTTTTCACAGAGCCAGCTCTTGGTTTCATTAATCTTTGCTATTGATTTTTAGTCTCAATTGTATTTATTACTGCTGTGATCTTTATCATTCATTCCTGTTATTAAATTTGGGTCCCTTTTTTAAATTCTTCTTTTTCTTGTTTATTTGGGTGTAAGGTTAGTTTATTTATTTGAGATTTTTATTGTTTTCTGAGGTAAGCATATATGGTTATACACTTTGCTCTTAGACTTTTTGTTGTGTCCCATAGATTCTGGGTTATTGTATTTTGATTTGTCTGCAATTATGTCTTGACTTCTTTTTTTGATATCTCCAGTGACCCATGGGTTGTCTAGCAGAATATTGTTTAGCCTCCACCTGTTTGTGCTTTTTGTAGTTTTTTTTCTTATACTTTATTTCTAGCCTCATAGTGTCATGGTTGGAAAAGATGCTTGATATGATTTCAATCTTTTAAAATTTATTGACTTGTTTTATGTCCCTAGCATGTGATCTATCTTGGAGAATGTTCCATTTACAGTTGAAAAAAAGTATATTCTGCTGCTTTGGGGTGGGGTATCCCACATATATCAGTTAAGCTTATCTCATCTAATATGTCATTTAAAGCCAATGTTTCCTTATTGATTTTTTGTCCTGTTGATCTGTCCAGGACCTGTTACATCTGATGTGTTACATCACTTGAGGTAAGTGTAGTGTTAATGTCCCTTACTATTATTGAGTTACTGTCAGCTTATCCCTTTATGTGTTTTAATATTTGCTTGATGTATTTAGGAGCTCCTATGTTGGGTGCATATATATTTACAATGATCATACCTTCTATTGGATTGATCTCTTTATTATGATGTAGCACCTTTCTTTGTTTTTTATTACCATCTTTGTCTAAGTATTGCTACTTCAACTTTCTTTTTGTTTATTTCCATTTGCAAATAATACTTCTTTCCATTCTGTCATATTCAGTCTGTGTCTTGAATTCTGAAGTGAGTCTCTTGTAAGCAGCATATAGATGGGTCTCGTTTTTTATCCCTTGAGCCACTCTATGACTTTTGCTTGGAGCATTTAGTCCATTTTCATTTAAAGTAATTATTGACATGTATGTAGTTATTGTCATTTTGTTCATTGCTTTGTATTTGTTTTTGTAGTTCTTATAAGTCCTTTTTTTTTCTTTTTTTGCTCTTCTCCCTTGTGATTTGATGACTATCTTTAATATGTTTGGATTTTCTCATCACTTGTGTGTATATTTATTATAGATTTTTTGGTAGATTTTTATTATTTTTAGTTATTTTTATTATTATTTTATCTATTTATTATATATTTTTGGTTTGTGGTTAACATGAGTTATATATAGCAAAACTTATATACATGTGATTATTTTTGTCTCTTATATTCAAACACATTTTAACAACCCTGCATTTTTAATCCTCCCCACCTCATATAATGTTTTTGACATCATAGATTACATTTTTTATTTTGTGTATCCTTTAAGTACTTATTGCAGATATATGTGATTTACTTCTTTTGTTTTTTATCTTCCTAATAGCTTTCTAAGTAGTTGATTTACTACATTTGCTTTATTATTTCCTTTACCAGTAAGACTGTTCCTTTCATAATTTTCATATTTCTAGTTGTTTTCTTTTCCATTTAAAGAAGTCCCTTTAACATTGCTTGTAAAGCTAACTTAGTAACAGTGAAATATTTAGCTTTTGATTGTCTATAAAACTCTTTATCTCTACTCCATATGTGAATAGTACCTTTGACACACAATGTATTCTTTTTTTTTTTTCATAGATTTCTTTTCCTCTCAGTACTTTGAATATATTGTGTCATTCCCTCCTGGCCTGCAAAGGTTTTGCTGAAAAGTCAGCTGATAGACTTATGGGAGTTTTCTTGTGTATAAATAGTATCTTTTATTTCTTCACCTTTATTTTTTGCTATTTTAATTAGAGTGTTTGGTGTGGACCTCTTTGGGTTAATCTTGTTTGGAACTCTCTGTGCTTCCTGAACCTGGATGTCTGATTTTTTTTTCCTAGTTAGGGAAGTTTTTAGATACAGTAAGCCCCCTACATACGAATGAGTCCATTCTGAGAGCATGTTCATGAGTCCAATTTGTTCGTTAAGTCCAACAAAGTTAGCATAGGTACCCAACTAACACAACTGGCTATTATACTACTGAACTGTAATAGGTTTATAATGTTTTTCACACAAATAATACATAAAAAACAAACACAAGAAGTAAACATTTTTAAATTTTACAGTACAATACCTTGAAAAGTACAGTAGTACAGTACAACAACTGGCACTTCTTAGCAGTACCAGCTACATGACCAATGCTTTTACACTTGCTTCTTGACATCCTGGGCTTGAAATAAATATACTGTACTACTGTACTCTATATAGAATTATACAGTAAAGTACACAAAAGCACAACCACTTGTAGAGGATGCACGCACATAACAATGTACGCCAGACACGTGAACTAACTTATGTGATTGGACATGAGAACATTCTTTTGCATCTTTGAAAGTTCACAACTTGAAGATTCATATGCAGGGGACATACTTACTGTATTATATCTTCCAATATGTTCTCTGCCCCTTTCTCTCTCTCTTTTACTTCTGGTACCCCTTTAAAGTGAATGTTAGTATGTTTGATATTGTCTCTGAAGTCTCTTAATCTGCTCTCATTTTTAAATATTTATTTATTTATTTATTTATTTATTTTTCATTTATTTATTTATTAGTTTGGAAGATTTTCACTACCTGTCTTTAAGTTCATTGATCCATTCTTCTGTATTACTTAAGTTACCATTAATTTCTTCTAGTGTATTTTTCAATTCAGTTATTGTATTCTTTAGCTCTGGTTCTTTTTTATATTTTAAATATTTGTTAACCTTCTCATTGTGTTCATCCATTTTCTCAAGTTTGTTGAGCATCTTTATGATCATTATCTTGAACTCTTTATCAAGTAGATTTCTTACCTACATTTTGCTTATTTCTTCTTCTGGGATTTTATCTTGTTCATTCGTTTGCAACATATTCCTCTATTGCTTCATTTTGCCTAATTCCTTGTTTTTATCTCTATGTATTATGTTGGTAGTTTACATTCCCCAATTATCAAGAAGAGACTTCATATAGGAGAAGTTATAAGGAGACCAGCAGCACAATCCCCTCTGGTTATCTCAACTATAGAGTCTAGGATTGCACCCTATATGGACTGCATGGACCCTTCTAATGTGGTGGAACTTACTACCATCAGCATTCTGATAGGTGGGGTTGGACTTTGACCCAGTTGGCTGACTTGTCCTGCCTCACATGGAGACTGTCAAGCAGCTTGTGGGCTGGTGTGGGTCCTGGCATTGCTAGCCAAGTAGCCCAGGGTTTCTGGGGGTTTATGTTGCCTTGGTGGTGAGCAGGGCCGTGTCCTGGGTCCACTAGTGGGTGGGGTCAGATTACTGGGCAGATGACTGTGGGTCTCTGGGAGACCCACATCTGGTGCTTCACAACTGGTGGATGGGACTGTCTCTCCATGTGGCTGGCTGGCTTGTTTTTTGGGTCTTGGGACTGGTGCCAACATGTTGGTGGTTCAATAAACCTGCAGTGCTAATGGGGTAAAGGTAGGACTCAAAATGGCCTTTTTCAGCACCATAGACGTCGTGGTATAACAACTTTCAAAAATGGCTGCCACCAGCATCCCTATCTCTATGGTAATCCTAGTTACCTCTTTTCCAGGAGGCATTGACAAGTGAATCTGACCCAGCCTCAAATTACTGCCTTGAGCTGGGTCTTGGCAAATGTAACATTTTGTGCATGCCCTTTAAGAGGCACATGCATACACACACACACACACACACACACACACACACACACACACAAAAGGGACACTTCTTTTTCTATCACAATCTGGCACTTTGTATGCAAGTCCTGCTGACCTT
Organism: Mesoplodon bidens; assembly: GCF_964165515.1. Taxonomy (NCBI): domain Eukaryota; kingdom Metazoa; phylum Chordata; class Mammalia; order Artiodactyla; family Ziphiidae; genus Mesoplodon; species Mesoplodon bidens. The sequence continues at coordinate 36,836,391 of NC_138174.1, read as the reverse complement.
CAAAACTAGATATTCTGGGTGCTCCTTTTCCTTCCTTATACTATGAAGTCTGATGTGGGGTTCGGGTCCCTTACCCCTTAGGAAGAACCTCTGCAATTGTGATTATTCTCCCTTTTATGGGTCATCTACTCAAGAGTGTGGGTCTTGAATATACCATGTCTCCATCCCTTCTACCTATCCCACTGTGGTTCTTTATTTAGATCTTTAGTTGTGGAACTTTTCACTAGTTTTCAGGTTGCTTATACTGACAGTTGCTCTGTAAATAGTTTTACTTTGGTGTGCCCCTGGCAGAGGTGAGCTCAGGGTCTTCCTACTCCACCATCATCAAAAAATTTAAACCTGTTCCATTATTTTTGAGTTGACTGTTTTTAGTCATAGTATGTCTTAATAAGTTCTACTACTATTAAAATTATAGTAACAATAACAATTAGAATAAAGTTGAATCTCCCTAAAATATTTCACACACACAGAAAACAAATCTTATGAACTACTCAGGAAAGCTATAAGAAGTTTAAGGATAGCTATTCTTTACAGTTTGTGGTCCTTTTTATCTAAGACTGAGCTCTGAGTAAGAATTTCACTCCATGAACAGAATTTAAAGCAAGTTAAATTCAGGATTAGAGGTATAGGATCAGAGGATATATCTCCCTATTTTCTTTGTGTTGTTTAATAAAGTACTAATGTAGAGATATTAAATAAAATTTAACATTTTTTTGCAGACACAGAGAGTTATTGCCAACATCTTACTTAGACATCATGCATTTCTGTGGGGCTGTCTTGTTTTTGCCAAGAGAAATGAGGAAATGGCATGAAATTAGAATCCTTCTATTATCTAAGGTAGGCAAAAAGCACTTCATAAGCCAGAAGTATTCTTGTTAATTTCATGAGTATTTAATTCTAACACTAAGTCAGAGTCTTTCATATAATTTTTATCCAAATCAAGAATAGCCAGTTTTATTTAGTCAGAGTCCTCTGATCTCTAAACCATAGAAAACTGTTTCAATCTTTTAAACTGCATACATTACACTATGTTATGGTAGATACGTTCCAGTTAGATAAATCTATAGTCCACACAGTTGAAAGATTCATCTCCAAAATTTTGAAATGGAGCCAATCATAGACACAAAAGGGCTACAGTTAGAAACAAAGTGCTGTAAAACTCAGTTATCTTCTTTTTATTAGGAAATGTTGCACATACACTCACCACAAAGAAATATAGATAAGAAGTAGCCTTAGTTTTTCAACTTTAGCCACTGGTCAAATATAAATACAAAGGACAATTTGCTATATTTCACACAAAATTCAGTAATCAGCTGAATCACTTTCAGGTTGGGATGTTTAGGTAGACCTGAATAATCTCTTTGAGATGTTCCTTGATGCAAAAATTGATTTTATCTCATTGATTTTTTAATTTAAGCTTTTATTGTGATTCAAATACACACAATGTGCAAACAACACAAACTTTAAGGGTTTTATCCAATAATCAGATTAAATATAATTAATGATTTAACATGTAGTATGAGCACTCTGTTATTCTTTCATTAGATAACAATCACCTACCTTTTAAAATTATATTATTATGTCCATTGGCAGAGAGAATGGCTTCTAAAAATGAAGAGATAGCAGAATCCTAAATACACTTAAACAAAAGGGCTAAAAAGAAAGATATGACTTTCTTTCTAAAAATCTTTAGAAAGATTTCTTTCTAAAAAGAAAGTGTTGTCTGTCATTTGGAGGAGACCATATGTTCAGATAATATAATCAAAACTAGCTTCCAAATGTTGCTGTGAAGAAGGAAACAAAATAATACTCATTTAGAAAATGAAATCAGACTTGGCTGAGGAAGAAAACAAAGTCACAAATAGTCAAGGAGAATAAATGATCTTCCCTGTCCAGTTAGATTTATTATTAAAGCCAAGAAAAGAGAATTAAGGGAAAACTCAGAAGGGAAATTATTTTAATTTGCAAGTTTTACAGGGGAGTTTAATCTTCTGAAGAAACTTAGATCTATGAAAGAATAAAAAGCAATGGAATGAGTAAACATGTTGTACATATTCTTTCAGTATTAATAACTATTTAAAGGATATTTGATACATGAAAAATAATGAAATGTAGAATTTATAAATTTATAGGTAAAATTTATTACAGCAATTACACAAAGAATGGGTAGGTGTAAAAAGAGTTATACTGTGGTAAAATTCTTACTTAATATGTGAACTGATACTCTGTTATATGAAGGATACCCTTGAGAAGTTAAGAATCTTTACTGTAGTGTCTTTTTTATAGAGATATTTAAATTAATCCTAAGGTAAATAGGAAACAAAGAACTCCCTCAAAAAATAAAATTAGAAAAACAGAAAATGAATGGCATCATGGTAAAGAAATATTTTTTAAAAATTATATCTGAAGGTAAAGCATTTTTTCTGTCAAAATGTGCAATGTCCTTAACATTAGCGATTGCAGAAAGTTCCAATTTTGTTTTCTCAATGAGAGGAATATGTGAATTATTGAGTGTCTGCAAAATTCTCATGTCAGATTTATATTTGAATTAAATATAAAATTTGGGGCCCAAAATGATTTTCTTTTGGAAATTTAAAAGGCTTAGTTATATTCTATTTTACAATCATACAAATATTTTCTAATAGACATCTAATATTTGTTATTTTACAACCAAACCACTTTTTCTTTCTGAAGATTTTACAACCTTTTTTTTACATTTAGAAGTCTGATATTTAAGGTACTTTGCTTTTAACTAACTTGGCCGTTCATTAGCCCTTTCAAGCAGAAGACTGATAACTATCATCTGATTAGGAACAGTTACTCCTATCATATTTAGTAATGTATATTCTTCTTTTTCTGTTCTATAACTCTACACATTTTATTATGAAAATTTGGAAAAAGTGAACATATTTTCTATGGCTCTTTTCCCTGATATTATTTTTTTTTTTTGTACATTGTGCTCTACATTATAGAACATTTCCTAAACCTCCAATGTTACATTGCTAAGTAATTTTAGCAGGGAAAGTTGATTATAATTAGAAAGACCAAGTGGACATTTGTGGAATTACACTTCACTATATAAGCAATAAACCAAAGACCTGTAGGAATAGCAGTATTTATTAACACCTTACCTATTTTTAAGAAAATAAGGTAAAATTTTTCTTTACTTTCTCAATTATTATCATTTGATATTGTTGATAACAGATGTACCTTGAAGGTTTATGGTGGATTATTTTAAACTAAATTAAACAATTCAAATTGCAATTTATGTTTCAAATATAAACCCTTTAATGGGAAAAAAATCAACACAAACCTGGTATACATTGAATAACCGATAATTTTGTACATAATTTATCTCTATGAATATAACCTGAGAAAAGTAGAAGCCGTTTGCATTCCCATGACAAGGACAATAGAGTGCCTTAATTTAAAGTTCTAGAAACTTTGCTTAGGAGTGTATCAACAATCCAGCTCTACCTCATAATTAATATGCAAAGTTCTTTATTACATTGACCCATATCACTAATGAAAATTTGGCAGCATCCCCATGCTACCTGAGATGTCTGTATTACAGTGTTAGGGACATTTTAGGACAGCCCCTTAAAATTAATGACAAATTGATTTGCCTTGCAACCTGGACTAATAAGAAAATGATAGAAGATGAGTCTCTTTGGACTTTGGAGATGAGATGCATCACATTTGAGTGTGTTGCTCTTCTCCATTTATATAATGACCAGTAATACTCTCAGCATAAAGAGGTATTCTAACCAAGAAAATATTTTCCACCTATTTTAGAATTCAGTGCAAATGGATTTTTCATTTGGCTTAGATTCAACTGTGCCTGAAGTGCATATTACAGGTAATTATGCTCTATGTATCCTGTGGATGACACTACAGGAGAAACATGAAGTAGACCCTGATAGTTTTGGAGCAAAGCAATATCATCTTAGAGCATAGATATTTTCTTTCAGTCAGGTGGTGATTTCTGGTAATTCAGAAACGCTCTTAGAAGTTAAGCCTAGGAACTTCCAGCTATTCCAATCTTATTTCAATTTGTAAGTCACTTAATACTTACACAAATCTGTCTACTGAAATTATCAATTTCTACTATATGCCATGAAATATAAGCTGATAAACCATATGTTTATGAGGCAGCTCGGATTCCAACTTCTGCAAGTCACACTTGGTGTGTCTTAGTTGGAAATAATATCTCCTTTGTCAGCTCTCTTATAGCACCTGAATTTCAACTTTTAAAAAGTATTGATCACATTGTCCTTTTATGTGTTATAATTTTTATTATGATGTTGAATACTATTCCTAATGGAATATTGTCAATAGTTATAGTAATATTTTAGGTTAAAATTATAATTAATATCAAAATACTTCTATTTTCATTTATTTGACTTTCAATTTGAGTCAGAAATGCTAGCACCACGAATTAGATACTAAAATTTGTTATCAAGTAAACACATTTTTAAAGAAAGGTTGAAAAAGAACTTGCAATGTTCTTCCCCAAAATATCTATCTTATCAATAAAATTGGATATGGTGAGCCAATTATGCATGCTCAGAATTATACATAATAATTTCTTAAATTAGTAAGGATAAAGGAATGTGGCAAATATTAAATCATATATTGTTTTCTTTTAAAAAAGTCAGTTTATTATGGTGAAATATATTATCAAAGTATGATATATTTTGAATAAATTACATTGTTTGCTAAACATTTTATTTTTGTCTGTGAGATTTTTTTTTAATTAGTTTCTGCTTTATAACAAAGTGAATCAGTCATACATATACATCTGTTCCCACATCCCTTCCCTCATGCATCTCCCTCCCTCCCACCCTCCCCATCCCACCCCTCCAGGCGGTCACAAAGCACCGAGCTGATCTCCCTGTGCTCTGCGGCTGCTTCCCACTATCTATCTACCTTAAGTTTGGTAGTGTATATATGTCCATGCCTCTCTTTCGCTTTGTCACAGCTTACCCTTCCCCCTCCCCATATCCTCAAGTCCATTCTCAAGTAGGTCTGTGTCTTTATTCCCGTTTTGCCCCTAGGTTCTTCATGACATTTTTTTTTTAATTCCGTATATATGTGTTAGCATACGGTATTTGTCTTTCTCTTTCTGACTAACTTCACTCTGTATGACAGACTCTAGGTCTATCCACCTCATTACAAATAGCTCAGTTTCGTTTCTTTTTATGGCTGAGTAATATTCCATTGTATATATGTGCCACATCTTCTTTATCCATTCATCCGATGATGGACACTTAGGTTGTTTCCAGCTCCGGGCTATTGTGAATAGAGCTGCAATGAACATTTTGGTACATGTCTATATTTGAATTATGGTTTTCTCAGGGTATATGCCCAGTAGTGGGATTGCTGGGTCATATGGTAGTTCTATTTGTAGTTTTTTAAGGAACCTCCATACCGTTCTCCATAGTGGCTGTACCAATTCACATTCCCACCAGCAGTGCAAGAGTGTTCCCTTTTCTCCACACCCTCTCCAGCATTTATTGTTTCTAGATTTCTTGATGATGGCCATTCTGACTGGTGTGAGATGATATCTCATTGTAGTTTTGATTTGCATTTCTCTAATGATTAATGATGTTGAGCATTCTTTCATGTGTTTGTTGGCAGTCTGTATATCTTCTTTGGAGAAATGCCTATTTAAGTCTTCTGCCCATTTTTGGATTGGGTTGTCTGTTTTTTTGCTATTGAGCTGCATGAGCTGTTTATAAATTTTGGAGATTAATCCTTTGTCAGTTGCTTCATTTGCAAATATTTTCTCCCATTCTGAGGGTTGTCTTTTGGTCTTCTTTATGGTTTCCTTTGCTGTGCAAAAGCTTTGAAGTTTCATTAGGTCCCATTTGTTTATCTTTGTTTTTATTTCCATTTCTCTAGGAGGTGGGTCCAAAAGGATCTTGCTGTGATTTATGTCATAGAGTGTTCTACCTATGTTTTCCTCTAAGAGTTTGATAGTTTCTGGCCTTACATTTAAGTCTTTAATCCATTTTGAGCTTATTTTTGTGTATGGTGCTAGGGAATGATCTTATCTCATACTTTTACATGTCCCTGTCCAGTTTTCCCAGCACCACTTATTGAAGAGGCTGTCCTTTCTCCACTGTACATTCCTGCCTCCTTTATCAAAGATAAGTTGGCCATATGTGTGTGGGTTTATCTCTGGGCTTTCTATCCTGATCCACTGATCTATCTTTCTGTTTTTATGCCAGTACCACACTGTCTTAATTACTGTAGCTTTGTAGTATAGTCTGAAGTCAGGGAGCCTGATTCCTCCAGCTCCGTTTTTCGTTCTCAAGATTGCTTTAGCTATTCGGGGCCTTTTGTTTTTCCAAACAAATTTTGAAATTTTTTGTTCTAGTTCTGTGAAAAATGCCATTGGTAGTTTGATAGGGATTGCATTGAATCTGTAGATTGCTTTGGGTAGTAGAGTCATTTTCACAATATTGATTCTTCCAATCCAGGAGCATGGTATATCTCTCCATCTCTTTGTATCATCTTTAATTTCTTTCATCAGTGTCTTATAGTTTTCTGCATACAGGTCTTTTGTCTCCTTAGGTAGGTTTATTCCTAGATATTTTATTCTTTTTGTTGCGATGGTAAATGGGAGTGTTTTCTTGATTTCATTTTCAGATTTTTCATCATTAGTGTACAGGAATGCCAGAGATTTCTGTACATTAATTTTATATCCTGCTACTTTACCAAATTCATTGATTAGCTCTAGTAGTTTTTCGGTAGCATCTTTAGGATTCTCTATGTATAGTATCATGTCATCTGCAATGTCTGTGAGATTTTTTTGCAAGTAAATATTATAAATAATGGAAGAATCTTTTATGAAATAATCCTAAATCTTGACATAGAGTGATCTGTCTGCACATTTTGCACATTCAGTCTAACTCTATTTCTCTAGTTCACACATAAAAAGCATTCATTGTAGTGATGAAAGAGTGGATCTGAGGACTACAGCACCAGTGTCCTGAGTAAGGATGATAAAATGGAACAGGAAAGACAAAAAGCTTAGACATTTCACAATGTGTTCCTTCATTTGCAACTCATTCTGCAAAGGAATCCTAGAATATCTTTTAAAACCAAGTGAATCTGAAGTTATTTAAGAGAAAATGTGTAGATCAAAGTCGACCCCACCTGGATTTTTTTTGTCCTGTTCTTCTTCCCTCGTCTACCACCTCCTAAATTCTCTAAGCATTGAACAAATCCATTATTTTCTTTATGATCGGATAGTTGTGAGACTGCAGGGGTATTTTTTATTTTACTGTTCTTGTAAATAACATACAAAATCAGAAACTCTAGAATCAAATAAGTCATTTATTCATATTAACATTGATGAATAATTTTCAAAGGTCCTTAGGACACTGATGACATCCTTCTGTTAACAGGCTTTTGTGTTTCAAAGGTTGGGGGTTTACTGTTGTCCACTTTGAGGTCCTAATTTCAAAGACACCAGTCCCACTCATTTACCTCAAGTTAAATGGAAAATATTAATTCAAAATTCAAAACAAAATTTTTATACTAACTCTGGAGTATACATACTGAACTAATAAATGGTATAATTTTATATACCATTATCTAAAGAACATTATAAGAAACTTCTTATAAATTGTTACTTTGATTGTTAAGATGTTGTTAAAGATGGGGTAAACTAAAATAAACATTGAAAACTTTATGAGAATTGATGAGAGAAACATAATCCTGGATTTATTAAAAAAAATAATAGTGTTTACCAAATAATCTTGCAATCATCATAGTGGTTTCTAGGAAGCTTAAAATCTACTTTTGAGAAGTACATAAAAATTGATTGCATTCATTCTGTGTACTAAACCCTCTTTGCTCAATTTAATATTTGCATTTATATTGCAACTATGAGATTATTTTTTACTTATTCATTATGGGTTACTGGATTTAATACTCATTGGATCCTTCTTCAAAATTTTGAGTATCATTGACTGACATATTTACATAATCAAAGAATATAATTAGTGACCACTAAATGGTATAAAGTTTTAAAATATGAAATTGAAGAAAAAGGATGTATAAAATATTACATATGTAAACTGATAGCAACTTTATTTAGATGCATCATGTAGATTTCATCTCATGCCCTGTTTGTCTGTTGCCCCCATATTAAATGCCTGCAGGAATTAAAATTTAATACGTCTGTAAATTTGAAGTTGGAGAATGTTAATGTTTCATGTGATCACATGTTTTAATCCTTCATCACCTTAAATTTCCTGCACAAATAATAATTTATTTTAAAGGTATATGGAGACATCAGGAATGCAAGTTAAAACACTGAGAAAATCTAGGCATTAAATATGTCTATATTATATCATTGTAAAAATTAGAATAGAAGATTTTAAAATGGGTGTTAAGTGGAGTGTGATATTCTGAAACAGGAATTGGACTATATTCAAGAGTAAGAGAATATGATTCAAACACAATATATGAAATATTTAGAGTAAAAATAAGCAAAGAAGAATCTGCAACAAAGAACCTTGCATATTTGATGTGAGAGTGTCAGGAAGCAAGTTTGAGTAATATAACAATCCAAGAACACTATGTCAGGCAAAAAAAGTTTTGTGAATATGATATAATCTTTGTTAATAAAGGCACACATCCTTAAAAAAGTCAATTATGGAGTTTGGAAGTAGTGAAAGGTGGCATAATTATTAGTTCCCCCCAGTTTCCTATCACATGCAAATTCTACTCTACTCTCTTAGTTCCAATCTTTAATTACCTTTAAGAGGAAGTATCAAGAACATTTAATCAATTGGAATTCATGTGATAGTTCTCCAGAAGTTAAAAAAAATCTTTGTGACAACATCAAGCATACTAACATTCACATAATGGGGGCCTGATGGGGAATAGAGAGAGAAAGGGACAGAGAACATATTTGAAGACACGATAACTATAAACTTCCTTAACCTGGGAAAGGAAACAGACATCCACATCCAGGAAGCACAGAGTCCCAAACAAGATCAGCCCAAAGAGGTCCATAACAGGAAATATTGTAATTCAAATGGCAAAAATTAAAGATAAAGAAATAATTTTAAAAGAAAAGCAACTAGTTACATAAACAGGAATTCACATAAGGGTATCAGTGGACTTTTCAGCAGAAATTCTGTAGGAGTAGCACAATGTATTTAAAATGATAAAAGGAAAAGAAATATTACAAACAAGAGTAACCTATCCAAGAAGGCTATGAATCAGATTTGAAGAATAAATAAAGAGTTTCACAGACAAGTAAAAGCTAAAAGAGTTCAGCACCACTAAACCAGTTGTACACAGTATTAAAGGGACCTACCTAAGTGGAAAAGAAAAGACCACATCTAGAAATATAAAAAAATACACAAGGACAAAATTTCATTGGTAAAGGCAAATGTAAAGTAAAGATATAGATAAATCATTTATAAAACCAGAAGGAAGATTAAAAGACAAAAGTAGTAAAATCATCACAATAAGTAGTTAAGGTAGACATACACACAAAAAAATGTAAAATATGATGTAAAAAAAGTTAAGCATTGTGGGGAGAAGTAAAAATTCAGAGTCTTTAAAATGCTTTCTAATGTAAGAGAACATAAACTTAAAATAATCATGTTTAAACACAGGTTGCTATATGTAAACCTCATGGTAACCACAAACCAAAACTCTATAGTAGATGCACACACACAAAAGAAAAAGAATCCAAACATAACTCTAAAGATAGTCATTAAATCACAAGGGAGAGAATAAAAGAAAAAGAAAGGAACAAAAATAATAACAAAAACAAAAAGAAAATAATTAAAATGGAAATAAGTCTATACCTACTACAATTATTTTAAATGTAAATGGACTAAATGCTCCAATAAAAAGACATAGAATGCCTGAATAGATACAAACGCCAAATCCAAATATATGCTGCCTCAGAGAGACTCACATCAGATCTAAAGACACACAGTGATTGAAAGTGAGGAGATGGAAATATGTATTCCATGAAAATGGAAAGTAAAAAAAAAAGCTGTAATAACAATACTTATATCAGATAAAATAGACTTTAAAGCAAAGGCTGTAAGAGGAAACACTGAAGGACATTACATAAGGAATAAATCCAAGAAGAAGATATAAGAATTATAAATATATATAGAACCAACATAGGAGCACCTAAATACATAAAACAAATATTAACAAACATAAAGAAAGAAATTGACAGTAACACAATAATAGTAGAGGACTTTAAAACCCACTTACATCAATGGACAGATTATCAAGACAAAAAAATCAGTAAGAAACAATTAACTTTAAATGACACATTAGATTGATGGACATACTAGATAGAGAATGTTCCATCCAAAAGCAGAATGCACATTCTTTTCAATTCACATGGAACATTCTCAGTATATATCACATGCTAGGGCACAAAAGAAGTCTCAATAAATTTAAGAAGATTAAAATAATGTCAAACATTTTTTCCAACCACAATGCTATGAGACTAGAAATCAACCATAAGGAAAAAAAAAAGAACTGTAAAAACAAACAAACACGTGGAGGCTAAACAATATACTACTAAACAATCAATGGGTTAGCGAAGAAATTAAAAAGAAAATTAAAAAAAATAATTGGAGACAAATGAAATTAAAACACTATGATCCAAAATATGGGATGCATCAGAAGTAGTTTTAGAGGGAGTTTATAGCAGTAGAAGCCTACCTCAAGAAACAAAGTAAAGCTCAAATAAACAACATAATGTTAGAACCAAAGGAACTAGAAAAAGAACAACCAAAATAACAACAAAGTTAGTGGAAGGAGAGAAACAGTGCAGATCAGAGCAGAAATAAATTAAACAGAGACAAAGAAACAATTGAAAAGATCAATGGAGCTAAGACATGTTTCTTTGAAAAGATAAACAAAATTGATAAGCCTTTAGCCAGACTATCATGAAAAAATGAAAGAACAACCAAGTAAGTAAATTCAAAAAGAAATGATGAGAAGTTAAAAATGACACCACAGAAATACAAAGGATCATAGGAGAATACCATGAACAATTATAAGCCAATAAAAAGGACAACCTAGAAAAAATAGGTAAGTTCTTAGAAAGGTACAATCCCCTAATTCTGAATCAGGAAGAGATAGAAAATATGAACAGAACAATTAGCAGGAATGAAATTGAATCAGTAATAATAATTTTTAAAAACTCCCTCAAAATTAAACTCTAAAAGTAGAATGCTTCACTTGTGATTTCTACCAAACATTTAAAAGAGTTAACATCTATCCTTACCAATCTATTCTAAAAAATTTCAGAGGAAAGGATGCTTCCTCATTGTATGAGGCCAACATCATTGTGATACTACAACCAGATAAAGACACCACAAAAAAAAGAAAATTACTGGTCAATACCATTGATGAATATAGATTCAAAAATCTTTGACAAAAAATTATCAAACCAAATTCAACAATACACTAAAAGGATCAAACAAAATGATATGTGGGATTTATCCCAGTGATGTAAAGATGGTTCAATATCCACAAATCAATCAAAGTGTCACACTAAATTAAAGGGTAAATATCATATGATCATTTCAGTAGATAAAGAAAAGCTTTTGACAAAATTCAACATTCATGATAAGGAAAAAACCTCTCAACAAATTAGGTATAGATGGAATGTACCTCAACATAAAAAGGCCATATATGACAAGCCCACAGTTAACATCACAGCAAACAGTGAAAGCTGAAAGTTCTTTTCTCTAAGAGCAGGAATAAGAAAGGATGTTCCCTCTCACCATATTTAATAAACAGTATAGGAAGTCCTAGCTGCAGCATTAAGACAAGGAAAAGAAATAAATATATATAAAATCCTAAATATGTCACCTAAAAGCTGTTAGAACTAATAAATGAATTCAGCAAAGTAGGATACAAAATTAATATAGAGAAATTGATAGCTTTTCTATACACTAACAATGAAGTATCAGAAATAGAAAATAAGAAAACAATCCCATATACAATTGCATCAAAAAGAATAAAACACCTAGGAATAAATCTAAGTAAGCAGGTAAATGGTCTCTACTTAAAAATCTATGATGCCCATGAAAGAAATTGAAGATGAAACAAACAAATGTAAAGAGATACTGTGCTCTTAGATTGGAAGAGTTAATATTAAAATGACCATACTACCCTGGAAATCTAGATCCAATGAAATCCCTATCAAAATAACAATGACATTTTTCACAGAACTAGAACAAATAATTCTAAAATTTGTATAGAAACACAAAAGACTCCAACTAGCCAAAACAATCTTGAGAAAGAAGAACAAAGCTGGAGGCTTTATGCTCCCTGATTTCAAGCTATACCATAAAGCTACAGCAATCAAAACAGTAAGGTACTGACACAAAACAGATACATATATCAATGGGACATAATAGAGAGCCCAAAAATGAACTCACAATGATATAGTCAATCAATTATGACAAAAGAAATAAGAATATACAGTGAAAATATAGAGCCTCTTCAATAGATGGTGTTGGGGAAACTGGACACATATATGCAAATGGATCAAACTGGACTAATTTCTCATACCATATACAAAAATAAACTCAAGATGGATTAAAGACTTAAATGTAAGACCTGAAACCATAAAACTTTTGGAAGAAAACATAGACAGTACAGTCTTTGACATCAGTCCCAGCAATATATTTTTGGATATGTCTTCTCAGGAAAGGAAAGCAAAAGCAAAAATAAACAAATGGCACATCAAACTATAAAGCTTTTGCACAGCCAAGGAAACTATCAACAAAACAAAAAGTTTGCCTACTGAATAGCAGAAGATATTAGAAAACAATATATCTGATAAGGGGTTAATATTCAAATATAGAAATAACTCATAAAACTCAACATTGACATACACACACACACACACACACACACATAAACAATGAAAAATTGAGCAGACAACCTAAATAGACATTTTTCCAAAGAAGACATACAGACAGCCAACACACACATGAAATTATGTTCAATATCACTAATCATGAAAATGTAAATCAAAGCCACAAAATATCACCTCATACCTGTCAGAATGGCTGTTATCAAAAAGTCAACAAAGACCAAGTGTTAGCAAAGATGTGGAGAAAAGGAAACCCTAGTGCACTGTTGGTAGGAAAGTAAATTGGTGCAGTTACTATGGAATGCATTATGTAGCTTCCTCAAAAAATTAAAAAAAATTATGACTACCATGCAATCTAGCAATTCCACTCCTGGGTATTTATCTGAAGAAATTGAAAACACTAAATCAGAAAGATATATGCCCCCATTTTTCATTTCAGCATTATATTATGTATATATGTTATGTAATATATATATAGTAATACATAATGTTATATATATATATATATATATATATATATATATATATATATATATATATATAAAATGGAATATTACTCAGCCATAAAAATGTATGGACATTTTCCATTTGCTACCACAGAGTTGGACCTAGAAAATATGTTAAGTGAAGTAAGTCAGACAGAGAAAGCCAAATATCATATGATTTCTCTTATAGGTGGAATTAAAAGACAAAGGAAACAAACAAAACATAAACAAACTCACAAATACAGTGAACAAACTTGTTGTTGCCAGATAGGATGATGGTGTGGGGATGAGTAAAATAGGTGAAGCATATTAAGAGGTACAAACATCCAGTCATAAAATATATGTCAAAGGATGAAGTACAACATGAGGAATGTAGTTTAGTACTATAATAACTTTTTATGGTGACAGATGGTATCTAGATTTTTTGTGGTGCTTATTTAGAACTGTATAAAAATTTAAAATAACTATATTGTGCACCATGAACTAACATAGTTTTACAGGTCAATCATACTTCAAAAATGAACAAGAAAACAGATAGATTCATAAAAAGAGATCAGATTTGTGGTTACCAGAGGCTTGTGGTGTTGGGAAGGAGAATTGAATGAAGGTAGCCAAAGGTTTCGAAAATGAGTAACTACTGGGGATGTAAGGTACAACATGATAAGTATAATTAACACTGCTTTATGTTATATAAGTTAATAAAAGAGTAAATACTCAGTTCTCATCACAGGGAATTTTTTTTCTTTTATTTTGTATCTACATATGTTGGATATTAAATAATTTATTGTGGTAATTATTTCATGATGTATTTAGGTCAAATCATTATGCTGTACCCAAACTTATACAATGCTGTATGTGAATTATGTCTCAATAAAACTGGAAAGAAAAAAAAACACCAATTGTTAAGGTAGAATAAAAATAAATTAGCAATTAAAAAGTAATATAATAAATGCTATGCTAAAGTACTATGAGATCACTTGCCTCAGTTGGAAGCTCTTCTAGGAAAGTTGAAGACCTTTTCATCTGAATTTGATATTCTTAATGATAGAGTCTATCCATATTTAAAATCTGCATGATTGAGTTTTCCAGGAAGCACCAGAGCTACCTCTGAAAAAATTAATTCTTCCAAAATTAACTGAAGTTATTGGTATATTTTCTGCAAAAAAAATAAGATCAGTATGTCTTATTATTGAATTAAGTGATAAGAATTGGTGATTTAACCATATCAAGGGTAGAGACAGAATGAAATGTGAAGAATTATTCTGAGGATAAAATGAGACATTTTGTCTGAAAGTAATTTGGAATGTAATAAAATAAATTTTACATTCTCACTAAATTTCTATAATTAATATTTTAAGGGAGTGGAGATAAGTGCTAGTAAATAATTTAATATTTCTGATATTAATTACTCAAACTCAGGTATTCTGCCTAATATATTTTCCTGTGTTCTACTTCTTATTACCTAGAGAAAATAAAATGTAATAAATTGTTCACGTATACTCCCAGCACATGCAAAAATTCTGGCCCCCCAAATAAATTCTTTTTTAAAAAAACCAAAAATAAATATATTTTAAGGAAACGTGGAGAGACATAAAAATATCTTATTACCCATATCACCTTGATAATCTCAGCTATGAATATATGAGTTAAATAATTTAACAATACTGGGATCCAGCACTCTAATACTGGTAAATGGCTAACTTGCACTGTTTTTACCAAATGTATTCACAAATAGACCGTGTCACATTACCACACATATTCTGATTTTGCTTCACATTCATTTGGGGATTCTTTTGTTGACCTGTTTTATAAGAAGATCAAAAACAATAAGATAACCCTGACTGTAAATGTGTTAGTGACCTTGATGGTTATAAAATATCTCTGTGCTTTTGTGTCAAGTGGAAGTCCAAGTTTTTTCCAGTTTCATATACTTCAACAAAAAATAGTGCTGGAGTAATACTGCAGAAGAAAGGTGTAAGTTGTTACACTCCTGCCAGATATTAATGATGTATTAGCAAGAAATAGCACTTTTACTCATGGCAGATGAAAGTACTGGTCTAAGATTACCAGTGAGAAGAAAACAGTTATTAAAAGTTCTATTTCAAAATAAAGTATCTGGACTAGATATCATTTCATTGATATGTAAGGCTGGTAATATATTAGTAAAATCATGGGTTTTGCTTCTTTCTTTTTTTTTTCTTAGAAGTTGGGAGATTTAGTAACTGAATTCACCTTGATAAGATTGGAAATTGGGTAACTGGGAAGATGGCGGAGGAGTAAGATGTGGAGATCACCTTCCTCCCCACAGATACATCAGAAATTCATCTACACGTGGAACAACTCCTACAGAACACCTACTGAACGCTGAAAGAAGACCTCAGACCCCCCAAAAAGGCAAGAAACTCCCCACATACATGGATAGGGCAAAAGAAAAAAGAATAAACTGAGACAAAAGGATAGGGACAGGACCTGCACCAGTGGGAGGGAGCCGTGGAGGAAAGGTTTCCACACACTACGAGCCCCTTCGCGGGTGGAGACTGCAGGTGGCGGAGGGGGAAGCTTCGGAGTAGCGGAGGAGAGCACAGCAACAGGGGTGTAGAGGGCAAAGCGGAGAGATTCCAACACAGAGGATCGGTGCCCTCAGGCACACACCAGCCCAAGAGGCTTGTCTGCTCGGCCGCCAGGGCGGGTGGGGCTGGGAGTTGAGGCTCGGGTATCGGCTTTCAGTCAGAGCGCAGGGAGAGGACTGGGGCTGGCGGCAGGAAGAGAGCGTGAGGGGGTTAGTGCACCACAGCTAGCCCAGAGGGAGTCCGGGGAAAGGGTCTGGAGCTGCCGAAGAGGCAAGCGGCTTTTTCTTCCCTTTTGTTTCCTGGTGCGCGAGGAGAGGGCATTAAGAGGGCTGCTTTGGGAAGCGCCGGAGACAGGCGTGAGCCGCGGCTAAAGGGAAGACCCCGGAGACGGACTTGGGACGCTGGGGCTGCTGCTGCTGCCACCACCACGGGGCCTGTGTGCGAGCGTGGGTCACTGTCTGCCCCACCTTCCGGGGAGCCTGTGCACCCCGCCACTGCCAGGGTCCCGGAACCCAGGGACGGCTTTCCCGGGAAAGCACACGGAGAGCCTCGGTCTGGTGCAACGTCACGCCGGCCTCTGCCACCGCAGGCCCGCCCCACTCTGCGCGCCCCTCCCTCCCCTGTGCCTGAGTGAGCCAGAGCCCCCGCATCAGCGGCTCCTTTAAACCCGTCCTGTCTGAGCGAAGAACGGACGCCCTCCGGCGACCTACACGCAGAGGAGGGGCCGGTCCAAGGCTGAGACCCGGGAGCTGTGAGAGCAGAGAAGAGACAGGGAAATCTCTCTGTGCAGCCTCGGAGGCAGCGGATTAAAGCTCCACGGTCCACTTGATGTGCCCTGCGTCTGTGGAGTGCATGAATGGACAGCGAATCATCCCAAATTGAGGAAGTGGACTTTGAGGACAAGATTTAGGACTTTCCCCCCTTTTCCTCTTTTTACAACGAATTATCCCAAATTAAGGAGGTGGACTTAGCAAGATTTCAGACTTCTCGCCCTTTTCCGCTTTTTACAACGAAGTAACCCAAATTGAGGAGGTGGACTTGGAGAGCAAGATTTTTGATTTTTCCCCCTGCTCTCTTTTTGTGAAAGTGTATGTGTATTCTTCTGTGTAAGATTCTCTCTGTATAGCTTTGCTTCCACCATATGTCCCAGGGTTCTATCGGTCCATTTTTTTTTTCAATAATTACATTTAAATTTTAATAATGCTACTATATTTCATACTTTATTCTATTTTACTTTACCTGCTATTTCTTTTTTTCCTACCTTCCCTTCCTCCCTCCCTCCCTCCGCCCCTCCTTTCCTTCTTTCTCTCTTTCTTTCCTTCCTCCCTCCTTCCCTTCTTCCTTTCACTCTTTCTTTTTCTTTCCTGCCTCCCTCCCTCCCTCCCTCCTGTCTTTATTTCCTTCCTCCCTCCCTCCCACCCCTCTTCTTTTCACTTTCTTTTTCTTTCCTTCCTCCCTCCCTCCCTCCCTTCTTCCATTCACTCTTCCTTTTTCTTTCATTCCTCCCTCTCTCCCTCCTTTCTTTCTTTCTTTCTTTCCATCCTTCCTCCCTCCCTCCTTTCTTCCTTTCTTCCTTCCTTCCTTCCTTTCTTTCCTGCTTCCTTTCTTTCTCTCTCTCTTTCTTTCTTCTACTAATTGTTTCTTTCTACTTTTTCTCCCTTTTATTCTGAGCCAGGTAGATGAAAGGCTCTTGGTGCTGCAGCCAGGAGTCAGTGCTGTGCCTCTGAAGTGGGAGAGCCAACTTCAGGACACGGGTCCACAAGAGACCTCCCAGCTCCACATAATATCAAGCAGCAAAAATCTCCCAGAGATCTCCATCTCAACACCAGCACCCAGCTTCACTCAACGACCAGCAAACTACAGTGCTGGTCACCCTATACCAAGCGACTAGCAAGGCAGGAACACAACCCCACCCATTAACAGAGAGGCTGCCTAAAAACATAATAAGGACACAGGCACCCCAAAACACACCACCAGACGTGGACCTGTCCACCAGAAAGACAAGATCGAGCCTCAACCACCAGAACACAGGCATTAGTCCCCCCCACCAGGAAGCCTACACAACATACTGAAACAACATTAGCCACTGGGGACACACACCAAAAACAACGGGAACTACGAACCTGCAGGCTGCAAAAAGGAGACCCCAAACACAGTAACATAAGCAAAATGAGAAGACAGAAGAACACACAGCAGATGAAGGAGCAAGATAAAAACGTACCAGACCTAACAAATGAAGAGGTAACAGGCAGTCTACCTGAAAAAGAATTCAGAATAATGATAGTAAAGCTGATCCAAGATTCTATTTCCAAGATCCAAAATCTTGGAAATAGAATAGACAAAATGCAAGAAACAGTTAACAAGGACCTAGAAGAACTAAAGATGAATCAAGCATCGATTAAAAACACAATAAATGAAATGAAAAATACTCTAGATGGGATCAATAGCAGAATAACTGAGGCAGAAGAACGGATAAGTGAGGTAGAAGATAAAATAGTGGAAATAACTAATGCAGAGCAAAATAAAGAAAAAAGAATGAAAAGAACAGAGGACAGTCTCAGAGACCTCTGGGACAACTTTAAACGCACCAACATTCGAATTATAGGGGTTCCAGAAGAAGAAGAGAAAAAGAAAGGGACTGAGAAAATATTTGAAGAGATTAGAGTTGAAAACTTCCCTAATATAGGAAAGGAAATAGTTAATCAAGTCCAGGAGGCACAGAGAGTCCCATACAGAATAAATCCAAGGAGAAATATGCCAAGACACATATTAATCAAACTGTCAAAAATTAAACACAAAGAAATCATATTAAAAGCAGCAAGGGAAAAAAAAAGCAAATAACACACAAGGGAATCCCCATCAGGTTAACAGCTGATCTCTCAGCAGAAACTCTACAAGCCAGAAGGGAGTGGCAGGACATAATTACAGTGATGAAGCAGAAAAACCTGCAACCAAGATTACTCTACCCAGCAAGGATCTCATTCAGATTTGATGGAGAAATTAAAACCTTTACAGACAAGCAAAAGCTGAGAGAGTTCAGCCCCACAAAACCAGCTTTACAACAAATGCTAAAGGAACTTTTCTAGGCAAGAAACACAACAGAAGGAAAAGACCTACAATAACAAAACCAAAACAATTAAGGAAATGGGAATAGGAACATACATATCAATAATTACCTTAAATGTAAATGGACTAAATGCTCCCACCAAAAGACACAGATTGGCTGAATGGATACAAAAACAAGACCCATATATATGCTGTCTACAAGAGACCCACTTCAGACCTAGAGACACATACAGATTGAAAGTAAGTGGATGGAAAAAGATATTCCATGCAAGTGGAAATCAAAAGAAAGCTGGAGTAGCAATTCTTATATCAGACAAAATAGACTTTAAAATAAAGACTATTAGAAGAGACAAAGAAGGACACTACATAATGATAAAGGGATCAATCCAAGAAGAAGATATAACAATTGTAAATATTTATGCACCCAACATAGGAGCACCTCAATACATAAGGCAAATACTAACAGTCATAAAAGGGGAAATCGACAGTAACACAATCATAGTAGGAGACTTTAACACCCCACTTTCACCAATGGACAGATCATCTAAAATGAGAATAAATAAGGAAACACAAGCTTTAAATGATACATTAAACGAGATGGTCTTAATTGATATTTATAGGACATTCCATCCAAAAACAACAGAATACACGTTTTTCTCAAGTGCTCATGGAACATTCTCCAGGATACATCATATCCTGGGTCACAAATCAAGCCTTGGTTAATTTTAAAAAATTGAAATTGTATCAAGTATCTTTTCCGACCACAATGCTATGAGACTAGACATCAATTACAGGAAAAGATCTGTAAAAAATACAAACACATGGAGGCTAAACAATACACTACTCAATAACGAAGTGATCACTGAAGAAATCAAAGAGGAAATTATAAAATACCTGGAAACAAATGACAATGGAGACACGACGATCCAAAACCTATGGGACGCAGCAAAAGCAGTTTTAAGAGGGAAGTTTATAGCAATACAATCCCACCTTAAGAAACAGGAAACATCTCGAGCAAACAACCTGACCCGGCACCTAAAGCAATTAGAGAAAGAAGAACAAAAACACCCCAAAGTTAACAGAAGGAAAGAAATCATAAAGATCAGATCAGAAATAAATGAAAAAGAAATGAAGGAAACGATAGCAAAGATCAATAAAACTAAAAGCTGGTTCTTTGAGAAGATAAACAAAATAGACAAACCATTAGCGAGACTCATCAAGAAAAAAAGGGAGAAGACTCAAATCAATAGAATTAGAAATGAAAAAGGAGAAGTAACAGCTGACACTGCAGAAATACAAAAGATCATGAGAGATTACTACAAGCAACTCTATGCCAAGAAAATGGACAACCTGGAAGAAATGGACAAATTCTTAGAAATGCACAACCTGCCAAGACTGACTCAGGAAGAAATAGAAAATATGAATAGACCAATCACAAGCACTGAACTTGAAACTGTGATTAAAAATCTTCCAACAAACAAAAGCCCAGGACCAGATGGCTTCACAGGCGAATTCTATCAAACATTTAAAGAAGAGCTAACACCCATCCTTCTCAAACTCTTCCAAACAATTTCAGAGGAAGGAACACTCCCACACTCATTCTATGAGGCCACCATCACCTTGATACCAAAACCAGGCAAGGATGTCACAAAGAAAGAAAACTACAGGTCAATATCACTGATGAACATAGATGCAAAAATCCTGAACAAAATACTAGCAAACAGAATCCAACAGCACATTAAAAGGATCATACACCATGATCAAGTGGGGTTGATTCCAGGAATGCAAGGATTCTCCAATATACGCAAATCAATCAATGTGATACACCATATTAAAAAGTTGAAGGAGAAAAACCATATGATCATCTCAATAGATGCAGAGAAAGCTTTTGACAAAATTCAACACCCATTTATGATAAAAACCCTGCAGAAAGTAGGCATAGAGGGAACTTTCCTCAACATAATAAAGGCCATATATGACAAACCCATAGCCAATATTGTCCTCAATGGTGAAAAACTGAAACCATTTCCACTAAGATCAGGAACAAGACAAGGCTGCCCACTCTCACCACTCTTATTCAACTTAGTTTTGGAAGTTTTAGTCACAGCAATCAGAGAAGAAAAGGAAATAAAAGGAATCCAAATTGGAAAAGAAGAAGTAAAGCTGTCACTGTTTGCAGATGACATGATACTATACATAGAGAATCATAAAGATGCTACCAGAAAACTTCTAGAGCTAATCAATGAATTTGGTAAAGTAGCAGGATACAAAATCAATGCACAGAAATCTCTGGCATTCCTGTAGACTAATGATGAAAAATCTGAAAATGAAATCAAGAAAACACTCCCTTTTACCATTGCAACAAAAAGAATAAAATATCTAGGAATAAACCTACCTAAGGAGACAAAAGACCTGTATGCAGAAATTATGACACTGATGAAAGAAATTAAAGATGATACAAATAGATGGAGAGATATACCATGCTCCTGGATTGGAAGAATCAATATTGTGAAAATGACTCTACTACCCAAAGCAATCTACAGATTCAATGCAATCCCTATCAAACTACCACTGGCATTTTTCACAGAACTAGAACAAAAAGTTTCAAAATTTGTTTGGAGAAATGAAAGACCCCGAATAGCCAAAGCAATCTTGAGAACGAAAAATGGAGCTGGAGGAATCAGGCTCCCTGACTTCAGACTATACTACAAAGCTACAGTAATCAAGACAGTGTGGTACTGGCACAAAACCAGAAAGATAGATCAATGGAACAGGATAGAAAGCCCAGAGATAAACCCACGCACATATGGTCAACTTATCTTTGATAATGGAGGCAGGAATGTACAGTGGAGAAAGGACAGCCTCTTCAATAAGTGGTGCTGGGAAAGCTGGACAGGGACATGTAAAAGTATGAGATTAGATCACTCCCTAACACCATACACAAAAATAAGCTCAAAATGGATTAAAGACCTAAATGTAAGGCCACAAACTATCAAACTCTTAGAGGAAAACATAGGCAGATCACTCTATGACATAAATCACAGTAAGATTCTTTTGGACCCACCTCCTAGAGAAATGGAAATAAAAACAAAGATAAACAAATGGGACCTAATGAATCTTCAAAGCTTTTGCACAGCAAAGGAAACCATAAACAAGACCAAAAGACAACCCTCAGAATGGGAGAAAATATTTGCAAATGAAGCAACTGACAAAGGATTAATCTCCAAAATTTATAAACAGCTCATGCAGCTCAATAGTAAAAAAAGCAAACAACCCAATCCAAAAATAGGCAGAAGACTTAAATAGGCATTTCTCCAAAGAAGATATACAGACTGCCAACAAACACATGAAAGAATGCTCAACATCATTAATCATTAGAGAAATGCAAATCAAAACTACAATGAGATATCATCTCACACCAGTCAGAATGGCCATCATCAAGAAATCTAGAAACAATAAATGCTGGAGAGGGTGTGGAGAAAAGGGAACACTCTTGCACTGCTGGTGGGAATGTGAATTGGTACAGCCACTATGGAGAACGGTATGGAGGTTCCTTAAAAAACTACAAATAGAACTACCATATGACCCAGCAATCCCACTACTGGGCATATACCCTGAGAAAACCATAATTCAAATATAGACATGTACCAAAATGTTCATTGCAGCTCTATTCACAATAGCCCGGAGCTGGAAACAACCTAAGTGTCCATCATCGGATGAATGGATAAAGAAGATGTGGCACATATATACAATGGAATATTACTCAGCCATAAAAAGAAACGAAACTGAGCTATTTGTAATGAGGTGGATAGACCTAGAGTCTGTCATACAGAGTGAAGTAAGTCAGAAAGAGAAGGACAAATACTGTATGCTAACACATATATATGGAATTAAAAAAAAATGTCATGAAGAACCTATGGGTAAAACGGGGAAAAAGACACAGACCTACTTGAGAATGGACTTGAGAATATGGGGAGGGGGAAGGGTAAGCTGTGACAAAGCGAAAGAGAGGCATGGACATATATACACTACCAAATGTAAGGTAGATTGATAGTGGGAAGCAGCCGCAGAGCACAGGGAGATCAGCTCGGTGCTTTGTGACCGCCTGGAGGGGTGGGATGGGGAGGGTGAGAGCGAGGGAGATGCATGAGGGAAGGGATGTGGGTACAGATGTATATGTATGACTGTTTCACTTTGTTATAAAGCAGAAACTAATAAAAAATAAATAAATAAATAAATAAATAAATAAAATAAGTCTTTAAAGACAAAAAAAATAGATTGGAAATTGTAGAGAACTGTTGACTTAGAGAATCACAGTCTGTCATATAAATGTAATGCACGAAAATTTATAAAGATAAGAGGCAGGTACTTTTATAGTCTTACTGAAAGAGATACTTCCTAGATAATTGCTAGATGAAATGAGAGTATCTGGAAACTTGATTCTATTTATTGACTCTCAGTGGTTATGAAGAATACAAATAAACTTCACTTGGAAATGAAGTAAATAAGCCAAAACTAAAGATTTTTCAATAGTGTAGGAAGGGAAAATCTTTTCAGATATAAGGGAAAGTGTTCTACAAGAAACAAATGAAATAAAAAGAATAAAATTTTAGATGTTATATGATTTTAAGTTTTTTTCTGTCAGAATAAAATGTAATAAATCAGTCATGCAGAACTGAAACTGTCACTTACTCATCTTTGCATGTTGCCCCTGCCAAGTATTTCTAAATCTATTTTCTAAAATTAGCATCCTCTAATTCTGCAAAATGTATCTCCATTTGAACAATTGAAGCCATGAGATACAATCTAGACATTGTTATCAATCTGAACTGTTCTACTAATATAACATAGAACTACGTACTTCTCTGAACATATTCCTTGGATATCTTTGCATATCTCTGTTTCACTATTATGAGGTATTCCAAATGGTTAGTATTCTTCTTTGACTACCAAACTTACCTGTAAAAATTTATTCTGTGGCTATTGCATTGAAAAAATAGAGATTGTCCCTCATGAAACTAATCAATTATATTTAGCTCAATTATTAAATGGCTTTACATATTTATTTCACCATTATCTGACTTGTTCCTTGGGCAGACAGACTATCTTCATTATTTTTCAATAACAATTTTCCAGAGATATCTGCAGAACTTTAGGCTTATATATCAAACTGTCTTTTCGATATCTCTACCTGGATGTTAAGACACTTCCAAACTTTCCATGCTCAACAATGAACTTCCGATTTTCTCCTCATATAAAACCTGCTCCACCCATAGGTTTCTCATTCTCATCAATTATAACTCTATATTTCCAACTGTTTAGAGCAAAAACATTGGAGTCATTCTTGAATCTTCCTTTTTTATTTATAAACTGCCTTAATTTGGCAAGAAATCTTGTTGGTTCTATCATGAAAATATATGCATATATAAATATAGTACCGTGTCAAATATAATTTCATGTTTTCAATTATTGAATTCTGGTTAAAGAAAACATTCTTGTTTTAGGAAAAAAATAAGAAACGAAAATTTGAAAAATAACATATATTATTCTAAAGGAAAATAAAATAGTCCATAATCAACATTTTTCTCGTTCTATTGATTGCTAATCCCCTAGTCTCAGCCACCATCACCTTCACTTATATCATCTGAATAGCTTTCTCACTAGTCTCCTTGGATCTACCTAATGAGCCTCCATAGTTCCCAGACTTTATTATGAAAGCTACCATAAGGATCTTTCAATTTTATAATTCAAAGTATGTTAATCCTCTGCAATAAACTGCAATGGTTCCCCATTTCACTCAGGATAAAAGTCAAAGTCTAAACATGACTTAAAATATCTTGCATATTCTCATTCTTCATTACGTTTCTGATCTCCTATCCTTCTATTCCTTGCCTCTCTCAGTCTATGCTAAGCTCAGAGGCAGTGTGAAGGCAGTGGACAACTGGGGTGGTAAATACCTATGTACCATCAAAAAAAATCATCTACATATCTTAACTCTAGAAACATCACATTTTGGTAAAAACTACCTAAAACTATTAGGTAGATGGATACTCGAGACTGATATGGCAAAAAAGAACTCCTTGAATGCCTGTATTTCCAAATCAGAATATTTACAACACTTTTGTGTATTTAGAAAAGTGTATTTTATCTGCTCTTAAGTCTTAAACTTTGATCTCAGGGACCTAGGCAAGTATTGTACACTACAGGATTCATAATGTTAGTTTAATTAATATTTACTGCTTTAACAATATTTCAAACAATATTTCAACAAATATTCTCTCTCCTAAACTTCTTTAATTAATGAATGCTTTGAAGGTTTTTGGATTTGGACTGTTCATATATGTATGCCTATACACAAGCACCTACTTACTATAGCCTAAGGGCAAAAAACCTCTCCTTTACCAGAAATAGTACTCTGGATGCCACAGTAAACTAAATTTACATCTTCAGCTTAAGTGATTTAGAAATAAAGATGATATTTATTTGTTTGGATTCCATGCACAAATATCCAACTGTATCTACACATTACACCCAAATTATAAAACAAAAAAAAAATCGGATAGGATGATGCTGATGAGATAAAAAATTTGTTAAGAATTTTAGATATTATTTATTTGCTTATTTATTGACTTTATTTATTTACTTACTTGTATTTGACAATGTACTTCTCTTTTATCATAATTAAAGAGTCTCTTCCCTTTAAGGTCTTGATCAAATATCTCCTCATATCAAATATAATTCTCCCTTTATTTCTTACATTACCAATAATATTTCCCAGACATTTCCAAAAGATTTTGCACATATTTTTCATATAAGGCTTACCCTACTAAATTTTACTTAAAACATGAGTGTATCTATCAAATCACTTCAATGCCTGCTACTTGAACAAATGTGATCATTTGACTATTTTATTTTCCAGTAATTATTTTATTTCCTTTTATTTTATGAAATATCTAATACAATTATTTTCATTATTTTTTATTTAAATTAAGAAGCACTGTAAGCTCAACCTTACTCTACCCATAGCAAAGAAAGATGTTTTTAAATTGGTAATGGTTTTCTTTTCCAGAAAATTGGTGCCAGCATACTGTTTGTGAAATCGTTTTCCTCCCTATGTTTCTTTCCCAAAATGTTTAGATAGTTAAACAGCCCAGGGTATATCTACACAGGTGGAATAATTACTTCTAAAACCCCATCCAGAAACATATTTGCAGACCCTGAGAAACATGTAGAAAAATGTCAATGTCAACTGTGGAAACTGGAAATTCTTTTTTGTTTTTTTTGTTTTTTGAAAAAGTCTATATTTTGCCTTCATTTATAAGAGATGTTTACCAGCAAGGAATTCTAGAATGACAGGGTTTTTTTTCATTCACTACTTTTAAGATGTTGCTACATTGTGTCCTGGCTTATGTGATTTTTTTAACATTTTTATTGGAGTATAATTGCTTTACAATGGTGTGTTAGTTTCTGCTTTATAACAAAGTGAATCAGTTATACATATACATATGTTCTCATATCTCTTCCCTCTTGTGTCTCGCTCCCTCCCACTCTCCATATTCCACCCTTCTAGGGGGTCACAAAGCACCGAGCTGATCTCCCTGTGCTATGCGGCTGCTTCCCACTAGCTATCTATGTTACGTTTTGTAGTGTATATATGTCCATACCACTCTCTCACTTTGTCACAGCTTATGCTTCCCGTTCCCCATATCCTCAAGTCCATTCTCTAGTAGGTCTGTGTCTTTATTCCCGTCTTACCCATAGGTTCTTCATGACATATTTTTTTTCTTAGATTCCATACATATGTGTTAGTATATGGTATTTGTCTTTCTCTTTCTGACTTACTTCACTCTGTATGACAGACTCTAGGTCCATCCACCTCACTACAAATAATTCAATTTCATTTCTTTTTATGACTGAGTAATATTCCATTGTATATATTTGCCACAGCTTCTTTATCCATTCATTCAATGATGGACACTTAGGTTGCTTACATGTCCTGGCTATTGTAAATAGAGCTGCAATGAACATTGTGGTACATGATTCTTTTTGAATTATGGTTTTCTCAGGGTATATCCCCAGTAGTGGGATTTCTGGGTCATATGCTAGTTCTATTTGTAGTTTTTCAAGGAACCTCCATACTGGAAATTCTTTAAATGGAAATAAATTTCCTGAGTACAGGAAAAAAATAATATTTTCCCATTTGATCTCCATAGAGTTAGGTTTCATAGGGAAAATATTAGTTGAGACATGACCAAAAGGATTTAAAAATCACTAATGGGGCTTCCCTGGTGGCACAGTGGTTAAGAATTTACCTGCCAATGCAGGGGACACGGGTTTGAGCCCTGGCCTGGGAAGATCCCACATGCTGCGGAGTGACTGGGCCCATGTGTCACAACTACTGAGCCTGCACTCTAGAGCCTGCGGGCCACAAGTGCTGAAGCCCATGCACCTAGAGCCCATGCTCCACAGGCAGAGAGGCCACCACAATGAGAGGCTCACACACGACAATGAGGAGCAGTCTCCACTCTCAGCAACTAGAGAAAACCCGTGTGTAGCTGTGAAGACCCAATGCAGCCAAAAATTAAATAACTGAAGTTAAAAAAAGGAAAAAAAAGAGCCATTAAAAATACTAATAATTAAAATAATTAAAAAGCATTAATGATAAATGGATTATTCAGATAAATAGAAATTATAAATAATGTGTAATATTTATTGTTAACAAATGTTTCAGAACTTTTAGAAAATAACAATGTCTTGTTTAGCGTGTATTACAAATAATTTATTAAAATTGTGTTTGTATTGATGAATTCACAGGCCATTTTCCACCATGCATCTGTTATTTAACAATACTTATAAATAATCTTATCAGTATTAGAAATAAGTAAACAGAAGTTAAATTAATAATCATTACTTACCCAATTTACCTTGCTTCAATAAAGCCTTTTCTTTGACATACAGTAGGTAATTGATAAGTCCATATATATATATATATATATATATATGTCATAGTAAGTTAAACAAATAAGAATCATTGTGTACAACCTTTTCTATGCTTGCCCTTATGAAACTGTTCATACTTGGCACTTTGATAAAATCTAGGACAAATCTAACAATTCTTCAATTCCTCTGAGTAATAAAAAGTCCTCTTTTCATTTTAAGGCCCAAAAGTATTGCCATGTAATCAATACAGTTCAGTGTAATGAGCAATCTCTAAACTTCAAGTTATGCCTTCTCACTTTGTCTAGCTCAAGGCTGGGTAAGTCCCTTCTCTCTTTACTTATCAGTTCTAGTATTTCTCTTTCCTCAATACTTCTTGTGACTCCAGAGTTGAAAAGAGATAGCAAAGCAGGAGAGGTAAAGTGGTTTTTTAGGTCCTCCTTTCCTGGTATCAATGTAATTAGGCTTTGTTACCTCTGGCCTGGGCAGTCACCAAGCTGACATACTCTTGGCTTGGCAAATAATAAAAGCTAGCAGCTTTTTTGGAGTTTATTTGTGAGTTATTTAGAGACATCCAGTGAGGATATTTTACTAGACTTTCTTTGACATGTGTAATTTATTTTCTTTCTGTTGATCACTTACATTTCTTCTCTCAGCACTTAAAACTTTGGCATTTTTGGCTACCTTATTTTTTAAGGGGTGACAGGGAATCCTTTCCTTAAACAAGCTCATGGAAGTGATTTAAAATGCCTATAATTTTTATTCTCTACTATGTGCTTTATATATATATATATATATATATATATATATATATATATATATAGTAACAAAACCAAATCAAACCAAAACAAACAAGCAAGCAAGCAAATACCCAGCAATAATAGCAAAAAGAAAATGAAAATAAACTGAATAAAAATCATACTTTCTTTCCTCTGCAGTCAGTGAAGATATAAGCTAGTAAAGGTTGCCTCTAGTGCATAATTTAAATATAAAATCTTTGCTCCAAAGGAAGGAAAAAAGTACTGTTAAAGATACTAATTATAAAAAATATATTTTTTCTTCCATAGTTTTTCTGTCTCCTTGTCATGATATTATTTATTTGCTATTAAATGTCAATTTCTTTCAAACACTGGAATACCCAGTGGTTGCATTTAGACCATCACAAGCACCTGGGGACCTGACCCCCAACTCAATGGACAGCCAACTGGTTGCTGGGTTCCCACTCCTATAAGCTGCTAGACTAGACCTGGGTCCATCACACCTACCCATGGCAAACAAGCAGCCACCAAGTGATTGTGATCTCAACACCAAGCTATGCTGAGTTCTTGTATCATGGGTGTATGAGAAGCTCACTCTTTCAAGTCACTAGCTGAATATGCTGTGGCATTGACAGCCCAGAGCTTGATGACTACAATATGCCCCATCCCAAGATGCCACAGTATGTGTGCTCCAAAACTAGACAATCTTCATGACTAAGTCCACATCCCTATCTCAGGCAGACACCCAAGATAGAACATTGGGTTCCCAAAGGCAATATGATTTGGATGTCACACTGGCCACTGGCAGTGGAAGCTGAACAGGGGCAGTAAGTAGGAGGCTGGGAGGGGCCATGAACACTAGGAGTAAGAAGCTAACTTCCAAGATCCCATCTCAGGGAAGTTTCAAGAAGCAGGGCCACAAGTGAGGATCAAAATCCCTGGGGCAGAGTTAAAAACAATGAACTAGATTGGCATATTGCACTTTTCATAGTTTTTTGACATAGTTAAATGAAAAAATAAAGAACAGAATGAGATTTATAATACAATACAATATATAAAAATTAAACATTAATGGTGAGAAAAACTCTTTCTTATGGATAACTTATAGATAAATGAACGCTGAAGGTGAAAAATAAATCCCTAGGGTATGCTCCATTGTCCTATGGATTACACTTTTAAACACAGATTCAGGATTAACATTATGAGTTTCAGCATGTTGACCACAGAGAATTAAGCCCTATGTGTAAGTCCCTCCTAAATGTGGGGCCCTGTGAAACTCCACTGGTCGTTGACCTTGTATCAGTCCCTGACAACAGTTTGGTGAAATTCTCTCACTCTCCCTCTCTTTCTCATGAGCTCACTCAGTTGAGCTTTCTTTTTCTCTCTCTTGGTTTCTTTCACTCATTTTCTCTCTCTCAATTTCTTCTGATACCTCAGGGTGAAGCCTCTTGTCTTTAGATTCTCTAAGAATTGTAAGATTCTAATTCAGTACACATACAGAGTTTTAAAATTTCACTCTGTAAGGCAGAGGTCCCCAACCCTTGGGGCGTGGACCAGTACCAGTCCATGGCCTGTTAAGAACTGGGCCGTACAGAAGGATGTGAGTGGTGAGCGAGCAAGCAACGCTTCATCTGTCACTCTCCATCGCTCCTCATTGCTCACATTACTGCCTGAACAATCCCCCTGTCCCCTGTCCGTGGAAAAATTGTCTTCCATGAAACCGGTCCCTGGTGCCAAAAATGTTTGGGGCCGCTGCTATAAGGGATTCACTTAAGCCTCTCTTAATAGGCTTGGGAAAGGAAGGAAGGAGAGGCAAGACTCACCACTTCCCTCCTGAGAATGGAGTGAAAGGTAGATAGAGATTTGGACTCACAACACACTGACAAATCTCTCCAAATAAAATTCTCACTTTTAATTTCCAAATTATTCTTTCAATTATAGATCACAAGTGTGTAGTCAAATGAGAATGACCATATCTGCTAAAATTAACTTTCTCTGTAAATGTTTGTTTAGTACTTAATATTGCAATAAGTTAGAGCATTTAGCCTCTATACTCATGGGGTTGCCTCATTCAAAACCAAGATATCCTTTAAATCTGTACATATATGTATTAACATAAAAGTAAGTGTAGAGAGGTGGAATCAAGATGCTTGAGTAAAAATACACTGAGCTCATCTTCCCCCCAAAACACAACATAACTACAATTATATATATAGCAACTCTCTCTGAGAATGACCTGAAGACTAACAGAATGGTACTTCTACAACCAAGATGATAAAGAACCACAGAGAGTATAGTAGATATGGTAAAAAGGAAGGAGAAGTGATCAATCAGGACCCACACCCCTGGCAGGTGACCCATAAGAGGAAGTGAATATCACAGGCTAGGGGATCCTCTCTAAGGAGTGAAAAGTTTGAGCTCTACTTTGAACACTCCAGCCTTGGGGTCTAGCACTGGGAAAATGAGTGGCTAATTTGAAAACCACTGGGACTTACCAGTGGACTGTATGAAACTAAGACTCCACTCTTGAAGAGCACACACAGACTTGCTTGCTCCCAGTGTTAGTGAAGAAGCAGCAGATTGAAAACTGCCTGGTGCTCTGGCTGGTCTGCGAGGATCTCCCCAGGATCCCTCTCACATTGCATGGAGCTCCTTCTCCAGCCCCTCCTACTACAGCACTGCTCCCAATGAAGGCAGACACTGAAATTTTTGGGGCTAGCTCAGATTTGTGGCTCCAGCCCCTGGGGACCCAGCTTCAACCACAACCAAGTCAGAGGACACCATTTTGTCAGGAAGAAAGAGAGCTTACTTAGATTTGTGACTCCAGCCCATTGGGCTCCATCCCTACTCCTGACCAAAGTGGGAACTGCCATCACACCAGGGAGAAGCAGAGCTAGCTCAGATTTTCAACTCCAGATTCTTGTGACCTGACTTCATTCTTGACCAAAACAAAGAATCATATCATGCTGAGGAGAAGCAAAGCTACCTCAGATTTGTGGCTCCAGACCATTGAGACCTGTCATGGCCCTGACAAAGGTGGAGACTACCATCTGTGTAGGGGAGAAACAGAGCTAGCTCAAAATTGTGGCTCCAGCCACTTAGACTCCAGCCTCATCCTCAATCATAGTGGTGACCAACACTGCACTGAGGAGAAGCCCACATCTCTCAGGGCTCCTGCTCAAATCCCTTGATACAAAGCTATGCTCCCCACCAGGGAAGTGACTGCCATTGAGCCTGAGAGAAGCCCTGGCCCACATCTGATTCCAGCTCTAGCCCTTCTGACACCAGCACTACACCCTACCAAGGTGGTGACTATCAACACACATCAGAAAAAGTTGTGGCCAGTACACAGTTCAGACTCATCTCTCCCACCAAACCCACTCAGCACACATAGACTATATAGGGATGCTCCTACACAAGAGCATGCTTTCAAGACCAAGATAGAATTGTTTTGCATAATTTCAAGAGCCAAACATAGAAAGGTAAACAAAATGAAAGAACAGAGGAATATGTTCCAAATAAAAGTACAAGATAAAAACTTGGGTGGTTGGGGGGAACTAATTAAATGGAGATAAGCAATTTACCTAACAATTAATTCAAAGCAATAGTAATAAGAGTGCTGATTGAATTTGGGGAAATAATAGAGAAACACAGTGAGAACTTCAACAAAGTATTACAAAATATAATAAAAGAAACAATCAGTGCTGAAGAATATGGTAAATAAAATGAAAAATATATCAGAGGAAATAACAGTAGATTAAGTAATAAGAGAAGAATGCATAAGTGAAACAATATACTAACATGTGCATTGTGGGACCCAAGAACATACTAACATACTAACATGTGCATTGTGGGGACCAAGAAGAAAAGGAGAAAAAAATATATTTGATTATATTATGGATTAAAGTTGAAGAAGAAACCAAAGATCCAGGTCCATGAAGCACAGAGTCCCAAACAAGAAGAACCCAAAGAGACCCACACCAAGATATATCATAATTAAAATGACAAAATTTACAGATAAAGAGAATTTTAAGGCAGCAGGAACAAACAAAGAATCACATACAAGGGAACCCCCATAAGGTTATCAGTTGAATTTGCAACAGAAACCTTGCAAGCCAGAAAAGAGAGGCATGATATATTCAAAGTGCTGAAAAGAAAAAAAAAAAGAAAAAGAAAAAACAAACTACAATCAAGGATATTCTACCCAGCAAGTTTATTACTTGAATTGGAGAAGAGATAAAGAGTTTCCCAGACAAGCAAAACTAAAAGAGTTCATCACTACTAAATTGGTCTTACAAGAAATGTTAAAGAGTCTTGTTTAAGTGAAAAAGAAAAGACCATAAAAAGAAATATGAAAATATTAGAAGGAAAATATCTCACTGGTAAAGGTAAATATAAAGTAAAAGCAGCTAATGAACAACCATAATAAGCTAGTACAAATATTAAAAGACGAAAATTGCAAAATCAACTCTAACTACAATAAACAGTTGAGGGATATGCATAAAGATGTAAATATGACACCAAAACATAAAACAGAAGGAGGGAGCAAAAATGTGAAGTTTATAATGTGTGAACTTAAATGACTACAAGTCAAAGACAAGTAAATATATGTATAGATTGATATAAATGAACCTCATGGTAACCAGTTCCTGGTGGCGCAGTGGTTGAGAGTTCACCTGCCGATGCAGGGGACATGGGTTTGTGCCCCGGTCCGGGAAGATCCCACATGCCACAGAGCAGCTAGGCCTGTGAGCCATAGCCACTAAGCCTGCACGTCCGGAGCCTGTGCTCTGCAATGGGAGAGGCCACAACATTGAGAGACCCACGTACCACAAAAATAATAATAATAATAATAAATTAAATATATATATATATATATAACCACAAATCAAAAACCTACAATTGATGCACAAAATCAAACATATAGGAACCCAAACATAATATTAAGGAAGATCATCAAACAACAAAGAAAGAGAATTAAAGAAAAATAAAAGAACAGAGAACTACAAAAACAACCAGTAAACAAGTAACAAGATGACAATAAGTATATACCTAACAATAATCAGTTTAATGTAAATAAGTGCTCCAATCAAAAGGCAAATTGTGGCTGATTAGAAAAAAAAAAAGAAAAAGGAAAAAGACCCATCAATATTATGCATACAAGAGATTCACTTTAGAGCTAAAGACACACACAGCTTGAAAGTAGAGGGATGGAAAAAGATATTTCATGAAAATAAAAATAAACAAAAATAACCAGAGTAGCAATATTCATATAAGACAAAATAGACTTTAAAACAAAATATTTAACAATAGACAAAGAGGGGCATTTTATAATGATAAAGGGTCAATCCAAGAAAAAGAGATAATAGTTGTAAACATATATGCCCCTAACATAAGAGCACCTAAATTTATAAAACAAATATGAACAGACATAAGAGGATACATTGTCAGTAATACAATAAGAGTAGGGGACTTTAATATCCCACTAAGAGCAATGTCTAGATCATCCAGATGGAAAATCGGTAAGAAAACTGTTGTCTTAAAAGACACTCTACACCAGGTGAACTTAATAAATAGTTACAGAATATTCTAACCATAAAAGCATAATACACATTTTTTTCAATTGCACAACATGTTCCATGATAGATCACAGACTAGGTCACAAAATAAGTCTCAATATATTTAAGAAAGTTGTAATCATATCAAGCATCTTTTCTGACAGCAGTGGTATGAAACTAAAAATCAATATAGGAAGAAAACTGGATAAAAACACAAATGTGGATACTAATCATCATGCTATTAAAAAATAAATGATCAATAAAAAATCAAAGAGGAAATTGAAAAAATACCTTGAGATGAATACAAGCACAATTTTTCAAAATCTATGGGATGCAGGAAAAGCAGTTCTAAGAGGGAAGTTTAGAAAAATACAAGCCTACCTCAAGAAACAAGTAATATCTCAATACAACTTTCCATCTAAAGGAATTAGAAAAAGAACAAAGTTCAAATTCAGCAGAAAGAAGGAAATAATAAAGATGAAAGCAGAAATAAATAACTGAAAGAGATCAAAAAAAATAGGAAAGATTGATGAAACCAAGAGCAGGTTTTTTGAAAAGCAAAACAAAATTGATAAAACTTTAAACAGACTCATTAAGGAAAATGAGAGCTCCAAAAAATTAAAAATGAAAAAGAAGTTACAACCAACAACACAGAAATACAAAAAATCATAAGAGAATGTTATGAACAGTTTTATGATTGGAACAAATCCAACAAATTGGACAACCTAGAAGAAACTGATACATTTCTAGAAACATATAATCTTCCAAGACTGAATCAGAAAGAAGCAGCATATATGAACAGACCAATTACTAGTATCAAACTTGAGTCAGTATACAAAACAAACAAACAAAACAAACAGGAAACAAAAGTCATAGAGAATTTCTACCAAATATTTAAAGAGATAATACCTATGCTTCTCAAACTATTCAAAAAAAAATGGACATAGACATTACAGAAAATAAAATTATAGGCCAATATCCTTGATGAACATAGAAATTAAAAATCTTCAAAAAATATTAGCAATTCAAATTCAGCAATACATAAAAGGTATCATATATCACAGTTAAGTGGGATACATTCCAGGGACACAAGAATGGTTCAATATCTGCAAATCAATCCATGTGATACATCACATTAACAAAACAAAGGATAAAAAAAACAGGATCATCTAAATAGATGCAAAAAGGAAGCATTTGAAAAAAATCAGTATCTATTCTTTATAAAAACTTTCAATAAAGTACAGAGGGAATACACCTCAACACAATTAAGGCCATTTATCACAAACACACAGTTCACATCGCATTCAATGGTGAAAAGCTGAAAGCTTTTCCTTGAAAGTCAGAAAAAAGACAAGGATTCCCACTGTCACCCTTCAATTCAACATAGTATTGGAAGTCCTAGCCACAGCAAAATAAAATTAAAAGGCATCCACATTGAAAAGGAAGAAGTGAACTGTCACTACTTATAGAGGACATGATACTATATAGAGAAAATCCCAAAGACTCCACCAAAAAAACTACTCAGTCTAATAAACAAATTTATTAAAGTTGAAGAATACAAGATTAACATACAAAAACCTTTTGCATTTCTAAACACTAACAATGGACTATCAGAAAGAAAAAAATCAAGAAAGCAATCACATTTATAATCACATTAAAAAGAATAAAATACATAGGTCTAAATTTAACTAAGAAGGTGAAAGAACTACTCTAAAAATATGACATTGATGAGGGA
Organism: Mesoplodon bidens; assembly: GCF_964165515.1. Classification (NCBI taxonomy): domain Eukaryota; kingdom Metazoa; phylum Chordata; class Mammalia; order Artiodactyla; family Ziphiidae; genus Mesoplodon; species Mesoplodon bidens. The sequence continues at coordinate 36,800,390 of NC_138174.1, read as the reverse complement.
AATTGAAAATGACACAAATAAATAAAAAGATATCCCATGTTCATGGATTAGAAGAATTAATAGTGTAAATATTTCCATACTACCTAAACAATCAACAGATTTAATACAACCTCTATTAAAATACCCATGGCATTTTTCACAGAACTAGAGAAAATAATTCTAAAATGTGTATAGAACCACAGAAGATCCCAAATAGCCAAAGTAATCTTGAGGAGAAAAATATATATATATATGGACGTATCACACTCCCTGAACTCAGACTAAACTGCAAAGCCTCAGCAATAAAAAACATTATGGTACTGGCACGAGAACAGTTGCATAGATCAATAGAATAGAATAGAGAGACCAGAAATAAAACCACAAACATATAGTTAATTAATCCATGACAAAGGAGGCAAAAACATACATTGGAGAAATTAGAGTCTCTTCAATAAGTGGTGTTTAGAAAAGTGGATAGGTATATGTAAAAGACTGGAGTTTGAACACTTTCTTATACTATATAAAAAAATAAGCTCAAAGTGGTACAGACCTAAATGTAAGACCTGAAACCATAAAACTCCTAGAATAAAGCATAGGCAGTAAGTTCTCCACTTTGTAATAATTTTTTTTGGACACATCTCCTCAAGCAAGCAAAACAAAAGCAAAATTTTTAAAAAAGGGGGGGATTACTTCAAAAACGTTTTGCACATTCAAAAAAAGTATCAAGAAAATGAAAAGACTACCTACTGAAGGGGAAAAATATTTGTAAATAATATACCTGATAAGGGATTAATATCCAAAATATACAAAAACTCATGCAACACAACATAAAAAAAAAAAAAAACAATGGGCAGAGGACCTGAACATATATTTCTCCAAAAAAACTATACAGATGGCCAACAGGTACATGAAAAATGCTCAAAATCATTAATCATCAGGGAAATGGAAATAAAAACCACAGTGAGATATCACCTCACACCTGTCAGAATGGCTATCATAAAACACACAAGCAATAACAAATGCTGGAGAAGATGTGGAGAAAAGGGAACCTTTATGCACTGCTGGTAGGAATATAAATTGGTACAGCCACTATGGAAAAAAATATGGAGATTCATCTAATAAATTAAAATAGAACTACTTATAATTCAGAAATTTCACTCCTGGATATTTATCCAAAGAACACTAAAATGCTAATTCAAAAAACATTTGCACCTTAATGTTCATAACAGCACAATGAACAATTGCTAAGATATGAAAACAACCTAAGTGTCCATCAACAGATAAATGGATAAAAATTTTAATATTACTCAGCCATGAAAAATAATTAAATTTTGCCATTTGTGACAACATGGATGTACCTAGACAGTATTATGCTTAATGAAATAAGTCAAAGATAAATACTGTAATGTTATTCCTTATATGTGAAATCTTAAAAAAAATAAAACACATGAATAAATGTAACAAAACAGAAGCACACTCACAGATACAGATAACAAGCTAGTGGTTACCAGAGGGGAGAGGGATAGTGGGAATGGCAAAATAGGTAAAGGAGATTAAGTGGTACAAACTTAGGTTTAAAATAAATGTTTAGGTATTAGGTATAAAATAAATGTTACAAGGATACAATGTCCAGAACAATGAGTATGGTCAATATTTTACAACTAATTTGTATGGAGTATATTCTATAAAAAAATATTAAATTACTATGTTATACACCTGAAACTAATATAATACTGTAAGTCAACTATAATTTCTACTGTATAAATACTAAACAAAAATAAGTATATAGTGTATGCTATATAACCATAGGCTAAATTTTGCCATAAATAATAATCTCTTAATTATAAAGCACTCAGTTTTGCACACACGTTTTTGAAGATTCAAATAGATTTTAGGGTATAGTCAGAAAACCCAACATATAACTTTGTCCAATTCACCTCAAAATAATCAAATCAATTGACAGTAAGCTAATCTGTGCATTGTCAATGCAGGTCTCTACCTTGGTTAGGGGCAGGTTTAGGGCCCAAGCATTTAGAGCCACACTTCTGAGCTGGCTCTGATTCTCCCCAGTGTATGTGCCTGATGTCTAAGGCAGTCTGTCCTGGTTAGAAGCAGAGTTGGGTCTGAGGGGTTGGAGCTGGACTTCTGAGCTGACTCCAGTTTTTTGCTGGTGCCTGTGCAATGGCAATGTCAGTGTCTGCCTCAGGGATCAGGAACAATGCAGGAGCAAGAAGTTCTGGAACAGGAGCCTGGTGTGGACTGGGGAGACTGCTGAGGTGGTCCTGGCAGTCCTGCAGGAGCCCCATGTGGTTTTCAATCTTTTGCCTCTGCACTGTGGCTGGGATCAAGCAAGTCTTCTTGTGCTCTTCAATAACAGAGTCTTGGTTTCCCTATAACCCTCCGGTAAACCCCACTGGTTTTCAACTGGCTAAGGGTGCTCATCTACCTGAATCAGAGAGTAAATATGGGGCTTGAACCTTTGCTTCTTAGGGAGGATCCCTTAGCCTGTAATATCCTCTCTTCTTCTAAGTCACCAGCTAAGGGTGTGGGTCCCAATTAGATTGCTTCTCCTACCCTGCTACCAGATTCTGTGTGGCTCTTTGTGTACAAGCTTGCTTGTAGAAGAGCCCTTGGGCTAGTCCTCAGGTCATTCTCAGTGAGAACTGCTTTATATGTAGTTGTAGTTTTGATGTATTTGTTGGGGGAGGTGAGCTCAGGGTCTTCCTACTACATTATCTTGATCCTAACTAAAGAAATACTTTAGTATGCATATTTATCCCATTTATTTTGATAATTTTAGAAGGTATTAAATATTTATTTAGTCTGTTTTGAGTTGTTTCAATTTATCTTGATTGGATAGGTTCAACATTTCAATACCTCTATATATGTTATGCAACTATTTTTCTACTTTACATTTTCCAGATCTACCTCCCTATACTTTATAACTTACTAAAATGTGTTTACATTCAATAATAATCTTATATCTCTTATTTTTTCCTAAAATACTTAGTTTACTCTTACTGTTCATTCTGCAGTAATTTCCTCCATAAATACTCCTCAAGACCCCAATATCCAAACTATTCTTAAATAATTATTTAAGAAGTGTATTATGAGTTATCTTGAATTATTTTATTACTTTAATTTGATTTTTTTAAAAAATTAGATGCTATAAAATATTTTTTCATTATAGATCATAATGTTATGTTGGTAAGTGCTATATGCAACTATTCTGTGGAGGAAGAAGGGAAATGAGATTAAGAAATGTAAATAAAGGAAAATAAATGATAAATGAACTAAGTGATTAAGTAAATAATTTGAGGGGATTTGCATGGGGCATGTTGATAATGTGGCATAAACTGAAAATAAAGATTCACTCAAACTTCTGACCTTAGTTTCAAAAGGCAAAGCAAAGCTTATGAAAAAGTAATAAAAGTTAAATATAAATGGATGTATTTGCTTTCCAAAAAACAGGAGAAGGAATACTGAAAACATAGTTACTTTTTAAGTGTTCTCTTATTCATAAGAATTTTTAAAGCCTAAATATTCAAGCAATGTTTAGGATTTATCTATTTTTCTGTGTTATTTTAAGAAATGTATCACCATTTCTGGCTTGAGAAAAAACACTTGTAGAACATTTCTTACCTTGGTATAGATTAGAATTGCTAGAGCATTGAGAAAGAAGAAAATGAGCCAAGTACTATGTGTGGGACAGGAACTGAGACAAGAGTTCCTGATGCAAGGGAAAATAAGATACAACCTTATACCAAAAATTTATGTCAAGGGGAATATGGATAAATGAACAAACTAAATTCATTAAAAACAATACTACATTGAAATCACAATGGATAAAATGTTGTAAAGAATTGCTTTCTTTGTTTCCTAGCATCTGTATAAAATAAATGTATAAAGATTGAGTGAATAAATTTAGGACTCTGTAAAATTCCCTCTAAGGTTGAGAAACTGTTTTTCTCTTTTACTACTTTAAACCTAGTGCTTAACATATATTATATGTTAACATTATATGTTATATTATATGTTAACATATGTATATGCTGATTAACTAAGTCAAAATTTTCCCAGATAATGAGACACTGAATATACTAGTCAAATTAGTAGCAGTTTAGGTTCTAATTAAAGATGACTTAACTCAATGTGTAATTTTTATTAGGCATAACATAATTCTAAAATGAGACAAAGATTGTCTGAAAAGACCCCAGGGATCAAAGAACACACATCTTTAACCCTCACATGAGGAGGGACTGAAATGTTTAAACAGCTATTTCTAGATCTTATTTCAGAGATTTTCTTTTTCTGTTGGAATATTTTTTTTCCAAATTTTATACAAATTAGACTCATTTTTCTCTATTTCATATGACAGGCACAACTATAAAAACTCTATTCTGGGACAAAGATGAGAGAGTTTTAAAAATGGATCTCCTATAGCCCCAGAGACACAATATAGATAGAGGTAATTCCCAGGAAAAAAAATGGCAACCATAGCAACTGTACATAGCACACTAAAGGCAGTACATATCCTTGAAGATCAGAGTTGTTCAAACTAAGCAGTATCTGAAAGGAATTGTGCTAGTTATAGCTACAAAATATAATTTCATAAAACTCTGCCCTTAATGTGTGAATTTGTTAAAAAGATATGATCATAATTAGATTTTAAAACTTTGACACAAGAAGAAATTATATTTTTACATATTTAAACTTATATGAGATTGCTTAAAATTCTATTAGAAAAAACGTAGACATATAAAAGTAATTTAAGATGGTAAAGGAAGACACATTTACACAGCATTTGTCTCATTAAAAAGAACATAAAGTAATTCAAAATGATAAACGTATTATATGCTATTTGTAAATTTAGATGCATAACTCTATCTAGATTATAACAGGAGAAGGAGGAAATGCTCAATGGGATAATGTAAGGTTTAATTACAATTTTAATATTTACAAAGTTGTAGCTTTTAAGGGAAACAACAGGATTACTGCAGTAACTCATGACTGCTAGTAGGAAGTCATTACCATCCTTAGGCCTGGAGGAGATAGAAAGGGAGCTAATCGCATCAGAGACCAGATATCATGACCTAACAAACATACATCATAAAAGTCTGAAGGACAGAACATTGAATAAGGTCAGCAATCTTGAGATCAATATGATTTGAGTCAAGAATTGAATTCAGAAGCCTAAAGCAACTTTGTCGGAAGTTAGACAAAGAAATACTCTCATCTTCTTTCTTTCACAATTTTTTAATGAGGTTTCCCATTGTCTGAACCTAGTTGAAACTCAGTGGTATGGAGCACTGTTGATGAAATAATACAGGTCATCTTCCTTGGCCAAAGAGAAAGGCAGAGACATATAATTAGGAAAAATAGAAAATATAGTCAGATCAAGCAACCACGCTTAGATTAATTTTTCAGTTAATCTTCACATAGTTTATTTCACAGTATGTGCTTACTTATTCTTTTATTTACAGTTTTCTCTGTTTGTTTAATTGAGGGAGTCATATGTTAAAATATTCCCTCAGGTCCAAATGATGATTGCATTCAAGACACCAGTACTCCTATTAAAAAATTGTATCCAATGTCACTTTTTCTACTCTGGAAATGCTTTTTCTTGGGTTCTCCAGAAGCAGACTCTGAGATGACAATTTGTGGACAAATCATTTACTAAAGAAGTGTACCCACAGAAAAAATGGGGAAGACAGTAGGGGAAGCAGGCAGATTAGGAAAATAACCCAACCCAGGCTGTACTTTCTGCAGAGGTCTCAAGCCTCAGCCTGATCCTGTAGGGAGCTCTAGAGTGTATATATATATATATATATATATATATATATATATACATATATATATATATATATGTATATATATATATGTATATACATATATATATATGTATATATATATATATATATACATATATATATATATATGTATATATATATACACATACACACACACACAAAACCACATATATAGGTATGGGTGTGTGTTTGTACAGGACAATTATATGTACATATATATAATATATAAATTTTGACCATACTATATAAGATTTGTATAGTGGGCTTTATTCATTTTAAACTAAATGCTATAATTTTATTATAACTTTAATAATTATTTGCTTAAAAAAGGACAACAGTTCAAATATAGGGGCCAAAATTTTGACTTTTTACTCTATTTAGGATAGAGTCCTGAACTATCCTTGATCAAAGGAAATATATTTCTAAGGGCTTCTGGTGCTTTATTCACAGAAAGTTTTCTATCCTACCCAACAGTGTATGAGACTCATTCTTCCACTGCAGCTTTTCAGCATTAACTGTTTGTGTTTTTCCTAATATTTCTTTATTTTACATATACAGAAAAAGTGCTATGTCACAATTTAAATATGCAAATCTTTTATTTCTTGGACATTTGAACCATACTTTTGTTATTAGCAATTTGTATTTCTTCATTTAAGTACTTAGACAATTTTTCTACTGCTATGTTAGTGTTTTTCCTTCCTTTAGTCATTATGTCTCACATAATAAGGATAATAATACATTAAGCCTGTATCAGTCAAATTTACTACATGCATCTTTTTACAAATATTCCATACTGTTACACTCTATAAATATTGTCACTAATATAAAAGTTGTTCTTATTAGTCAAAAGTTTGTAAAATATATATTAACAGTCTCGAGGACTGCTGTAATTTGTTGTGACATCTAGCAGTCCAGGGACCACTTTTAATTCATATTCACTTGAACCATGTACATTCTATCCACAGTTACAAGGCCCAATTTAGGAGTTTGTTCCAAGGCCACTTAATTGCACTCCACATGTATATGCCTACTTTTTTCTTTAAAAAACCTTAAGGACAGTTAGAGTCAGACCAATTAAAAAAGTGTTCTCATGGAACTAGCAAGAGGTTAGGAAGTTTCTCATGGAACTAGCAAGAGATTAGAATGTTTGGTTTGTTGATGACAAAATAGATCGTTTCTTCCTTTAATGAATACAAGTAATGGCAGGTAATTTCATGAATCCTTGTCCTCTAAGAAAAAGCAAGAAACTTGCCTTAGGGAGGTCAATTATTTTAATGTGTTTTTAATATTCATTTTCTGACTCCATATGGCTGGATTAATTTGCCCAAGGGCTATGCAGGAAAATGATACAAAACAGGCTATTTTATCTAATGTGAGTAAGCATGGAATAAAATAATTAAAATTTAGTAATTTCTTGAATGATTTCAAATTTTATCTTTTGAGTGAAAATACTGAAAAGTATAAGATATCATTAATGTACACTGATGAACTTTTGTCTCATTTATTTCTCAAAGCTCAGCATTAAGCTTTCTTTTGCTCTTCTGCTTCTTTCATATTTGTGGTTGTACAAGGATGTTTTGTTCTCCTCGTTTATCTTTCATAGAGGTTAGATGTAATACATTTCTCACTTGTCTTAATTAGAAAACTAAGACTATATATATATATATATATATATACACACACACACAAACACACACACACACACACATATATATATATATACATATATACATATATATATATATGCTCTTGTGTGCTAGCACCAATATTTAAAATCCATCAGGTGTATATGATATATGTCACAGAATCACAAGAATTCAACTGGATATAAAGTTATAGCTATTTAGTGCAGCTCACTTCTCTAAAAATGAAAGGTTTCATAAGTCCATTGTATAAATTCTATGAACTATTGCTCTGCTATATAAGAAAACAGTAATCAATGTTCAGTGACCACTTTCTATATCAATGGGTGTTCTTTTTTATCCAGTTTCATTGAGATATAATTGACATAAAACACTGTATAAGTTTAAGGTGTAGGATATAATGATATGACTTACATATATCATGAAATCATTATGACAATAAGTTTAGTAAAAACTGACCATCACTTATAGATACAAAATTAAAGAAATAGAAAAAAAATGTTTTTACTTGTGATGAGAACTCTTAAAATTTACTCTTAATAACTTCAATATATAACATACAGCAGTGTTCATTATATTTATCATGTTGTACCTTACATCCTTACTACTTATAACTGGAGGTTTATACCTTTTGACAGCTTTCATCTAATTCCCCCTCCCATCAACCCTCTACCCCTGCCTCTGGTAACCACATATCTCATCTCTTTTTCTATGAGTTTGTTTGTTCTCATTTGTGAGAATTTAAAGCAGCTCTTCCTTGGTTAAGCACAATGGAAGATTATTAAGAGCATAATGGGCATTTCATAGAATCATTAGGAAGGCTGGGAACGATGCCAGATACTAAGCAGTAAGAAAAGTACCCCAAACCTTATTTTAATGACCCGTACAAACATACTGGTAGAAATGGTTAAAACCAGGATTTCCCATAAAATACCCCAAACTGTTTTTGATAATGAATCTTCTCCTTTGTTCCAGCTCTTTCTACCAAATATTGCAAAACAGCTCTCCTTGTCTCTTGCCTTTATCTGCCAACATCTTCTGAGCCCACGTTGGCATGATGACTCTGATTGCCAGATCCTGGGTCACATAATTGTGTCCCACTTGAAATGGAGGCTTGAGAAGAGAGCAACCAACACTCAAACCCTGTAGTGGAGGCAGCATTTGCTGCTAGTTAACAATTATAATATAGAAGAATGCCTAAAACATAAAATGTAGGCCTGACTGGTAAAACAGTATTGATAAAAAGTCAAACATTCATTGAAATGTCCTTGTGCCAGGTATTGTGCTCAGACATTTCTAAGAAAGTCCCAATTTTCTGTTCTGTATGTGAAAAGATTACTTAGCTAGAGAAAAGCTAAATAATTTGTCCAATGTCACAAGGTTAATAACACCACCAATATGCAAACAAAGATTTCCTAAATCATGGGTCATAAAATCTCTCTTTAGCTATGTTCTTGAAAACCAAAAAACAAAACAAAACAAACAAAAAAAAACAAAAAGACATCATTAAGTGCCTTATAATTTTTCTTAAGAACAATATTTATTTGAAAAAAATTCAGATTTTGATTGTACTTCCAATCATTTCCACATTCATTTTGAGCATTCAAATATATATGGAAATTGTGAGGGTAGCATTCACTTAACCACTATTATTCAACACAGTTTTGGGAGTTTTAGCCACAGAAATCAGAGAAGAAAAAGAAATGAAAGGAATCCAAACCAGAAAAGAATAAGTAAAGCTGTAACTCTTCACAGATGACATGATACTATACAAAGATAATCCTAAAGATGCTACCAGAAAACTACTAGAGCTAACCAATGAATTTGGTAAAGTAGCAGGAATCAAAACTAATGCACAGAAATCTCTTGCATTCCTATACACTAATGATGAAAATTCTGAAAGAGAAATTAAGGAAACACTCCCATTTACCATTGCAACAAAAAGAATAAAATACCTAGGAATAAACCTACCTAAGAGACAAAAGACCTGTATGCAGAAAACTATACAACACTGATGAAAGAAAGTAAAGATGATCCCAACCGATGGAGAGATATACCATGTTCTTGGATTGGAAGAATCAACATTGTGAAAATGACTCTACTACCCAAAGCAATCTACAGATTCAATGCAATCCCTATCAAACTACCAGTGGCATTTTTCACAAAACTAGAACAAAAAATTTTACAATTTCTTTGGAAAAACAAAAGACCCTGAATAGCCAAAGCAATCTTGAGAACGAAAAATGGAGCTGGAGGAATCAGACTCCCTGACTTCAGACTATACTACAAAGCTACAATCATCAAGACAGGATGGTACTGGCCCCAAAACAGAAATATAGATCAGTGGAACAGGATAGAAATACCAGAGATAAACCCAAACACATATGGTCACCTTATTTTTGATAAAGAGGAAGTAATATACAACAGAGAAAAGAAAGCCTCTTCAATAAGTGATGCTGGGAAAACTGGACAGCTACATGTAAAAGAATGAAATTAGAACATTCCTTAACACCATACATAAAAATATACTCAAAATGGATTAAAGACCTAAATGTAAGGCCAGATGCTATAAAAATCTTATAGGAAAACATAGGCAGAACACTCTATAACATAAACCACAGCAAGATCCTTTTTGACCCACCTCCTAGAAAAATGGAAATAAAAACAAGAATAAACAAATGGGATCTAATGAAATTTAAAAGCTTTTGCAAAGCAAAGGAAACTACTAACAAGATGAAAAGACGACATTCAGATCGGAGAAAATATTTGCAAATGAATCAACTGGCAAAGTATTAATCTCCAAAATTTACAACAGCTCATGCAGCTCAATATCAAAAAAACAACCCAATCCAAAAATGGGCAGAAGACCTAAATAGACATTTCTCCAAAGAAGATATACATATTGCCAACAAACACATGAAAGGATGCTTAACATCACTAACCATTAGAGAAATGCAGATCAAAACTACAGTGACTACCCCACACCAGTCAGAATGGCCATCATCAAAAAATCTATAAACAATAAATGCTGGAGAGAGTGTGGAGAAAAGGGAACCCTCTTGCATTCTTGGTGGGAATGTAAATTGATACAGCCACTATGGAGAACAGTATGGAGGCTCCTTAAAAAACTACAAATAGAACTACCATATGACCCATCAATCCCACTACTGGGCATATACCATGAGAAAACCATAATTCAAAAAGAATCATGTACCACAATGTTCATTGCAGCTCTATTTACAATAGTCAGGACATGGAAGCAACCTAAGTGTCCAGTGAGAGATGAATGGATAAAGAAGATGTGGCACATATATACAATGGGATGTTAGCCACAAAAAGAAACGAAATTGAGTTAGTTGTAGTGAGGTGGGTGGACCTAGAGACTGTCATACAGAGTGAAGTAAGTCAGAAAGAGAAAAACAAATACCATATGCTAACACATATATATGGAATCTAAAAAAAAAATGGCTCTGAAGAACCTAGGGGCAGGACAGGAATAAAGATGAAAATGTAGAGAATGGACTTGAGGACATGGGGCGGGTGTAGGGTAAGCAGGGACGAAGTGAGAGAGTAGCACTGACATATATACACTACCAAATGTAAAATAGATAGCTAGTGGGAAGCAGCTGCATAGCACAGGAGATCAGCTCTGTGTTTTGTGACCACCTACAGGGGTGGGATAGGGAGGATTGGAGGGGTACACAAGAGGGTGGAGATATAGGTATATATGTATATGTATAGCTGATTCACTTTGTTATCAAGCAGAAACTAACAAACCATTGTAAAGCAAAAATACCCCAATATTTTTTAATTAAAATAAAGAGTTAAAAAGTGATTGACTTCTTATTGGAAGTTTTTCCTTTAATGAGTGTCATCAGCAGAGATAATTTTTTTTAAAAAATAAAACTTTCAGTTTACTACAAATACAAAAACTTTAGGCTTGTAAAACCATATTCTTCTAGTACAAATGCAGTAAGTTAAATATGTTAAATAATTCCTTTACTAATTACTGTTCAACTCTAAAAGGAAGTTCATCAAATATTAAAACACATTTGCCCCCTCCCGAAATGATTTTAAAAATTATATACCCCAGAAACTATAAGAACAGTGTAATTAAGAGCTCACTTATATTTTAATGACAATGTATTAGATCTGTAAATAGAAGATTAGGGTTAAGTGATGCAAAATTGGCTTAATAAAATGCAGTAATTTTAATGATAAACATGACATTGGTCTATATATTTTTTACATCAATCTCTTTAACTGCATACTCTTCCCTCTCCTTATTATGAGGGAACATAACAAGCAAGTATGCAAGAGATGAAAAGTGAAAATTTATGTTAAAGGTAATGATCTTTGAAATTTTTTTCTCTAATGAGAACTTTGTGACTCAGTAGATTTCAAGAGATTATTGGTTTTGGAAATCGATTATATCAACTAAGGAGGTAATGAAAATCATTAGGGCTGAATAAAATAAAACAGTAAATTTATAATGCACACTAGAATTTTCCAAGTCTCTAGCTTGCCACACAAGTTTAAAGCCTTTTTTAAAAATGCAGATATGAAAGTTGCTCTATGTAGGCTAAGATATTTCTGTATAATACAGTGAGTTTACATATGTAGCAAGGAATAATATTATTTTGAATGTATTTTTTGAATACAAATATTTCAAAATATGAAATTTAGGATGATATTATATAATACAAAAGAGGAAGTAATCTCCATCTGCTTGATATACAGTAATTAATTAATTTACATGTTAAATATATTAAAATAATTTGACTCAGGACATGTTTGTATAATATTATATATATATATATATATAATATGTATATAAATATAAATATATGTATGTATATAATTATAAATATAAATATAAATATATATATATATATATATATTTAACAAACCTCCCAGTATTATTTCTGGATGATTTGTTTGACATACTAGACCAACAATTCTTTAAAATTTTATTTTTTTCATACACTCTTGTCTGTTTCAGTTTTTGTATTCTCAAGCCTTAGATCTGTTCCATATACACAAGGAACTCAATTAAAATTTGTTAAATAACCATCTCAAGGAATGATATATATTCACAGTTAAAGATGAATTACAGAAGCTTTAATTGTATAAGATTAAATGGTTAACTCCACGAACTTCTTGAAACATGTAAATATGTATTATATGAATTTATTAGAAAATGAATGGATTATACTTATAAAAGTAATATTTTGAAGGCTTAGTTTGGTCATCTTTAACCACTAAGTGGAAACCAGTTATTAATGAAATTCTTGATAAAACTTTACAAAGTATTTTTCTTTGGGGAACGTAAATATATAAAAACAAATCCAATAAACCTTTTGTTTAATAAAAAACGTTGAAATGTCTACTTCATATAGCTCACCTGATCTCAATTATTTTCTTTCCTGACCCTTTCTCATTAATGACCCTTATTTTAAAATACTTTTAAAAGAGCTCATTCATTTTTATTTGGCAATTTCAAGTGCCAATTATAGATGTGTACAGTGTATGAAATTGACTAATACACAGGTGAGCTGTGAATTTGGAAATGCTGATATGATATATTCCTAGAGTTTTAATTATGTTAATATCATAATTGTCCTACTTGAAATAAGAAAAAATAGTGAGATCACTAAAAATAAATATGACATTACTTAAAATACTGTCTTATTCATCTAAGAGGACATATAAGCATAAGCATAGACATAGTCTTAATTTTATTCATCTATTAGTATAGAAAAATAATGCAAAAATAACATCAAATATTTAATTATTTATGATATTTTTGTAGTGGATTGTAAGTTGCAGGATATAAAATTAATACATAGAAATCTGTTGCATTGTTATACCCTAGCAACAAAAGGTCAGAAAGAGAAACTAAGGAAACAATCCCATTTAACATTGCATCCAAAAGAATAAAATACCTAGGAATAAACCTAACTAAGGAGGTAAAAACCTGTACTCCAAAAACTATTATATAAGACCCTGGTGAAAGAAATTGAAAATGACACAAACAGGTTGGACAGTTATGCTATGATCTTGGATTGTAAGAATCAATATTGTCAAAGTAACTATACTACCCAAGGCAATCTATAGATTCAGTGCAATTCCTATCAAATTACCAATGGCATTTTTCACAGAACTAGAACAAAATAATTTAAATTTGTATGGAATCACAAAATACCTCGAATAGCTGAAGCAAACTTGAGAAAGAAAAATGTAGCTGGAGGAATCAGGCTCCCTGACTTCAGACAATACTGCAAAGCTACATTAATGAAAGTAGTACAGGACTGACAGAAAAACAGAAATATAGATCAATGGAATAGGATAGAAGGCCAAGAAATAAACTCACAGATATATGGTCAATTAATCTATGACAAAGGAGTCAAGGCTATACATTAGAGAAAAGATAGTCTCTTCAGTAAGTGGTGCTGGGAAGACTGGACAGCTACATGTAAAATAATGAGATTAAAATATTTTCTAACACCATACACAAAATTAAACTCAAAATGGATTAAAGAACTAAATGTAAGACAGAATACTATAAAGGTCCCAGTGGAAAATATAGGCAGAACACGCCTTGACATTAATTGCAGCAAGATCTTTTTGGGTTGCTCTTCTATAGTAATGGAATTAAGAACAAAAGTAAACAAATGGGATCTAATTAAACTTAAAACCTTTTTCATAGCAAAGGAAACCATAGACAAAACCAAAAGACAACCTACAGAATGGGAGAAAATATTTGCAAATGATATGACCAACAAGGGAGTAATTTCCAAAATATACAAACAGCTCATACCGCTTAGTACCAAACAAACAAACAAACAACCCAATCAAAAAGTGTGCAGATGAGCTAAAGGGACATTTCTCCAAAGGGGACATACAGATGGACAAGGGGCACATGAGGAAATGCTCAACATCACTAATTATTAGAGAAATGCTAATCAAAACTACAATGAAGTATCACTTCATAGCAGTCAGAATGACCATCATCAAAAAGTCTACAAGTATTAAATGCTGGAGAGGGCATGGAGAAAAAGGAACCCCCTACACTGTTGGTGGGAATCTAAATTGGTACAGCCACTATGGAGAACCATATAAAGTTTCCTTAAAAATACTAAAAATAGATCTACCATATGATCCTGCAATCCCACTGCTGGGCAAATATCCAGAGAAAAACATAATTCAAAAAGATACATGCACCCCAATATTCATAGCATCACTATTTATAATAGCCAAGACATGAAAGCAACCTAAGTGCCCTTCAACAGATGAATGGATAAAGAAGATGTGGTATATATATATATGTATATATATATATACATATATATATATATATATATATATATATACATACACACACACACACACACATACATACACACACATATATATGTATATATGTTATTTGTTGCTTTTCCCTTGCTGCTTTTAATATTTTTTCTTTGTATTTAATTTTTGATAGGTTGATTAAATGTGTCTTAGTGTGTTTCTCCTTCAGTTTATTCTGTATGGGACTCTCTGCACTTCCTGTATTTGGTTGACTATTTCTTTTCCCATGTTAGGGAAGTTTTCAACTATAATATCTTCAAATATTTTCTCAGTCCCTTTCTTTTTCTCTTCTTCTGGGACCCCATATAGTTTGAATGTTGGTGGGTTTAATGTTTCCCCAGAGTTCTCTGAGACTGTCCTCAATTCTTTTCATTCTTTTTTTTCTTTAGTCTGCTCCATGGAAGTAATTTCCACCATTCTATCTTCCAGCTCTCTTATCCATTTTTCTGCCTCAGTTATTCTGCCATTGATCCCTTCTAGAGCATTTTTATTTCATTTATTGTGCTGTTCATCATTGTTTGTTTGCTCTTTTGTTCTTCTAAGTGCTTGTTAAATGTTTCTTCTATTTTCTCCATTCTATTTCCAAGATTTTGGATCAACTTTATTGGCATTACTCTGAATCCTTTTTCAGGTAGGCTGCCTCTTTCCTCTTCATTTATTTGGTCTGGTGGGTTTTTACCTTGCTCCTTCATCTGCTGCGTATTTCTCTGCCTTCTCATTTTGTTTTTCTTATTGTGTTTGGGCTCTCCTTTTCACAGGCTGCATGTTCATAGTTCCTGTTGTTTTTGGTGTCTGCCTCCAGTGGGTGAGGTTGGTTCAGTGGCTTTTGCAGGCTTCCTGGTGAAGGGGACTGGTGCATTTGTTCTGGTGGTTGGGGCAGGGCCACATACAGTGGTGTGTTTTGGGGTGTCTGTGAACTTAGTATGATTTTAGGCAGCCTTCTGCTAATGGGTAGGGTTGTGTTCCTGTCTTGCTAGTTGACTGGCATGGAGCATCCAGCACTGGAGCTTGCTGGCCGTTGGGTGGATCTGGGTCTTTGTGTTGAGATGGAGACCTCTGGGAGAGCTCTTGCCAGTTAATACTCCTTAGAACCAGGAGTTTTCTGATAGTCCAATGTCCTGGCCTTGTCTCTCCCACCTCAGAAGCTCAGGCCCAACCCCTGTCCAGAGCACCAAGACCCCACAGGCCACACGGCATAGAAGCAAAGGAAAAAAAAAATGAAAAAAGAACAGACACACACAAAGAGACACACACACACAAAAGAAAATGAACAATCGAACTAAACCCCAAGACAAATGGTAAAATCAAAACCAAACAGACAAAAACACACAAAGAATAACACACACACACACACACACACACACACAAATAGAAAACAAAAAAGAAGAGAGCAACCAAACAAATAAATGAACCCCAAATCACAAACAAACACTAAAAACTAAACTAACAAAAAATAAGAAAAAAAAATCAAAAGCAGAAAACAAACTCTAGGTAGGTCTCAGGGCCTGCTGTAGGCAGTGTGGGGCTAGCTCAGACTCAGACCAAACCCAACTCCTGCTTGTACTTGCCCCCAAAGTCCACAGTTTTACCCAAAGTACATAACCTCAGTTGTGGGAACACTCTATGTCTATTCAGATATTCCACAGATGTAGGGTTTCCCAAGCATATTGCAGGCATTTAATCTTCTGTTCCAATTGCTGCATGGAGAGATTTCCATTTCTCTGGTGGCATGGAGTTCAATTTTGGTTTTGGCCCTGCCTCTGCATGCAGACCACCCTCAGGTAACTGTTCCCCACCCAGGCAAGAGAGGGTGAAAACAGTGGCTGATTAAGGCTCACTTAGTCACTCAGGCCAAGTAAGAGGGAGAGATATGGCAGTCATAGTTGGGATGTATGGGAAGTGCCTTGCAGTGGCACAGGCTAGCAGGAAGTTGCAACAGCCTGAGGCAAGCCATTCACTCTTCTGGGGAAATTGGCCCTGGATCATGGGACCCTTGGCCGTGGTGGGCTGCTCATATTCCTGGGAAGGTGTGGACAGTGACCTGTGCTTGCTCATAGGACCCTTGGTGGCAGCAGTGGTAGCTATAGCTGTTGTACCTGCTTCTGGGGTGCAAGATAGCAGCCATGACTTGTGCCCATCCCTGGAGCTTGTGTAGGCAGTGCCCTGTTGTCTGTGAGCACACAGAGAAAAAGCTCCTATGGCGGGCCTGCCCTTCTCCTCGTGCATCCCACAACAATGGTCCCTTGCCTCTCGGACAGCCCCAGGTTTCTTCCTGGACTCCCTCAACTGTGATGCACTAGCCCCCTCAGGCTGTCTTCATTCAGCCAACCCCAATCCTCTCTGTGGAGTCTGATCTCTGAAGCCTGAGCCTCAGCATCCAGCCCCCACCATCCCTGGTGGGCAGGCAAGTGTCTCAGGATGGGGAGTGCTGGTCAGCACCAATCCTCTTTGCAGGATTCTCTCTGCTTTTCCCTCAACACCCCTGTTGCTGCAGTCTTCTCTGAGGCTCCAAAGCTCCTCCCTGTCCCCACCAGTTAGGGGGCTTCCAAGTGTGTGGAAACTTTTTCTCCTTCACAGCCCCAGCCCAGAGACATAGGTTCCATTCCAGTCCCTTTGTCTATATATTTTTTTCTTTGCCCCACCGAATTACATGGAGATGTTCTTGCCTCTTTGGAAGTCTGAGGTCTTCTGGCAGCCTTCAGTAGGTGTTCTGTAGGAATTGTTCCACATGTAGATATAATTATGATGTATCTGTGGGGAAGAAGGTGATCTCCACATCTTACTCTTCCACCATCTTCCCAAAACTATCCAATTTCAGCTATTTTGTTAAAGAAATGTTTTCTTCTTATGGAATGGCATACTAGAATCACAGTAGATTACTGAACATATTCTCTTGTCACATCCTAATGATAGTTTCCTTTCTTTGACAGGTTATTTTTTGTTCATCAATTTTGGACTACCAGACAGTTTCTAACCAAAGCTTCAATTAATGATGATGTGCAGATATTCTATATACCCTTCAAATAATCTATGCAAGATAATTTTCCTGCCACTTTGAGCAGGAAGACAAGAGTACAGCCATTTTGGAAAAGGACCAGGGGATGGCCATGGGCAAAATGGGTCTTCAAAGCTAAAGAACAAAGGCTTTGCGGCCTGAGTTCTAGAGACAAAAACAAACAAACAAACAAAAAACAGTTTCACAGGAATAAAAGGTTAACTTTATCTCTGTTACACTAATGAGTATACTTAATTGTACCACAAAATAAGAAACTCGGCTATAAATTTTAAGTTTATCCATTTCTGTGCTTTCTTTCAGAAAATTCCCATGCATTTCTCTCCCCTCACAGAAATACTCCCTATTCCTGATAGCCACCTGCTGATCAAAGAAGTTTGAGGGGCTTCCCTGGTGGTACAGTGGTTAAGACTCTGCGCTCCCAATGCAGGTTCAATCCCTGGTCAGAGAACTAGATCCCACATGTATGCCACAACCAAGAGTTCACATGTTGCAACTAATATCCAGCACAACCAAATAAATAAATTAAATATTAAAAACTTTAAAAATTTTTAAAGAAAGAAGATTGAATATTTCTGGAAATTATCAGTGATCATGAGACAAATGATTTTTTGTTATAAAAGTAGCTCACCACTTCTACTCGGGTAGCTGGCAAATTTTTTCTGCCTTCTCCCTTGTGCACAAGCTATTTCTTTTAATAAAAATATTTGCTTGCCTTAGAGTCTTGTGTAAGTGCTACTCATTTCAATGATAATGTTGTCCAAGAATCTGGAAAGGGTCAATAAAAACTTCTAGAATAACTGAGTGATTTCCCAAAAGAGATGTCTCTTAGATGACTAAAAACTGAGTGAGACAATTTAATATTTCATAAATATCTAATGCAGTCTAAGATAACATAGTATAAATAAAAAGCTAAAACAGAACAAAAAATTTAAAACCTCTTAGTGATACTGTAGATATTAAGTTGATCAGTTTATATTAAATAATATATTCAGTTCTGGGAAACAAAATTCAAAACACAGTTCAAAATGAACCTTATCAAACAGATGTGCATGGGATATCAATAATGCTTCTCTTTCCAAGAGTTGTTCTAAAAGAGCTTTGTAATCAGTGATATAATAAGGATAATTATCTTCAAACTGGGAGAATAAGGCAATCATAAGTAAACAGAAATTGGAGCAGAAAGAAAGTGAGTAGTTACTAAGAGAGTACCTATCTAGCTAAAATATTTCAAATTTTAGGCCTTAATTTGTTAAATGTCAAAAGCATTGGCAAATGCAAGTATAATCCTCAAGCTTCTATCCTTATTCATTAGTGGGTCATAGAGCATAAGAGATGTATACACTAAACAGAAATTAATGTATGTGAGTGTGTATGTTATAAAACTCTTTCTAGAATTATTTAATAAAATAAGCTACCATTACCATCATTTCCTTAAAGGAAGTACTTTTTTTCTGAAATACATGAAAGTTACAACTTCAAAGTAAGCCTTAAAATAAATATATTTATATTTATCAAAATTAACCATATAGTGCTCATTTTTTCTAATTTTGCTCTGCACATAAGAAAATGTTACTGTTTGGCATTTGGAAACCAGTGACCTACAGTGGTTTCTAAAGTTATTTGACATGCTACTTTGTATAGCTTCTCAAGGGATATGTAATTAAGGAACAATGTCTCATTAAAGTTTGTGATCAATGACTGTTACAAAGATATTGAACACAAGATTTTGCTCTTGAAAATAACACGTCTGGAAGAAAAATGATATACACAAAAAAGTTGTTAAATACATATGGTAGGATGGATGAATTAAACAAGGGCAACTCAATAATTACAAATGCAAAATCCTTTCACTAGATGAAAAAGCAATTAAAAAGAGGATGTGAATTATTTATTTAAAAGAATTTAATGTAAAAAGGTTTTCTATAAGAAGTGAAATAGAAATAAACAATGTAGCATATTATTAGGCTTGGCCTGGGGTCAGCTCACCACTAGTTTTTTTCTAGTTTTTTTTTTCTAACTAATCATTCACATTCATTTATATATAATCTATGATTGCTTTCATGCTACAGTGGTAGAGTTGAGTAGTTGCAACATAGACCATATAGTTCACAAAGCTAAAAACGTTTAGTATCTGTTTTTTAAACAGAAATGTTTACCAATCCCTGGGCTATACTAAGAGAAAAATAATATATTGTCTGAGTCAAAAGAAGTAAAAATGTCTATGTTCTTTATGCTGTTTTAAAAACAATAATAAACCCTATTCATTATTTAGATTTCAGTTCAAAAGTCACTTTGTCAGATAAACATTTATGACCCACACTCACCTAGTCCACATTAGGCCCTTCTCTGTATAAGGTATCAGAGTATTCTGTTCTTTTTTTGTAACAGTAAACATCATAATTATAAACAAATATGTTGGTGTGATTACTTTATTATCCCTTTCTGCCCCATAAGTCAAAAGCTCTATAACAGAAGATACATGTCTATTTTGTTTATCACTCAATAAACAGTTATTGCAGCCATTATGGAGAACAGTATGAAGGTTCCTTAAAAAACTACAAATAGAACTAGCATATGACCCAGCAATCTCACTACTGGGCATGTACCCTGAGAAAACCATAATTCAAAAAGAGTCATGTATCAAAATGTTCATTGCAGTTCTATTTACAATAGCCCAGAGATGGAAACAACCTAAGTGTCCATCATTGGATGAATGGATAAAGAAGATGTGGCACATATATACAATGGAATATTACTCAGCCATAAAAAGAAACGAAATTGAGCTATTTGTAATGAGGTGGATGGACCTAGAGTCTGTCATACAGAGTGAAGTAAGCCAGAAAGAGAAAGACAAATACCGTATGCTAACACATATATATGGAATTTAAGAAAAAAAATGTCATGAAGAACCTAGTGGTAAGACAAGAATAAATACACAGACCTACTAGAGAATGGACTTGAGGATATGGGGAGGGGGAAGGGTAAGCTGTGAGAAAGTGAGAGAGTGGCATGGACATATATAAAATACCAAACATAAAATAGATAGCTAGTGGGAAGCAGTTGCATAGCACAGGGAGATCAGCTCAGTGCTTTGTGACCACTTAGAGGGGTGGGATAGGGAGGGTCGGAGGGAGGGAGATGCAAGAGGGAAGAGATATGGGAACATATGTATATATATAACTGATTCACTTTGTTATAAAGCAGAAACTAACACATCATTTTAAAGCAATTATACTCCAATAAAGATGTAAAAAAAACCAAACAAACAGTTATTGAAAGTATCAATAGAGGGCTTCCGTCGTGGTGCAGTGGTTAAGAATCCGCCTGCCAATGCAGGGTACACAGGTTCGAGCCCTGGTCTGGGAAGATCCCACATGCCGTGGAGCAACTAAGCCCATGCACCACAACTACTGAGCCTGTGCTCTAGAGCCCAAGGGCCACAACTACTGAGCCCATATGCCTAGAGCCCATGCTCTGCAACAAGAGAAACCACCACAATGAGAAGCCAGCACACTGCAAAGAAGAGTAGCCCCCACTCACTGCAACTAGAGAAAGCCTGCATGCAGCAACAAAGACCCAAATCAGCCAAAAATAAATAAATAATTTAATTTAAAAAGAAAGAAAGAAAGAATAAGTGGACAACATAGAAACTACAAGGAACATATAAAATAAATTAAGATAAATGTAATAAAAGAAGAAACACTGTATGTCATGTTGTAATTATGAAGGGAGTACTGCAAAATCATCTTTCTTCCCCTCTGTTATTCAGAAGTAAATAGGAGAATAGAGATTAGATAAATGGGCTTAATTGAAAAATGTGTTTTTTATATCTATGACCAAGTAAATTTGCTAATACTTAATCTCTGAAGATAAGTAGACTTCCACATAAGATCACTTGCAGAGTTATACAACTACGGGATTACCAGAAAGTAGTAAGTTATTTCTCATACAGAAGCAGCAGACCAAAACACAACTGCTCTGTAGAAGGAAAATCTAACAGCAAGTACAACAACAACATATCTTTCAACTGTCCTTTTCCAAAATGTGCCATTCATGTAAATCACTCCTGCTTCCCTTAGCAAAGGTAGGAAAACAATGAAAGGCCAATGTTTTTACTATACTAGAAGTCACCTCATATAAAAACATAAAATCACAAAGAAAGAAGCTCTTTTTACACACTGGAAAATGTACCAGAGTATAATACCTCATATACCTTTTCTCTTTTTTGATTGGAGAGATCATATTTAGTTGTTTTATTAATCGAAATAACATTTGACATAAATGTAGACAACAATATTTAAAAGGTACATTTACAATAACATCAAACATCTACCAACTGGTAATAAATCTATTAGATGTACAATATCTATATGTGAAATATAGAAATATTATTGAGATAATCAAAGGGCATATAATTAAATAAATTAACAAAGCATAGTCACATATTAGAAAGTTAATGCTGTTTCTCCACAATAAACTATTGACTCATAATTGCAATATATTTGTAGAATCTTAAAAACAAAAATTGTTGTTTTTGAAATTTAGAAATGCAAAGGAAGTTGAGTAGTCAAGACACTATTGAACATAATGTTTGGAGGAATTATAGTATTATTTATCAGAACTTACTATAGGGCTTCCCTGGTGGCGCAGTGGTTGGGAGTCCACCTGCCAATGCAGGGGACACGGGTTCATGCCCTGGTCTGGGAGGGTCCCACATGCCACGGGGCGGCTGGACCCGTGAGCCATGGCTGCTGGGCCTGCACATCCGGAGCCTGTGCTCCACAATTGGAGAGGCCACAGTGGTGAGACGCCCGCATACCACAAAAAAAAAAAAAACCTTACTATAAATTTTCATTGTGCATTTTGATTTTCTATTATATGCATGCATGTTATAAACTTTCCTCTAAGCTCTGCTTCCACTTCATCTGCAAATTTTGACAAATTGTATTCTTTACTCAGAGAGATTTTATTTATTTTTCATATTGAAATATAGTTGGTGTACAACATTACGTTAGTTTTCAGTGTTCTACCTTATGATTTGATATTGGCATACATTAATAAAGTGAACACCACAAGTCTAGTAATCATCTGTTCCTATTGTAATAAGGTTATTATTATAATATTATTGACCATATTCCTTATGCTGTATCCCCATGGCTTATTTATTTTGTAATTGGAAGTTTGTACTTCATAATCCCATTTACCTATTTTAAACAACCCAAAACCCTCCCCTCTGGCATCAACCTGTTTGTTCGCTGTATCTACAAGGCTATTGTTGTTTTGTTTGTTAGGGTTAGGGTGTTTTAGATTCCATGTATAAGTGAGAGCATATGGCATTAGCTTTACCTGTCTGACATATTTCACTTAGCATAATACCCGCTAGATCCATCCATGTTGTTGCAAATGGCAAGATTTCATTTTAAAAAATGGCTGAATAATATTCCATTGTGTGTGTATACCATGATAAATATATATATATACATACATATATATATATGTATGTATATATATATATAAATTTTTCCTATCCATTCATATGTTAATGGTCACTTAATTACTCCCATATCTTAGCTATTTTAAATAATGCTGCAAAAAACATTGGTGAGCATATATCTTTTTGAATTAGTGTTTTTGTTTTCTCTGGGTAAACACCAAGAAATTTAATTGCTGGATCATATGGCAGTTCTGTTTTCAATTATTTGAGGAACCCCCATATTGTTTACCATAGTAGCTGCACCAGTTTGTAATCATCAGTACTGAACAAAGATTCCCTTTTATCCAAATCCTTCCCAACACTTGTTATTTGCTATCTTTTTTTTTTTGCGGTACGAGGGCCTCTCACTGTTGTGGCCTCTCCCGTTGCGGAGCACAGGCTCCGGACACGCAGGCTCAGTGGCCATGGCTCACGGGCCCAGCCGCTTCGCGGCATGTGGGATCTTCCCGGACCGGGGCACGAACCCGTGTCCCCTGCATCAGCAGGCGGACTCTCAACCACTGTGCCACCAGGGAAGCCCTGCTATCTTTTTAATAATGACCATTCTGATAGATGTGAAGTGGTATTTCAATGTGGTTCTAATTTCCCCAGTGATTAGTGATGTTGAGCATCTTTTCATGTGTCTTCTGGCGATCTCTATGTCTTTTTTCTAACAATATCTATTCATGTCCTCTGCCCATTTTTTAAATTGGGTTGTTTGTTTTTTGTTGTTGGGTTGTATGCATTCTATGTATATTTTGGATGTTAACCCCTTATCACATATATCATTTGCAAAAATCTCCACCCATTCAATAGGTTGTCTTTTTCTTTTGTTGATAGTTTCCTTCACTGTGCAAACACTTTTTAACATATGGTAGTCTCAATTGTTGATTTTTGCTTGTTTCCCTTGCCTGAGGACTCAGATCTAAAAAAAAAAAAGTATTGTTATGACTGATGTGAAAGAGACTCTGCCTGATTCTTATAAGTGTTTTATGGTTTTAGGCCTTACATTCAAGTCTTTAATCTATTTTGAGTTTATTTTTGTGTATGGTGTGAGAAAGTAGTCCAGGTTGATTCTTTTTCATGCAGGTATTCAATTTTCCCAACACCACTATTGAATAGGATGTCTTTTCAACACTATATTCTTGCCTCTTTGCTGTAGATTAACTGACCATATAAGCATAGGTTTACTTCTGGATTCTCTATTCTGTTCCATTTATCTGAATCCGTTTTAGTGCCAGTGCCATACTAGTTTGATAAATTTAGCTTTGTAGTATAGGTTACAATCAGGGATCATGATATCTCCATCTTTGTTCTCCTTTCTCTAGAGTGATTAGCTATTTAGGATCTTTTGTTGTTCCATAGAAATTTCAGGATTACTTATTTTATTAATTATAGGGATGAAAAATACCATGAGTATTTCAATAGGGATTACATTGAATCTGTAGATTACCTTGGGGTGTATCATCATTTTAACACTATTGATATCTCCAGTCCATGGGCATGGTATGTCTGTTGATTTGTTTGTGTCATTTACAATTACTTTCATCTATGTCTTATAGTTTCCAGAGTACAGGTCATTCACCTCCTTGGTTATATATAATCCTAGTTATTTTCTTCATTTTTATGCAATTGTAACTGGGATTGTTATCTTAATTTCTCTTTCTGAAAGTTCATTGTTACTGTATAGAAATGCAACATATATCTGTAAATTAATTTTGTATCCTGTAACTTTACTGAATTCATTTATTAGTTCTGATAGTTTTTTGGTGGCACCTTTAGAATTTTTTATATATAGTATCAAGTCATTTGCAAACACTGACAGTTTTTCTTCTTCCTTTCCAATTTGGATTTCCTTTACCTCTTTTTCTTCTCTAATTTTGCTGTGCCTGGAAATTCCAATATTATGATGAATAAAATGGCAGGTGTGGGTATCCTTGTTTTGTTCCTCACCTTAGAAGAAAGCTTTCAGCTTTTTATCATTGAGTATGATGTTAGCTGTGGCCTTGTTATATGTGGTCTTTATAAAGTCGAGGTATGTTTCCTCTATACACACTTTTTTGAGGGTTCTTATCATAAATGGTATTGAATTTTGTCAAAAGATTCTTTTTGGATCTACTGGGATGATTACATGATTATTATTCCTCTTTTTGCTAATGTGGTGTATCTCATTATTTGACTTGTGCATATTGAAAAATCCTTACATCCTTGGGATAAATCCTACTGGATCATGGTGTATGATCCTTTTCAGGTACTTGTTGAATTTAGTTTGCTACTATTTTGTTGAGAATTTTGCATTTATAAATAACTGGTATTCATCATCCTGTAATTTTCTCTTTTTGTGGTATCTTTGTTTTTGGTATCAGGATGAAGATGGCCTTATAGAATGATTTCAGAAGTCTTCCATTCCTGTCAATTTTTTGGAATAGTTAAGAAAGAATAATTGTTAACCCCTTTTTAAATGTTTTATATATTTCACCAATGAAGTTGTCTGGTCATGGAATTTTGTTTGTTGGGAGTTTTTTGTTTTTAATTACTAATTCAATTTCATATTAATCATCTCTCTGTTCATGTTTTTTATTTCTGCCTAATTCAGTCTTGGGAAATTGTACGATTGAGGAAATGTATTCATTTCCTCTAAGATGCCCATTTTTTTTGCATATAAATGAAGTAATCTCTTACAATACTGGGTATTTCTGTGGTGTTTCTAACTTTTATTTCTAATTTTATTTATGTGGGCTTCCTCTCTTTTCTTCTTTTTTTTTTTTTTAAAGCAGATGTTGGGGGTAGGAGTTTATTAATTAATTCATTCATTTTTTTTGGCTTGTTGGGTCTTCATTTCTGTGCGAGGGCCCTCTCTAGTTGTGGTGAGTGGGGGCCACTCTTCATCGCGGTGCACGGGCCTCTCACCATCGCGGCCTCTCTCGTTGCAGAGCACAGGCTCCAGGCGCGCAGGCTCAGTAGTTGTGGCTCACTGGCCTAGTCGCTCCGCGGCATGTGGGATCCTCCCAGACCAGGGCTCGAACCTGCGTCCCTGCATTGGCAGGCAGACTCCCAACCACTGCACCACCAGGGAAGCCCCTCTCTTTTCTTCTTGATGAGTCTAGCTAAAGGTCTAAAATTTTGTTTATCTTTTCAAAGAACAAGCTCTTAGTTTTATGTTTTTTCTATCTTGGGGGAGCTGTATTTCATTTATCCTGCATCTTTATTATGTTTTCCTTCTATTGACTTCAGATTTTGTTTGTTTCTTTTTTTTATAGTTTCTTCAAGTTTAAAGTTATATTGCTTTTGAGATTTTTCTTGTTTTCTGAGGTAGACTGTATGGTTATAAATTTCCCTCTTAGACCTGTTTTCTCAGTGTCTTGTAGTTTTTTCATGGTTACGTTTCCATTTTCATTTATCTCCAAGTTTTTTTTTGTTTGTTTGTTTTGTTTTGTTTTGTTTTTGCAGTACGTGGGCCTCTCACTGTTGTGGCCTCTCCCGTTGTGGAGCACAGGCTCCAGACATGCAGGCTCAGTGGCCATGGCTCATGGACCCAGCCATACCGCAGCATGTGGGATCCTCCCAGACTGGAGCACGAACCCGTGTCCCCTTCATCAGCAGGCAGACTTTTGACCACTGCACCACCAGGGAAACCCTATCTCCAAGTATTTTTAAATTTCTTCCTTGATTTCTTCAATAACCCATTGGTTATTTAGTAGCATGTTGTTTAAACTTCACGTGTTTGTATTTGCAGTCTCATACTTTTGTGGTTGGAAAAGATGCTTGATATGATTTCAATCTTAATTTTACTGATACTTGTTTTGTGGCTTCGCATGTGATCTGTCCTAGAGAATGCTCCAGGTCCACCTTAAAACAATGTATATTCTGCTATTTTTGAATGAAATATTCTGTATAGATCTATTAAATCTATCTGACCTAAGGTGTTCTTTATGGCCATTGTCTCCTTACTGATTTTCTGTAGATGATCTGTCCACTGATGGACAAAAGCCCCTCCTATTTTGTGTTACTGTTAATTTCTCTCTGTAGGGGTTAATATTTGCTTTTTGCATTAAGGTGCTGATATGTTGGGTGCAAATACATTCATAATTGTTATATATTTTTATTGAGTTGAGCCCTTGACCATTATGTAATGTCCTTCTTTGTTTCTTGTTACAGCCTTTATTTTAGTATATTTTGTCTTACATAAGTAATGCTACCCTGGTTTTCTTTTCATTTGCATTTGCATGGAATATCCTTTACCATCCCCTCACTTTCAGTTTGTGTGTGTATTTAGATCTGAAGTGAGTCTCTTGTACGTAGCATATATATGGGTCTTGGGTTTATTTTTTTAATCCATTCAGCTATTTTATATTTTTTGACTGGAGCATTTAGTCCATTTAAAATAATATTTAAGTAAATTTAAAATAAATTAAAATAACTATTGATAATAAGTATATACTTATTGCCATTTTGTAATTGTTTTCTGGTTACTTTGTTTTGTTCCCCCCCCTTTTTCATTTTTTTGCTTTTAATATGTCAGTGCTGTGTTATTAGACACACACACCTAAAGATTTGCTCTGTGTTCTGGAGACATAATCCATTTATGATTATGTAAGGCCCTCTTCGTCTCTGATAATTTTTCTTCCTCTGAAATCTACTTTCTTTTTAATATAGCTACTCCAAATTTTTTGATTAGTGTTATGTTAGTATATCTTTCTCCATGACTTTACTTTTAATATATCATTTATTTTATATTTAAAGTAGCTTTCTTATAGAAAGTTAGTTTTTTTTAAATATACTCTGATAGTTTCTATATTTTATTTGGAGTACTTAGATCATTGACATTCAATCTGATTGTCATTATAGTTGGTTTAAGTGTTTACCATAATTGTTACTCTATTTTATTTATTATCGTTTGTTTTTGTTTCTTTCTTGCTTTCCACCCTTTCTCTGAAATTTCTGGTTTTAAATAAGCATTTTATATGATTCCATTTTTTTCTCCTCTCTCTTAACATATTAATTATGTTTCTTTTCTTGTTTTCTTTCATGTTCACTCTGGAATTTGCAATGTATATTTGCAACTAATATAATTCCACTTTCAAATAGCAGTATACCACTTGATAGGTAGTGCAAGTACCTATGAACAATTAACAGTGTTCCTAATTCCTCGTTCCTGTTCTTATAACATTGTTGCCATTTGTTTCACATATCCATAACCTATAATTACCAAATAAAGAGCTGCTATTATTATTGTGACCAAACTGTTATCTGATGATCAATAAAAAATTGTGAAAAATATATTTTATTTTACTTCACTTTTTTTTTTTCTCTAACACTCTTCCTTTCTGTTTGCTGATGTAAGTTTCTGACCTATATAGTTTTTCTTCTCTCTGAAGAACTTCTTATAACAGTTTTTGCAAAGCAGGTATACTGACAACAAACCATGTCATTATTTTGTTTTCCTGAGAACATCTTTACATCTCTTTCACTTTTGAAGAAGAACTTTTCTGGACACACAAATCTAGATGATAGATTTTTTTTCTTTCAACATTTTAACTATTTCACTATACTATCTGTTTGCCTGGAATCTGAAGAGAAGTTCAGTCTAATTCTTATCATTGACCCTCTATAGGTAACATGGAGTATTTTACCCCTCTGGCTTATTTCATATTTTTTCTTTGATTTTCTGCAGTTTGAAGATGTTATGCCTATGTATAGATATTTGGTATTTATCCTACTGGGTGTTCTGAGATGCCTGGATCTGTGTTTTGATGTCTGTCATTAAGTTTGGAAAATCTCAAGAATAATTAGCTAAAATAATTTATTTTACTCCATTCTTACTTCTTCTTCCATTATTACAATTACATATATGTAACACTCTGAGATGGTGTCACCATTCTTGAATACTGTTCTATCTTTTCCATTATTTTTCTCTTTACATTTTTGCATTGTAAATTTCTTTTTACATATTTTCAAGTTCATTGATTCTTTCTTTGGCCTTCTCCAGTCTACTACTGATCCCATAAAAGTTAATCAATTTATGTTACAGTATTTTTCATTTCTAACATTTCCTTTTGATTCATTCTTAGAATTTCCATCTCTACATTAATCATCTATTATTTTATGTTGTCTAGTTTTTGCCTTAGAGTCTTTAGCATGCTAATCATAATTGCTTTAAATTCCCACCCTGCAATTCCAAAGTTTAATTCCAATTACATACTTCAAAATATAATCCCAAAATCTGTCAGAACTGATTCTAGCCTTGATTAGTGTTCTGTCCCTTCAAGCTGGGGGTGTTTTGGGGTTTTTTGTGTGTGTGTGTGTCTTTTTTTTTTAATGCCTTGTAATTTTTTTTGCAATCTGAATATGATATTCTATTCAAAAGAAACTGAGGTGAATAGAATTTTAGTGTAAGATTTTAATATTATCTGATTCAAAATTTGGCTTTTGTTACTTGTAGGTGTCAGAGGATAAAATTTTTTCCTATGTTTTTTTTTTATTTTCACCTCCTCCATTATCTTTTTTATTTTTTCTACAGACTTATTCTTAAGTAATGTTTAATACTTGCAGTTTTTCTTTTTAAGCCTCTTATTATGCAGGAAGTCTATTGATTTGTTGGAAAGGTGTGTGAGGAGAAGTTTTCTATTGTCCTATGATTATAGGTTCTTAGCTTTTAGTCAGCTTGTTCCCATAAGCTGTGATCTTCACATGTGCTTCTCATTTTTTGTCCCTTCTTTTAGGTGAGACTGGAAAGCTAGAGGAGCTGGAGTCTGATATTTCCCTTACCCTATGGGAAAGCTGAAATTTTGTATTTCCTTTCCTCCACATGGAAGTTTAGAGTGGGTTGGAGTTGGATATTTTATTTCCTCAAGATTGGATAGGCTCTGAAAAAATCTGTCAGTAATTCTCTGATAAATAATTTTCTTTGAAGGCAGGCCTTATTAAGGATAATAGAATGCACAGGGCATATTCCAAAATTACTACCTTCCTCTTCCCCTCTTTAAGTACAAGGGATTTTTCTCTGATACTATCTGTGAGAACCTGGCATGGCTCCTGAAGGTAAAACTCACCAAAGTATTGACTTCTCCTTAAGACTGCAGCCCCCTGATAATTTTAACTTCATACTGTCCACACTGAGGTTCCAGCAATCCATCAGTTACAGTATAATTATCCTACTCCAGTATTGGATCCACTGGTGGTTTTCTGTTCTTGGGCTTCTAATCCAATAAGCTGTGGCTCTCTGTATTGCTTGCTGATCATTCCAGTTTGGGGTGGGGGGGTTGTTTTTTGCCCTGTGACCTCAATTGTCTGATGGCTCTAAGGACAGTTGTTGATTTTCTGTTAATTCAGAAGTTTCCTAGTTGGAGGATGAGAATGATGAATTCTAAACTCTTTACATGCTGAAATAAAAATGAGAAGTTCTCCATATATTTTATATTTTGAATTGCTTCTGTTTGGTGCATTCACATTAAGGATTGTTGTCTTATTAGAACACTGACTGTTTATCATTATGTAATGTCTATCTTTATCCATAATAATTTTCCTTGCTCTCAAGTCTGCTATTTCTGAGACTAATAAAGCTACTCTAGCTTTCATTTGTTTAGTGTTAGCATGATATATCATTCTCCATCTCTTTACATTATACATATATTGGGCTGGCCAAAATGTTCATTTGGGGTTTTTCACAACATCTAACTGAAATACCCAAATGAAATTTTTGGCCAACCCAGTATAATTATATTAATATTTTAAGTTAAAATATTATAATAATAGTTTAATATTTTTAGTGTGGTTAAATATATTATAGATGATACATTATATAAGTAGATGTAAATATAATTTATGTCTACAGTGGTGAGCTTTTGTTGTTGTTGTTAGACAAAATGTAATTGGGTCTTTTTTTTTTTTTATCGACTCTGGCAATCTCTCTCTTTGAATTGGTGTTTAAAGTGACTATTGATGTACTTTTATTAATATCTCATGTCTGCCATTGTACCTTTTTTACCACCTTCTCTGGCTTAAATTCAGTATTTTATATGATTTTATTTTCTCTCCTATCTTAGCATATCAATACTTCTTTTATTTTTTAAATAAGTGTTTGTCCTAGATTTTGTAATATACATTTACACCTAACCTAAGTTCACCATCAAATAACACCATACCTTTAGACAAGCAGTGTAAATATGTTATAACAGAGTATTTCTAGGTTCTCCCCTCTGTCCTTATAAATTTGTTGTCATGAATTGCACTTATACATATACTATAATAACCCAATATATTTTACTATTATTTCTTTGAATAAACAGTTTGGTCTTTGATAAATTTAATATGATTACCTTTATTTATTTTTCCTCTTTTATTTTTCTTCTCTTTTTCTGACAAATATTATTGTCCTTCTCCCTCAGAACTTCTTTTAGGATTTATTACATAGTAGGTGTATTGTCAATGAATTCTCTCAGTTTTTTTTTGTCCAGTAAGTCTTTATTCCACCTTCTATTTTTTAATATACATTTCTAGGTAGTTGATTTCTTTTTTCCTTCCAACATTTAAAAAATTTTACTCCACTCGCTTATTGCTTGCATGGTTCCTGGCAATGAGTCCAATGTAATTATTATCCTTGTCTGCTATATATTGATACCAACCAGCCCCACCTTGGCTGCTTCCTTTAAGATTTTCTCTTTGTGTTTGGTATTTATAGTTTAAAAATAATGTGCCCAGTGGTTGAGAGTCTGCCTGCCGATTCAGGGGACACGGGTTCGTGCCCCTGTCTGGGAAGATCCCACATGCCGCGGAGCGGCTGGGCCCGTGAGCCATGGCCGCTGAGCCTGCACGTGTGGAGCCTGTGCTCCGCAACGGGAGAGGCCACAACAGTGAGATGCCCGCGTACCGCAAATAATAATAATAATAATAATAATAATAATAATAATAAAAATAATGTGCCTAAGTTAATATTATTTTGATTTATTCAGCTTAGTGTTATCTGAGCTTCCTGTACCTGTGCTTGATTACCATCTGTAATTAATATAGGAAAAAAAATAACCATTATTATTTGAAATATTTACTCCCTTCTTCTTCCTTCTTTTCTTCCTTTCATTTTCTTTTAGTTATTCCAATTTTGTGAATGTAACATATTTTTTAATTGTCTCTCAGTTCTTGGATATTCTGTATTTTTTTAAATACATTTATCTGTTTGCATTTCAGTTTGGGAAATTTCTATTGGTCTATCTTCAAGCTCACTGATTCTTTTCTTGGACATATCCAGTCTATTGCTGAGACCATCAAAGGCATATTTATTAATGTTACAGTTTGTTAACATTATTTCTAGCATTTATTTTTGATCTTAGATTATTCATTTTTCTGCTTACACTATCTCTCCTTGAATTGTGTCTACTTTTTCCATTACAGTTCTTAACATATTAAACATATTTTAAGGCTCTTTATATTAACTCTTAGTTCTGCAATATGCCTAATTCTTTTTCTCTTAAGATTGTTAATTTTTTGATTATCATCATGAATTGTAATTTTTTGTTGTGAACCAGGCATAATATATCACATTATAGAAACAAAAGTATTATGCTTTTAGTGTGAAATTTTATGTTAAGCATGCTAGGATTTGGGTTGTCTTTAATTTTTGCCATAGTTATAGGTGTCAGAATTTTCAAGTTCTATTGTTTTTATTTTTTCATTCTCTGCTGTTTGGTGGGGTCTCTTAAAATTGCTTCTTAGAGAGTGTGCCTTGCAGGTTTTTCAGCTGCAATCCACTACTGTTGTACTAGAGCACTGTTAACAGTGATAAGTTGGGGTGGAAAATGTCCTATACTCCTATGACTAAATCTTAGTTTTTAGTTTTTTAGTAAGTCCTTGCCCTTGGGCTATGACAATCACAAGTGTTGTTCACTTTTATTTTCCCCCTTAGGTGAGTTAGGAGGCTAGAAGTGTCAGGAGTTGGGTAACTTCCATTCCTCCAGTTCACATCATGAGCTGGTAAAGTCTTTTAAGCTGCCTTAGTAGGAGTTGGTTATGAGAATACTCTTGGTGTATTTCCAAATGCTTATTTTTCCCCTCCTCTTGTCAGAAATATGAAGGTTTTTATTTATCTCTCCACCACGAGAACCTGCTATTTTTCCTAGAGGTTAAACCCATAAATGTGTGGTGGCCCCCTAAGACTAGGCCCCTAGGAATCTCTCACTCCCAAGCTAATCAATATTGTGCTGGCTGTAATTCATCACATTCTTTATTTATGTGATCCTAACAAGTTATGGATTAAGTAGATCCTGCTCTTGACAAATTTACCTTGAATGTGATTCTGTGTTTTTACCTGTTTCTCCAGATTTGAGAATGGCAGTTTTCTCTGTGACTTTAATTCTGTGATGACTCTAAGAAAAGTCATTGGTAATCTAGTTTTCATCTTTTATGTTGTTTTTGTTAAAATGGTTATGATGACTTCTAAGTTCTTCACACATTGTCACTTAACCAGACCATCCTTTCAAAGATATTTGTTTTCTAAACAGCCTTAGCAAGAAATTGCATAGTTGCCTCTTCTGAGATATAAAGCATAAATGTTTATAGTCCAGTAAATAAAAGGAATGTCTTAGAGAGCAAGTGTGTTTACTATCCACAGTAAAATATTTGAATTCCCTATGCTCAGGGTTCTGTAATATATTCCAGCCTATGTGCAGGTGTTAGCTGGCCCTTTTCACATCTTTCTGTGGGAATTGGAGGTAAGGGGGCCAACACAAACAACGTTATTCTCGCTGTTGAAATTGCTGTGAGTAATAAACTGCCCTATGTCTATGACTCAGGAGTTTACGACTTCTAACAACACTAATGAATTTATGAGACACCAATTGTTGGCCTAACATGTTAGGTAAAATCTCAGACCCTTCACATCTCTAGACAGTTTTGTTAGCATGAATGACCCTCTGGAATAGGAATGTTGAGGGAATTTCAGGCAGATTGAAAAGACTTGAAGAAAGAGTTATATAATCCAAGTGTCAGGAATTACATCTAAATACATCTATTCAAATGGTACCCTAAGTTTGTTTCCTTTCTTGCGGGAAGGGAAACTTCCTTGGCAACCTGGAAGTCAGGTATTTCTTAATTGTAACAGCTAGTACAGGTCTACAAGGACTAATATTCTGTGATTATCCCAGAAAAGCAGTTAAGCTTATGAATATGGTTGCCCCCATAAAGCACTCATCTCCTCTTGACTCCTTCCTGAATTATATTCTAGAAGAAAGATGGGAGCTATTTCAGACTTATTTTGAAAATTTTGACATTTAAGGATTCCACCCTGATGATTCCTTAGCATACTTCTTTCTTTCTCCTAATGACAATTTCAGGCCTGTATATTTGTTACATCCTATAGATATCACTTTGGCCAAGATGTGTCTAAAGTCTTTAAACTTATTTACAGTTTAGCCATCTTGTTTTTCTTGTTCGAATTTCATGTTTGTATGTAATAATAATAGTAATTATAATAATAACCACTTGTTTGCATTGATTGCTTACTGACTCTCCCAACAGAGGCCCATATGTACCTCTGAAGAAAGATGGGGGCTATTACAGACTTATTCTGAAAATTTTGACAATTAAGGATTCCACCCTGATGATTCCTTAGCATACTTCTTTCTTTCTCCTAATGACGATTTCAGGCCTGTATACTTGTTACATCCTATAGATATCACTTTGGCCAAGATGTGTCTAAAGTCTTTAAACTTATTTACGGTTTAGCCATCTTGTTTTTCTTGTTTGAATTTCATGTTTGTATATAATAATAATAATAATAATAATAACCACTTGTTTGCATTGATTGCTTGCTGACTCTCCCAAGAGAGGCCCATATGTACCAATGTAAGAGACATAGTATGTCTTTGTAAACTGTGTAATATGACAGTGTTTTTATATCTTATCTTTCTAGATAACAGTCTGTGCACAAGAAAGATATGGTTAGCAGTAAGGTGAATTTACTGCTACTGGAATGTTATACACTGATTTTGTCATGACCGAGGGAGAACATTGGTCCCAGAAAAGATTACTAAACTTAGTTTTTTAACTTTCTGCTGAACCTGACATCTACTGCCAGATATCTCTGACCATGTTCTGTTTGTCTTCATCATTAAACATTCTTGAGCATCTAACAGAAACAGTAGAGTATACTGCAACTCTTTAACCTCCCTTGGAAAACACCTGAAAAAAATGTTGCGATGTCTTCCTAAATCCTATTGTCACAGTCATTTATCAATCATGGATCAGGTTAATGCTACTCTATTGATACTATGGACAAACAGGTCAGGTTGGGCCAATTGTTCTCAGATATTTGCCCCCAAAACATACACTAGATTCAGATATCCAAATTCATCCCTAAGACTGTGATCTAAAACAAGGCTATCTCCTATGCACCTAGAGGCTGTGCTCCACAACAAGAGAAGTCACCGCAATGAGAACATGTGCACCGCAATGAAGAGTAGCCCCCACTCACCACAAATAGAGAAGGCCTATGAGCAGCAATGAAGACACAACACAGCCAAAAATATATAAATACAATTTTTAATAAATAAATAAATAAATAAATAAATAAATAAAATAAGGCTACCCTTGATTCATTGTGAGAGCCAATGGACTTGTTAGCTTTGTGAGAGTGAGATAATGGACTTGTTATTTATGTTGACACTGCATGCAAAGATCTGTACCATGAGAGTCATTCAGTTAGAAAAGGTGATCAATAATATAACCTCTGCCCTTGAAATCATTTATTCAGTCTCAATGCACTATTGAACATTGATTGTTATGATGCTCCACCTGGGGATAAAGAGAGTTTGCTGTTGTAAACACATTCTACTATATGGTAATTAACATCTCAGGGCAGGCAGAGAGGTCAATACAGAAAACTAAGGAGAAATACACCTGGATTTCTAAGGAAGACCCTTATGGTCCATGGAATTTATGGAGCAGTTTGGGTACAGAACCTTGATGGATACTGTTGAGCCTCTTCCTTATGCTTAGAACTTTATTGATAATAACCTTGAGTAAATTCCAAATGAGACAAGTTGAATGACTTTGGTGACAGCCAATGTCTATCAGATTAATCAGACATCAACAAAGTAACATACTCAGAGAAGTTTACCAGAAGCCATGAAAGTGAATAAATTTTAGGTGGTTATTGTTGGGAGACAATTTTTCATGAGTCTTTCATGTTTCTAAATGATTTATGAGAAGTCATTGATTCTCTTTGTTCAAAACTATATTCTCAAGGATAATTGTATTATAAATAACCTCAGAAGAGAGAGATCATGAGCATCTCCTTCCAGAATGAAGAATAATTTTAATCATAGTCTTGGAAAAAAGACAGTGTCTTCCTTCATAGAAAGCAGCAGGCATGCTCACTGTACATTACTGAAAATTTAAGCTCAAGTTCTCTCTCCTGCAATGCAACCTTCTCCTTATTTATCCTTCTGTATATAACCCTAAAGATACTGTTATTTGTAGAACTGGCAAAAATGCTGATAATATAGCTATTGCTTTTGCTGCAAATAATAAACTTTGTTTCTGAGTCAGAAATCTTGAGTATTTTACCAACATCCATGGATTAATTTGGAGGCAGGCTAATTTATAAACTAGAACTATTAAAAAATATCAGACCACTCTCAGTCTTGACAAACATACACATATATTAAATTGAAGTACTTAATAGAACTAAATATGAAATAATCAACAAATATAAGGAAATACAGAAGTGTATTTTCAAGACTTTGAAAAATGTCCAAATGGGACACAAACACAAACTTAACTATTAAACAACAAAATTGATAACTGCAATTCAATTAAAGATAGGAACTTAATTTCTTCAGCAAAATGCAGGGTGGCCTGAGGGAAATTCCATAATTAGTATTGCTAGAGGTACGTGGGGAAACTAAAATTAATTCTTTCAGAATATATCATGGACATTGACAGATGGAGAGAAGCAATATTATCTCCAGGTAGAAACAGATGCAAAATTCATTGGGGGAAAACCAGCACCAAATTAAACCCCAAAATTTTTCACAAAATTATCTCAAGTGATTGTGGGATTCACAATCACAATATTTTTAGTTGCTTTAGTGTAACTTACAGCCATACAGTCCCTATGCATCTAAATATTTCCATTTTGTATTTATTAAGAAAAAGACACTGAGATTACCTATAACAAAGATTACTCTACCCAGCAAGGATCTCATTCAGATTCAACAGAGAAATCAAAAGCTTTACAGACAAGCAAAAGCTAAGAGAATTCAGCACCAGCAAACCAGCATTACAACAAAGGTTAAAGGAACTCCTCTAGGTGGGAACAACAAAAGAAGAAAAAGACCCACAAAAAGAAACCCAAAGCAATGAATATTAGGAACATACATATTGAAAATTACCTTGAATGTAAATGGATTAAATTCTCCAACCAAAAGATGCAGACTGGCTGAATGGATACAAAAACAAGACCCATATATATGCTGTCTACACGGGACACATGTCAGACCTAGGGACACATAGAGACTGGAAGTGAGGGGATAGAAATAACATACTCCATGCACAAGGAAGTCAAAAGAAAGATGGAGAAACAATACACATCTAAGATAAAATGGACTTTAAAATAAAGACTGTTACAGGAGATAAGGAAGAATGCTACATAATGGTCAAGAGATCAATCCAAGAAGAAGATATAACAATTGTAAATATTTATGCACCCAACATAGGAGCACCTCAATACATAAGGCAAATGCTAACAGCCATAAAAGGGGAAAACAGCAGTGACACAATAATAGTAAGGGACATTAACACCCCAATTACACCAATGGACAGATCATTCAGACAGAAAATAAATAAGGAAAGACCAGCTTTAAATGACAGAAAAGACCAGATAGATTTAGTTGATTTTTATAGGACATTCCAGGTGAAAGTGGCAGAATACACTTTCTTCTCAAGTGCACCTGGAAAATTCTCCAGGACAGATCACATCTTGGGTCACAAGTCAAGCCACTGTAAATTTAAGAAAATTGAAATTGTATCAAGTATCTTTGCCTGCCACAACACTATGAGATTAGAAAACAGTTACAGGAAAAAAAAACTGTAAAAAAACATGCAAATGGAGGCTAAATAATATGCTACTAAGTAACCAAGAGATCACTGAAGAAATCAGAGAAGAAATAAAAAAAAAACTTAGAAAAAGTGAGAATGAAAACAAAATGACCCAAAACCTATGAGACTCAACAAAAGCCATTCTAAGAGGGAAGTTTATAGCAATTCAATCTCACCTCAATAAAGAAGAAAAATCTCAAATAAACATTCTAACCTTACACTTAAAGCAACTGGAGAAATAAAACAAAGAAAACCCAAAGTTAGTGGAAGGAAAGAAATCATAAGATCAAAGGAGAAATTAATGAAATAAAAATGAAGAAAACAATAGCAAAGATCAATAAGACTAAAAGTTGGTTCTTTGAGAAGATAAACAAAATTGATAAAACTTTAGGCACATTCATCAAGAAAAAAAAGGAGAGGACTTAAATCAATAAAATCAGAAATGAAAAAGGACTAAGTACAGCTAAACTGTAGAAATATAAAGGTTCATAAATGACTTTTAAAAGCAACTATATACCAGGAAAATGGACAAACTGGAAGAAATGGACAAATTCTTGGAAATGTACAATCCTCCAAGAGTGAACCAGGAAGAAATGGAAAATATGAACAGACCAAACACAAGTAATGAAATTGAAACTCGAATTTAAAATCTTCTAACAAACAAAAGTCCAGGACAAGATTGCTTCACAGGTGAATTCTAGCAAACATTTAAATTTATTTTATTTATTTATTTTTGGCTGCTTTGGGTCTTCATTGCTGCATCAGGCTTTCTCTAGCTGAAGCGAGCAGGGGCTACTCTTTGTTGCAGTGTGTGAGCTTCTCATTGTGGTGGCTTTTCTTGTTGTGGAGCATGGGCTCTAGGCACCTGGGCCTCAGTAATTGTGGTACATGGACCCAGATGCTCCACAGCATGTGGGATCTTCCCAGACCAGGGCATGAGCCCATGTCCCCTGCATTGGCAGGTGGATTCTTAACCACTGCACCACCAGGGAAGCCCTAGCAAACATTTAGAGAAGAGCTAACACCCATCCTTCTCAAACTCTTCCAAAAATTTGAAG
Organism: Mesoplodon bidens; assembly: GCF_964165515.1. NCBI lineage: Eukaryota > Metazoa > Chordata > Mammalia > Artiodactyla > Ziphiidae > Mesoplodon > Mesoplodon bidens. The sequence goes on along the minus strand of NC_138174.1, from coordinate 36,760,968 downwards.
AGGGAGGAACTGTATGAGACCACAATCAGTCTAATAGCCAAACAAAGATATAACAAAAAAAGAAAGAAAGAAAGAAAACAACAGACCAACATTACTAGGAAACATAGATGCAAAAATCTTCAAGAAAATACTAGCAAATTTCAGAACACATTAAATGGGTTACACCCCATGGTCAAATGTAATTTACACCAGGGATGCAAGGATTCTTCAATATACACAAATCAACAACTTTGATACACCATATTAACAAATTGAAAAATTAAAAAATAATATGATAATCTCAATAGATACAGAAAGTTTTTTTGACAAAATTCAACACCCATTTATGATTAAAAAATCTCCAGAAAGTGGGCTTAGAGGGAAACTACCTCAACGTAATTAATGTCATATACAACAACCCCACAGTAAACATCATTCTAAATAGTGAAAAAGTGAAAGCATTTCCTCTAAGATCAGGAACAGACAAGGATGTCTACTCTCACCACTATTATTCAAGATAGTTTTGGAAGTTTCAGCCACAGCAATCACAGAAGAAAAAGAAATAAAAGGAACACAAATTGGAAAAGAAGAAATAAAACTATCACTGTTTGCAAATAACATGATGCTATACGTAGAAAATGCTAAAGATGTCACCAAAAAACTAAAACAGCTAATCAATGAATTTGGTAAGGTTGTGGGATACAAAATTAATGCACAGAAATCTCTTGCATTCTGATATACTAACAATGATATTTCAGAAAGAAAAATTAAGGAAACAATCCTGTTTACCACAGCATCAAAAAAATAAAATACCTAGGAATACACCTACCTAAGGAGGCGAAGGAACTGTACTCAGAAAACCATAAAACACTGATGAAAGAAAGCAAAGATGACACAAACAGTTGTATAGATATACCATGTTCTTGGATTGGAAGAATCAATATTGTCAAAATGACTATATTACCCAAAGCAATCTACAGATTCAATGCAATCCCTATCAAATTACCAGTGGTGCTTTTCACAGAATTATAACAAAAACATTTTATAATTTGTGAGGAGACACAAAAGATTCTAAATAACCAAAGCAATGATGAGAAAGAAAAACGGAGCTGGAGGAATCAGGCTCCCTGATTTCAGAATATACTACAAAGTTACCATAATCAAGACAGTATGGTACTGGCACAAAACAGAAATATAGATTAGTGCAACAGGATAGAAAGCCTAGAGATAAATCCATGCACCTGTGGTGACCTAATCTATGACAAAGGAGGTAAGGACTTACAATAGAGAAAAGACAGTCTGTTCAATAAGTGGTGCTGAGAAAGCTGGAGAGCTACATGTAAAAGACTGAAATTAGAACACTCCCTAACTCCATAAACAAAATTAACCTCACAATGGATTAAAGACCAAATATAAGACTGGACACTATAAAACTCTGAGAGAAAAACATAGGAAGACCACACTTTGACATAAATCACAGCAACATCTTTTTTGACCCACTTCCTAGAGTATTGGAAATAAAAACAGAAATAAACAAATGGGACCTAATGAAATTTAAAAGCTTTTGCAAAGCAAAGGAAACTACAAACAAGATGAAAAGACAACCCTCTGAATGAGAGAAAATATTTGCAAATGAATCAATGGACAAAGGATTAATCTCCAAAATATATAAACAGCTCATGCAGCTCAGTATTAAAACAATAAAAAACCCAATCAAAAAATGAGAGAGACTTAAATAGACATTTCTCCAAAGACGACATGCAGATCGCCAAGAAGTACATGAAAAGCTGCTCAACATCACTAATTTTTAGAGAAATGCAAATCAAAACTGCAATGAGATATCACCTCACACCAGAAAATCTATGAACAACAAATGTTTGACAGGGTGTGGAGAAAAGGAAACTCTCTTGCACTGTTGGTGGGAATGTAAATTGATACAGCCACTATGGAGAACAGAATGGAAGTTCCTTTAAAAAACTACAAATAGAACTACCATATGACCTTGCAATTCCACTACTGGACATACTGAGAAAACCATAATTCAAAAAGACACATGCACCCCAATGTTCATTGCAGCACTATTTACAATAGCCAGGTCATGGAAGCAACCTAAATGCCCATCGACAGACAAATGGATAAAGAAGATGTGGTACATATATACAATGTAATATTACTCAGCTATAAAAAGGAACAAAATTGGGTCATTTGTAGAGATGTGGATGGACCTGTCTGTTAAACAGGGTGAAGTAAGTAAGAAAAAACAAATATCATATATTAACACATATATGTGGAATCTAGAAAAATGGTACAGATGAATGTATTTGCATGGCAGGAATAGAGATGCACACATAGAGAACTGAAGTGTGGACATGGAGGCAGAAGGGGCAGCTGGTATGAATTGGGAGATATGGATTGACATATATACACTGTCATGTGTTAAATAGCTAGTGTGAACCTGCTGTATAGTACAGGGAGTTCAGCTTGGTGATCTTGATGACTTAAATGGGTCAGCTGAGGAGGTAGCAGGGAGGTCCAAGGGGAAGGGGATATATGTATACATATAGCTTGTTCACTTTGTTGTACAGCAGAAACTAACAGAACTTTGTAAAACAATTATACTCCAATAAAAAATAAAATAAAAAGATGCTAACATAACCATGTTGTAATTAACAAAATAAGGACATTAGCACTCATCTGAAACTATTATGTATTCTATAGACATTTAAAAAATAAGTCCTAATTTTCCCATTAATATCAAAAAAGAATGAAAACTATAATACATCCCATAACCAAGAAATCATTTATAACATGTTGCCTCCATTTTTCATGTTTCATCTCTTTATTCTCTTCTAAACTGCACAGGTTAACAGTCTTTTATTGTCTTTACAGACCTTGATCTTGATCTTTCCAGCCATTATTTTTTAAAGTATTCCACAATGTTGGTCTGTCTGGTATTCCCTCAAGATAATATTAAAATTATGCATTTTTGGCAAGCATGTGACAGATGTGTTGCTTAATTCTTTCCAATGTATTATGTTAGGAGACTCTTGGTGTTGGTTTGACTCGTTTTTGGACACTAACTTTGATTATGTGGTTAAGGTAGTTTATACCAAATTTCTAGAGTTAAATTTTTTCCTCTGTGTAACTAAAAAGTATATTGTGGGTGACATTTTGTGAATATCATGTGTCATTACTCATCAGAATTTTACTCACGACCCTTTACTCATCTATTGATGATTCTGTCTAATTTTTCCAAATACTTGTCTTTTAACTTGATTATTTCTTCTACATTTATCAACTAACATTATGTTATAAAACGTTTCTCCTTAAAATACTCAAGATAACTGATTTTTAAAATGTTTTGTCATATTTATACTGTGTCTTCACATTTTCTTTGACTCATTTCATAATAGCACAGGTCTATTATAATAATTGGTCTCTCAAATGAAATTAGTTCAAGGAATATATGTTAATGGAACTAAGTTATAAATTAATCAACCCAGCTATGTATCATCTCAAAATATCTGGGTAGTATTATCAAATTTACATTAAACAATAACTGTCTAATGAATAAATAATGTATGACACAAAAGTTGTCATTAACTCTGTCAATGTTCTTCAGGGAAGATCATTACTTTCGTTTACTTCAATGAGACACAATATACTTTACACAGAGATTATTGTTTGAATGCCAAGCTACTATACTTGCTTTAAAAATACAGAAAACTTCTGTGTAGTATTCTAACTTCTTTTTAAGTAAGTATCAATTATATTTTCTCTGCTAAATATTTTAGAGCTCTGCCATGTTATGTATTAGAACTTAATTATATATTTGAAAAGTGAAAATTGGTGAGCAATCATATGTATTGTATTAAATGTATTAATTATCACAAACCTATCATTCCATGTTTACAAAAAAATTCATGTGCAAAAAGTTCTGAATTGTATTTTAATTTAAAGTAATTAAATTAAGGACAATAAACAGTAATCAATAATGTTTCATAAGAAATCAACCTGTGATAGAACATTTTGGAAATTGGACTGTTTTGAGGCAGCTCATGTAATGAAAATTTTATAGAAAGAACAATTCAAGAATGCTAGGAACAATTTATTCAGAATAAGTATACTAAATTAGCCACGTATCTTCTGAATGATTCATTTTTCTATATTATTGGTTTTGACCTGACATAAATATGACAATTTAGATTTTCTCTTCTTAAAGTAAAATCTCAGTTGAATTCAAACTGTTTAATTCTTACCCTTTTAAAAATTATGCCTCCTTTATTACTTTAATGTGACTTTTTATTACTTTTTCCCCACAATAGAAATGCAAGATATTTTGTATGAAAGTCTCAAGGGGAAAACAGTTAAAACTTTGCAACCAGGACCAAAAGCATCCATTTGAATTTTAGATTATTACCAAATATCTGTCTAGTTTTTTTTTAAAGCTATATTAATTAATTTTACTTCCCCACATAATTCTCTTCTTTCTATTCTGATAACACCATGCTTGTTTTAACCCTTTTATCGCCAATTAATAATTACCATTAGTCTATTTTACTAATGTTCTGCATACTTCATAATGCTTTTATATTTGTTAAGAGATTTATTCTTAAATACAAGATGCTCTCTCTAAACTACAGAAAATTATTAAGTATTAAGATTGATAAAATTATCTTATATAATCTTTTTTACATATTTTGATGTAAAATTTTACAATATAATTGCTTTCATTAGAAAGAACAGAAGTATAATAAAGATAATATTTTAATTTAATAAGTGTAATGTGATCAATTTTATATACAAAAAGTAAATGCACTTCAAGTTTTATAGTTTAATTCATTTATTTGTGGAGTCTTCATTAAAATAATATCACACCAAACAAGAATAAGTCCCATATATCTGTAGCAGTTAGAACCAACTACATATTTTAATTAATGTGTTTTTTCACTCCTTCTTGAAATTAATAATGTTATAGTCTAGAAAAAATATTTAATTTAATTCAGTTTACATTTATATGTGAATATGCTGACAAAACATGATTCTCTCAGAATGATTTCTATTTTTAATATAAAAAGACAGTATTTTGTACTATGCTACTCAATGTTCTTACTGCAAAACAGAAAAATAATAAATTATTAAAATTGATGATATATACAAAAATATGACCTGGATGAATGAAGATTTTTATTCATTTTTATTTAACAAAATGAATGTGTGTAATTAACATTATGTATTCTGGATTATAGAAAAAATATGATTTCTTCCTCCCAATTTACTTACCTGTAAAATGGGAAATTGGGAATAAATTTAAAAAAAACATTCAATGTGACATAATTTAATAAAACCTAACTATTAAAATCATTCTCATTATTATGAATATGCCTGAAACACTTCACATTTAATTAGCCTTACAAAAATGTGTATCTCTGTCAATATAAGAAGATATTTGATATAGATGATATGGGAACCATACTGAAAGCAGAAGAGAGAGAACTTTGAATTGAAACTTGGAAAAAATCCAGACCTTTCTCTGCTCCTAAATTTAGTTGCCATTGGAGCAAGTTATGTACCTTCTGCTTAAAGTCCTTCAGCTGTAAAATACATAAGATAGAGACAAAAGTTAGAAAAATGATAACAAAATTATTAATTCTCTAGTTCATCATCACCTGAAGGGGAGACTAAAGCTCATTAAATGTAATTTGATGTGTACCCTTGAAATAAGGCAGAGATCAAAGCGAGGCCTTACTAGGCAATATTTATCAAAGCAGAACTTTGACTTCTCCTAAGGTATTGTTCTCACATTTGCTCTTAGTCAGAAAAGGAACAGTCCCATTTGTCTTTTCTTTTAACTTCTTCATGGTCACTAGTTTGTTAACACTTCACCCTCTAGAGAAATAACTGCCTGCTTTCTGTCCATCTCATTAATACTCCCTTCAATGACTCCTGGCTGGTGCTCAGCTAGAATGTTTTTCTTCTGCAATAATGATAAAGATAAGTGATTAGGCTAGAGTTAGATTTTAAACCATCTTGTTTCACAGTGAAGTCAAACATCAAGCCTGAAGGTCGGGTGCTGATAAGTTGCTGTTTTGAAGAAGAGTATAAAACTGGATGAGTAAGATCATTTATTTTATTAACTCTAGTGTAAATTTTTGGAACATAGTCATTAAGTTATGCCTATAGTATTTATTTTTTATATTTTGTACATGTTTTAAACTTATTGGACTTGATTTAAATTTGAAAAGTAATGACTATTTTCTTTTTGAATGCTATTTACCAAATTGATTTTCTAAAAATGCTGTTACTTTACAGTCACGTTTCATAGTAAATCTATAGATAATAAAGAAAGAAACCAATATTGAACAAGATTCATCATAGAAAAATACTCAGGTGAATTCATTCATTTACAATTTGGTCATGAATCACCATTAAAGAATCATCTTGGGCTTCCCTGGTGGTACAGTGGTTGAGAGTCCGCCTGCCGATGCAGGGGACACGGGTTCATGCCCCGGTCCAGGAAGATCCCACATGCTGCGGAGTGGCTAGGCCCGTGAGCCATGGCTGCTGAGCCTGGGCGTCCAGAGCCTGTGCTGTGCAACGGGAGAGGCCACAACAGTGAGAGGCCTGTGTACGGCAAAAAAAAAAAAAAAAAAAATCATATTTACATACTTTGGAAGGTACATAGCTAATGGAGTGGAATGAAATTTCAAGTATATAGTAATTATATACTTCCAGGTAGAAGTAGTAGGAACTATTTTTGTATATACAAGAAGTTTTCTTAATCTTTATTTTTGAAATTTGGCACATGAAATTTTATATAGAACATTTTCTTGATGGATTTCAAAAACAATACTTTCTATTCGTTTTCCACAGAAAGCCCAAACTATAGCTTGCTCATTAAGGTTTTAATCAATTTAAATTTCTGATGAGATATGAACGTAATTTAACAAAGGTGGTGCCATTTACAACCATCCTTTAAAATACAAACATATCCAAGAGAGCAACAATGTATACCACACTGCTGGAAAATATATTTTAAATGTATTTTTATACTTTACTTTTAATGTGCTTTAATATGTAAGAAACTTGCTGTTGTGACCTCACGTAAATAAAGTCTGACATTTTAATAGAATAGGAAAATGTTTTATTTCTATACTGTGAAATATTTCACTAGCCATCAAAAGTATGTTTGCTAGCTATTTCTGCCTTATAAACTGGAATAGAACTTCTGATGGCCAGGTGACATTATTTAGCTGATTCATGTATGTATTTTATAGTTTAAAGGTAAATGCTATACATTAAACTTATTAGTATGAAGCAATAGGCTCAATCAAAACTGCTTCATTTTTAAGCTCATTACTTTTTTTAGACTCACACAAGCTTCACTTGATGATGTGATAATGTCTTTGGGCAAATTAAAAACACATTTACTCTTTCTCCTAACTAACACATGTCAGTATTGTTATGTAGGATATCCTGAGCAAAGAACAGAGTGCATTTGCCTTGTAATTTTGTGCATTGTTATTTGTGCTTTGTGTTTACTTATTCCTTTTAGATACTAATGAATATATGCAGACTATTTTTAATACTAATTAAAAATATATAATACAAAGAATCATATCTGCTTTTGTGATTTCAGAAAACACGTTGGCATTGTGCTCCCCCACAACTCAAATATATGCATTTATATTTACATTTTCTTACTTTCTTTTAAATGTGCAAATGTTTAATACAAAATAACATTTCATGATGTACCATAATAAGTAACATTTTTCTTTTGTTAGAAGTTTCATATTATACATATTGAAACTAGCAATGCTTTTATTTCTTTTCTTTTTCTTTTCTTTTGACAGTAGGTTTATTTTTTCCCAAAGGAAGAAAGGTGCATATCAGGGATTTAATTGCAGTTACAAATAATTCTATCATTAGTAGTAAATAGTACAAAAAAATCTCTATTTATATAATGAAAGTACAGAGCAAAGAATATATTTTCCAAGGAAGTACAACTAGGAATTTACAATCTTTCCTTCCTGTATTTCCTTTCTCAAAGGACAAGAGTTTTGACTGAATTATAATCAATAGTGATTATAAATAGGTGCAAGTGTATTTGCACTCCCACAATTCTTTTTTAAACATCTTTATTAGAGTATAATTGCTTTACAATGCACATATTCTAAGGTATCATTCAGAAATGAAAGCATTAGTTTCTGCCTTATAACAGAAAAGTTAGTTTCTGCTTTTTTTCTGTTATAAAGCAGAAACTAATGCTTTCACTTCTGAATGACACCTTAGAGTATGTGTTTATTGTTAATATCATGTTATGCATTTACAAAGATTAGGATTAACACAGATGAGTTGTAACAAGCTTTAAAATATTAATGCTATATAGAGAAGGCCAACACATTAAAAAAATTGTTTAACAAAAAGTTGCAACAGTTTTCATACTCAGGTTAAGTGAGGGATGTGGTAGCAACATTTTGAATGTCTTTAATTACTCTTACTTCTCTTTTAGATTTGGGGAGTTATTGGGCTTGAAAAAAAATAGAATTCATCTCATTCCCAAATGTTTTGTTTCAGGAGTTCAAATTTAATTATTCTTTCAGCTGTTTAGATTTCAAATTATATTTAGTTTCATTTAAACCTTTTATTATCACACATTTCTCTTGAAAAATATTCTTGAATAAGATTCAAATAAGGCAAACTAAACATATGAATTATAAGATAATTTATGCATAAGTGAACCCTGGGACAATTTTTAAAAAGATAATTTATGCATAAGTGAACCCTGGGACAATTTTTAAAAATCAAATCAAAATTGAGATGTAGACAAAGAAGTTTTATTGCAAATTCTGAAAAAAAGAATAATGGCCTACATCTGAAAAAGACTTAGAACCCAGTTTTCTGTACTTTTATGTTACCAATATTCTATAATTTAAAGAAATTCAGTACATTAGAAATACTTTGATCCCACTTTTCTTCCTTGAAATTATTAAACAAACCAAACTAAGATTTGGAACTATAATTAAATATGATAATACTTTGAATGATTTTTAAAATTCTCTGAGATTTTCTAACATAAATTGAGCTTACTGTGTTAAAAACATCTAATGTTATATATATACATATAATGTGTATAATTATAAAAATAATATATATAATTGTATTATATATAATATATAAAACATGTCATAAATGCCAACATATTTATTATTTCTCATGAAAATATATTCTTGAATATCTTTTCAAATATGTCTGTTACAGAAATATATACATATATATAGCATAAATCTATACTTGCATTTTCAATCATAAATGACTTTACTGCAAAATATATCTACATATAAAGATAGAATTTGAGGAGAATTTTTAATGCAGCTATTTGAAATATATACAACCTACATGTATGGTAATGAGAACATTAGTTCCTTGGTGGAACATTAACAAATACAGGTGAGAGAGTGTTAAATGCTCTTACAGTAAAAGCAAAGATAAATTAAATTTGAATAAATTAATTTTTGGAAAAAATGATGATTTTTAAAAAAATTTTATTGAAGTATATTTGATTTAAAATACTGTGTTAATTTCAGGGTAGAGCAAACTGAGTCTGTTATACATATACATATACCCACTCTTTTTTAGATTCTTTTCCCATATAGACCGTTACAGAGTATTGAGTAGAGTTCACTGTGTTATACAGTAGGTCCTTATTAGTTATCTATTTTATATACAGTAGTGTGTATGTGTCAATCCGAATCTTCCAATTTATCCCTCCTCCCCCTACCCCTGGAAACCATATGTTAATTTTCTACATCTGTAAATCTATTTGTTTTGTAGATAAGTTCATTTGTACCCTGCTTTTAGATTCCACATATAAATCACATCATATAATATTTGACTTACTCAGTATGAAAATCTCTAGGTCCATGCATGTTGCTGCAAATGGCATTACTTGCTCTTTTTTATGTCTGATTAATATTCCATTGTGTATATGTACCACATCTTTATCCATTCCTCTGTTGATGGACATTTAGGTGGCTTCATGTCCTGGCTATGATAAATAGTGCTGCAATGAACAGTGAGGTTCATGTATCTTTTTGAATTATGGTTTTCTCTGGATATATGCCCAGGAGTGGGATTGCTGGATTATATGGTAGCTCTATTTATTTATTTAAGGAAACTCCATACTGTTTCCATAGTGGATGTACCAGTTTACATTACCACCAACAGTGTAAGACGGTTGTCTTTTCTCCACACTCTCTCCAGCATTTATTGTTTGTAGATTTTTTGATGATGGCCATTCTGTGCAGTCTGAGGTGATACTACATTGTAGTTTTGATTTGAATTCCTTTAATACTTAGTTAAGTTGAGCATCTTTTCATGTGCTTTTTAGCCAACTGTGTGCCTTCTTTGGGAAATGTCTATTTATATCTCTCTCCATTTTTTGATTGGGTTGTTTGTTTTTTTATTGATATTGAGCTGCATGAACTGTTTGTATATTTTGGAAATAATTCCCTTGTCAGTTGTTTCATTTGCAAATATTTTCTCTCATTCTGAGGGTTGTCTTTTAGTTTTGTTTATGGTTTCCTTTGCTGTGCAAAAGCTTTTATGTATAATTAGGTCCAATTTGTTTATTTTTGTCTTTATTTTTATTATACTATGGGGTGGATTGAAAAATATCTTGCAGCAATTTATGCCAGAGAGGGTTCTGCCTATGTTTTCCTCTAAGAGTTTTATAGCATCTAGCCTTACATATGATCTCTAATCAATTTTGAGTTTACTTTTGTGTATGGTTATAGGAAGTTTTATAATTTCATTCTTTTACATGAAATTGTCCAATTTTCCTAGCACCACTTACTGAAGAGACTTTTTTCCATTGTATATTCATGTCTCCTTTGTCATAGATTAGGTGCACGGGTACCTCTAGATTTTCTATCCTGTCCCATTGATCTATATTTCTGATATCATGCCAGTACCATACTGTATTGATGACTGTAGCTTTGCAGTATTGTCTGAAGTCAGGGAGCCTGATTCCTTCAGATCCGTTTTTCTTTTTCAAGATTGCTTTGGCTAGTTGGGGTCTTATTGTTTCCATCCAAATTGTAAAATTTTTTTTCTAGTTCTGTAAAAACGTCACAGGTAATTTGATAGGGATTGTATTGAATCTGTATATTGTTGGGTAGTATAGTCATTTTCACAATATTGATTCTTCCATTCCAAGAACGTGATATATTTCTCCATCTGTTTGTATCATCTTTGATTTCTTTCATCAGTATTTTATACTTCTCTGAGTACAGGTTTTTTACCTCCTTATGTAGCTTTATTCCTAGGTATTTTATTCTTTTTGATGCTATGGTAAATGGGATTGTTTCCTTGATTTCTATTTCTGATATTTAGTTGTTAGTGTATAGGAATGCAAGAGATTTCTGTATTAATTTTAAATCCTGAAACTTTAACAAATTATTTGATGATCTCTAGTAGTTTTCTGGTAGCATCTTTAGGGTTTTCTATGTATAGTATGATATCATCTGCAAGCAGTGACAGTTTTACTTCTTTTCCAATTTGGATTCTTTTTATTTATTTTTCTCAGATTGCCATAGCCAGGACTTCCACAAATAAGTTGAATAATAGTGTTGAGAGAGGACATCCTTGTCATGTTTCTGATCTTAGAGGAAATGTTTTCAGTTTTTCACTGTTGAGAATGATGTTTGCTGTGGGCTTGTCATATGTGGTCTTTACTATGTTGAGGTAGGTTCCCTCTATGCCCACTTTCTGGTGAGTTTTTATCATAAATGGATATTGAATTTGTAAAAAGCTTTTTCTGCACCTATTGAGATGATCATATGGTTTTTATTCTTCAATTTATAGATGTAGTGTATCACACTGACTGATTTGTGAATATTGAAGAATTCTTGCAACACTGAGATAAATCCCACGTGATAATGTTGCATGATCCTTTTAAGGTGCTGTTGGATTTGGTATGCTAGTATTTTATTGAGGATATTTGTGTCTATATTTATCTGTGATATTGGCTTATAATTTACTTTTTTTATTATATTTTTGTCAAGTTTTGGTATCCAGGTGATGGTGACCTCATAGAATGATCTTGGGAGTATTCCTTCCTCTGCAATTCTTTGGAAGAGTTTCAGCAGGGTAGGTGCTAACTCTTCTGTAAATGTTTGATAGATTTCACCTGGGAAGCCACCTGGTCCTGACTTTTGTTTGTTGGATGATTTTTTTTAATTATTACAAAAACACTTCAAGAATTTAATGCATTAATTACACACTCTCAGAGTCTGAACACTTCATGTTGTGGGCTACCACATCTATTTGTTTAACTTTAAGCCCTCTCTCACCCAAGTGACAGTCCTATATTTCTACTACATATCTCACCTCCTCAAATTCAACCTATCCAAATCCAAACTGACTTTCTATCAGAACTTCCATCCATCTACAGATGGAAGATCCTATGAATTATAATTACCTGTGGGCCATTTGATCATGCCACCGGTTTTAAACAGGCTAGTGTGATTTCTCCACCACTGGCCAATCCTATCTAATTATTTATTTATTTGATTATTTGTTAATTTATTTAAACATCTTTATTGGAATGTAATTGCTTTACAATGGTGTATTAGTTTCTGCTTTATAACAAAGTGAATCAGTTATACATATACATATATCTCCATATCACCTCCTCCTTGTGTCTCCCTCCTACATTTCCTATCCCACCCATCTAGGTGGTCACGAATCACTGAGCTGATGTCCCTGTACTATGTGGCTGCTTCCCACTAGCTATTTATTTTACATTTAGTAGTATATATAAGTCCATGCCACAAACTCACTTCGTCTCATCTTACTGTTCCCCATCCCCATGTCCTCAAGTCCATTTGCTACGGCTGTGTATTTATTCCTGTCCTGCCCCCAGGTTTCAGAACCCCTTTTTTTCTTTCTTGTTTAGATTCCATATATATGTGTTAGCATATGGTATTTCTTTTTTTCTTTGTGACTTACTTCACTCTGTATGACAGACTCTAGGTCCATCTACCTCACTACAAATAACTCAATTTCATTTCTTTTTTGGCTAACATTCCATTGTATATATGTGCCACATTGTCTTTATCCATTCATCTCTCACTGGACACTTAGGTTGCTTCCATGTCCTGGCTATTGTAAATAGAGAAATGAACATTGTGGTACATGATTCTTTTTGAATTATGGTTTATTAAGGTATATTCTCAGTAGTGGGATTGCTGGGTCGTATGGTAGTTCTATCTTTAGTTTTCTAAGGAACTTCCATATTGTTTCACATACTGGTTGTATCAATTTACATTCCCACCAACAGTGCAAGAGGCTCCCTTTTCTCCACACCCTCTCTAGCATTTATTGTTTGTAGATTTTTTTAATGATGGTCATTCTGACTGGTCTAAGGTGATACCTTATTGTAGTTTTGATTTTCATTTCTCTAATGATTTTGATGTTGAGCATTGTTTCATATGTTTGTTGACAATCTGTATATCTTATAGAAGAAATGTCTACTTAGGTCTTCTGCCCAATTTTGGATTGGTTTGTTTGTTTTTGATATTGAGCTGCATGAACTGCTTGTAAATTTTGGAGATTAATTGTTTGTCAGTTGCTTCATTTGCAAATATTTTCTCCCATTCTGTGGGTTGTCTTTTTGTCTTGTATATGGTTACGTTTGCTGTGCAAAAGCTTTTAAGTTTCATTAGGTCCCATTTGTTTATTTTTGTTTTTATTTCCATTTCTCTAGGAGGTGGGTCAAAAAGGATCTTGCTGTGGTTTATGTCACAGAGTGCTCTGCTTATATTTCCTCGAAGAGTTTTACAGTGTCTGGCTTTATATTTATGTCTTTAATCCATTTTGAGTGCATTTTTGTTCGTGGTGTTAGGAAGTGTTCTAATTTCACTCTTTTACATGTAGTTGTCCAGTTTTTCCAGCACCACTTATTGAAGAGACTGTATTTTCTCCATTGTATAGTCTCGCCTCCATTATCAAATATAAGTTGATCATATGTGCATGGGTTTATCTCTGGGCTTTCAATCCTGTTTCATTGATCTATATTTCTGTCTTTGCACCAGTACCATACTGTCTTGATTACTGTAGATTTGTAGTATATTCTGAAGTCAGGGAGCCTGATTCCTCCAGCTCCATTTTTCTTTCTCAAGATTGCTTTGGCTATTCGGGGTCTTTTGTGTTTCCATACAAATTGTGAAATTTTTGTTGTAGTTCTATGAAAAATGTCATTGGTAGTTTGATAGGGATTGCATTGAATCTGTAGATTGCTTTGTGTAGTATAGTCATTTTCACAATGTTGATTCTCCCAATCCAAGAACATGGTATATCTCTCCATCTGTTTCTATCATCTTTAATTTCTTTCATCAGTGTCTTATAGTTTTCGGCATACAGGTCTATTTTCTCCTTAGGTAGGTTTATTCCTAGGTATTTAGTTCTTTTTGTTGCACTGGTTAATTTCTCTTTCAGATTTCTCATCACTAGTGTATAGGAATGAAAGAGATTTCTGTGCATTTGTTTGTATCCTGCTACTTTACCAAATTCATTGATTAGCTCTGGTAGTTTTCTGGTAACATCTTTAGGATTCTCTATGTATAGTATCATGTCATCTGCAAACAGTGACAGTTTTACTTCTTTTCCAATTTGTATTTTTTTTATTTCTTTTTCTTCTCTTATTGTTGTGGCTAAAACTGTGTTGAATAATAGTGGTGAGAGTGGACATCCTTGTCTTGTTCCTGATCTTAGAGGAAATGATTTCAGTTTTTCACCATTGAGAAAGATGTTGACTGTGGGTTTGTCACATATGGTCTTTATTATGTTGAGGTAAGTTCCCTTTATGCCTATTTTCTGCAGGGTTTTTATCATAAATGGGTGTTGAATTTTGTTGAAAGCTTTTTCTGCATCTATTGAGATGATTATATGGTATTTTTCTCCATCTGTTTGTTAATATGCTTTATCACATTGATTGATTTGCATATATTGAAGAATCCTTGCATTGCTGGGATAAATCCAACTTGATCATGGTGTATGATCCTTTTAATATGCTGTTGGATTCTCTTTGCTAGTATTTTATTGAGGATTTTTGTATCTACGCTCATCAGTGATATTGGCCTGTAGTTTTCTTTCTTTGTGACATCTTTGTCTGCTTTTGGTATCAGTGGGATGTTGGCCTCATAGAATGTGTTTGGAAGTGTTCCTCCCTCTGCTGTATTTTGGAAGAATTTGAGAAAGATAGGTGTTATCTCTTCTCCAAATGTTTGTTAGAATTCACCTCTGATGCCATCTGGTCCTAAGCTTTTGTTTCTTGGAAGATTTTTAATCACATTCTCAATTTCTGTGCTTGTGAGAGGTCAGTTATATTTTCTATTTCTTCCTGGTTCAGTCTCAGAAGGTTGTGCTTTCCAAGAATTTGTCCATTTCTTCTAGGTTGTCCATTTTATTGGCATATAGTTGCTTGTAGTAATCTCTCATGATCTGCAGTGTCAGTTGTTACTTCTCCTTTTTCATTTTTAATTCTATTGATTTGAGTTTTCTCCCTTTTTTTCTTGATGAGTCTGGCTAATGGTTTATCAATTCTTTTTATCTTCTCAAAGAACCAGCTTTTAGTTTTATTGATCTTTGCTATTGTTTCCTTCATTTCTTTTTCATTTATTTCTGATCTGATCTTTATGATTTCTTTCCTTCTGCTAACTTCGGGATTTTTGTTGTTGTTGTTCTTCTTCTTCTTTTGGTAATTTCTTAAGATGTAAAGTTAGGTGTTTTATTTTGAGATTTTTCTGTTTCTTGAGGTAGGATTGTATTGTTATAAATTTCACTCTTAGAACTGCTTTTGCAGCATCCCATAGTTTTTAGGTCATTGTATATTCACTGTCATTTTTTTAAGGTGTTTTTTGATTTCCTCTTTGACTTCTTCAGTGACTTCTTGGTTATTAAGTAGTGTATGGTTTAGCCACCATGTGTATGTATTTATTAAACATATATCCCTGTAATTGATATCTAGTCTCATAGCATGATCAGAAAAGATTCTTGATATGATTTCTATTTTCTTAAATTTACCAAGGCTTGATTTGTGACCCAAGATTTGATCTATCCTGGAGAATGTTCCATAAGCACTTGAGAAGAATGTGCACTCTGTTGTTTTCGGATGGAATGTCCTATAACTATCAATTAAGTCCATCTTTTTAATGTATCATTTAAGCGTGTGTTTCCTTATTTATTTTCATTTTGGATGATCTGTCCAGTGGTGAAAGTGGGGTGTTAAAGGCCTCTACTATGATTTTGTTACTGATGATTCCCCCTTTTATGGCTTCTAGCTTTGCCTTATGTATTGAGCTGCTCCTATGTTGGGAGTGTAAGTTTTATATCTTCTTCTTGGATTCATCCCTTGATCATTAGGTAGTGTCCTTCTTTGTCTCTTGTAGTAGTCTTTGTTTTAAATTCTATTTAGTCTGATATGAGAATTTCTACACCAGGTCTCTTTTGATTTCCATTTGCATGGAATATCTTTTTCCCTCCCCTCAGTTTCAGTCTGTATGTTTCCCTAGGTTTGAAGTGGGTGTCTTGTCAACAGCTATATATATGGGTGTTGGTTTTTTATCCATTCAGCTCATCTATGTCTTTTGGTTGGAGTATTTAATCCATTTACATTTAAGGTCATTATTAATATGTATGTTCCTATTACCAATTTCTGAATTGTTTTGGGTTTGTTATTGTAGTCTTTTCCTTCTCTTGTGTTTCCTGCCTAGAGAAGTTCCTTTAGCATTTGTTGTAAAGCTGGTTTGGTGATGCTGAATTCACTAAGCTTTTGCTTGCCTGTAAAGGTTTTAATTTCTCTGTTGACTCTGAATGAGATCCCTACTGGCCAGAGTAATCTTGGTTGTAGGTTTTTCCCTTTCATCAATTTAAATATATCCTGCCACTCCCTTCTGGCTTGCAGAGGTTCTGCTTAAAGATCAGCTGTTAACCTTATGAGGATTCCCTTGTATGTTATTTGTTGTGTTTCCCTCACTGCTTTTAATATTTTTCTTTGAATTTAATTTTTGATAGTTTGATTAATATGTGTCTTGGTGTGTTTCTCCTTGGATTTATCCTGCATGGGACTCTCTGTGCCTCCTGGATTTGATTAACTATTTCCTTTCCTATATTAGGGAAGTTATCAACTATAATCTCTTCAACTATTTTCTCAGTCCCTTTTTTTTTCCTCTTCTTCTTCTGAGGCCCCTATAATTCGAATGTTGGTGCATTTAGTGTTGTACCAGAGGTCTCTAAAACTGTCCTCAATGCTTTTCCTTCTTTTTTTCTTTATTCTGCTCTGCAGTAGTTATTTCCACTATTTTATCTTCCAGGTCACTTATCCATTTGTCTGCCTCATTTATTCTGCTATTGATTCCTTGTAGACATTTTTAAATTTCATTTATTGTGTGTTTCTCATCATTCTTTGTTTGCTACTTAGCTCTTCTAGGTGCCTGTTAAACGTTTCTTGTATTTTTTCCATTCTATTTCCAAGATTTGGATCATCTTTACTATCATTACTCTGAATTCTTTTTCAGCTGGACTGCCTATTCCCTCTTCATTTGTTTGGTCTGGTGGGTTTTTACTTTGCTCCTTCATCTGCTGTGTGTTTCTCGGTCTTCTCATTTTGCTTAACTTATTGTGTTTTAGGTCTCCTTTTCGCAGGTTGTAGGTTCTTATTTCCCATTAGTTTTGGTGTCTGCCCCCTTTGGCTAAGGTTGGTTCAGTGTGTTGTGTAGGCTTCCTGGTGGAGGGGATTAATGCCTGCGTTCTGGTTGATGAGGCTGGATCTTGTCTTTCTGTTGGGCAGGTCTGCCTCCTGTAGTGTGTTTTGGTGTTTCAGTCACTTTATTATTTTAGGCAGCCTCTCTGCTCATTGGTGGGGTTGTGTTCCTGTCTTGCTAGTTGTTTGACATAGGGTGTCCAACACTGTAGCTTGCTGGTCATTGACTGGAGCTGGATTTTAGCACTGAGATGGAGATCTCTGGGAGAGTTTTCACTATTTGATATTACTTGGAGCTGGGAGGTGTCTTGTTTACCAATGTCCTCAACTCGGCTCTCCCACCTCAGAGGCACAGGCCTGACACCTTCTCAGAACACCAAGACCCTGTCAGTCACGTGGCTGCTAGAGTTGGAGGGTCTCCTGCAGAGGTGGGGGAATGGCTGTAGCTCACTTTGAGGACAAGGATACTGGCAGAACAAGTTCTGGGAAGTACTCTTTGGCATGATCCTTCCCAGAGTCTGCCATTACCCCACCAAATAGAATGTAGGCTCCAGTGCTGTGGATCCTCAGGCCAAACAACCTGTTGGAAAAGTTTTAAACAAAGTTTCAATTTCAGTACTTGTGTTTGGTCTGTTAATATTTTCTATTTCTTCCTGGTTCAGTGTTGGAAGGTTGTATGTTAGTAAGAATTTGTCCATTTCTTGTATTTTCTTCCATTTTATTGGCACATAGTTGCTTGTAGTAGTCTCTTATGATTTTTTTGTATTTCTGTGGTGTCAGTTGTAACTTCGTCTTTTTTGTTTCTAATTTTATTGATTTGAGTCCTCTCCCTTTTTTTCTTGTTGGGTCTGAGTTTTCTTGTTGAGTTAACCGTTTATCAATTTTGTTTATCTTGTCAAAGAACCGGCTTTAATTTCATTGATATTTGCTATTGTTTTCCCCATTTCTATTTTATTTATCTCTGTTCTGATCTCTATGATTTCCTTCCTTCTACTAACTTTGGTTTTGTTTGTTCTTCTTTCTCTACTTTCTTTAGGTGTAAGGATAGGTTGTTCATTTGAGAATTTTCTTGTTTCTTCAATTAAGATTGTATTGATATAAACCTGCCTCTTAGAACTGTTTTTATTGTGTTCCATATGTTTTGGACCATTGTGTTTTCATTGTCACTTTTATCTAGGGTTTTTTGATTTCCCCTTTGGTTTCTTCAGTGATCCATTGATTATTTATTAACATATTGCTTAACCTTCCTCTGTTTGTGTATTTTCCATTTTTTCCTCTAATTTATTTCTAATCTCACAGTGTTGTGGTCAGAGAAGATACTTGATATGACTTCAATATTCTTAAATTTACTGAGACTTGATTTGTGACACAAGATGTGATCTATTCTCAAGAATGTTCCATGTGCACTTGAGAAGAAGGTGCATTCTGATGCTTTCAGATGGAATGCTCTGTAAATATCAAGTATGTTCATCTACTCTAATGTGTCTTTAAGGGTTGTGTTGTCTTATTGATTTTCTGTCTGGCTGATTTATTCATGTTAGTGGGATGTTCAAGTCCCCTACTATTAAAGGATTACGGTCAATTTCTCCTTTTCTGGTTGTTAGCATTTGCATTATAAATTGAGATGCTTCTATTTTGCATGCATATATATTTAAAATTGTTATATCTTCTTCTTTGATTTATCACTTGATCATTATGCAGTGTCCTTCCTTGCCTCTTGTAATACTCTTTCTTTTAAAGTCTATTTTCCTGATATTAGTAGTGTTACTCCAGCTTTCTTTTGATTTCAAATTGAATGGAGTTTCCTTTTCTATTCCCTCACTTTCAGTCTGTATGTGTGCCAGGTCTGAAGTGGGTCTCTTGTGGAGAGCGTATATATGAGTCTTGTTTTTGTATGCATTCAGCCCATCTGTGCCTTTTGGTTGGAGCATTTAATCCATTTACATTTAAGGTAATTATCCATAAGGATGTTTCTATTGTCATTTTCCTAATTATTTTGGGTCTGTTTTATGGGTCTTTTTTCTTCCCTTTATTTTTTGTTCTCTTCTCTTTTATTTTCTGCCTCGAGAAGCTCCTTTAGCATTTATTGTAAAGTTGGTTTTGTGGTGCTGAATTCTCTTAGCTTTTGCTTGTCTTTAAAGGTTTTGATTTCTCCTTTGAATCTGAGTGAGAGCCCTGCTGAGTGGAGTATTCTGGGTTGCAGGCATTTCCTTTTCATCTCTTTAAATATATCATGCTTCTCCCTTTGGGCTTAAGAGTTTCTGTTGAAAAATTAGCTGATAACCTTATGCAGATTCCCTTTATGTTATTTGTTGTTTTTCCCTTGCTGATTTTAATATTTTTCTTTGTATTTAATTTTTGTTATTTTGATTAATATGTGTTTTGGTGTGTTTCTCCTTTGGTTTATCCTGTATAGGACTCTCTGAAAATCCTGGACTTAGGTGACTATTTCCTTTGCCATATTATAGAAGTTTTTGACTGTAATCTCTTCAAATATTTTCTCAGTCCCTTTCTCTTTCCCTTCTTCTTCTGGGACCCCTATAATTTGAATGTTGGTGAGTTTTATGTTGCCCCAGATGTGTCTGATACTGTCCTCATTTAATTATTTTATTCTTTATTCTGTTCCATGGCAGTGATTTACCCCATTCTATCTTCCGGCTCACTACTCCATTCTTCTGCCTCAGTTATTCTGCCAAAGATTCCTTCTAGTATATTTTTCATTTCAGTAATTGTATTGTTCATCACTCTTTATTTTTTCTTTAGTCCTTCTAGATCCTCATTGAATATTCCTGTGTCTTATTGATCTGTGTCTCCATTCTTTTTTCCACGATCTTGGATCATCTTTACTTTTATTACTCTGAATTATTTTTCAGGTAGATTGCCTATCTCTTCTTCATTTATTTGATCTTATTGGTTTTTACCTTGCCCCTTCATCTGCAACATATTTTTCTTGCATCTAATTTTCTCTAACTTAGTGTGTTTGTGGTCTCCTTTCTGCAGCTGCAACGTTGTAGTTCCTCTTGCTCTGGTGTCTGCCTCCTGGTGGGTGAGATTAGTTCAAGGGCTTTGTAGCCTTCCTGGTGGGAGGGACTGGTGAATGTCCTCTCTTTGGTGGAGCTGGATCTTTTCCCTCTGGTGGGCAGGACCATGTCAAGGGGTGTGTTTTAGGGTGTCTTTGAGCTTGGTATGACTTTCGGCAGCCTGTCTCCTGATGGATGTGGCTGTGTTCTTTTCTTGCTGGTTGTTTGGCCTGAAGCATTCAAGGACTGGAGCTTTCAGGCTTTTGCATAGTGCCAGGTCTTGGTGCCGAGATGGGGACCTCCAGGAGAGCTCACACCAATTAATATTCCCTGAGTCTTGGAATTTCCTGGTGGTCCACTGGTCAAGACTCAGTGCTCCCACTGCTGGGGTTCAGCTTTGACTGCCAACCAGGGAACCAAGACTCTGCAAGCCATGCACTGCACTCAAAAAACAAAATGGAACAAAACAAAACAAAACAAGACTGACTGACAAAAATATAAGAAAAAAAGGCAAATAATAAAAGAAAACCAAACAAAATAAAACCAAAGAAAACAAAAAGAAGCAAGAAAACAACTAAGCAAACAAAAAACCAATAACCAAAACAAACAGTAAAAAATGAAACTAACAAAAACAAAAAAACAAAAATTAAATTAAAAAAATAAAAGTAATGTCTTCCTTGGTGGCACAGTGGTTGAGAGTCTGCCTGCTGATGCAGGGGACACGGGTTCGTGCCCTGGTCTGGAAGGATCCCACATGCCGTGGAGCGGCTAGGCCCGTGAGCCTTGGCCACTGAGCCTGCGTGTCCGGAGTCTGTGCTCGGCAACGGGAGAGGCCACAACAGTGAGAGGCCCATGTACCACAAAAAAATAAAAATAAAAACAAAAACATAAAAGTAAAAAAGTAAATATATATATATATATATATATACTAAATTATCTTTAAAAATTAAAAAATTTAAAAACAGCAGCAACAACTCATTAACAACAATTATTCCCTGATGCCTCTTCTACCAGTGTCCTTGTCCCCACCTTGAGCTACAGCTGACCCTTGACTCCCCAGGAGGCCCTCTAAGGCCTCTAAGTAAGTCTCTGGGCCCTCTGTATGCACTGTGTGGGCAGATCAGAGTCTGACCTGACCCAACTCCCATGTGTATGTGCCCACAATGTCCACAGCTCCTAAAGCTAGATCTATCTCAGTTTCAGGATCACTTATTGTCTATTCAGATGTTCCACACTCACTGGGTTTACCAAGCTTATTGTAGGGGTTTAATCTATGGCTTGTTCAACTGCAATTGGAGATTTCAGTTCTTTTTCCTTAGTTATGCAGTCCCTGAGGCTCAGCTTTGGTTTTATCCCTACCTCTGCATGTGGGCCACCCTCAAGAATCTGCTTCCCACCCAGGTGAGAGGGGCAAGGGTAGCTACTGGAAGTCCATTGCTGGCTCATTTTGGTGGGAGGGGAGAGGGCAGTGTCTGACTGGGGCACACATGCTCAATCAGGTGGGTGAGGGATAAGTCAGCAATGACTGGGGCAAACACTTGTTCTGGTGGGACCCCCTCCCAGTGCCCACAGAGGCAGGGAATGGCGTGTGGGGAGAGAGACTGTGATGATGGCCCTGCCTTTCATGTGTCACCCAATAATGGATCCTCGTTTCTATGGTGGTCCAGGCTTCTTCCAGGTGCATTTCGAGTTTCAGAGCTGCTCAGTCCCATCCCCTCAAGCTGTCTCTGCACAGCCAACCACAGTCCTCTCTTTAGGTCCACTCTCCAAACCCGATGTTCTAACACCCAGCTTCTGTCAGCACTGGCAGACATCCATTTCAGGCTAGGGCATGCAGGGCTGTGGCACGGACTGTCTTTGTAAGCCTTGCTGTGTCCTGCCTGCCATACACCAGCTGCTGCACTTTCCTCTGATAGCCCCTGAAGATGCCCTTCTATCTCAGCTGATCTCCCTGCTGGTGAGGAAGCTTCCTTGGATGTGGGAACCTCTCCTCTCCTTCAGCTCTCCCACTAAGGGGTTCAGGTCTTGTCCTGTTTCCTCTTTTTCTTCCGTTTCTCTTGTTCATACTATTAGGTTATATGGGGATATTTTCCTGTCCTTTTAGGTATCCAAGGTCCTCTGCTAGTGTTCAGCAGGTGTTCTGTGCGAATTATTCCATCTGTAGATGTATTCTTTTTTTTTTTTCATTTTTTGTGGTATGCGGGCCTCTCCTGTTGCAGAACACAGGCTCCAGACACACAGGCTCATGGGCCCAGCTGCTCTGTAGCATGTGAGATCTTCCTGGACTGAGGCACGAACCCATGTCCCCTGCATCAGCAGGCGGACTATCAACCACTGCACCACAAGGGAAGCCCTGTAGATGTATTCTTGATGTACTTGTATGGAGAGGTAAAGTCCAGGTCCTCCTCTTCTGCAATCTTGACCTCTCTGATGACTTTTGTATTATCACTGCTACTGTTATATTTTCCCCAGTGAATTTTATAATCTATATTATCATGAAAATTTCCTTATGGATTTTTTTTTAAATTAACAGGTTTCCATCCAGTAATTCAGTGCATTAGAATCAATAGTCTCACATGAAAGAATGAAATATGTTTAATGTCACCTTCATTCATTTACTTGGCTATGCAGAAAATTTAAAACTCCTTCCAGTTTTTGTCACTGATCAAAGAAATATATATTGGCAGATCATGAAGCAGCTTATGCACTTTTATGGGTGTATCAAATTAGATTAGGCACATATGAAGAATAGACAGGGCCTTGATTTTATAGGGGAAAAGACAAGTTGAGAAGGGTTGTCCCTTCTCAACTTCAGAGAGTCCAGTGTAGTTATGGCTCCTCATCTAATGGACTGATTCTAGGCAATAAAAAATTCTCCCTTCCTCCTGATTAGATATGAGTGGCTGTGCATGAAAGTGCCACTTTCAGGGCTTTCTGACTCCACTTAAAATGAGGTTTCCTTTATTTATTTTCATATAGATAAAAAGGTAGAAAATAAATTAGATAATTCACTTATGATCTTTAAGAAAGAGAATGGCAAAGTCTTACTTGTGTTTTAGAGACACAGCTGTATAAGTAACTGCTGATACAGATTTACTGGTGCAGTGAAATAAAATTCTGTTCCTTTAAAAACAATTTCCCCCTGTTGATTTTGCCTCCTTCACTTTGACATCCACTGCACTCCAAAGGAAGGATAATATGCTAATCTAAATGTCTCAATCTTATTCTCACTCTGTTGGCTGACTAATTCAGAATACTGAAATAAATCCACAACCCAAGTGTATTTAGTTAGCATTTGTAGTGATTAACATGGGAAGACACAACTAAACAAGACAAAAGCACCTTATAAGGAAACTCTCGTGAGCTTTCGATATCAGTTTTTAAGTCACATTTTAAGTCACACAATTATAAGACAAAATGTGATGGGTTGCATTGCTGGCTCTTTGTTATACACAAGGAAGGAATTCATTCAGATCATAAAAGGCTAATAATGAAGGGCCTCAAACTGTAAGCCACTGGTGCACCCCAGGAGGCTTTGATATCAGAGAAACCACAATAAGATGTAAGAGTTCCACATATGAAAAGAGAAAGACAGAAAGAAAGAAGACTCAATTCTTACAGATCATGAAAGTTGGGACTTGCACTAGCAAATGGATTTTCTGTTCTTCCCTCTTGTCACAAAAAAATTCTGTTCCTACTACCAAAAATAATCATTTTACATTTGCTCTGTATATACCACATGTTTCTTTTTCATGGACTTTAGTGTTTTTATCAGTTTCTCCACTACTCCCACCCTGTGAAATTGTGATTTGTAATAAGAAATATATATTTGGTCTTCATCCCACTTTCTGGCACAGAAGTCCTAAAACCCTTGGAATTTCCTAAGTGAGGAGAGCTTAAAGGTGTCTCTTGTCATGTTAATGAGATTTTGGGGCCTCACTTAAGGATAAGGGATGGTAGCCAGGAGAAACAACCAAGTGATTAGAGGTGTGAAACTTTCAGTCTCACTCTCATGACCTCCAGGGCAGGTCAGGGGAGAGGGGCTGGATGTTAAATCAGTTGTCAATGGCCAATGATTAAATTAATCACTCCTGTGTAATGAAGCCTCCATAAAAACCCAGAAAGCTTCCAGGTTGGTGAACACGTGGAGACTGGGGGAGAAACATGGAAGAAGCTCCATATCCCTTTCCCATGTCTTGCCTTATATATATCTTCCATCTGACTATTCCTGAATTACATCCTTCTGTAATAAACTGGTGATCTAGTAAGTAAAATGTTTCTCTGAATTATGTAAGCTTCTCTAGAAAATTAATTGAACCTGAGGTGGTGGTTGTGTGAACCGCCAACTTATAGCTAGTTAGTCAGAAGTACAAGTGACAACATGGGCTCAAGTTTGGTATATTAAGTGTTAGGGGAGGGGGAGCAGAATTGTAGGATTAGTGCTTACTCTGTGAGATCTGACACTATCTCTAGGTAGATAGTGTCAGAATACAGTTGAACTGTAGGACACCAGCTAGTGTTGGAGAATTGCTTGGATGTATGAAGAAAACCACCACCACCACACATTGTAATTGGGTACTAGAATCTATACAGCCTTTCTTCTGAATTGTTCCTAATTTCATACAAATATTGCTTAGTATTCTCTGTCAGACAGCCCTCCTTCAGCATATTTGTTTAGTCGATTTTTGCCTTTTCTTCCTAGTGGATTATAAATCCCACTAGGGCAAGAGTTATCACTATTTGTTAAACTCTCTGTATCTAGTACATAGTTCAGTTCTAGAGACAAAAAAAAAATGCATCCAGAAATCAATGAGGGGTCATTAAAGGATATTTAAGCAAGGGAAATGACATGATTAAATTTGCATTATGTATTGTTCATAGGCTTGTTGGAAAGATCTATAGAATAATATCTTGTGAGAACAATAATTTTTCATTTGGCTTCTCAATCTCCTGCATCTTTAATTTCCTCCTCTATGCTACATTATTTTCATGAGGATGAAAACATGCTACCACACTCATAGAAATCTTCAATGAACCCATCTCCCTTCCAGCAGCATCCAAGTTTGCACACAGACCTCTAGAATAAAAAAAAAAAACTCTTCAAATATTAAAGGTATTCCCTTCTTTATTTCTATTACATTCTTAACATTTCACATCTCATTCTTTCCAATATTTAAGGAAAAATATTTATTAAAATATACCAAATTCTTGGAAAGGAACACAATCATAAGTCTACATGTTGATAAGTTTTTTACAGAAGGAAAATAAGTGTGTAGTCATCAACATTATCATGTGTTGACCTGAAATAAATAGATGCCAAATATTCTCCAGTGAAGATGGGTTTATCTGGGATCAGCAGAAAATTGCAATTTGGGGTCTGTGACCATTGCCAGCCATGAGCAAGTTCCTACATGACAGGAACATGAAAGAGAACACTTTCCTACATGAAAGAGAACACTTTTATAGAGGGGGAAAGGAAATCAGTTGGGCTATAATTATAAAGCGTCCATGTCTTTTCATTTGCTGAGTCCATGCCAGGAAAAAAGAGGAGTCTTTCTTCTTCCTGTTGGACTCTGCTATCATTGTAGGGTTTGAGAGCTCCCCCTTCTGGTCTCCTGATTATTTAATTGAAGATTCAGTTTATTATTTTTTTTTACATTTCCCCCTTTTGAGCAAGATCATCTTCTGAAAACTTTGTTGATAAGGAGTCAGGTTTTCTAGTTTCAGTGTTTTTTGTCCACTGATGGCAGAAAGGACCTTCATGGATGTAGTGTCTCACAGTGGAAGGAAAGTGCACAGATTGGAAAGTTCTTGAGGTCACATTTGTGTAACACTGAGGAGTAGGAGTTAAACTCTTAGACAATTTTTTATCTAAAGTTCATGTGTTATCAAGATCATTTGAAATGCTTTACTATCATTAAAGTCTTGGTGACAAACTTTGGACAGTCCTGGACTGGGTAACTTGGGAAATCTGTCTCATCAGTTTTTGTCTACATCAATTCTGGGAAATCTTTACTTTAAGTCAGCATTTGGTGTGAAGGTTCAGTAAGAGTTCTATGTTTTCTTTAGATGTTTCATGTGAATCTCAGAGTCCCTTCCTTGGAGTTTCATGGCACAAGTTTTCAAGCCATACCTGATAGGTTGAAGAGAGGCCTCCAAAAGTATATTTTCTAACAAACAAAATCTCTAGTTTGCAAGGTGTGATGCTTAAGGTCTTCATCTCCCAAAATCACGCTATGAAAAGATTAACCTACCAAAGCTTGGTTATTTTTAATAGAAGCAATTAGGCCTTTGGAATATTGGAGTATCTCTCCTTTTATCTGTGGTGGGTCAAAAGAAGCAGGAGACAAGTGTATTGGATACCTGTGACTACTTCAAAAATAAGTTTCAAAAGGGGTGAATCTAAGATTTAGAAAGACCAATGGAAATGCTTTTGGCCAAGATATTCAGAGGGCTTCCACAAATTTTGCCAACTGAGTCCTTGATTATGAAATAAGTTTCTTGATTACTTTGAAATTTGAGAGGAGTTACCCAGGTAGAGATAATCTTCTCCAAAAGGACATTAGCCACAGAAGATTCAGTAACCTGTCTGTAAAGGAATGTTTCAGTCTAGTGTGAAAACATACAGACCAGGACTAAAACATATTTATATCCCTTAGATGAATAAAGTTGTATGAGATCCATTTGCAAGACCTTGAATGGTCCATTAGGCAGTTTACTGTCCAGGAGCAGTAAAAAGAGGCTTTTCTGGGTTGTACTTTGTATGAGAGGGACAAGTGAGATATGCATTTTGTGCAGCCTTTAAATGTTTCACCACCAGTGTTAAATCATAAATGCTATCATTTTGTTAGACCAATGATTTAATGCCTGTATAGTAGTGAGGAGTAGGAATTTTAGAATCTCTGGTAACACTGTGTTGTTATTTAGTCCAAACCAGAGCTTTCTCTTTTTCATCCAACCAACAAGTATTGTTGAATTGGCAATCTTTTATTTTTCCTTTTTTCTGAGGCCAATTGTTGGGCTTCTCTAGCCACATCTTCTGAATTATCATTTGGAGAAATAACCCTTTGGATCATGACAGATTTGGCTTCATATTGATCCCTTTAAGGGCAAATTTTCTTGTGGACATATCAATAAGGTGATTTCCATTATCTTCCATATAATCAAGTAGAGAATGACCCGAATCCTAATAATAGCTAAAGTGGTAGGTAAAAGTATTTCATCTAATAATTTATGAGCATAGAGGTCATTTACAATTTTATTTCTGTAAGTAAGGAAGCCATATTGCATCCATAGCATTCAATAAATATAAAGACATATCTATTATCAGTATAAATATTGGCAGTTTTGTCCTTGGCTGAAGTACAAACCCACGTAAGAGTGCATAGTTCAGCCTATTGGACTGAAGTAGCCTTAGGTAAAGATACTGCCTCAACTGAATCAGAAGGAGTTGCAGTAGCATGCCTAGCACAATTTTTATCATTGTCACTTTTTAAAATAAGTGCCATCAGTGAATCATGAGAAGTCTGCACTCTTAAGAAGGTTTCTCATAGATCATTACAAGGAGTCAGGAGGATGTCTGTCAGCATTAAGCAGTCATGAGGGACTTCATCAGTGATGGAAAGGAAAAGGGTAGCAGGGTTAAGGTTATCATAAAGTAAGAGTTGTGTGTGAAGCAGTTAACAAAAGACTTCATAGGTGGTGAGGGAGCTGAGAAATGTTGAGTGTGTTGATAATTCAGGAGAGATGTTTTGGCAAGAGGTACAAAAATGGTTAAAGGTGATCACATAACAATTTCCTCAGTGGTCTAACCAAAGGGTAGTGGTCATAATGGCTCTAAGGCAAAGGGGTATCTCTGTTCCACAAGGGCCAATTGTTGATTATAATACCATATGGGTCGATGGTTGTCCCCACATTTTTGGGGTAGTACCTAAAGGACATTTTCTTCTTTTCATATAGAAAAATAAAAAACGGAATCTGTTAATTGGGATGCTCAAGGGCTTGTGGGTTTATCAACTCTCCTTTATGGCCTCAAAATATATGTTGACTAGTTCTCACAAAACTGGCTCATAATTTGGCTATAAGAAAAAATATTGGAATCCAATTTTGGCAATAACCATGTAGCCTGAGAAAACCTCACATTTGGCACTTTATTTGGGGTTTGGAGAAACTTAGGACACCATAAATTCTATCTGGATCTAAGTGTAGCCCTTGTTCAAATATCAGATCCCATATATATCAAGCTTGAATTTGGGCACTGCAATTTCACTTTGGTTGCATTGTGTGTCTCTAAGGATAAAGGCTTTTGCAAGTGGATGCTGTCTTCCTATAAGGAGGCTTAAGAAAGAGCAAAAAAAACAAATCATTCACATATTGCAACAAAGTAGAACCTGTAAATAAATCTATATCAATAGATCAGCCTTCAGGATTGTGAGGAATAAGAAGATCTTTGAGTAAAACCCTGAGGCATTAGTATCCAGGTGAATTGCTTTTCTTCCCAAGTGAATACAAAAATTATTGACTATCTTCATCAACTGGAATACTAAAGAATGCACTGCATAAATCAATTACAGTAACAAATTTACTTCCAGTGGGAATGGATTTTAGTAACATATGAGGCTTAGGAACAACAGAGTGTCAAGGAATAATATTGCATATTGCTCAGAGGTCTTGGATAAGCCTCCACACTGAGGACTTATGTTTTCTCACCTGTAAAATGTGAGTGGTATAAGGGTTTCTACAAGGAGTAGTGAGCCCTTGCCCCTTGTAATCTTTTAATATGGGATTTATGTTTCAAAATGCTTCCTTACTTACAGTGTATTGATTAACTCTGAGAGGAGTTTTTAAGGGATATATTTGAATCTCATGGGAGGTGCACTGTGAATTTTGCCAATATCAGTCAGAGGTTTTGCCTATAAAGAAATTTGGAGCTGATTCAGTAGGAACAAATGATCAGTTTTCCCCTATTCAGCTCTAGTGCCATCAGAGGTGGAATAAGTAAAAGATGTCAAAGTGTTAGTTAATTCACCTGATTGGTTACTCTGATAGCTAATGCCAAATCCTTGAATTATTTTCCCCCTTAGGAGAAAGAAATTTTGGCATGATACTTCTGTAGGAGGTCTTGGCCTAACAAATGGGTAGGAATGGAGGAAGTAGGGAGAAAAGGGTCTGCATCTCTCAAAAAGCTTAAACAAAAGGAGTAGGTTTAGAGACAGGGAACTCTTTAGGTTCATTAGACATCCCCACTGTTTAAACTGTTTTAGTACTCTGAGGCAGGGGCTCTTTTATAATATTTGAGCTAAGCACTGAGAATGTGGTACCAGTGTCAATTAGGACTGGAGAAATGTTTCTCCAAACAATTAAGAGGAGGATTGTAAAGAGCCTCTGTAGTTCTTTGGATCCCCATCATTAAGCATTGGGAGGATTTTGGAAAGGCTGTTAGAGAGCTGTAGGTACCTAAAGCACTTAAATTTGTAACAATCTGATTTTCAGCTTCTTGACTTTTTGTAAGAATAGCATAAACTAGGAGGATTTTAGTTTCATTTAGGAGCCTTCATTTGCTGGAGTTGAAGACTAACAGTTTTGGTGACTCATCTAGGGTACAAGAGAGCTGGTTTACCAGATTAGCTAAATCTAGAATAGACATAGTTTCCTATTCTTCCTGGTCCTTTTTACTAGAAGGGAATGGTTCCAGTTCAGTCCATTAATAATCATATAGTAAAGAGTTACCTGGGTAATCAGTGTCTGGAAGGAAGACCAGAAGTTTCTTTAAAAAGAATCTGAAGTTGATCATAACATTCATGAACAATGTCATCAGATTTTTTGTGTGTGCATGCCTGAGTTTTGCTCCAATCAACAGGTTTTGGAAAAGTCCTAGGAACTGCTTGATAAATTTGACAAGCAATTGCTCAAGCCTGATTACATAATAAGTTGGTGGGTTTGTCTCCTTGTTGTATTTCTAAAGACTTTTCAGGATTTTCCCAATCAGCAGTTTTCATCCAATGCTAAGTCTGGCCTTCACTGACAAACCTATGAACAAGATGATGTAAGTCAGAGAAACCAGGTTGATAAGTATGAATGATTATTTTAAGTTCTTCAGAAAATCTGTGAGGATCTTCAGATGCTTTGGGAAAATTTTTGAGCATGGCCTGAAATTAAGCATTAGGGAAAAAATTAAGAAAATTAAGAAAATTAAAAAAATTAAGAAATTAAAGGTTTAGCCTCTGGATCCTCAGAAGGTTTAATTTTACAGCAACAAGTTCTGATAAATTCAGAGGAAAAGGAAGTGGAGAGAGTTTTAGAGAAAACGTAAAGTTTGGTGAGAGACTTAATATAGAAGAGCTGAGTAGAGGTGGAGTAGGCATCACGGAAAGAAATGAGGAAGATAACATCAGAGGCAGAGTCTGACCATGAAGAACCAAGGAAATGAAACAAGTTGGTACCAGAGGCAGAGCCTGAGACAAAAAAGTAAAGGAAGAAGAACCTGGGGCTTTGGGAAACATTTTATCTTTCTTTAATCATTTGTTTGTCTCAGTTAATCTTAAAATCTTACTTTGCAGAGAGACAATTTTAACTTTTGATAAAGTTTGGAAGCCTCAAGATACCAATTGAAATAGGCATATAATTTAGTTCTGAAACTTTTGAGCTATTGTGGTCCAGTTCAGTGTATAAGAAAATTATTTAGGGATTTCAAAAATTCCCCATAATGGCCATTGACATTCTAAATTGTCTTTGATCAAGTCAGTCCATTTATTTAGAAACATGCAAAAGGAAAACTACAGTTTTTAACCATAAGATTGACCAGCATTGCAGTAGGGGGCATGCCCTCACAATATTTAGATAACTGGGAGCCCATTTATCAGAGTAAAAGTTTCCCATTTTCTCTAGAGTGAAAGAAAAATTTTCAAAGCTCAAGCAGCTTACATCACGAACAGCTCAATTCATACTGTTTGCAAACCTAAATACCAGCCAGGTCTAAGGAAACAGCTTAGTCCCAGAGAAGCCAAGCCAAGGGCTTTTTCAGCCAGTTTCCAGCAAAGACCCTTTTTAAAGAAGTAAGCTAAAGGATGGGAAAAACAAACAAACAAAAAACAGTTTCAGTGAAGCAGCCCCTGTTCCTGAAACAACTCAGTTTGAAACCATGGCAAGCCACGTGCAAATTCCCACATGACAAGGGAAAAAGAACACTTTTATAGAGGGAAAAGGAAGTGGGAGGGCTATAGTAAACATAGTTCATGGATTTTTACTGGCAGAGAACATGCCAGGAAAGAAGAGAAGTCTTTCTTATTCATGTTGTGCTCTGGTATTATTGCAGGGCCTCCAAAATCTATTTAAATGAGGTTTCTGTTGATTAATTATTACACATTATTTTGAAATTTCCCAGAACCTCAAAAACTTTCCTGTGCACTTTCCTAGACACGATACATCAAAGCTGAACAATACCAATATTTCTATTACAGTAGAATAATTTTACTGCTTTTAAATATGTTTTCATGATTCTGTAATTGTTCATTTTTCATTTCTGTATAAAATTAAACAGCATGAATGAGCCTCCATTTATTTTTTCTACTATTACTGATTGATATTTTGTTTGTTTCAAGTTTTTTTAAGTAGAAAAATCTTTCTATGTATATTTTTGCACGTGTTGTTTGGTACACATATATAACATTACTATTGGGAGTGGAATCCCACATAATTATAGAATTACTAGAGCATAGTATACGTACACATTAGGATTTAACAAATACTGGACAAAATTTTTATGAAACATTTGTACCAATTTATAGCTTCATGGGAAAATTGTAATGAAATCAGTTGTTTCAAATTATCATCAATACCATATACTTATTGACATATATACACTACCAAATGTAAAATAGATAGCTAGTGGGAAGCAGCTGCATCACACAGGGAGATCAGCTCAGTGCTTTGTGACCACCTAGAGGAGTGAGATAGGGAGGGTAGGAGGGAGGGAGATGCAAGAGGGAAGAAAAATGGGGATATATGCATATGTATAATTGATTCACTTTGTTATAAAGCAGAAACTAACACACCATTGTAAAACAATTATACTTCAATAAAGATGTTTAAAAATATATATACTTATTCTTTATAATATTGAATATTGAGGTGGATATAAGATGAAATTTTGCTGCTGTTTAAATTACATTTCTGTTAACAAGCTATTGTAAATTTTTTTAACATGCATTTTAAACATTTTTGTTTTCCTCTTTTAAGAATTACCAGACACCTTTCATCTATTTTACATTGAGTTTTCAGTCTTCTTTTAGTTTTAGAAATTCTTATATTCTATTTAAATATTTTTATCTGTAAATATCTTGCTGTTTTCAGCTTCCTCTTTCATTTGATCTTCTGAGATTTTTGAATAGATGGTATTAATTTTTGAGATGAATTTGGAGATAGATATGTGTACAATATTGAGTCCTCTGAGACATTAAAACAACTTGACCATGATATTTTATACATTATATTTGTTTATGTATCACTGGACTCTTTTAGTTAATATTCTTTTAGGTTCACGTTTAATCAATAAAACTTTTTATTAAGATTTTATGATCTTGGACAATTTCCTGAAACACTCTGACACGTCACTGAATTTTTTAAAATTTCTTTACCATTTTTATTTAAGGTTTTATTAATCTGAAACTGGTTTTACTGTGATGGTATGAGATATACATGCATTTTTTCTTCTTTCCCCCAAGGATAATATTTTTTCTAGCATCATTAGTAAAACATGTGGCTTTCTACAATGATATGCAAAGACACAAATATTTTATATGAAGTGTTATATACCAAGTTATATTTTAGAGTTAGGTTGAAAGTACACACAGACACACACACACACACACACACACACACACACACCAATTTTATTTGGATTTTGAACGAATTGCATTGAATCTACAAAGCAATATGGAAAGAATGGACATATTTATAAAATTGAGTTCTTTAATTACATTATTTTTTCTCAGGAAGTCTTGCACACATTTTTTAGATTACTTACAGATTATCATTTTGTAGCTATAGTAAACAAGATTTTAAAGGTTAAGTTACTGAGCCTGTCTCAATGTAATGAAATGAAAAATTATTTCTCTATTGATATGTTTAATCCAAAACATATAAAATGACTAACCTGTCTTATTAATTCATTTATTTTATCTGTAGATTCTCTAATGTTTCTCAAGGGGGGAAGTTATATAATTATTTAATATTAGCAATTCCTTTCTAATTAAAAAAATGATAACCTTTTTTAACTTTCTCAGTGCATTATTGAGTAGGAGTTATAATAATCAGTATTTTTACTTTCTTATTTTTGATTTTTAAATAAATTAACATTCTCCAATGTCTTATGTAATACAGGGTTTCTGATGCTGTTCTCATCAGGTTAAGGGAACTTGCCTCTATTTTTACATTTTTCAAGTGTTTTATCATGAAATGATACTGAATTTTACCAATGCTTATTTTTTCTGTATTTATTGATACAATATATTAAACCATTTATTTTCCTTTTGAACTCAATATGATCTTAATATTACTTTATTTTCTAGCATTAATTAATCTATTTGTGATTATTTTTTGTTGATCCATTATTTGGTTTTGTTAACTCTTTTAAAGAGGAGATATCACTGTCTCCAAGTTTTTCAGTTAAATATCTTATAAAATTTATTACTTGTGCTTACCAGTTGGATTTTGTTTGACATAAAATAAAGAATGTTGGTGTAATATCCATATAAGTGCACTGATGAAATCTTCTAGTGCATGGAGGAAAATAATACTAGCTAAATGCCACTGGATACATCACAGTGTACACACAAAGAACACATGCTCCCAGAAAAACAAACAAACAAACAAAAAACCTGAGCACAAAGTATCTTTTTGTTCAAACAGGAACTGCTCTAATGGGAGAATTTAGCCCTTATCTTGTCTGAAGGTTACTTAGAACTGCATTGTCATTTAAGATTTTCCCAAACGTCCTTCCTTGTCCTTTCACAGGTTTTAGGCCAGCATCATAGTCTGAAGGCTTTCCCTAGCTATTTCCCTTCCACCTCTTTAATATTCCCTGGTAGTTCGTCCTATAAATCCCTCACATGTGTAATGATCCCTTAGAATCTGCTTCTTGAAGAACACAAACTAACACTGGTGACAATTTTTTTTTCATTACAAACAAAAAACAGATTAGAGACAAACTTTTCAAGTACCATACAGTAGAAATTTAACAAAACTCATCAACATCTCATGGAGCCAAGAAACTTGCTGAGAAAATGTGATTTAACCAGGATTTTGTCTGATGGTTCCAGATATACTGAAATTAACTCATAAAGTTACAGACAAGAAAGAGTGATAAGCTAATGATGAATAAATTTAACAAGGGGGGTGGAGTCAAAATGGCAAACTAGGAGGATGTGGAGTTCATGTCTCCACACAACTAAGGCACCTACCGGGTGCTAGAGGGGGACCATGGACACCTAAGGGGATGGGGGAAACCCCCAAGTAACTGGGTAGGATGTGAGGGGACTAAGGGAGGAAGAGAACCAGGGAGGCCATCAGGAGGGCAGAGGATCAGAACAGAACATGGGTAACATTTCCCCTGCTCACTTGGGCACCAGGGAGCCTGCTGAGGTCCTTGGCCTATTCCTCTGCCCACTGAGACACCCTCCAGACACGTGGGTCCTGAGGGAGTGAGGGGGAGGAAAAGTAAAAGCCCAATGGATGGGACTAGTACCCCTGAGGGGCGGCTGGGAGAGGGGAGGGGTTCCCACACCTTGTGGGCCCCACCTACAGTTAAGGGATCAATGGGTATAGGAGAGACCCTCAGGATATTGCAGGAATTGCAGGGAACATGAGTAGCACTTCCCTTGTCCACTTGGGCACCGGGGAGTCTGTTGGACTCCCAGGTCATATCATCCACCTTTGGAGACTCCTACTGGATGCACTGAGCATAAGCCCTGCCCCACACCCTCACCCAGGGCCTTACCAGTACCTGCCACACTCTGGGACCCCCTCCAACTGTGCTGGGCTTAAACTCCACCCACACACCCCCACCCAGGGCCTTACCTCCAAACTCCCAAACTCCACACCCACTCCAAGGCACTCAGAGGCTTCCCTCAGGCCGTGCTGCCTTTCCCTGTTGCTCTGTGATGACCTAGATGGGTGGACAGGAGAGGAGGGATATCCAAGTGAGAGGAGATATGTTTATAAATATAGCTGATTCACTTCACTGTACAGCATAAACTAACACAACCTTGTAAAGCAATTATACTCCAAATAAAAATATTTTTTAAATTTAGCACTTCATATCTTTTTCTGTGTGTATATATGTGTGTTTGTGTGTAAAATCTGCATATATTTAATCGAAAATCTAACAAGCCCTTATATACGAGCCTTGCTAGGTTTAGTTGTTCAAGCTTTACAATGACATGTTTTGATTAATATTTATAAAACATTACATTTTTTCTGATCAAGAATCTATGGCACACAGAGTAAATAATTTGCACCTGGTTATGATGTTTTTCAATGGTAAAAGAGATTTTCCCTGGCTTGTCTGCCTCCAGAGCTTATCCTATTTAACAAGGTAATGTAGTGTTTCCACTGAATTAAATATAAATAAGGACAATTTTTGTCA
The DNA here is from genome assembly GCF_964165515.1 of Mesoplodon bidens. Lineage (NCBI taxonomy): Eukaryota > Metazoa > Chordata > Mammalia > Artiodactyla > Ziphiidae > Mesoplodon > Mesoplodon bidens. Next base: position 36,724,562 of record NC_138174.1, on the reverse strand, counting down.
AGAAGAATATTCCACATTATTTTATTTTGACACATTAGCAATTTCCATTCCAGAAAAATACTCAAAATTAAGATCAAAGCTTTACACCATGAAATGTAAATCAAGCTTATTAATATTAATTATACCTCATCATATTTGAATGAATGTTACTTATATAATTGTTTACAAATAAGAAGCATTTCATATAATTTTAAATAAATATTCTTTTTAGGTTTCTTACAACATGATTACAATTTTATCTAAGTACTGATTCAGTAGCCTTCAAGCAATAGCAATATAGGATGAATATCTTCAAATATACTGCATTATATTAGGTCAGATTGTATTTATAAACATCTTAAAGTTAGTTTTAAATATGAAACAGGATAGTAAGCACACAAAAGAAAAATCTTCTTCTATATTAAATATTCTGATCCAAAGTTAGAACTATAGTTGAGGACTATTGTCTTTATTCCTTCACCACATTTTCAATTTTGATTGAGTTAATCAATATATTGTAAATAATGAAATGGTAACTATTATAAACTCTGTAAATGTGAAAAAAACATTATTACACAGTTTATTGGAAACAATTTTTAAATGGTAATTATCTTATCACAAACTTTTTAAAACTTGCCTTTGTCTACAGAAAGTTTATGATGTTTCTTTCAGTTTGCCTCAATCTTCCTTTATGGGCTTGCTTTGTATATATATGTGTGTGTATATGTATATATATATATTTTTCTGAATATATCTATTGTGGTCCAGTAGTTTCAGCTTAGTCCAAGCTATAAACACAAATTTAAAAATTACAAAAGGGAATATATCTTAACCTTCAACAAGAAGACTTGAACAATAAAGAATATCCCTAACTGTAAAATAAGTCATTAAAAAATACAATAAAGACTCTTTTTACAAAGTATTTTATGAATTTAGAAGATGTCGAATTCAACACCAAAAGGTAAATAAATTAAAAGTAACAGTATGTTACACGAATGGACGTGGGAGGGATTATAATATTTTAATTTCATCAAAGGATTATCAGGCTATATCTCTGAGAGTACACAGCATCAGCAGAGTTATTTCTATGGGAGTGGTTATTGTATATAAAAAATATGTAAGTTGCTCACTGCGTACAAGAATGTGTGTGTGTGTGTGTGTGTTAAGGTTTTTGAAGTAAATTTAAATTGGAACAATGCAAGTGTGCAACATAGGATACTGAGTATGTAAATTACTTATTATTGTTTATTAGAAATAGTATTTTACAATTTGCTCATAATTGCACTCTATAATTTAATCAATGTTGTTATATTTATCCATGTAGATTTCTTGCACATATTTATTTTATTTCCTTAAAATTAAATCATAAATATATTTAGGTACAATTTTATTTTTTCTTATGTTAACTGTGTTACATCCTATATTTTAATTAACACCATGTAAAGTGTATTTTTTCATTTTACTTCACTTTGTTTCCCTGACCTCTAAAACACTCATATATTTTTTCCTTATTACGGTATTTTTCTTGCTCATACTATTGTGTGTGTTATAAAAATAATGTAATCTAATTGTATAACTCAAAGGTAACAAACAATAAAGATTTGTTTAAAACTTGCTTTCCCACTCATTGCTATATCATGAAAACACAGCTCCTTGAGTTAAAAATTAAATAACTCAATCCTTTGTACAATGGCTTAGTACTCAATAGTAAGGATGTTCTATAATAATTTCACTAATGCTTGGCATTTAGTTAAATTTTAAGTTTATTTTTCTCCCTCAAAAGTGCTGTAATGAATTTTATTGTAGTATGCCCTGGGTATATGGATGCGTTTGTGATGTCTCTCTGTGTATATTTGGTTTCCAGAGACGAGAGAAGTAGGTCAAAGGGTATGTATTATTTGTTACTTTATAAATATTAAAAAGATACACTCCAACATATTTGTTGAAGTTCACATTTCTGGGGCAGTCAGTGAGAGTGGACTTTAGCATACATTCATGATAGCACTTAATTTTTCAGCCATCGACTTATTCTACTTTGAGAGTTAAGTAGTTATGGCTCAGTTATTTTAGTTTGCATTTTCCTGAACACTAAAAAAAAATGAGTGAGTTTTCATGTACTCTGGACATTTACATTTCCACTTCTGAGTATTACTTATCAATAACTCTGCATATGTTTTAATTAAGTTCTCACCATTTATAATTAAATTTAGGAACTATGTAAGTTTTAGAAACTACTCATTATGCTACCATTTGATTTTCATATATCTTTATTAAAATGATTTTCTCTTGTTTTTAGAGAGCAAAGGTGGCAATACTCAACAAAAGACAGATAAGGGCATTGGATAATAATAAAGAGATCAATAAAAGAAGAGGATATTACACTCATTAACATATGTGCACCCAATACAAGATCACCTATATATATAAAGCAAATACAGATATAAAGGGAGAAATTGACAATAATATAATAATAGTAGGGGATTTTAACACTCCACTACATCAATGGGCATATCGTCTATACAGAAAATCAATAAGGCAACAGTGGTCCTAAATGATACATTAGACCAGTTGGACATAATAGATATCTACAGGACATTATATCCAAAAACAGCAGAATACACATTTTTTTAAGTTCACATTGAATGTTCTCCAGAAAACATCACATGCTAGGCCACAAAACAAGTCTCAACAAATTTAAGAGGACAGAAATTATATTAAGCATTTTTTCTGACCACAAGAGTATGAAACTACAGAAAAAATTTGAAAAGGACAAACATGTGGAGACTAAATAACATGCTACTAAAAAAGAAAAATCAATCGGTTCATAAATAAATCAAAGAAAAATCATAAAATAACTCAAGGCAAATGAAAGTGGAAACACAGTACTCCAAAATCTATAGGATGCAGCAAAAGCAGTTTTAAGAGGGAAGTTTATAGCAACAGTCTTCCTCAAGAAATAAGAAAAATCTCAAATAAACAACCTAATCTATCAACCAAAGGAATTAAAAGAAGAACAAACAAAGTCCAAAGTCAGCAGAAGGAGGATCAGAGAGAAAATAACTAACATAGAGATCAGAAACACAATAGAAAAATAATCAATAAAACTAAGATCAGGGTTTTTGAAAAGATAAGCAAAATTCATAAACTTTAGCAAGGTTCACCAAGATGAAAAGAGAGAGTACCCAAGTAAACAAAATAAGAAATGAAGAAGAGAAATAATAACTAATACCACAGAGCTACAAAAAAATCTTGAGAATACTATGAATAATTATATGACAACAAATTGGACAACCTACAAGAAATTGACAAATTTCTACAAACATCCTATCTGCCAAGACTGGACCAAAAAGAAACAGATGATTTGAACAGACTGATAGCTAATAACAAAATTTAACTTGTAATAAAAAGAAAAAATTTCCCAGTAAAGTCCAAGAATGAATGGCTTCACAGGGGAGATTTGCCAAACAAATAAATGGACAATACCTATTTTATGCAAACTATTGCAAAAAAATTCAAGAGGATGGAACACTCCCAAATTCATTGTACAAAGTCACCATTACCTTGATATCAAAACAAGGCAAAAATACTACCAAAAAAAAATTACAGGCTAATGCTTTTGATGAATGTAGATGCAAAAATGCTCAACAATATATTCGCAAACCAAATCCAAAAGTATATAAAAAGGGCTATACACCATGGTATTGTTGGATTTATTCCAAGGACACAAAGATAGCTTGTTTTTTTTGTGTGTGTGCTGAATAATATTTCCTTATCTGGATGTACCACAGGTTTGTCTATTTACATACTAAAGGGCATATTGTTTGCTTTTTTGGCAATTATGAATAAAGTTGTTATAAACATCCATGTGCAAGGTTTTGTGTGGGCATAAAATTTTAACCCATTTGTGTTGCTATGAAGGAGCATGATTCCTGGATCATATGGTAAGAGTATGTTCAGTTTTCTAAGAAACTGCTAAACTGTCTTCCAAAGTGGCTGTAACATTTTACATTGCCATCAATGAATGAGAATTCCTATTGCTGCATACTCTTATCAGCATTTGGTGTTGTCAATGCTCCAGGTTTTGGCCATTATAAAAGGTGTGTAAAGTATTTCATTATTGTTTTAATTTGCATTTCCCTGATGATACGCTGTGATACATCATTCTCTATGCTTATTCGCACATATACATGTGTATATATATATTATTTTGTAAAGGTACATGTTTTAATTAGGTTGCTTTCTTATTGTTGCTTTTAAGATTCCTTAGCATATTTTGGATAAGAGTCCTCTATCAGAAGTGCCTTTTTCATACATTTTCTCCCAGCCTGTGACTTTTCTTCTCATTCTTTTCACACTGTTTTTCACAGAGAAGAAATTTCTAATTTTAATTATCTCCAGTTTATCAGTTATTTTATTCATGGACTGTGGCATTGGTGCTTTATCTAAAATGTTAACATCTGCTGCTGGCCGGACATCCAGTCCACGTGCGTGTGCTCCTGAGGCCTCGCCTGCCCTCCGGGGTCCACCCAGTGAGTGCCTCTGAGACGGAGTGAGCCGCGGCGGCCAAGGTCGGGTCAGAGGCCCTGGGTAGTAGTGCGCTGCATGGGCAAGTGGGAGCTGCCGGGCCTGGGGGAGGGAACAGCCCAGGCGGCGGCTCCCAGGGTTGCATTTCTCTCTTGGGCTCCCAGACCACCCCGCCTGGAGAGCTAGGTCCACCCCGGAGGTATTGTGTCCTGGTGCCAGGCTCTGGGCACACCAGTCATGCTGCGTGGTGTAGCGTAGAGTACGCACCTTTCTTTCAAGCCTTGGTTACAGTTTATTGAACACATACTATTTTACCTCCATGGCTCATTGTCTTGAGAGCAACCCTACTAAGTAAGGTGATGTTTTCCATGTTTTACAGCTGTGGAAACCGAGAAAGGTTTACAACTAGAAGGCAGCAGAAATTGAATTCAAACTCTGATTCAGTCCAAAGCTACTGCACTTCAGACCTTTGTGCTCAAATATAAGTTTGATTTTTGAATCCAGCCTCTGCTACTTCTAGTTGTGTGATCTTGGGTACCTTTCTGACTCTGTTTGCTCATATAAAAAATTTGAGGCATGGAGTTCCCACTCATGCATTGATGAAGAGGGAAGCATGACCCCCTGCTTTGGTCCGCCTCCCAGTTTCCCAAACGGAGGTGTTGGTGCCTCTGGAGCTGAGTTTGTTTACGAAGATTTCAAAGATGTTTCTCTCCCAGTTATAGGGAAATTGTCACCGGAATGAACTTTGACGTTAAGTCCTAGTTTTAAAGTTGAGGAAATGGAAGCCTTTGCATATGGTTTCTTTGGGGGCTAGCTGTGCAGAATTTGCCTAAATAAATAAGATGGATTTGGTAGGGTGCAGACAGGCATGGGGACATGAGGAAATGTTAGAGATCTGGCTGATGATATAAAGTGGACAGGCCAGTTGGGGTGGTTCTTCCTTAGAGACCCAAATTCCCACCAGGTCCTCTTCTGTCTTTTGAGCAAGGTCTGAATGTGTCCTCCTGAGTAATCTGGCTAAAGGGTTCAGAAACTCACTTAGTACCTGTGCCTTTAGGGCTGAAGGCAGGCCAGCAGTAGCAGTGAGCTTAGCTTTGTTTTGAAAACTACCCACTCTCCCATTTTTAGATTGCTAAATTTTTCTCTGAAAGTTTCAAAGGATATGATTTCTGGTTAATTGTAAATATTGACATTTAAAAAATAAAACTGTTGCATCAGGCACTTAAATCTGCAGTGGAATCTAAATACCATAGTGATTTGATTTCCCTCATCCTTTGAAAAGAATACATGAAGCAGTATTTTTTTATATATAGGTTTTTTTAAAATATAAATTTATTTATTTATTTTTGGCTTCACTGGGTCTTCGTTGCTGCGTGGGGGGTTTTCTCTGGTTGTGGCGAATGGAGGCTACTCTTCATTGCAGTGTGTGGGCTTCTCATTTTGGTGTGCACACTTCAGTAGTTGTGGCTCGTGAGCTCTAGAGTTCAGCCTCAGTAGTTGTGGTGCTCAGGCTCAGTAGTTGTGGCACATAGGCTTAGTTGCTCCACAGCAAGTGGGATTTTCCTAGACCAGGGACCAGTGCTTGAACCTGTGTCCCCTGCATGGGCAGGTGTATTTTTTTTTTTTTTTTTGGCTGTGTTAGGTCTTTGTTGCTGTGCATGGGCTTTCTCTAGTTGTGGTGAGCCAGGGTTACTCTTTGTTGCAGTGTGTGGGCTTCTTATTGTCGTGGCTTCTCCTGTTGTACAGCATGGGCTCTAGGCACGCAGGCTTCAGTAGATGTGGCATGTAGGCTCATTATTTGTGGCACACCAGCTTCAGTAGTTGTGGCTTGCATGCTCTAGAACGCCGGCTCAGTAGTTGTGGCACATGGGGCTTAGTTGCTCCGCGACATGTGGGATCTTCTTGGACCAGGGATTGAACCGTGTCCCTTGCATTGTCAGGCAGATTCTTAACCACCAGGGAAGTCCATCAGTTTTCATTTAACAGTTGAAATTTTACATTGTTCTTTTTTCCTCCTTGAACTCGTATTTCCACTTTATTTCCTCCACAGGATTTTTTTCTAGTAAAATCGATTTTATGCTCAAAAAAAAAAAAAGTTAACATCACACTCAAGTTCATCTAGGATTTCTCCTGTTTTATCTTCTAAGGGTTTTGCATTTTACATTTAGTCCTGTAAGCTATTTTTAGTTTATTTTTGTGAAGGGTGTAATGTCTGTGTCTAGAGTCTTTTTTTTTTTTTTTTTTGGCATGTGGATGTCAGGTTGTTCCAACATTTGTTGAAGAGGCTGCCTTTGCTCCATTTTATTGCTTTTGTTCCTTTGTCAAAGATCTGTTGAAAACATATTATTTAGGTCTATTTCAGGGCTTTTGAATTTTGTTCCACTGATCTATTTGCATATTCTTCTACCAATACTACACAATCTTGATTACTATAGCTTTATATTAAGTTTTGAAGTTGGGTAGTGGCAGTCCTCCAACTTTTTTCTTGCCCTTAAATAACAATATTTAACAAAATATTATTGGTTATTCTGGGTCTTTTGCCTCTCCATATAAACTTTAGCATCACTTTGTTGATATCCACAAAATAACTTGACATTCTGACTGGTATTGCACTGAATCTGCAGTTCAGTTTAGGAACTGATCTTTTGACAATATTGAGACTTCCTATCAATGAATATGGAATATCTCCCCATTTATTTAGATCTTTGATTTCATTCATTAGAGTTTTGTAGTTCCTCAAACATATCTTGTCTATATTTTGGTATATTTTTCCTAAGTATTTCATTTTCAGGTGATAATGCACATGGTACTGTGATTTTAATTTCAATTTTACTTTGTTCATTGTTGCTGTATAAGAAAGTTATTAACTTTTGTATGTGAACCTTGTGTACTATAACCATGCTATAACTGTTTTTCACTTCCATAAGGATTTAGTCGATATACATACATACATATATATATATATATATATATATATATATATATATATATATATATATATATAATCATGTCATCTGCAAACAAAGACAGTTTTATTTCTCCCCTCCCAATCTGTATGCTTTTATTTCCATTTCTTGCCATATTGTATTAGTTGGGTCTGAGAACACAATGTTGAACAGCAGTTGTAAAAGGGACACACTTATCTTGTACCTGATCTTAGTGGGAACACATTTAGTTTCTCATCATTAGGTATGATGTTAGTTGTAGTTATTTTGTAGATATTCTTTATTAAACTGAGTAAGTTTCCCTCAGTTCCTAGATTATGGTTACTTTTTATGATGAATGTGCGTTGGACTTTGACAAATGCTTTTTCTTCACCTATTGATATGACTATATGATTTTTTTCTTTAGTCTGTTGATGTGATAGATTACATTAATTTATTTTTTAATATTGAACCAGCCTTATGTACCTGGGATAAATTCCACTTTGTTGCAGTATATAATTATTTTTTATAAATTATTGGATTCAATTTGCCAATTCTTTACTGAGGATTTTGACACCTATGTTAATAAGAGATATTGGTCTGTATAATTTTTTTCTTGTAACATTTTTGTCTGTATTTGGTATAAATATTATGTGAACATCCGAAAATGAGTTATGAAGTATTGTCTCTGCTTCAGTATTCTGAAAGAGATTATTTGGAATTGACATAATTTCTTCCTTAAATGTTTGATAGAATTCACCACTGAACCAATCTCGGTCTGATGCTTTTAGTTTGAAAGGTTATTATTTGTTGATTCTATTTATTAAATAGATATAGGTCAATATAACTTTTCTATTCTTGTTGTATGAGCTTTGACAGATAGTGTCTTTGAAGAAACTAGTTGATTTCACTAGGATATCAAATTAAGGGCACAGAATTATTCTAGTATTCCTATATTATCCTTTTAATGTCCATGGGATATGCATTTATTTTGGATATTAATAATTTGTATTCTCCCTTTTTTCTTGATTAGCCTGACACCAATTATATTAATCTTTTCAAAGAAGCAATTTTGGTTTTATTATATTTCTTTATAAATTTATTTTTTTCCAATTTCATTGATTTATGCTCTTTTTTTAATTATTCCTTTTCTTCTGTTTACTTTGGATTTAATTTGCTCTTTATTTTCCAGTTTCCTAAAGTGGTAGCTTAGATTATTGACTTATAATTTGCTTCTTTTCTAATACACATATTCACTGCTATAAATTTCATTCTAAGCATTGCTTTCATTGCATCTTCCAAATGTTGATATGCTGTGTTTAATTCCTTTAGTTCAAAATATTTAAAAATTTCGCTTGACATTTCTTCTTTGACTATTATGTTATTTAGAAGTGTATTGTGTAATATAGAAGTATTTAAGTGTTTTCTAGCTATCTTTCTGTTATTGTTTTTTGGTTTAATTTAATTGTGGTTTGAAAGCAGACATTGTTTTATTTTTATTATTTTTAATTTCTTAAGGTATTTTGTTTGGCCAACAATATGCTCTACTGTGTTCTTGTGAATGTTCCTGGTAAATTTGATAAAAGTGTGTATTCTGTTGCTGTTGGATAAAGAAGTATAGAGATGTCAATTATATCCAATTGATTGATGGTACTGTTGAGTTCAACTATGTCTTTACTTATTCTTTGCCTGCAGTTTCTGTCCATTTCTGACAGAATGGTGTTGAAGCATCCAACTATAATGGTAGATTTATGTATTTCTCCTTGAAGTTCTATCATTTATTCTTCACATACTTTGGTACTTTTTTTAGGCACATACACATTAAGGATTGTTATGTCTTTCTAGAGAATTAATTTCTTTATCATTATGTAAGGGTACCCTTTATCTTTGATAACTTTCCTTACTTTGAAGTCTGATGCATGAAATTAATATAACTCTTTCTAATTTCTTTTGATTAGTGTTACTGTGATATATGTTTCTCCATTTATTCACTTTTAATCTATGCTTAAAATATCATTAACCTTAAAGCAGGTTTGTATCCTTATGCTAAAACTAGGTTTGTAAACAGTATATATTGAGTCCTGTTTTTGATCAACTCTGATAATCTCTGCTTTTAATTTGTGCATTTAAAAAATTAATGTTCACAGTGATAATTGATATGGTTGGATTGATATCTATCATATTTTTTACTCTTCTCTGATTATTGCCCTTAATAATTGTTTTTATTCTTATCTTCCATTTATTTTTGACTTCTGTAGTTTTAATTGAGCATTTTTATGACTCCATATTCTTAGCAAATCATTTATATATATATATATATATACATATATATATATATTAGACATTTTAGTGGTAGTGCTAGAGCGTGCAAAATGCATTTACAACTAATCCAAGTATACTTTCAAATAACAGTATACTTTTTTTTAACATTTATTGGAGTATAATTGTTTTACAATGGTGTGTTAGTTTCGACAGTATAACAAAGTGAATCAGCTATACATATACATATATCCCCATATATCCTCCCTCTTACGTCTCCCTCCCACCCTCCTTATCCCACGCCCCTTAGTGGACACAAAGTACCAAGCTGATCTCCCTGTGCTATGTGGCTGCTTCCCACTAGCTATCTATTTTACATTTGGTAGTGTATATATGTCCATGCCACTCTCTCACTTCATCCCACCTTACCCTTCCCTTCCACATCCTCATGTCCATTCTCTACATCTGCATCTTTATTCATGTCCTACCCTAGGTTCTTCAGAACCATTTAGTTTTTTAGATTCCATATATATGTGTTACCATACGGTGTTTTTTTTTCTCTTTCTGACTTACTTCACTCTGTCTCTAGGTCCATCCACCTCACTACAAATAACTCAATTTCGTTTCTTTTTATGGCTGAGTAATATTCCATTGTATATATGTGCCACATCTTCTTTATCCATTCATCTATTGATGAACATTTCAACTCAACGCTTTGTGATGACATATAGGGATGGGATAGGGAGGGTGGGAGGGAGGCTCAAGAAGGAGGAGATATGGGGATATATGTACACACATAGCTGATTCACTTTGTTGTACAGCAGAAACTAACACAACATTGTAAAGCATTTATACTCCAATAAAGATGTGAAAAATAATATATATATATATTAGCTATATATATATACTTTATATATATATATTATATATATAGCTAATATATATATATATATATATAATATATATATATACTAGCTAAATGTCTAATTTTACACACACACACAAATATAAAACATGAAAAGAATCAGGGAGATATAATTCATACACAAGTGAGAAAAAGAAAGCAACATAAACTGGCTTTGACAGGGCTTAGTGAAAAAACATTTCAAAATTGCTATTATAAATGTGGTCAAAGAAAATGAAAAGTCTGCTTAAAGAATTAGATGAAGGTGTGATAACAGTGTCTTATCAAAAAGAGAAGATAAATATGAGAAAGAAATTACTTTAAAAATATTGTGTGCATATACATATAGTATGTATATATGATTTCTAAAATTTTGATAAGTAAGTTTCTTTTTGCATGGGAAAATATTTTTAAAACAACAGTTGTTCATCAAACTTTGTGGTCATATCAACAATGACAATATAAATTTATTTTATCTTAAGTGTTGAACTTTTTAGCTGAATTTATAGTAGAGGGCACAAGAATGTTAATTATTTCACTTTTGGGAAAATGTATCTCTAAAAGTTTTACTTTGATTATTTAAATTGGATTTTTAAATGAATATTTTTATTATTGCAATTAGCAGATTTTCTATTTGAAGAAACAGGCAACAGTAAGATGGGCATGAAAGGAAAGAGAGAAATTCTAAGCCTAGGTATACAGGCAATTCTCAAAAGGTTAATAATTAAGAATAACAATATCTTGCATCATTTCATAGCACTAGGACCACAAGAAACATGTACACATAAAAATCAGTCCTTGCAATGAAAGCTACTTATCAATGAATTTGTGTAGACTAATTATCCAAGAAACCCTATTCTGTTGTGTGTTGTACATGCCAAACAACTTACAAGAGCAGCAATGGTTGCAAAAAAAATTGAGCAAGCACAGCTAAAAAGCACTGCATTTTTCTATTTTTTCTTTTTTTTTCTTTTTTTTTGTGTGTGTGTGTGTGGTACATGGGCCGCTCACTGTTGTGGCCTCTCCTGTTGTGGAGCACAGGCTCCAGACACGCAGGCTCAGCAACCATGGCTTATGGGTCTAGCCACTCCACGGCATGTGCGATCTTCCCAGATTGGGGCATGAACCTTTGTCCCCAGCATTGTCAGGTGGACTCTCAACCACTGCATCACCAGGGAAGCCAAAAAGCACTGCATTTTGCAAATAAAAGTTATTGCTTCATACAGTCATTAGAGACTCTCAAAAGCAACAGAGTAGCTTTTGTTTTAAAAAAGGGACATTTAGTGAATAGGCTCAAAAGCAAAATTTTTAGATACTTTTTTATCTAAACTTATCTGAACTTAATGGCCAGAAAAGGAAAAGTCACACAGCTAGCGAGAATCATAATTCTAGTGTAGAAAATTATAAGGAATGAATTCTGACACAAGATACAAAATGAGAAATTGAAGAGTTACAAATATTTACAACAATTATAAATAGTCTTATACATCAGTGTATTGATGACATGGTACCCAAGGTGGAAGAGGTTTTATGTGATCAAATGACAACAACATCTTAATCCAGGTTAATAAGTCAAGAGGTTTCATCAGTAAATACCATGCTATAGTATTTGTCAAATTTGTAAGTGGTGGTGAAATTCAGTACAACACAGTATGCCACAAATATTGTCTGAAACAAGCAAATACCAAGATATATTTAATGGTTTGTCCTTCTCTTTGGAAACAAAATGTCAATCTTGGAATTGCTGTATTTGTATCTGTAAGGATGTTTGATTACATGAAAGTTTTGTCTGTCACATAAGAAAAGAAACTCCTGGCTTTTATTATAATATACTGCTTTTTTTTTAAAGTGAGATAATTGGTGTCAAAAATTCATGTAGTTAAAAAGAGAAGAAATAGTTCTAGATAATGCCAAGAAAGGGATAATTTTATTTTTTAAAAAATATTCCACTCAAGAATGTTTAAAAGACTGTGAAAATCTGAACAAAGAGAATCTAAGTCTCCAGCTACATGTAGACATCTGTGGCTCATCAGAGGATAAGAATTCAGGAAGCTCTTAAGGTTTTGAGTTGAAAGATAAATTTCAGGAATAATTTCACAAAAATAATAGGCCATATTTTCCAAAGTACTTTGAAGATGACAGATAGCTGGTGAAACTAGCCTAATTAGCAGATATTTCATATCACATGAACTATTTGTATAAGTCTCTGTGAGACCCTAGAGAAATGTCTTTATTTCAAGTGAAAGATTCTTGTATTTAAAAAAGAGAGGATATTTGGAAAAATCATCTTATAGACTTAAATCTTGATATGTTTCCACTGATGTTTGGGTTTGAGAGTGCAAAGCATATCAAGAAATCTCAAATTGTGTTGAGACTTGTCTAGAAGAACTTAAGAACAAGACAGAACATTTTTTTCCCTTCCTTTTAACACAAGTGCATGACTAGAAACATTTTCTCTGAATCTTCTGTAAGTTTGAGAATGTCCCTCTGTGAGAAGAAGGATAAGTTTGTGAATGCAGGCTATTGTACACTATGGATGGTATACTGGTCTGTCCCTAGATAAGTATGGGATTTCTGTAAAAGAAGAAAATTTACTAAAAAAAACCCACCAAATAAAACTAAAGAAACAAACAAACAAAAAATATTTTGCCACAGTTTCCAACTTCTATGTTTGGGAACAACATTTTTCTTCTTTATCGGGTACCAAAAGCAAGAATAGAAATGAACTCATTTAAATTAAAAATGAATGTGTTTGTGTTTATTTAAGTCAAGACTCAGAACCCAGTGTTATGTACCGAAAGAAACACATTTCCCATTAAAGAAGTAAATTTCATTGTTAATTTTTGGTTACATGAATACCACATTTTTTAACATATATAGGCTCTTAAAAATGTCAAGAAACCAATACATTTTCAACTTTGTCATACTGATTTGTAGTTTTACTTAATAAAGAAAACAATATGATTAACAATCATAGCTGAGATAAAATTTTGGAGCTGGGCAGACCTAGTTAGTTTGTATAGTGATGGTAGTGTCAGGATTGTCTATTAATAAATATCTGAATACTAATTCTTAAAATTATTTGTTGATTAGAAGATTCTTGAACAAACTTTATTTTAGTAGCATTAATGTCATTTATTTCCATTATTTGAATTATTTCAAGTTTGCATGTGGTAATGTATCCTATAATTCTTTAAATTGGCTGCACCAATGACAACTTGAGAAAGATAAATTATAGAGTGAGAGTAAATTTTTACTAGCAAAAATTTCCTAGTAAAGCACAGACCCCAGGACATTATTATTATCAGTAAGGAGAACATGATAATGTCAAAAGTGTATAAGTACAAACCATAAAAATAAAAAAAGAATAAAATATTCAATTAGTGAAAATTAGGGTTTTAGACATCTAAGATAATTACTTTTCATTTTGTGATTTGGGTCAGCAGACGATATCTAAGATTGTCTACTCATGAAGATTTTCTGAAGAACCTTGGTTTAATATCTTTTAATAGATATAATTATCCAATCCTTGTCATTTCAAAATGAGTCATCTTTTTGTTGGCAAATAGGTATCCAAAGATTAATTTCTTTTAATTTTACTTTTGCACAGGAATATCAAGAGTACCTAATAAGTTCTTTTTTGGTGAAGTTAAAAGGCTCAGATTTTTCTTGTTATGTTTTCTAGAACACAAAATTACCCAGCTTTAGTTTATGTAGAGGTGGATTGGTTGGTTGGTGAGGATAGGCAGTCTGCAGTTGATGATAAAATGGAAAGTTCTGAGTATTCGTATAGTGTCCAGAAAAATAATCATGGACAAGTTGTATGGATAGAAATACTCTTTGTGACCTGTTGTCAATCACCCTCCTGCCCCCAAGAACAGTGGTCTGTGACTTCCTGAAGAGGGAAAGTGCAGGTCCGTTAATGATAAAGATAGAAGTGCTGGCCATAAGAATTGCAGGAAGCTTTTTAGTTTACATTTACTCTTAGTGTTCTTTTCATTTGTTTAACTTTTCCAAAAGACCACAGGTAATAAGGCAAGTCTTCACTGCCTTGTCATGTGTGATTTTAGACTTATAAACTCTACTTAGAATTTTTTTTCCTTCCTTCCTCTGTTCATCCCTTTCTTAATTGGGTGTTTCTTAATGAAGTTAAATACATTCTGCCCATACAGCTCAGCAATTCGTGCCCAGGTAAGTGATGTGAGTAACTGACTGGGAAAGGGCATGAGGGAAGATTTTGGAGTGCTTTTATATTTTGATTATGGTGATAAATACATTAGTACATACAAAGATGTATAAACGTGTAAAAACAGAGAATTTGCACTTAAAATAATTTGATTTATTGTCTATAAATTATATATCAATAAAGTTTTTCTAAAAAAATGATGTTTTGAAAATCAACTAAAACTACTTTCATCTAATTCCAGTGATCTATAAAATAAAATGGAGAACCCAGAAGCAGGCATATTTTGGTCTAAGCTATTTTGTTTCCCAGAAGATTCTCTTGATCATTAGAATCTAAACTAATGCAACTTTTGCTAGGCCAAATTTATTATTTTAAAGTGATTTGCATTATAGAATGATAAGTATTGTCAAAACATTTGTTAGCTCCAAAAAATGTACAACTT
This sequence comes from Mesoplodon bidens, assembly GCF_964165515.1. Taxonomy (NCBI): domain Eukaryota; kingdom Metazoa; phylum Chordata; class Mammalia; order Artiodactyla; family Ziphiidae; genus Mesoplodon; species Mesoplodon bidens. The sequence goes on along the minus strand of NC_138174.1, from coordinate 36,709,344 downwards.
TTTGAGAAGGATCTTCTTTTACTGTTTAAAAACCTTTTAGTCATATCAGAATTAAACACTTTTATTAATCCTTTCTTTCATTTATATATTCAGCAAATACTTTGGGCAGACATGGGTCCTGTACTTATAAAGCAGGCACTCTAATGGGAGGCAGATATTAAGTTAATAATGCTATAATTAAAATTTGTGATTAATGCTGATAAAAATAAATTGCCAAGAGAGCATAATACAGGAAATTTTAATATAGATTGAGAAGCTTTGCTGAAGAAGTGACTTTTAAGTTAAGCCACAAATAATATGTATGGATGCATAAACTGCTTTTTAGCACACAATATGAACTAAAAAAGTGTCAATTTTGTAAAAAGATAATTTCTTTTGAGAATAGTGTATGCTAATTTTTTAAATACTTTGTACATATTATTATTTTGATAGGAATTTTTTACATTTCACTGAATTTTAAAATGGCTTCTTTGGCTGAATCACACTTACTAATATGAACTAATGATGCCATAGTTAGTGTTACTTTTTGAAAGTGGTGACACCAGATTGCTGTTTGAAAACCTCATTCTAAAAAAAACAGACATTATGGAGAGCAGTCAAGATGGCAGAATAGGAGGACATGGGGTTCAGGTCTCCCTGCCAGTACATTAAGAATACATCTACAAGTGGAACAATTTGCACAGAGCACCTGCTGAACTCTAGCAGAGGACCTTGGACACCTAGAAGGACAAGAATGGATTTCTATGTAACTGGATAGGATGAAAGAGAGAAAGGGAAGAAAAAGAAAAGAGGAAATGAGATGAGGTCTGCACCCTTGGGGAGGAGTTGGAGAGGAGATATTACTACACCCAGAGAGGCCTAGCATTGAAATACACTGAAATATGGGGGTGCTTAGGGGGCTATCAGAAGACAGTGCCCTGGCCGGTCTGGGGTCGGCAGGACAGAGCAAGACTTGCATGGATGGTTTTACCACAGCCTTGCATGCCCCAGCCTGAGATGAGTGTCTGCTAGTGTGGGCAGGGGCTGGGACTCAGTGCTGAAATGCAGGGTTAGGATAATGAAGCTGGGGAGAGGACTGCTGTTTGCTGCATGGAGATGGCCCAAAGGGACAGGAGTGAGGAGCTCAGCTGTGTGGAGACAGCCTGAGCAGAGGGGAGTGAGGAGCTCCATAGCCAGGAATGACCCTGGAGGAAGCACTGACTTGGAAGTGAGGCCTCATTGTTGAGTGGCACACAAGGGGTGGGGCCACCATCACGTCCTCCCTCCCCATATGCCAGACCCTGCCTCCACAGGCACTGGGAGGATTCCCAACAAAGTGAGCACAGTGCCTCAGTCATTGCTGCCTTGTCTCACTCCTGCCTGAGCAAGCATGAATGCCCCAATTGGTCACCACTTCTGGCCCCTCCCACCTAAGCAAGAAAGCATGTCCCACTCAGTTGATGCCCTCAACCCCTCTTGCCTTTGTGGGAAGCAGATGCCTGAGGGTGGCCCACATGCAGAGGTGGGGCCAAAATCAAAGCTGAGCTCCAGAGTCTGTGTGACTAAGGAAGAGGAACTAAAATCTCTCCAGGCACCTGCACAAGTCATGGATAAAACCTCTATGAATGACCTGGTATATCCAATGACTGCAGAATAGTCAGTCGACTGTTCCCACAACTGAGACCAGTCTAGCTTAGCAGCTGTGGATTTTGGGGGCAGGTACATGTGGGAGTTGGGCCAGGTCAGAGTCTGAGCTGCCACTAGAGTGCCCATAGTGGATCCAGAGACCTACCACGAGGTCTTGGTGGGCCTCCTGGGGAGATGAGAGTTGGCTGTGTCCTTGGGGACAAGGACACTGATAGCAAATGCCACAGGGAATTTTTTGTTGTTGTTGTTTTTCTGTTGTTGTTTTCATTTATCTGATTTTTATTTACTTATTTATTTTGGATTAATGTTAAATATATTTTATTTATCTATTTTTATTTTGTTTTTTGTTTCTTTGTTATTGTTGTCTTTGGGATTTTTTTGATATTTGATTCTTTCCGGTTTTTTGTTTTTGTTTGTATTGTTTTGTTGTTATTTTGTGTGCTTATTTTTTTGTTTTCTGGGGGGGTTGTCTTTATTTTTCTTTCTTTTTCTTCTCTCTTTTTTGTTTTTGTTAGTTTTGCTTTTATTGTTTGTTTTGGTTTTGGGGTATTTTTGCTTGGTTATTTTCTTTGTTTTTGTTTTCTCTGTATTTTTATTTTTTTGCTTTTTGCTTTGGTTTTTGGGTATTTTTGTTTGGCTTTGTTTTTATTGTTTGTCTTGGTTTATGTTTGTTTTCTCATCCTTTTTTTCTTTTGTTGTTGTCATTTTTGTGTGTTTATTTTTTCTTTGCTTTGCATTTTTGTGTTTTTTTGTTAGTTTTGTTTTTATTGTTTGTTTTGCTTTGGGGTTTTTTGTTTGTTTGGTTGGTTGTTTTCTTCTTTTTTTGTCTTTTACCTTTTTTTGTTTGTTGTTTGTTTTTTCTGGTTTGTTTTAGCTTTTATGTTTGTCTTGGTTTTTGTATTTCTGTCTGCTTGTTTTCTTTTCCTTTTATTTATTCTGGCCATGCCACACAGTTTGCAGGGTCTTGGTTCCCCAGCCAGGGTTCAAACCTGAGCCCCCATGGTGGGAGCACAAAGTCCTGGCCACTGGACAGCCAGAGAATTACTGACCCAAGGAAATACTAATCAGCGTGAGCTCTCCTGTTGGTCCCCATCTCAGCACAAAGAATTGGCTCCACCCAACAGCCTGCAAGCTCCAGTGATGGATACCTCAGGGCAAACAACCAGCAAGACAAGAACACAGTCTCATGCATCAGCAGACAGGCTGGCTAAAGTCCTACTAAACTCACAGACACCCCACAACACACAACTTGACATGGCCCTGCCCACCAGAAGGAAAAGACCCAGCCCATACACCAGAGTACAGGCAACAATCCCTTCCAACAAGAAGCCTACACAAGCCCCCTGGGCCAAACTCACTCACCAGGAGGCAGACACCAGAAGCAAGAGGAATTATGACACTGCAGCCTGCAGAAAGAAGAACACAAACACATTGGGTTAGACAAAATGAGACAACAGAGGAATACATAGCAGATGAAGTAACAAGGTAAACACCTACAAGATGAACTAAATGAAGAGGAGATAGGCAATCTACTGAAAAAGAATTCAGAGTAATGATAGTAAAGATGACCCATGATCTTGAAAATAGAAAGGAGGCACAGACTGAGAAAATACAAGAAATGTTTAACAAGGAAGTAGAAGAACTAAAGAATGAAAAAAACTGTGATTAACAATACAATAAATGAAATGAAAAATACACTAGAAGGAATCAATGGGAGAATAACTGAGACAGAAGAATGGAAAAGTGAGCTGGAAGATAGAATGGTGGAAATCACTGTCCTGGAACAGAATAAAGAAAAAAAGGAAGAAAATAAATGAGGACAGTCTCAGAGTCCTCTGGGATAACATTAAACACACCAATATTCAAATTATAAGAGTCCCAGAAGAGAAAGAGAAAGTGTCTGAGAAAATATTTGAAGAGGATTATACTTGAAAACTTCCTTAACATTGGAAAAGAAATAGTCACCCAAGTTCAGGAAGTGCAGAGAGTCCCATACAGCTTAAACATAAGAAGAAACACACCAAGACACATATTAATCAAACTAACAAAAAATAAATACAAAGAAAAAAATATTAGAAGCAGCAAGGGAAAAGCAACAAGTAACATGCAAGGAAATCCCCATAAGGTTATCAGCTGATTTTTTCAGCAGTAATTCTGCAGGCCAGAAGGGAGTGGCATGATATATTTCAACTGATGAAAGGGAAAAACTTACAACTAAGAATACTCTATGAAGCAAGACTCTCATCATATTCAATGGAGAAATCAAAAACTTTACAGGCAAGCAAAAGCTACAAGAATCCAGCACCAACAAACTAGCTTACAACAAATGCTAGATGAACTTCTCTAGGCAGCAAACACAAGAGAAGAAAAAGACCTACAAAAACAATCAAGAAAATGGCAATAGAAACATACATATCGATAATTACTTAAAAGTAAATGGATTAAATCCTCCAACCAAAAGACACAGACTGGATGAATGGATACAAAACAAGACCTGTACATGTGCTGTCTGCAAGAAACCCACTTCAAACCTAGGGACACATACAGACTGAGGGCATGGAAAAAGATATTCCATACAAATGGAAATCAAAAGAAAACTGGAGTAACAATACTCATATCTGACAAAATAGACTTTATGATAAAAGCTGTTACAAGAGACAAGGAAGGACACTATGGAATGACCAAGGGATCAATCCAAGAATAAGACATAATAATTGTAAATACATACGCACCAAAAACAGGGACACCTCAAAATATAAGGCAAATGCTAACAACAATAAGAGGGGAAATCAACAGTAACACAATGATAGTGGAGACTTCAACACCCCAATTATACCAATGGATAGATCATCCAGACAGCAAATTAATACAGAAACACAAGCCTCAAATGACACATTAGACCAGATAGAATTTGGGTTTGGGTCATAAACAGAAAAGAAACATTAGTATGAAAACTTGAAATCAGTATTAAAATTAATAATTTAGTTAATAGTAATGTACTAATTTTTTGTTGTTATGAAAAAATTATTGTGTAATATAAAATTTTTGCAATTAGGGGAAATTGGTTGAGTTATTTTTGTAAGTTTCTATAAACATAACATTATTCCAAAGTTAAAATGTTATTAAAAATGTTAAGAACAACAAAACTTATATATAGCAACACACATTTCTTTGTTAAATAACAAGAATTAGCAGCAAAAATATTAAACACTAATGTCTGAATAATAATATCTGTGTGAAAATAATATGTCTCAATATCTGGATCAACTATAACATTATTTTTAAATGACTGTGATTTCTATAGTTGATAAAATAACAGATATGACATTGTTTGAATTTTTCCTCTACATTAATAATTAAAGAAATGGTAAATTTGATTAGAAATTAGTGAAAATAAGCATGTACATTTTCCCCATTTAGTTCCATAAAACTTATGAATTCTATTCACATACCTTATATTAAGAACACTGCTCAACTCCGCAACTGGAGAGGCCACGACAGTGAGAGGCCCGTGTACCACTAAAAACAAACAAACAAACAAACAAACAAACAAAAAGAACACTGCTCATGTGTTTACCAACCTTAAAAATAAAGTCCTATCTCTATTTCTGGCCATATCCAATTTATCAGTTTTTTATTTCATCTAAACTTCCTAAAAGAAATATTTATTCTGGGTTTACTTCTCAACTACCATCAGTTGTTCTAATTCTGACTTTTTCTTGAAATTGTTCTTGTCAAGATTAGTGACAAATTTTATGTGCCAAACTCACTTATTTGTCTGTCCTTATTTAAATTTTTAGCAGCATTTCATCTATTTCATCATTCTGTCTTTGAATCACTTTCTTGTTACAGCTTCTCTGATACTCAAGCACTTAGCTCTCCTACTATCACACTGGTTACTCATCTCAAATTCTCTGACTGTTTCTCAGGATTTTTGTTTGTTTGTTTTTGAATTTTTGGCCTCTCCTCATACACTACTAGATAACATTAGAAAGTCAATAGAAATTTGTGTCTTTTTGTTCACTTAACATGAGAAAAAAACATGAGAAACAGGGAGAAACAAAATTGTGGAGATCAATAAATATTTGTTACATAAAATATTGTTTTATGAATATGGATAGAAGCCTAAATTGTGAAAGTATTGCTTTGTAAAATGCAATGTTATGTCTTGAGAAATTATAAAGCTTAGATGGCTAGAATTTGAATGTGTAAACATTTTGTTGAATTAATAAATAAATTCATGAGCAGGCACTATCTTTCCTTACTTCATGTTCTCAGATTATAGAAACATGAGCTCTTAAGTGACAGTTTAGGAAGAGAGAAGGGAGGGACTAGTATGATGTATGTACTGAGGCAATACCTTTTACAAGACACTAAACCATTAACCCTATTATTTGTCTGTATAATATTAAAATGCTACTGGCATTTCTTTAAATTTTATTACATCAGTTTTAGTTGAATTAAATGCATTAGTTTTCAATGCTTCTTAGGTGACATTTAATAGCCTGTATTAGTATTTTGTTAAATAAATTTTATTTTAATAATCTGAAAGAGAGAATGTGTGCAACCTTATTTGAGAGTTGTTAAGGGATAAATTAGTACAGATGAGTCTATTACCTACTTTGACAAAATATATTCTAAATCTCTCCTAAATGTGTCAAAACTAAATTGTTTTTAAGAATTATCCCCACAAATAACTTTCAAGATACTTTTGAAAGAAAATATTGCTTTAGGTATCTGAATATATTTTCTGCAATGTCACAGGATGCAATTTAGTGCTTCTACTTAATAACTTTATTCATTGGACAGCAGTGGTAAATATTAGATATTATAAAAATTGTTTACCATTTTCAAATTAAGGAATTTAGCAAGTAAAACTAGAGACAAAAATTGTTTGTTCTTGTATTTGTCTATGTTTCATCAAATCAATAACCCAGATTCCCTAACATTTAACTATTATTTAATGTAGTAATGAAAGAAGCTGTAGAGACACTTAACTATCCACACAGTGAATGTTCAGTGGAGAAGCTTCTTTTGACCTTTTCCCCTGTGATAAGATAATTGCTGTCTGGTGCAATTGCTAATATAAATATTCACTGATTGCAAACTGTGGCCTAAAGGCTGTTACTGGTAAAAGCTTCTCTGTGACCCTGTGGGGTTGTCATTGCTCATTTCTAAACAAAAAAGGCCTCTTCAAACAAATAACCATCATTGTTTCCATATCTAGAAAATTTAAATAAAATTAGAAGATAATTTTTGTTGAATCATTAGGAATCCACTTTACTAAATCAAATATTCTGTAACATTTATTACTTTTTATTTAAAATAAAGCTGAATCATCATCCATAAGAATATGTATCAGTGTCACAATGTTTAATCTATCACGTTTTCAAAAGTATTTTGAAAATTCAATGCAGATTCTTCTGTTGGCAGTATTTCTACCCACCTATATTGTGTAGGGGAATGTTTCCTTATTCAGACTAGTGGAATCGATTAGTGTTTTCTTAACATACTAAATACTCAACAATTATACTAAATAATATATTAAATATTATACTCAATAATATACTAAATATCAACAAAATATTGAACAGATGGTACTTGTATGTGTCTTCATTTCAGTACTGAGAAGTGTTAAAGATTTTGACCCTTAGAGTATTCACAGTTCTTTTGAATCAACAAAGATAAAAGTTTGCCCAACTTGTACAAATAGGTAATAAGGGCTTAATATGGTATAAATATATGAAAATATTAAAATGTCCTTATCTCTCATATCTTTTTAGTGTGACTTCCACAACTGTTACCTCAAATTTACCAAGCTCACTATTTCTACATGCTTCTACTAACTGAAAAGAAATTTTGGCCCTATTCAGAAGGCACTACTTTTCTTGATATTTTCTTGAGTTGGTGATTTTTTTCTCACAACTCAGTGTGGAGAGAGATTGGGTCACAGTTTCTGTTGTTCACTGCTCCTTTAAAAAATTCATCCCTTTATCTTCCTGTAAAAATATCGAGCAAACCAACAACTCTGTCTTTGGGATAGCATCCATATCATTCATGTATACTTTTTTTCCCCACATATCAATAACTTTTACTGCTGATTTCCAAAAAAATATTTAAAAATTTATAATTTGATACAGTTTTGCACTCTGTCTAATCTTGGTCATCATCAAGAAAAAAACAACATCATAGACTCTCAGTTCCTTGACCAACTCTTTCCTTGTTCTCTTCCCTTTCATTACACATCTACCACTCCCCTTTCTGAAAAAACAAACAAACATGGATTTTAACATCATCAGAATTCATAATTGTTTCATTGTAAATCCAATAACTCAAGTGTTTCATTCCTTCACTACTTTCACTCCTTTTAGATTGCTTATTCAACTAATTCCATTATGGCCACAACTAAATCTCATTAGGCTTTTATTTTTTAATTTTTATTGGAGTATAGTTGCTTTACAATATTGTGTTAGTTTCTACTGTGCAGCAAAGTGAATCATCTATATGTATACATGTACCCCCTTTTTTTTTGGATTTCCTTCCCATTTAGGTCACCACAGAGCACTGAGTAGAGTTCCCTGTGTTATATGTAGGTTCTCATTAGTTATCTATTTTATACATAGTATCAATAACATATATATGTCATTCCTAATCTCCCAATTCATGTTTCCCCCCTTTTCTCCTTGGTATCCATGCATATTTCCTCTATGTCTGTGTCTCTATTTCTGCTCTGGAAATAAGATCGTCTATACCATTATTTTTTCAAATTCCATGTATATGTATTAATATACAATATTGTTTTTTCTCTTTCGGACTTACTTCACTCTGTATATCAGTCTCTATTTCCATCCACATCTCTACAGATGACCCAATTTCATTCCTTTTTATGGCTGAGTAATATTCCATTGTATATATGCACCACATCTTCTTCATCCATTCCTCTGTTGATGGACATTTAGGTTGCTTCCACATCCTGGCTATTGTAGTGTTGCTGTGAACATTGCGGTGTATGTTTCCTTTTGAATTATGGTTTTCTCTGGGTATATGCCCAGTAGTGGAATTACTGGGTCATAGGGTAGTCCTATTTTTAGACTTTTAAGGAACCTCCATAATGGCTGTATCAATTTACATTCCCACCAACAATGCAGGAGGGTTCCCTTTTTTCCACACCCTCTCCAGCATTTATTGTTTGTAGATTTTTTGATGATGGTCATTCTGACTGGTGTGAGGTGATGCTTCACTGTAGTTTTGATTTGCATTTCTCTAATAATTAGTGATGTTGAGCAACTTTTCATGTGTATGTTGGCCATCTGTTTGTCTTTGGAGAAATGTCTATTTAGGTCTTCAGCTACATGTAAAAGAATGAAATTAAAACACTCCCTAACAACATACACAAAAATAAACTCAGAATTGATTAACAAAAATAAACTCCAAATGGATTAAAGACCTAAATGTAAGTCCAGACACTATAAAACTCTTAGAGGAAAACATAGGCAGAACACTTTATGACATAAATCACAGCAAGATCCTTTTTGACCCACCTCCTAGAGTAATGGAAATAAAAACAAAAATAAATAAGTGGGACCTATTTAAACTTAAAAGCTTTTGCACAGCAAAGGAAATCATAAACAAGAAAAAAAGACAACCCTCAGAATCAGAGAAAATATTTGCAAACAAAGCAACAGACAAAAGATTAATCTCCAAAATATACAAACAGTTCATGCAGCTCAATATTGAAAAACCAAAATAATCATTAGATTTTTTATCATTGACAGGAGTAAATAGTCCCATTAGTGAGCTCTCTCTTTTTTTCATGTCTTATCTATACCAGTTTTCACAGTACTTTCAATATTACCTTAGATTCTGTTTGCTTCTCTAACATGTTATTACACCAATCTTGTGTAAACCCAACCCAAGTTTAACTAAGTAATTTATTTGTCTGTGCCTAGACTCAACTGTTACCTATTCTTGGGGAAAGCCATGTAAAAGGATATATCAGTTTTATATAAACTCAAGACAATAAGCACTAAACACTGAAAAATTAGTCTACATTTTTTTTTCACTCAACCACATTTCTCAGAAATATACCTTAAAATTCCCCAACCCCACCCATTCTTCAAACCTCTCTTTCCCCATATCTACTATGTCATATGTTTCCTACTTTCTCACTCTTCAATGACTTTAGTCCATAACTAACAGATTAAAAAAAGGGAAAAAACTTACCGATGATCAAAAACATAAAATTAAATACATCTGTCACCATTTTTCCTCTGCAATGCTGTTGGTACAATTTTTGATAATGCATTTAAGTAGAAGAATACATTGACTTCTTCAAATGGCATGAGTAACTTACACATATTCTTTTAAATGGATAAAATGTTTCTTCATATGTGTCTCCATACCCTTCTTTCTCAGGCATTTTCTAATGTTAATATATTTTTTCTTTCTTATATTCTCAATTTTTTCCCTGTATATTATTACAACTTTTATGCATTTTCAGGAAGTTTTCCCTAAAACCTAAAATTGAGAATAGTAATATTACTGATAATGGAGATGATAATGAAAAAATATATTAAACCTCAGCTTCACATTCCTTGCCAACCACTAGTTATACAGTAAGTCCCTACATGTGAACCTTCAAGTTGTGAACTTTCAAAGATGTGAACATGTGTTTCATCAATGTCAGGTGCGAGTGAAATTGCAGCCTGCCCTCCGTCTCCTATTGCTGAGGATGTTTCAGCTCTACCATCTCCCACCACCTCTCCCACCTCCAGTCAGTAAATCTTCTTGCCTGTTCACTCAATGCCAGCCCCTATATGCCAGCTGTTGTACTGTACTACTGTACTTTTCAAGGTACTGTACTGTAAGATTAAAAATGTTTTCCTTATGTTTTGTGTGTTTGTTTTTTATGTATTATTTGTGTGGAAAATATTACAAACCTATTACAGTACAGTACTATATAGCTGACCATTAGTTGGGTACCTAGGCTAACTTTGTTTGACTTAAGAACAAATTGGACTTACAAACACGCTCTCAGAATAGAGCTCATTCTTATGTAGGGGACTTACTGCACTCTGCTTCTCTTCACACACAGATTTGGAAGGTCATCTATACATACTCCCTTGATTTTATTTTCTTCCATTTATCAATCCACTCCAATCTCACTCCTATCACTCCTTTAAAAAAGCTTTAATGAGATTGATACCTCTAAATCCAACAGACATTTGCTATAAAGCCTCCAACTCATCACCAAAATTCATGCTTTTTATTTCTTTTTGAGAACATAGCTTCTGTCTTATAATTTAGATGTGAGCAAATAATAGTTCTTGCTTATTATTGATAGATTTAAGTTGAAATAATGTGTATTATTTCTGAGCCAATGATTTTAAGAAGAAGGTGGATTTACACATGCTCTTTTATTCCCTTTCTGCTGCCTGGTATAAAAAATTAATAAATAGAACTCTAGTTAAATAGGATACATCAACCACATGACGACATGTAGATGTGCGTAGCTCATCATGGGCATTTGTTATTTGTGAACGACTAAAGGTGAAGTTGCTGGTCCAAGTACAATCTCTGATCACAATGACCCTGTGTCATTCATCATTCTTGTCACCCTTGGGTAATCTTGCTCTGCAACAATCATCTCAGCATTTTTATGACCCCTTTCTTTCCTGATAAGTAAGAAGTGATATAATATACTTCTATTTCCCTGCATCCTTGATAGCCCATAGCAGTCCTTCCACTCAGAGATTTCCAAATTTACCTGTAGCTTCTTTAATACCCACCCGAGCTCCCACCACACATGAATGTGAATGTGGGCACACACAGACACACAACCCTCACAGCTAAGCCTGGAGACTGTAAGGGGAGAGATACAGGAGCTTTTTCTCAGGCATCCACTGCTCTATAAATTCTAAATATGTTCCTACTGATATGGCATAACTTCCCCATGTTTTCTTGAACTGTACTTGAAAGTTCTGAAAGAGGATAAAGCAAAAGCATATTTTGTTATTTTCATTTAATATTTAGAAACTGGGTATTTTCAGCTGTGTGATTAAATTTATACTTACCTCTGCTTGAATGAATATAAAATATTATAGTGTTGACTGTTACTTACAATCTATTAAGTCTCTCTTTCTCTATATATATGTATATGTATATGTATATCTACATCTATATCTGTACCTCTACATTGTCTGAAACTTGCATTCAGTGTTTTTATCTTCCTAAAGAGTAAATATTCAGCAATATCAATATAACACATTTCATTGCACTCATATCTCACTCCTTCATAAATTTTCTGACTTTGAAGAAGCACATTATATTTGTGGCCCATCTAATTATATATGCAGCTTCCAGCTGTGCAGATTACTAATATAATGTTAAATAAGAATTAGGGTGTTTGTTTATGTGTGTGCATTTATGTACTTAATTCTGAATTGAAAAAAAGTATTTTTATTTCTTAAATTCTAATTATGCAAAATTTTTAAGATTGTTGAAACCAAAAATGTTAATTTTAATAAAAATTTAAAAAATTTCCTCAAAATAAATAGAGAAATCAATTTGGTTCCTTTGATAAAATCTGGTTGTACGTTAGGTTTTCCTATTCTATTGCATGTTTTCATGTCAGGGAATAATTAATATGAATCTTAAATGCAAAACTGTATATTAAAATTAAGATTTTTATTCTTGGAACTTTATTGGTTATTTGTCTTCATAACACCTATTTTTGTTTAACTTATGCCTGAGTTGTTCTTTTCAAAGAGATAAAGTCAAGTGCCATTTTTCCTCAGAGAAATATGTCTTAATATAAGAAAAACAGCAGTACCATCTAAGTACCTAGCCCTTGTTCCAGCCTTGTATTTTCCTTCTCTTAACTTTGCTTAAAACAACTTTTCCGGGACTTCCCTCATGGTCCAGTGGTTGGGACTTCACCATCCAATGCAGGGGGTGCAGGTTCAGTCCCTGATTGGGGAGCTGGGATCCCACATGACTCGAGGCCAAGGAACCAATATAAAGCAGAAGCAATAGTGTAACAGATTCAATAAAGATTTTTAAAAACAAACAAACAACAAAAAAACCCCAACTTTTTCTCATTATCTTGACTGACTATACATAGAGGTCATATTTATATTAATATTGAACAACTTCAGTTCCTCCTGTAATTTAGCCTCTCCACCTCTTGAATTTAATAAAGAAACTAAGTCTGCTATTATTCCTGGATAAACTAGAATATCATGGATAAACAAGTATATTTATATCGTAGTTCTTGATGACAGGGTAGGTAAAAAACAAGAAGATGGACTATGGGCAATGCAGGCAGAAAACATGATTTCATCAGGATGTCTTATGGTTGACAAAGAGATGCTGCCAACAATCTCCCTAATTTGAAGCTGATTATAGACTTTAATCACATATGCAAAAAAAAAACTCTTTATAGTTACACCTACATTAGTGTTTGATAAATATCTGGGCACTGTAGCAGAGCCAAACTGACACAAAGAAAGGTCACAAAACTTTCTGTGTATTGTGGTTAAACAAACAGATGAACCAGTGGTTTAATTACCAAATTATCTAATTTGCAATTGACAAAAAGGAATTCACTACCAACCAGGATCAAAACTTTTAATACTTGAAGCAAAAGAACTTTGATTATTTCCAGATTTGTTATCTCTTACCTGGGTCTGGTGTGGCAGATGATTAAGAATTCTTTATTTTATTAGGACAGACATCCATAAAGGGCTGTCAAGTCTAGCGAGAGAACCCAAGACTACTGAGGATCATAAATATGACTGCTGTTGCCATTTTAGTCACACAGGAGAAACCAGTTTGTACATGTTTACCTGCCATGGCAACAATGAACTCTGGATTTTAGTCAGTTGTAGACATAATATCAATATCACATAACTAGAATGATACAAGTCTGAAAGTCTTATTTAAGGATTATAAACTACAGATTGAAAGACTGATCAATAATGTCCCACAAACGTGAATATGCCATTTTATATAAACATCTTAGTTTAGATCTAGGTAGACAAAATCATGGTGTCCAATGTAATGACAAGTTAAACAGAAAGTCACCCAGTTTACAAATCTAGTGGCAAAAACTTAAGGAAAATTTAACAGTGCACACACTTCTCAACAAAAAGAGTAGCTTATTATTAAGATAAATGATGTAATATAGGGAGTATGACTTTAACATCTTCTTATATCAGCTGAAATAGTAATTCTTTCTGGAAGCCAAACATTATCTTTATTTGAGTAGGTGTGAACTATGTTGAATTCTATTTACCTTATTATTTGATAGCTTAAGAGCAGAGATATGTTTTTTAATTACTTTTTACTGTAGTATAGTTGATTTACAATGTTGTGTTTCTTTCTGCTGTACAGCAAAGTGAATCAGTTATACATATACATATATCCACTCTTTTTTAGATTCTTTTCCCATATAGGATATTACTGAGTATTGAGTAGAGTTCTCTGTGCTGTAAAGTAGGTTCTTATTTGTTATCTATTTTATATATAGTAGTGTGTATATATCAATCCCAATATCTCAATTTATCCCTCCCCCCTTCTTTCCCCGTTGGTAACCATAAATTTGTTTTCTGCATCTGTGACTCTATTTCTGGTTTGTGAATGAGTTCATTTATAAATTTTTTAAGATTCCACATATAAGCAATATCATGTATCTATCTTTCTCTGTCTGACTTAATTTACTCAGTATGAATTTCTAAATTCATCCTTGCACTGCAAATGGCATTATTTCATTCTTTTTTTATGGCTGAGTAATATTCCATTGTATATATATATACCACTACTTTTTCATCCATTCATCTTTTTTTTTTTTTTTTTTGCGGTACGTGGGCCTCTCACTGTTGCGGCCTCTCCTATTGCGGAGCACAGGCTCTGAACACACAGGCCCAGCGGCCATGGCTCATGGGCCCAGCTGCTCCATGGCATGTGGGACCTTCCCAGACCGGGGCATGAACCCACATCCCCTGTATCAGCAGGTGGACCCCAACCACTGCACCACCAGGGAAGCCCCATTCATCTTTTGATTGACAGGTTGTTTCCAAATCTTGGCTATTGTAAATAGTGCTGCAATGAACACTGGGGTACATGTGTCTTTTTGAATTATGATTTTCTCAGGGTATATACCCAGAAGTGTGGTTGTTAGATCATATGATATCTCTATTTTTAGTTGTTTAAGGGACCTCCATACTTTTCTCCATAGTGACTGCATCAATTTACATTCTCACTAAAGTGTAGGAGGGTTCCCTTTTCTCCACACTCTCTCCAGCATTTATTGTTTTTACATTTTTTGATGATGGAAATTCTGACTGGTGTGAGGTGATACTTCATTGTAGTTTTGATTTACATTCCTCTAATAATTAGTGATGTTGAGAGTATTTTCATGTGTTTGTTGGCCATCTGTAGGTCTTCTTTGGAGAAATGTTTATTTAGATCTTCCACTCATTTTTTGATTGGGTTGTTTTTTAGATATTGAACAACATAAACTGTTTGTATTTTTGGAGATTAATCCCTTGTCAGTCACTTCATTTACAAATGTTTACTCCCATTCTCTGGTTTGTCTTTGGTTTGGTTTATGGTTTCCTTCACTGTGCAAAAGCTTTGAAGGTTAATTAGGTCTGCTTTGTTTATTTTTGTTTTTATGTTCATTCTCTAAGAGGTGGATCAAAAAAGATCTTGCTGCAATTTATGTCAGAGAGTGTTTCGCCTATGTTTTCCTCTAAGAGTTGTACAGTATCTGGTCTTACATTTAGGTGTTTAATGCATTTGGAGTTTATTTTTGTGTATGGTATTAGATAACGTTCTAATTTCATTTTTTACATGTAGCTGTCCAGTTTTCCCAGAACCACTTATTGAAGAGTCTGTCTATTCTCAATTGTATATTTTTGCCTCCTTTATCATAGCTTAGGTGACTTAGGTGTATGGGTTTAATTCTGGGATTTCTATCCTGTCCCATTGATCTATATTTCTGTTTTTTGTGCCAAGGCCATATTATTTTGAGTACTGTAGCTTTGTAGTATACTCTGAAGTCAGGGAGCCTGATTCCTCCAGCTCCATTTTTCTTTCTTAAGATTTCTTTGATTATTCAGGGTCATTGTGTTTCTACACAAATTGTAAAACTTTTTGTTCTAATTCTGTGAAAAAAAAACACTGGTAAATTGATAGGGATTGCATTGAATCTGTAGATGACTTTGGGTAGTATAGTCATTTTCACAGTATTGATTCTTCCAAACAAAGAACATGGTATATCTCCCCATCTCTGTAATTTTTCATTTATTTCACCAGTATCTTATAGTTTTCTGAGAACATGCCTTTTGCCTCCCTAGGTGGGTTTATTCCTAGGTATTTTATTCTTTTTGTTGCAATAATAAATAAGATTTTTTCCTTATTTCTCTTTCTGATCTTTCATTGTTAGTGTATGGATATGCAACAGATTTCTGTGTATTAATTTTGAGTCCTGCAACTTTACTAAATTCATTGATTAGCTCTAGTTTTTTCTGGTAGCATTTTTAGGATTTTCTGTGTATAGTATCATGTCATCTGCAAACAGAGACACTTTTACTTCTTCTTTTCCAATTTGGATTCCCTTTATTTCTTTCTCTTCTCTGATAGCCATGGCTAAAACTTCCAAAATTATATTGAATATAAGTGGACAGAGTGGACATTCTTGTCTTGTTCCTGATCTTAGAGGGAATATTTCAGTTTTTCACCATTGAGAATGATCTTTGCTGTGGTTTTGTCATATATGGCCTTTATTATGTTGAGGTAGGTTTTTTCTGTTTTTTGTTTGTTTGTTTGTTTGTTTTTTGATGTGGACCATTTTTAAAGTCTTATTGAATTTGTTACAATATTGCTTCTGTTTTATGTTTTGGTTTCTTGGCCTAGAGGCATGTGGGATCTTAGCTCCCTGACCAGGGATCAAACTCACACCCCATGTATTGGGAAACAAAATCTTAACCACTGGACCACCAGGGAAGTCCTGAGGTAGGTTCCTTCTATGCCCACTATCTGGAGAGTTTTTATCATAAATGGGTGTTGAATTTTGTCAAAAACTTTTTCTGCATCTATTGAGATGGTCATATTGTTTTTATTCTTCAGTTTATTGATGTGGTGAGTCACATTGATTGACTTGCGTATACTGAAGAATCCTTGCATCCTTGATATAAATCCCATGTGATCATGGTGTATGTAGGATTTAGTTTGTTAGTATTTTCTCAGGATTTTTTCATCTATGTTTATCAGTGATATTGGCCTGTAATTTTCTTTTTTTGTAATATATTTGTCTGGTTTTGGTATCAGGGTGATGGTGGCCTCATAGAGTGAGTTTGGGAATTTTCCTTCTTCTGCTAATTTTTGGAAGAGGTTTTGAAGGGTAGGTGTTAACTCTTCTCTAATTTTTTTGATGCAATTCACATGTGAATCCATCTGGTCCTGAACTTTTGTTTGTTGGAAGGTTTTTAATCACAGTTTCTTTTTCAGTACCTGTGATTTGTCTGTTCATATTTTCTATTTCTTTCTGGTTCAGTCATGGAAGATTGTACCTTTCTAAGAATTTGTCCATTTTTTCTAGGTTGTCCATTTTATTGGCATAGAGTTGCTTGTAGTAGTCTGTTATGGTCCTTTGTATTTCTCTGGTGTCTGTGTAACTTCTGCCTTTTCATTTATAATTTTATTGATTTGAGTCCTCTCCCTTTTTTTCTTGATGAGTCTGGCCAAAGTTTTATCAATTTTGTTTATCTTCTCAAATAACTTTTTTTTTTTTTTTTTTTTTTTTTTTGTGGTACACGGGCCTCTCACTGTTGTGGCCTCTCCCATTGTGGAGCACAGACTCTGGATGCACAGGCTCAGCGGCCATGGCTCATGGTCCTAGCTGCTCTGTGGCATGTGGGATCTTCCTGGACTGGGGCATGAACCCATGTCCCCTGCATCGGCAGGTGGACTCTCAACAACTGTGCCACCAAGGAAGCCCTCAAAGAACTTTTAATTTCATTGATCTTTGTTCTTATTTTCTTCTCTATTTCATTTATTTCTGCTCTGACCTTTATGATTTATTTCCTTCTACTATACATTTTGTTTGTTCTTCTTTCTCTAGTTTCTTTTAGAACTGCTTTTGCTGCATCCCATAGGTTTTGGATTGTCATGTTTTTATTGTCATTTATCTCTAGGTATGTTTTTATTTCCTCTTTGATTTCTTCAGTGATACATTGGTTGTTTAATAACATATTGTTTAGCCTCCTTGTGTTTGTGTATTTTGCAGATTTTTTTTCCCTGTAATTGATTTCTAATCACATAGCGTTGTGGTCAGAAAAGTTGCTTGATATGATTACAATTTTCTTAAATTTACTAATGCTTGATTTGTGGCCCAAGATATGATCTATCCTGGAGAATGTTGCTTGTGCACTTGAGAAGAAAGTTTATTCTGCTGCTTTCCAATGGAATGTCCTATAGATATCAATTAACTCTATCTGGTCTAATGTGTCATTTAAGGCTTGTGATTCCTTATTAATTTTCTGTCTGGATGATCTATCCACAGTGTAAGTTGGGTATTAAAGTCCCCACTGTTATTGTGTTACTGTCAGTTCCCCCTTTTATGGCTGTTAACATTTCCCTTATATATTGAGGTGCTCCTATGTTGGGTGCATATATATTTACAATTGTCATATCTTCTTTTTTTTTTTTTTGTGGTATGCGGGTATCTCACTGTTGTGGCCTCCCTCGTTGCAGAGCACAGGCTCTGGACACGCAGGCTCAGCAGCCATGGCTCACGGGACAAGCTGCTCCATGGCATGTGGGATCTTCCTGGACCAGGGCACAAACCCATGTCCCCTGCTTCGGCAGGCGGTCTTTCAACCACTGCACCACCAGGGAAGCCCTGTCATATCTTCTTTGAATTATCCCTTGAAAGTTATGTAGTGTGCTTCTTTGTCTCTTATATCAGTCTTTATTTTAAAGTCTATTTTGTCTGATATGACTATTGCTGCTCCAGCTTTCTTTTGATTTCCATTTGCATGGAATACCTTTTTTCAACCCCTCACTTTCCATCTGTATGTGTCCCTGGGTCTAAAATCAGTCTCTTGTAGACAGCATATATGTGGGTCTTTTCTTTTTTTTTTAAATCCATTCAGTCAGTCTATGTCTTTTGGCTGGAGCATTTAATCCATTTATATTTAAGGTAATTATCAATATGTATTTTCCTATTTCCATTTTCTTAATTCTTTTGTGTTTGTTTTTGTGGGCCATTTTCTTCCCTTCCCTTCTTCTTTTCTTGTCTTCTCTTGTGATTTGATGACCATCTTTAAGGTCGAGTTAGGGCTGTTTTTTCATTTTTGTATGTGGATCTATTGTAGTTTGGGGGTTTGCTGTCTCCTTGAAGTTTTGATATAGCTGCCTGTATATGTAGAATGTTGTTTTAAGTTGCTGATCTTTTTCCAGCTGGAGAAGTTCCATTAGCATTTGTTGTAAAGCTGGTTTGGTGGTGCTGAATTCTCTTAGCTTTCGCTTGTCTTAAAGATTTTGATTTCTCCATCGAATTTGAATGAGTGCCTTTCTGGGTAGTGTATTCTTAATTCTAGTTGTTTTTCCTTTCATCACTTTAATTATGTCTTGCCACTCCCTTCTGGCTTGCAGAATTTCTGCAGAAAAATCTGCTGATAACATTACAGGAATTCCCTGTATGATAATTGTTGCTTTTCCCTTGTTGCTTTTAATATTTTTCTTGTCTTTAATTTTTGTCAGTTTGATTAATATGTGTCTTAGTGTGCTCCTCCTTGAGTTCATCCTGTATGGTACTCTCTGTGCTTCCTGGACTTGAGTGAGTATTTCCTTTCCTATGTTAGGGACGTTATCATCTATAATCTCTTCAAATATTTACTCAGTTCTTTTTTCATCTTCTTCTGAGACCCCTATAATTTGAATGTTGGTGCCCTTAATGTTATCCCAGAGGTCTCTGACACTGTCCTCATTTCTTTTCATCCTTTTTTTTTTTTTTTCTGTTCCCTGGCAGTGATTTCCAGCTCACTTATTCTCTCTTTTCCCTCAGTTATTCTGCTATTGATTCCTTCTAGCGTATTTTCATTTCAGTTATTATTGTTCAATTCTGTTTATTTGTTCTTTAAACCTTCTAGCTCCTTGTTAAACATTTCTTGTATTTTTTTGATCTGTGCTTCCATCGTTTTCTGAGATTTTGGACCATCTTTACTATCATTACTCTGACTTCTTTTTTCATGTAGATTGCCTGTCTCCTTTTCATTTAGTTGTCCTTATTGGTTTTTATCTTGTTCCTTGGTTGCAACATATTTCTCTGTTGTCTCATTTGGTCTAGCTTTCTGTGTTCCAGCTCTCCTTTCCATGGATTGCAGGGTTGTAGTCTATCTTGCTTCTGGTGTCTGTCCCCTGGTGGGTGAAGTTGGTCCAGGGGGTTTATTCAGACTTCCTTGTGGGAGAGACAGGTTCCTGCCCTCTGGTGGGTGGAGCTGTGTCTCGTCCCTCTGATGGGTAAGGCCATGTCACGGTGTGTGTTTTGAGGTGGCTATGAGTGCAGTATGACTTTAGGCAGACTCTCTTCTGATGGGTGGAGCTGAATTCCTATCTTGTTGGTTGGCCTAAAGTTTTTCAGCACTGGAGCCTTTTGGTTTTGGGGTGGAGTGTGTCTTGGTGCCAAAATGTGGACTTCTGGGAAAGCTCACTCCAATAAATATTCTCTGGGGCTTCTGCTACCAGTGTCCTTGTGAGGAGGCAAGGACACCTGTAGCAGAGCTATAGTTGACCTTCGCCTTCCCAGGAGATCCACCAAGACACTTATGTAGGTGTAACCCAGGTTCCTATGGAGGTACTGCTTTGTACTTAGTTCCAGTGCATTTGAGACCTGTGTGTGCCTTCCAAGAGTGGAGTCTTTCTTTCCCCCTACCCAGCAGAGCTCCTGCACTCAAACCCCACTGGCCTTCAATGGTGAATGCTCTGAGGCTTCTTCCTCCTGATGCCAGAGGCTCAGACTCTCTTGGAGGGCTATCTTTATGTGGGAACGTCCTTGTGTAGCTTAGGTGGGTTTCATATTATATTTTTTGGTGCAAGGGTTGTTTTTAGTTTTTTAGATATTTGCCACCTCTTTCCTCACTGTATGCTGGGCATTATCCCCTTGATAGGCTGTGTTACTGATGATCTGACAAAAGCCTGCACTTGATACTGAGCAGGGCATCTCCTTTGCTCTGTGGTTGTCAGTGCCCTGTCAGAGGTGGGGTCTGCTCCCTAGTTGTTGAACTAGAAGCCTCCAAATCTCTTTCTTAGCTGTGTTTCTGATTTGCAGTGTGAGTTAGGTGGGACTGGAGCACTCCTACTGCGAGGGAAGCCACTGAGTATTCCTCCTCTGGATCTGTTCACCTGTGGGTGTGCTCTCTTGTGTCACCTTTCATCTGTTGTGCAAGCTCTCAGATTACACTGTTGCTGGCACTGCTCTCAGCCCCACCTTAACAATGTGCATGCCAGCAACTGGTCCTGGTGTTTTTTTCACCAGGTCACCAGCTAGATCCACTGAAGTCAATTCCAAGAATTGCAGTAATCATGGATTTGGACATGTTGTGAACACTATGGGGGTAGCTCAGACTCTGGCCTGGCCCAGTCCCCATGTGTATGTGCCCACAAAGTCTACAGTTGCTAAAGCTAGACCCATCTTGGCTGTGGGAGCACTCAGTGCCTGTTCGGAAGTTCTGTAGGTACTGAGTTTACAAAGCTGGTCGTGGGAGTGTCAATTTGTGGATTTCAACTTTTCTTCCTTATTTGCACAGCCTCTGGAGATCAGCTATGGTTTCAGCCCCACCTCTGTGTGTGGGCCATCCACTGGGGTCTGCTCCTGGTGCTGCCCCAGAGCACATGAGTCCACCCCAGTGAGGAGGGAGCATGGAGGTGGTGGTGGCTGGGCTCATGAGAGTGCTCACCACTGCAGGGATGGAATGTGGAGGAGGAGGAGGAGGCTGCAGGCATGTGAGAGCTGGCCTGAAGGGCAGGGATAATGTTACACAGACATTACAGCATGAAAAAAATTTCCACTAAAGTCCATAATCCCACATATTGGTACCTAAAGTCAGCTTAGTTTTATATTCTAGGAAAAGAACATTACAGACAGCAGATTATACATTAATACTAATAAGGTTTCTTTTATTTTAGCAGTTTCCAAACTTTCTCAGTTCACCACAACCTTAGTTATTTTTAATTTTTTCCACTATGCTACTATTCCAAAAGAAATACCTAACAATCCTGTTTATTTAGAAATTTTTTAGTCTACTTAATGTATAATTATGTTTTAACAACTATGTAGTTGTTTGAAAAAGTAATATTCTTGAATTTAAAGAAAAATTATTATTAAATAACCACAATTACTATTGGGATGTATTGTTGGAAATGATCATTATTTGGAATCAGATTGGATTTCTCATGCACTTTAATTTTCACACAATACTCACTTTTTATCACAACAGTTCCTGAAAACAAGCTTCACAATGATATGAAGTCATTGAAACAAATGTATCACTATTTAATACGGAAACTATAAACTATCTTGAGGAAATATTTAATGTAATTTTCCGCAGGTATTGGGCATTACTGTGTTTCTCTTGAACATTTAGAATGTCATGCTGTGCTACTGTGAGTATCCTAGGGTGCTTCAGTACACATTTTTAGACCAGAGATTCTATTAAACTGGTGTTTCCTATTTATTACTTAAATTCCTGTTATCTTATCAGCCAATTTAGAAAGCATAACTCTTAGGTCTTCAAAAATTAACATCCCTCTACAAAGGGAAAATACTGCAGTCACACACAAATAGTATGTATATAATATTTTTAAACTTGTGGAAGGCAATTACTAGCACCTCTTCTCCCATATTCACAGTCTTACCACCAAACCTCTAGCTGTTGTTTTCCTGTAGAAGTTTTATATATTTTTTATCCTACCATGGTGTAATCTATAATATTCATCTATAATGTTCATTTCTTAATTTCCTGCTGGTATTTTCTCATTCTCCAGGGGATAATTATCTGGTAGATTTTCAGTTCATTCAAGTCAACCTGCAAATATTGCTGGTATAAACCAAGAACTATAAAAAATCTGACAATCATCTCTACAAAAAATTTCTTATACACAGAGATCAAGTGTGTTTATGTTCTTGACACTTCAAAAACTTTTAAAAGCCTTTTATCCGTGGACACTTTTCATTTATTTCAATATACAACAATTAAATATCTAGTAAATGTAAGAGAATTTTATAGTCATTATGATGAAATGGCAAGAAACATGTTTTTCACTGAAAATCTTAAAAATTATTCAAATTCACAGATAAACTTCATTCAAATTAGAATGTCAGAAGTTTGAAATAAGCTTTCCAAGCAATGTAAAACAATAATGTTTCTCAGAAGCCAATGAACTTCAGCACACCAACAATCTTAGATCTTAACTTCTGCTTTCTTCTTCAAAAATTGAGGTCAAGGTAATATGACAAGTTTCATTTCAAGTCCTTTTTAAAAGGAATTCTACTACCTGAGCCAATGTGAAGAGAAACACTTGCAAAACCTGACTCTGATACTATGTTTAAAGAGAAGACATATTTAAGTAATTCTCTTAGAAATTGGATTTATAGGAGTGTGATGAATGGCTTCTGAATTCATCTGAATCTTCAACCTTGCCTTATAATTTTAAAATGGATTCCTAAATAACTACTATTTTACTTTCTATTAGTAACTGTTCCAATTCCTCATCACATTGCCAAAGAACCTAATTCCAGCAGTTTTCTCTTATTCATAGAATATGAACTTAGTTCCCATTGAGTGGATAAAATTTAGATCATTGTTCAAGAACTATCACATATTTCTTCTATTCTGTTAATAAGTTATTGGTATTTTCATCCATCCTTTAACTGTATTCTTTACTTCTCCTAATCAGTATAATATATTATGAAGTTGTATATTGTATTAGAATATGGTTAAAAACATAGTATTTAAGAATTAAGTTTCCAGAATCAGAATGATGTTGCTTTAAATTCTAGGTTCTTAATATACTTAATTGGAGATTTGCTTAGGGATATTACTGAACATTCCCAATTTCAAAATAATATATTAAAAATAATATTTAGCTCATAGGTTTTTTGTGAATATTAAAGTGTAAATTGCCTGACACTTAAGAAGTGTTTTAATGTACCACCCATACCACCCACATTTCTTCCTATCAGATTTCCACATACATGTTGGTACATTAGAAAAGTTATTTCCATTTTATATTCTTAGCCCTTCTCAGTATTATCTTTGTAATCTTACACACTCACATATACACATCCACCTTTCCTCAATTTTAAGCTCACCTCTACCAGCAAATATTTTCTGTCATTTCCCTGTCAATCTTTCTCACAAAGGAGTCTAAACTTGGTGTTTCTAAATCTCTACCTCCTCAGCTCAATTCAGTATGGCTTCCGTCTTTACTGTCCTTTGCCCTTAGGCTTTGTTTACTAAAGCCACTAAAGGCTTTTGAATTTCCAATTTGAGTGAGTACTTTTATTTTACTTAATTTTTTTTTTTGGTCTAGATCTTACATATTGTGACTGCAGGATTTTATACTTATTTTTTTTCCTTGACTTGTATGGAAATAAAAAGTTTTTTCTTCTGTTTTCTTCCCACAGTTCTATTTGTCTAATCAGTAGTAGTCATTTCATCATTTCCCATAGGCATAACTGTACCCCTTGTGTTTGAGCTCCTATTCTCTTCTCCCCTTCCTATCACACAGCTAAAGTAAATTTCTCAGACAGTTTTTGATTTGAAGATTATCCTATATTTTCTGAAAAGGATTTGAACACAAGTAACATGTAGAACCTTCAGCTTTGGTTTATAAAGCTCCCCTCCATGCTTCTCCATGCTCTTCTAATTTCCACTGGCTGGGTATACTAAGGGAGGGCAGGATCAAAGGTGGAAGTAACCAGAGCTTATGAATAACTGCATGGAGGAAAGCAGACCTAAATACCTGCTCAATATTGTTATAAAAAAATAGGAATACACATATCTTATATTAATCAACTTAGAGTTGATGTATAGTTGGTACTAGAACTATAGACTGTCTTTATCCAAGCATAATAAACCTCATACACTCTTCATGACTTGCTGCCTTCCATCCTCAGCTATATCTACATTAATCTTTATCATTGTCATAACTCATATATTAAAATTTCAGACAATTCAAGTAAGATACTTTCTGGAAAACATCAATCATTTTTTATGCCTCAGCTCATTTAGATGTGTTGTTTTCAAATATTGGGGGATTTTCCAGATACATTTATTATTGATTTCCAGCTTAAACTCTTATAGTGTGAGAAAATACTTTGTGTCTCATTCCATTTGGACTGCTTTAACAAAATTCCACAGACTGGGTAGCTTGTAAACAACAGATTTATTCCTATAGTTCTGGAGGATGGAAATCTGAGATCAGGGTGCCAGCTTCATCTGATAAAGGCCATGTATTTTTACATGGTAGAAGGGACTAGGAAGTTCTGTGGAATCATTTTTATAAGAACACTAATCCTGTTTATAAGGGCTCCAGCCTCCTGACCTAATCACTTCCCAGAGTCCTCATCTCCTACCACCCATCCCTTTGGCATTAGAATTCCAACATGTGAATTTGGAAGGGACACAAACATTCAGAGCATGGTATTTGTATTACTTTTATTCTTTTAAATTTGTAAAGGTTTATTTTATGATTCAGAATATGATTTGTATTGGTAAAATTCTATGTGCACTTGAGAAGAATGTGTATTCTGTTGTTGTTGAGTAAACCATCCTAAAATATCAATTAGGTCAAATTAGCTGCTATTTTGTGTTCAGGTCATCTTGGTTTTTACTGATTTTCTACCTATTTATTCTATCAGTTACCAAGAGCAGACAAATGTAAATTTCCAATTATGGTTTTGTCTATTTCTCTTTTAAAATCCTTTTTTTTTTTTTTTTTGCCTTAAGTGTTGACTAAAACTCTCTTGTTAGGTACAGACATTTATGATTCCTATTTCTTGGAGAATCAACAACTTTCTTTTATGTAATGATGTCCCTCTTTATCCCTGATAATCCTTTCTTCTGAAGTCTACATTGTCTGAAATAAATATAGTTATTCCAGTTTTCATTTGATTGATGTTTTTACTATATATCTTTACTTTCTTACACTAATATACTTATGCTTTTATATTTAAAGTGAGTTTCTTTAGAAAGCATACAGTTGAGTGTAATGTTTTAATACATCCTGACAATCACTGTTTTTAACTGGCTTGTTTAAATCGTCATTTAAAATGAACATTAACATGATTAGATTTAAATCTACAAACGCCTTCTGGGTGATTTTTACTTAGTTTGCATTTGTGGTTCTTTTTTTTTCCTTCTTTATGGCCTTCTATATAATTTTATGCTTTTTTAAAAGCTGAGAGAAGACAGAATAACAAGTATATATTTATAGTCTTTTTGTATTAACTTTCTTTTCATTTCTGGTTCTCCTCATTTATTCTTGTGAATGAAATTTATCATTGCACATCATTTTCACAAACAAATATAGTTTTGCTATTACCCATCTCCATTGTACTTTCCATCCCAAGTTCTCTGTATGTGCTCTGGGAGACCAGCAGCATTGTGATGAGGTCAAGGCTGTGGATATCCCCAACATGGACATCGAGGCACTAAGGAAACTCAGCAAGAGTAAGGCATTGGTCAAGAAGCTGGCCAAGAAGTACGATGATTTTTCAGCTTCAGGGTAATAAACCATACTCCAACCATTAAAAAAAAAAAATTAACAGATTCACCTGCTCTTACCTATGTTATAACATATAGGAGGAAAGTGGTTAAGAAGGAGGACTCCAGAATCGCAGTGTAGTTTAAATGCTACTGCTACCATTTAGAACTTCTTTAATATTGGCAGGCTCGTCAATCTCTGTAGGCATTAGTTTCTTCATCTTCAAAATACAGGTAATATTTTATACAAAGGGGATATATGTATAAGTATAGTTGATTCACTTTGCTATAAAGCAGAAACTAACACAACATTGTAAAGCAACTCTACTCCAATAAAATTAATTAAAAGAACAAAACAAACAAACAAAAATACAGGTAATAGTTCCTCCATCAGAAGCTTTGTGAGAAATGAGAAAATTGATAAAATTGTGCTTCACATACTTCCTGGAAAAATAACTTCAGTAAATGTTAACTATTATTAATAAGTAAATATATATGAAGTTTTATTTTATAATTCAACAATGTACTCTTTAAATTAGATTTATAAAGGTATTTAAAGGTTTTTAGCATGTTTTTGCTGTAGTTGTCAACATTTTTAGTATTTCACAAACATAAGATAGAGATAGGTCTAATAATCTTGTAAAAATGGGCAAATTTCATTATTTTATTTAATGTTAATATAATAACAAGTTTTATTTTAATTAATGTTTAAAATGTTAAGTGTTATTTTTGCCCCAAATTATTTTATAGTGTTACTACTTTTTATATTGAAATACTTATTTTAATATTTGGAGACACCTGCCTTACTTACAATATTATAATATTTAAGAAATATTATTAAAAGGTATTGTTTATTGTTATTTTTATTTCCATATGTTAACAAATTAATTACTTCAATAGAAAACAAATTATTTAAAACATATATTTCATAAGGTCACAAGTGAGTTCAAAACAAATTATAGTTAGACCCAGGAATCAGAACATATAGTTTAAATTCTTTGTTTTCTTATGTTACTGACAATAGTCAACATATTTGTGCATCCTGCTTTTGCACATTTACATGTCCTTTGCAACAATAATTTTCAAAGTTATCAGAAATTAATGGTGTATTTACTTCTGACTTCAATTAGGTGAATTAGCAATAAAAATGTGATTATAAAATAGAGTAGGGGCTTCCCTGGTGGTGCAGTGGTTGAGAGTCCGCTTGCTGATGTGGGGGACACAGGTTTGTGTCCCGGTCCAGGAGGATCCCATGTGCCATGGAGTGGCTGGGCCCGTGGGTCATGGCCGCTGGGCCAGCACATCCGGAGCCTGTGCTCCGCAGCGGGAGAGGCTGTGGTGGTGAGAGGCCTGTGTACACCAAAATAATAATAATAATAACAATAGAGTAGATGAAAATCTTTTTACTTTGGTTATAAGCTCTATTTCAAACTTCCATTAGCTAAATTAGAGTTTTATCCTATAACCCACTTCTACTTCTCAAATGACAACTCTGCATTTGTGCTGATTGTCGCTGTATATTTTATG
The DNA here is from genome assembly GCF_964165515.1 of Mesoplodon bidens. Taxonomy (NCBI): domain Eukaryota; kingdom Metazoa; phylum Chordata; class Mammalia; order Artiodactyla; family Ziphiidae; genus Mesoplodon; species Mesoplodon bidens. The sequence goes on along the minus strand of NC_138174.1, from coordinate 36,681,418 downwards.
AATTTGTCATTTAAAAAAATAAATGTAATTCTACAGAGAAAATTAAGCTATTAAACTATACCCTAGTACCTCACAGATATTCACATGAATGTTACCTATTTTTCTACTGAGTGGTTGTGGATTTAATGAGAGTATACCAGTTCCTAGTATCTTTCTGGTTTATAAGAAGCTGCTACTGTACAAGATCATACTCAAAGTCATTAAAAAGTAGAAAATGACTACAGCATACTAATAATGAAGGTATGACTAAAATTGCTATTGAATTTATTCTCTATATAGTACCAACCTGTATGAAAAGAAATAGAGAAACCTTTTTAAAAAAATTAGTTAATGTGAAACACATGGAAAAAGGATTTTAATGGCCATTTTTAGGAAGAAATAATCATGACTTTTACTTCAGAAAATGATATAAAATATTAAAACTTTAAAACATGGCACCAATTTTATTTACCAGAATAAATAACACTGATTTAAATTTGGTATAGACTGAAAACTGGAAAAATGATAATATATTTCATATTTTATAATAACCCCTGTCTTCAAACACATATTATAAGCTAAATTCTATATCTGCAGAAAATGTTTTTAAAATATTGGTAACACTTCTCTATCTAGATGTTTCCCTTTATCTCCATCTGTAATACTTAGGCAAGCCATATGTGGATAATGACTTCTCTCTTCATAAGAGGCATAAAAAATATATAATATAAATCAAAAGTTTGATTCTTTGTAATGATATTTTCTTATTAGTTGTTCTAACTACCAGCTGCTCAGATTCTTTCACAAGGATGAATACCCAAATTATCCAACTATGTTTTTTATTTCCCAAATCTCATCTCTTCATGTGCATCCCTGAAATTCTAATGATTCAGTCCTCAAAGCAATTAATATTTATTTTCTTTTTCTTACTAGTAGTTTACAGTCGACCAGAAATACTGTTTTATGAAAACTTTTTCTATGAATCATTTCAAATTCAGCTGATTCCTCAACATATATGTAGATGTAAACACTTAGCTTAACTACTGGTTCTGAGCTGACTGTATCAATTCTTTGAGAGATTTTGAGTTGACCTAACTTAATATCTCTCTGCTCTTGAAAACATGGCTGCCACTTTCCAACCAGTGGCTTCAAGGAACACTGACCTAGTCCAATTCTGACTATAAATTCTACTGAGAGCTGTGTCCACTTAGAAAATTTGCTGAAACATATACACCTTACAAGCAGAAATGCTTGCCTTTGCCAAAGAGGTTCTGCTTAGGAAGGAATTATGCCTGTGAACAGAACTTGAAAAATAATGACTCATTTTCAAAATAGCCTGGACATTAACTGTGTTCCTCTTATATTTTAAAAATCAGTAGAATCCAAAGTTATTCACAAATCTAAACCATTAGAACCCTTTTTGGATTTAGTTGTTTAAAAAATAATAAATCCTCTCATAAATATTAATAGGAAGAATTCAGAAGTAAAGGAATAAAATATATTAACCATGTCACCCAAATATCACATGGTGCATAGTGATGGTTAAAATTGATGAATTGGTTTCAGTGATTTATGGAAGAAATTAAGCTATATATCAGTTTTGAGAATTATGCTCTTTATTCTCAAAACATTAACATTACATTACCACTGTGATGGCTTTTAATTCCTTAAATATATAATTAGAGGCCACCATATATGCTTAAGTTGATTTCAAAATGTCTGAAACTTGTAAAATAAAATTCTGTTACTACTAGATGTCTTTCCATTTTATTTTGGTTTATAACACATTTTTCAAGGTCTAAATGGTTACTGAATCTAACTGCTATATATGTAAATAACAAAGGAAATATTATTAGGATTGATCCAGTCACTAGCATCATAAGTAAATTATTTTAAGAATACATTATGATCTTTTAACAGAATTAGAAATTACCCTCTAGACATAAGTAACCAAACTATAAACAATAAAGCAAGTTAAAGAGTTTAAAATAGTTTTGGCAAGCCATAAATTTTGTATTAGCTATGATAAACTTATAAGCTAAATATTTCTCCTTCCTTTAAATCATAACTTTTGCGTGAAAAAGTTCTATCATTAAAAGTATTTCAGCTTTTTGTGTCAAAACAGAAAAATCAGGGCTTTCCTGGTGGTGCAGTGGTTGAGAGTCCGCCTGCCGATGCAGGGGACACGGGTTCGTGCCCCGGTCCGGGAGGATCCCACATGCCACGGAGCGGCTGGGCCTGTGAGCCATGGCCACTAAGCCTGCACGTTTAGAGTCTGTGCTCTGCAACGAGAGAGGCCACAACAGTGAGAAGACCACCTACTGCAAAAACAAAAACAAAAAAAAAGAGAAAAATCGTTACTTTACTTTTATTTTATATATATATATATATATATATATATATATATATATATATATATATATATATATATAATTTTTTTTTTTGGTGGTACACGGGCCTCTCACTGTTGTGGCCTCTCCCGTTGCAGACCACAGGCTCCAGAGGCGCAGGCTCAGCGGCCATGGCTCATGGGCCCAGCCGCTCCGTGGCATGTGGGATCCTCCCAGACTGGGGCACAAACCTGTGTCCCCTGCATTGGCAGGCAGACTCTCAACCACTGTGACACCAGGGAAGCCCTGTTACTTTACTTTTAAAACAATTTTTATTTTTCAGATGGAATTATTTTTCTTCATCATACTTTATGTTTCAATACTTTTTATTACAACACTAATTTCCATTTATAACTCACTAGGACAAATTTATCAGCTTGTTAAAATGTATCTTTACTTACACATTTTAAGATCCATAAATCTCCATGGTCTTGGGTAAAGTCATCATTTATGTTTTGCAAAAACCATAGTCATAAAGTATCAATTAAATACAATAAACTTTTCTTAACACAAAATATTTTAAAGTTGGATTTTAAATATTCTAAATTTAATTTTTCTCAAATTTAAAGAGTAATTTTTTTACCTCAAAAAAGGGAAAATTTAAAGGATTTGGAAGAAAATATATGGATTTTTAAATATGTATTTATGAAGTAAGGAGACATTTTCTAAATAAAATAGAAAGCTCAGGTGCTATAAAAGATGAAAAAAATTTAACTTCATAAACTTAAATGTCTTCACAGTGAAAATAAAATAAAAATTCAAAAGACAAAACTGGAATGATATATGAATAAATGTCTTATATAACTTTCATAACATATATGTGCATATCTTAAAAACTGATAGGCAAAAATATTAGCTACCTAAAGGAAAGGAATATTTTTTCACAAAGCAAAATACAAATTGCTTTTATGAATGAAAATGTTAAACCTTCTGTATAATTTTTTAAATGCAAAATAAAACCAAACTGAGATACCATTTTTCATATAAGGATAATTAAGGACCAAAATGTAATTAACATTTCTGGTCAACATGTGAAGAATGTGGACTTATTTGGAGGGTAATTTGGCAATATCTGTCAAACTTTAAAATGCACATAACGTTTAATCCAGTATTTTTGCTTCTAGGAATTTCTATTAAAGATATACATTATAATATGCAGGAAATCACTGGTACCAAAATATCAGTAACAATACTGAACTTACTAAAGAGGGCAACAATCAAACATCTCTCAAGAAAAAATAGTTAAAGCATAATTCCAGACAGAAAAAGGCAAATACTGTATATTATTACTTATATGTGGAAGCTAAAATGCAAAACAAACAATGAATGTAACAAAAGAGAAAGAAACACACAGTAATAGAGAACAAACTAGTGGTTCCTAGTGGAGAGAGAGGAGAAGAAGGGGAAAGATAGAGGTAGGAGTTTAAGTGGTACAAACTTCTAAGTATAAAATAAATAAACTACAAGGGTATACTGTACAGCATATTTTATAATAACTTTAAGTGGAGTATAATCAATAAAAATATAGAACCACAGTGTTGTACACATGAAACTAATATAATATTGTAAATAAACTATACTTCAATTTAAGAAAAAGGAGTACAAAATCATGTCCATTTTCTTCAAAATGAGACAACTCTGGCTCCACTAATACTCCAGAACTCTCCATGGAATCTAGCTGAGGATAGACTTCAGCTAAAATGTATCTGTTTGCTTCTTCCCAGTCCTTATCCCTTATTTCTTTATTTTCTTAAAGTTTTCTCCTGAGATCAGTCTCTCAATAAATCATTTATATAAAAATTCTCATCTCAAGCTTTAATTCTAGGGAAACTGACTTAAGACACATCATTAAAAAAATTCCTATTATATTACTATTGTTCAATCACTAAGAATATTAAGTGAAATAGTGAGTTCTAGAACTTCCATTTTTAGAAAAGTAATAATATGTATGCATAAATATTAACATGTTTCTTGTTGTGCTTGGATACCTAAGAATTTGTTTATGATGGTAGCCTATGAGAACAGTAACTATGAAAATGGAAATGTTCTTTCACTAAACAGTTTTTTTTTTACCTTTTTTTTTTTTTTTTTTTTTACAGCTGGGAAATTTCATGCATAAATAGAATTACATTTTAAATTGTATAAAATTAACTGACAATATGAACTATTTGGTATAAATGATTATGACTTTACAAAATTTTTTTAAAAGCTACTGATATCTTAACACATTTTCAGATATAAGCATTTGAATATTGCTCATTTGTATAAAAGGTACTTAACACACATACCTCCTTAAAAATTAGAGATGTACTTACTACTGACAAATAGAAAACACAGAAGTGGCTTGACAAGCTACAATAAACATTTCTTTTATTAACAATGACAACAAAACAAACCAATTTGTAACTTGCAATTTGCTAATTTATAAATACACTTTTGTAATTCCAAATTGGTATTTCAATTCATTTCTAAATTTCAATTAATACTGTGAGTTTTGAAAATATATTAGTAGCCCTTATAAATTGGAAAATGTGAGAACTAGAGATTTTACAGCCCATGTAATCTCAGGTCACAAATATTTTACCAGGATTTCTTTGTCCAATTTATTTTGCTTCAGTCTGTCTTATGTGAATATATCAGCAATTAAAATGAATTATAGAAGGGACAATCATGATGATCATTTAAACTTTAATGCCTATTATCCTTTAAAAATCTTTTTTTTTTTACAACTTCTTTTCCATGTAAATTCTCAGAAGGGGAAAATACGTCTTTTAAAAATGTAATTTTGGTGGCAGTACTTTGCAGATCACAGTTAATTATAGAATCAATATTCTGCTCTCCAAGTGGTCAAGCTATACAAAGCCACAGAGCTATTTTATCACATTAATCAAAGTTACATTTCTGTGAAGCCCAGAGGAATGGAAAAGATAGAGTTTGCATTATAGAATTGTAATTATTCTGGAACGGCTATGTTTTTATACAAAAACATTATGATTATATCAATGATGTTATTCTGAAGCACTTTATGTGTATTAACTCATCCATTGTTCACAGAAACCATACTGATTTTTTATTTGTTAGGGTTTTTTTGTTTGTAACACTAAGAATATCTGTTATTAATGTACATATATTTAATTCAAATGAAGTTAATTTGAGCATATATATTTATTGTTCTCAATCTGATTTCAGAAGTCAATCAAATACATATATAGATATATACATAAATATTTTATTTTAAAATCTGTTAGTTTACAAAACTTAATATGGATTTATTCAATAAAATACTTATTCTCAAAAAAGGCACAAATATTTATCATCTATACAAAAATATTTAATATCCATGCATTTGATTTAATAATGGTGAATAAAATAGTCATGTTCTTGATATTGGGAGTTTAATTTTCAAAGAAGCATATTAGCATTAACCAAATTATCACAAAATATATAATGCAAAATGGATAAGTTCTATGAAGAAGAAGAAAGAACTATGAGGGACATAACAGGTAGCCTAGAAATATTCTGGTAGGAAGAGTGGGTCTGGAAATACTTTCCTGCTTTTTGTTTGTGTTCACAACTCTTACATATTGGCCCATTTTTGCAATTCAGATTTCTGAAATGCTGTCTTGAACGAAGAGTAGCCCCCGCTTGCCCCAACTAGAGGAAGCCCACGCACAACAATGAAGACCCAATGTAGCCCAAAATAATACATAAATAAATAAATTAATTAAAAAATAAAAACTGGGCAGTGGCCCATTTCCTGGAAATCCCCACCCCTTCCCCAAAATAGTTGGAATAATCTTCCTATTCATTAGCCTATGAAATTATCCAACCCATAAAAACTAACTACACCATATTTTGAGGCTTTTTGTTTCTTACATTCTAAGATGGCCTACACTCTGTGGAGTGTGTTTCTTTCTAAATAAATCCACTTCTTAACTATCACTTCATCTCCAAATTATTCTGCAATGAAGAAGAACCTTAAGTTCACAGGCAACATAAGACACACACACATTGTAAATTGAGAAAAATGAAGATGTCTATATTATGAACTATATATCTGCTATAATAAATGCCTATCTCACAATTGTCAAAAGGTGGGACCCTCACATTTTCTTTAGGTGCATTTTATAAATTTTAATTGATAATTTTGAGTTTGTTTAAGATAAATTTGTCTTTAAATACATAATATAGAACTGATTTTCAAAACAGCAAGTCTTGAATTTCCAATTATTGCAGTATGATTCTTTTTAGAGATCATAATAATAAAATTTGAAGGATTAGTTGTATAGTTAAAGTTACTGTTGAAAATGGTGGTAAAAACAATAATTTTATCTCAATGGTATATTTCAAGAGCTAAAGAAAAATAATACATAATTTGGTTAAAACAAAATCTTAAATGTCTTGGTCTTTTAATATATGCAATAGTTCTTCCTAAGTAGCATTATGCATGCAATTCCAAGATGATACATAATTGCACAATGCAGAAGGAATATCTTACAAAGTAAAATTGAACTTTAAGAAAGATATTTTAAAACATCTTAATGTAATTTTGTCTCAATTCTTCTTACTTATAACAATGTCACGTTGAATTAGACAGTGATACTATCAGCAAAATAAACTGCTTTTAAATTCTATTTTGTGTGTTAGAGAAAAATACTTTAGGTAAGTCTGGAATCTAGGTAAAAAGCCAACCTCAAATTATTTAGCTCTTTACATCATGTAAAATTAGAATTTGTGTATTTTATTCATCCATCATCTTTGGTACATTTATCAGTAAAATTTTAAATGATCCTTGAAGAAGATCAATGGGGTATGATTATTCAAATATTCATAATTACTTAAATGCACATATTTAAATACACTATATGCCTATACACTGCAACACAGTCAAATGTGTTAATTTAAAACATAGTGTATAATATTTCCTTAAAGTAGTGATATTAATAAAATGTGTAGTTTTTTGTATTTCTCCATTCTGATACTCAAATAGAATATCATTTAGCAGAATAAAATGCTAAATATTTATCATGAATGAACTTTGTCTTTTAAAAAAAACATCAGGCTCATGAATTTTGGCTTTGTTCAAGCAACATCGAGTGGAAAATGTTTTCAGCACACTTCCAATATCCCCTAAGATCTCTCTTTCCTATTTTTCTACACACTGGCTGCTGTTACTGAGTCCAAGCTTGTACTGCTCGACAGAGGACAGGCCAATCAATCCAGAGACAGGTTGTTGGGGCAGGGAATAGCAACTTTATTCAGAAAGACAAGACACCTAGGAGATAGTAGCCTAACATCCCAAAGACGTCTTGCCCATGTCTGAATGCTAGTATATTTTATAGAACAAAGAGGAGGAGGTCAGCACAGTAAAAAAGTTGATCATTTGTTGCAAATATTTTCTGGTTCTGGCCAGACTCTGGAGGGGATGTGTTAATTTCTTCTTTCCTGCAGCCTTTCATAGGTGGGCCTGGTCAGGATGTTTCCTCTAGGATGTTTCCTTTGAACTAAACAAAAGTATTTTAGCTTAAAAATCAGGCCTGGGAGGCAGGGTTCCTGGAGATGGGCCATTATGTATACATATACATATGTATATGTTGATATAGGCAACAGTCCTTTAGTGATCAACTTGTAGCAAAAGCAGTAGAATACAAAGGTTAAAGTAAAAGAAACATATCCAATAAGGAGTCAGATTTGTTCTTCCCTATTACACTACTAGTGCAATTTCCTACACAACAGCAGCACCTGCACCTTTCTGGAGGCCTTCCTTCAGTATCCAGAATCCCCTTTTTCTGGTGCAGAAAAAACAAAACAAAACAAAAACTGGCAATTTACACTCCTTTATGCACACATTTTATACTGTCATTAATAGGTCCAGGAGTGTAAAACTTAAGTGTATCACTAATTGGGACAACTCAGTGGTATTATGTAAACTATCTTTAGAATTTTCATGGAGAGGTGAGCCCAAGTTACCCTCTGTGAAACTGTGCTTGATAGAGAACTCTTGTCTCATTTTGCTACTTGTCCACAAGTTTACCTTCCCAATAAATCACTTTTACCCAAATTCTCAACTTAGGGTTTGTCTCTGGGGAATCCAAATTTAGACATAAACCAATTAGATGTTTAATGATTGGCAACTTTCATAAATTTCCAAGTGGAACTGATATCGGGTGGCCACAGCCTGCAGTGACTTGAAGCAGGATTTCTGATCCTTGGCCAGAGATTGAAATCAGGCCAGGTCAGTGAGAGTGCTGAATCCTAACCACTAAACCACGGGTGACTAGTGGCCAGTAACAAGGCCCTGGCCTGTCAGCTGTGTAGAAATAAATTTCCACAGATAGACAGAAAGGAGTGAAACAAGTAAATTTTTTATTAGTAGGAATAAAAATATGTGTGAATAGGCATACAAGGATGAGCTCAGAGAGAGTCGTGCCCTCATGGTAGTTTAAATCACTTATATGGGACATGTCTTCTGAGTTTCCTTTAGCCAATCATCTTGCTTTGCCTGGTTCTGAGTCCGTACAGTAAGTTTCAGAACGAGTTCCTTTCTGAGAGCACATTCTTAAGTCCAATTTGTTCGTAAGTCCAGCAGTTAGCCTAGGTACACAACTAACACAATTGTCTATATAGTACTGTACTATAATAGGTTTATAATACTTTTCACACAAATAATACATAAAAAACAAACACAAAAAATAAAGAAAACATTTTTAATCTTACATTAGAGTACCTTGAAAAGTATAGTGGTACAGTACAACAGATGGCATACAGGGGCTTGCATTGAGTGAACAGGCAAGAAGAGTTGCTTACTGGAGGAGGGAGAGAAGGTGGGAGATGGTAGAGCTGAGGGATCCTCAGCAATAGGAGATGGAGGGCAAGCTGCAATTTCACTCATGCCTGACGCTGATGACACAGGTTCTAGTTGCTTGCTGGATTCAATTCTATCTACCCTCTTGAAAAAACGATCCATAGATTTCTGGGTAGTAACTCTGTTTTTCTTGTCATAGATGACACTCTAGCACTGATTGCATTCTGAATGGCTGCTGCAAGCTTTGTGTACCATACTACTTTTGGGTCCTGTGCCTCAAAAACTAAAAGTGCCTCCTCAAATAAAGAAAATCCCCTTGCCATTTCCTGCATTGTGAATCTCTTTGGTTCTTCAGTTACTTCTTCTTCCTTTTGTCTCTCTTCATCGTTTCTCTGGGCCTCCAATTCCATCAGGTCTTCATTAGTAAGCTCCTCATGTTGCACAGCAACAATATTGTACAGTAATGTACACAAAAGCACAACCACTTGTACAGGTTGCACATGTGTGACAATGTACACCAGACACATGAACTAACTTATGTGATTGGACATACAGATGCACGTTAGCATCTCTGAAAATTTGCAACTTGAATGTTCGTATGCAGGGGACTTACCATATTTGGTTTACCTCAACGTCCTCCCATGTGTGTGCATGCATCCCTTAGCCAAGATGGATTCTAGGGAAGACACTGATGGATAAGTTCACATCACTCCCTTTTTGACCTCCAAGGAGTCTTTCTGCACATGCATAGTCTGGAAGGTCTCCTTGATCCCGAGAATGAGAAATATGTGGTCTCTATCTTTTATCTGAGCAGGGCTCAGCTTCTCCTATTATCCTTCTGCTATTATCTTCATCCTAGAGTATCTGTCCATAGGGGACAAACACCAGCTTCTCAGCCTGTGTTCCATCTATCTCCTGTCTCAGAACTATTGATATTACTTTCAAAAACTCTTCTTCTTTAATCTTCTATTAAAATCCTTATACAATTTACCCTTAGTAAATATTATGTAATTATTTCTAACCTTTGCATGATTCATTGCTGAGCTGGAAATTTCAGTTTAAGTATTCCTTTCAAACTGTGTAACTGGGCACAGCATTGTAATATTCTGAACAATGTCACATGGAAGATAATCACAAAGCAGCATAAACAGGAGTTTATTTTCTGGATTAAGTCATTTGAAGATGAGCAAATGAAAGGTTAGTGGATCACATATTTCTTTTTAAAATGGTCACAATCTATTTAATAATTATTTTAAAATTTGGATGGAAATAGGTTATGCTTCTCAAGTTTATAAAACATTTTAGAAAATCAAAATGAGATTGCCAGTCCCTAGTCCTTTGGCACCTTTAATTTGTCATACTTTCTCAATGACATCAATAGTCCCTTGCTTATATCAGCAAATTAATCAAATATTCGCATTCATCAGGACACAAGTATGCAATCGTTTATACGAGTTTACTATAAATTTCACATGTTTAGGTCTATATTCTCACTTTTTCAATTTATTTGTCAGAAGATGGAAATAATAAATGAATTATGTATAAAGTTACATTTTGTGTATGCTATGGCACAGTATTGCCTTCCTCAACCATTGAGTTATTTGTTTTCATGATCAAATTGCATTTGTATTGCATTTGTATGTGTTACTCAGAAATATGTTTTTGCATTCTGTTGTATATTTTGGAAGTAACAAATAAGTCTAAGCTATTCTCTAGTCATGTATATGTGGATTACTAAAAATAAAAATAAATCAAATCATTTAAGTTATCTCTTACTTTTCTATTGAATTTATTAGTGAAAATACAGTATTAATTTATGTTTGTTTCTTATTCCAACTGCTCAGCATACCTATTTGTAATTTGTAGACAATTTGCTGATGTTGATTCTTTGAATATCTTGATATCTGTATTCAAAACATATAAGATAAATGTCTGATTAACATGATATTAAATTTAGTGAATCCCATCTTAATGAATCAAAAATTATATGAGAGGGTTTTTTTTTTTTTTTTTTGGTATGTGGGCTTCTCACTGTTGTGGCCTCTCCCGTTGTGGAGCACAGGCTCCGGATGCACAGGCTCAGTGGACATGGCTCAGGGTCCCAGCCACTCCAGAGCATGTGGGATCTTCCCAGACCGGGGCACGAATCCATGTCCCCTGCATCGGCAGGTGGACTCTCGACCACTGCGCCACCAGGGAAGCCCAATATGAGAGATATTTATCAAAATTTTCATCTATTTCACCTATTTCTCTTTGGTAAAACATTAAGCCTAAATTTTCACTTTTTTTCATCAATTTCTATTTCTTCAAAGAAAGGAAAGTGTTAGAAAGAATTGATCAGTTACTTGTTTTTGGCTATTTCAATTTTCATCATATGTACATGTAAAAATCAGGAAAGTAAAAACAAAATATTATTTGTATTTTCATGCAATTTGATAATATTTTGACAAATACTATACCTCAAAATGAATAAAATTTAATCATGAATTATGATAGTAATATGTTAGATTCATTCAATAAATTCTCTATATGCTAGGGATACAGAGATAAACAAGACAAATAGGTTCCTGCTCTCATGGATCTTACACATTAATGAGAAAAAAGTGATTATATACAAGCAACTTAATCTATATATAAGGTGATTCTATACTGAAAAAATTGAAATTAAATAAGTGATACACTAGAGCAATATTTGTTCATTCTACCTGGAAATTAAAATCACCTGGTGAGATTTTTTTTTTAAATACTTATACACTGACCCTGTCCTCAGAATTTTTTATTTAATTGGTCTGGGGAGTGAATCAAGGCATAGGTTGTTTTGTTTTATTTTAAATTACCCAGGTGATACTATTTTGTAGGAAATATTGTGAACTGTGATAGAGAATTGAAGAATGTGTAGAATGTCCAGGCTACTACATGTCTAGGGAAGACATATTTGTGAAAGTTGTATTGCAGCAGATCATTTAAATATGATAAGAGGACAAACATATAAAAATCTTATAAAGAGGCAGATGCTAGTTCAATGCCTCTGAGGCAAGCCAGCCAAAGAGTTTGGAGGAACAGAGAGAAGGCTCGTGTTGCTGGAAAGTGATGAATGTCTAGAGTGGATGAGATGAGGTCAGAGAGATCAATGGCTTGGATGTGAAGTCCTTGTAAGTTACAGTAAGGAGTTCTGAATTTCTTCCCAGTTCAACAGAAAGTCATTGTAATGTTTTAACTAGAGTGACATAATCTGGTTTATGTTTAGAAAGATGTTGGCAATCATATGAAAAATGGATGGAAGAAGCTAAAAATGGAAATGAGAAGGCCACTTGCACATTATGGAGTACTCAAGAAAAGAGCTATCTCTTTAAAACTTTAGTCAATACACCAGCAATTGTAAGATGTACAATGGTACATGTTAGCAATTTATTAAAAAAGCAGTCAGAAAGTCAGGCACTAGTTTTGCTAGCAAGTAGTAAAGTGAATGAATGATGAGCTGGACACAAACAAGATGACATTTCTCTACAGCAAAACTTCTTTGGTTAGCCTCACTTTAAATTACTGCAACATTCAACTGCAGGAACTCAGAGAAATATAAAACCCTGAACCACCTTGCTCGAATCTCCTCCCTTAAAATGCTTTATGCTCCTTTATCTTTGTTCTAGTAAGGGTGTACTCCTTTTTATAAAGTTATATCTCTGTTATATTAATTGAAGTAGAAATATTCAGTGACTTCAATAAAGAGAAAGCTCAAATAGTATCACTTCCAACACTTTTTTATTTCTCAGAGATCCTCATAGAAGGTATCTGTCCTCTAATCAAAATGCTATATTTTTTTGTTTGGTTGAAGCTGAAACTAATACACTTGATCAGTTCATACATAAAGTTAACTATAAGTTCAGGTATAAGAGACATAGAATTTTAATAATAATGATAATAACAATAATAATTATTTGATATGTAACATTTATTGAGTCTTTAGTATTTACTGAGTCCCTAACTAAGCACTTTTTAAAGCATTTTTCAAGTAATAGCATATTTAATATCTATAAGTCCCTATGAGACAAATATTCATTGTCTTCAAGGTTTAAATAACTTCCTCTATTCACATACATATAAAAAAATGCCAGAAATTGTAAGATGCACAATGGTACATCACAGGTTGATAAGAAATATCACAGGATGAGTATCATCTGTTACTACAAAATATTTGTGCTTCAATAATTTATTCTTCAAAACATATACTAAAAAGGCCATACTAACAATAAATTTTGAAATGTACACTATTTGACCACTTTTAACATAACTATCCATTTAAATATATTGCTTGACCTGGTAGGCTTATAGTTCTTTTTGTGAACAATTTGGCAAGGAAAACAGCAGAGATGAATTCTGAGACAATAGGTTGGTGTCAGGATTGAAGTTACGAATGTCCTGCAGTGAGTCACTAGGTGATGGAAACTATCTCCAACTGAATGCAGTTTCAGAAAATTTCCTGAAGTTTTTAATAATTTCAGACATCAAAACAATAATTTCAAATACAGCAGGTCATGTTACTAATTTGTTACAAAGGTAAAGAATGATTCTACCTTTCCACCAACTTTATTTAGTATTGAGGAAAACAGATGTGTTGGTGATCGAGAGGAACAGTCTCTGTTTGTGGCTCTTCTATATTGGAGATACATTTATGACTTTACACAGGGGATTTATTCCCTTTGTCTACAGCATTTTCATTAAAAAGAGAAAAAAATAAAAAATAAAAAAACGTATACTGAAAAATATGGTGTAAATATAAGGCATCCAATTTACTTCCAAGAGAGGAATATAAATCATTAAAATCATAATTTTTGTCATCATCACTGACTACTGAGAATAAAAATTGTGATAGAATCCATTTTAAGCATTTTACACATATTAACTCTTTCAATGATTGCTGGCATATTATTAGGGGATTGTTAGTATTTTCCCTATCTTAAAATTGTAAAATTTGCCAATGTCACACTGTTCTAGTTCAGAAGAAGAACTACTTGCAACTCTAATTTCAGATTTAAAATTTTCAGGTTAAAAAAATAGTAAAAAGTATAATAGATAGAGACAGAGACAGAAATAGAGAGATATTGAGAGAAAGGGTGAGAAAAAGAGGGAAAGAAAGGGAGAGAGAGAGAGAGGTGTTATGAGCTTAAAATTTTAATAGTTTATTTTACTATTTTGAAACATTGCTTTTATCATCTCAATAATGACCTCTAATAAATCCATGAAGAGTATATTATGGGAGGAAATGATAACACATCAAGCTTATGACATTACTGATCTCAAACATCACCAGTTCTCAAGGATCACTCAATATGGAATTACTTTACTCAACCAATCAGAATCCATTTACAATTCATTCTTCCTCTCCTATTATGGATAATATTCATCTCTGCAGGAAAAAATTAACATTATTTCTACTGGATTTCTTATTTCATTGCTGTAGAGAATGGGACACTCAAAAGTTTAAGTTCTAGACAATATGCAAATGTTCATTGTTCTCTTATTTCAATAGAAGAATAAAAAACTAAAAATTCCTAGATCCTAGGATTAGGTGAAATGGAGCTATGGGTTCTTGCTGAGCTATTTTAAGAGAGCATGATAAAGGTTTTCTTCTCTGCAAAGTGAGAGTAACAATGACTTTTTTTCTACAGATTTTGAATATTAATGCTGAGCTACAGTTCACATATTGAAAATGTAGAATGACTACAAATTTTCAGCCAAACTCTCAGTGTTGCTGGCCTTCTGTATGCACCCTGCATAAGTAAAGGAGACTTCTTTGGAGTCACCAAATCAATTGAGTAATTTAAAAATCCTAAGCAATTTATTTACATTTTCTTTAGCTGTCTCTATAGATTGTTTCATTCCTAAAGAGATATTAGAGATAATCACAAAGAACATTGTAGGACTAGCAAGGGAAACACCCAAAAGAGATAAAAATGGCTGCATATGAGATGCATTCCCTGAGGTCCCTTATGTTAGTCTCTATCTCTGGGCTGTCTTCATCAAGAGGACTTTATATTGCAGGGGTTCCTGACTTTGATCATTTTGCCATTAAAATGACAAGTCTTTAGACCGAAGTTCCAAATGGAGCTTTCCCAGGAAAGATAATTTGGATTGGTTTATTGGACATCAAGAATTTATTGAGTCCATGAGTATATGGCCAAGAAGGTTGAGTAGAAAAACACTGAGTTCACTCATGGGCACACCAAACACAACAATTTACAAAGCAATTATCAATGAGAACAGCCTAAAGACTAGCAGAGAAAATAAACTACATCTAAATATATAAAGAAGGAACCACAATGAGATTGGTAAGAGGGGTAAAGATGGAGGTTAGTCAAGACTCACACTCCCAAGGTATGTGATCCACAAACAGGAGGATAATCATAATTGCAGAGGTTTTCCACAAGGAGCAAGGGGTTCCCACACTGGGTTCCCCAGCCCAGGAGTTCTACACTGAAATGAGCACCCAAAACATTTGGCTTCAAAGGCCAGCAGGGCTTGCTTTCAGTAGAGCCAGAGGGCTGTGGGAAACAGATTCCACTCTTAAAAGACACACACAAGAATCTCACTTACTCTGAGACCAAGGGCAGAAGCACTAATTTGAAAGAAGTCCAACTTTTTGATCTTGGAGAATTTCCTGGAGAGGTAGGAGGAAGCTGGGACTCATATTGGGAATATAGATGATTTTGGAAGCCATTTTAGGAGCTCATTTTACCACAAGGACACTGGTGCTGTCAAGTGCCATTTTGGACTTCTCCCTGAATTTATTAGTGCTGGGACCTAGCCACACCCAACATCTGGTTGGCAACAGTCCTGAGGCACCCGAGGCCAAGCAGCTGGTTGCATGGGGAAACTGCTTTACCCACCAGCATTCTGACTGTGCTGTAGGCTCCCTTGAGCTCTTCATCAACCCCAGGACTCATCCCCACCCACAAGAGGGCCCAGGACCTGACCCTGAATACCAGTGGGCCAACTCTATCCCAGAACCGATTGGGAACATCAGGCCCAGGCATCACCCACAAGCAGGTGGATACAAGTCCTGAGACACCTTGGGCCCCTCAGCCAGCAACACGTGGATCCAGCCTAACCCACCAATGGTTTTGCACCAGCATCCAAGGCTCCCTGGGCTTTGCAGACAGCCCCTGAGACCTGGCACCACCTTTCAGCAACCAACAGCTTCTACACTAAGCAGGGCCTGGCAACCAACTGGGCTAGCAGACAGTCAAACCTACTTAATTTCACAGTAGTTGGCCTCACCACAACAGATGTGTTCACACAGCCCAGGTAAGGGACAACACTAGAGCACACAACTCTGGTGAACAGAAGAGAGTTTGCCACTGGGCACCATGGGACATCTCCTACATAAAGCCACTTCTCCAGGATTGTGAAGTATAATCAACCTACTTAAAACATGGAAATAAAAACAGAGAATCAGGCAAAATGAGATTAGAGAGAAATATTTTTGAAATGAAAGAACAAGATAAAACTCTGGAAGAGCTAAGTGAAATGGAGATAACAATCTACTAAATAAAGAGTTCAAAGTAATGATGGTAACACAGCTCAATGAACTCAGGAGAAGCATAAGTGAACACAGTGAGGAAATTAACAAATATTTAGACAATATAAAGAAAAACAAAACAGTGAGGAAGAGTATAACTGAAATAAAATACACACTAGAAAGAATACAGATTAGATTAGATGATACAGAGGAATGGATCAGTGAACGAGAAGACAGGTAAGTGAAAATCACTCAAGCTGAACAGAAAAAAAAAGAATTAAAAAATTAGGATAGTTTAATGACCTCTGGAAAAACATCAAGTGAACTAATATTCACATTATAGGTGTCTCAGAGGAGAAGAGATAGAAAAGGGGGCAGAGAACATATTTGAAGACATAATAGCTGAAAAATTTTCTAACCTGGGAGGGAAAGCAGACATCCAGGTTCAGGAAGCACAGAGGGTACCAAAGAAGATCAACTAAAAGAGGTCTACACCAAGACACATTCTAATTAAAATGTCAAATTTAAAGATAAAGATAATATGAGAATATTAAAAGCAACAAGGGAAAAAGCAACTTGTTATGTATAAGGGAACTCCCATAAAACTATAAAGCTGAGTTTTCAGCAGAAACTCCGCTGGCTAGAAGTGAGTGGTACAATATATTTAAAGTAGTGAAAGAAAAAAACCTACAGCAAAGAATACTCTGCCCAGAAGGATATCATTCAGATTCAAAGGAAAGATAAAAGAGTTTTACAGAGAAGCAAAGGCTAAGACTTCAGTACCTCTAAACCAGGTATACAAGGAATGTTAAATGGACTTTTCTAAGTGGAAAAGTAAAGACCACAACTAGAAATATAAAAAAATTATGAAAAATAACCTCATTGGTAAAGGTAAATACACAGTGCTGGTAGTACATAAACCATTTAGAAAGCTAGTAGAAATTTTATATATACATACATATATACCACTATTTCTTTATCCATTTATCTGTTAATGGACACTTAGGTTGTTTCCATGTCTTGGATATTGTAAACAGTGCTGCAATGAACATTGAAATGCATATATCTTTTTGAATTAGAGTTTTCATCTTTTCCAGACATATGCCCAGAACTGGGATTGCTGAACCATATGGTTTTAGTTTCTTAAGGAACGTCTATATTCTTCTTCATAGTGGCTGCACCAATTTATATTCCCACCAACAAGGCAGGAGGGTTCTCTTTTCTCCACACCCTCTCCAGCATTTATTATTTGTAGATTTTTTGTTGATGGCAATTCTGGCTGGTGTGAGGTGAGAGCTCATTGCAGTTTTGATAGCTCATTGAAGTTTTGATTTGCATTTCTCTAATAATTAGCCATGTTGAACATATTTTCATGTGTCTATTGGCCATCTGTATGTCTTCTATGGAGAAATGTCTCTTTAGGTCTTCTGCCCATTTTGGGCTACGGTTGGTTTTTGTTTTCGCTTTTGTTTTGTCGACTTGTATGAACTGTGTGTATATTTTGGAAATTAACCCCTTGTCGGTCACATGGTTTGCAAATAATTTTCCCTTTCCATAGGTTGTCTTTTCATTTTGTCTATGGTTTTCTTTGCTGTCCAAAAGCTTTTAAGTTTAATTAGGTCCCATTTGTTTATTTTGCTTTTTATTTCCATTACTCTAGGAGACAGATCTAAAAAAATATTGCCATGATTTATGTTATAGAGTGTCCTTCTTATTTTTCTTCTAGGAGTTTTATAGTATCTGAACTTACATTCAGGTCTTTAATCCATTTTGAGTTTATTTTTGTATATGGTGTTAAAGAATGTTCTAATATCTTTTTTTTTACATGTAGCCATCCAGTTTACAAAGGACCACTTATTGAAGAGACTATCTTTTCTCCATTGTATATTCTTGCTTCTGTTGTTGAAGAATAATTCACCAGAGGTGTGTGAACTTATTTTTGAGCTCTCTATTTTCTTCCATTGATCCATATGTTTGTGTGTCCTTACCATGCTGTTCTGCTTAGTGAAGCTTTGCAGCATTGTCTGACATCTGGGAGGGTTATGTCTCCATCTTTTTCTTTTTTCCTCAGGATTGTTTTAGCAATTCTGGGCCTTTTGTGGTTCCATATAAATTTTCAGATTATTTCTTCTAAGTTTTTGAAAAATATCATGGGTAATTTGATAAGAATGAAATTGTATCTGTAGATTGCCTTGGGTAGTATGGCAATTTTAACAATATTGATTCTTCCAATCCAAGAGTATGGGATCTTCCTATATTTTGGAATCATCTTCAATTATCTTAATCAATGTTTTATAGTTCTTAGCATATAATTCTTTCATGTACTTGTTCAGATTTATTCCTAAGTATTTTATTTTTTTTGATGTGATGGTAAATATGATTGTTTCCATAATTTCTCTTTCTGATAGTTCATTGTTATTGTAAAGAAATGCAGACAGATTTCTTTATGTTAATTTGTATCCTGCTGCCTTGCTGAATTTGTTTATCAGTTCTAATATTTTTGTGTGGAACCTTTAGGTTTTTCTATATATAGTATCATGTAATCTGCATATAATGACAATTTTACCCCTTCCCTTCCAATTTGGAAACCTTTATTTCTTTTTCTTTGTCTGGTTTTGGTATCAGGGTGATGATGGCTTCATAAAATGACTTGGGACTGTTCTCTCCACTGCAATCTTTTGGAAGAGTTTGAGAAAGATCAATATAAGTTCTTCCTTGTATGTTTGATAGAATTCCCTGGTGAAGCTGTCTGGTCCTGGACTTTTTTTGCATGGAGTTTTTTTCTTTTAATTACAGATTCTATTACACTTCTAGTGATCACTTTTTTCAAATTTCAAATTTGAACATTTTCAACTCTATTTCTTCTTGATTCAATTTTGGTGGGCTGTATGTTTCTAAAAACATGTCCATTTCTTCTAGGTTGTTCAATTTGTCAACATATGATTGGTCATAATATTCTCTTATGATATTTTGCATTTATGTGGTATTGGTTGTTATTTCTCCTCTTTCATTTCTTATTTTGGTTATTTGTGTCTTCTCTCTTTTCTTCTTCCTGAGTCTGGCCAGAGGTTTCTCAATTTTGTTTATCCTTTCAAAAAACCAGCTCTTAGTTTTATTTTTTTTCTATTTTAAACTTTATTTTATTTATTTCCTCTCTGATCTTTATTATTTCCTTCCTTCTGCTGAGTTTAGGTTTGATTTTTTCTTCTTTTTCTAAATCTTTTAGATGGTCATTTAGGTTGTTTATTTGAGATTTTTCTCTATTTTTGAGGAAGGCCTGTATTGCTATGTACTTCCCTCTTAGGACTGCTTTTGCTGCATCCCATAGATTATGTACGGTTGTGTTTTCATTGTCATTTGTCTCAAGGTTTTTTTAATTTCCTCTTTGATTTCATTATTGACCCATTGAATTTTACTAGCATGTTTTTTAGTCTCCATGTAATCTGTTTTCTCTCTTTTATTTTTCTGTGGTTGATTTCTGGTTTCATGCCATTTTGGTCAGAAAAGATGCTTGAAATATTTTAAATCCTCTTATATAATTTATATGCAATTTAGGCTTCTTTTGTGTTCTAGTATGTGGTCTATCCTAGAGAATGTTCCATGTACACTTGAAAAGAATGTCTATTCTGTATTGTTTTGTTTTGCTTTTTTGATGTAATGTCCTGAAAAATATAACTGTTCCATTGTGTCATGTAGGATCTCTGTTGCCTTATTAATTTTCTGTCTGGAAAATCTGTCCATTGATGTCAGTGGAGTGTTAAAGTCTCCTAATGTAATTGTATACCTGTCAATTTCTCCCTTTATTTCTGTTAGTAGTTAGTTTTGTATTGATTCTTTTAATGTTATATATTGTCCTTCTTGTGATTCTTTTTTTTTTTTGGTATTTATTTTTATTTAATTTTTTATTAGTCTCTGCTTTACAACAAAGTAAATCAGTCATACATATACATCTGTTCCCACATGCCCACCCTCCTGCGTCACCCTCCCTCCCAACCTCCCCATCTCACCCCTCCAGGTGGCCACAAAGCACCGGGCCGATCCCCCCATGCCACGTGGCCACCGCCCAGCATCCATCCACCCCACACTCGGCAGTGTAAACACGTCCATGCCTCACCCCCGCCCTGTCACAGCACCCCCCCATATCCCCAAGCCCACCCCCAGTAGGTCTGTGTCTCTATTCCTGTTTTACCCCTAAGTTCTTCATGACATTTTTTTTTTCTTAAATTCCATATATATGTGTTAGCATACGGTATTTGTCTTTCTCTTTCTGACTTACTTCACTCTGTATGACAGACTCTAGGTCTATCCACCTCATAACAAATAACTCAGCTTCATTTCTTTTTATGGCTGAGTAATATTCCATTGTATATATGTGCCACATCTTCTTTATCCATTCATCCGATGTTGGACATTTGGGTTGTTTCCATCTCTGGGATATTGTGAATAGAGCTGCAATGAATATTTTGGTACATGTCTATATTTGAATTATGGTTTTCTCAGGGTATATGCCTAGTAGTGGGATTGCTGGGTCATATGGTAGTTCTATTTTTAGTTTTTTAAGGAACCTGCATACTGTTCTCCATAGCGGCTGTACCAGTTCACATTCCCACCAGCAGTGCAAGAGTATTCCCTTTTCTCCACACCCTCTCCAGCATTTATTGTTTCTAGATTTCTTTTTTTTTTATTTATTTTTTTTTTTATTTTTTTTTTGCGTTATGCGGGCCTCTCACTGTTGTGGCCTCTCCCCTTGCGGAGCGCAGGCTCCGGACGCACAGGCTCAGCGGCCATGGCTCACGGGCCTAGCCACTCTGCGGCATGTGGGATCATCCCAGACCGGGGCACGAACCCGTGTCCCCTGCATCGGCAGGCGGACTCTCAACCACTGCGCCACCAGGGAAGCCCTAGATTTCCTGATGATGGCCATTCTGACTGGTGTGAGATGATATCTCATTGTAGTTTTGATTTGCATTTCTCTAATGATTAATGATGTTGAGCATTCTTTCATGTGTTTGTTGGCAGTCTGTATATCTTCTTCGGAGAAATATCTATTTAGGTCTTCTTCCCATTTTTGGATTGGGTTGTTTGTTTTTTTGTTATTGAGCTGCACGAGCTGCTTGTAAATATTGGAGATTAATCCTCTGTCAGTTGCTTCATTTGCAAATATTTTCTCCCATTCTGAGGGTTGTCTTTTGGTCTTGTTTATGGTTTCCTTTGCTGTGAAAAAGCTTTGAAGTTTCATTAGGTCTCATTTGTTTACCTTTGTTTTTATTTCCATTACTCTAGGAGGAGGGTCCAAAAGGATCTTGCTCTGATTTGTCTCATAGAGTGTTCTGCCTATGTTTTCCTCTAAGAGTTTGACAGTTTCTGGCCTTAAATTTAGGTCTTTAATCCATTTTGAGCTTATTTTTGTGTATGGTGTTAGGAAATGATCTAATCTCATACTTTTACATGTCGCTGTCCAGTTTTCCCAGCACCACTTATTGAAGAGGCTGTCCTTTCTCCACTGTACATTCCTGCTTCCTTTATCAAATATAAGTTGACCATATGTGTGTGGGTTTATCTCTGGGCTTTCTATCCTGTTCCATTGATCAATCTTTCTGTTTTTATGCCAGTACCACACTGTCTTGATTACTGTAGCTTTGTAGTATAGTCTGAAGTCAGGGAGCCTGATTCCTCCAGCTCCATTTTTCGTTCTCAAGATTGCTTTGGCTATTTGGGGTCTTTTGTTTTTCCAAACAAATTTTGAAATTTTTTGTTCTACTTCTGTGAAAAATGCCAGTGGTAGTTTGATAGGGATTGCATTGAATCTGTAGATTGCTTTGGGTTGTAGAGTCATTTTCAAAATATTGATTCTTCCAATCCAGGAGCATGGTATATCTCTCAATCTATTTGTACCATCTTTAATTTCTTTCATCAGTGCCTTATAATTTTCTGCATACAGGTCTTTTGTCTCCTTAAGTAGGTTTATTCCTAGATATTTTATTCTTTTTGTTGCAGTGGTAAATGGTAGTGTTTTCTTGATTTCACTTTCAGATTTTTCATCATTAGTGTACAGGAATGCCAGTGATTTCTATGCATTCGTTTTGTATCCTGCTACTTTACCAAATTCATTGATTAGCTCTAGAAGTTTTCTGGTAGCATCTTTAGGATTCTCTATGTATAGTATCATGTCATCTGCAAACATTGACAGCTTTACTTCTTCTTTTCCAATTTGGATTCCTTTTATTTCCTTTTCTTCTCTGATTGCTGTGGCTAAAACTTCCAAAACTAGGTTGAATAAGAGTCGTGAGAGTGGGCATCCTTTTCTTCTTCCTGATCTTAACGGAAATGGTTTCAGTTTTTCACCATTGAGGACGATGTTGGCTGTGGGTTTGTCATATATGCCCTTTATTATGTTGAGGAAAGTTCCCTCTATGCCTAGTTTTTGAAGGGTTTTTATCATAAATGGGTGTTGCATTTTGTTGAAAGCTTTCTCTGCATCTATTGAGATGATCATATGGTTTTTCTTCTTCATTTTGTTAATATGGTGTATCACATTGAAGGATTTGCGTATATTGGAGAATCCTTGCATTCCTGGAATAAAACCCACTTGATCATGGTGTATGATCCTTTTAATGTGCTGTTGGATTCTGTTTGCAAGTATTTTGTTGAGGATTTTTGCATCTATGTTCATCAGTGATATTGGCCTGTAGATTTCTTTCCTTGTGACATCCTTGCCTGGTTTTGGTATCAAGGTGATGGTGGACTCGTAGAATGAGTTTGGGAGTGCTCCTCCCTCTGCTATATTTTGGAAGAGTTTGAGAAGGATAGGTGTTAGCTATTCTCTAAATGTTTGATAGAATTCAAGTATGAAGCCATCTGGCCCTGGGCTTTTGTTTGTTGGAAGATTTTTAATCACAGTTTCAATTTCAGTGCTTGTGATTGGTCTATTCATATTTTCTATTTCTTCCTGAGTCAGTCTTGGCAGGTTGTGCATTTCTAAGAATTTGTCCATTACTTCCAGGTTGTCCATTTTATTGGCATAGAGTTTCTTGTAGTAATCTCTCATGATCTTTTGTATTTCTACAGTGTCAGTTGTTACTTCTCCTTTTTCATTTCTAATTCTATTGATTTGAGTCTTCTGCCTTTTTTTCGTGATGAGTCTGGCTAATGGTTTATCAATTTTGTTTATCTTCTCAAATAACCAGCTTTTAGTTTTATTGATCTTTGCTATCGTTTCCTTCATTTCTTTTTCATTTATTTCTGATCTGATCTTTATGATTTCTTTCCTTCTGCTAACTTTGGGATGTTTTTTGTTCTTCTTTCTCTAATTGCTTTAGGTGCAAGGTTAGGTTGTTTACTCGAGATGTTTCCTGTTTCTTAAGGTGGGATTGTATTGCTATAAACTTCCCTCTTAGAACTGCTTTTGCTGCAACCCATAGGTTTTGGGTCGTCGTGTCTCCATTGTCATTTGTTTCTGGGTATTTTTTAATTTCCTCTTTG
This sequence comes from Mesoplodon bidens, assembly GCF_964165515.1. Taxonomy (NCBI): domain Eukaryota; kingdom Metazoa; phylum Chordata; class Mammalia; order Artiodactyla; family Ziphiidae; genus Mesoplodon; species Mesoplodon bidens. The sequence goes on along the minus strand of NC_138174.1, from coordinate 36,657,246 downwards.
ATTTCTTCAGTGATCACTTCGTTATTAAGTAGTGTATTGTTTAGCCTCCATGTGTTTGTATTTTTTACAGCTCTTTTCCTGTAATTGATATCTAGTCTCATAGCATTGTGGTCAGAAAAGATACTTGATACAATTTCAATTTTCTTAAATTTACCAAGGCTTGATTTGTGACCCAAGATATGATCTATCCTGGAGAATGTTCCATGAGCACTTGAGAAGAAGGTGTATTCTGTTGTTTTTGGATGGAATGTCCTATAAATATCAATTAAGTCCATCTTGTTTAATGTATCATTTAAAGCTTGTGTTTCCTTATTTATTTTCATTTTGGAAGATCTGTCCATTGGTGAAAGTGGGGTGTTAAAGTCCCCTACTATGATTGTGTTACTGTCGATTTCTCCTTTTCTGGCTGTTAGTATTTGCCTTATGTATTGAGGTGCTCCTATGTTGGGTGCATAAATATTTACAATTGTTATATCTTCTTCTTGGATCAATCCCTTGATCATTATGTAGTGTCCTTCTTTGTCTCTTCCAGTAGTCTTTATTTTAAAGTCTATTTTGTCTGATATGAGAATTGCTACTCCAGCTTTCTTTTGGTTTCCATTTGCATGGAATATCTTTTTCCATCCCCTTACTTTCAGTCTGTATGCGTCTCTAGGTCTGAAGTGGGTCTCTTGTAGACAGCATATATATGGGTCTTGTTTTTGTATCCATTCAGCCAATCTGTGTCTTTTGGTGGGAGCATTTAGTCCATTTACATTTAAGGTAATTATCGATATGTATGTTCCTATTCCCATTTTCTTAATTGTTTTGGGTTCGTTATTGTAGGTCTTTTCCTTCTGTTGTGTTTCTTGCCTAGAGAAGTTCCTTTAGCATTTGTTGTAAAGCTGGTTTGGTGGTGCTGAACTCTCTCAGCTTTTGCTTGTCTGTAAAGCTTTTAATTTCTCCATCAAATCTGAATGAGATCCTTGCTGGGTAGAGTAATCTTGGTTGCAGGTTTTTCTCCTTCATCACTTTAATTATGTCCTGCCACTCCCTTCTGGCTTGTAGAGTTTCTGCTGAGAGATCAGCTGTTATCCTGATGGGGATTCCCTTGTGTGTTATTTGTTGTTTTTGCCTTGCTGCTTTTAATATGATTTCTTTGTGTTTAATTTTTGACAGTTTGATTAATATGTGTCTTGGTGTATTTCTCCTTGGATTTATTCTGTATGGGACTCTCTGTGCCTCCTGGACTTGATTAACTATTTCCTTTCCCATATTAGGGAAGTTTTCAACTATAATCTCTTCAAATATTTTCTCAGTCCCTTTCTTTTTCTCTTCTTCTTCTGGAACCCCTATAATTCGAATGTTGGTGCGTTTAATGTTGTCCCAGAGGTCTCTGAGACCGTCCTCTGTTCTTTTCATTCTTTTTTCTTTATTCTGCTCTGCATCAGTTATTTCCACTATTTTATCTTCCACCTCACTTATCCGTTCTTCTGCCTCAGTTATTCTGCTATTGATCCTATCTAGAGTATTTTTCATTTCATTTATTGTATTTTTAATCGATGCTTGATTCATCCTTAGTTCTTCTAGGTCCTTGTTAACTGTTTCTTGCATTTTGTCTATTCTATTTCCAAGATTTTGGATCATGGCAATAGAATCTTGGATCATCTTTACTATCATTATTCTGAATTCTTTTTCACGTATACTGCCTATTACCTCTTCATTTGCTAGGTCTGGTGTGTTTTTATCTTGCTCCTTCACCTGCTGTGTGTTTTTCTGTCTTCTCATTTTGCTTATCTTACTGTGTTTGGGATCTCCTTTTTGCAGGCTGCAGATTCGTAGTTCCCATTTTTTTTCGTTTCTGTCCCCAGTGGCTAAGGTTGTTTCCGTTGGTTGTGTAGGCTTCCTTGTGGGGGGTACTAGTGCCTGTGTTCTGGTGGTTGAGGCTCGATCTTGTCTTTCTGGTGGACAGGTCCACGTCTGGTAATGTGTTTTGGGGTGCCTGTGGTCTTATTATGTTTTTAGGCAGCCTCTCTGCTAATAGGTGGTGTTGTGTTCCTGCCTTGATAGTTGCTTGGCATAGCGTGACCAGCACTGTAGCTTGCTGGTCGTTGACTGAAGCTGGGTGCTGGTGTTGAGATGGAGATCTCTGGGAGATTTTTGCCACTTGATATTATGTGGAGCTGGGCGGTCTCTTTTGGACCCGTGTCCTGAAGTTGGCTCTCCCACTTCAGAAGCACAGCACTGACTCCTGGCTGCAACACCAAGAGCCTTTTATATACCCGGCTCAGAATAAAAGGGAGAAAAAGTAGAAAGAAAGAATTAGTAGAAGAGAGAGAGAGAGAGAGAAAGAAAGGAAGAAGGAAAGAAAGGAAGGAAGGAAGGAAGGAAGAAAGAAAGAAAGGAGGGATAGAGGGAAGAAGGACGGAAAGAAAGAAAGAAAGAAAGAAAGGAGGGAGGGGGGGAGGAAAGGAAAGGAAAGAGTGAAAGGAAGAAGGGAGGGAGGGAGGAAGGAAAGAAAGAGACAGACAGGAGGGAGGGAGGGAGGAAGGAAAGAAAGAAGAAGAATGGGGCAGACGAGGGAGGGAGGAAGGGAATGTAGGAAAAAAAGAATGAGAGAAGATAAAGTAAAATAGAATAAACTATAAAATATAGTAGCGTTATTAAAAATAAAAAGTAATTATTGAAAAAAAAACGGATGGATAGAACCCTGGGACAAATGTTGGAAGCAAAGCTATACAGAGAAAAGCTCACACAGAAGCATACACATACACATTCACAAAAAGAGAGCAGGGGGAAAAAATAGTAAATCTTTTTCTCAAAGTCCACCTGCTCAATTTGGGATAATTCATTGTAAAAAGAGGAAAAGGGGAAAAAAATCTTAAATCTTGTCCTCAAAGTCCACCTCCTCAATTTGGGATAATTTGCTGTCCATTCATGCACTCCACAGACGCAGGGCACATCAAGCGGACCGTGGAGCATTAATCCGCTGCCTCCGGGGCTGCACAGAGAGATTTCCCTGTCTCTTCTCTGCTCTCACAGCTCCTGGTTCTCAGCCTTGGACCTGGCCCCGCCTCTGCGTGTAGGTCTCCAGAGGGCGTCTGTTCTTCCCTCAGATAGGACGGGTTTAAAGGAGCCGCTGATTCGGGGGCTCTGGCTCACTCAGGCAGAGTGGAGGAAGGGGCGCGCAGTGTGGAGCGGGCCTGCGGTAGCAGAGGCCAGCGTGACGTTGCACCAGCCCGAGGCACTCCATGCGCTTTCCCGGGGAAGCCGTCCCTGTGTCCTGGGACCCCAGCAGTGGCAGGCTGCACAGGCTCCCCGGAAGGGGGGGGTGGACTGTGACCTGCGCTCGCACACAGGCCTTGTGGCGGCGGCAGCAGCAGCCCTAGCATCACACGCCCGTCTCCGAGGTCCGCGCCTTCAGCCGCGTCTCGCGCCCGTCTCTGGAGCTTCTTTAAGCAGCAATGCCCTCTCCTCGCGCACCAGGAAACAAAAGGGAAGAAAAAGTCTCTTGCCTCTTCGGCAGCTCCAGACTTTTTCCCCGGACTCCCTCTGGGCCAGCCGCGGCGCACTAACCCCTTTAGGCTCTCTTCCTGCCGCCAGCCCCAGTCCTCTCCCTGCGCTCTGACCAAAACCCGATACCCGAGCCTCAGCTCCCAGCCCCGCCCGCCCCGGTGGCCGAGCAGACAAGCCTCTCGGCCTGGTGTGTGCCTGAGGGCACCGATCCTCTTTGCAGGAATCTCTCCACTTTGTCCTCCACACCCCTTGTTGCTGTGCTCTCCTCCGCTACTCCAAAGCTTTCCCCCTCCACCACCTGCAGTCTCTGCCCGTGAAGTGGCTTCTAGTGTTTGGAAACCTTTCCTCCTTCACGGCTCCCTCCCACTGGTGCAGGTCCCATCCCTATCCTTTTGTCTCTGTTTATTCTTTTTTCTTTTGCCCTACCCATGTATGTGGGGAGTTTCTTGCCTTTTGGGGGTCTGAGGTCTTCTGTCAGCATTCAGTAGGTGTTCTGTAGGAGTTGCTCCACGTGTAAATGAATTTCTGATGTATCTGTGGGGAGGAAGGTGATCTCTGCATCTTACTCCTTTGCCATCTTCCTCTGGATCCTTTGTGATTCTTTATGCTCTTTGATTTAAAGTTTATTTTGTCTGATATGAGTATTGCAATCCCCAGTTTCTTGTTATTTCCATTTGCTTGAAATATCTTTTCATACCCTCACTTTCAATCTATGTGTGTCCTTTGCCCTAAAGTGGGTCTCTTGTAGGTAGGATATTGTAGGCTCTTGTTTTATCATCCAATCTACCATTCTATGTCTTTTGATCAGAGAATTTAATCCATTGACATTTAGGATAATTATTGACAAGTATGTATTTATTGCAGTTTTAAACCTTGTTTTCTAGGTGATTTTGTATTTTTTTTTCTTTTTTCCTTTCTTTTTCTTTTGTTTTTCCTTTTGTGGTTTGATAGTTTACTTTTGTATTATGCATGAATTCTTTCTTTTTGGTTTCTATGATATTATTGTATGTTTTTGATTTGTGGTTATCTTAGTCTTCAAGTATGTTAACCTATTACTATATCTACTTGTTTTAGCCTGGTAGTCATGTAAACACATTCTAAAAACAAAAAAAAAATCTACATTTCCTTACTTCCCTTCCCAAGTTTTAATTTTGATATTCTATTTTATATCTTCATGTTTATCCCTTTGCTAGTCACTCTAGTTATAATTGCTTTCAAATATTTTTTTGATTTTTTTATTGTTGTTATTAAACTATTCCCTGGCTTATTTAAGTGCTCTAGAATCCATTTATATGTCTGCTTTTCCTTTTGTGATGTTCTCTTTTCTACAGATTATTGCTTATTTTCTATTTAGAGAAGACTTTTCAATATTTCTTTTAGAATACATTTAGTATTGGTGTATTTTTTTAGTTTTTCTTGTCTGATAAATTCTTTATCTCTCCTTTTATTCTAAATGTTAATGTTGCATGGAAAGGTATCCTAGGTTGCAGTGTTTTCCCTTTCAGGTCTTTGAATATATCTTGCCAGTTCTGGCCTGCAACTTTTTGGTCTGCAACATTTCTGTAGTGAAATCAACTGATAGTGTTATGGGATTCCCTTGTGACTAGCTCTTTGTTTTTCTCTTGCCTTTAGAATCCTCTATTCATCATTAATTTTTGCTACTTTAATTATGATATGTCTTGTTTTAGGCCTTTCTGGCTTCATCTTTCTGGACTCTGTATTTTCTGTACCTGTATATCTGTTTCCTTCTTTAGGTTAGAGAAGCTGTCAGCTATAATTTTTTCAAATACATTTTGGATCCCCTTTTCTCCTTCTTCTCTTTCTGGGATTTGTATTATGTATAGATTGGCATGCTTTATATTATCCCATGAGTCTCACATATTGCTTTCATTTTTTTTCCATTTATCTTTCAGGATGCTGTTCTAATTGGGTGATTTCTATTATTCTATCTTCCAGACCAACTTTCTGTTCTTGTGCATTATTTACTGTGCTATTTATTGCCTTTAGCTCAGTTTTCATCTCAGCAATTTAGTTTTCTAATTTTGATTGGCTCCTCTTTATAGTTTCTAGTTCCTTGATACAGTGATATGCATTTCTATCAATAGTCTTTCTTAATACCTTCAGGATTTTTATTACCTCCCTTTTGAACTCAAGGTCTAGTAGACTGGAGAGATCTGTTTCATTGTTTGATCTTTCAAAATTCTCTTGTTCTTTCAGTTGGGAGTGTTTCCTTTGCTTCTTCATTTTATTTATATCTCTCTGACTCATGAATTTAGGACAAACAGTTATCTACTCTGGTGTTGAAAGGCTGTTTTTATGTACGAGCATCTCTGCATAGCTTGCAGGCATCTAATATACTTGGTGAAAAGGCTGTTCTTGCTATGGATGTCTGCCATGTCTTTCTTCAGGGTGTACTGTCTGTTATCCCTCTCATAGGGAGTGTGGTAGGCGTGGTTGTGACCAGAGCCTGCACTGGACGCTGGACAGAGCCTCTTCTTTCTTCTTTGGTTGTCACAGCCCTGTCTGGGGCAGGATATGCTCCCCAGTTGTTAGACTAAAGTCTCCACTTACCTCACTAAGCTATGGTGTGAGGTAGGTGGAACTGGAGTGCTTCCACTGGGAAGGGAGCCATTGAGTATTTCTCCACAGGAGCTGTCAAGAAGGAAGTATACTCTGTGATGTCACCTGTCACATGTTGTGTGTGCTCACATACACACTGTTGTGACACGGCCTTGGCCCCACTTCAGCAGTGGGAATGTGAGCAATCAGCCTGGATGTTTCTCAGGCACTACACTCATGCTTCTCAGCCTCCAGCACAAAACATCTGACACCTGCCCTGGAAATGATGGGAATCAGCCAAGACTGCAGCCCTGCTTCTGTGTAAGTGAGCTTACAAAGCTTGCCACTGCTGATGTGGGACCCACCCAAACCACAGGAGTACCAGTAATCTGCTTGAATATACCACAGGAACTGCACTCAGAATGCTGAAGTTTTGCAGCTACAGTAAATCAGCTGAGATTTCAGCACCACCTCCACATGTGGGCAACCTGCCAGTGCTTGTATGTTCTCAGAGCTCCTGGCAGTGGAACCCTGCTCACTTTAAGCACATTGAGAATGAGGCTGCTATAGAGAGCACACCATCCTGTTCACATGAACACACTGACACATAGGGATCCTATGGAGGACCCAGGCTCCATGCTTTGCACATTCTCTCATGTAGCCTGGTCCATACTCCAGGCCTTTTGGGCTATCTCCATGAAGCCAAATCAATTCCTCTCCCTGGGTCTGTCTTCTGAAGCTTGAGTCTCGGCACCCAACCACCATGCACACTAACATACCTCTGGCTGGGGAGTGCAGTAAGGTTACCAGAACCATCTGTGCTAGTCTCTCTCCATTCTTCCTGTTGCAAGGTGTCTGTTGCACTCTCTTCTGAGTCTCTGAAGTTCCCTATCTGTCCTGGTTGATCTTACAGCCAGTGAAGGTGGTTCTCACAGAGAGGAACATTTCCTCTTTCATAGCTCCCTCCCAGGGATGCAGGCCCCATCCAAATTCCTTTTTTCTTTTATCCTACCTAGTTACATGGTGAACAAATCAAAGGCCAGTAATAAAATTGAATCAGTAATTATTAAAACTCCCAATGAACAAAATCCAGGACCAGATAGCTTCACAGTTGAATTCTACCAAATAGTTAAAGAAGAGTTAAAACCTATCCTTCTGAAACTATTCCAAAATATTCTGAGTATGAATAACTTCCAAACTCATTCTATGAAGCCAGCCTCACCCTGCTCAAAAACAAAGAGATCACAAACACACAAAATTACAAGCCATGTCACTGATGAACATAGATGCAAAAATCCTGAACAAAATATTAGCAAACCATATTCAGCAATACATTAAAAGGATCGTACCCCATGATCAAGTGAGATTTATCCCAGGGATACAGGAAAGGTTCAATGTCTACAAATCAATCATGTAATAACCCACATTAACAAATTAAAGAATAAGAATCAAATGATTATCTCAATAGTTAGAAAAAAAAGCTTTTGGTAAAATTCAACATCCATTTATGATTAAAAAAAAAAAAACTTTCCAGAAAGTGGGCATAGAGAAAAGATATCTCACTATAATAAAGGTGATATATGACAAATTCACAGCTAACATAATCAATGATGAAAATCTGAAATCTTTACCTCTATTATCAGAAACAAGACATGGATGCCCACTCTTGCCACTTTTATTCAACATAGTTTTGGAAGTTCTACCCACAGCAATCAGAGAAGAGAAAGAAATAAAAGGAATCCAAATTGGAATAGCAGAAGTAAAACTGTCACTGTTTGCAGATAACTTGATACTATACATAGAAAATCCTAAAGATTCCACCAGAAAACTATGAGAAGTCATCAATGAATTCAGCAAAGTTGCAGGATACAAAAGTATTATACAGAAATATGTTGCATTTTTGTACACTAAAAATGAAGTGTCAGAAGGATAAATTAAAGAAACAGTCCCATTTACCATCACTTCAAAAGAGTAAAATACCTAGGAATAAACCTATCTAAGGAAGCAAAATACCTGTATACTGAAAACTATAAGACACCAATTAAGGAGACTGAAGACAACACAAACAGAAAAGTATACCACATCCTTGGACTGTGGGAACCGATACTATGAAAGTGACCATACTATCTAAGGGAATCTACAGACTCAATGCAATACCTAACAAAATACCATGAACATTTTTCACAGAACTAGAAAAAATAATTTTAAAATTAGTATGGAAACACGAAAGACCCCAGATAGCCAAAACAATCTTGAGAAAGAAGAACAGAGCTGGAGGAATCATGAGCCCTGGTTTCAGACTATACTACAAAGCTACAGTAATCAAAACAGAATGGTACTGGCACAAAAACAGATACATAGATCAATGGAACAGAATAGAACTCATAAATGAACCCACAATTTTATCATCAATTAATCTATGACAAAGGAGGCAAGATTAAACAAGTGGAAAGGACAATCTCTTCAATAAATGGTGTTGACAAAAAGGACAGCTACATGCAAAAGAATCAAATAGGACTACTTTCTCATACCACATTAAAAAATAAATTCAAAATGTATTAAACACTTCAACAAAAGACCCGAAATCTTAAAACTCATAGAAGAAAACATAGGTAGTATGCTTTATGTCATTGGACTCCGTAATATTTCTGGATATGTATTCTCAGGCAAGGATAATAAACACAAAAATAAATAAATGGGACTACATCAAAGGTTTTGCACAGCAAAGGAAACAATCAAAAAAGGGAACAGGATGCTTACTGGAGGGGATAAGATAATATTTGTAAACAATATATCTGATAAGGGGTTAATATCCACAGCATGCAAAGAACACATACAACTCAACATAAAAAAAAAAACCCCAAAAACCTGATCAAAAATGGGCAGAGGACCTGAATAGGCATTTTTCTAAAGAAGACATACAGATTGCCAACAGGAATATGAAAACATGCACAACGTTACTATTCATCAAGGAAATGTAAGTCAAAACCACGTTGAGATATCACCCCACATCTGTCAGAATGGCTATTATAAAAAAGACAACAATTAACAAGTGTTGGCAAGGATGAGGAGAAAAAGGGACCTTCAGGCACTGTTGGTGCAAGTGTGAATTGGTGTAGCCACTATAGAAAACAGTATGGAGATTGCTCAAAAATTAAAAATAGAACTACAATATGACCCAGCAATTCCATTTCTGGGTATTTTTACAGAGAAAACAAAAACAATAATTTGAAAAGATATATGCACCCCTTTGTTCAATGTAGCATGATTTAGAGTAGATAAGATTTGGAATGAACCTAAGTGCCCATAAATAGGTGAATCAATAAAAATGATATAGATATGATGGAATACCACTCAGTGATAAAAATGAATGAAATTTTGCCACTATTTGCCACAACATGGATGGACCTATAAGACACTATGCTAATTGAAATAAGTCAGAGAGAAAAAGACAAATACTGTATGAGTTCACTTAAATGTGGAATATAAAACAACAAGACAAATGAATAAACAAAACAGAAACACACTCATTGATACAAAGATCAAACAGATGTGTGCCAGAGGGTTAGGGGAGTGGAAGGAGGAAAGAAATAGGTGAGGGATATTAAGAATTTCAAATTTCCATTAAAAAAAAAAGACTATAAGGAAACTTCAAATCATTTATCCCCCAGTCTTAACTTTTCAGAAAAAAAAATGATAAAATAAATCTTAGACACAAGGGAAAATTGATTCATCAAACTCACAAAATGAATAAATGCCAGAGCCTGTATTTATATAAAACATTCAGCATTTTTAATTAACCCTAAATTATACCATTTTATAAGGACTTTTAAAGATTTAACTTACTTTTAATTATTATCAGGTAAGAAAACTGAGTTTAACAATAACAAAAGTTTATTGTAACTATACTTTTTTTATAGCCACTATCTTTTCAAGCTTTTACCCTTAAAATATGAAAAGAAATTTCTTTTCCATCCCTTGCAAACTATTCTCAAACTTTCTTTAATACTGTTCTTATCAGTATCCTTAGAAGCAAAGTTTCCCAAATACAGTGCTTTTGTGGCAGTGACGTCAAGAACCAGCCACCATATTGGCAGCCTGAATGCACTGACAGGCCTTTTTTGACATCTAATTTGTAGTTAAAAAGAGGCCTGATGCTCTTTTAAGCCATTCACATTCTCCTCCATTCATGTTTAAACTGCTTATGAAAAGTTGGCATTATTACTATAAACATTGAAGTCTGTGCAAGTCAAGCAAAAGCAATTGGTCTACTAAATTTTGAAAGACATTTTTTAAGATTCTGTTTGTGGAAGGTGATTATAAACAAAAAATAATGAAGTAAAAGTATGGCTGATGTTCTTAAGAGAATGTTCACAGGTCACATTTGTTCAGCATATTATAAAAGACTGAATCAAGGTGCAGATTTAAATTCAACAAAGCAAGTGGTGTAAGGTTTTCTTCAAAGTGATTTTCCTTAACTTTCTCCCATCCCAACCCTACCAAACAAATAAAACCAATACATTCCTAGGTAAAGAATCAACATTGGGCAAAAGACATCAGAACTCTTTTAATAAAATGGGCTCAATATTCTCACTTAGAAGATAAAAATAATAATTCACTGATGAATGGTTTCTCTGCCCCCAGTCATTTGTTGAAGTCTTAACCCTTAAGACTTCAGAATGTGGCTGTAGTTTGGAGATAAGCTCTTTACAAAAGTACTTAAGTTAAAAATGAGTTCATTAGGGAGAACCCTCATCCAATATGACTGGTTCTTACATGTTCTTATAAGAAGAAATTTGAACCTAGACATGTATAGAGAGAAGATAATGTGAAGACACAAAGAAAAATTGGTCATATATAAGCCAAGTCGAGTGTCTTGGAATAGATCTTTCCCTAGTGAACCTCAGAAGTAATCAACACCGCCAACACTCAATTTCAGACTTCTAGCTCCAGAACCATGATAAAATAAATTTCTGGTATTCAAACCACTGTCTTTGGTACTTTGTAACAGCAGCCCTAGGAAACCAATACATTCACTATAAAGAAATATACCCTTGAATTATAGCAGATAAATTTGTGTTTCTCCATAGTTTTAGGTTTTCCTCATTGTCATCATTGTTATAATTAACATCAAATAAATGAAATCATACATCTGAATGTCTATTTCACACCCCTCATGCACCCACATATTCACAGGGTTTTAATGTGTGTGTATGTGTAATATACATTTAGAAGTATGATTCTATTCATTTGGTTTTATATATATATATATATATATAAATTTATTTGTGTAAGCTTAACAAAACTGTTTAAACATGAAATAAAATTAACAATCATATCTCTGATTTAACTGCCTCTTGACTTTTACCTAAGTAACATAGGAACTTAGTTCCCATTCAAAAGGGATTTTTTTCCCAATTATTTCTGATAAACCTTTGGGGAATTTCATGTATAATCACAATACTAGTTTCATTTGTCTTATTTTTCTAAGATTATTGTCCCTTTCATACTGTCAGCTACTGGCAAAGACATTTGAAAGCCAGCCTTGCCATTTTTATTGCTTCCACTGAGCCTGGGGAAACCCAAATATCATAGCTTGTTCCTTCCATTCTGTGCACAAAGTTTAGAAATGTCTCTCTGCCCATTATACTTTCCAATTTCCCTATGGCTTAACTCTCATTAAATAAATAAATAAATAAATAAATAAATAAATAAATCCCTTGGTTAAATACCATCTTTAAGTTTTGTTCTTATAACTCCTTTTGTATAATGGCTCAGAACTATTCTATGTGAAAGAAATGTCATATTGACTCCTGTCGCCAAATGTCTGTTTCTTGATCTCTTCCACTCAGGCTCCATTTCCGTTTTAAAAATAGTGTATCTGTATGGATTCTTAAGATCCAAACACCCACAAGTCCAGGCCTGTCATGAAACATTTCTATGGCTATTACTGTTTTTGGTGCAACCAGAAATCCTATCATACAGCTGTCTACCTATTCATCTATCCACCTACCTAAATTTCTATCACCATCCTGGTGGAGAGTATTATATATTACATAAAAAACAATAATAATATGAATCTAAAGGCCCATATCTTAAATCACACTGTTTATAAACTAAATTTAATACAAGTAAGCATTGGTACCTAAGACAGAGGTGGTTTAGTGTTTCAGACAAATTATAAATGTTATTACTGATTGAGTTGTTTTGTCATATTGTCAAAGTGACATAATAAAGCACATTTTATATATAGAAAATTACTTAATAGTTATATCTTGGAATCAGAAATGAAATAAATTATTTACATGCCTTGCCTATAAAAATACTTTCTAGTTTTTAGGTATTTAGGCAATACATAGAGTTGATATCAAATGGAGATGAGTATAGCAGAAATCTATTTTCTGATGTAAAATAAATAGACTTTACTGAGACATTTTCCCTGGAGTGGTAAATAACTTCACTACTCTAATGAAACAAAATTTGATTTGTAGTTTGCATAAACTCTAGTGCTCTTTTATCTGTTGAAGCACTCCTCCAATTGTATGGATATTCAAGAGACTACTGCATTATAATTGCAAAAGATGTTTAGCTGAAGTTCAAATCATTGTGTTTAAATAAGACCTACCTTACATGGGTAGACAGATGAAATAACTATTTGTGTGTAGTCAGTGTCAATTCTTTCTGAAGTGAATGAGATGAAACTTAGACTTATCACATACATACTTGTCTAAAAAGTAATTGAACATTTGATGCTTGATAATTATCTGCATTTTTATGAGATTCATAGATTATAAGACATAAAGACTTCTAATTACTTACTGATGGTGCTATAAAATATTTTGGAACATAATTTCTCTGTAAACCTTCAACCTAAAACAAATAACTGACATAGTTTCACATGGTCTGTTTCTTGTTTTACAGTGATATGTAAATACTTAACTTGCCTTATATGTTATTTGTTAAACACACAAAAGTGTTTTGACCCAGGCTATTGTTACTCAGATTAAAATTTAATTTTTATTAAGTGCACTAATTTTTTTTTGAAAACAGTTTGTGAGCTAAAGACACAACAATGAACCTGGAATACATCATTAGAACAGCCATGATAACTGGATGGCATTCAAGCATTTCTTATCCATGCATATTTGGGAGTAGGATCAGTAGCAAAAATTTAAAGGAGCATTCCAGAACTCACTATAGAATATTATATCCTATAATGAAAGACATATTATGAAACATATTGAATGGGATGATTTTTCTCAGGTCTTATGCTTGGTAGATGGCAATCTGGGATTTTACTGGAGTAGAAGAGAAAGGCCCTCAAAGAAGCAATAGTTATGGAAAAGGCCTTTTGCTTTACAGACTGGAGAATCAGCTTACTTTCTTATCTCCCACGCTCATTCTTGACCATCACCAAAGGTAAATTGTTTGCTATATCCTCCATCTCCACTTTTTACTGTCTGTAAGTTCGCTTCTTTTCATTTGAAAATTCCACATCAGAGATGTGTAAAAATCACATAGAAATAAATAAATTAATTAAAAACAGTGCTTCCCTGGTGGAGCAGTTGTTGGGGGTCCGCCTGCCGATGCAGGAGACACGGGTTTGTGCCCCAGTCCGGGAGAATCCCACATGCCGTGGAGCAGCTGGACCCATGGGCCATGGCTGCTGAGCCCGGGCGTCCGGAGCCTGTGCTCTGCAATGGAAGAGGCCACAACACTGAGAGGCCCATGTACTGAAAGAAAAAAAACAAAAAATAAAACAGGTCTATGCCAGTTAAAGAATATTCTGGTGAAAAGCACATGCTGTTTCTATTGCTGTATGTCCTTAAAGGTGCATCAGATCTTGAGTTCTGTAGTGGCAACTCTTTCTATTCTGTCTAGACAATCTTATATTTGAATGCAATCAAGGATAAAGTTGTGTCTTTCTATTAGATAAAATATATTAGCGTATTGAACTCCCAAAAAGGCACTGAGCTCTACAAGGGCATACAACAGGATCCAAAATATGCCCAATCATTTGCTTGCATGCTTTAGAATTTTCAATTAATTTGTAAATACAGAAACAAACAAACAAAAAATCAAATAAAATTACTAAATAACTAAGATAAGTGATATGAAGAAATAGGTGTTTCCCATGGGAAAACATGGTAAAGAAATATCAGTGAGTCAAGATCTGGGAAAAGTTTCTTTAGAACTTGACACTGTAGCATGAGAGTTAGGAGGCTAGGGTGGTGGTCAGCGTTCTCAAGAGAGGGGAAACACATGGGTAAAACTGTGGTGGTGCAACACCTATGAAAAAAATGTATCATTAACAAAGTTCATTTTCTAAGTCAGGGAACATTAGTCCAGTATTCTGAAAATCTTAATGCTTTAACATAATTTACATCTGTAAAATCATTAAAACGATTATGGAAATGGAAGGAGAAAACCACCTTGAGGAATGTAAAGGTGGGCGTGCAATATTAGAGAGTGAACCTCCATTGCATAATTCTAGTGTCTTGCTAATGACATGTTCCACAGTCACGAGTGTAACTTTATAAACAAACTGAGACCCAGATTGTTTGGTGATTGAATACTCCATGAATGTTGTATTTCAAATACATGTGAAATTTATAAGACTTGAAACTGATTTGAAAGCAAGCAGTGTTCATTTGCATTTATAATGAGGGCATGAGAGACAGAATAGAAGGGAATGGGCTCTCAGTGTGTTAGCCTATTCTATAGAAAGAGTGAGTTCATGTTTCCCCAAATTTAAATTGTGCAACATAACCTGAACTAAACCACAGGAAGGAAAGCCTCTACAGCTATAGGAAACTGCATTCTTCCATAGAAAAATGTCTTTCTGGGAGGTTGCAAATCAGGTATGTGAAGAAGGTATGCATGACTATTAATTGCAGAGAGCTAGAGCTAGAAACCATTCTCACTTCTATCTTGCTCCTGTATAGAGATTAAGTTAACACATAAAGAACAAATTCTCTTCAGTTCTGTATTTTATGCCCTAATTGTGAATATAAATGAACACTGCTTTTAATAGGTGTGAAACTCAATTATACAATTTGATATATACTTTGAATATTTATGGACTATTTGATTACTAAATCTCTCTGGGTCTCAGTTTATTCATAAAGTAACACTCAAAACTGTAGGACATGCCTCTTTCAAGGCATATTGGAATTATGTGATGAGAAATTTATTATTTATTGTCACACCCCTAGAGTGGTGATACTTCTATAAACAATCATTTTCTCTGAGAGATGTAACTGATAAGAATATATAGATTTATTTAAATAGATATCTTTTATTAAAAATCTTGTTTATGTGAACCTAGTTTATAGCTTATAATAGGCAGCTTGAAATAATCATTTGGGGAATTCAGTCTCCAGAAGCTATGCAGAATCTAATGTAATTGCAGAGAGCATTAATAATGTCTGAGAATGAGATTTCCCTTTCAACTGTTACAACTGAGGGAGGGAAGAAAATTGAACAAGTAAGATTAGGGAGAATATGTGTTTAGTGGTTGGAGTGTACATCCAAAATACAAAAGTTTTGTTTGTTTGTTTGTTTAATCTTGTTCCTTATATTTTGTCAAGGTCACTTTGTCTTTTAGAACTTTACTATTATGTAACACATCATTAATTTTTAAATATGATTTTCATATTAACAGGAAATTCTATATTCCTATATGATATAGGAAGAGGTGTTGAGAATTTCTTTAATATAGTTATTAGCATCTTACTTTTTTTATCAGTAAGGTCCAGAATGCTTTGGGAAGTATGTATTTAACAAGTCCTGAGAGGCTGCTTAGGAAAGCTGAAGTGAAAGGTAAGAGCTTTTATCTACACTGAGTGTCCTTATTTGTCTACTACTCTCCTTTGATATTCCCATTATGAGAATGTTTGCAGATGTGCAGACACCCATTGCAGCCTAACTGGTGTGTGTCATTAAAGAGTCTTCAGAGGAGTTATAGAAACCTGAATTTTTTTTTCGGTATGCGGACCTCTCACCACTGTGCCACCAGGGAAGCCCTAGAAGCCTAATTTTTAAAAATATATCTCAAGCTCCCTTCAGTCAATAATCTCATGAAGTGAATCATTTAAATACCTGAATAGAAACAAGAAAGAAAGAAAGAAAGAAAGAAAGAGAGATAGATAGAAGGAAATAAAGGAAGGAAGAAAGGAGAGAGAGAGGGAGGAAGGGAGGAAGAAGGAAGGAAGAGAAGAAAGAAAAAAAGGAAAGAATTCAGAAAGCATGTTGTAAATCTTACATGACCTCATATGCTGAGCTATTTTGTATTAATTGTTGTTACACTAGGCACTGAAAAATCTATATTGTGAAATTTCAGTGGGTTAATATAGTAGAAATGTATATTTTGCTCATATGACGGTCCCACATGGGGTATTTCAGGTAAGCAGGCACCTTCCTTTATACTCTGAATCAAGGACACAGGATTCTTTCAGTTTGAACCTCCACCACCCCTTATTGGCTGGTTTTTATCTATACCCAGCTGGCATAGGAGGAAGGATACATCAACAAACCTTTTCCATAAATGTCATTATAAACAATTGTCACAATATAATAAATTCTGACTGGTGAGAGCTAATCACCTGCATGCCTAGGTTAAAGGGAGCAGGTTAATGTAGTTCTAGGCTTCTCAACCACTTCTCAGGAACAGGTTACATCACAGAAGTTGACCATAAATTTGGTGGAGAGCTATGCATCTCTCCTTCGTGTTCTTTTCATCTGAGACTCTCAACAGGAGACTAAGTGTCTAGGCAGATTACCAAATATTGTCATAAAATTAATAATTCATAAACTTTTACTAATTCAAGAACCACCCAGTAATTTTGTGGTTTTGTTTCCCCTTTCTCTATTTATCAGGGGTTAAATGGTGGAAATGCAAGAGACAGAGCCACAAACTGTTTTGGGTGTTTGAGAGTTTATCGTGTTTTAACATCCAGTGCAGGCTCTCACATTATCCTGGGTTTTTTTTTTTTGGCCCTAACAAAGGTATATACTAGAAGTTCCTGAGACATTTACTTAAGTAATCTACAAACAGAGTAATCTATGTTAACAAAATAATTAGAGGATTGTTCTTAAATACTAAACTGATTAATCACCAGTGATGAAATTAAGCAATTGATTGCTAATGAATGTTAATAGTCTTTTATAATAAAGTGTGATTCAAAACAAATTAAGAGAAGTACAATCTTTGAATTTGCATTGTACTAAATTTGGGGCATTAATCTTTTTGTTACTGGTGGTTTATTTATTCCTTCCATATGATTTTTCTATTATATGTTGATTGAAAAAGATAGGAGAGGTAAGATATAAGCAACAAAGACTGATTAGAAGAGGAGCTTGAAATGTGGAAAGACAGGAAGTCCTAGTGTTCATCAAGAGAGGAAGATTTGAATAAATCATGGAGTAGTCATGCAGAGCACTAAATATTCCAAATATTACCTTGACATGTGCTCTAAGACATACACTTAAATTAAAATACAAGGTACAGAACCCTGTACACATAGCATCGATTAGTACATGTTTTTGGTTGTTTAATGAAACTCTAGGAGAATATACAGTACATAAAAATCTGCCTAACTTTCTTTATTCACTATTGCCTTTTTGCCCCATTTGGTCCTCTTAGGTAGATATCATTGCTCAGAATCTGAAGATCTACTCTAAGGCTGTATTGTCTAATTCCATCTAACATAATCCCATCTTGATGTCCTGTTAACTTGTCCAAACCATTTTCTCACCTTCATTCCCACACAGTCCCTCTCCTCATTTGTCTGTTTCTGTTCACAGTGTTCCCTTACCCCCAGCGACAAAGGGGAAATCTTAGAGTTATATATATTTTTCTTTTTCCAACTCTTAATATACATGGATAATCAGTTAATAAATTACTTCTTTTTTATTGAAAAAATATATATGAATAAATTATATTTCTTATATATCCTTCTTTATCATTCTTACTTCTGCTCTCCAAGTTTAGTCCCTTCTTGCTATCTAGATGGTTCTTGGAATTACTTTCTGTTTCTGTTGTTGTTTTTTTTTTTCTTTTTGCTGTACGTGGGCCTCTCACCATGTGTGGCCTCTCCCGTTGTGAAGCACAGGCTCCAGATGCACAGGCCCACCAGCCATGGCCCACGGGTGCAGCTGCTCCGCGGCATGTGGGATCCTCCCGGAACGGGGCACGAACCCGCGTCCCCCGCATCGGCAGGCGGACCCCCATCCACTGCGCCACCAGGGAAGCCCCTACTTTCTGTTTTTAGTCTTGCTTGCCTAAATGTTACTTTTCATATTTTAACCAGATTACCTAAAATACTATCTTTTTATTGTGATCCTACTCATACCCCAAAATTTAGGGACAAGGATGATAACTTATTAGAAAAATTTTTATCAGATAAATTAATTATTAGAACTTAAATATTTTATTATGTTTTTATGCAAATAAATCTATGTGTGTTAAATGTATGTGGTATCTATTTGTATCTTAGGGTAAAAATCTAATATATAAGAATCAATATACAGTTGAATTAACAATATAGGTGTTAGGGATGCTGAGCCCCAGGTGGTCAAAAATCTCCCTGTAACTTTACAGTTGGTCCTCCAAATCCCAGGTTCTGCCTCCTCGGATTCAACTAACTTTAGACTGTACAGTCCTATAGTACATATTTACTGAAAAAAAATCTGCGTGTAAGTGGACCCTCACAGTTCAAACCCATGTTATTCAAGGGTAAACTGTATAGACAAATTTTATATTACATGTAATATATATTATATAAATATAAAAGTAATAACTTGTTAAATCATGTAGGTATATTTTAATTCTAAAAGAAATTGACTTTGAAACTCAAGTGAATACAATATATTCTATGCTTCAATCTAAAAGTATCAAATACCTATTATCCAAGGCACAATAATATGTGCTACTGGGAGTACAAGAATTATTCAGACACAGTCTACTTTTAAATGGCTTATGAAAGGGAAATATCTTTTCACAAATATTTAGTTAAAATAGACTGAGCTAACAAATAATACAGCTAAATTGTCTGGGACATAACAGATGTGCAGTAAATGTTGAATAAAATATGCTTAATGTTTCAAGTCAACCCTAGCTAGAAAAAACTGTAGGGTCATTAATAGAGTGAGGTTTCCATATGTGGAGAAGCAGATTTGTGAAAGCGTATGAATATTTCAATACTAGTGTTTGTCTTCCCTCTAAGAAATACACTTTAAACTTGCTTGTGAATTATTTTTATTTTTTTCAGTAGTAATCTTTTAGTTTTAAATATGTAATCCTCAAATGTATTTTTTAAACATATTAAACAAGGCGATGGGAAACAAAAGTTATAATTCCCTATAGAAATAATAAAACTTCTGATTACCAATATGATCGTAGCTAATATCAAAGAAAAATCACACCAGAAAAGTTAAAGGGGAAAGGAAGATTCTATTAATGTTTACTGCAGTAGGGAGAGAGACTGAATTTAACTCTGAAAAAAGAAAAGACAGGAGTGTTTTTAAATGCCGGGATTAGCTAGTGGAAAAGTACTAGACGATGTTAGGAGAGAAGTTGGTCAATGTGATTAGATCACCTGTGCTTCCTAATTGGCACTTATCAAAGTCAGAATCCTATTCTCCCATAGAGACTAAGAGATAGGGTTTTATCTTTCTTGATGATTACATTTCAAAGGGATGACTCCTAGTCCTTGAAAAAGGCATTTCGGGGTTAGAAAACTAGCAAGAGGCTGGGAGATGATTTAATTCTCAAAGGGCTAGAGAAAGAATTATAATCGCAAGTTTTCTAAAATATATGCCCTAAGAAAAGGAAGGTCAGGGACCTATAGTCAGGAAGAAAGTTTTAGTCAAGCTGAGGAGACTAAGGGTCAGGATGGTCACTTACCAAGTCAACTGGTAAAAGTTCATGTATAATTTGGAGGATGAAATGTTAGAAAATATTGGAATGATTAAAAAATAACTCAAAAGAGAATATGGGGCTTCCTTGGTGGTGCAGTGGTTGAGAGTCCGCCTGCCGATGCAGGGGATGCGGGTTCGTGCCCCGGTCCGGGAAGATCCCACATGCCCCAGAGCGGCTGGGCCCATGAGCCATTGCCGCTAAACCTGCACGTCCAGAGCCTGTGCTCTGCAATGGGAGAGGCCACAACAGTGAGAGGCCCATGTACCGAAAAAAAAAAAAAAAAAAAAAAAAAGGGAATATGTTTGCTATAATGAGGGGTGGTCTGACCTAGTTCCAGGGAACAGAACTGTTTTCTATTATGAATGGTGACTGGTAATTTGGTAAATGAAAAATTGTTTTCACAGTATTAAGGAAAACTTTCTTTGAAATTAAATTAATCTGTTCATAAGCTAAGTTTCTACAAGAAAAGAAGATTCTCTCGTATTTCAAATTTTGCAATGATTTTCACCATATTAAAATGTGAGAAAATAGTATAAAATATGCCAAACATCAGTTAGAAATCCAAATAGTGCATTACATTATTAACATAAATATAATGGCATTCTTAAGCAGTTTGTAAAATTGTAGTTTTAAATTATTTCAAATGATTCAGTAATCACATATGTTTTTCATTGTGCAAAAGATGTCGGAGGCTGACAATGATAAACCTTCTGGTATTCAGTTATTCAGTAGATGATAATGTCCTGTTCATGAATGAATAGCTTTATCTGCTGGTGATTTTTTAAAAGTTCTTTGTAAAACTTAGCTGTTATAACAGAAAATCTCTGTGCTGTTTACCACAGTTACCAAATGTGCAATGTTTCTCCTGAATCCAAAGGATGTCAGAAGTCCATCATATTCTCTTTATACTAGGTGCAAGCTATAATCTTAAATTAATGATCCAAGTTTTCAATGCAGAGTAGAAATCATCCTATTGTAAAAAAAAATCCTTTAGTTTTTTCTAAGTAAACTTTTTAGTCATTGATAGATAGTCGTGAGATTAGTGTTGAGAAAGAAACAATATCAAATTTTTAAGTCTGGTAATAAATCAATTTTTCTTTTATTTGACTTCATCTAACCACTAATTTATTTGATTGCTAAAATATGTTTATAATTCAATTCAATTAAACATCAGAAGCAAAATTATATGGACTATTTTCAATTATCTGATTACTTCTCAGTCTTAGAGATCAAGTCACTAAGAGGAATTCTCAGAACAAACCAGTGGGAGTCATCTTTCTTGATTCTAATCCCTCTAATACTACAGTTATATCTCCCCTTACAAAAAAATTTGGATTTAAAAAAAAATCTACAAATAAAATTTCTTATGCTCCCTACTAAATTATAAGTATGATATAAGGACAAGGGTTATGCAATATTACTTATTTGTATTGTTTCATTACCTATTTTATTCCTAAGACTTTGTTAGGAGTTGATATAGAGAAGCTATGTAAATGCTTGCATATTCATTATGTTGAAATAATGAGAGTTTAGCAAAATTTTCCTTATATTCTCCAATTTACCTTCTATAATACTCATGAAACAATTTATAAATAAAAAAATCTATGAATAGATAGAAATAAGATAATACCATGTAAATAAAATCTACGATTTTAGTTTTTTTCCACTTATCCTATTTACAGAAATCTATTCTATAATCATGTTTGTATTTTAGAGTTCAAGTGACATTAAAATTATTTTAAATAAAAACAAAAACATTGGAGAAATTTTCAAATTTTAAATATTATTGTAACAAAGCATCTTTTTGGAGACAAGAAATATGGGATAAATTTCTTAGTTAAGATTTAAATACACCTTCCTCCTCCCTGTTGTCTTGGTTACAGTATTTCTATATGTTTATTGATAGTTAATGAAAATAAAACAAAATATTTTGTGAGATAAGTAATTGTTTGACTAAGAAACATTTAAATATAATGGTTCAAACATTTAATTTAAAAATTCTGCTAACAGAACAGGTATTTGTTCCCTTAAATCTTATGAAAGCACAAATTAAGGCTTTTGCTATTTTACTTGTTTATGGTTAATTTTGTACTCTTCTTATATTGTGAAAATTTTGATTGGCTATCTTCTATATAGAGAGAAAAATAGAACTCTCAAAATGTGTTCTAACTACTATATGAAGAATAATTCTTCTATCAGACCTCCATGCCTATTTTCATATTTGTGGGCTAATTACCTTGATCACATCCACACAAGTTTATATATTTATATCAAATACCTTACTTGCACTTACATTTAATAGTATATCATAATTTGCTTCTGTCCAGTTTAATGTATATTTTAGCAGCACAAAAAAATGTATTTATGTTTCATCGTTCATTAAATTTGTGGTTCTCAAACTTAAGCATGCATCATACTCTGAAGGACTACCTGAAGCATAGATTGCTTATTTTTCCTCTTAGAGTTTCTGGTTCAGTAAGTCTGGAGTGGTTCCTTAAAATTTTCATTCTTAGATGATTCTGATGCTGCTGGTCTGAGGACTACACTTTGAAAATCACTGCATTACTGAATTATTATAAAAATGGACTGTTTAAAAATATTTACTACTCTAGGGATGCCCTCGCGGCACAGTGGTTAAGAATCTGCCTGCTAATGCAGGGGACATGGGTTTGAACCCTGATCCAGGAGGATCCCACATGCCATGGAGCAACTGAGTCCGTGTGCCACAACTTCTGAAGCTCGTGTGCTTAGAGCCCATGCTCCACAACAGGAGAAGTCACAGCAATGAGAAGACCACACACCACAACAAAGACCCAATGAAGCCAAAAATAAAATAAAAAAATTTATTTAAAAAATTACTACTCTATATTATACAACAATACACATTTTTATGAGTTTAGTTCATTGCTTTCTTTGACTCATTTTTAGGTATATGCTCTATTGTAAGACATTTATTGTTTTCTTCTACAGAGGATAAGAATTATGAACAGTAAACTTTGAGTCATTGCTTTTCATGTTGAAAAGATACACATCTGAGATTTGAATCCAGATTGATCTTGTTTATAATTATTTGAATTTTATTTAATATTGATTGAACAAATACTTTTTAAGTTTCTACCAATTTTTTTATAGTTAATATAACTTCTCACATGTGAACCAGAAATTTCTACAGTTCATACAGAGCTACCACAACATTCTTCTATAATGTTAGAGCTTACCATATCAGAGCTTCCCAATAATTACATACCACAGTTGCACCAGGAAATTGATACTTGTCCTTAGGGTGATTGACCAGTGACTAGATTGGCTAGAGTTCTTGGGCCTGTCATCCCTGGCTATAAGCAGCCTCCTTTGAGGGTCCTTGTAGAATGTCACTTTTGAAGCAAGTTCAAATGGCTTACCTTGTGGTCATCAGAGGTGGCAAGCAAGAGTGATATTTAGCACACACTATCCTGCAAAAATGTGCTGAGCATGGCCAAGGATCAGTTCTATTCCCAGATATTGACCTCATCAACCATCAGCCGAGAACACTATAGCACATGGTAGATAAAAAAAAAAAAAAAGACTGTAGAGCTACTTGGAGCTAACGTCTTAGGATCTAAGAAACATGGCACTCAGCCCAGAAGTATGTCAGGGAAAGAGATGGCTGGTGGTGGGAGGGAATGGAGGAATCAGTGTACCTTTTGGGGCACAGCTCTAGTGTACAGACTATTGAATATCTACCTTTCTCGCATATTGTATACTTTTCTCTCTTTATGTTAGAAATATCCTTTTAATGGCATCAAGGCTGGCTAGGGTAGAGCTGCTCCATCAACCTGCTAATTAGAGCTTCTTAATTATTTTGAAATATTTGATAAGAAAAATTCAACCAAAATCCAATTAATTTGAATTTTCAACATTATCTATGTTAATGAAGTAGGAGGAGGAGACGTGGTTTTTAATAATATAATTTTAACTGCTTTTAAATTATGAATGGTTGTAAAAAATGTTTAATTTTTTATCAGCTACTCATATGAACGATGTTTGTAGTTAATCTTTTTTTTTTTTTTTGTGGTACGTGGGCCTCTCACTGTCGTGGCCTCTCCCCTTGCGGAGCACAGGCTCCGGACACGCAGGCTCAGCAGCCATGGCTCACAGGCCCAGCTGCTCCGTGGCAGGTGGGATCTTCCCAGACCAGGGCACGAACCCGTGTCCCCTGCATCAGCAGGCGGACTCTCAACCACTGCGCCACCAGGGAAGCCCTGTAGTTAATCTTGATATAAAGAAATTAAAGAGATCATGTTTAAGAAGTCTTGATCTAGAATTTTGTTTAGCAATTTCAATATACTAGCTGGGACTAGGCTCATTATTTATTTATTAAATATTGTACAATTATTTGTATTTCCTAACAATATTTGAACATGTTATTCTAATATTCTAATAGCTTCCTTACATTTTGTAGTTTTTCTTCTTAAATACATTTTATGTAAAATATTTAATCACCAAGGCCCATACAGACATATCCCTTAATTTACCCAGTGTGATAAGCCAATTTCTAGTATTCTAGGCATTGGAAAGGAAAACAGAGTTCTAAAAGATAAATCTTTTCTCACATCAATTCTTTACTTGTTGGTAGGTTCACCCTAGTAGTCCACTATATACCCACTTCTCCCATAGGCGTGACAGCTCAAATTTAGTCACTGTTAATTCTGGGGAGTCAACAACATGCCTTCCTTTTTCAGTGTGAACTATCCAGGGCCACCTCCACAAAAACTTATGTCCCTTTTAGTTCATCATCTGTTGCTTGTTGCTATGACTGTGATACACTTATGGTCTTTCCTTCTATTTTAATAAGATAACTTATTTCATGTACTTTTATATCTCCTAGGAAGTCAATGCAGGTGTAACTCTTTCATATATAAGCCATGGTGCATAAAAGTTTTGTTTTCTCATATGCTTCTCCTTTTGCTCAAAAATGCACCTTAATTTAGAGCAAATACTCCCCTAAATGGATAATGTTATTTACTCTTTTGCCATGTTTTCTGAAGAAAGTAAGATATAATTCTTGTCACATGTTGAAAAGAAGTGAGGTAAACAGCAACCTTAGCAATTTACTGATCATATGACTCAGAACAAAATAGAGAAGAAAACAAATATTTGGATCAGATTTTCTTCTCAGTTTTGTGTAGTTTTGTTTATTTGCCTTTTTAAGAGATTATGCATACTTGAATTACTGAGAAAAAGACACCAGCTGGAGTAACCATAGGAGAGCAAGAAGTTGAGGAAAATGATCCTGTCCTAGGGAAGATATGGGGAGAAAAAGCACAAAATAAAGTTATGGTTCCAAAGGCCTTTGAGGACAAAGGGGATGAAGGGAAAACAATGTCCTTATTAGTGATTCCGAGTGGTCTTCAGGATTGAGATTTTGCTTCTCACCTTTTCACCAAATATTTATAAATCTGGAATTTACTGTAATTTATTTTTAAATATCTGCATATACATGTATACGTTAATTGTCTACAACTTTGGGGGCAGATAATTAGCATTTGAAAGTCATTATTAACTAATGCACACCACATAAAAGGCTGTACCATTTAATCATCCTTATCTAAATATTTACCAGAAGGTTTTAATTTAATGCTAGGGATTCTAGGACTAATTTTCCCTGGATAAATGGATAGTGTTAAAAAAATGTGTATGCCAAGAAAGGTTACGTAGGCATTACCATCTTTGAATGACCGATGTATAAAAACATGAACCTAGCAGCCAAGCACTCAATAGAGAACACTGATCAGAATTGGATCACCTGATCCAGTTAAAATATGGGAGTAAACACTTGACTCTAGGTGTTTCTCAAAGTGCCTAATAATAGAGGTGATGGAGTAAGAGGTCATCTGCTAGCTTATACCAACAGCTTGTATGGCTTTTCTTTGCCTTCTTGATATTAAGTATTTTTATATGTAGACACAATTTTAGTGTAACATCCCACCTGCTACAGTGGTGCTGGGAGATGAGGAAAACATCCATATTTATTCAAATAATCTGATACTTTTTTACTTTAATCAAATAATTTAATAGTTGTTTATTTAGCTTTGATCAGTTTATAAAACTGATATTTGCTTCTGCTTTCTATTAATTGAAAGGGAAACTAGTTCTCTGTAATAGCTCAATACCTCACACATATAACACATATAATAGTCTGTTAAAGGTGATTAGAGATATGAATAGGAGGGCCCCTTTGTCATAATGGATGCCTCAGCATTCTTATAATCTGGCCAGTTATTACAACACTTTAGTAGAGAGTATAATTCTAGAAACAAGTTCCCTAATTTAAAATTCATATTTTTATTCATTTGGGAATTAATTCATGAATTTGTCTAATATTCTTTACTGCTACTGTATGCCATGGACAGAAAATAAAAAAGGGGAAAGAAAGTCTCCTGTTCTGAAAGAGCTTTCAAGCTGTGGAAAGAAATAGACAATAAATTATTATGCAGTGTATAATGACATGAATCCATTGGTTGAAACCCTGTGATTTAGGAAAGCACATTTTTTTCAAGGATTACAAGGTGTTCAGTATATCTGGAACACAATGAGAGAGGAAAAGAAAAGGAATGTGAGGTAAGTGTGGCTGACACCTAGAGATCAGCTCTAATTTGGGTTTTTCCTGAGAGCAATTGTGTGAAATTGAAAGATTTTTAAGTGTGAAGTGTCATTCTCTCAATAGAGTCCTCCCTCCTAAGAGCTCCTTTTCATAAATCAGTAGATGGTGTACACCTGAGGCATATTACAGAATGATACTATTGTGCCCTTTACATACATCACTGTCACTGTCGCCCTGGAGTCTGCATCCTCCCTGAGTCTCAGGAAAGCCAGAAGGACTGCCATTATTTACAAGGATTGCTACTGAAAAGCCATTCATGACAAGGTATCCTTCCAGGAACCAAGTAGATGTTTTCTAATTGTTTGTTATCTTTTTATTTGACAATAAGACCCACAAAGCCTTTTTCTGAGTGGAATGCACTTCATCATATCCCAAGTGTCTCGAAGTGCTAAGGGAAGGTAAAGGATACAATGCATCCTTTCCTTCAATTTTTGACATTCCACATTTTCTGAAGTAAAAGTGGGTATGCTGAAGGAGATGGTGATCCCAACCAGAATAGGGCTCACAATCCTGGGCCCAGAATCCAGAGTTGGAAAGGAAATCTACACAATAAATATTTCAATAAACCTAGATTCACAATTATGTTAATGATGAAAAGCTGTCCTAGAATAGAATCAGAATGAAGTGTTGGCGACAATGAGGAGTTCATTATATACACCAAATGCTGCTTCATTTATTTTTGGGTAAAGTGTACCAAGGAAAAAATATTCTTAATTTGAAAACTGTATTTAAGTATCTAAAATTCCATAGTATTTTGATGAAGGTTTATACACATTACCTGAAAAGGTATTTCTTTTTATATTTGCCTCAAACATGAGAGACCCTCCATGCCAAACATGTGTGGACCATAGCATGTATTATATTATTTGTTATTTACTTGTTTCCTGTTTTCCTTTTTTTATAAGATAGCTTCATTTTCCATTTTGCTGCTAGAGGGTTGATGAGAGGTCATTTACTTAAGAGATAGATAAGACCTATTTTATAATCTACTTCTCTTGCTTATCAAAATAAGGAGACTTTGTTGTTTCTCTGGGTAAATTTTCTCAATTTCTTAGCATGATGTAATCTTAAAAAATAAGGTATAAAATATTAAAGTGTATTTTTTGGAGGACAAATTTTTTAAACATGATTGACAAAAGAATGTAAGAATTATAAAGATGTAAATCAATTTCAGTGACTTGGAATTGAGAGTTTTTTTCTTGTTAGTTTGCTATTTCTTTTATAGAAAAATATAGTTTCATAAATTCTCACCAAAATGGAAATATTTTTGTTATTTAATTTTTTTTCTTCTTTCTTATAAACTTGTGCTTTTGTTCTGTAGGTTTCTGTTGTGAGTGTACTAAGATAAGGCTCCCAAAAATCAAGTGTTATTTTGGTGTTTAACTTGATATTTGTTGCTATAATTAGAATATTTTTATTTCATTTCTCAAAAGAGAGAAAAAATGGTTTTCCAACTAAAAAATTTCCTTTTCAACAAGAGCTTATTCTATCATGTATGTGTTCTAATTCTAAAACCTGTTTACAAGTATTCCCTCAGTAAACATGAGAATACCAGGAAGCCCAAAATACTTATATCATTCTCAGAGTGAAGAAAGAAAAGAAAGCTACATTCACTTTGATTTCTGAGAATGCAGAAATGTATTAAAGGTATTAAATGACAAAACCAACAACAGAAAAGATAATATTTGGCAAAGTTTATTTTTCCAGAATAAAATTTATCAGTGTTGATGTTAACATTTTTAAATGTCTATGAAATCCAAAAGAAAACTTTTTCTTTTTTAATTACTAAAAACAGAGAGTACTGGTCTTATTTTACATTATTTCCTGAAAAAATATACATGGCTAAGTGATTTGACAGAATATTATACTAAATATCTAATATACACACGTTTGTAAAAAAAATAACTTTTAATATGTTTAGTACTTTCCCACATAATTATCTTTAAATGAAAATACCTATATGTTGGAGACAGTTTTCCATGGCCTTTCTGCATGACTAACATCAGCTTTTCCCAGATATCTTTTCAAGTGTGTTTGTGTAGCTAACAGCTTTGGAAGATGGATATAGTGTCTCTTTTCAAGGTAGAGGTAGATATGTTTCCTGAACAAAATAATACGTTGTCTGTGTGTAAGGAAATGTTTGGGCAGGTTTGCTAGTAGCCTGCTTAGAAAATTGAGAGATTCCTAGGCTTAGGGTTCCTCTGCTCTGACATAAACCCATGGTGTACATGGTATACATTTCATCCATCTACCAGGGCCACTCCACATCCCTATGTGTGACTTTGCGAGCAAGGGGAGTGGATGCAAACACACAGCTTATCCTGACTCTTGCCCCATAAGTAATAGAGGCATTTGACATCAACCTAGGAATCTAACTTCTTCTGCCACCATCCCTAAAACAGAGGTAGGCAAATTTGTCAAGCTACAATAGGCTAAAATCTTAGAATTTTTAGTTCTTAACACCTTACTACATACAAAACTACACAAGCAAATAATATAAAATAACATACATCTATGAGCTTTCTATTGTTGAAATCTAATTACAAGAATAAATGGCACAGTTTGTAAATGGACAGTTTGGTGAGTTTTGACAAGTATATACCTATCATATCCCTGAAAAGTTATAAACAATTCCATCACTTTAGCAATTTCTTGTGTCTCTTTCACTAGATCTAGTTATATGTACAAGGCTGTTTTGAGTAGCTGGTCTCTTAACTTCAAATGCAATTCCCATTTCCTGCATTTGTCCTCTTCTTTTCTCAAGTTTGCTGGTTCTGATATCATATTTTTTATGGCTGATTTCCTGCTTTTACTGTATGTTTGCCTTTACCAGTTATTTGTTTATTTTCCCTTGTTATTTTTAATATTTTTTTCTTTGTATTTAATTTTTGTTAGTTTGATTAATATGTGTCTCGGTGTGTTCTTCCTTTGGTTTATCCTGTACAGGACTCTCTGTACTTCCTGGATTTAGGTGATTATCTCCTTTACCATGATAGGGAAGTTTTCAACTATAATCTATTCAAATATTTTCTCAGGCCCTTTTTTTTCCTTCTAATATTTTCCCAGAGGTCTCTGAAACTGCCCTCAATTCTCTGTATTCTTTTTTCTTTATTCTGTTCCTTATCAGTGATTTCCACTATTCTGTATTCCAGCTCACTTGTCCGTTCTTCTGCCTCAATTATTATGCTATTGATTCTTTCTTGTGTATTTTTCATTTCAGTTATTGTATTGTTTACCTCTGTTTTTTTGTTCTTTAGTTCTTCTATGTCTTTGTTAAACATTTCTATTATCTTCTCTATCCATGCCTCCATTCTTTTTCTGAGATTGTGGATGATCTTTACTATCATTACTATGAATTCTTTTCCAGGTAGATTGTCTATCTCCTCTTCATTTAGTTGTTATTGTAGGTTTTTATCTTGCTCCTTTGTCTGTAACATATTTCTCTGGTGTCTCATTTTTCTAACTTACTGTGTTTTGGGTCTCCCTTCTGCAGGCTGCAGGATCAGAGTTCCTCTTGTTTCTGGTGTCTTCCCCCTGTTTAGTGAGGTTGGTCCAGAGGCTTGCACCATTATTCCCTTGATAGGGGGTTTGACTGGTGTTGTGGTGACCAGAGTGTGCATGGGATATTGAAGGGGCCTCTCCTTTGCTCTGTGCTTGTTACTGCCCTGTCAGTGGCAGGGTATGCTCCCTAGTTGTTGGAATAGAGACACACAGATCTGTTTCCTAGCTGTATTTCTGATCTGTTGTGGGATGTGGGTGGTATTGGAGCACTCCCACTTGGAGAGAACCCATTGAGTATTCCTCCTCTGGAGCTGTTCACCTGTGACTGTGCTCTGTTGTGTCCCCTTTTACCCACTGTGTGGACTCACAAAGTACACCACTGTTGGCAATGCTCTCATTCTCACCTTAACCATGGGTATGCTGGTAATTGGCCCTGGTGACACTCAGTTGTTGTTTTCACCAGGCTACTAACACATATCCACTGAGATCAGTTCCTAGGACTGCAGTAGTTATGCACCTTGGCCTGCTGTGGGAACTATGGAGGCAGCTCAGACTCTGGCCTGGCCCAACCCTTGTGTGTATGTGCCCACACAGCCCACAGCTACTAAAGTCAGACCCATCTCAGCTGCAAGAGCACTTGTTGTCCTTTCAGATGTTTCACAGGTGCTGAATTTAGGAAGCGTCAGCAGAGGTGTTACTCCACAATCCGCACAGCCACGAGGAGAGATTTCAGCTCTTCTTCCTTAGTCACACAGCCCCTGGGGCTCAGCTGTGGTTTCAGCCCCACCATTGCATGTGTTCCTCCCACTGGAATCTCTCCAGAGGTTGCTGGAGCACACAAGCCCATCAGGAAGGAAGGAGCCAAAGTGACAATTGGGACAAGAAGGCAACCCAGGCAGGAGGGTGTGGGCTAGCAATTGGAATAAATGAGCCCATTAGGTAGTGATTGGGGTGAGTAGGTGGCCCAGGTGAATGGAAGGAGGAGGAGGTGATGGCAGGGGAATGTGAGCTGGCTCTGGTGGGAGCTCTCTCTATTGCCTGTGGAGGCAGGTGTTGGCATGTGAGAGAGGCTGCAATGGCGACTCCACCCTTTATGCATCACTCAACATTGGTGCTTTGCTTTTTGGCAGTCCAGGCTTCCACTATGAGCATCCCTGTCTCCTCAGGCTGTCTTCTCACAGCCAAGAGCAGTCCCTTCCCTGGGTCTGCTCTACAAACCCCACATTCCAGCACCCAGCCCCTGTGTGCACTGGTGGACACCCATCTCAGGCTGGGGCACACAGTGCTGTAGCATGGACCATCTGTGTAGGTCTCACTCTGTCCTGCCTGCCACTAAACAGTTGCTGGGCTCTCTTCTGAGCCCTTGAGTCTCCCCTTCTGTCCCTGCTGATCTCTTCACTGGTGAGGGGGCTCCCCAGATGTTGGAACATCTCATCATCTTCAGCTCCCTGCTAGGAGATCAGGGCCCATCCTGCATCCTTTCCTCTTCCTTTTCCCTTCTTCTTTCTTTCATCCTACCTGGTATGTGGGGATATTTCTTGTCCTTTTAAGTGTTCGAGGTCCTCTGCTAGTTTTCAGCAGGTGCTCTGTGAATTGTTCCATTTGTAGATGCATTCTTGATGTGTTTGTGGGGAGAGATAAAATCCACATCCTCCTACTCCTCCACCATCTTGGAAAGTCAAGAGTAGCAAATTTTAAAAATTCTCTTTCCTCAGAGCATTTAATCTAAAACTTCTGGAAATGTTTCACAAAATTGTAGAACTATGACTAATGCTAATGTGTTAATGTATAGTTTAATATTTAAAATTCCTATAAATGATGGTATTAGATGTTATACATCTCTAATAGATAATTTGGATTACATTTTAGTAATCCACAGAGCACCACAGGAGGAGATAATAATCATGGAGACCAAACATAACATTAATGAACTTTCTACATTTTTAGACACTTTTAGGTGGAGTTGCATGGTGTACAAGGGAGTGAAAGTACAACTCTAATTGGCATTAAATGGAGATGCAAAATTAACTATCTTCATACTATGTTAAAATCCCAGTGTCTGTTATTTCAATTACTTTTTAAATGTGAATTTGAAAAAATTGTATAGTGATAATGTTTACTGAAATAAACTTTGACATATAAAATACTTCTTGTAAAATAATTATAGTTCTTTCATATTGATATGTGGATTAATTTTCCCTGTATATAAGACTAACAAATCAATATTTAAAGATATGTGTTGGAAGGTTGGTTAGCTGAACTCTTTTTTATATAAGCTACTAGTTTATAAATGCAATTATTATAATGTAGTACAACTTGTAAATGGTTAGAGTAAAATTGAGAGTTGAAGTAAAACTTTTTTAAATGGTTAAAATAAATCTATATTAGGAAGAGTTTTGAAGTAATACAAATTTCTTTAAGATTGATTGCCAATCCTAAATAAATTCATAAGAGTCATTTGAATCCCCTATGTTTTTATTGTCCCAAAACACTAAATCATAAATATGCATATTACATATTACTAGTATGAGAGAATCTATAAATTCAGAAAAGAAAAATAAACTATGATGTTGCAGTTTTGAAACTATTGTAATTTTATTTCAAATCAATTTAAATAGATTTCTAAATCAATCTGACTAGAATCAGATCACATTATGCTGTATTCACTCACTGATTCTAACGTGGCAAGAGGTTGTTAAGAGCAATATCTTGTATATTCTTAATTTGAGAGATCAATTATTGGATAATCTTACTGATGCCTATAGATAAGCTGATGTTGCAATAGTCAGAGCATTGCTCTTCCCCTCCTGAGATTAGTTGTGATTAAAATTTTTGTCTTTATGTTAAAACAATTATATTTGTCCTCATATATAAAATTACACAAATCACCTGTACTTTGTCATTTACATGTCCTTGAGGTTTAAAAATAATGAACTTATTGAAGGCAAAAATGCAGTTTGTTCTTGCAAAATATGTTTCTATCAATACTGCACATATCCAGAGTTTTACCACTCATCACAGGATGCATTTGCCAGTGCAGTAATGTAAAGGGTTGAGAAATTATCAAGTATGTTTTATGAATATAGAGGAACATTTTTATTGACTCATTCAAAGAAGATTTTTAATTTTTTTAACTCTCCTCAGTTTTTCAATGTGGAAGAATGTTTATAATTTTGCTCAAATATCTTGGATGATTAATTTAACTTAAGCCAATGAAAGGAACTATTGATAACTATAAAGTTTAGAGAAAATATATTCATGACTCTAATTTTTCTACCTGATAATGGCTTATGATGAAACACAGTTAGAAATTAAATTCACTGAGCTACAAAGTGTAACTACATAATCCCAGAGATTATATAAAATAGTTTTGGAATTTTTATTTTTTATTGTATTATTATTATTATTATTATTATTATTATTATTATTATTATTATTATTATTATTATTATGGTATGCAGGCCTCTCCCTGTTGTGGCCTCTCCCATTGTGGAGCACAGGCTCCAGACATGCAGGCTCAGCAGCCATGGCTTATGGACCCAGCCACTCAGTGGCATGTGATATCTTCCCGAACCGGGGCACGAACCCATGTCCCCTGCATCAGCAGGTGGACTCTCAACCACTGCAACACCAGGGAAGCCCATGGAATTTTTTAAAAAATTAAGATTGGAAAGGAATGTGGTAAAAACAGAAGAGAGATAGAGAGAGAACTTTGTTCAACACAAGAGAGAATGTCAGCTTTATTCACCACTATACACATATTACATCACAGTGCTGCCTTCTAGAAAGAGCTCACTAAATATCTGTTGAATGAATGGATTAGTATGGGCTAACAGACTAAATCAAATCAGTCTTAGAACTAGTAATTTTTCCATGAATGCCAGTTAACTTGAATATATTTAAGAAACAGTCAGTATCTCACTAATTATTTCTAGGTTGTCATTTTTAAATTGTATGAAATCATTTCCCAAAAACTTTAGAAAAGTTAAATACAGGTTGGAGACAAGATGGTGGAGTAGAAGGACTTGAGCTCACCTCTTCTCACCAAAACACCAAAATCACAAATAACTGCTGAACAACCACCACCAAAATAGAATGGAACTTACCAAAAAAGATATTTTACATCCAAGAAAAAGTAGAAGCCACAACGAGATGGTAAGCAGAAGAGATTCATGATACAATCAACTTCATATCCACCAGGTGGGCAAACCACAAATTGGAAAAAAATAATATCACAGAGGTTCTCCCATAGGAGTGAGAGTTTTGTGTCCCACATCAGGTTCCCTAGTCTGAGAGTCTGGTACTAGGAAGAAGAGCCCCCAGAGCATTTGGCTTCAAAAGCCAGCAGTGTTTGTGTGCAGGAATACCACAGGACTGGGGGAAACAGAAACTCTACTCTTGGAGGGTGCACACATGTCTTGCTTGCACCATGATGAAGGGAAAAAGTACTGACTTCATAGTAGCCTGAGCCAGACCTAACTGCTGGTCATAGAAGGTCTCCTGAGGACTCAAGGGGCACCTGTAGCTCACTGTGTGGACAGGGACATTGGTGTCAGAGGTACCAGGGAGTACTTGTTGCTATGAGTTCTCCTGCAGGTTGACATTTTTACATCAAAACCTGGCCCCACCCAATAGCCTGTAGGTGTCAGTACAGGGACACCTCAGGCCAAACAACCAACTGAGCAGGAACATAGCCCTACCCTTAAGCAGACAGGCTGCCTTAAGTCTTCCTGAGCCCACAGCCACCTCTAAACACACCACTTGACACTGTCCTACCAACGAGAAGAACAAGACCCAGCTCCACCCACCAGTGGGCAGGCATTAGTCCCTCCCACAAGGAAGCCTGCACAAGCCTCTAGACCAGCCTCACCCATCAGGATACAGGCACCAGAACCAAGAGGAACTACAGCCCTGCATCCTATGGAACAGAGACCTGAAATACATAAAGTAAGACAAAATGAGATGGCAGAGGAATATGTCCCAGAAGAAGGAACAAGATAAAACCCCAGAAGAACAACTAAGTGAAGTGGAGGTAGGCAATACACCCATAAAAGAATTCAGAGTAGGGCTTCCCTGGTGGCGCAGTGGTTGAGAGTCCGCCTGCCAATGCAGGGGACACGGGTTTGTGCCCCGGTCCGGGAAGATCCCACATGCTGTGGAGCAGCTGGGCCCGTGAGCCATGGCCGCTGAGCCTGCGCGTCCGGAGCCTGTGCTCCACAATGGGAGAGGCCACAGCAGTGAGAGGCCTGCGTACAGCAAAAAAAAAAAAATTCAGAGTAAAGATAGTAGAGATGATCCAGGATCTCAGACAAAGAATGGGGGCACAGACGAAGAAGATACAATAAATGTTTAAAAAACAGCTAGAATATGTAAAGAGCAAATAAACAGAGTTGAACAATACAAAAATTGAAATGAAAAATACACTAGAAGGAATCAATAGCAGAATAAATGAGGCAGAAGAATGGGTAAGTGAGCTGGAAGGTAGAATTGTGGAAATCACTGACAAGGAACAGAATAAAGAAAAAAAATGAAAAGAAATGAGACCAGACTAAGAAACCTCTGGGACATTATTAAACACACCAAAATTTGCATTATAGGGGTCCCAGAAGGAGAAGAGAGAGAGAGAAAGGGCCTGAGAAAATATTTGAACAGATAATAGCTGAAAATTCCCCTAACATGGGAAAGGAAACAGACACCCAATTCCAGGAAGTAGAGAGAGTCCCATACAGGATAAATCCATACAGGATAAATTCATACAGGATAAACCCAAGGAGGAACATGACAAGACACACGTAAATCAAATTGACAAAAATTAAAGACAAATAGAACTTATTAAAAACAACAAGGGAAAAGCAACAAATAATATACAAGGGAATCCCCATAAGGTTATCAGCTGATTTTTCAGCAGAAATTCTGCAGTTCAGAAGGGAATGTCACAATACACTTAAAGTGATGAAAGGGAAAGATTACAACCAAGAATATTCTACCCAGCAAGACTCTCATTCATATTTGACAGAGAAATCAAAAGCTTTACAGACAGGGGGCTTCCCTCGTGGCACAGTGGTTGAGAATCTGCCTGCTAATGCAGGGGACATGGGTTACAGCCCTGGTCTGGGAAGATCCCACATGCCACAGAGCAACTAGGCCCGTGAGCCCCAACTACTGAGCCTGTGCATCTGGAGCCTGTGCTCCGCAACAAAAGAGGCTGCGATAGTGAGAGACCCATGCACCGTGATGAAGAGTGGGCCCTGCTTGCCACAACTAGAGAAAGCCCTCACACAGAAACGAAGTCCCAACACAGCAAAAATAAATAAATAAATAAATAAATAAATAAATAAATAAAGCTTTACAGACAAGCAAAAGCTAAAAGAATTTAGCACCACCAAACTGGCTTAACTATGAAAGCTAAAGGAACTTTTCTAGGTAGAAAAGAAAAGGCCACAACAGGAAACAAGAAAATTATGAATGGGAAAGCTCAACAGTAAAGGCAAAAATACAGAAAATGTAGGAAACCATCCACACACAAGTATAATATCAAAGGCAGCAATCATGAGAAGAGGAGTGTACAAATGCAGGATATTTGAAATGCATTTGAAATTAAGAGGCCAGAAATTTAAAACAATCTTTTATATATAGAGATGGCTAAACTTATGGTAACCAAAAACCAAAAATCTACAATACATATACACACAAAAAAGAAAAAAGAGCCCAAACTCATCACTGAAGATAGTCATCAAATCACAAGTGAAGAGAACAAAAGAGGAAGGTAAGAAAAAAGATCTACAAAAACAAATCCAAAACAATTAACAAAATGACTAAGAACACACATATTGGTAATTACGTTTAATGTAAATGGATTAAATCTCCAACCAAAAGACACAGACTGAATAGATACAAAAACAAGACCCATATATATGTTATCTACAAGAGACCTAATTCAGATCTAGGGATACATATAGACTGAAAGTAAGGGGATGGAAAAATGTATTCTGTGTAAATGGAAATCAAAAGAAAGCTGTAGTAGCAATACTCATATCAGACAAACAGACTTTAAAATAAAGATTTTTACAAGAGGCAAAGAAGGACACTACATAATGATCAAAGGATCAATCCACAAAGAAGGTATAACAATTGTAAATATGTATGCACCCAACATAGGAGCACCCCAGTATATAAGGCAAGTGCTAAGAGCCATAGAAGGATAAGTCAAAAGTAACACAAAAAAAGTGGGGGACTTTAACACTCCACTTACATCAATGGGCAGTTCATGCAGACAGATAATCAATATGGAAACACAGGATTTAAATGATACATTACACCAGATGGACTTAATGGATATTTATAGATCATTCGATCCAAAAACAATAGAATGCACTTTCTTTTCAAGTGCACATGGAACATTCTCCAGGATAGATCACATACTTGGCCATAAAGCAAGCCTTGGTAAATTTTAAAAAATTGAAAGCATCTCAAGTATCTTTTCCTGCCTCACCATTATGAGATTAGAAATCAACTACAAGAAAAAAATTGTAAAAAATACAAACACATGGAGACTAAACAATATTCTATTAAACAACCAATGGATCACTGAAGAAATCAGAGGAAATAAAAAATACCTAGAGACAAATGAAAACAAAAACACAATGATCCAAAACCTATGGAATGCAGAAAAAAGCAGTTCTAAGAGGGAACTTTATAGCAAGACAAGCTTAACTCAGGAATATAGAGAAATCTCAAATAAACAACCTGACCTTATGCCTACAGCAACTAGAGAAAAAAGATCAAATAAAGCCCAAAGTTAGTAGCAGGAGAGAAATCATAAAGATAAGTGCAGGAATAAATGAAAGATATGAAGAAAACAATAGAAAAGATCAATGAAATCAAAAGGTGGTTCTTTGAAAAGATAAAAAAGTTAATAAACCTTTAGCCAGACTCATCAAGAAAAAAAGAGAGAGGGGGCTAATCAATAAAATTAGAAACGAAAATGGAAAAAATTCCAACTGACATCAAAGAAATGTAAAGGATCATAAAAGACTAATATTAGCAACTGTATACCAATAAAATGGACAACCTAGAAGAAATGGACAATTCTTAGAGAGGTACAATCTCCCAGACTGAACCAGGAAGAAATAGAAAATATGAATCAACCAATCATAAACACTGAAATTGAAACTGTGATGAAAAGTTTCCCAGCAAACAGAAGTCCAGGACCAGATGGCTTCACAGGGGAATTCTGTCAAACATTTAGAGCAGAGATAACATCTATTCTTCTGAAACTATTTCAAAAACTTGCAGAAGAAGGAACACTTCCAAACTCATTCTCTGAGGCTGCCATTACCCGATATGAAAGCCAGACAAAGATACCAAGAAAACAACAAAATAAATACAGGCCAATATCATAACAAAATATTAGTAACCCAAATCCAACAATATCCCCAAAATTTCATACACCATGATCTAGTGGGAATTATCCCACTGATGCAAGGACTTTTCAATATCCACAAATCAATCAGTATGATACATCACCTTAACAAATTGAAGAATAAAAACCTTATAATCATCTCAATAGATGCAGTAAAGCTTCTGACAAAATTCAATACCCATTTATTATAAAAAAAAAAAACTCTCCAAAAAGTGGGCAAAGAGGGAACATACCTCAACATAATAAGGACCATATGTGGAACACTCACAACTAACATCATACTCATGGTAAAAAGATGAAAGCTTTACCTCTAAGATCAGGAACAAGAAAAGGATGCCCACTCTTTCCACCTTTATTCAACATAGTTTTGGAAGTTCTAGCCACAGTAATAAGATAAGAAAAAGAAATAAAGTTCTCCAAATTGGATGTATCACACTGGTCAGAATGGCCAAAATAAAAAATTCTACAAACAATAAATGCTGGAGAGCATGTGGAAAAAATGGAACCCTCCTACACTATTAGTGGGAATGTAAATTGGTACAGCCACTGTGGAGAATGGTATGGAGGTTCCTTAAAAAACTAAAAATAGAGCTACCATAAGATGCAGCAATCCCACTTTTGGGCATATATCTGGACAAAATAATAATTTAAAATATACATGCACCCCAATATTCATTGCAGCACTATCTATACTATCCAAGACATGACAGCAATCTAAATGTCCATTGACAGATAAATGGATAAAAAAGATACATAAATACAATGGAATATTACTCAACCATAAAAAAGAATTAAATAATACCATTCGCAGCAACATGGATGGACCTAGAGATTATTACATTAAGTGAAGTAAGTCTGACAAAGACAAATATCATATGATTTCACTTATATGTGGAATCTTAAAGATAAAATGATACAGGAGACTTCCATTGTGGTCCAATGGCTAAGACTTCACTCTCCCAATGCAGGTGTTCTGGGTTCCATCCCTGGTCAGGGAACCAGATCCCGCATTCCCCAACTAAGGGTTTGCATGCTGCTATGAAGATCCCACATACCACAGTGAAGATCCCATGTGCTGCAACTAAGACCTGGTGCAGCCAAATATATAAATAAATATATGTTTTTTTTAATGATACAAATCAACTTATTTACAAAACAGGTACAGACTCACAGACTTAGAGAACAAACTTATGGCTACCAAAGGGGAAGGTTGAGGGGGGAGGGATAAATTAGGATGTTGGGATTAACATATACACTATATATACAATAGATAATCAACAGGAGACCTACTGTATAGCACAGGGAACTCTACTCAATATTCTGTAATAATCTATATAGGAAAGGAATCTGAAAAAGAATAGATACATGTGTATGTATGACTGAATCAGTTTGCTGTACATCTGAAACTAACACAACATTGTAAACCAACTATACTCCAATAAACAATAATTTTTTTAAAGAAAAAAAATGTTCAGTACTGTTTTAGTTGAAAGTACCAAGACAATGGTACCTTTCCTATTTTCACGAAACACTTCAGAGCAATCTGGTTTTAAGACATACCTGATGTCATGATGAATAATATTTAGTCCTTGTGGGCCAGGAAAAACAATTGAAACCTTGAGCTAAGGGATAAAATGGAGAAACATAAAAAACATTTTTTTTAGTAGTGTTTTAACTACTATCCACTAGCAAGCTCTAGTAGATATTCATGTTCTGACCAGTACAGACATGAAAATCTATTTTTCCTGACTACATGAAAAAAAATTAGGTAAATCTACAGTAGGTATCACAGGTAAAAATAAAACACTTATGTTTGATTGGGTCTGATTCCTTTATATAAATTTTTTTTAATCGTATTTTACTAAACTTCTTTCCTAAATCTTTTCTGCATGTATTATAATTCTCAGGTTATTCTGTAAGTGCTCTTTACACTAACAGTCTTAAGATGAACTTTCCTCTGATACAACATAATTCTTAACTATTATAAATGATTAAATATTTACTACTGCATAGATATGAAAATAAAAACAGTATCTAACTGTTTTGGAGTCTCTATGTAGTCATTTAGTTATAAGCAATATTGAAAATATTGAAAACATTTGTTATATCATTAGAGAATAAAACAAAATCATCTTTAAACTTAGGTATTAAAGAGTCAAAAATCTTCTAATATGTTGATGGCTTAATTCTATTTCCTCTTTTCATATATCTATAGATATATAGATGATAGATAGAAGATAGATAAATAGATAGATAGATAGATATGGTGATTTCTTACCTGAATGTCTCTTAGGTTACTAAGTAAATATCCTCAAATATCGGTGTATCCAATAATGTGGTCAAAGAATATTTGTATATGTTTTTTCATAGTTCTTCTTCTGGGCAAAATATTTCTGCTGTGCTACTTTCCTATGATGCTTATTTTCATTATTTCTTCAGTTACCATTCCAGACTGAATTAAGCCACAATTGAGCTCTCAGTTTATGTGATGATGATGCTATTGTGCTTATTGTCCCTTGTCTCTTTTTTTAGTTATCTGTTACTAATAGAGTATGAATAACAAGATCATAAACATTCCTAATTTAAGTCATAATACATGACAGGTTGTGAATTGTGTTGTATTGTTTCACACCTAGTGTGTTGCTAAGCATAAGGCTGAAGGCTCTGAGTCATCAATACACCTAAGGGTGAATTAACACTATGCAGTTCATGCCCTGGAGTACCTGACTTTGATTATGAAATAGTGAGTTTATTTAGTAATTAAATAAATAACTTTGTTTTGTGTTTCCTCCTAGTTTAGTTTTATAAATACAGCTTAGACAATATAAATTTGTTTGAAAAAATTTTTCATATAATTTAAGATAAAGTATGGAATACAATATTTTGAACTGAAGAAAAACACTATTGAAATTTACTTCTTGAATATACTTATAGGAAGTTTTCTTTTTGACAATGATTGACATAATTTTGTGAAAATGATTTTAAAGCCTTTGAAGGTAACTCTTGCCTGATAACCATTGTAATGATATGCAGTTTGAGTGATGTTGTTTCATTCAACATTTACTTTAATGCTCTATGTGTATGACAAATATAAATAAGGAGAGTCATGGTTAAAGTCACCATAGAGGCAGGTGACATTATAGAAAATAATTATAACATTATAACACAGCTGACATTTAGAAAATAATACAGTAATATACTTTGTATTACTCAGATAGTATCTCTTATTATGCATGTACTTTGAAACAAATCATTGAAAACAAAGTAATAGCTATAATGTAGAGCTAAACACTTATTCAATTCAGTAGGTATTATATAAATATATAAATTATAAATATTAATTAATTGGTAATCAAGAAATCAATGTTAGGGCACTCAAATATTTTTAAATGGAAGTAATTAATCTGATAAAACAAATATATCTTGTAACTTTGTTTTTACTTTATATTATTTTGCCTTTCCTAACAGTCCTGTGTTTACTGTAAAATCACAAAACGTATACTATAAACTGTGTTAGATTCCAAAGGAAATATATGATTATTTTGAACAACATAGGTTTTGATGTTAGATAAAATTGTGTTTATTTTCTTGATAAAAATGATTGTCTTTTTATTTTAACTTGAAGAAACTCCTTTAACATTTCTTTTAAGGCAGATCTAATGGTGATGAACTCCCTCACCTTTTGTTTTCTGGGAAAGTCTTGTGTTGATGTCTGCACATTTTATGGAGCAGTTTCCTCTTCCAGACTTTATAGACTTTTTTGTGTGTGTGTGTGGGAAAGACCTTCACCTTGGGTGAGTGTGAGGATGCCAGCTGGGTGAGGTTTAGTGGTTCCAGCTCCAGGGAAGGCCCAGTGTTATAGTCTCTATGCCCCTTCATTAGTTGGGGTCAGCATCTGGTGAAGTTCACAGGGATCCTCAATGGCTAAAGCTGAGGGTATCTGTAGCAGTGGCAAGGACTACTGTGGTCTTCTGTAGCAAAGGCTGCTGGGGATGTTTTAATCCCTTTTTCTCACACAGGGATGTCTATGGCTGTGGGAATCCCTCATGGCACCAGGTCTGACTT
The DNA here is from genome assembly GCF_964165515.1 of Mesoplodon bidens. Lineage (NCBI taxonomy): Eukaryota > Metazoa > Chordata > Mammalia > Artiodactyla > Ziphiidae > Mesoplodon > Mesoplodon bidens. Next base: position 36,614,640 of record NC_138174.1, on the reverse strand, counting down.
GTGGGCACTCTTGTCATGGTGGGAGCACTAGTGTATAATGAATGGTACTTGTGGAACAGCCTCAGAGCTGGGAACCAAAGTACAGGTGAATGAAAATGTATAACATTTTATAACCTGTATAAAAGCTGGACTCAAAGCAAGCAGAAGGAAACCCATTAACTACTCAAAGGTTTCTGCCATCAGCCAGGAACCCAATGAAAACCCTACAGCCTTCCTGGAAAGGCTCAAGGAGGCAATAATTAAATATACCAACCTAGACCTGGTAGAGGAAAGGACAACCCACTTTAAAAGATAGGTTCCTTACCCAGTCCACACTGGACATCAGGAGGAAACTCCAAAAGCTTATTCAGGAGCCCAATGTTAATCTAGATGAACTTTTAGCTACAGCCACCACTACCTTTTATAACTGGGACCAGGAGGAGGAGGTCAAGCCTTGGGTTAGGGAAAAGAGGAGAGAGAATAGGCAGGTCCAATTATTGGCAACCCTACAGGGGCAACCACCATAGAGAGAAGCCCTGACCCATCCCAGTAGAAACCAAGACTGATGCCAGGTCTGTAAAAAGCCTGGCCACTGGGGGAGGGAATGCCCCAACGAGGACAAGCCTCCTACAACATCCTGTCCAAAATGCCAAAAAGTGGCCATTGGGGAAACAACTTTCCCCTGGGCCAAAGGGCCCAGGTTCAGCCCCTCAGATGGCCCTAGATTGACGGGACCCTCTGCTCCAGATGGCCCCCCTGTTTAACGTTAGTATTACTGGACTGGAGCCAAGGGCAAACCCGGATGTGGCAGGTAGGGCCATATCTTATTAGATACGGGGGATGCCTACTCTGTCCTAGTCTCCTTCTCTGGACCCTTCTCCTCCGACTCCTGTCAGGTTACAGGAGTCTCAGGTAAACTTACTACTAGGCCTTTTACTGTCCCTTTATATTGTTACTGGGAAGGATATATCTTCTGTCATTCCTTCCTGGTCATACCTGAATGCTCTCTCCCACTATTAGGTTGGGACATCATGAACAAGCAGGGAGCCAAACTGGTACTCGAGGGAATCATCCCCATTAACACCCTCTAGTTCTTAGTCTTAGAGACACAACCTCCTCTGAGGACTGGCACACCAGCCTTAGCTGATTTGTCAGTAGACCCCCAGGTCTGGGCCAATAGAATGCCAGGGAGATCTATAACTGCCTCCCCAGTGGAGGAGGACCCAACCTCTTTCCCCAATCAGAAACAATATCCTATTTGCCCAGAAGCCTGAAGGGGACTGCAGTCACTCATAACTAAATTTTTACAATGTGGGCTACTTAATCCTCACAGTTTTCCCTGCAACACCTCTATCTTACCTATAAAGAAGCCAAATGGAGAATACAGACTGGTCCAAGACTTAAGAGCTATCAATGAGGAAGTTGTCCCACTCCATGGAGTAGTCCCCAACCCGTACAACTTGTTGGCACAGCCCCCTGGTTTACTGTGTTAGACTTAAAGGATGCCTTCTTTGCCATACCTCTGGAACCCCGGTCCTACTATCTCTTTGCTTTTGAGTGGCATGAGGAAGCGAATAGAGGACAACAACTCACCTGGACAGTCCTACCCCAAGGGTTCTGAGACAGTCCTCACCATTTTGGCCAGGCCCTGGCCAAGTACCTCCAAGATCTACACCTGGAAGAAGGGACTATCTTCCAGTATGTGGATGACTTTCTTGTTTGCTCTCTGGACTATGAGGGAGGCTTAACTCATGCTACCCAGATCCTCAATTTTTTGGTCAAATGAGGCTATGAAGTCTCCAAGTCCAAGGTCCAATTGGCACAATAAGAAGTCAAGTATCTGGGAGTAATCCTCTCCCCAGGGAAACAAAGCCTCTCCCCTGATAGAATACAAGGGATTTTAGATCTGCCAGAGCCAACTACCCTAAAACAGCTCTGAGTCTTTTTAAGCCTCATGGGATATTACAGATTATGGATTCCTAATTAAGGACTAAAAGCACAACCTGTTTATGAGTCCCTGAATGGAAAATCTGACTCTGAACCTCTGTTCTGGGGCCCTAACCAAACCCGAGCTTTCCAGCAGCTAAAGGCATTACTATACCAGGTCCCAGCTTTGGGAATCCCAAGAACTGATAGACCTTTTCAACTATTTATGGCAGCAAAACAAGCAATGGCTTTAGGAGTCTTAAATCAGGAACATGGCCCTGTCCGGAGGCCTGTAGGATATCTGTCAAAGAAACTGGACCTGGTGGCCACTGGATGGCCTAGCTGTATTAGGGTAGCTGCTGCCTTGGCCTTATGGGCTGAAGAAGCCTCCAAGTTTATGTTGGGACAACCCCTGACAGTATATACCTCCCATCAGGTTACCTCTCTCTTGCAAGGGTAAGGTCATTTCCAGTTCAGAGATAGCAGGATCCTCAAGTATCAGGCATTACTATTGGTGAATCCAGACTTGTGTGTCATGATCTGCTCTTCTTTAAGTCCAACTACCCTGCTCCCCCTCCCTGAGGAAGGTCTACAAGGAAGTTCACCCATGTGAAGATATAATATCTCATTCCTTGTTGCCCTGAACCAATCTAAGCAATATTCCACTACAAAACCCTGAGGAGTTTTGATTCACTGATGAAAGTGGTTTTGTTTCTAAAGGATGTAGAAGGGCAGGATATGTGGAGGTCTCCTTGACACAGGTTACTGAGGTCTGGACTCTTCTCCCAGGAAGCTCAGCCCAATTAGCAGAAATAATTGCTTTACCTTGAGCATTAACCCTAGCTGGAAATAAGGCCCTTAATGTATATACTAACTCTAAATATGCCTTTTTGGTTCTACATGCTCATGCTGCTATCTGGAAGGAACGTGGCTACCTGATGGCCTGAAACAGCCCGATTAAGTATGGACCTCAAATTCTCTCCCTCTTGGACGCAGTTCTCAAGCCTTCCCAGGTAGCAGTGATTTATTGCAGAAGTCACCAGAAGCGTGACGATGAAATAACAAAAGGAAATCAGCTAGCCAATCAGCCCTTCAGCGCTTTATGATAACGTGTGCCTTAGTTCCTTCCCTTAGTTCTCTCCCTTCCCTGTCTCACCTGCCTGAGGAGATTAAATGAACCATAAATCATGGGTAGCACCTGGACCCAGACAGATGGTACCAGAGAGAAGGCTTAACTCACCTGCTCCAATCGCTACAATGGAAAATTATTAAACCTTTACATGAGGCTTTACACCTAGAGAGAGATGGCTTATACGAGATTGTTTCTTCTATATTCTCTGGGAAGGGACTTTACAATGTAGTTAATAAGGTAACATCATCATGCCCTACTTGTCTGACTAACAATCCTCAGGGAAGTAAGCCACCACCATTGGCCCTTCTGGCTCAGAGACATCGAACATATCCAGGGGAAGACTGGAAAATGGACTTTACAATGGTTCATCCTTACCGATGATATAAGTACATTTTAGTGTTCATGGACACGTTTACCGGTTGGGTAGAAGCTTTCTGTACCATGACAGAAAAAGCTTTGGAGGTAGTCCAGAAGCTTTTAATTGAAATTATCCCTAGGTTTGACTTTCTGTTGTCTCTTCAGAGTGAGAACTGACCTGCCTTTGTTTCCCAAATTACTCAGCAGATATCCAAGGCTCTAGATATTGAGTACCACCTTCATTCTTCCTAGAGACCCCAAGCCTCAGGAAAGGTACAGAGAGCCAACCAACATTTTAAAAATACCTTAAGAAAAATAACCCAAGAGACCTCCCTCATTTGGAAGGAAGCCCTCCCTATTGCTCTTTTAAAGATCAGAACAGCCTCAAAGGCCTTACTTAACCTTAGCCCTTATGAAACGTTGTATGGTAGGCCTTTCTTATAAGGGGGACCTATTGATGGACGCTGACATCTCTGTCATTACATCTTATGTCACCTGCCTTGGACAATTCCAACAAGCCCTCCAGGACTACAGGGTAAAAGGCTTCCTTCCCCAGAGTCTGCTCCTTGCCTTTACCCTCCAGGAACACAAGTACTCATCAAAACTTGGAAGGATGGCTCCCCTGGTTCTCAACTTCAGCCAACCTGAAAGCGACACTATCCAGTCTTGATCTCTTCTCCTACAGTTGTTAAAGTACCAGGGATCACCAGTTGGACTCACCATTCCCAGGTAAAGCCCTGGACAGCCACCGTGTCTGAGGACATCTCCCCAGTGAAGTATACCTGTGAACATTTTGAGGACCTCCAGATCCTGTTCAAATGAAAACTGTAAGATAAGTACATTCTAAATCCATGAACCCACCATTCCCACAGCTGGCAGAAGTAATAGGCCTACTGTATCTCCTGACTTGTCTCACTGCGCCCACTCTCATTCTAATCTGCATATCCTCACAAAATGAATTTGCATGCTGCCTCTTCTTTCCCTAATATGACATCTCTCCTTGCAGTTATTGGACTTTGCTCCTTTCCCTTTATTTCTTCATATTCTCAACATCTACTGACAACCACTGTAAATCAAGTTGCAAAATTAACCAATAAAACTGACTTTTGGATATGCCCCAAGGGAACCCCAAACCTAGAGGACGTCTACTTATTGGCTCTCCCTACTTCCATCAAACAGTTGTATAATTTAGCAGGTCAATATTATGGGATGGATTACCTTTTATATGAGGGCCAAAGCTAAATAGAACCTGACTCTTTTGCCTTAGGCCTAGCTGTCTGTGTAAGTACAGCCTCCAAACTTCTAGGAAAGGCACAGCTTTGTTTCCAGAACCTGGAGGGATGGGGACCTATCTTAGGCTGGTTAAATGACTCCTTCTGTAACTACACCCTTAACTTTAACTGGACTAGTCTGAGGTGGGATCCCTGGTCAGAAGATGAATACGATGTACACGAAGGTAATTTCACTTTGTATTGGGGAAACTCAAGGAAAAATGCAACTAAGAAATATATTAGTGAGGACTATATCCCCATAAACAGATAAGCCCTGGGAACTGAGTATGTAGGGATTGGCATGACCACCAGACACTTACTTAACCTAACCTTCCTACAAAATCGTCCTCCAAAATATAATGTAATCCAGTTAATATTCAGAAATTTATTATGTCAATCCCCCCATCACACTCATAATCAGTCAGAACCTGGATTCTCCCCTCTGTGTATAGATGATTACTTCCTCGGGGTTTGGCCTTCCGAATATAATCCTAGGCCATGGGACCCCAGCCTTTTTCCAGAGGAAAACTCCCAACAGGTGAAGGCCTGACTCTGGGGACCCACAACCAGGGTATTCTTGAGGGCCACCAGATTTTCATTCCCATGTTGTACCGGGGTATATCTAGATCTTCCCACACTTTGGAGGGGCACCTGAACAATCATTGCTGCTCTCCCAGAGGCATCTATTATGACTACAAAGGATTTAGCTTTCTCAGGAGATGTTCCCAACCTTGGGTCATTCCTCGAAGAAGCCTTAAAACCTGTCCAAAAAGAGACAAAAACGAACTATTATCTGGGGGGAGGGGGGACATGCTCAAGATAGCCCAGTTCTTGATCGGCCCGAAGTTATCCACAGTGTCTTTAGAGGAGATTTTTGGTTTGTGGTATACCCCTCTTAGAGAGGAGCGTTCTCAATCTTACCATAATGATCCAGGAATCTTGGAAGGCTAGAGCAGCAGCCATTGAGGAGCAACAATCAGCCTTAGACTCTCTGGATGAGGTGGTTTTACAAAATAGGAGAGTCCTCAATGTTATGACAGCTAAGGCTAGAGGTGTCTGTGTCCTGCTAAATGAAACGTGCTGCTTCTATATTAATAACTCCAGGCAGGTTGAAGAAAACCTTTGGGTTTTAAAGAAAAACATCAAATTAGTAGAGGATCTGAAAGAGAGAGCAGGACAAGGCCCTAGCTAGCTTTCTTCCCTCCTCTCCTCTATGGATACCAAGATATGGACATGGTCTCGTTGGGACCATTAGTCCTGTTAGCCTTTGTTTTGTTGTTAGGCCCTTGTATCATTAACCTATTTGTTCGACTCGTCTCAGAATGCCTACAAGCTGATTCCACATGATTCTGTGAGGTGGCTACTTGTCTGTTCAGCCTAGCCCTGAGACTGAGATCTACATGAGGTTCTTTGATGGTCATCACTCCACACCACCCCCTTGCTGAAAGAGAGCAAGAAGAGGGACCCAATCAAAACTCTACCCCTTACCAGCAGGAAGCAGCCAGAGAGGTTGTTGTCCATGTCCCAAAGAATTGGGTCCCATACTCTTGAGGGGTAATTTTAGGTAGTTAGACATTAGCAGCAAGGAGCTTACAGTGGTGAAAAAGACAAGAAGGAGCAATCATGTCTCACCCAACCATCTGGAGACTCTCCCCTGTCTCCACCCAGAATGGGCGAAACTATGGTCGTGTGGTGGGCAACTTATCCTGATAAAGAGGAGCACAGTAACATGAGGGAACTTCCCTGGGCTGCACATGTCCAGACCAGACAGACGTATAACCTATAGTAAACACAAACTCATTATACCATCATTAAAGGTGAGAGTATGCACAGTAGTAAACTTGTTACAGAGCTCAGGACCATCAATCAAATAATGATCCCCTGTCACTCACCCCCACCTCCCTGCAAAATGCTCCTTAAAAGCGCCCTTAAGCCTGTACAGGAATACTGCTCTCAATTCGCAGAAACAGCCCGCTCTCTCTCTCTCTGAGAGTGTACCTATGCTTTGATAAATTTTGCTTTGGGCTTGCTTCGCTTTGCTGAAACAGCCCGCTCTCAGAAACAGCCCACTGTCGATCTTCCTCTCTCTCTTTCTCTATCTATCATCTCCCTCTCTGAGAATAAACTTTGCTTAAGTAAACTTTGTTTTGTGCTTAAACTTAAAGTGGTACTTTACAATTCTTTGCTTACTATCGCGGGACCAAGATTGCTGGTCCAGGTGTTCCACTGACCTCTGCAGTAGAAGCTGTTTTGTTACAACGCTTGTCAACCTGGTGACAGAAATATAACACTGAATAAAAAGTAAATAAAAATCCTCACTCATACGTAACTTACAATTTAACAAAACCTAAATTAAGGAATGTTGGTCCTTTGTGGCATTGAGCAGTCATTACTGTTAGTTTTGTTGCCACTTTGAAACATGTTGTTGAGCATACTTAAAGGAAGCATATTTGTTTCAAAGTCATTGCTTTATAAGTTTTCTCTGTGTAGAAGTATGTATCTAAAATACAAAACCGGGCTTTGGTTAGTTTTAGCTCTGACAAAATTGTATACATATGCCATAATATAACCCATGTGTGTAATTTGCACATTTTTTTTATTTATAACAAAGACAACATTGAGAAATTAAAAATTGCCTGCCATATCAGTAAACAAATGATGTCACAGTCATCAGTGATTGTAGCTGCCTGATGGTTAGGCTAAGGGAACTCAGGAAGGAAACAAATACCTGCCATCTAGCAGTCATCAGACTGCATCCTCCCCCAAGCATGAAGCTTGAGGAAGCTAAGGATGTGAAAACACAAGATACTGGCCCCAGATAGCTGAGGTGCATATCAAAGGAATAATTTCAGTGAGTTTGGACTCTTGCATCTTCCCATACATAGAAAATTGTTAAATTTCTTAACTTGAGATATCTTGTTTTCTTTTATTAATGGTAATGTTTTGTTCCAACTACCTGTCCTTCTTGCAAAACTCCTATATATTCTAGCTCTCTCCTCACCTCCTCTGAGCAGTTTTCTCAGGGTTAATTGAGATGCTGCCTCCCAGACTCAAAGTCCTAAGAATGTGTCCTGAATAAAACATAACTCTCAACTTTTAGATTGTGCATTTTTTTTCATTTGACAACATGTAGCCTAGGATATGAAAATCTATAATATTATGGAAGAAGCTCTGATAATTTAGAACTTTTGGGTTTTTCAATCATTAGTAAAATATTGCCACAACAGAAAAAACTACTCATTGAATTATTTCACCTTTATTGCTGTGAAACTGTACATATCTAAGAAAAATGATGAAGAATCTAAATTATATGATTCTGAGGCAAGAGATAGATTGGCCTCAGGGTGAGCAGCTGGAGTTTGTCCCCTGTGGATAGATATTCCAAGATGAAGATAATAGCAGGAACGAGAGAGGAACTGAGACCTGCTCAAATAGGAGACCACATATTTCTCATTCTCGAGGTCAAGGAGACCTTCCAGACTACACAGGCATGGAAAGGTTCCTCAGAGGTCAAAACGGAGGGGACATCACCTCATAGTAAGTGATGTCAACCTACCCATATGCCTCTTCTCTAGAATACATCTTGGCTAAAAGATGCAGGAGCACATATGGGAGGACCCTGAGATAAACAAAATAGGGACTCAGAACCAGGCAAAACAAGATTATTGGTCAAAGGAAAGCCAGAATAAATGCCCCATATAAGTGATTCAATCTACCACAAGGTCACGACTCTCCCTCTGAGTTGGCCCATGTGTCTATCCACATGTACCCTTTTTCCTCCTAATAAACAACTTTACTTGTTTCACTTCTTTCCATCTCTTTATGGGAATTCATTTCTACAAAGTCTACTGTCCAGGGCCTTGTCACTGGCCACTGATCCACTGGCTAGGATTCAGCACTCTCACTGCTGTGGTCTGACTTCAATCTCTGGCTAGGAAACCGAAATCCTGCTTCAAGCCACTGCAGGCAGAAGCAACCCAAGATCAATTCCTTACTTCGTATCATATAGAAATGCAAATGGTATATTATGAAATGTGTGATTTAAAAAATGTTTTTGAACTATAGTAAGTACCAATAAAGATTAAATCCTAACGGTAAAAGTATTCTCATCTAAAGACTCTTGAGGTACATCTCTCAATTTTACACATATATATTTTTCTATCTAAATACTATTATATATTTATATCCTATAAACAATAAGCTATTTTCTACTAGGGTATCATTATTTACTTTGAAAGCAGCTCATATTTTATTCAATTTACAGAACAACTGGAATTTGTCTCATTGCAAATTTAAAATGTTTATTTTAATGACAAGCATCTGCTATATTTCAAAGCCTAATTTCAAAAAATAGGTATTGAAAAGAGGAATAAAACATAAACTGTATATTTTTCTAATGGTGCAAACTAGCCTGAAAGAACAGACAGGTTGAAAATAAAAAACTCAATGGAGTAATCAATAAACTCAAAGAAGGATAAAATAGAGGATACACAAGTCCTATGATTAGTAAGCACACAACAATTCACATAGCATTTCTACACAAAATGTAATCTATTTCTCTAATGTTTGGAGAAGGAATAAATTGTGAAGCTGGACATAAATTCATACTCTCAATCTAATAGGTACATTATTGGAAAAATGAAATTGAATGCATAATCATATATAAAAATTGTATATGAGGGTAAGACTCTATTTAAATTCTTTGTTATCTTTATATGTTAAAATATGTATAATTTCTGAATAAATACTTCAAGTAATTTAGCACTTTGAAATTTCTACTAGGTGTGCTCAATTAAGGTTTAAAAAAATAATTGACAAATATCCATTCTATATAGCACCACTGTGATTCTCAGCTCTTTTAATTTTAATTTTTTATTTTTTATTTTTTGTGTGTGGTACACAGGCCTCTCACTGTTGTGGCCTCTCCCATTGTGGAGCAAAGGCTCCAGATGTGCAGGCTCAGTGGCCATGGCTCACGGGCTTAGCTGCTCCGTGGCGTGGGGGATCTTCCCAGCCTGGGGTACAAACCCGTGCCCCCTGCATTGGCAGGCAGACTCTCAACCACTGCGGCACCAGGGAAGTCCAGCCCTTTTTAATTTTATAGTTATAGATTTTTTTAATTTAACAAAGAACAAAAATGATTTTAAGTATAAATCCAAAAAATGTAGGAGACAATTTCTAATCAGTATTAGGTGTTCTAATTAAATCCTAGATATATATTAAATTTATTCTCAAGATGACCAACATACAATCAAATATAACTTTGCCCAGTAAAATATATTTGAGTTGCATTCACATTTATATGCAGATGTAAATGCTAAAGAGGGAAAATAATAATAATAAAGTCATAAAATCTAATTCTATCTAAATCTACCTCCTCTATTTTATATAAGTTTCTGTATTCTTTGACAACTTAACTGTCTCTTTCCCCCATAGGTTATTCCTTCAGAAAACAATCTGCAAAGATGTTTTACAGAATAATTACAGAATACTTAATTCTATAAATAAACATATTTCTTGGAGAGTCCTTCAAGATGGTGGAAGGGTAAGATGTGGAGATCACCTTCCTCCCCACAAATATATCAGAAATATATCTACATGTGGAACAACTCCTACAGAACACCTACCGAATGCTGGCAGAAAACCTCAGATTTCCCAAAAGGCAAGAAACTCCCCACATACCTGGGTAGGGCAAAAGACAAAAGAAAAAACAGAGACAAAAGAATAGGGATGGGACCTACACCACTGAGAGGGAGATGTGAAGGAGGAAAATTGTCCACACACTAGGAATCCCCTTCACTGGCAGAGACGGGGGTGGTGGAGGGGAAGCTTCAGAGTCATGGAGGAGAGTGCAGCAATAGGGGGACAGAGGGCAAAGCAGAGACATTCCTGCACAGAGGATCAGTGCTGATCAACACTCACCAAACTGAGAGATTTGTCTGCTCACTCATGGACCAGAATGTGTTGGGGCTGGGACCTGAGACTCTGGTTTCTGTGGAGATCAGATCCCAGGGAAGGACTGGGGATGACTGCATAAAGACAGCCTGAAGGCTAGTGGCATGTGGGCTAGTGCACCACAGCTAGCCAGGCGGGAGTCTGGGAAAACGGCTGGACCTGCCTAAGAGGCAAGAGAACATTGTCTCTGGGTGCACAAGGAGAGGGGATTCAGAGTGCCACCTAAATGAGCTCCAGAGACAGGCATGAGCTGCATCTATCAGTGCTGACACCAGAGACAGACATGCAACACTAACGCTGCTGCTGCAGCCACCAAGAAGCCTGTGTGCAAGCACTGGTCACTATCCAAACATCCCCTCCCAAGAGCCTGTGCAGCTTGCTATTGCCAGGGTCCTGTGATCCAGAGAATACAAAGCGTGCCCCAGGCTGTTGCAACGTCATGCTGGCCTCTGCCTCTGCAGGCTCGTCCTGCATTCTGTACCCTTCCCTCCCCCCGGCCTGAGTGAGCCAGAGCCTCCTAATCAGCTGCTATTTTAATCCTGTCCTGTCTGAGTGAAGAACAGACACCCACAGGGGACCTACACGCAGAGGTAGGACCAAATCCAAAGCTGAACCCCAGGAGCTATGTGAACAAAGAAGAGAAAGGGAAATATCTCCCAGCAGCCTCAGGAACAGCAGATTAAATCTCCACAATCAACTTGATGTACCCCTGCATCTCTGGAATACCTGAATAGACAAGGAATCATCCCAAAATTGAAGTGGTGGGTTTTGGGACAACAATATATATATATATATTTTTTTTCCTTTTTCTCGTTTTATGAGTGTGTATGTGTATGCTTCTTTGTGTGATTTTCCTCTGTATAGCTTTGCTTTTATCATTTATCTTAGGTTTCTGTCTGTCCGTTTTTTCTTTTTGTTGTTGTTGTTTGTTTGTTTGTTTTAGTATAGTTTTAAGTGCTTGCTATCATTCATGGATATGTTTTTTGGTTTGGTGGCTCTCTTCCTTCTTTCTTTCTTTCTTTTTTAAATTACTTTATAAATTTTTATTTTTAATAATTATTCTTTATTTTAATAACTTTATTTTACTTTATTTTATTTTTTTCTTTCTCTCTTTCTATTTTCTCCCTTTTCTTCTGAGTCATGTGGCTGACAGGGTCTTGGTGACCCAGCCTGGTGTCAGGACTGTGCCTCTGAAGTGGGAGAGCTGAGTTCAGGACATTGGTCCAATGGAGACCTCCCAGCTCCACATAATATCAAATGGCAAAAGCTCTCCCAGAGATCTCCATCTCAATGCTAAGATCGAGCTCCACTCAACGACCACCAAGCTACAGTGCTGGACACCCTATGCCAAAAAACTAGCCAGACAGGAACACAAACCCACCCATTAGCAGAGAGGTTGTCTAAAATCATAATAAGGTCACAGACACCCCAAAACACAGCACCAGATGCAGTGTTGCCCACCAGAAAGACAAGATCCAGCCTCATCCACAAGAACACGGGCACTAGTCCCATCGACCAGGAAGATTACACAACCCACTGAACCAAACTTAGGCACTGGGGGCAGACACCAAAACCAACGGGAACTACGAACATGCAGCCTGTGAAAAAGAGACACAAAACACAATAAGTTAAGCAAAATGATAATGTAGAGAAACACACAGGAGATGAAGGAACAAAGTAAAAACCCACCAGACCAAACCAATGAAGAGGAAATAGGCAGTCTACCTGAGAAAGAATTCAGAGTAATGGTAGTAAGGTTGATCCAAAACCTTGGAAAGAGAAAGGAGAAAATACAACAAATGTTTAACAAGGACCTAGAAGAACTAAAGAGCAAATAAACAATGATTAACAACACAGTAAATGAAATTAAAAATTTTCTAGAAGGAATTAAAGCAGAATAACTAAGGCAGAAGAACGAATAAGTGACCTAGAAGATAAAATAGTGGAAATAACAACTGAAGAGCAGAATAAAGAAAAAATAATGAAAAGAATCGTGGACAGTCTCAGAGACTTCTGGAACAACATTAAACGCAAGAAAATTTGAATTATAGGGGTCCCAGGAGAAGAGTAAAAGAAAGGGACTGAGAAAATATTTAAAGCGATTATAGTTGAAAACTTCCCTAATATGGGAAAGGAAATAGTTAATCAAGTCCAAGAGGCAGAGTCCCATACAGGATGAAGCCAAGGAGAAACACTCCAAGACATATATAAATCAAACTATCAAAAATTAGATACAAAGAAAAATATTAAAAGCAGCAAGGGAAAAGCAATAAACAACATCAAGGGAATCCCCATAAGGTTAACAGCTGATCTTTCAGCAGAAACTCTGCAAGCCAGAAGGTAGTGGCAGGACATATTTAAAGTGATGAAAGGGAAAAACCTACAACCAAGATTCCTCTACCCAGCAAGGATCTCATTCAGATTCGACGGAGAAAATAAAACCTTTACCGACAAGCAAAAGCTAAGAGAATTCAGCACAACCAAACCAGCTTTATGACAAATGCTAAAGGAACTTCTCTAGGCAGAAAACACAACAGAAGGAAAAGACCTACAATAACAAATGCAAAACAATTAAGAAAATGGTAATAGGAGCAAACATATTGATAACTACCTTAAATGTAAATGGTTTGAATACTCCAACCAAAAGATATACACTGGCTGAATGGATACAAAAACAAGACATATATATGCTGTCGACAAAAGACCAACTTCAGACCTAGGGACATGACTTAAAGTGAGAGGATGGAAAAATGTATTCATGTAAATTGAAATCAAAAGAAAGATGAAATAGCAATTCTCAAATCAGAAAAAATAGACTTTAAAATAAAGACTATTACAGGAGAAAAAGAAGGACAGTACAGAATGATCAAGGGATCAATCCAAGAAGAAAATATAACAATTGTAAATTTATATGCACCCAACGTGGGAGTACCTCAATACATAAAGCAAATGCTAACAGCCATAAAATGGGAAATCGACGACAACACAATCATAGTAGGGGATTTTAACCCCCCAATTTTGCAAATGTCCAGATAATCCAAAATAAAAATAAATAAGGACAAAAAAGCTTTAAATTATACATTAAATAAGATGTAATTAGTTAATATTTATAGGACATTCCATCCAAAAACAACAGAATACACATTTTTCTCAAGTGCTCATGGAACATTCTCCAGGATAGATCATATCTTGGGTCACAAATCAAGCCTTGGTAAATTTAAGAAAATTGAAATTGTATCAAGTATCTTTTCCGACCACAATGTTATGAGACTAGACATCAATGACAGGAAAAGATCTGTAAAAAATACAAACACATGGAGGCTAAACAATATATACTTAATAACCAAGAAATTACTGAATAAATCAAAGAGGAAATCAAAAAATACCTAGAAGCAAATGACAATGAAAACAGGATGACCCCAAACCTATGGGATTCAGCAAAAGCAGTTCTAAGACGGAAGTTTATAGCAACACAACCTTACCTCAAGAAACAATAAACATCTCAAATAAAGGACATAAACTTACACCTAAAGCAATTAGCAAAAGAAGAACAAAAAACCCCCAAAGTTAGCAGAACGAAAGAAATCATAAAAATCAGATCAGAAAAAAAAAAGGAAAAAGAAATGAAGGAAACAATAGGAAGGTCAATAAAATGGAAAGCTGGTTCTTTGAGAAGGTAAACAAAATTGATAAACCATTAGCCAGACACATCAAGAAAAAAAGGGAGAAGAATCAAATCAATAGAATTAGAAATGAAAAAGGAGAAGTAACAACTGACCCTGCAGAAATAAAAAGGATCATGAGAGATTACTACAAGCAACTATATGCCAAAAAAATTGGACAACCTGGAAGAAATGGGCAACTACTTAGTAAAGCACAACCTTGCAACTCTGAACCAGGAAGAAATAGAAAATATAAAAATATCAATCACAAGCACTGAAATGGAAACTGTGATTAAAAATCTTCCAACAAACAACTCAGGAGCAGATGGCTTCACAGGCGAATTCTGTCAAACATTTAGAGAAGAGCTAACACCTATCCTTCTCAAATTCTTCCAAAATATAGCAGAGGGAGGAACAATATCCAAACTCATTCTACAAAGCCACCATCACCTTGATACCAAAACTAGACAAATATGTTGCAAAGAAAGATAACTACAGGCCAATATCACTGATGAACATATATGCAAAAATCCTCAACAAAATACTAGCAAACAGAATCCAGGAGCACATTAAAAGGGTCATACACCATAATCAAATGAGGTTTACCCCATGAATGTAAGGATTTTTCAATATATGCAAATCAATCATTGTAATAAACCATATTAACAAATTGAAGGAGAAAAACTATATGATCATCTCAATAGAGGCAGAAACGCTTTTGAGAAAATTCAATACCAATTTATGATAAAAACTCTCCAGATAGTAGGCACAGAGGGGACTTACCTCAACAAAATAAAGGCCATATATGACAAACCCACAGCCAAAATCATTCTCAGTGGTGAAAAACGGAAACCATTTCTTCTAAGATCAGGAACAAGACAAGGTCGTCCACTCTCACCCCTATTATTCAACATAGTTTTGGAAGTTTTAGTCACAGCAATCAGAGAAGAAAAAGAAACAGAAGGACTCCAAATCAGAAAAGAAGTAAAGCTGTCACTGTTTGCAGATGACATGATACTATATAGAGAGAATCCTAAAGACTCTATGAGAAAACTTGTAGTGCTAATCAATTAATTTGGTAAAGTAGCAGGATACAAAATTAATGCACAGAAATCTCTTGCATTCCTATACACTAATGATGAAATATCTGAAAGAGAAATTAAGGAAACACATTTGCCATTGCAACAAAAAGAATAAAATGCCTAGGAATAAACCTACCTAAGGAGACAAAAAACCTGTATGCAGAAAATTATAAGACACTGATGAAAAAAATTGAAGATGATACAAACAAATGGAGAGATATACCATGTTCTTGGATTGGAAGAATCAACATTTGAAAATGACTATACTACCCAAAGCAATCTACAGATTCAATGCAATCCCTATTGAAGTACCAGTGGCATTTTTCACAGAGCTAGAACAAAAAATTTCGCAATTTGTATGGAAACAGAAAAGACCCCGAATAGCCAAAGCAATCTTGAGAAAGAAAAATGGAGCTGGAGGAATCAGACTCCCTGACTTTAGACTATTCTAAAAACCTACACTAGTCAAGATAGTATGGTACTGGCACAAAAACAGAAGTATAGATCAATGGAACAGGATAAAAAGGCCAGAGATAAATCCACACACATATGATCAACTTATTTTTGATAAAGGAGGCAAGAACATACAATGGAGAAAAGACAGCCTATTCAATAAGTGGTGCTGGGAAAACAGGACAGGTACATGTAAAAGAATGAAATTAGAACACTCATTAACACCATACACAAAAATAAAATCAAAGTGGATTAAAGACCTAATTGTAAGGCCAGACACTATAAAATTCTTAGAGGAAAACATAGGCAGAACACTCTATGACATAAGTCACAGCAAGATCCTTTTCGACCGACCTCCTAAAGAAATGGATATTTAAAAAAATAAACAAATGGGACCTCATGAAACTTAAAAACTTTTGCACAACAAAAGAAACCATAAACAAGATGAAAAGACAACTCTCAGAATGGGAGAAAATATTTTCCAGTGAAGTAACTGACAAAGTATTAATCTCCAAAATATATAAGCAGCTTATGCAGCTCAATATCAAAAAACAAACAACCCAATCCAAAAATGAGCAGAACGCCTAAATAGACATTTCTCCAGAGAAGCTAAACAGATTGCCAACATACACATGAAAGAATGCTCAACATCACTTATCATTAGAGAAATGCAAATCATAACTACTATGATGTATCCCCTCACACCAATCAGATTGGCCATCTTCAAGGAATCTACAAACAATAAAGCCTGGAGAGGGTGTGGAGAAAAGGGAACCCTCTTGCACTGTTGGTAGGAATGTAAATTGATACAGCCACTCTGGAGAACAGTATGGAGTTTCCTTAAAAATCTACAAATAAAACTACCATATGACTCAGCAATCCCACTACTGAGCATATATCCTGAGAAAACCATAATTGAAAGAGTCATGTACCACAATGTTTATTGCAGCTCTATTTACAATAGCTAGGACTTGGAAGCAACCTAAGTGTCCATCGACAGATGAATGGGTAAAGAAGATGTGGCACATACATATAATAGTGTATTACTCAGCCATGAAAGGAAATGAAATTGAATTATTTGTAGTGAGGTGGATGGACCTAGAGTCTGTCATACAGAGTGAAATAAGTCAGAAAGAGAGATACAAATACAGTATCCTAACACATGTATATGGAATCTAAAAATAATAATAATAATAATAATGAAGAACCTAGTGGCTGGACAGGACTAAAGATGCAGACCTAGAGCGTGGGCTGGAGGACACAAAGAGGGGGAAGCGTAATCTGGGACGAAGAGAGAGAGTGGCATGCACTTATATATACTACCAAATATAAAATAGATAGCTAGTGGGAAGCAGCAGCATAGCACAGGGAGATCAACTCAGTGTTTTGTGATCACCTAGAGGGGTGGGATAGTGAGGGCAGGAGGGAGACACAAGAGGAAAAGATATGGGGATATATGTATATGTGTAGCTGATTCACTTTGTTATAAAGTGGAAAATTTATACCATTTTAAAGCACGATTGTAACACACCATTGTAAAACAATTATACTCCAATAAAGATGTTAAATAAATAAATAGAGCTTGCCAAAGCAAAAATAAATAAAGTTAAAACATAAAAATAAACATATTTCTTATGAATGTCAATCCTGACAAGAATTAGCAATGAGGGAAATTCCTATTTCACATGTTCATCCTTCTCTCTTTTTGTAACACTCCACCTATAAGAGATGTTTGAAAGCCTGCATTCTCTTGTTCTTTGCCTGTTTTCCTAGTCAAAATATATTTAGAGTAAATTGGATTTTTATCAGTTCTTTCTACATAAATGTGCATTTTGTCATTATTACCTATAACAACATGTCACTGTTTAGAAAAATAAAAATCCATGCAGTAATACACATATGGGGAAGAAATTATTTACATTAGCAACAAATTAGTCTATTGGTGCATAATTTACCTGCTAAAATAATATTCTAAATAGAACAAAATCAGTAATATATAATTAATGTGTCTACTATTATGGTCTATTATTGACACTGTTTTTGTCTATTTAGAATTTACTTACCCCTAATTGTTTTCTACCAAATAAACAATTTTATTCTATTCTCTGCTGAATGCCACAGAACTGCATAAATCTGGAGAAACTTCCTCAAACCCGTGCCCCTATCCTGTAGGAATAGATGCAGTTAAGTAAGCCAATTGGTGCATGGACAAGGTGAACAAGAAGCAATCAGTTTAAAGGGAAAGACTCCTACGCCATTCTTGAGAAGAAACTGTTATCACTTTCTCTCTTTGGCTGTGAACTAGAACCTAGAATATTGCTCCAGTTTCTCTGACTGACATCTTATGTCAATGAGGGAATACTCTTAGAGGAAAGACAAGTATTGATTAAAAGACCAGAGAGAAAGAAACTGGTTGTTTTCCCACCTAATGCTATGTTGAATAATATTCTATTTTATTCTTTGTTTACATTTTAGGTTTGACTTCGATTTTTTGTTACTTGTAGCCAATAGCACCTTAATTCTGAGCCATGATGGGTCTCAAGATGCAAAGCTTTTAACATCTCAGTTCTAAGTCAGCAACTTAGTTACAAAAGTATACAGACTAATAACCTTCCAATATAAATTTCACATTAAAATACATTTTGGATTTTATATATATCTATATTTTTCCAGTTCTTGTGGTATAATGTAATGGCTAATATTTATTGAGACTTGTTTCAGTAAGGCACAGGTATGAACACAACTTGAACTAACCCATTTAATCTTCACAGCACAATAAAGAGAAGCTATTTTTCCATTGCTTTTCAGATAAAATGACTCCAAAGAACAAAGGGATTAAGTGAGTTTTTTAAGTGGCAGAGCCAAGATCAAAAACAGGCTGTCTGAATTCAGAATCTATTCTCCTTATGGCCTTCTTATATGTCCATTTATAACAAATACACTCTATAAAAGTTATTCAGTAACTCTCATGAATAATAACATTATGATAGATAATAATCCATCTATGCTATAGTCTATATTTTTCTAATAACCTTGATTGGTGCTTATTTCTGCATGTTTCATTATTCAATGAATAATGTTGTTATTCAACAATAAATTGAAGCAATAAAATAAATAACAAAAACAGTGTTTACTCTAGCAGTGTTCTCCTTCTAAACTCCTTTTAGTTGTCACAGTGTTTTTCACTTCATTAATTTTGGCTGACATAGTTTCAATTTTATTTTCTGATAAAGTCATGGCATTATACTTCTTTTATTCTGTAAATATAAATATTCGGTAAAAAGACAAATCAAATCCAGAAAGGAAATTATTTCTAGATTTCTTCTGGATTCTAGAGAGAAAAAGTAAAATGTAATCAAGAATGTAATCAAGAGAGAAATTGGTCTATTTTTACATACATTTCATTAAAAAAACCTTTAAGATGAGTATAAATAATTATTTGTAATGTTTTTCTTAGCTCCATGACCCTGTGTCATGTTAATTTTGAATTTTGGAGCATTTAATGCCACCTAACATTTTCACCTTTCCTCAGATTCATTGACCAATCTAAGAAAAAAACAATTAAAACAAAGAATGAGATTATTAGTTATTCATTAAATATCCTTTCAGTTGCTTACACTATGACTTTGTTCCATATTACTGGGAACTGGCTCCAAATCATTTGTGATTAAATCCTTGCCTCTCACTTATTTCCCAAATCTAGGTTCCGAATTTCTTCCGTGTTTGCAAATATCTGCCTGGTTCAAAGCCCAGTGGCCCAGTTTCCCTCATATTATGATTAAATTTTGTCATAAAATCCAACCTGATTTTTTTTAAATTTGTCAATCATCTGCGTCCTATAACTGTGTCCACCCCTTATACTTGTGGCCAGATTGTTTCTGATGGTGTGATTTGAGTGTCTGTTGGGATCTCTTCCCATCCTTCTTGCTACATCTCTTTGAATGTAAGAGCTAAGCAGCAAGAACTTCATCCTCCTGCCTGCTATTTGAAATTCATTTAATATGGACCTTTCACACAGAGCTCAATATGATCTCCTTGACCTAACCAGCCAAACCCTAGTTAAGGAAAAAAATGTCATGGGGAATTACCTCTTCAATACCAGATCTGAAACAATTTCAAAGCACTCAGCACTCCTAGCCCAAGGATATGGATTTTTTAAAAAGCCTTATTTAATGGGGAAAAATGGGAACCATTATTTCATCACTAGATACACATTAAAGGCAAATTAGTAGTAATATTATTGAAACAGAATTAATACTGTTAAAACATTAACTATCATAAATTTAGATCTTATAGATAAAAGTCAGTATTTTTTATACCTGACGACCAATTTATAAAACAATATATTTAGGAATTAACCACTTTCAAAGAAAGGACAGGGAAATAATATAAAAGAGAAAACTCTGATATAAATATATATATATGAGATACTTTTAATATTACCAATTATTTTCCTGGAAAATTTTAGTAGATTAAGTGGAAGTAAGCTTCAGAAGTACTACCAATCAAGTGACTAAAACTATATATTTTGAAATTATAGTTGTTTTTGTTCACCTAAGACAGAACTCACTAAACTTTGAAAAGAATCAGATAAAAAATATTCTAGGATTTCTGGGCCATATGATCTCTGGTTTCCTTACAACTACAGTAGTCCCCCCTTATCTTCAGGGACTACATTCTAAGATCTCCAGTGGATGCCTGAAACCACTGATAGTACCAAACCTAATATACACTGTTTTTTCCTCTACAGACATATCTAAAATAAAGTTTAATTTAAAATAGTTTCAATTTTAGTACTTGTGATTGGTCTGTTCATATTTTCTATTTCTTCCTGATTTAGTCTTGGAAGGCATACCTTTCTAAGAATTTGGCCATTTCTTCTACGCTGTACATTTTATTGGCACATAGTTGCTTGTTGTAATGTCTTATAATCCTTTGTATTTCTGTGGTGTCTGTTGCAACTTCTGCTTTTTCATTTCTAATTTTATTGATTTGAGTCCTCTTCCTTTTTTCTTGATCAGTCTGGCTAAAGGTTTATCAATTTTGTTTATCTTCTCAAAGAACCAGCTTTTAGTTTCATTGATCTTTGCTATTGTTGTCTTCATCTCTATTTCATTTATTTCTCCTCTGATCTTTATGATTTCTTTCCTTTTACTAACTTTGGGTTTTGTTTGTTTTTCTTTCTCTGGTTACTTTAGGTGTAAGGATAGGTTGTTTATTTGAAATTTTTCTTGTTTCCTGATGTAAGATTGTATTGCTATAAACTTCCCTCTTAGAACTGCTTTTGCTGTGTCCCATAGGTTTTGGATTGTTGTGTTTTTGTTGTCATTTGTCGCTAGGTATTTTTTGATTTCTTCCTTGATTTCTTCAGTAATCCCTTGGTTATTTAGTAACATATTGTATTGCTTCCATTTGTTTGTGAGTTTTACAGTTTTTTACTGTAATTGATTTCCTATCTCATAGTGTTGTGGTCAGAAAATATGCTGATATTACTTCAATTTTCTTAAATTTACCAAGGCTTGATTTGTGACACAAAATGTGATCTATCCTGGAGAAGGTTCCATGTGCACTTGTGAAGAAAGCGTATACTGCTGCTTTCTGATAGAATGGCTTATAGATATCAATTAAGTCTATCTGGTCTAATGGGTCATTCAAAGTTTGTGTTTCCTTATTAATTTTCTGTCTGGATGATCTGCCACTGGTGTAAGTAGGATGTTAAAATCCCCCACTATTATTTTGTTAATGTTGATTTCCCCTTTTACGGCTGTTAGCATTTGCCTTATATATTTAGGTGCTCCTATGTCATGTGCATATGTATTTAAAACTGTTATATCTTCTTCTTGGATTGATCCCTTGATCATTATGTAGTGTCCTTCCTTGTCTCTCCAAAGAATACAAACAGATGGCAAAGAGTCACATGAAAAGATGCTCAACATCACTAATTGTAGAGAAATGCAAATCAAATCTACAATGAGGTATCATCTCACACCAGTCAGAATGACCATCAGCAAAAAATCTACAATCCATAAGTGCTGAAGAGTGTGTGTAGAAAAGTGAACCCTCCTATACTGTTGGTAGGAATGTAAATTGATACAGCCACTATGGAGAACAGTATGGAGGTTCCTTAAAAAACTAAAAATAGAGGTACCATATGATCCACCAATCCCACTCCTGGGCATATATCTGGAGAAAATCATAATCCAAAAATATGCATGTACCCTCATGTTCACCGAAGTACTAGTTCCAATATCCAGGACGTGGAAGCAACCTAAATGTCCATAATGGAGGAATGGAGAAAGAAGATGTAGTCCATATATCAACGGAATATTAGTCATAAAAAGAATGAAATAATGCCATTTGAAACCTAGAGATGTTCCTACTGAGTGAAGTAAGTCAGACAAATAAAGACAAATATCATACGATATTGCTTATATATGAAATCTAAAAAAAATGGTACAAATGAACCTATTTTCAAGACAGAAATAGAGTCACAGATATAGAAAACAAACTTATGGTTACCAAGGGGGAAAGGAGGGAGAGAGATAAATTGAGAGATTGGTATTGACATATACACACAACTTTATATAAAATAGATAATTAATAAGAACCTACTGTATAGCAAAGAGAAGTCTACTCAATACTCTGTAATAACCTATATGTGAATAGAATCTAAAAAAAAGAGTGGATATGTATAACTGATGCACTCTGCTGTACAGCAGGAACTAACACAACATTTTAAGTCAACTATACCCTAATAAAAATTAATTTTAATTTTTTTTAAATTAAAAATATAATTAGGCACAGTAGGAGATTAACCATAACTAATCATAAAATACTGTGGAAAAAGTTATGGGAATATGGTCTCTCTCTCTCAAAATATCTCATAGTATAAATTTAATGCCTATTCCATCTTAACTAAGTACTTATTTTGCACTGCAGCCATAACTTTTGCAGTTTGAGTTGTGACAGCAAAACTAGCTCAAATTTCTTTTTCCTTCTTCATAATTTCATGGATGGAAGATTTGTTCTTACCATACATCTCAACAACATCAGGATATTTTTTTTTCTTTTCTTTCCTTATTAAGTTGAGAACTTACACCTTTTCACCTAAAAGAAGCACTTTACGCCTTACCTTTGGCATATCCGAATTGCCAGAACTAATACTCTTGCACTTTAAAACCATTATTAAGTAAAATAGGGATGACTTGAACACAATCAATATAATAACCAAGAGCTACTTAAGTGGGATATTCAGAAAAAAAGGGATGATTTATGTCCAGGGCAGGAAGGAGTGAATAGCATGAGATTTCATCATGCTACTCAGAACAGTACACAATTTAAAACTTCTGAATTATTTTTGGAATTTTCCATTCAATATTTTTGGACTATGGTTGAGCACAGGTAACTGAAATGCAGAAAGTGAAACCATGGCCAAGAGCAAACTACTGTATTCAACTTTGCCACTTTAATGTAAAAGCAGCCATACACAATACATAAATGAATGGGAACGGCTGAGCTCCAATAAAACTTTATTTACAAAAAAAAAAAAAAAAGCACCAGACCAGATTTAGATGGCAGGTTATAGTTAGTTGACCTATTAGAACTATATGAAACTTATAGGAATAATGCTTGAAAATTACATAATATAAAATTTAATTTTATTTCTTCTTAATGATATTGTATACTTCCTGCTTTAATTTTTATCCTTAATTATTAGATTTCTTTTCCTACATTTCATCTGTTTCTAATATGTGAAAGCTATATGCAGATGTTTTAATTCAGTAAGATGAAAAATTGTTGACAATAACTAGAGGGCATTTTTATGTTATTGATGCATTCCAATGTATACCTCCTGAACAACATAAATTTTTTTAAAAAGTAAAAAAAAAGAATAAATTTTGATTGATTTTTGTTTAGAATAATTTTTTTTCTTCCAATTTTATTGAGATATAACTGACATACAGCACTGTATATGTTTAAGGTGTACAGCATAATGATTTGAATTATGTACATCATGACCTGATTATCACAAGTTTAGTGGCCATCCCTTATCTCATATTGATACAGAATTAAAGGAATTAAACATTTTCCCTTGTGATGAGAATTCATAGGATTTATTCTCTTAACAATTTTAATATATAATGTAAAAATGGTGTTAATTATATTTATCATGTTGTGCATTACATCCTTAGTACTTATTTATTTTATAACTGGGGGTTTATATCTTTTGATTGCCTTCATCCAACTTCCCCTCACCCCACCCTCTGCCTCTCGTGACCACAAATCTGATCTCTTTTTCTATGAGTTTGTTTGTTTTTTTGAAATATAATTTACCTATAAAACTGTGTTAGTTCTTGTTACACAACATGGCGATTGGATATTTCTGTACATTTCAAAATAATCACCATAATAAGTCTAGTTACAGTATGCCATAATACAAAGATATTACACTATTATTGATTATATTTCCCACACTGTAAATTTCATACTCATGATTCAATTATTTTGCAACTGAAAGTTTGTACCTTTTAATCTCCTTTCACCTACATCTCCCTTCCCCCAACCTCTTCCCCTGTGGCAACAACATGTTTGCTCTCTGTATCTATAATTCTGTTTCAGTTTTGATATGTTTGTTCATTTGTTTTGTTTTTTAGATTCCACATATATAAATAATATAAATTATTTATTATTTTTTGTCTGACTTATTTCACTTAGCATAAAAATTTTAGGTCCATCCATGTTGTTACGAATGGCCAGATTTTATTCTTTTCTATGGTTGAGTAATATTCTACATCTTCTTTATCCATTCATGTATTTATGGGCACTTAGGTTGCTTCCATATCTTGGCTATTGCAAATAGTGCCACAATGAACATAAGGTTGCATATATCTTTTCTAATTAGTGTTTTTGTTTTCTTTGGATAAATAACCAGGAGTGGAATTGTGATATCCTGTTCACATTTTTTAAACACTTATCCACTATTATATTTTGGGCACTATATATGCACTAGGAACACAAAGCTGATTAAGAGAATGCCCATGCTAAAAGGAATTTACAGTAAGTGGCAGCTTTATTTCTCTTTGGAGGATGGAACAGGTAGAAAAGCATTTGTATGAGCAAAGCTACAAAGATACAAAACAATTGGGTACCTGCACAGTAGAGGATTAACTCAGCAGGTCTGGGTTGCACAAATTTTGTGCATTCTAAAGAAAGTTTTGGTGTTTGCCTCACTTGTGGAAGTTAATCGCTAAACACTTACACTATCCTGCCTGTTAAGAATGGCCTGTCGAGCTTATAGATTCTTGTTCTTTCCAAGTTATTTTGGTCCCCTATGTTTCCTGTTGTATTGACTTAAACATTTAAAATGCACTTCCAATATTTAAGTTAAAAAAAAAGAAAGAATGCCTTTGACATATCTGTTTATCTGAGGCCTTGGCCATGCTGGATGGTTTATGCTAACAATGTGATCTACGGTGAAGCCTTTGACCACCTTATATCAGTTTGACCTTGAGAGGGGCTTCAGACTGAGTACCTAAGGTCATCTATGCAGGCAGTCAAGCTGTGCCAACATGTCCAATCCCCAGTAAAAACCCTGGACACCAATTATTAGATGAGCTTCCATAGTTGTCAATACTTTATGTATGTGGCTACACATTGTTGCTAGGCGTATAAGCATGGTCTCAGTGACTCCACTTGGAGAGAAAAATTGGAAGCTTGCACCTGGTCTCTTCCAGACTCTACCCTATGCACTTTTTTCTTTTACTAATTTTAACCTGTTTCCTTTCACTGTAATAAATTACAACTGATAGTATGGTAGCTTTGCTGAGTTCTGTGATTCCTTCTAATGAATAATTTACCCGAGGGTGGTCTTGAAGATCCTCCATAACAATACCTTTAAGGAAAGGTAAGCTGTTTAGAATGGCTAGGCTATAAAGTGAGGGTGGTGGCTGGTAGTCAATGTGAATGCATATGTAGGTTGGGCAGGTATTGAAGTGCTTTGTAAAACATTCTTAAAATTGTGGGTTTTTTCTTACATATTAGAGATTGTCAAATCAACCCTGCCATCTTTTTTGTAAATAAAGTTTTATTGGAATATGGTCACATAGTGGCTGTGATTACGTTCATGTTAAAACAGAATTATATAGTTGTGACAGAGACTGTATGGTCCACAGACCCTAAAATGTTTATTATCTGGCTCTCTACAGAAAATGTCATGAATCTCTTACATATAATGGGGAGCTACTGAAAGATTTAAGCATGGGAGAAACTGGGTCAAATTTAAATTTTATCACTGGAGCTGAAGATTTGTTTTAATTTGGTCTATGTTGCTAAACAATGCTTGTGAAAATATTGCTTATCTTAAATGTGGCTACATTAAATGGGTGACTAAAGTTAAAGAAAACACATGTCACTCTAGTAAAGAACAGCATTAATTTAATGAAATTACTTTTTTGACATTTGAAATGTAATTGAAATATATAATTGGAATATTGACTCTATCCATTTTCTACCATTTAAATATAAAATATTTGACATGGTGATAGGAAAAGATGGTTTTTAGATCTTTTACAATTATAACAACAGTCTAGTTATCTATTTATACTTCAGCCACATATGGCCCTGACTTTGAAATTTAAAAATCAAGTTATCCTGCATAAATTTAACAAGCATACACTAAGTTTTTTTGAAATTTATTTTCTCCCCAAATAAATAATAGGACTTCCTGCTTCTAGTTTAACATGTAGGAAGCCTGGATGCCTCCACTCTGTCCTAACAATAAGCAAAAAGCTGAGCAGACTGAAAATTCACCAATTCCTCTCAAATCCTTAAATAAAGACACAGGGAAAATGGCTGCCTCCAATGGTGGTGAGACAGAGAGAGGTGAATATAGGGAGTCATGGCTTACTGGAGAAGAGACTGATGAGCAGAAACTGCTGTGGGAACCAGTGCTGAGTTAGAAAAAATCTGAATGATAATTAAATTGCTGGAGGCTCAGTGTGGACAATTCTGAGTTAAAAATTCCAAGGGGACATAGTTATAGGCAGGCTTCCATATTTTTTTTTGAGTTTTATCTCCAGGAGATTGAATAGGTTCTCACAGTAAATATCAAAGAAAAATCCTTTCATGTTTCTGGCAGGGGAAGTGGAAATGAACCGTTTTGAAATATCCCAGGACAACTCTGCTATTCTTAAAAAGGTCTGCCCTCAGGGATAACTAGTTAACCAGAGCCTAAATTCCTGGGATATTATCTGAGCTTAACTAACCTGGAGAAAGGAAATATCAACTCCAATCCACTCGAGCCAACCATTGTCCTAAAAACTGTGTTTTTTGAAACCTTTGGCAGAGTTCTAATTCAGGGCTCATGAATGCTTGCAGTGATACCTTGAAATATCATTTAGAGTCATTCTGAGCCATCCTTACTTTGAAATTAGTTATTGGAACCATGACAAGATCTTGTTAAAGAAGCATATACATTTCTTTTTCACAAATTTACTTATTCAATATTTTGTAAACTATATTTAAATAAAATTATTTTCCTTAATTCTACATATCATTTATTTTATTAAACTAAAACTTTATTATTCTCAGAAGGGATCCATTGGTTTTACCAGACTGCCAAAGGGCTCCATGGCACAAAAATGATTAATCAACCCTTTTTGTAAGTCAGATATTTGATGACCTTGAGTTTGGGGAAGTTGTCTCAGTAATCTGAAGTTTAGGCACTGAAGTCAGCACCAGGAGGGTACCCTGAAGTTGGAAGTACATATGTCTACAACTTACCATAGTGTCTGCAATCCACAATATGCAGCAGAGTGAGCAAGCAATAAAGAACAGGTCTTCTGGAGTGAGAGTGCTGAGTTTGAACTCTAACAACTTCATCTCTGATTCTCCATTTTTTATCTGAAAAATAAAAGCAATGGTACCTATAGTAGAGTTAGTTTAAGAATTGCATTATTTATGCAAAGCACTAAGAAAAATAACTGTCCTATAGTAATCAATTAGTAAACACTTTTTGAAGAGAGAATGAACAATTTTCATTTTATTCAACAATGTATGATTTCTCTCTCAAAATTAGCAATGTTTGATGTTCTTATTAGTATAAAAACACAGTTAAATTTGGGGAGATCACGTTTTACATTGTGTCTCATAATTAGAAAAAGATTTTTCAATATTCTTGTAGCATTTCTTGGTTTGTGAATTATGTTTCATGTTATTTGCTTATTTTTATATTATAGAATTTACATCTGGTCTTTTTTATTTCTAACAAAGGTTTGTATGGTGGGATTCTCAGAGAGCATAGCTGGAGACAAATGTTTATGTCATACTTATTTTTTGAGGAAATGTAAAATCAGAAGAATGAGATGAAGAACAAGGGGACAAGAAGGGAAAGAGGAAGTCAGTGCAAGATGGTTATCACTTAATATTAACACTACTGATTGCTTGATCTTATTACATAATTCTGAGTAACAGTAAAATGGATGCATCTTAGAAGAGACTATATGAAAGAGGAGAGGTAAGAAATTACATTGTAAATGACGTTAGTCAAAGATTTGCGCTCCTACATTTTACATTTAACTGACCCGAAAATTTGTTTTCCTTGCATATAAGCTGAGACATTTTAAGCCTCAAGGTCAACAGGGAAGCCCCAGGTTTCAGAGAAGCCCCAGGTTTGGAAGAAAAAAGCTTGGCCTGAGCTTGGCCAAGCCAAGCTTACATGAGCTTGGCCTTACTAAGGACCCACGCACATGAAATCAGGGGCAAGCTGCAAATTGACAGTTGCTATAGCAATACCTGGGTTGGAACACCTGGCCAAGACCAGGGAGACACAGGAGGATCTGAAGTGGTACACAAGAGGTTCTTCAAACAAATAACAGGGATGTTAATCTTTTGTCATATATATTGTAAATTTTTCTGAGGTTTCTTTTAAACTCTGGAACATATAAATATTTAAATCCATATAGTCTGATACCTCTGTTTTAAAAGATGTTTTATTGGGTTGAATTTATATCGTACCTAGTTATATATATATATATATATATATATATATATATATATATATATATATATATATATATATATATATATATATATATATATATATATATATATATATATATCATACTTGGTTACTTAGCATTATCTTAGAACTTTTCCTTAATGTCAATAAAAGGAATTAATAGGTAAGTTTATATTTTTGTCTGTTAAGATTACATCTCTAATATATTTAAACAAAATTACATACAAAGAGAGGTGCTCTATTACTTTTAAAGAAAACAAGACAATACAGCAATACATCTTGACTGCAATAGAGCTAAATTTAACATAACGTTTCTTGATTACTTGTGGTTATGAATGAAGAATGACTTTTATAATTTTAATTAAATAACACTTTCAATAAACATTTATTTTATACCACCATGCAGGCATTTTTTTTCTTATTTTCCTTCCTTTCTGGAACACGTTTTAAAATAAAATTCTGATAATGATTGCACAGCTAAATATTTTGCCAAATATAATAAAATAAGTACTTTTAAAGAAAAAATCATCATTTCTTCCTATAGAAAGGTGTTTAATTACCTACTTCTTTGTTATACATGGCATTAGAAATGGAATTGAGTTCTAAAATTACTGCTATAATTATTTTCTTTTATACAGCTGATATTTTATAGTTGATTGCAAGCTCAATGTCCCATATTAGCAATTCATCATTTTACATATTAATATTCATCTCTACTAAATATGGAAACCTCATATAATCAGCAATTTCCTTATCAGTTTGAGGAAATCAATTCATTATTAAGTTAGTATAATATTAACAGCAAAATGCCATCCTGGTTTAAAAATAAATGTCTTGATTTACCTACTATGTCTAATTTTGCATGTTATAAGAAGAGAAAAAATTTATAATATATTTTTTATATTATTTTAAAGGGTATCTAACTCATTCAATCTCTGCATTAAATGAAAGAGTGGAAGAAAGAATGAAAGAAAGAAATGAGAGGAAGGAAGGGTAAACTAAAAATAAAGTTTATATTTTTATCATTCTAAAGTTACCTACACAAATTATGAATGTATTTCTCATTTTCTAAGCGTAGATTTGTTTTCAGTCTACATCAATCTTATTTTTTGGCCAATATAAATACAAAATTAACATAATTTTATCTATTCAAATAAGAGAAATATCTAGATTTTTTTGGGAAAAAAGCTATTAATAGCAGATAAATATCTATTTCTATTCCAGGAGGATATATGACAAAGGAGGGTAAAATTATGTATATTAGAGTAAAAGCAAGTCTCTCCTGCTGCTGAAGATAAAGAATATAGTAGTCAGGAGTCATTCACAAAATCTTTGTAAGTATATATTAACATCCTATTGCCTTACTCTGTGATTATTGAATACATAGTTAATTAAATTGCAGTTCATATTTTTAAAAATATAATCTTTACACTTGTTCACAAAATAGAGCCAGTGCTTATAACTTAGGACTTAAGACAGCCTTTCTCCCTTCTGAAAGAGGCATTAAAGGACCCTTCAAAATGAAAAAAAAAAAATCTAATTGATAACAAAGTTTTACATTGTTTATGATTATTTGGGGTTTTTTGATAAATAGACTTAGGAAATAGGAAAGTAGTATTTGATAAGAAAGACATGAAGTAAATAAAATGAATCAAGTACCTTTCCTATAATATAAAAATTCTCAGTAATTCTTCAGTGTTGTATATGATTTGTTCTTATCTGCCTCGTTACTAAATTTTTAAACTCTCACATATAAAAGGTCAACCAGTGTTTGACAAAGTAGTCAAGAAAACTTAATGGAGAAAGAATAGTCTTGTCAATAAATGGTGTTGGAAAAACTGAATAATCACATGCAGAAAAATGAAATTAAACCTGTATCTTACATCACACAAAAACTAACTCAAAATATATCAAAGACTTAAATGTAACACCTTTATTCATAAAAATCTAAGTGTAAAACAGGTTAAAAGCCCTTTGACATTGAGCTTGGCAATGATTTTTTTTTTGATATGGTACTAAAAGCATAAGCAACAAAAAATAAATAACTAAAAAGCTTCAGCCCAACAAAATAAATAATCAACAAAATGGAAAGACAACTTACAAAATGGGAGAAAATAGTTGCAAACTAAATGTCTGATAAAGTGTTAATATCCAAAATATAAAAGAAACTCATACAGCCCAATAACAACCAACAGCAAAACACAGTCTGATTAAAAAATGGGCAGAGGAACTGAATAGACATCTTTCCAAGGAAGACATCCAAATGCCTAACAGGTACATTAAAAGATGTATGATCTCATTTATATGTGGAATCTTAAAAAGTCAAACTCATAGAAACAGAGTAGAATGGTGGTTTCTAGGGGCCAGGAAGATGGAGAAAATGGGGAGATGTTGGTCAAAGGGCATAAACTTCTAGTTATTAGATGAATAACTTCTGGGAATCTAATATAGAACATGGTAACTACAGTTAGCAAATCTGTATCATGTACTTAAAGTTGCATAGAGAGTAGCTCTTAAATGAAGAGCTACTTCATACCATGAAGAAAAACATGGTAATTATGCGAGATGATGGTAATGTTAAGTAACCCTCTTGTAGTCATCATTTTACAATATATATGTGTATCAAATTATCATATTGCACACCTTAAACTTACACAAAGTTACATCAATTATATCCCAATAAAGCTGAAAAAATTAAAACAATATTGCTTAAATTAAAAAATAAGTAAAATGCTATTGTTGTGGTCACATGATTTAAAACCTATTTCAATAAAACAAAACAGAAATCACAGAATTAAGTCCACAAATATATTCATACTTGCTATAGAGATTAGCTTTACAAACCAGTACAGAAGAAGAAATTCAATATGTGACTTGGGACAATATCCTATCCATAGGGAGAAAAAATGAAATTACAACACTATTTCACAGTATTTCCCAAAGCAGATTACAGATAAATTAAAAATGCTTAAAATTTGAACACACTTCATATATATCTTTGAGAACTGGCATAGCAAAGGTCTGCTTTAAAAAGCATAAACAGCACAAATCATAAAATAAAGGACTGATGAGTATTATTACATTTAATAAGTAAACTATATTAAAAGGCATAATATTACAAGACCAGAAACAGGCAAGTAATGTGTAATTGCACTGTATAAGAGACTTTTTTGAAGTAAGAAAAGAAAAGGAAAGAAAAATGGTCCAATAAAATTGGACAAAGTTAAAAAACAGGAAATTCATCTAGAAATAGATACAAATGGGCAAGGCATATGAAATAATATCCAGCTGCACTAGTCATCAAGAAACTAAATTAAAATATGCCACAATTATTAGATTGGAAAAGAATGTTAATGCATGCTAATGCTCAGTGTTAGTGATGATGTAGTGAAATGGGAACTCTGAAGTTGCTTTTGGAAATATAACTTTGTATAAACTTTTGAGAGGCAAATTTTTACTCGAAATGTCGAAAAATACACAATCTTGAATGAGTGCATATGTATGTATGTATGAGAAATTCTTGTTTATGCAAACTAAGGAAAAGTGTTCAAAGAAGTACATTGCATCATTATTTATTTTCCAATAGCCTAATTTGGAACTAACCTAAATAGGAAGAAGAAAAAAGATCAATATTATATATTCATGTAATTGTATTCAAATTAAGAAAAAAAATAAATGAAGTAGATCTATGTGTATGAAAAATGGACAGATGTCTAAAACAAAAGGTGGAGTGAAAATGTAAGTCTTATGAGGATGTCAGAAGTATAATTTTTAAATGTACAGATTAATGCATACATATCATAAAATATACTTTTATATGTAGATTAAAAAGATGTTTTTAAAATTCTTACTGCTAATTAAAGAAATAAAAGAGAAGTGGGAATTAGTAAAGATACAAAATGTATACTATGCCTGAGTAAAAAAGATACATCAACTTCAAACTTATGTCTAAGTATGATTATGTGTATTGAGAGTGAATTTTTCATTCCTTCCAAAACACTGTACTAAGCATTACTATGTACTATGGCCATTGTTGCAAGCAAAAATGATTTAGTAATGAATGAAATCCTTCCCCTCAAGGAGTTCATATTTTGTTGAGGGAGAAATATAATAAGAATATAAACAAAATATGGGGGACTTCCGGGTAAGATGGCAGAAGAGTAAGACGCGGAGATCACCTTCCTCCCCACGGATACACCAGAAATACAGCTACACGTGGAACAACTCCTATAGAACACCTACTGAATGCTGGCAGAAGACCCCAGACCTCCCAAAAGGCTCGCCCCGCACTCCGTGCCCCTCCCTCCCGCCCGGCCTGAGTGAGCCAGAGTCCCCGAAGAGGCTGCTCCTTTAACCCTGTCCTGTCTGAGCGAAAAACAGACACCCTCCGGCGACCTACACGCAGAGGCGGGGCCAAATCCAAAGCTGAGACCCAGGAGCTGTGAGAACAAAGAAGAGGAAGGGAAACCTCTCCCAGCAGCCTCAGAAGCAGCGGATTAAAGCTGCATAATCAACTTGATATACCCTGCATCTGTGGAATACATGAATAGACAACACATCATCTGAAATTGAGGAGCCCGGAGTCAGTGCTGTGCCTCTGAGGTGGGAGAGCCAACTTCAGGACACTGGTCCACAAGAGACCTCCCAGCTCCACATAATATCAAACGGCGAAAATCTTCCAGAGATCTCCATCTCAACAGCAGCACCCAGCTTCACTCAAAGACCAGCAAGCTACAGTGCTGGACACCCTATGCCAAACAACTAGCAAGACAGGAACACAACGCCACCGATTAGCAGAGAGGCGGCCTAAAATCATAAAAAGTCCGCAGACACCCCAAAACACACCACCAGTCGTGGACCTGCCCACCAGAAAGACAAGATCCAGCCTCATCCATCAGAACACAGGCACTAGTCCCCTCCACCAAGAAGCCTACACAACCCACTAAACCAACCTTAGCCACTGGGGACAGACACCAAAAACAACGGGAACTACGAACCTGCAGCCTGCAAAAAGGAGACCCCAAACACAGTAACATAAGCAAAATGAGAAGACAGAAAAACACACAGCAGGAGAAGGAGCAAGATAAAAACCCACCAGACCTAACAAATGAAGAGGTAATAGGCAGTCTACCTGAAAAAGAATTCAGAAAAATGATGGTAAAGTTGATCCAAGATTCTATTTACCAGATCCAAAATCTTGGAAATAGAATAGACAAAATGCAAGAAACAGTTAACAAGGACCTAGAAGAACTAAAGATGAATCAAGCATCGATTAAAAACACAATACATGAAATGAAAAATACTCTAGATGGGATCAATAGCAGAATAACTGAGGCAGAAGAACGGATAAGTGAGGTGGAAGATAAAATAGTGGAAATAACTGCTGCAGAGCAAAATAAAGAAAAAAGAATGAAAAGAACAGAGGACAGTCTCAGAGACCTCTGGGACAACATTAAACGCACCAACATTCGAATTATAGGGGTTCCAGAAGAAGAAGAGAAAAAGAAAGGGACTGAGAAAATATTTGAAGAGATTATAGTTGAAAATACCCTAATATGGGAAAGGAAATAGTTAATAAATTCCAGGAGGCACAGAGAGTCCCATACAGAATAAATCCAAGGAGAAATACACCAAGACACATATTAATCAAACTGTCAAAAATTAAACACAAAGAAATCATATTAAAAGCAGCAAGGCAAAAACAACAAATAACACACAAGGGAATCCCCATCAGGATAACAGCTGATCTCTCAGCAGAAACTCTACAAGCCAGAAAGGAGTGGCAGGACATAATTAAAGTGATGAAAGAGAAAAACCTGCAACCAAGATTACTCTACCCAGCAAGGATCTCATTCAGATTTGATGGAGAAATTAAAACGTTTACAGACAAGCAAAAGCTGAGAGAGTTCAGCACCACCAAACCAGCTTTACAACAAATGCTAAAGGAACTTCTCTAGGCAAGAAACACAATGAAGGAAAAGACCTACAATAATGAACCCAAAACAATTAAGAAAATGGGAATAGGAACATACATATCGATAATTACCTTAAATGTAAATGGACTAAATGCTCCCACCAAAAGACACAGATTGGCTGAATGGATACAAAAACAAGACGCATATATATGCTGTCTACAAGAGACCCACTTCAGACCTAGAGACACATACAGACTGAAAGTAAGGGGATGGAAAAAGATATTCCATGCAAATGGAAACCAAAAGAAAGCTGGAGTAGCAATTCTCATATCAGACAAAATAGCCTTTAAAATAAAGACTACTAGAAGAGACAAAGAAGGACACTACCTAATGATCAAGGGATCGATCCAAGAAGAAGATATAACAATTGTAAATATTTATGCACCCAACATAGGAGCACCTCAATACATAAGGCAAATACTAACAGCCAGAAAAGGAGAAATCGACAGTAACACAATCATAGTAGGGGACTTTAACACCCCACTTTCACCAATGGACAGATCTTCCAAAATGAAAATAAATAAGGAAACACAAGCTTTAAATGATACATTAAGCAAGATGGACTTAATTGATATTTATAGGACATTCCATCCAAAAACAACAGAATACACATTTTTCTCAAGTGCTCATGGAACATTCTCCAGGATAGATCATATCTTGGGTAACAAATCAAGCCTTGGTAAATTTAAGAAAATTGAAATTGTATCAAGTATCTTTTCTGACCACAATGCTATGAGACTAGATATCAATTACAGGAAAAGAGCTGTAAAACATACAAACACATGGAGGCTAAACAATACACTACTTAATAACGAAGTGATCACTGAAGAAATCAAAGAGGAAATAAAAAAATACCTAGAAACAAATGACAATGGAGACACGACGACCCAAAACCTATGGGATGCAGCAAAAGCAGTTCTAAGAGGGAAGTTTATAGCAATACAATCCCACCTTAAGAAACAGGAAACATCTCGAATAAACAACCTAACCTTGCACCTAAAGCAATTAGAGAAAGAAGAACAAAAACATCCCAAAGTTAGCAGAAGGAAAGAAATCATAAAAATAAGATCAGAAATAAATGAAAAAGAAATGAAGGAAACGATAGCAAAGATCAATAAAACTAAAAGCTGGTTATTTGAGAAGATAAACAAAATTGATAAACCATTAGCCAGACTCATCAAGAAAAGAAGGGAGAAGACTAAAATCAATAGAATTAGAAATGAAAAAGGAGAAGTAACAACTGACACTGCAGAAATACAGAAGATCATGAGAGATTACTATAAGCAACTCTATGCCCATAAAATGGACAACCTGGAAGAGATGGACAAATTCTTAGAAATGCACAACCTGCCAAGACTGACTCAGGAAGAAATAGAAAATATGAATAGACCAATCACAAGCACTGAAATTGAAACTGTCATTAAAAATCTTCCAACAAACAAAACCCCAGGACCAGATGGCTTCACAGGCGAATTCTATGAAACATTTAGAGAAGAGCTAACACCCATCCTTCTCAAACTCTTCCAAACAATATCAGAGGAAGGAACACTCCCAAACTCATTCTACGAGGCCACCATCACCTTGATACCAAAACCAGGCAAGGATGTCACAAAGAAAGAAAACTACAGGCCAATATCACTGATGAACATAGATGCAAAAATCCTCAACAAAATACTAGCAAACAGAATCCAACAGCACATTAAAAGGATCATACACCATGATCAAGTGGGGTTTATCCCAGGAATGCAAGGATTCTTCAATATACGCAAATCAATCAATGTGATACACCATATTAACAAGTTGAAGGAGAAAAACCATATGATCATCTCAATAGATGCAGAGAAAGCTTTTGACGAAATTCAACACCCATTTATGATAAAAACCCTGCAGAAAGTAGGCATAGAGGGAACTTTCCTCAACATAATAAAGGTCATATATGACAAACCCACAGCCAACATTGTTTTCTATGGTGAAAAACTGAAACCATTTCCACTAAGATCAGGAACAAGACAAGGCTGCCCACTCTCACCACTCTTATTCAACCTAGTTTTGGAAGTTTTAGCCACAGCAATCAGAGAAGAAAAGGAAATAAAAGGAATCCAAATTGGAAAAGAAGAAGTAAAGCTGTCACTGTTTGCAGATGACATGATACTATACATAGAGAATCCTAAAGATGCTACCGAAAAACTACTAGAGCTAATCAATGAATTTGGTAAAGTAGCAGGATACAAAATTAATGTACAGAAATCTCTGGCATTCCTGTACACTAATGATGAAAAATCTGAAAATGAAATCAAGAAAACACTCCCATTTACCATTGCAACAAAAAGAATAAAATATCTAGGAATAAACCTACCTAAGGAGACAAAAGACCTGTATGCAGAAAATTATAAGACACTGATGAAACAAATTAAAGATGATACAAATAGATGGAGAGATATACCATGCTCCTGGATTGGAAGAATCAATATTGTGAAAATGACTCTACTACCCAAAGCAATCTACAGATTCAATGCAATCCCTATCAAACTACCACTGGCATTTTTCACAGAACTAGAACAAAAAATTTCAAAATTTATTTGGAAAAACAAAAGACCCCGAATAGCCAAAGCAATCTTGAGAACGAAAAACGGAGCTGGAGGAATCAGGCTCCCTGACTTCAGACTATACTACAAAGCTACAGTAATCAAGACAGTGTGGTACTGGCATAAAAACAGAAAGATAGATCAGTGGATCAGGATAGAAAGCCCAGAGATAAACCCACGCACATATGGCCAACTTATCTTTGATAAAGGAGGCAGGAATGTACAGTGGAGCAAGGACAGCCTCTTCAATAAGTGGTGCTGGGAAAACTGGACAGGGACATGTAAAAGTTTGAGATTAGAGCATTCCCTAACACCATACACAAAAATAAGCTCAAAATGGATTAAAGACTTAAATGTAAGGCCAGAAACTATCAAACTCTTAGAGGAAAACACATGTAGAACACTCTATGACATAAATCACAGCAAGATCCTTTTGGACCCACCTCCTAGAGAAATGGAAATAAAAACAAAGATAAACAAATGGGACCTAATGAAACTTCAAAGCTTTTGCACAGCAAAGGAAACCATAAACAAGACCAAAAGACAACCCTCAGAATGGGAGAAAATATTTGCAAATGAAGCAACTGACAAAGGATTAATCTCCAAAATTTATAAACAGCTCATGCAGCTCAATAGCAAAAAACAAACAACCCAATCCAAAAATGGGCAGAAGACATAAATAGGCATTTCTCCAAAGAAGATATACAGACTGCCAACAAACACATGAAAGAATGCTCAACATCATTAATCATTAGAGAAATGCAAATCAAAACTACAATGAGATATCATCTCACACCAGTCAGAATGGCCATCATCAAGAAATCTAGAAACAATAAATGCTGTAGAGGGTGTGGAGAAAAGGGAACACTCTTGCACTGCTGGTGGGAATGTGAATTGGTACAGCCACTATGGAGAACAGTATGGAGGTTCCTTAAAAAACTACAAATAGAACTACCATATGACCCAGCAATCCCACTACTAGGCATATACCCTGAGAAAACCATAATTCAAAAAGAGACATGTACCAAAATGTTCATTGCAGCTCTATTCACAATAGCCCGAAGCTGGAAACAACCTAAGTGTCCATCATCGGATGAATGGATAAAGAAGATGTGGCACATATATACAATGGAATATTACTCAGCCATAAAAAGAAACGAAACTGAGCTATTTGTAATGAGGTGGATAGACCTATAGTCTGTCATACAGAGTGAAGTAAGTCAGAAAGAGAAAGACAAATACCGTATGCTAACACATATATACGGAATTTTAAAAAAAAATGTCATGAAGAACCTAGGGGTAAAACGGGAATAAAGACACAGACCTACTTGAGAATGGACTTGTGGATATGGGGAGGGGGAAGGGTAAGCTGTGACAAAGCGAAAGAGAGGCATGGACATATATACACTACCAAACGTAAGGTAGATAGATAGTGGGAAGCAGCCACAGAGCACAGGGAGATCAGCTCGGTGCTTTGTGACCGCCTGGAGGGGTGGGATGGGGAGGGTGGGAGGGAGGGAGATGCATGAGGGAAGGGATGTGGGAACAGATGTATATGTATGACTGATTCACTTTGTTATAAAGCAGAAACTAATAAAAAAAATAAAATTAAAAAAAAAGAAAAAAAATAAATAAATAAAATAAACAAAATATGTAGAATAGCAGGTATAACAAGTTCTATTTTTAAAAAATGTAATGGGGAAGAGAGGGTAGACAGTAGTTAATGGGAGGTGAAAATATGATATTTCAGTGTTCAGTGAAGGCTTTAATTATAAGGGAACATTGGCACTGAATTGTATTTTTGCTTTTTTTCTTAAAAAAATAATCTTAAGAAAATGGGTTTATAATTCATTAAAATTTCCAATTTTTGAAATTGAGCAATTAAAATTTGCTTTGTTGTCAATAGTTTCAAAAGCACCACTCATTGATTAATGGGTAATTTTTGAATGATAGTTGCATGTGAAGATTGCTTCTGATACAACATTAAAATATACATTAGGAATATTTTCATTTTTTTGTAATTGAAGTGCAGTTGATTTACAATGTGTTAGTTTCTGGTGTACAGCAAAGTGATTCAGTTATACATATATACTGAATATGTATACATATATATACTAAACAAGTATATATATATATATATATTCTTTCTCATATTCTCTTCCATTATGGTTTATTACAGTATATTAAATACAGTTACCTATTCTATACAATAGAACCTTGTTGTTTATACATTCTATATATAATAGTTTGCATCTTCTAGTCTCAAACCCTCACTCTAATCCTTTCCCATCCCCCTCTGCCTTGGCAACCACAAGTCTGTTTTCTATGTCTGTGAGTCTGTTTCTGTTTTGTAGATTCTGGTAGATTTTCATTTTGTAGATTTTTGTGTCATATTTTAGATTCCATACGTAAGTGATGTCATATGGTATTTATCTTTCTCTTTCTGACTTACTTCGCTTAGTATGATAACTTCTATGTCCATCCATGTAGCTGCAACAGGCATTATTTTACTGTTTTTTTTAATGTCTGAGTAATATTCCATTATCTATATACCACATATTCTTTCTCCATTCATCTCTCAATGGACATTTGGGTTGTTTATATATCTTGGCTATTGCAAATAGTGCTATGAACATAAGGGTGCATATATTTTTTTGATTAACAGTTTTGTCCAGATATATGAACAGGAGTGGGATTCCTGGATCATGTGGTAACTCTATTTTTGGTTTTTAGAGGAAACTCTATACTGTTCTCCATAGTGGCTGCACAAATTTACATTCCCACCAACAGAGTAGGAGGGTTTCATTTTCTCCACACCCTCTCCAGCATTTGTTATTTATAGACTTTTTAATGATGGCCATTCTGACTGGTGTGAAGTGATGTGTCATTGTAGTTTTGATTTGCTCTAATAATTAGTGATGTTGATCATCTTTTCGTGTGCCTGTTGGCCATTTGTATATCTTCTTTGGAGAAATGACTATGTCTTCTGTCCATGTTCTGATTGTTTTGTTTTGTTTTGTTTTGTTTTGTTTGTTATTGAGTTGTATGAAGTGTTTGTGTATTTTGAGAATTAAGCCCCTGTTGGTCACACCATTTGCAATATTTTCTCCTAGTCCATAGGTTGTCTTTTCATGTTGTTTATGGTTACTCTTGCTGTGTAAAAGCTTATAAGTTTGATTAAGTCCCATTTGTTTATTTTTGCTTTTATTTCTATTGCCTGGGGAAACTGACCTGAGAAAACATTGTTACAATTTATGTCAGAGAATGTTTTGCCTATATTCTCTTCTAGGAGTTTTAGAGTGTAATATCTTATATTGAAGTCTTTAAACCATTTTGAGTTTATTTTTGTGTATGGTGTGAGGGTGTGTTCTAACTGCATTGATTTACAGGAAGCAGTGCAACTTTCCCAACACCACTTGCTGAAGAGATTGTCTTTCCCCCACTGTATATTCTTGCCTCTTTTTTCAGAGATTAATTGATTATATGTACATGTGTGGGTTTATTTTCTCTATTCTGTTCCATTGATCAATATGTCTATTTTTGTGCCAATACGATGCTCTTTTGTTTACTGTAGCTGTGTAGTTTTGCCTGGAGTCTGGGAGGGTTATGCCTCCTGCTTTGTTCTTTTTCCTCAAAATTGCTTTGGCCATTCTGGGTCTTTTATGGTTTCATATACATTTTTTTGATTATTTATTCTAGAACTGTGAAAAATAATGGGTAATTTGATAGGGATTGCCTTTAATCTATAGATTGCTTTTGGTAGTATGGCCATTTAAAAAATATTAATTCTTCCAATCCAAGGGCATGGGATATCTTTCCATTTCTTTAAATCATCTTCAATTTCCTTTATCCATGTTTTATAGTTCTTAGAATGTAAATCTTTCACCTCCTTGGCAGGTTTATTCATAAGTTTTTTTTTAATGTGATTTTAAAAGGGAATATATTTTTTTTTAATTTCCCCTTCTGATATTTCATTGTTAGTATAAAGAAATGCAACAGATTTCTGTATGTTGATCACATATCCTGCCACCTTGCTGAATTTGTCAATCAGTTCTAGTAGATTTTGTGCAGAGTATTTATGGTTTTCTATATATAGTATCATGTCATCTGCATATAATGACAATTTTACCTCTTCCCCTCAAATTTGGATGCCTCTTATTTCTTTTTCTTGTCTGATTATGGTGGCTCGGATTTCCAGTACTATGTTGAATAGAAGTGGTGAGAGTGGATATCCTTGACTTGTTCCAGATTTTAGGAGGAAGGCTTCCAGCTTTTCCCCATTGAATATTATGTTGCCTGTGTGTTTGTCATAAATAGCTTTTATTATGTTGAGATATGTTCCTTTCATGCCCACTTAGGTAAGAGTTTTTATCATGTATGGGCACTGAATTTTATCAAATGCTTTTTCTGCCTCTATTGAGATGATCATGTGGTTTTTGTGTTTTCTGTTGTTGATGTGGTTAGTGTATTGCATTGATTCTTTTGCATACATTGAATAATGCTTGTGGCTCTGGGATGAATCCAACTTGCTCATGGTGTATGAGAGTTTTTATGTGTTGTTGGATTCAGTTTGCTAATATTTTTTTGAGAATTTTTGCATCTCCATTCATCAAAGATATTGGACTGTAATTTTATTTTTTGGTAGTGTCTTTGTCTGGTTTTGGTATCAGGGTGATGGTGTCTTCATAGAATGACTTTGGGAGTGTTTCCTTCTCTTCAATCTTTTGGAAGAGTTTGAGAAGGATTGGTAAAATTTCTTCTTTGTATGTTTGGCAGAATTCCCCAGTGAAGCCATCTAGTTCTGGACTTTTGTCTTCAGGGAGGTTTTTGTTTTATTTTGTTTTGTTTTTTATTACAGATTCTATTTCATTTCTAGTGGTTGATCTGTTCAAATTATCTATTTCTTCTTGATTCAGTTTTGGTGGGCTGTATGTTTTCAGGAACTTGTCCGTTTCTTCTAGGTTGCCCAATTTGTTGACATATATTTGTTCATAGGATTCTCTTATAGTTTTTTGTTTGTCTGTTTATTTGTTTTTTGTATTTCCGTGGTATCAGTTGTAATTTCTTCTGTGTCATTTTTATTTATTTATTTATTTATTTATTTATTATTTTTTTTGAGCTCTCTTTTCTTGGTGAGGCTGGCCAGAAGTTTGTCAATTTTGTTTACCATTTCAAAGAACCAACTGTTGGTTTTATTAATTTTTTTCCATTTTTTTTTTTTGTGTGTGTGTGTGGTACGTGCGCCTCTCAGTGTTGTGGCCTCTCCCATTGCAGAGCACAGGCTCCGGATGCACAGGCTCAGCAACCATGCCTCATGGGCCTAGCCGCTCTGCGGCATGTGGGATCTTCCTGGACTGGGGCTCGAACACGTGTCCCCTGCATCAACAGGTGGACTCTCAGCAACTGTGCCACCAGAGAAGCCCTTCCATTGTTTTTTATACATATTTTATTTTCTCCCTGATTTTTGTTATTTCCTTCCTTCTGCTGATTTTAGTTTTTTTGTTCTTTTTCTAGTTATTTTAGGAGGTAGGTTAAGTTTTTTATTTGAGATTTAATATTCCATTAAAAATTATTACAAGATAATGGTTATAATTTCCTGTGCTATATGTTATGTCCTTGTTACTTGTCTATTTTATACATAGTAGTTTGTATCTCTTAATCTCATACCCCTATCTTGCCCCTCACCCTTTCCCTCTCCCCTTTGGTAAGCATTAGTTTGTTTTCTGTATTGTCTGTTTCTGTTTTACACATACATTAATTTGTATTATTTTTAGATGCCACATATAATTGATATCATACCATGTTTGTCATTCTCTTTCTTATTTCCTTAAGTGTAATATTCTCTAAGTCCATCCACCTTGCTGCAAATGGCATAATTTCACTGTTTTTTTTTAAATAGCTGAGTAGTATCCCAATATTGTATACCATATCTTCTTTATCCATTCATCTGTTGATGGACACTTGTGTTGCTTCTATACCTTGTTATTGTAAATAGTGCTGCTATAAAGATTGGGGTGCATGTATCTTTTCCAATTAGTGTTTTCATTTTTTTCCAGATATATACCCAGGAGTAGAATTACTGGATTATGTGTTAGTTCTATCTTTTTTTTTTTTTTGAGGAACTTTCATACTGCTTTCCAAGGTGGCTGCACCAATTCACATACCCACCAACAGTGTACAAAGGTTCTATTTTCTCCACATCCTTTCCAACATT
The DNA here is from genome assembly GCF_964165515.1 of Mesoplodon bidens. Taxonomy (NCBI): domain Eukaryota; kingdom Metazoa; phylum Chordata; class Mammalia; order Artiodactyla; family Ziphiidae; genus Mesoplodon; species Mesoplodon bidens. The sequence continues at coordinate 36,571,031 of NC_138174.1, read as the reverse complement.
TGTAGACTTTTGATGATAGCCATTCTGACAAGTATGTGGTAATATATCATTACTTTTTTTGATTTGCATTTCCTCCCAGACTTCAGACTATACTGCAAGGCTAATTGAAATGGCATGCTACTGACACAAAAGCAAACACATAGATCAATGAAACAGGATAGAGAGCCCAGAAGTAAACTCATGTACCTATGGTCAATTAATCTACAACAAAAGGAGCAGAAATATACAATGGTGAAAAGACAGTCTTCCATTAAGTGGTGCTGGGAAAACTTGAGAGTTACATGTAAAGCAGTAAGAATAGAACATTAGTTCACACCATATACAAAAGTAAACAAAATGGATTAAACACCTAAATATAAGACCAGAAACCAAAAAGCTCCTAGAAGAGAATATAGGTGGAACACACTTTGACACAAATTGGATCAATAGTTTTTTGGATATATCTTCTAAGGTAAAAGAAAGAAAAGCAAAAATAAGGAAACAGGACCTAATTAAACTTAAAACCTTTTACACAGAAAAATGTTTAACAAAATGAAAAGACAACCTAGAGCATGGAGAAAATATTTGCAAATGATATGACTGACAGGAGGTTAATGCTCAAAATATATTAACAACTCATACTCTTCATTATCAAAAACAAACAAACAAACAAACAACCCAATCAAAAAGTGATCAGATGACCTGAATAGACATTTTTCCAGAGTAGACATACAGATGGCTAACAGGTGCATGAAAAGTTGTTCAACATCACTAGTATTCAGTTATTTTTAATACATTCACCATAGTTGTACAACCATTGCAAATAATTTTTGAAAATATGTATCCTCTTAGAGGAATCCCCATACCATACTCATCTCATTCCACCCCACCTATCCTGACCCCTAGCAACCACTACTTTCCTTTCCTTTCCTTTGATTTTTCCTATCCTGGACATTTCATGCAAATGGAATCATATAATATGTAGTCTTTTAGGACTGGCTTCTTTCACTCCACATAGTGTTTTCAAGGTCCATCCATGTTGTATCATGTATCAGTACTTCATTCTTTTTATTGCTGAAAAATATTCCTTTGCATAAATATACCATATTTTTATGCATTATCAGTTGATGGACACTTGGGCTCTTTATATTTTTGTCTAGTATGAATAATGCTGTTATAAACCTTCATTTACAAGTTTTTGTTTAGATGTATATCATTATATCTATTGTCTATGTACATAGAAGTGTAATTGATTGGTCATATGAAAACCTTATATTTAACATTTTGATGAACAGCCAAGATGTTTTTCAAGGAGCTGCATCATTTCACAGTTGTCATCAGCAATATATGAGGGTTACAATTTCTCCACATTCATGTTTTTATCTGTCTTTTTGGTCATAGCCACCCTAAAGGAAATGAAGTCATATTGATTTGCATTTCCCATGTGGATAATTATTTTGAACATCTTTTCATGGTACTTTGTATATACTGTTTAAGAAATCTCTATTTTTTAATTGGGTGACTTGTCCTTTAGTTGTGTAATTGTAAGAGATTTGTTTTGTTTCTTTTTTTTAATATACATTCTGGATGCAAGTCTCTTGTCAAATATAGATTTGCAAACATTTTATCTCATTCTGTGAGTTGTCTTTTCACTTGATGGTGTCCTTTGAAGCACAAAAATTTTTAATGTTTATGTACTTTTTCTTTTGTCACTTATTTTTTGGTGCCATATCTAAGAAGTAAAATGTACTGATGTGGATATATAATAGTAGGGAAAAAAATAAACTTTTCCATTACTGAATACCTCTAAAATCTTGGTAATAATTTTAACAGTTGAAAATACTACTGTCAGGTGATGTAGATTCATTGAATTACCATGGCTTTAAGAAAAACCATTAGTGATAATTGACAACTTAAATGTTTGATCTTACAATGCAAAACCAAAGAAATTAGCTCTTTAATGCTTGACATTTTGTATGAATACTCAGCAGAGTTGGGTACATTAATAGCTGAAATGTTAAAAAGAATGCACAACTTATAATATTATAAGATATGTTAAATAATAAGAATTTTTAAAATATTCTCATTGATTGCTTCAAAAGTAATCATTTGCCAATTATGAAATCTAAAGAGTACTTAGACTGTTACTCTATTAAAAGAGGAGTAAAAATTATTCCAAGACTCTGTTTTGGAATTTCAGCTATGTAATTTATCCTTTAAAAACAAAACTTTTGGGCTTCCCTGGTGGCGCAGTGCTTAAGAGTCCGCCTGCCAATGCAGGGGACACGGGTTCGTGCCCCGGTCTGGGAGGATCCCACATGCCGCGGAGTGGCTGGGCCCGTGAGCCATGGCCGCTGAGCTTGCACATCCGGAGCCTGTGCTCCGCAGCGGGAGAGGCCACAGTGGTGAGAGGCCCGCGTAATGCAAAAAGAAAAAAAAAAAAAACTTTTTAATTTATACCTACTTTTCAAAAAAAATGTATTTTACCAACATGCAAACTATATAAAGTGAATAATTAGATATTACAAAATTTGTGTTTATAAAAATACTATTATTTTAATTGGCTTTATGGACAAAAGTAGTCATGATCTTGAACTAATAAAATACCATTTGTTATGGATTGAATTGTAAATTGTGTTCTTCCCAAATTCATATACTGCAACCCTAATGCCCAATGTGACTGTGTTTGGAGAAAATGTCTTTAAGGAGATAATTAAGGTTAAAAGAAATCATAAGGCTGGGGCCAAAATCAGATTTAATTTTATATATTATATGGAAAAAGAGCATATACAGAACAATCACATATCTGTTCATTTATATGTACTGAAGTCAACTCTATTGCATGGAATTTTTACAAAAATTTTAGAAGTTCAGATTTTTTTAATTGAATATGACACTTGTTTACTTTAGCAAATTCAGTAATTTTAATAATAACATTTAATCTTTTCCTCTAAAGCATACTTTGTTTTTATCGATCAAAAGTCATATTGTATTAGAGCTATATATCAAATAAACTTCATAAATTATTAATATTCTGTTAGAAATGTGGTTCCAGCAATAGTAACCTAAATACACTGTAGTTTTTCTTGTCAACTTTGATAAGATCATTATAAAGAAAAATTTGCCATATCCATCAGTCAACAATAGTCAGTAAATGGTATCAACTAGAAGAATTGTGATGAAAAATATTTATAAAATAAAGTAACTGGTCAATATTTCATTATTCTATTATTTTCCTATTTTTAATGGACAACTTAATTTTTCCCTTTCATCTAATCTCAAACTGTGTTGGATAACTTCCATTTGTCCCTCTAGATCTACTCGTTACACTTCTTCACCTAAATGTCTGCCCTAGTATATATGTACTCCATCATTAGAAATTGTTTTGTCTGTTTCCTGGCTACTGGTTTATTTCAGTGAATGAGATCCTAGACAGGAGATCAACCAGAAGTTGAAGCATGAAGTGAGGGCATTCATCCCTCTGGCTCTTCCCCTGCCATGTTAACCTAGTTTGGTTGGGTTCCATGATTGTAGGGCACTGATCTTCACAAGCTATCTGTCCTTTTCTTCCAGGTTTTGGTAATTGTTCCCTCCCTTCTTTATCTTAGCTCTAGAAGTGGTAATAGCTTTGCTGTTATAAACTCCCTAGAATCATATCAGCCTTTCTGATTTGCTATACTCTGCTCATACTTTATAAATGTTCTTTATATTAAGCACTCCCTGTGGTTTTCTCTTTAGCATTTCTTTTATGCTAATACCCTGTCTGAAACTTCCAAAACAGATACTTTTCATTTTGAGGGAACTTCTGTAATTTATGTTAGTAATATGATGCTAATGTCCTCAATTTAAAGCATAAAAAAAAGTTATTTAAACTGATTTTCTCCAAATTATCTATGTGCCAACTTAGAATTACTAATCTCAGTAATCATAATGTATGAGTCAGATTTCTGTAATGAAACTTGCAGACCTATTCTGGTACTGAAAATTTATTTTGAACCCTAAAAATGTCACAGTATTCAACAGAGCAATTAAAGTTCATGACTTACATTCATGAAATTTAGAATTCTATTTGTAGTGGCCAAACTGGTGACTTTTAATATTGAGTTCATTTGAGAATGTATTTTACGTAGATCACTATATTATGAAAAGAATGTTTTGTGAATCAGAGAAAGTGGAAATTTGTTTTCATATTATAAGCAGCTGCATAAAAAGATGATACCATATTTGTAGCAAACATAGAATGCAGGATACTATATTTAGCTAGTCTCATTTCATGGATCTAGGAATGAGAATGTACTGATGCTTACACTTATAAAAAAGAATCTAAAGATTTTGATGAGCCAGTTTTGGACATCACTGCTATACCCAGTCTTTCTGCCCTAAGAAAATCTTCTTTCAAGTCTGAGTTTACATTCTGTTGCTTCTGCACAACTTTCTGTAAGTAACCCCTTAAAAACATTACCTTAGGGAATAAAGTCCTTCATTCTTGTGCAGAACTGATTCCCTCTTCTTTCCTGTTCCTTTCTCTCCTTTACTATTTGAAGAAAGAAAACAAGTTAAAAGGGAAATCATTATAATACAGTGTGGACAATACTGTTAATGCTCAGAGAATTCCCATCCACACCTCTAAAACCAGTCTTTCATGAAATTGGGTTAGAGCCATGTGACTATTTCTGTTGTAAAAAAAAAAAAATGTGAGCAGGGTATAATGCACAGCATAGGGAATAGAGCCAATAATATTATAATAATCTTTTATGGTGACAAATGGTAACTAGACTTATTGGGGTGATCATTTTGTTGTGTATAAAAACAACAAAATCATGATGTTGTAAATCTGAATCAAGTATTGTAAATTAATTTACTTCAATAAAAAAATGTGAGTGAATGTGATATAGAAATTAGTGCCAAAAGGAGGGTGCAGCTCTCACAAAAAATAATATCTGGCTTAGTATCTGAATGGATATCAGTGACAAAATTATTCTTGAAGATTGGAATGATGATTATCTGTATCAGGCAATGGTAAAATATTTAGTAATAGTGCTATCTGTTCTAAGTAGGAAAGAAGACTCTTTCCTCCCTCAGCCATGATATTTAAGAAAAAAAAAGAAGTTTAAAAATATGCATTGATATTTATTGACTATGTTTATCAAGATAATACAAGAAAAAGATGGATTTAGGAAAGAATCATCAGATTCAATAATTTAAAAAAAGATAGGAGCCTTATAGAACTAGACAAAACTACTGCTTTTAGATCCTAAATAGATAGAAAGGGGATTTTAAAAAACTTTGAACAAAATAATATAATGATTCAGGGATAAATAGATTAAGGATTAAGATTAATTTACACTTATTTTTCCTGATATTTTCAATGTAGACACCATTAGGTTGAGAGAGAGGAATGGGGCAAGAAAATAAGAAATAAAGCAGAATTGAGAAGTATATTAACATTTTGTTACTAGTGTCTAAAACTCAGTAAGATTAGAAGACAAGTAAGCATTTGTTGGAAATCTATTTCCAAATAAACTGCAAATCTAGGGGCAGAAAATTCTGACCTGAGACTTACAATCATGTCGAGTCCTGAAGTTTCATTGACAACATAAGTTCCTGGTGTTTCTATTCCCTCACTTTCTGCTCCCTTTATTCTCATATTAGCTTTTCTCCTATGTTCCAGACTGATTTTGGATCCAGTCTATTCCTTCTACGTTTCTTTCATGAAATCATTTACAAAATCATATGGTTTTAGCTAAAAATAGATTTATGACAATTTAAAAAGACTGAAATCCACAAACTCCTTTCTAAGTTTCGTAACATATATTCCAAAGCTTATTTGACCTTTCCACTTAAACAGACCTCAAATTTAAATTGTCCCAAAATGGAGCTCTTGTTTCTCTCACTACTCATTCCACCATTTTGGGCTTGTCCTACTCTCAGCTTTCCCATCTCAATAAATGGTACCACAATCAAACCAGAGTTTCAGTAAAAAAAGAAAATATATATGTATATTATAAATAATATATTTAATATAGTATTTATATTCATTTTTACATAATATTTATTTGTTTGTTTTTACTATATATTTGTAAAAATCTCTTCTGAGACAACAACTTTAGAATCCTATTACTCCCACAGTATCCAGAGACGTCATGCAATTTCCCCACATATATACCTTTGTCATCCCTTGGAACTTGGAATAAACTCTTTACTATTTCCTTCTATATAGTGTATAATCTTCAGCTTGATTAAATCTCCAATTTATTCAACTCCTTGCTTTTTTTTTTTAAAGGTTCCATCAGCTTCCACAGTAACCCAGTTTAATTTTCAGTTCTCATTGTCAGACCTTGCTTTTTATTTATTTATTTATTTATTTTATTTATGGCTGTGTTGGGTCTTCGTTTCTGTGCGAGGGCTTTCTCTAGTTGTGGCAAGCGGGGGCCACTCTTCATCACCATGTGCGGGCCTCTCACTATTGCGGCCTCTCTTGTTGCGGAGCACAGGCTCCAGACACGCAGGCTCAGTAATTGTGGCTCACGGGCCCAGTTGCTCCGTGGCATGTGGGATCTTCCCAGACCAGGGCTCGAACCCGTGTCCCTGCATTGGCAGGCGGATTCTCAACCACTGCGCCACCATGGAAGCCCCCAACTCCTTGCTTTTAATGCCTTTGTTTCAGCCATATCAGTTGGTCTCTCTTATTTTCCTTAATCATAGTGCACTCCTCATATTCCTCAAATTAGTATTCTTGCTTCTATACTTGATACATTTTCATCCATCAGGTCTCAGGTCATCTGACACCTCCTCACGGAGGCTTTTAGATCTATTTATATAAAATACTATCATCATTCCTTTGAAATTTCATAACTCTATTAATTTCCTTCAGCATTTATTAAAATTTGAATTATCTTATTTATTTATTACTAGTCTCCACAGCTTGAGTAATGACCTTCATGGGGCCAGTCTCTTGATATTTTTGGTCACTACCATGTCTCTAAATGCCTCACTTTGAAAAAAAAATGTTGAATGAAATAAGGAAGATAATGAATAGATTGAGTATATCTAACCAATATTTATTCCTCACTCTATTATTTTAGAATAAGCCATTAATATTATGACTATGACTACCATTCTTTTTTCTTTGACCTAAGTCTAATTCTATTGTGAAATTGGATGAAATTTAACTTTTTTTTTTTTTTTTTTTTTTTGCTGTACGCGGGCCTCTCACTGCTGTGGCCTCTCCCGTTGCGGAGCACAGGCTCCGGACACACAGGCTCCGCGGCCATGGCTCGCGGGCCCAGCCGCTCCGCGGCATGCGGGATCTTCCGGGATAGGGGCACGAACCCGTGTCCCCTGCATCGGCAGGCGGACTCTCAACCACTGCGCCACCAGGGAAGCCCTAACTTTTTTTGATTTTTAGTTATAATTTTTTTTATTATGTAAAAATTTGGAAACCTCTATTGGGAACAATACCCACAGTCCAGTAATAATTAATGTTTATAAATACATGTTATATTTTTAATAGTTTCTCCATACCTGGTCATGTACAAATAGCTGTATGCACTTGCTAATAACTGTGATAATGAACCTACCAGCCAATGACAAGAATATGTATATATCCTGCCTTGTAATAATTGCTCAATATAGGAAAAAAAATTACTATATCTAAGGATATATATTAGATGTTTGTATTTTTCATAAGAAGATAACATTAACTGTATAACTGTTAATTTAGGTCTTCTTACATCAAATGAGAGATGAGAGAACAGAGTAATACCAAGGAATGAAAAAGCAATGGGACACAAGATAACTAATCCAGAGACCAAGGATTCAAGTAAATAGTAACAGCTTAAAACATCCTCTCTTATTACTATAAAATGTCCACAGTCACATAACAGTTGATACAAAAACCAACAATAATTTGTCAAATGTTTTGTCAAACATTTGGAATAAACATTTAACAACTCTACATTTATAATTTTATTTATAAGTTTCTAATTATCTCATTGAGTTATTGAAAGAATCAAATGAGAAAGCACACACAAAGCATTAGGAACTCATGCCACTCAATCATACTAGTTTAAATCTATAATAAAATGTAGCTTTCCTTAAATGTTATATTAGAGGTATCATGTCTGAATTTCAATTTGCAGTTCTGTAAAAAACCAAATACCTGTCAAAGTAAGGACTGAAACTACGTAACAACCTTGCCCAGACATCTGCTAAAATAATCTATTACCTTATTGAGTCTCTGTTTCTTATTTGTAATTAAAAAAAAAAAATTATTGGAAAAATAGCACTACTGGATAGTACAGGTTTTTAAGCATTTCTGAATATATGCTGCACTTGTAGGAAGTATAGTTATATTGTAGTTCTAAAACAAGTCCATTGTAACCATCAATTTAATATGAGGAGGGGGAAGGGTAAGCTGTGACAAAGTGAGAGAGTGACATGGACATATATACATTACCAAACGTAAAATAGATAGCTAGTGGGAAGCAGCCTCATAGCACAGGGAGATCAGCTCGGTGCTTTGTGACCGCCTGGAGGGGTGGGATAGGGAGGGTGGGAGGGAGGGAGATGCAAGAGGGAAGATATGGGAACATATGTATATGTATAACTGATTCACTTTGTTATAAAGCAGAAACTAACACACCATTGTAAAGCAATTATACTCTAACAAAGATGTTAAAAAATAAATAGAAAGTTCTTGAGGAGCCTACAAAGAACCCAATGTATGCATTCTGACTTAAAAAAAAATTCTATTCAATATGAGTTTATGGCTTAATGATATACACAACTTCTTTCCAATTAATTAAATGTTATTAAAAAAACAAGTTTATCAACTAAACTCTAAAAATTATTTCCAATGATAAATCTAAATATTTTCCTAAATGTTGCTGTTGATAAGAACCACAGAGACATTACTTAGAAAGAAAGAGGAGGGAGATGGAAAGAAAGAAAAAGAAAGAGAAAGAAAGAGAGGGAGTGGGGAAGAGAAGGAGGGAAGAAAATTTTAAATCTTCTTGGAATTTCTGATTCAGTGGGTATGCAGTGGTACCCAGAAGGATGTGTTTTCTTTTTTTTTTTTTGATTTTTTTTTTTATTTAATTTTTTAAATTAGTTTCTGCTTTATAACAAAGTGAATCAGTCATACATATACATCTGTTCCCACATCCCTTCCCTCATGCATCTCCCTCCCTCCCACCCTCCCCATCCCACCCCTCCAGGCGGTCACAAAGCACCGAGCTGATCTCCCTGTGCTCTGTGGCTGCTTCCCACTATCTATCTACCTTACGTTTGGTAGTGTATATATGTCCATGTCTCTCTTTTGCTTTGTCACAGCTTACCCTTCCCCCTCCCAGGATGTGTTTTCATATCAGATATATGCACAAGTTACTATAAGAAAGCTGCTTAACTCATAATGGTTTATGAAACAGATTTTAAAGGATCGTTAATAAATTAATATAAGGACTAAAGTTCAGCCTCAACCTCTTATTTTACAATAACATTTGTGAAATGGCTTTATATTTTTAGATATAGATTTTAGCCTAATTATCATTAAATATTTTTTATTTAGAAAGAAGACATGTTTCAATTAAATATTTTTCTTAGCCTCTTGTTCAAGTAGTTGAGCAATCAAGCTATATAAAGATATATTTTGATTCTATTTCTTTAATCAGTTAATTCAAATTCTACTTAATTGGCACCAAAAAGGGTGGATATTTAGGCATGTATGTTTAAAAATACGGAATGTAAAATAAACATAAATAAAATATATTTTTGTATAGTCTACGTGATTGTCTAAGGAATCTCGTTAACATATGAAATAATATTTTATTCATCATTTTATGGTACATAATACTTTGCAATTTAATAATGATCATAAAACCAATTTTTTTTTTAAATGCTACTGCTTTTATTTGACCCAGTTCAAACACAATGGTTTGTAGATTTAGAAACTGAATTTGGGAGATGTAAAATGGTTTGTCTTTCAGAGATTAGATCCCAAGTCACCATATCATACAGCATATTAATATAATCTCCATATATGTATATACATTGGAAGATTTAAAATTAATACATAGGAGTTGTGTTATATTAAAAAGTTTTTTAAATTGTAATTTTATAATACATGTTTCAGAATCTTAAAAAATGCAGACAGTTACAGAAACACATCATATGATCACAAAGATTTTTAAGCTGTTAAATGGACTTCAGGTCAGATGCAGAGAACATGTAAAACTTGGAAAAGATAATGTCTAACAATAATACAATCCTTTATGGTACATTAACACCTTCAGAAATGAGTAATGTTCTAAGATTAACTCCACAGAAAGTTACAAATGAAGGTCAAAATAAAATGTAATTTCATGAAACAAAATCAGCCAGAGAATCCATCTAATATTCTATTATGTCTGTTGCCAATAATATTTTCCAATAAACATAATTTAAGATGTGTCTATGATGGATGGTATTTATTTCTTTTAGAATCTGGGATATTTTGCTATTTATCTGAATTAGAAATATTATGTATTCTATTCCTCATTATATGCTTAATTAATTCACTGTATTAAAATTTTATCTTACTTTGTTCAGATCAGGCAGGCTAAAAAAAATTAATGCACAAAAATTGAGCACAATGAAGTGCTCAAAAATTAATTTTTTCTGCTAGTTTAAGGACAGATAACTTATTCATATTCCTCAAATCATTAGAAAGTATAATCTTACTCAACAATTTTGTGAAACTAGAAGATTTCTAGAAGTGTTTTTCTTCTTGCAAAATACTCATATTTAATAATAAATAGTTTAGAATAGTAAATCAAATAATGTAATAGTTTATTTTATATGTGATTTGTATTGTTTATTGCATTATTATGCAGAACAGTGTAAATAATGACTTTATGAAGCTAGATTTCCAAAGACTAATTCTAATCATTTTAAAACACAAATGAATCTTTAGGTTAAAATTTCAATATATTTTATTTTAAATACTTTAGAAAGTTATCTCCTGTTTACTTCATATCTATGAATAAATTGGAACAGACAAAATAAAAGTTTGTTAATTCTAAATAGTAATAATTTATCAAAACAGCAATCACATGATAGTGTTTGAATACTGCATAAAGTTGTTATAAGTAATACCAAAAGAACTATCTCCCACTAGCTATCTGTCCCACAGAAGCATTTAGCTCTCCAGTTCTTCCATTAGAGTCTTGGTACAAAAACGAATAAGTTAAATGTAATTATAGACTTAAGGTTTTAGAAAAATCTATGTCCTTGCCTGTTTATAAACTATCCTTTTCATCGAGTGCTTCTAGACGTTAGAATTATTCATTATCTCGAAGGCTTTAGGTTGCAGAATGTAAAATACAAATGGAATCAACTCTTTACATAGAAAAGTCCATCATTAGTGAAATACTAGGGTTTTTTTTATTATACTGAATACTTTTATTGGTGTGGTATAAACTTGCTTTTTAATATCCTGTGAATTTGCCTACTTGCCTTTGATTTCACAGTTGCCTATAATTCCTTTCTTGTGAAACGTCCAGAATAGACAAACCCTTAGGGACAGAAAGTGGATTAGTGACTGCTAGGGCTGGTTTGCAAGAGAGGAATGGGAAATGAGTAATAATGTCTATGGGCTTTTTGAGGGGTGTTATAAAATATTTGAACGTTAGAAAGTAATAACAATAACAACTCTATGGATATACACAAAAATCCACTGAATTGTATAATTTTTAAAGGGGGTATGTGAATTATACCACAATAAAACTGTTATAAAATAAATTCACTTTGAAACTTTTTCTGAAATGAGAACTCAGTGGTGATGGGAAGTAGGAGAACACATGAGAAATGTACCAGTATAACATGAAAAATATAATCTGGCAGGAAACTTCCAGTGTAGGGAAATGATAATTTGGAACTGTACAAATTAGTAAGTGTGAAGCAGGGAGACAATTTTATTGTATACTAAAAGAATAAGTTCATAATTTTTTTTTTCCTGATGGAAGTGGGATTGAGTGTGGAATATAATATAGGACTAAAGAATGGCTTTTAAAATGCATTTTGTTGTCTCAGGTAATCTTAGAACAATATAGTAAATGTTATGTATATTAAAACATAACAGCATATAATAGCCCAGTTCAATTAAATATATCACCTATATAGTATTCAACTGGAGCTCCTTTTGTGGTATCAGCTGAAATTCTTAATGAAAAATGGAGATAGTCATAAATTTCTGTGTGTGTGTGTGTGTGTGTGTGTGTGTGTGTATGAGAGAGAGAGAGAGAAAGGAGAGAGGGAGAGGGTATTTGTAGAGTGGTAAATGCCGTTAGGTTGGGAAGGAGGTGGCTAGATCTTTGGTTTAGGTTCACACATTACATACCTGCTATAGAAGTAAAATATTAAATTACTAAATATGACAGAGAAGAATTTAATATTGCGGGGCTCTACAACTTGACAAAAATTTAAGAAAAGAATAAAGTTATAAACAAGGAGAAATATAAGGTTTACATTCCAATAAAATCTTGAATTCAAATTTGCTTATTTCAAATAACTTTTGTAATTTATACTTTTGCATTTGAAGATCAAGAAGACATTGTTTCTTGCAAGTTTCCTATATCAAATCTGACAGCAAACCTCTCTGGCACAGTGGCAGAACCAAATTATTTTTAAGCAGTTATGCCCTGTATATGTTATATCTCAAGCAGAAATTAAATTTATGAACAGAAATTCAGTTGATTTTATAACAATTAAAATGTATTCCTTTATAGAGTATCTGTAGATAATCAGGATACAGATATTTATCACCTTATCTCCAAAATTGAATATAGATTTTATAATGACAGTGGAAATGAGAGTGAAAAAACTAGTAATTAGGTTAAATGTGGTATAGTTTTTTATTGAAATTACTTTGTTTTGGGTGCTAATATATGAGTCAGGTTAAATTGTTATGTGGTGGTTAACAAAATTTAACCCAAAATCTTATTGTCTAAAAACAACAAAGTTTATTTCTCATTTACACCACATGACCAAGAAGGGTCAGACAGGCCACAAAGGGATAGAGGCTAATGAAGGCCTCATATCAATGCAATTATTTACCTGTGCTTTGACAGGGAAATGTGTACTAGCACATAATGAATGTTTCGACAGGGTACTGATATCTATTTCTTGTTCTTGCATTTCGCTGGCCAGTGTAATGATTGTGCTTATCTTCAAAAGAGTTGAGAAAGTGCAATGCTATTATGTTCCCAGAAAAAAGGAAACAGGGCTTATAAGGTGAAGAGCATTAATGAACCCAAGCATATCTCAGAGATATTTCAGGTTCAGTTCCAGACCACCACAATAAAGTGAATATCACAATAAAGTAACTTCATGAATTTTTTGGTTGCCCAGTGCATATAAAAGTTATGTTTACGATATACTGTAGTCTATTAAGTGCAAAATAGCATGTCTAAAACATAATACACATACCTTAATTTAAAAAAATCTATTGCTAAAATATGCTAACAGTCATCTGATCCTTCAGTGACTTGTAATTTTTTGCTGGTGGGGGGTCTTGCCTCAACGTTTTGTTTTGTTTGGTTTGTTTTTTTTAGAACACAGCAGGATTTTTCTTTTTAACAGATTTTAAAAGGATCCTTTGGCAGAGTTCTACACTCTCCAGATCCTTAGACTGATCTCCAGACCACCTTCTTGCACTGCCTATAACTTGGGTTTGCCTCTCCTACAGGTCACTCATGCAGTGAGACTGTCTTGTCTGCCTCTCAGGCTGGAGTGTTGCCCCAATGTTGATGGCTGCTGACTAATCATAGTGGTGGTTGCTGAAGGCTGGCGTGGCTGTGGCAAAGACAACAGTGAATTTTACTATATTGGTTAACTCTTTCTTTCACAAATGATTTCTCTGTAAGTTCTTTGATAGCATTTTACCCCCAGTCAAACTTCTTTCAAAATTGGAGTCTATCCTCTCAAAGCCGGCCCCTAATTTATCAGCTAAGTTTAGTAATATTCTAAATTCTTTGTTTGCATATCAACAGTCTTCATTTGTAGTATATTCCCTCTCAAGAAACCACTTTCTCTGCTCAGCCATAAGAAGCAAATAATTTCCAGAAAGTTTTCAATCGACTTTTCCCACATCCATCAGAAGAATCACTATGCAGCTATAGCCTTGCAAAATGTATTTCTTAAATAATAAGACTTGAAAGTCAAAAGTACTCCTAGATCCGTGGGCTGCAGCATGAGTGTTGTATTAGTAGGCATGAAAACACCATTCATCTCATTTAATATCTCCATCAGACCTCCCAGGTGACCAGGTGCCCTGTCATCAAACAGTAATATTTTGAGAAGAATATTTTTTTTCTGAGCAGTAGGTCTCAAGAGTGGGCTTCAAATAGTTAGTAAACCAAGTTATAAATAGATTTGCTGTCATCAAGCCTTTGTTGTTCCATTTAGAGAGCACAGGCAGAGTAAATTTAGCATAATTCTTAAGGGACCTAGGATTTTCAGAATGGTAAATGAGCTTAAATTTGCTTAAATTTCAAGGCACTAGTTGCATTAGCCCCTAACAAGAAAGCCAGCCTGTCCTTTGAAACCAGGCATTGACTTCTCCTAAATGGGTCCTAAATGGGACCTTCTTTCAATAAAAGGTTATTTCATCTACATAAAAAAATCAGTTGTTAGTTTACCTACCTTCATTTACTGTCTTAGCTAGGTCTTCTGAATAACTTGCTACAGCTTCTACATTAGCACTTTCTGCTTCATCTTGCACTTTTATATTATGAAGACAGCTTCTTTTCTGAAACCTTATGAAACAACATTTGCTAGCTTAAGCTTCTCTTCTATAGCTTCCTCACCTCTCTCAGCCTTCATAGAATTGAAGAGAGTTTGGACCTTGCCCTGGATTAGGTTTTGGCTTAATGAAATATTGTGGCTGGTTTGATCTTCTATCCAGACCACAAGAATTTTCTCCATATTAGCAATAAGGCTGTTTCATCCATGTGTTCATTGAAGTAACACTTTTAATTTACTTCAATAACTTTTGCTTTGTATTCACAACATGCCTACCTGTTTGGTACAAGAGGCCTAGCGTTCAGCCTATCTCAGCTATCAACATCCCTTCTTTGCTAAGCTATTTCTAGCTTTTGATTTAAAGTGAAATATGGACAAATCTTCCTTTCACCTGAACACTTAGAGGCCATTGTAGGGTCATTAATTGGCCAAACTTGATTATTATTGTGTCTCAGAGGACAGGGAGGCTGAGGAGGGGGACAAAGATAGACAATGGAGTGTAAGGGGAGCAGTCAGAACATACCTTTATCAATTAAGTTTACCAGTTTTAATGGGGGTGGTTTGTAGCTCCCTGAAACTATTACAACAACAACATCAAAGATCACTGATCACAGATCACCATGACAAATACAATAATAATTAGAAAGTTTGAAATCCTTTGAGTAATATCAAAATGTCACACAATGACAGGAAGTAAGAAAATGCTGTTGGAAAAATGGCACCAATAGACTTGCTTGACTCAGGGTTGCCATGAACCTTCAGTTTGTAGAAAGTAAATAAATAAACAATAAAAAAAAGTGAAATAAAATGAGGTATACCTGTACTCAATAATTTCTGAGATAAAATTTTAATGTGCTAAATTAAGACTGAAAATAACTTTTATACTCATCTACCTTGTAAAAAGTTGAGAATTTGCAGAATTTGCAGAGCTTTAAGAAGTTATAGATAAAAGCTTGCCATACCACCAAAAACATTTTGTTAGGACTAAACTTAAGGCTAGGTTTTCCAAATATGATAAAAGTAGTTAAAACAACTAAATATCTGTCTAATAAAAAGATGTTATTGTATTTCAGTGATAAAAGTAAATATAATAAATATATCTAAAATATATTGCATTTCAGTTCTGTTAATTGGTATAAAAACATGGTGCTAAAAAAATAAAACATGGATAAATTTTATCTCTTAGCCTTTGGAGTATTAATTGAGATAAGTGATTAGCACCGAGATGTCTCATAGCAAATATTCATAAGTAAAAGCTAAAATCATAAATAAAAAAGTTTAACACATTTATTCTCAGTTCATATACAAGTCAAAATTTGTTTTAATGAATGTATTATTACATTAATTAATTAATAACAGTGTATTAATTTCCTGTAGTTGCTGTATCAAATTACCATAAACTTGGTGGCTTAAAACAACACAGATTTCGTGTCTTTCAGGAGATCTGAAGACCTAAAATCCATGTGTTGGTAGGCTATACTGTGGAAGCCCTGGGAGAGAATCTCTTTCCTTGTCTTTTACAGATTTTAAAGGTTACCTACATTCCATGGGTCATGGCCCCCTTCCTCTGCTTTCAAAACAATAGTGCAACATCTTCAAGTCTCTCTTACCTCTGCATCCATCATCATGTCCACTACTCTTTCTCTGACTTTCCTGTCTCCTTCTCATCAGAAGAGGATAACTTGTTCACAATATATTGAATTTACTTAGACTAGCTTGTTTTTGAATTTTAAAAAACTTTACAAATTATTCTCAGTTACAATACTTTTCTCCAATTAAAGTAATTTTAGTAGAATTTTCATTTGTGATGGTATCAAATTTATCAATCATAACATTTTATTAAAAGTTTTATATAGACAGATTTAAATGTACCAGGGGATTGACTAAATAAAATCAGTACATAATAATTGAATGTGGTATTTTCCTCCAATGAACTCTTTCACATTATTTTTAACAAGTCTGAAATGAGATTTTCTTCCAAAAACAAACATGTAAAAACAAAGGAATCTAGTAGTTGTTTAGCAGAAATACTTCACCTTATCCTTGTTAGTCTAAGGTGAAAGAGAAATACTTCCACAAAATAACTGTCCCAATGATATAGAAAATTAAAAACTAAAGTCAATACTATAAATAGTCCTTGGAAACAAACTAGTAGCAAATGGCCAGTCTTGTCCATTGATATAATATGTTATTTGCAATTTATACTTTTTATGATTGCTTTGTTATTTGAGTTTATCATAATTTTTTTTTTAAAGAAGATGTTGGGGGTAGGAGTTTATTAATTTATTTCTTTATTTTTGCTGTGTTGGGTCTTCGTTTTTGTGAGAGGACTTTCCCTAGTTGCAGCAAGCGGGGGCCACTCTTCATCACGGTGCGCGGGCCTCTCACTATCGCGGCCTCTCTTGTTGCAAAGCACAGGCTCCAGATGCGCAGGCTCAGTAGTTGTGGCTCACCGGCCTAGTTGCTCTGCGGCATGTGGGATCCTCCCAGCCCAGGGCTCGAACCCGTGTCCCCTGCATTAGCAGGCAGATTCTCAGCCACTGCCCCACCAGGGAAGCCCCTATCATAATTGATACTGATGAAATCAAAGTGCTGGACTCAAGTTTTTACATCCTACAAGAATCATTTCTCCACTGAGGAGTCTCTGGCAAAAAAAAAAAAAAACTTTCTGGCAGACTTGCTGGAAATTGAAGTAAATGTAAGGTAATCTTGGCATAAGATTATTATAAAACTGTAATGCATGACACAAATATTAACCTTGTAGCAGGAATATTAATAGTGATTCAAACATTCATATAGACTACAGCTTAATACAGATTGATGGTTTGGAGGGTGGATATTAATTTGAAAAACAATATAAAAAGGATATCAAAATCAGGCATTATGTAAAGTGGTAAGTGATGTGAGATCAAAGAGAAGTTTAAAATGTTAATATGTGAATTTCTGAAACTTGTTGTCCGTTTAGGAAGAAGTGGATAATGAGGAACTATTTGGAGAATGATGAAAAGCTCAGTGTTACTACATAGACAATAACTATTATACAAATTAAGTCTTAAAGTGCAAAAAGAAGTTTGGAGCAACTTTAAACAGAAAAGATGAAATCTGAATTTTCTGAAAGTGTTGGTTTAGAGATAATGTTTAGCACATATTTTTTAAATGTAGAAATTATTTTTGTGTGAATATACATTTTGTTATATGTACCAATGATTAGTTAAGTAGTATATGTATATGTGTTTCAGACAATTACTGGATCACACTGAGCACCAAAGAGCAACATGAATAAATTTAAGAATTTCTTCTTGTAAAAATATTAAGAAGTTTATAACTTCCCAAAATTATTGTGTAATAGGTGTCATCAATTTTTTTCTACATCTGGTTACTTTAAAGAAAAACTCAGTTTCTAATATGTTCATTTTGTATTTAAAACCTTGAGTACAATTTATATATTCACATAAATGTATGCACATTCTATTGCCAGGCACATCACACAATAACCTCATGACTACTTAAAGCTTTTTATTCAGAATATACATAGATTTCCTAAAGTTCCCCCATTGCTGATATAAGACATTCATAAAACCAGCATGATCTGGCTGTGTAAGAGCTTTTTAAAAATAATTTGATAGTAAATTTTAATTATTCATTCAAGCAGTTTTATGCTACTTATATTTTGTCAGTGGAGATTGATGGAAACATTGTGATTGGTCTTAGATTCTTATGCAATATATATTTATAAAATACAGTATAGAATATGCTTAGTTTATTGTATCAGCATGTTATGATTTCCAGGTCCTCATTGCAAATAATTAATAAAATAAATCTGTATTGATAGAATAATATATATGATAATATTTTTTCTAACAGAAAATATATACTGATATACTATAAGAAGAGAAAAAGGAAAAAGCACGAACAACACCCAACACTCTTATAAAAAGGCATCCTACATAGTGACAATGATTGGACATGATTATTTGATCTGTGCTTTAACTATTTTCTTTTCAGCTTGTTTACCACTAAGCAGGCAATTGGGTTATTTTGTATGATAGTTGTATTTCCTGACACAAATTTTACATCATGTCAGCAACTCACTGAGTGAAAAGAAACTATGTGACATACTAAAGGAGTATATATATATAATATGTTCTATGTATAGGTATTATACATACAAAACTTAGTGATAAGGATAAAACTTATAAGTCCTCAGCAAAAGTAAATTTTACCTAAATAATGATAAACTGCAACAATATGTGTAGTAAATGAAGGACATTGCAGGTAACAAAAATGGTAGTGTTAGAGAAGTAATTTTTAAGAGAAGAAAATAATTAATTTAAGTGGAATCAAATATTATAAAATGAGAGATATATTAGAAGTCACAGAAAAACAACTTGAGTTACTGATAACAATTTCTAGTAATATCTACATGGTAATGGAGTTTATTACACAACTTCTGATAAAAAGTCCTGCTGAATGCAGTTAAAATCATAAGCTGAGAGATGATGATTATATGTCATCATGATTTTTGTCAGATTGGATAGAGGGAAAAACCCAGGAAACATTATATTTTCAATGAGAAAGTAGGGACAAAATCCTTAGATATCTGAATTTAGATTGATTGCCCAATATTTAAATATTCTGCCATTTATGCTCCTTTCCCATTTGAATCCAAACACTTAAAGTTATGGGTTATTTTTGTAATTATAGAAATGCAATCATATAAGATTTATATTACTTTGTATATTAAACAATAAATAATAGAACTTGTGAATATTTAAAGAAAACTCAATTTTATCAGCAGTTGATAATTAAAAGTAAATAACTTTAGATTGTTTCATTTATGTTATAACTTAATTTTTTTTCAGCCTACATATAAAAATCTTTGAATCCCAAATTGGAAGATAACATTTCCCAAAGCCAGAGATTCTCAACTTTTGCCGCACAATACAATCATCATGAGGTGAAAGAAGAGAAGGATCTTTAAAAATATTGATATTGATTCTTTGCTCTTACGTTCAGGCATACAGATTTAATTAATACAAGATATGACCTTGGCATCAAGAGTTTTAGAAGCTCACTACATGATTTCAGTATTCAGTAAAATCTGGGAACATAAAACACTAATCCTCCTCAGAGATCCATCTTGGAGCTACCTGGAAAGAATTGAAAATTGAGAAAAACACTGAAATATATTTACAGTGCTATCAAATTGTATCTTGAAGGTCATTCTGCCTTCCAAAATTCTGTAACTAAATTGCTAACGGTGAGAAAAGATTTTAAATATTCAGTGACTCAATTCCTGTTTATGACCCTCCTCTAGCACAACATCATGTCCAGGTTGCCTTTCTAGATCAAATTCAGATTTAGTTGCTAAATGTGGGGCAGTATGTTCTAGCTAAAACTGAAAGATTGGTGATCTTAGTTCAAAGTCATGACCAGGAGTAGACATGGTGGAAAGATAGTAGCTTATAATTCTGATCATACTACTATGTGTCTTCCATTTTACATTGTTCTCATAGTAACATCATGAAGTAGCAATAAATTCCCACCATTCAATACATAAGAAATGAATATTTTGAAAATTTGACTATCTTGCCCAAAGTGTGCACTTTGACAAAGCTTCTTGAGTCTGACTCAAAAGCCTTTGATCATTTCAACTTGCTGGCTTTTTACTCTAGTTCTTCTTAGGACACAATAATCATCAAACAATTGAGATGCAGATATAAAGGGAATAATTTGGATCATGGTGGGTCTCCTGTATAGTTAAATGTGTGAAGGAGAATAAATATATATGAATGGACCTGAATGATACAAAGTCTCTTAATAGTCTCTCGACACCATCCATGATAACTCAGCATCCAAATTAGTTCAACTGCTTGAATCTAATCTTCCAATCTAATAATTGGAAATCTTAAGGGGCAAAGATGCCGGAGTAGGAGGATACAGAGTTCACATCTCCTCACAACTAGGGCACCTACCAGATGCTGGTGGGGGACCTCAACACCCAAGGGGATGGGAGGAACCCCAGATCTCTGGGTAGGACATAGAGGGGAGCTAGGGGGATGGAGGAGAAGTGGAAGCGGGATGGGACACATGTGCCAGAGGGGCAGCTGGGTGATGGGATGAGTTCCCACATCTGGAGAGGCCCACTCACTACAAGGGGATCAATAGGGGCAGGGAGAGACCCTCGGGGGTTCAGAACATCACAGGGGAATGCAGCTAGTATTTCCCCCACCCATTCAGGTCCTGGGAAGACTGTTGGTGTCCTGGGCCTGGTGCTCTGCCCTCCAAGCACAGAGGAACTGCACTGTGCCTAAGCCCGGCCCCCACCCACCCAAGACATTTTCCAATCCCGTGGATGCTGGGCATTGGCCCTGCCCCTACCTAAGCTCCACTGCCCAGCCAAGGAAGTTTCCTCCCTGTTTTCTTTCTGCTATCGTGTTTCTGTTTTACCTTCTTGTTGTTTCATTTATATTTTTATATTTTCTAATATATGTTAGTTTTCTCATTTAAACAAATTTCTTTCTTCTTTGTTATTGTTCTGTTCCTTTTTTTTTTTTTTTTTTTTTGCTGTGTCATACAGCTTGAGGGGTCTTGGTTCATGGGCCGGGGTTTAAGCCTGAGCTCCTGTGATGGGAGGACCGAGTCCAAACAGCTGGACTAACATAGAACCTCAGACCCTGGGGAATATTAATCAGAGTGAGGTCTCCCAGAGATCCTCATCTCAGCACCAAGACCTGGCTATACCCAACTGCCTGCAAACTCCAGTGGCAGAAGCCTCAGGCAAAACAATTAGTGAGACAGGAACACAGTACAACCCACCAAAAAAATGTGACTACAAAAACACATGTTACTGATGAAGGAGCAAGGTAAAAACCTACAAGACCAAATAAATGAAGTGGAAAAAGACAACCTACCTTAATAAGAATTCAGATAAGTGATAGTAAAGATGATCCAAAATTGCAGACATAGAATGGAGGCATGGATCGAGAAAATACAAGAAATGTTTAACAAAGACCTATAAGAACTAAAGAACAAACAGAGATGAAAAACAGAATAACTGAAATGAAAAATACACTACAAGGAATCAAGAATAGAATGACTGGGTCAGAAGAACAAGTAAGGGAGCTGGAAGATAGAATGGTGGGAATAACTGTCAAGGAGTAGAATAAAGAATAAAGAATTAAAATAATTGAAGACAGTCTTAGACACCTCTGGGACAACAATAAACACACAAACATTTGAGGAGTACCAGAAGAATAGGAGAAAAAGAAAGGGCCTGAGAAAATATTTGAAGAGATTACAGTGGTAAACTTCCCTAATATTGGAAAGGAAATAGCCACCCAAGTCCAGGAAGCACAGAAATTCCATACAGGATAAACCCTAGGAGAAACACAACAAGACACATATTAATCAAATTAACAAAAATTTTACTTAAAGAAAAAATATTAAAAGCAGCAAGGGAAAAGCAAAAAATAGCATACAAGGGAATCCCCATTAGGTTCTCAGCTGATTTTTCAGCAGAAACTCTGAAATACAGAAGGGAGTGGCAAGATATATTTACAGTGATGAAAGGGAAAAACCTACAACCAAGATTACTCTATCCAGCAAGGCTCACATTCAGATTCAGTGGAGAAACCAAAAGCTTTGCAGACAAGCAAATGCTAAGAGAATTCAGCACCACCAAACCAACTTTACAACAAATGCTAAAGGAAATTCTCTAGATGGAAAACACAAGAGAAGAAAAAGACCCACAAAAACAAACCCAAAACATTTAAGAAAATGGTAATAGGAACACATATATTGATAATTACCATAAATGTAAATGGATTAAATGCTCCAACCAAAAGACAGAGACGGGATGAATGGATACAAAAACAAGACCCATATATGTTTACAAGAGACCCACTTCAGACCTAGGGACACATACATGCTGAAAGTGAGGGGATGGATAAAAATATTCCATGCAAATGGAAATCAAAAGAAAGCTGAAGTACCAGTATTCACATCAGATAAACAGACTTCAAAATAGAGACTGTTACAAGAGATAAAGAATGACACTACATAATGATCAAAGAATCAATCCAAGATGAAGATAAAACGATTGTAAATACATATGCACCCAACATAGGAAAACCTCAGTACATAAGGCAAATGTTAACAACCATAAAGGGGGAAATCTACAGTAACACAATAATAGTGGGGGACGTTAATACCGCACTTATACCAATGGACAGAATATCCAGACAGAAAAATAATAAGGAAACACAGACTTTAAAAGACATAATAGACCAGATAAATTTAATTGATATTTACAGGATATTACACCCAAAAGCAGAAGAATACACTTTCTTCTCAACTGCACAAGGAACATTCTCCAAGATAGATCACATCTTGGGTCACAAATCAAGCCTCAGAAAATTTAAGAAAATTGAAATCATATCAAGCATATTTTCCAACCCCAATGCTATGAGATTATAAATCAATTACAGGAAAAAAAACTGTAAATAACACAAACCATGGAGGTTAAACAGTGTGCTGCTAATAACTGAGAGATCACTGAAGAAATCAGTGGAAATAAAGCAAATAAAGCAAAACATAGAAACAAATGACAGCAAAGCATGATGACCTAAATCCTATGGGATACTGAAAAAGCAGTTCTAAGAGTGAAGTTTGTAGCAATTCAATCTCACCTCAAGAGAAAAGAAAAATCTCAAATAAACAATGTAACATTACACTGAAAGAAACTAGAGAAAGAAGAACAGAGAAAACCTAAAGTCAGTAAAAGGAAAGAAATCATAAAATCAGAGCAGCAATAAATGAAATAGAAATGAAGAAAACAACAGCAAAGATTAATAAAACTGAAATTTGGTTCTTTGAGAAGATAAACAAATTGATAAAACTATAGCCAGACTCATCAAGAAAAAAAGGGAGAGGACACAAACCAATAAAATGAGAAATGAAAAAGGAGAAGTTACAATGGACACCGCAGAAATGCAAAGCATCCTAAGAGACTACTGCAAGCAATGATATGCTAATAAAATCGGCAACCTGGAAGAAATGGACAAATTCGTAGACTGGTATAACATTCAAAGACTGAACCAGGAAGAAATAGAAAATATAAACAGACCAATCACGAGTAATGAAATTGAAACTGTGATTAAAAACCTTGCAACAAACAAAAGTCCAGGACAAGATGGCTTCCCAGGCGAATTCTATCAAACATTTAGAGAAGAGCCAAAACCTATCCTCTCAAATTCTTCCAAAAAAAATTGCAGAAGGAGGAACACTCCCAAATTCATTCTACAAAGTCAACATCTCTGTGATACCAAAAGCAGACAAAGATATTACTAAAAAAGAAAATGACAGACCAATATCACTGATGAACATAGATGCAAAAAGTGTCAACAAAATACTAGCAAACATAATCCAACAACACATTAAGAGGATCATACCCCATGATCAAGTGCAATTTATCCCAGGAATGCAAGGATTCTTCAATATACACAAATCAATCAATGTGATCCACCATGTTAATTAATTAAAGTATAAAAACCATATGATCATCTCAGTAGATGCAGAAAAAGCTTTTGACAAAATTCAATACTCATTTATGATAAAAACTCTCCAGAAAATGGGCATAGAGGGAACCTACCTCAACATAATTAATGTCATATATAAAAACCCCACAGCAAACTGAAAGCATTTCCTCTAAGACCAGGAAGAAGAAAAATATATCCACTCTTGCCACTTTTATTCAACATATTTTTGGAAGTTGGGCCACAGCCATCAGAGAAGAAAAATAAATAAATCGAAATTGTAAAAGAAGTAAACCTATCACTGTCTGCAGAGCACATGATACTGTACAAAGAAAATCCCAAAGATGCCACCAGAAAACTACAAGAGCAAATAATGAATCTGCTAAAGTTGCAGGATACAAAAATTAATGCACAGAAATAACTTGCATTCCTATACCCTAACAACAAATGTTCAGAAAGAAAAATTGAGAAAACAATCCCATTTACCAAAGCATCAAAAAGAATAGAATACCTAGGAATAAGCCTACCTAAGGAGGCAAAAAACCTGTACTCAGAAAACTATAAAACACTGATGATGGAAAACAAAGATGATACAAACAGATGGATAGATATACCATGTCCTTAGATTGGAAGAATCAATATTGTCAAATTGACTATATTACCCAAAGCAATCTATAGATTCAGCACAATCCTTATCAAATTACCAATGACATTTTTCACAGAATTAGAACCAAAAAGTTTACAATTTGTATGGAGCTACAAAAGACCCTGAATAGCCAAAGCAAACTTGAGGAAAAAAACAGAGATGGAGGAATCAGACTCCCAGACTGCAGATTATACTACAAAGCTACAGTATTCAAGAAGATATGGTATTGGCACAAAAACAGAAATATAGATTAGCACAACAGGATAGAAAGCCTAGAGATAAATCCATGCACCTATGGCCACCTAATATATGGCAAAGGAGGCAAGAATATACAATGGAGAAAAGACAGTCTTTTCAATAAGTGGTGCTGGGAAAACTGGACAGCTACATGTAGAAGAATGAAATTAGAACACCCCCTAACACCATACACAAAAATAAAATAAAAATGGATTAAAGACCTAAATGTAAGACTAGATACTATAAAACTCTTAGAGGAAAACATAAGAAAAACAACATTTGACATAAATCTCAGCAAGATCCTTTTGACCCACTTCCTAGAGTAATGAAAAGAAAAAGAAAAAGAAACAAATGGGACCTAATTAAACTTAAAAGCTTTTGCACAGAAAATTAAAAGAAAGCATAAAAAGATGAAAAGACAGCCTTCAGAATTGGAGAAAATATTTGCAAATGAAGCAATGAACACAGGATATATCTCCAAAATATGCAAACAGCTCATGGAAGTCAATATCAAGAAAACAACAAATCAAAAAACTGGGCAGAACAACTAAATAGACATCTCTCCAAAGAAGGCATACAGATGGCCAAGAGGCACAGGAAAAGATGCTCAACATCACTAATTATTAGACAAATGCAAATCAAAACTACAATGAGGTATCATCTCACACCGGTCAGAATGGCCATCATCAAAAAATCTACAAACAATAATGCTGGGGCTTCCCTGGTGGCACAGTTGTTGAGAGTCTGCCTGCGGATGCAGGGGACATGGGTTCTTGCCACTGTCCAAGAAGATCCCACATGCCACGGAGTGGCTGGGCCTATGAGCCATGGCCACTGAGCCTGCATTTCCAGAGGCTGTGCTCCATAACGGGAGAGGCCACAACAGTGAGAGGCTCACGTACCGCAAACAAACAAACAAATAAATAAATAAATAAATACTGAACAGAGTGTGGAGAAAAAGGAACACTTTTGCACTGTTGGTGGAAGTGTAAATCGATTCAGCCACTTTTGAGAACAGTATGGAACTTCCTTAAAAAACTAAAACTATAACTACCATATGATCCAGCAATCCCACTACTGGGCATATACACTGAGAAAACCATAATTCAAACGGACACATGTACCTCAATTTTCATTGCAGCACTCTTTACAATAACCAGGACATGGAAACAACCTAAATGTCCAACGACAGATGAATGAATAAAGAAGATGTGGTACATATATACAATGGAATATTATTCATCCATAAAAAGGAATAAAATTGGGTCATTTGTAGAGATATGGATGGACATAGAGTTTGTCAACAGAGTGCAGTAAGTCAGAAAGAGAAAAACTAATATTATACATTAATGCATATATGTGGAATCTAGAAAAGTGGTACAGATGAACCTATTTGCAGGTCAGGAATAGAGAAGCAGACATAGAGAAAGGACATCTGGACACCAACACTAGGTGGGAAGGCGAGGGTGGGACTACTTGGGACATTAGGATTGACATATATATACAACCATGTGTAAAATAGATAGCTAGTGAGACCCTGCTATAAAGCACAGGAAGCGCAGCTCGCTGCTCTGTGATGACCTAGATGGGTGGGATGGGGGTGGTAGGAGGGAGGTCCAAGAGGGAGGGGTTATATGTATACATATAGCTGATCAGAAATCTTATGGTGCCAACAAGTGTGTGTGTATATATATATATATATGAATGAGAGAGAGAGATACCATATATATGTATTAATATTATTTTTTATATTTAACATTTTTAAGTATTCCAAATGGAACAGATTGCTAAGTTATGAATTATGTTTGACAGTCTATTTTCACTTACTAAATCCCTTATTATTTCCTTTACAGTACAATCTAAGTTACATCATATAACCTTAATGAATGCCCTTAACAATCTGACTCTAAATTACCTTTCAAAACTGTCTGAACTGTGTGTGTGTCTCCTAAAATAACTATGAACTTACATTTCTCTGTTTACAATAATTTCTTTATTCATAATATTCTCTGCTCTTTCTTGAAAGCAACTTAGAAATATAATGACTTTTTTTTTCAAGTACAAGTGTTACTTCTCCAAATTTTTCTAGGTCGAGACATAAGTAACCACTGCCCCCTTATAATCCTATCCCTCATGATGCTCTCTGTCTAAGTACGTATCATGCTGGGCAGCATTGTGAATTTTTCAAGCACAGAACCTTGATATTAGAAAGACTGGTTTGAAATCTTGGCTCAAAAACTTAGTAGGTGCATGATTTTGGTCACAATGATTCATCTAAATACATTGTGCTTTCCTCATCCTAATTAAGAGTTAGTATTTCATAAAGATGTTAAAAATAAATAAGTTGAAGGATATAAAGTACACATTGCATAGTAAGCCCATGATATTGTTTAATATTTTAAAATTTTATGGTAAAGTCAACCTTTTGAGATATATCTTCACTGTATAGTCTATTAAATATAAATTATGTATACACTATATGAATATACATAAAACACTTTTGAACCTATATTTTAAATTTGTTTCATCAGTTAGAAGAAAATAAATTCTGTTGTACTAAGGTCTTCTTCAATCACCAAGATATGATCTGTTTTTCAATACTGGGAGATTTTCTAACAAGTTCATATTCACTCTATTACCTTTCATTTATGTGCACAAATAAATGTCTTTGTTCATTTACTTCCTCTCTTCTAAAATGTTATACCTTTCACTGTCTAGCTTAGATAAAAATATCTTCCACCATCTCTCTATCCTCTATAATAAACTCATATTAATTTGTTTCCATAACATAAAATTCACCACCTTAACCATTTATAAGTATACAATTAAATAGCATTAAGTACTAAGTTGTGTAACAATTACCACTATCTTTTTCAATAACATTTTTATCATCCCAAACAGAAATTCTGTATCCTTTAAGCATTAACTTCCCCTTTTCCCTTCCCTTTAACCCATAGTAACTTCTGTTCTACTTTTTGTCTCTATGAATTTGACTACTCTAAGTACCTCATATAAGTAGAATAATACAGTATTTGTCTTTTTGTGACTGACATTTTACTTTCTATAATGTCCTCAAGGTTTATTCATGTCGTAGCATGTGTCAGAAATTTTCTTCATTTTTAAGGCTGAAAAGTATTCCACTGTTATGTACATACCACATTTTATTTATCCATTTTCAGTCAGTGAACACGTTTTGCTTCCTTCCACTTTTTGACTTTTATGGATAATCTTGTTATGAACACAGGTGTAAAAGTATCTTTCTGTGAGCCACTGTTTTAAAATTTCAGGGTATATACCTGGAAGCAGAACTGCTGGATTATATGGGAATTCTATTTTTAGTTTTTTGAGGACCTTGTACTCTTTTCCATAATGGCTGCACCATTTTACAGTCCCATTAACAGTGCATGAGGACTCCAATTTTTTACAACATCATTAATACTTATTTTTGTTTCTTTGATAATAACCATCCTAATGAGCAGAAAGTAGTATCTCACTGTAACTTTGATTTGTACTTCTCTAATGATTAGTAATATCATTCATTTTTTCTTGTACTTATTGACCATCTGCATATCTTATCTTAATAAATGCCTACTCAAAGTCTTTGCCCATTTTTCAAAAGTTGTGGTGAAAAATACATAATATTTATCATCTTAAACATTATTAAATGTACTGTTCACTAGTGTTAAGTATATTCACATTGTTTTGCAACAGATTTCTAGAAGTTTTTCATCTTGTGACCCTGAAATTCTATACCCACAAAATATTAACTACCCGTCCTTCTTCCTTCATCCCTTGACAACCACATTTCTACTTTCTCTTTTCTATGATTTTTCCTACTTTAGACACTTTTGTAACTGACTTATTTTGCTTAGCATAATATCCTTGAGGATCATTCTTGTGTAACATGTGACCAAATTTCCATTTTTAAAGCAGCATAATATTTTATTGTGTGTATATGTCATATTTTCTATATCCATTCATCTGTTGATGGACATTTGAGTTGCTTCCTCCTCCAGCTTGTTGTGAATAATGCTACCATGAACATGGGTATAGAGATATTTTTTCAGGATACTGCTTTGAATTATTTGGGGGATATACTCAGAAGTAGAGTTGCTGGATCATCTTGCAATTCTATTTTCTTTTTTTTTTTTGAGGAAACTCCATATTGTTTTCCATATCACCTCTACCATTTTACACTTCTACCAACAGTGCACAAGGGTTCCAACTTCTCTGAATCCTCAGCACATTATTTTCTGTTTTTTTATTTTGATAATGGCCATCCAAATGAGTCTAATATCTCATTGTGGTTTTGATTTATATTTTACCTATGATTAGTAATGTTGAACATATTTTCATGGGCTTATAGGTCATTTGTGTATATTCTTTGGAGAAATGTGTATTCAAGCCCTATGCCCTTTTTTTTTTTTTTTTTTTGTGGTACGCAGGCCTCTCACTGCTGTGGCCTCTACCATTGCAGAGCACAGGCTCCGGACGCATAGGCTCAGAGGCCATGACTCACGGGTCTAGCCACCCCACGGCATGTGTGATCTTCCTGGACCGGGGCACGAACCCGTGTCCCCTGAATCGGCAGGCGGACTCTCAACCACTGTGCCACCAGGGAAGGCCCCTATGTCCATTTTTAAGTGAGTTAATTGGTCATTGTTGTCAAGGTGTAGAGATTTCTTATGTAAGTTATTTTTTTAATTAATTAATTTATTTTTTGGTCTTTGTTGCTGTGCACGGGCTTTCTCTAGTTGTGGCGAGCATGGGTTATTCTTTGTTATGGTGCACTGGCTTCTCATTGCCGTGACTTCTCTTGTTGCAGAGCACAGACTCTAGGCACTCGGGCTTCAGTAGTTGCAGTACACAGGCTCAGTAGTTGTGATGCATGGGCGTAGTTGCTCCATGGCATATGTGATCTTCCTGGACCAAGGATCTAACCTGTGCCCCTGAATTGATGGGCAGATTCTTAACTACTGTGCCACCAGGGAAGTCCTCTTATATAATTTGGATATTAATCCCTTAACATCTATATGATTGGCAATTATTTCATCCCATTCTGTAGGTAACTTTACCACTCTGTTAGTTCTTTCCTTTGACACAAAGTAGTTTTTAAGTTTGATGTAGTCCCACTTGTTTATTTTTTATTTTGTTGCCTCTGCCTTTTGTGTCATAACCAAGAAATCATTGGCAAATCCAATGTCCTAAAGTTTTTTCCTATATATTTTCTGGGAGTTTTAAAGTTTTGGGTCTTACATTTATATCTTTGATCCATTTTGAGATAATATTGTATATGGTATGAGGTAAGGGTTCTAATTTATTATTTTGGATGTGGATATTTAGTTTTTCTAACACCATTTTTTGAAGAACAGTCCTCTTCCCATTGATTCGTCTTGGTACCCTTTTCAAAAATCATTTGACCTTATATGCAAGGATTTATTTCTGGGCTGTCACTTCTGTTCAGTGTGTCTGTATATCTGTCTTTATGCCTCTACAACATAGTCTTACTTATTGTTGCTTTGTAATATGTTTGAAATCAGAAAGTGAAAGTCCTTCAGCTTTGTTCTTTTTCAAGATTGTTATGGATATTCAGGGTCCCTTGATATTCCATATAAATTTTAGGATGTTTTATTCTATTAAAAAAAACTCCGGGGCTTCCCTGGTGGTGCAGTGGTTGAGAGTCCACCTGCCGATGCAGGGGACACGGGTTCGTGCCCTAGTCCAGGAGGATCCCACATGCTGTGAAACGGTTAGGTCTGTGAGCCATGGCCGCTGAGCCTGCGCGTCCAGGGCCTGTGCTCCACGACGGGAGAGACCACAACAGTAAGAGGCCCATGTACTGAAAAAAAAAAAAAGTCAATAGAATTTTGATAAGGGCTGCATGGAATCTGCAGATCACTTCAAGTAGTATGGAATTTTAAGAATTTAAATCTTCCAATCCATGAGCATGGAATGTCTTTGTGCTTATTTGTATTTTATTTGGTTTCTTTTAGCAATGTGCTATAATTTTCAGTGTACAGGTCCTTGACATTCTTGGTTAAGCTTATCCCTAAGTATTTTAACCTTTTGATGCTCCAGTAAATGGGATTGCATTCTTAATTTTCTTTTCAGACTGGTCATTGTTAGAGTATAGAATTCCAAATTATTTTTGTGTTAATTTTTATCCTGCAAATTTGTTGTAATTGTTTATTAGTTATAGCAGGGTTTTTTTTGGTGGAATCTTTAGGATTTTATGCATATCAGATTATGTCATCTGCAAATACAGATTATTTTATTTATTTCTTTCCAAAATAGTTGTATTTTATGTCTGTTTCTTATCTAATTGCTGTGTCTAGAACTTCCCTTCCAGTACTATGTTAAATAGCAATAATGAGAGTGGGCATTTTTGCCTGGTTCCTGATTCTACTGTCTTTCACCATTCTGTATGGTATTAGCTGTGGGCTTTTAGAATATGGTTTGTAGTATGTTGAAGTATTTTCCTTCTATTCTTAGTGTGTTGAATGTTTTTAACAAAAAAGGGGCATTGAATTTTGTCAAATGCTTTTTCTGCATCAGTTGAGAGGATCTTGTGGGTTTTGCCCTTCAATTTCTATTGTGGTATATTACATGTGTTGAATCATCCTTGCATTCTGTAAATAAATCCTACTTGATCAGGTATTGATAATACTTTTAATATCCTGTTTAAATCAGTTTGCTAGTGTTTTGCATTGAGAATTTTTGCATCCATGTTCATAAGGCATACTGGTCTCTAGTTTTCTTATCTGCTAGTTTTATATCTGTCTTTGGTATCCAAATAATGCTAGTCTCATACAATAATTTATAGGAAAAATTTGAGGAGGACTTTTATTAATTCTTCCTTGAATGTTTGTGGTACTTGGCTTTTCTTTGTTGGGAAGTTTTTCATCACCATTCCAATCTCCTTAATATTTATAACTCCATTCAGATATTTTGTGTATTAATGATTCAGTTTTGGTAGGTTGTATGTTTCTATGAATTCATCTATTTTTTCTTGGTTATCCAGTTTTTGATGTATAATTGTTCATAACAGTCTTTTGTAATTATTTTTATTTTTGTTACATTGGTGTAATATCTCTTTTTTCTATTTGAATTTTGCATTTTGAGTCATCTCTTTCTTTAGTGTAGCTAAGACTGTCAGTTTTATTAATCTTTAAAAAAACAGCTTTTAACTTTTTGATTTTTTTTCTCTATTCTCTATTTCATTTTTTTCTCTCTCTCTCTCTCTCAGTCTCTCTCTAATATTTGTTATTTCCTTCCTTCTGTTATCTGTTGGTTTAGTTTGTTCTTTTCTCTAGTTACTTAAGATGTAGTTTAAGTTGTTGATTTGAGATCTTTTTTTCTTTTTAAATATAAGGTTTTGCCACCATAAACTTTCCCCTTATTGCCACCTTCATAGTACTTCATGTTTTGTTATGTTTTTTTTTTTTCACTTGTCTCCAGATATTTTCTAAGTTTATTTTTGATTCCCCTTTTGACCCAGTGGCTATTTCAGAGTGCAGTGTTTAAATACCACATATTTGTGAAATTCCCATTTTCTTCCTGCTATTGATTTCTAGGTGTTTTGGGTTTTTTTTTTTTTCCATTGTGGTCAGAGAAGATATTCTGTATGATTTCAATTTTCTTAAATTTCTAAGATTTGTTTTGTGGCCTAACATGTTGTCTATCTTAGAGATGTTCCATGTGTACTTCAGAAGAATGTGTACTCTGCTGTTGTTGAGGGAGTGCTCTGTATATGTCCGTTAGGTCCAATTGCTCTATAGTGTTGTTCATGTCCTTGTTTAATGATTTTCTGTTTGATTGTACTACTCATAACTAAAATTGGATTATTGAAACCTTCTGCTATTTTTGTGTTTCTGTCTATTCTTTAAGTTCTGTCAGCATGTACTTCATATATTTGGGAGCTCTACTCATGCATATATATTTTAAATTGATATATCTTTCTGGTGAATTTACCCATTTATCTCTATATAATGTCTTTCTTTTTCTCATGTGACAGATTTTGTCATAACGTTATTTGGTCTGGTATAATTATGGCTATCATTGCTTTTGTGAGATTTCCATTTGTATGGAATATCTTTTTCCACCCTTTTACTTTTAGCCTCTGTGTGTCCTTATATGAAAAAATGATTCTCTTACAGACAGCATAGAGTAGGACCTTTTCTTTTTTTTTTGATCCAGTCAACCAATCTATGTCCTAAAATTGGTGCCTTTAATCATTTACATTCAAAGTAATTACTGATAGTAAAGGACTTATTATTGAAATTTTGTAAATTTTTTTCTGTATGTTTTGAAGCTTTTTTGTCTATCCATTTTTTCCTTGCTGCTTTATTCATTTAATTTATTTTTTGTAGTGACCTCTTTTGATTTCCTTTTAATTTCCCTTTGTGTGTATTCTATAGATGTTTTATTTGTAGTTACCATTGCATCACATAAAATGTCTTAAATTTGCAACAATTTTAAGTTGATAATAACTTTATTCACATATTAAAAGTTCTACTTTTTACATCTCTGCCTTACCTCATTTTTGTAATTGATGACATAAATTACCTCTTTTTATATTGCACATTCACAAACATAGATTTATAATTACTTTTTATGCTTTTGATTTTAGAATTCTATACCAGATTTAAAAGTGATTTACACACCTACATTACAATAATACAGGATTATATATTTGCTTATATGTTTATCTGGGAGTTTTATATTTTTGTATGGCATTGTATTGCTGTTTATTGTCCTTTGTCTTCAACTTGAAGAAATCATTTTAGCATTTCTTGGAGGTTAGTTTCTAGTGATGATAAAATTTCTCAGCTTTTACATATTTGTGGAATTCTTAATTTCTCCTTCATTATTGGAAGATGCTTTTGCCAGATATAGTATTCTTAGCTGGCATTTTTTTTTTCTTTCAGCACTTTGAATATATCACCCCACTCCCTTCTAGCCTGTTTCTGCAGATAAACCTGCTGAGAATCTAATAGATGCTCTCTTGTACATGACAAGTTGCTTTTCTCTTGCTGCCTTCAAGATTCTCTCTTTTTCTGTGACTTTTGTCAATTTGATTATAATTTGTCTTGATGTAGGTTTCTTTATCCAAGTTTGAGTTCCTTGGGCTTCATGAATTTGTGTGTCCATTTCTTTTCTTAGATTTGGGAAGTTATTGGTGATTATATCTTTAAGTAGGTTATCTACCCCTTTATTTCTTTTTCTTCTGGGACTCTCATAATTTGTATGCTCTTCTTGATGATGTCCCATTAGTCCCTTAACCTATTTTCATTTTCTTTCACTTTTTATTTTTCAACCAATGCCTCTGCAATTTCAAAAATTCTGCCTATAAATTTGCTGTTTCTTTTTTCTACTTGGTCAGGTCTCCTGTTGAGCTCCTCTAGTGAATTTTTCAATTCAGTTATTGTATTTTTCTGTTCCAAAATGTCTGCTTGGTTCTTCATATTTTCTATTTCTTTGTTGATATTTTAATTTTGCTTATACATTGTTTGCCTGATTTCACTTAGGTGTCTATCTGTGCTCTCTTTTAATTTATTGAACATCCTTTTGATGACAATTTTGAATTTCTTATTTGACAATTCATGCACTTCATTTCTTTATAATCAGTATCTAGACATTTAATTTGTTCCTTAAAATACACTTCTTGTTTCTTTGTATGACTTGTTACTTTTTCATTTTAAGGATTTCGGCATTTGAGGAATCTGCTAATTATCACATATTTTGCAGTCTGGTTTCATACAGTGAGGACTTTCTCTTCTCATTCATATCAGTAATATGTTGGCATTTCTGGATGTTTTGCTTTTCCATATAATCTTTAGAATTAGTCAAAATCCATAAAATAACTTTGTGTGATTTTTGTCAGGGATTTCTTTGAGTCTACAAATCAAGTTAGAGAGGAGTGACATTTCAACAATATTGAGTCTTTCTATTAATAAAAAGAAAATATCTCTTGATTTATTTATATATTCTTTGATCTCTTCCATCATAGCTTTGTTATTTTCCTCATTTAGATTCATTACAAATTTTGTTGAATTTATACCTAAGTATTCTTTTATTTTGGTGCTAATGTAATTGGTATTATGTTTTAAAATTCAAATTCCAATTGCTCATTGCTGGTATAGAAGACAGCAATTGACTTTGGTATATTAACATATATACCAAACAATCAATTATTAATTCCAGAGTTTGTTATTGATTCACTGAGCTTTTCTTCCTAGATAATTATGTTATCTATGAACAAAGAGAGTTTTCTTTCTTCTCTCTGCATTTGTATACATTTAATTTCCTTTTCACATCTTATAGCATTAGCTAAGACATCTAGTACAGATGGTCTGCCTCCAGGAATTCATCAGTTACTGTGTCACTGAAGGCTACTGAAATTATCAGCTTCTGCTTCAGATAAGTTGATCTTTTTTTTTTCTTTTCTCCCCTTCATTTTCAGAGTGATAGTTTGTTTTGTGACCAAGACAACCTTAATGTTCCCCTGAGCTTGACTAAATTTTAGACAGGTTTCTCCCAGATTATAAGCCTTTGACCTCACTGAGTAAACCCTCCCCTAATATCCTGCAGTACTTTCCATTAGTTCATCCCAGTGCTTAAAGATCTTCCTGCTTATTGTGTCAGTGGAGTTGAATTTAATCTCTCTCCCCTATTTTAATTATCCTGAAGAAAATCTTCCTTCTCTATTAAATTTTGTCCAGTAGAATTTTTGTTTTAAAACCAGTGATCTAATTCTCTAATAAATCTAAGAAAAATCATTGGCTTTCAACTGTTTAATACTTTTCTTGCTGTGAAGGCAGGACTGATGACTTGGAAACTTTTTATATGTTGGAGTAGAAACAGGAAGTCTAGAAGGAACAGTCTTTAATTACAAACTTTCTGAGCATCAAGCAACTGAGGCAATAATTTGTGTGTCTTTCTTGAAGGGTAGTCTGAATATACTCAAGTGGTAATAGTGATCAGAAAAAAGTCTAGGAAATGTGTTTGGGCCTTAGGAGTTATCTGGATCAAGCTCAGTTAAGCCTCGATTCTATGCCAATAGAGCAAATGGAGAGTGACTGTCATTTAAGGATATTAATATAAATTTGGCCTAACTTGTACTTTTAGGCTATGAAACCCGTAGATTGTTGACAGTTTTGCATTCATATTTTCTTGCATCTTATTCAACATGGCACAAGGACCAGCTTTTGTTGCCTTTGCTATCCACTTACATGCCTTAAATAAGTTCACTGGATTTATTGGATCATAGTTAGTTCAAAGTTCATTAATGTTTACAACTTTTATAAAAGCTTAAAGGTATCCTGGAAATGATAATAGTTATTCAACAAAACATTAATATTTAGTTTAACACTGAACAATTAAAATAACATTTG
Organism: Mesoplodon bidens; assembly: GCF_964165515.1. NCBI lineage: Eukaryota > Metazoa > Chordata > Mammalia > Artiodactyla > Ziphiidae > Mesoplodon > Mesoplodon bidens. The sequence goes on along the minus strand of NC_138174.1, from coordinate 36,534,462 downwards.
TTTTTATTTTAATTATATTGACCCCCAAAATCTATTCCATTATTTTACAATATAATAATTTTTGTTGTGCCACTAATTATATCACAAACTGTCATATTTTTACTGAATTTAATGGTTATTTCTATAATATTTTCTTATTTAGTATGTTTCTTATTTAGTTTCAGTATCACATGAAAAATCATACATTTAATATTTTTTAGTATTTATGTAAAGAGCTCTACATCTATTAGTAAAATTGTATTTATATTTTTATGTACATATTAATTTAAAGAACATTCTTAAAACTTTCTTATTTTAAAATGTATGCTCTCCTTTTGATAGAATGTTGGGTCATATTCCTTTTGCATTTTAAGATATTTTAAGAATATTTAAAAGGGATATAACATTAAAAATAATCTCCTATAGTCATATATTTTCATTTTGTTTTGAGTATTCTTGGTAAACAGCCTCAATTATCCTTTTAGCAGAATTTTTAAAGTAGTTTTTACTGTAACCATAGCTAACAAAATAAAGTATGTACAATTTAATTATGAGTTAATGAAAGCAACATATTCACCATCAGTCTTCAGTAATTATTAAAATAAAAAGATCTTTGTCTTTGGTTAACTAATCTGTACAGTTTGAACAATTTAATGTTTACTTCAATGAAATTCTGGCCCTGAAAATTTGTGAAAACAATTTCAATAATCATGACCAGATTTTGATATACATGTTTTCATTGGAAGTAAACCAGATAATAATATTACAAATTTCTACTATCAATATCAGATAGTTTTCATGACTTTTGATGTCTTTGGCCAATAAATAATTATGATCTTAAGTAAACTTCTTCCCAACTAAATTTTGGGGATTGGGTAAGTGATTAAGCAATCTTAAAACACTTTATAAATGTAAGAATTTACAAAGAAACTTTCTGAAATGCTGTCCTCCATATCACTTCTTAATGAAGCTCATTTTTGCATCTATGTGATACCCTTGTATATGTCTTCTTATCTTTTTTAGGAAGTGTACTTTTAACTGGGGAACCTGTTAATCATATTGAAAGCCAATAATCAGTTCCTTATTTCTGGATGACAGTTACTCTATTTTTTTCACAAATCTGAAAAAATGACTAGAATAAATTTTGACCTACTTCTTTTAACAGACTTTGTGTCATGGATATTGCATTCATGTATAGGAGAGCAAGTTTTAAAATCTCTTTCACATATTCTAATAAATAAATCTGTATTCTATGATAAATCTTTATTTTTTACCTTTATATTAATATCCTATATTGAACACCATGAGATAACCTTTAATGAAATTAAGTTGACAGTTGCTAATAACATCAAAAAGTAATTGTTATATGATGTAATTGCCTTGTCAATATTGCTATCTGAAGTTCAGTAGTTTTTATACATTGCACTCTTACTTTGATTTTCTAATATATTGCTTTGAACTCTAAGAAGTAGCAGCTGAGACAACCATTACTTTTGACTACAAATAGCTTCAGAATTGATGAAACAGCTGATTTAGACAGTAACAGTCAGTACAAAAGCCTCTTTTAAGACATCTTGGTAACAAAACTTAGTGACAAGAAATTCATGTGTCTTCCTGCTTATTATAAAACAGAATTCTCCACTGCAATTTAAACTTCCAGAGAAGATAGAATCTAAAATTATACATTGATCTTTGGCATAAACATATTGAGTGTAAAACTAGTGTAAATATAGAGTAAAACTATTTTATATAATAGAATGTGTCCCCAAATATGTTTTGTAAAATTAAACAGTCCGTTCCACTTAGCAATTAAGTAAAAAAGATGAAGACATAGATTCTGAAAGTAAAATGGAAAATTAAAAAAAATGTAAAACAGATATTTATTACCCAGAACTAATACAAGAAGACAAAGAAATGGATGACCAATGTTTTTGCAAAGGAAAAAAATAGCTCTTAAATTAATGCAACTTCACAGGATCCTAATATCCCTAGATAGTGATGTTAATTCACTCTATGGAATACTTATGCTGTAACATTATAATTTGTTTATTGTGGTGATATTTCCAATCAAAACTTTTAATATTTCCCTTAAGTAGTTTTAAGTAAAAGAGGTAGATAAAAATTCTCATTGTTTTAATTTTAATGACAACTAACGTTTTACTTGTTTTCAGTTTGTTATAGACTGAGAGATGGAGCTAATAATGTCTGCAGTGAACTTTTAATTTCAATATTCTTAAGTTAATTTTTTCTTCTTTAAGACACACTGTAGAATAATTCAACTATTTTTTATGATTGAAAATGTTTTTATCAATATAATTATGCTTATATTTGTGTAAGTTTCTGATGTGAGAGAAAGAGATAAAAAGATTATTTTAAAACACTAATAATAATATCAACATTTGAATACAAATCAAAACCAACCTCTGGTTTGATTAATTAATGTTAATATTGTAGTAGCAGTAATAGAATCAGTAGTTGTAGTAGAAGTGTTATAGTTAGCAGTATTAGTTTTCAGAGCAAAAATAATTTAAAAATTATAGTGGTGATAATACAGGATAGTAAATTTTGGCTTATTGAAATTGGAGAAATTACATAATTATTTTTTAAATGATAAAGGATTACATTTAAATTTAAATTTGATAAATACAATTAAACTTATATTTGGAAAATTTCAGAAATTAAAATTTTAAACTTTTATTGGCTTCACAACTTCTTTGTAATTATATTTTCCTATAAATAAGAATAGAAGTCCTGCATTTTATGATAATGCAGATGTGTCTCCAAACCTGGTATCATGGTTGCGTGGTATAAACCAGGCATGGATCCAGTTTTCCTGTTCAACTGCAATATTTTATTCTTTTGTAAACTACTAGACCCTTTGCATATAGTTTAGTTTGAAAAATTGACTGCTAAAATAATTTAATATTGTTGTGTACTCTATTAGAATGTATTACCATATGCTAACACATATATATGGAATCTAAAAAACAAAACAAAAAGTTCTGAAGAACCTAAGGGCAGGACAGGAATAAAGATGCAGACGTAGAGAATGGACTTAAGGACATAGGGAGAGAGAAGGGTAAGCTGGGACAAAGTAAGAGTGACATTGGCATATATACACTACCAAATGTAAAATAGATAGCTAGTGAGAAGCAGCTGCATAGCACAGGGAGATCAGCTGGATGCTTTGTGACCACCTAGATGGATGGGATAGGGAGGGTGAGAGGAAAGCCCAAGAGGGAGGGTATATATGTATATGTATAGCCGATTCACTTTTTTATACAGCAGAAACTAACACAAAAGTGTAAAGCAATTATACTTCAATAAAGGTGTTAAAAAATTAAAAATGAAAATAAATTTAAAAAATAATTTAGTAATATGCCCTGTATCTTATTATGGAGAATAGAAAGAAATATAAGTTTTGAATATAAATTAAGAAAAACAAGAGTGGTTTCAATCTTTTAAAACAATTATTTTAAAATTAATATTTATAAGTTCTTATAAATCTCATATATCCAAAACTGCATGTGGAAAATGAAAATCCAGGAAAACAAAGAACAAGTAATTCTCAGACCTGATCTTCCACCAGTAAATGGGGTTATTTCCTGAATAGCAATTTCTGCATTTAAACATTAATGTGTATGTATCACATAGTAAATGAGAGTCATGAGACATGTACCACAATGTTCATTGCAGCACTATTTACAATACCCAGGACATGGAACCAACCTAAATGTTAATCAACAGATGAATGGATAAAGAAGATGTGACACATATACTTAACTTTTTTTTTTTTTTTTTTTTTTTTTTTTCTGTATGCGGGCCTCTCACTGTTGTGGCCTCTCCCGTTGCGGAGCACAGGCTCCGGACGCGCAGGCCCAACGGCCATGGCTCACGGGCCCAACCGCTCCGCGGCATGTGGGATCCTCCCAGACCGGGGCACGAACCCGTGTCCCCTGCATCGGCAGGCGGACTCTCAACCACTGCGCCACCAGGGAAGCCCTCTACTTAACTTTTTTATTCCTGGTGGTGTATCCCTTTTGTTTTTCTTCTTGCTACATACTAAACATTTGTTGTTTTATGGTTTTGTTTTTAGCAAAAACATTGTCTTTTTAATTAATTCTACTGTCTTCTTGGGTTCCCATTTCATTAATACCTGCATTTATCTTCATTTGTTAATTTCTTATAACTTATTTGATTATATTTATTTCCTCCAGGTATATATTTATTTTCTTTCCACTTTGGGATATATATATATATACAAAAGAATTGATATCAGAGTCTTGAAGAGATATCTGCATATACATGTTCATTGCAACATTTGTTCACAATAGTGAAAACATGGAAACAACCTAAATGCCCTTGGATGGATGAATAGATAAAGACAATGTGGTATATATGTAAAATGGAATATTACTGAGCCTTAAAAAAGAAGAAAGTCCGGCCATTTGCAACAACATGGATGAACATGGAAATCTTGCCATGGACAACATGGAAACATTAAGGATATTATGTTAAGTAAAATAAACCAGTCACAGAATGGAAAATACTTCATGATTCCATGTACATGAGATATCTAAAATAGCTTTTAGAAGCAGAAAATCAATAGTGTTTACCAGTGGCTGAGAAGTGGGGAATATGGGGAGTTGTTATTCAATGGATATAAAGTTTCAGTTATGCTAGATGAATAATTTCTAAAGATGCTATATTCCTTCACTTCAAAATATATGGTGTCATTACATTTCATTGACTCACTACATTTTATTATCCCATTTTAAATATTGTACCCCCAGATTGCTAAAAATTTCCTGTAATCTCATACCTCAAACACAGCAATAGATATTTTATTTTTCCTTCTCTTTATGGTTAGAATTATATTTTTACTCTTTCATAAGAAGCATAACCTCTAACAGGCAGAGCCCTAAAACTCTAGGGGAAATTAGTAAATACTCTATGTATCAAATAGAAGCAAGGATGTTTATTGAGAAGGCACATAAAACATAAAACAATGGGAGGTTACCCATCAAATATAGTGGGAGAATATTTTACCTCAGAATATAACATTAATTTTTAGTCACATTGTTTTAAAATTAGCTATTTGCATATTATTAACCAAAATGCATAACTTGATCATTGAGTCATTGATCAATGATCATTGATCATTTAGCTTTATAGTGCCTCAATAAATGGCTTTATTTTTTATTATGGTAGAGAATAACTAAAGAGACAAAATTATTTATATATGGAAATCACTGTACCAATGAAGAAATAAGAAATATTTCAATAGGTGGGGTATCAGAAGTATCCCAAATGTGCATTAAAGTAAAAACTTCTAAAAACCAGCAGCTACATTTATTATTAAGATTTCTAGAGTGATTCAAGGCAATAATAATGATTGACAATGGACATGAATTTGTACTGCTCTAAGATAACCAAAATATTGAATAGGTTCTGAATCTTTCTTTACATTTGGATTCAGTATTCATTGATTCTTTCATGTATACCTTTGCTTATTGAGCCAATATTAATTAAAACTTTATAATGTTTTAAGTTTTGTTTTACATGATTGTGACAGAACAATGAACAAAACTGAGTAATCACCTTCCCTCAGGGGTTTACATTAAATAGAAAAGCAGGCGAGAAACCAAAACAGAATATATAATACAATGCTATGTAAATAAATGCAGGAAACACAGTAAAGCATGTCAAAGATAGAGAACAGATGTCAGCTATCATGATCCACCAGCTAGCTGCCTATTGTTGTAAATAATATTTTATTGTAACACAGAAACACCTATTTATTTTCATATTATCTATGATTGTTTTCATGCTGCAATGACAAATCTTAAATAGTTGTGACAGATATCTTATGGCTATTAGAGCTTCACATATTTACTTTACTATCTGGACTCTACCTGGTGTAGAGTATGGCATTTGGATATTGTAACTAGGGAAGGCTTCTCTATGGAGAGAACCTTCAGTTTTATGAATAATTTGAAGGAGAAGGTTATGAAAATAATGGAAAGAAGAAGATTCTAGGCATAATTTAAAGCTTTGGACAGGGGAATGTTTGATGTATTGTTAAAAGTGCATAGTAACAATTTTAGCTGGAATAGAGTGAGCAAAAGAGCACTAATAGGACACATGTTGGGGAAGAAGTCAGGTATGTTATCTTGAAGAACTTTGTAAAGCAAGTAAGTTTTTTGCATTTTTATCTAAATATTTTTGAGAATACTCTGAAGGGATTTTAGTGGAGAGGGATCTTATTGGTAGGTTTGCTTTTATTGAAGAATATATAATGGAATGCTGGAGCCAAGAATGAAAAATGAGAAATTGATTGAATGAATACAATAATCATGGCTTGCACGTAAGAATAATTTTTGAAATGATGAGAAATCTGACAAGATATAATTTAAAAATAGTTAACCAGAATTTCAAATGCATTGGCTATGGTGTAGATGAAAAAATAGTCAGTGGTAACTGCATATGGAAGAGATGGAGCTTACTTGAACAATTATGTAAAGCCATTTTTTGATACTGTGACTTGTGAGAAAGGAGCTAATGGGTGGGAAGAAATAAGACAATGTTCTTGAAAACATTCAGTTGGATTTACTTAATTAGACAAAGAAGTGGAGATATCCATCTTTCTAATAGATATGAGAGTCTGAAGAGTAGAAATGATATTTTAGATACAGAAATAAATTTAAGGTCATGTACTAGATAGGAAAATCTAGGGAATGACTGTATAAAGAGTCTTGAGATATCCCAGCATTTACAAGTAGGAGAGACACAGAAGGGACCACAACATTGGAAACTAAGAGGGAATGGCAAATAGTGTATTGGGAAATTTTTTTGTGTCCATGAAGTGAAGAAACAATTTCAAGAAGAAAGTGTATAAACTCTGTATAATGATCCTGCTAGTGAATGCAGTTGATTCAACACAGATTGAAAGTTGAGTTGACCATTTAATTCTGTGATCATAAATTTAAAGTGAAATCAGTAAGGACTTTTTTTTTTTTATTTTTCTCCAGCCCTGTCTCACTGGTTAGGTGTAGACATATGGTCTCAAAAAATGGTTTTAAATAAAGTTAGGATTTTTTCAGTGAGTAAAATGAGATAAAGTGCAAGAGAACTGAGTATATGTAAAAGGGAGAGACCCAGAACAATGTATCATAGCATCTAAGTTCAATTGAAAATAAAGTTAACAATACTGTATTTTGTACATAAAAATTGGTTAAGAGGTGGATCTTATATTAAGTGTTCTTACTACAATTTTTTACAAAATGGAATTTAGGACATGAGAAGTATGTCAAATGGACTGAGCAAGCTTGAAAAATAAATGAGATAGTTAAATAAAAGTCATTACACCACGGAGACGGGCGTGGGACGCTGGGGCTGCTGCTGCCGCCACCACGAGGCCTGTGTGCGAGCGCAAGTCACTGTCCACGCCCCACTTCCGAGGAGCCTGTGCAGCCCGCCACTGCCGGGGTCCCGGGATCCATGGACGGCTTCCCCAGGAAAGTGCAAGGAGCGCCTCAGGCTGGTGCAATGTCACACTGGCCGCTGCTGCCGCAGGCTTGCCCCGCCTCCATGCCCCTCCCTCTCCCCCGGCCTGAGTGAGCCAGAGCCCCCGAATCAGCGGCTCCTTTAAACCCAACATGTCTGAGGAAGAACAGATGCCCTCAGGCAACCCACACGCAGAGGCGGGACCAACTCCAAAGCTGAGACCCGGGAGCTGTGAGAACGAAGAAGAGACAGGGAAATCTCTCTGTGCAGACTCAGAAGCAGCGGATTAAAGCTCCACAATCAACTTGATGTACCCTGCATCTGTGGAATACATGAATAGACAACGAATCATACCAAATTGAGGAGGTGGACTTTGAGGACAAGATTTAAGATTTTTTTCCCCTTTTCCCCTTTTCCTCTTTTTACAATGAATTATGCCAAATTGAGGAGGTGGATTTAGAGAGCAAGATTTAAGACTTTTTCCCCTTTTCCTCTTTTTACAACGAATTATGCCAAATTGAGGAGGTGGACATTGAGAGCAAGATTTACGATTTTTCCCCTTGTTCTCTTTTTGTGAATGTGTATGTGTATGCTTCTGTGTCAGATTTTCCCTGTATAGATTTCCTTCCACCATTTCTCCCAGGGTTCTATCCGTCCGTTTTTTTTTAATTAATTACTTTTTATTTTAATAATGTTACTATATTTTATCATACTTTATTCTATTTTACTTTATCTTCTCTCTTTCTTTTTTCCTACCTTCCCTTCATGCCTCCCTCCCTCTGCCACTCCTTTCTTTCTTTCTTTCTTTCCCTCCTCCGTCCCTCCTGTCTTTCTTTCTTTCTTTCTTTCCTTCTTTCTTTCTTTCTTTCTTTCTTTCTTTCTTTCTTTCTTTCTTTCCTCCCTCCCTCTCTTCTTTCTTCCCTCCTTCCATTCTTTCTTTCTTTCTTTCTTTCTTTTATCCTTCCTTCCTTTCTCCCTCCCTCCCTCTTTTCTTTCTATCTTCCCTCCTTCCTTCCTTTCTTTCCCTCTTTCTTTCTTTCTTTCTCTCTTTCTTTCTTCTATGAACACTTTATTTCTACTTTTTCTCCCTTTTATTCTGAGCCAGGTAGATGAAACGCTCTTGGTGCTGCAGCCAGGAGTCAGTGCTGTGCCTCTGAAGTGGGACAGCAAACTTCAGGACACGGGTCCACAAGAGATCTCCCAACTCCACATAATATCAAGTGGCAAAAATCTGCCAGAGATCTCCATCTCAACACCAGCACCCAGCTTCACTCAGTGACCAGCAGACTACAGTGCCGGTCACCCTATGCCAAGCAACTAGCAAGACAGGAAAACAACCCCACCCATTAGGAGAGAGGCTGCCTAAAAACATAATAAGGCCACAGGCACCCCAAAACACACCACAAGATGTGGACCTGTCCACCAGAAAGACAAGATCGAGCCTCATCCACCAGAACACAGGCACTAGTCCCCTCCACCAGGAAGCCTACACAGCCCACTGAAACAACCTTAGCCACAGGGGACAGACACGAAAAACAATGGGAACTACGAATCTGCAGCCTGCAAAAAGGAGAACCCAAACACAGTAACATAAGCAAAATGAGAAGACAGAAAAACACACAGCAGGTGAAGGAGGAAGATAAAAACACACCAGACCTAACAAATGAAGAGGAAATAGGCAGTCTACCTGAAAAAGAATTCAGAATAATGATAGTAAAGATGATCCAAAATCTTGGAAATAGAATAGACAAAATGCAAGAAACAGTTAACAAGGACCTAGAAGAACTAAAGTTGAATCAAGCATAAATTATAAACACAACAGATGAAATGAAAAATACACTAGAAGGGATCAATAGCAGAATAACTGAGGCAGAAGAATGGATAAGTGAGGTGGAAGATAAAATAGTGGAAATAACTGATGCAGAGCAGAATAAAGAAAAAAGAATGAAAAGAACAGAGGACAATCTCAGAGACCTATGGGACAACATTAAATGCACCAACATTCGAATTATAGGGGTTCCAGAAGAAGAAGAAAAAAAGAAAGGGACTGAGAAAATATTTGAAGAGATTATAGTTGAAAACTTTCCTAATATGGGAAAGGAAATAGTTAATCAAGTCCAGGAGACACAGACCGTCCCATACAGAATAAATCCAAGGAGAAATGCCCCAAGACACATATTAATCAAACTGTCAAAGATTAAACACAAATAAATCATATTAAAAGCAGCAAGAGAAAAACTATAAATAACACACAAGGGAATCCCCATCAGGTTAACAGCTGATCTCTCAGCAGAAACTCTACAAGCCAGAAGGGAGTGGCAGGACATATTTAAAGTAATGAAGGAGAAAAACCTGCAACCAAGATTACTCTACCCAGCAAGGATCTCATTCAGATTTGATGGAGAAATTAAAACGTTTACAGACAAGCAAAAGCTGAGAGAGTTCAGCACCACCAAACCAGCTTTACAACAAATGTTAAAGGAACTTCTCTAGGCAAGAAACACAACAGAAGGAAAAGACCTACAATAACAATCCCAAAACAATTAAGGAAATGGGAATAGGAACATACATATCAATAATTACCTTAAATGTAAATGGACTAAATGATCCCACCAAAAGACACTGATTGGCTGAATGGATACAAAAACAAGACCCATATATATGCTGTCTACAAGAGACCCACTTCAGACCTAGAGACACATACAGATTGAAAGTAAGGGGATGGAAAAGGATATTCCATGCAAATGGAAATCAAAAGAAAGCTGGAGTAACAATTCTTATATCAGACAAAATAGACTTTAAAATAAAGACTATTAGAAGAGACAAAAAGGACACTACATAATGATCAACGGATTGATCCACGAAGAAGATATAACAATTGTAAATATTTATGCACCCAATATAGGAGCACCTCAATATATAAGGCAAATACTAACAGCCATAAAAGGGGAAATCGACAGTAACACACTCATAGTAGGGGACTTCAACACCCCACTTTCACCCATGGACAGATCATCAAAAATGAAAATAAATAAGGAAACACAAGCTTTAAATGATACATTAAACAAGATGGATTTAATTGATATTTATAGGACATTCCATCCAAAAACAACAGAATACACATTTTTCTCAAGTGCTCATGGAACATTCTCCAGGATAGATCATATCTTGGGTCACAAATCAAGCCTTGGTAAATTTAAGAAAATTGAAATTTTATCAAGTATCTTTTCCGACCACAATGTTATGAGACTAGACATCAATGACAGGAAAAGATCTGTAAAAAATACAAACACATGGAGGCTAAACAATACACTACTCAATAACGAATGATCACTAAAGAAATCAAAGAGGAAATAAAAAACTACTTAGAAACAAATGACAATGGAGACACGACGATCCAAAACCTATGGGACTCAGCAAAAGCAGTTCTAAGGGGGAAGTTTATAGCAATACAATCCCACCTTAAGAAAAAGGAAACATCTCAAGTAAACAAACTGACCCTGCACCTAAAGCAATTAGAGAAAGAAGAACAAAAAAAAAAAAAACCAAAGTTAGCAGAACGAAAGAAATCATAAAGATCAGATCAGAAATAAATGAAAAAGAAATGAAGGAAATGATAACAAAGATCAATAAAACTAAAAGCTGTTTTTTTTGTGAAAATAAACAAAATTGATAAAACATTAGCCAGACACATAAAGAAAAAAAGGCAGAAGACTCAAATCAATAGAATTAAAAATGAAAAAGGAGAAGTAACAACTGACACTGCAGAAATACAAAAGATCATGAGAGATTACTATAAGCAACTCTATGCCAATAAAATGGACAACCTGGAAGAAATGGACAAATTCTTAGAAATGCACAACCTCCAAAGACTGACTCAGGAAGAAATAGAAAATATGAATAGACCAATCACAAGCACTGAAATTGAAACTGTGATTAAAAATCTTCCAACAAACAAAGCCCAGGATCAGATGGCTTCACAGGCGAATTCTCTCAAACATTTAGAGAAGAGCTAACACCTACCTTTCTCAAACTCTTCCAAAATATAGCAGAGGGAGGAGCACTCCCAAACTCATTCTACGAGGCCACCATCACCTTGATACCAAAGCCAGGCAAGGATGTCACAAGGAAAGAAATCTACAGGCCAATATCACTGATGAACATAGATGCAAAAGTCCTCAACAAAATACTAGCAAATAGAATCCAACAGCACATTAAAACGATCATACACCATGATCAAGTGGGGTTGATTCCAGGAATGCAAGGATTCTTCAATATACACAAATCAATCAATGTGATACATCATATTAAGAAATTGAAGGAGAAAAACCATATGACCATCTCAATAGATGCAGAGAAACCTTTCGACAAAATTCAACACCCAATTATATTAAAAACCTTGCAGAAAGTAGGCATAGAGGGAACTTTCCTCAACATAATAAAGGCCATATATGACAAACCCACAGCCAACATCGTCCTCAATGGTGAAAAACAGAAAACATTTCCACTAAGATCAGGAAGAAGACAAGGCTGCCCACTCTCACCACTCTTATTCAACCTAGTTTTGGAAGTTTTAGCCACAGCAATCAGAGAAGAAAAGGAAATAAAAGGAATCCAAATTGGAAAAGAAGAAGGAAAGCTGTCACTGTTTGCAGATGACATGATACTATACATAGAGAATCCTAAAGATGCTACCAGAAAACTAATAGAACTAATCAATGAATTTGGTAAAGTAGCAGGATACAAAATTAACGCACAGAAATCTCTGGCATTCCTGTACACTAATGATGAAATATCTGAAATTGAAATCAAGGAAACAGTCCCATTTACCATTGCAACAAAACGAAAAAAATATCCAGGAATAAACCTACCTAAGGAGATAAAAGACCAATACGCAGAAAATTATAAGACACTGCTGAAAGAAATTAAAGATGATACAAATAGATGGAGAGATATACCATGTTCCTGGATTGGAAGAATCAATATTGTGAAAATGACTCTACTACCCAAAGCAATCTACAGATTCAATGCAATCCCTATCAAACTACCACTGGCATTTTTCACAGAACTAGAACAAAAAATTTCAAAATTTGTTTGGAAAAACAAAAGAGCCTGAATAGCCTAAGCAATCTTGAGAATGAAAAACGGAGCTGGAGGAATCAGGCTCCCTGACTTCAGACTATACTATAAAGCTACAGTAATCAAGACAGTGTGGTACTGGCACAAAAACAGAAAGATAGATCAATGGAACAGGATAGAAAGCCCAGAGATAAACCCACACACATATGGTCAACTTATCTTTGATAAAGGAGGCAGGAATGTACAGTGGAGCAAGGACAGCCTCTTCAGTAAGTGGTGCTGGGAAAACTGGACAGCGACATGTAAAAGTATGAGATTAGATCATTCCCTAACACCATACACAAAAATAAGCTCAAAATGGATTAAAAGCCTAAATGTAGGGTCAGAAACTATCAAACTCTTAAGAGGAAAACATAGGCAGAACACTCTATGACATAAATCACAGCAAGATCCTTTTGGACCCACCTCCCAGAGAAATGGAAATAAAAACAAAGATAAACCAATGGGACCTAATGAAACTTCAAAGCTTTTGCACAGCAAAGGAAACCATACACAAGACCAAAAGACAACCCTCAGAATGGGAGAAAATATTTGCAAATGAAGCAACTGACAAAGGACTAATCTCCAAAATTTATAAGCAGCTCATGCAGCTCAATAGCAAAAAAACAAACAACCCAATTCAAAAATGGACAGAAGACTTAAATAGGCATTTCTCCAAAGAAGATATACAGACTGCCAACAAACACATGAAAGTATGCTCAACATTATTAATCATTAGAGAAATGAAAATCAAAACTACAATGAGATATCATCTCACACCAGTCAGAATGGCCATCATCAAGAAATCTAGAAACAATAAATGCTGGAGAGGGTGTGGAGAAAAGGGAACACTCTTGCACTGCTGGTGGGAATGTGAATTGGTACAGCCACTATGGAGAACAGTATGGAGGTTCCTTAAAAAACTACAAATAGAACTACCATATGACCCAGCAATCCCACTACTAGGCATATACCCTGAGAAAACCATAATTCAAAAAGAGACATGTACCAAAATGTTCATTGCAGCTCTATTCACAATAGCCCGGAGCTGGAAACAACCTAAGTGTCCATCATCGGATGAATGGATAAAGAAGATGTGGCACATATATACAATGGAATATTACTCAGCCATAAAAAGAAACGAAACTGAGCTATTTGTAATGAGGTGGATAGACCTAGAGTCTGTCATACAGAGTGAAGTAAGTCAGAAAGAGAAAGACAAATACCGTATGCTAACACATATATATGGAATTAAAAAAAAATGTCATGAAGAACCTAGGGGTAAAACGGGAATAAAGACACAGACCCACTTGAGAATGGACCTGAGGATATGGGGAGGGGGAACGGTAATCTGTGACAAAGCGAAAGAGAGGCATGGACATATATACACTACCAAATGTTAGGTAGATACATAGTGGGAAGCAGCCGCAGAGCACAGGGAGATCAGCTCGGTGCTTTGTGACCGCCTGGAGGGGTGGAATGGAGAGGGTGTGAGGGAGGGAGACGCAAGAGGGAAGGGATGTGGGAATAGATGTATATGTATGACTGATTCACTTTTTTATAAAGCAGCAACTATTTAAAAAAGTAAAATAAAATAAAAAAATAAAGATCATTACATAGAGAATCAGGATATAGTGGTTTTAGAATGAAACATCATAAATTAAGTATATTCATCAATTAATAAATATTTCCTGAGAATAATGATGTCAAAAACTATTCCACATGTTAAAAGTAAAGTAGTGAGCAAACAGAAAAGGAAAATATCCTGTCTGCATGGACTTTTATTGGCTAGACAGATGAAAAACATAATAAATAACAGTGATCTATTTTTGTGTTAAAAAAAACCCTCAAGGATATTAAAATAAAGTGTTTTTATCTTTTAAGTATTTGTAGGTTTTCTGACTCAGATATGCAGTTCTTTCTTAGAATTCCTCATACAGCTGCAGTCAATTTTCTGCTGAGACTGCCATAGTCATCAGAAAGCTTGACTAAGCTGGATATCAAAAGGGGTTCACTTACTTGGTTGGCAGTGAATGTTACTGTGAACTTATATGGAGATGTGGATTGCTGCACATATATCTGTCCACTCCATGTGTTTTGAACACACAGCATGGTAGTTGAATTTTAAGAGGGAGAATGCCAAAAACAAGCATTCCCAAAGAACTAGGTGAAAGCTACAAGATTATTTATGACATAGCCATGGAAATTTCAGAACGTGACTTCTATACATTTAGAATATTGCCTTCTATGAATCAAGAAGTCATTTGCCTGCCAGTTCAAATTTAAGAGATGAGTAATTAGAATCCGCCAATGTTACACTGCATGAATATATGAGGTGAGAAATACCAGTGTGCCATCTTTGGTAAATATAATTTGCCACAGATATTATATCAGAAACTGACAAGTGTAAAGTAGAAATATAAATCAGGGAAGATGAAAAGGAAGAATTCCAGCAGGTTGTAATTTTACATAGGAGGGTTAGGGTAGACCTTACTAGAAGGATGAAATATTAACAAAAGCTTTGTGGCAAAGTATTGCTTAGAAACTAATCTATATGTTCTCCCAGATTGTCCAGGCACCCTTGCAGCCAGACATTGAATTGAAATCACATTCGACACTTCAAATCCTATGCAACTATATGGAAATATGAGATCACTGCTCAAAAGCCACAGATTAACATACTAGAATCAATGTGGCTCTAGTGAAGTAAGTGGGAGAGATAAAATAATACAGTGATGCCAGAGTCGTAACTGGTGGCCTATTTAGTTAGAGTCCTTTAGGTATTGTATGGACTTTTAGATTTTCTTCTCTGAGTTGAGTGTTTTGAACAGAAGACCAATACGGACTAATCTGCCTTATATTTAAATTGGAATATAGCTGTTTTGACAATAATCTACAAAGGACAAGATGAAACCATGGAAACCACTTAATAGATAATTGTAATAATTCAGATAATAGATGGCATACACAAAGTGATATCAGGGGAAGTGATGAGAGGTAATATTTTGACAGAAGAGCCATCAGGCATTCCTGACACATAAAATATGAATGGTAAGAGAGAAAGAAGAAGCAAAGATTGCTCCAATGTTGGGGGCCAGAAGAATAGAAAGAATGGTGTTTCCATTTAAGATATTTTGAGAGAGATTTGGGCATTAGGGCTGGATAATTATTCTGGGAGTAGGTAAGGGACTTGTGATTGAGATGAAAAGGTCAAGGAACTGTGAAGCACTGAAAGACATAGAGTAGACAGGCATAAATCTCTAGGGTGATATCTAAGTGTGCCTGCTTAGTACTTAATATAATTCTAATATTTATGTTAATGTTGAGATGTTAGATATGTGATCCTATGTTTAATTTTATGAAAACTCTTTAACTATATAACTGAAAATATTGTCATATTGATTGTGCCTCAAAATTGCACCAGTTTCCCATAATTTTCTTCAATTTTCATTGTATAAACTCTTGGTAAATGTGATTATATAGTAATTGTAGTTCCATAAGAAATGTGTTTAAAGTTTTCATTAACTTTCGTGACAGATCTTTTATAATGCAATTAATAATGACTTCAATTAACCCACTCCTGCTTTATTACACATAAGTACAATTGTTTTAAGAAGTCAACGAAATCAAAACACATATACTGCTTAATTGCAAATAAATTTGGTCAATAATTAAAATGTAAGATTAAAATTAAATATAAGGTTATTGACATATTAGCTGTCTATTAAGTCTGAAAACACAAGTGTATTCCTAAAGAGAAGTTAAGAATTGGTAGGGGAGCATTCATTAAAGGAATAGCACTTTCATGTGGCTGTAGATTTATTAGGTCTGGGCATGTCTGAGGTGGCTTGTGGTTGGATAATTGCTTAATTTTCACATTCCAGGGGTGTTAGAGGGTACAGCATACTGAATGTGGTCAAAAAGGATAAGTTGACAAACCTCTTCCCTGCCCCAGCCACTATCTGCCTTCCAGTAAGTCTGCCATAAGAAACAAACCAGAAATATCCTCTGCTTTAGTGAATTTACAATTAAGCTCATTGTTTTTATTTAACTTTTAATGGAAATTTAATTCATTTCTAATTTTTAGCTATTATAAATATAATGTAAAATATTATATATATATACTGTGATTTCTGTGGGGTGCTGTCTGTGTCAAGTTGTACATGAGTGTGGGTTGTAGATACTGAGCAATTTACCTCCAAAAAAGAAAGTACCAATAGGATTTTTTTCCAACAATGTAGGAAAATTCTATTCTTTTCACAAGATAGCTAAATTTGGATATTGTCACTTTTTAGTTTCTCCATCTTATCATTTAAAAATGGTATTTATTTTTTTAATTTTCATTCATCTGGGTTGAGAATATTTTCACAAGTATATGCATTGATCATTTCAAACCTTCCTTTAATGTGAAACTCTTTTTTATGATTTTATTAAGATTACTTTTTAATTGACTTTTAACAACTATTAATATCAATATGCATATGTATGAGGAAATTAGGAGATATATCTTGTTTTAAAATATTGAAAGAAGGCCAGGGTGACAGGAACAAAGAAAAGAATGGTGAGAGGTGAAGTTGAAATTCAGATAGAGACCATTTAGAGAGGTTCAATTCTTTATTATAATATAAAATTAAGGCTATTGAAGGATATTAAGCACAGATGAAAAATAATGATATTTAAACTTTGTTAAGATTATTTGTGGTTATTCTGTGAATACTAGATTAGGGGAATTTGGAAAGCATATGAACAGTTAGTCATCTATGGTAAAGGTCTGGGATATAGAATTTGGTATCTTTAGACTAGCATTCTAGTTACTAATGAAGAGATTTAGATGGATTTGAGGGATGGTTAAAAATTAAATTACCAGGCTATGGTGATCTATTGTAAAGTAAATGTGAGGGAGTGGGAAGTATTTCTTAATTTTTGACATTTGCCTGATAGTGACTTTTAAAATGTAGTGAAGCCTGAGGAAAGACAGAAGATAATTAAACTTGAAAATTAAGAATTACCTGTTCCTTCAAATTTTTCTCTAACTCACTTTAAAATTATGTGTCCAATGTGTTATTTTAGGAAGGGACATGACAGATATTTCACTATCTTTATTTCTTCACCATTTCAAGGTTTATATATCTTCTGTATTATCTTCCATTTTACTTAGATATATGATTTTGTCCTTAGCATGATTCATCATTATATAATGCCAAAATTCCAACTTAGAAGTGACAGATTCTCGTATTGGCCAAATATATTCTCATTTTTAATTCAGAAATATGGAAATAAATTAAAGTCAATTGATTATTATTGATACAAAACTTTATTCCAATTGCCTTTCTATATTTTTGAAGGCATATAAATTTTCCTGTCTTTCCTAAGATAATTATACTTTTGGTTGTTTGTCATTTTTAAAAACCAGATCCTGAAATGTTTATTAGATCCAGATTTACAATCCAATTATTGAATGTAATTTTGTTGAGAATGTGTTCCTTGCTTAATGTTCAGCTTATATTAGTTCACAAATTCAAAATTCAAAATTGATAAGGGCATGGTATCAACATCCAAACTACTTTGATCTTCTACCTTTTAGGATACCTACTAGTTATACTTTCATGCAAGCAATCACATTAAAAGAGTCCATTGGTCCATTTTAGTGCTCTGAACAAATCTGTTAGATTGCCACGTGAAATCTTAATACATTCAATGTGGCAACTAATGAAGAAATTAAGGCAAATTCTCAGATGCCCTCTGTCAGCAGGTTTTGTTGTAGGCTTTCTAAAATACTCAGTTCTAAACTAATAATGATGTCAGTAAAACGATGTCATGGAAATATTTGTTTAATGTAGAATGTATATACAATATTTCTATACAAATATAAAAGTGCAGGTTGTTTTTAAAATGTAACTATCTGTAAAATATAACATATCCTGAAGTCTCTCCAAATTTTTAAATAAGTTAAAACAAAATCCCTGTATCAGTGTTAAAATATACTTTAAGGTGAAACTTTAGAGTCTTACAGGATCTTTCAATTAAAGTGAAACCAAATGTATTTAGTAAAAATAGTAAATATGAAGAAATAATATGGATTTAGGTACTAATTATTGAAATTAACTTACATACCATGGGCATTTCTATTTTAAATACACCAGTGCAAAGGAGAATTTGCTCAAGCTATCTATATTAAATGTTTTGGAAATTGACTCACTGCCCTTGATCAAGAAATGCTAAATATAGAAGACTAAATATCACCATACATTGCATATAAAGCCCCTGGTGGTGCTGAACTCTATGACACTAAACTGTAGGTTACTATATTTTACCACTATCTGTGGTATTTTCAGAATGCCTTGGAAGTAAAACATAACATTTTAAGGGAAAAAAATGAATAAATATATTATGCCAGTTCGGATGAGATGACATTTTGAATAACCATTGTGCTTGTCTCCTATTTGTTTTACTGAGATAAATGTGTGTTTGTGTAGCATTTCCAAATACCAGACAATAATTTGACAACTTAAACTGAAATATGATTGAGAAAATCTAGAAGAACTCAATGAAAGCTTGTTGAACATTACACTTTCCTTCAAATAGATTTTTAATTATAAAATATCAAGGATAAATCACCGAATTTCAATTGCAGTAATCAGTAAGAATATGGTGAATGGCGATGTTAAAACAACTCCACCTACTGATCAAATATCATATAAACAAAATTTTACATTAGAATATTTTGTTAATATGTTTAGTGTGCTTAAAAAAAGTAGAAAATAACAAACAAAATCGTTTTGGATTTTCCAAAAATTTAAGACTATATTGTACTTCTAGTATATTTAGAAGCTAAAAGTACAAATTGATGCACTACAAAAAAAAAGTGTAGTGAAAAATCTTAAGTATAGTTAGACTTTGAATCCAGAGATCAACATTAAACAATATAAAAAGTTGAATGAATATTGGAACATTCTCTATATTTTATATAATGTTACAATCAAATAACAAATATACATGTTATAAAAAAGGCATACACTCAGAATAGAAGTACAAAAAGATAAGACTTATGTCTCTACCTTCTTCTAGAAGTCAAACATCCCTTCTGGATCTGAGTAGTTAAATACATTTAACTGTTAGTTAGCAAAAATGTATAGCAATTCCAGGTGATAAACAGCATAATAGTCCTGTAAAGATATCCATGTCATAATCCCTGAAGCCTGTGAGTATATGACTTTACATGGCAAAATGGACTGTTATGGACAGAATTGTGCCCCCCCCAATTGATATATTGAAATCCTAACCTCAGTATCTTGGAATGTAACAGTATTTGGAAGTAGGGCCTTTAAAAAGAGTGATTAAATTAAAATGGGCCCATTAGGGTGGACCCTAATCCAATCTGACTAGTGTCCTTATAAGAAGAGAAAATTTAGACACACGGAGAGACACCATATATGCACACATATAGGAAGAACATGTGAGGACACAGCAAGAAGGTGGTCATCTGCAAGTCAAGGAGACCTCAGGAGAAACTAAACTTGATAACTCCTTGATCTTGGACTTCTAGCCTCCAGAATTGCGAGAAAATAAAATTCTGTTGTCTTCAAGCTATCCAATTGGTGGTATTTTGTTATGGCAGCCCAAGCTGACTAATATAAGGACTTCACAGTTAGCTCTATTAAAGATCTTCAGATAGGAAGATTATCTTGGTTATTGGGTGGGCCCAATCTAGTCACAAGGGTCCTTATAAGAGGAAAGGAGAAGATGAGGGATGTAATGACAGAAGCAGAGACTGGATGCAAAAAGTGATGCACTCTGAAGATGAAGGAAGGGGTCATGGGCCAACGAATGTAGGAGGCCTCTATAAGCTGTAAGCAGCAAGGACGGATTCTCCCAAAAGTCTCTAGAATGAACATAATTATGCACTCATTATGATCTTAGCCTTTAAGAAGCATTTCATAAGTTTGACCTCCAGAACTGTAAGATAATGAATTTACATTGTTTTAGGCTACAAATTTTGTGATAATCTGTTACAGCAGCAATAGGAAACTAATACACCATGGTAACCCATCAAAAAAATTTTCAACAAAATACCACAGAAAAAAATTATGTTGAGATTGGCGAATACACTTCTTTAATTCAAACTAATATTCATGCACTTTCTTTAGTGTCTTTATATATTCCTTTAAGGAATGCAGCAGATAATATACTCAGTATTCATAAGCAGTTATACTATTATTGAGCTTTCAGAGCTTCTTAGAAGTTACTGGAATGTAATATTAATAAATTTGGTTAGCATTTTAACATTTTATAACATTCTGTTGAAATCAAGAGAGGTTTAAAGAAGTTCCAGTAGAAGGTCATGGTCATCATTTCTATTAAAATAAACAACCAAAAAAGGATAGTTAAAACTGTTTGACTTATAGGTTGCACATCTGCATTATAAAATGTTCCAATTTGGAAAGAATCTTAAACACTGAAGGAAATTTGAGCAATCTTATACGTCTTTCCTGATACTGGAAAAAATGTTTAACTTTCTACCTCCTATGTCTGGTACAAATAGGCTTTTAAATAATAAGTGGTTTAATTGACTGATTATTTTACTTGATAATGGTAACATTGAATACAACCTACTTTACTTTGCTGAGATGCAATATTTAGTAAGACATTTGATCACAGTAACATTTTCTTAGTCTTATTTGTTGGGAATAAAATAAACTAAAAATCTGTGAATATTCTGTCTCCTGAGAGTTAAATACTTTATTTTAAAATAACATTATTGTTATTAATTCATTTCAATAGGTATTTACTAAATATCTACAATAGTCCAGTGTCTGTGTTAAAAGTGGAAGGTAGCAATAATTAAAACAGTCAAGAGGTTAAAGAGAGATAAACAAAATCAATTATAATAATAGATCTTCAATATTATTTCTGTAACATATATAAATAGACACAGAAGGGAGAGAGCTTCCTTTCTAGGCTAGAAGAAAGTAATGAAAACAATCTTTTTAACAATAATCTTGCGACTTCCCTGGTGGTGCAGGGGTTAAGAATCCACATGCTAATGCAGAGGACACAGATTCGATCCCTTGTCCAGGAATATCCCACATGCCACGGAGCAACAAAGCCTGTGTGCCACAACAACTGAGCCTGCGCTCTAGAGCCCATGAGCCACAACTACTGAAGCCCGCATGCCTAGAGCCTGTGCTCTGCAACAAGAGAAACCATTGCAATGAGAAGCCTGTGCATCCCAATGAAGAGTAGCCCCCACTCACCGCAACTAGAGAAAGCCCGTGAACAGCAATGAAGACCCAACACAGCCAAAAATAAATATTTTTAAAAAGGTTTTCTTTAAAAAAGTAATAGTCTTGTTAAAATAATGTGAGATTTGAAGTGTGTCTTCATTGATGCCTGAGTAGAACATACAACTGACATAGAGCGCTTCCATTGATCAATACTAGAAAATTCGAGAGATTCTGATTAATATTTTGAGTGTGCTGATTTTAAGGACAGAAATATATGCTGGAGGAATTTATATGAAGTCTCAAATGAAATGTTTTGTAATTAGAATTTTGTTCTGAATGAAATAAGAGTAACCTTTCTATATTTTTACAGCAAAAGGATGTCTCAGATATGTCCAAGGCAAAATTAAATAGTCATCATTGGACTATGAACCTCAAACTAAAGTTGTCTTTAGTCCATTTTTCAGAAGTCAATAAAACTGTAAAACTGCAATTATTTTAATTTACTAAGACTTGTTTTATGTCTTATCACATGGTCCATCATGGTGAATGTATCATGTGTATTTGAAAAACATGTAATTTTTGCAATTGTTAATAGTATTCTATAACTACATATGAGGTCTAGAAGATTGATAATTTTCAGATCTGTGCATTTATTTTTAAAAATTGTGTTTGGGGCTTCCCTGGTGGCGCAGTGGTTGAGAATCTGCCTGCCAATGCAGGGGACACGGGTTCGAGCCCTGGTCTGGGAGGATCCCACATGCCGTGGAGCAACTAGGCCCGTGAGCCACAATTACTGAGCCTGCGCGTCTGGAGCCTGTGTTCCACAACAAGAGAGGCCGCGATAGTGAGAGACCTGCGCACCACGATTAAGAGTGGCCCCCGCTTGCCACAACTAGAGAAAGCCTTCGCACAGAAACGAAGACCCAACACAGCATAAATAAATAAATAAATAAATAAAATAATAAAATAAAATTAGAGTTTACCAAGCGATCCACCAATTCTATTAAAAAAAAATTGTGTTTGCTCTATCAATTGCTGAACAATACATAATATTGATACTAATCTAGATTAGTGTGATAATGTATTGATATATCATTAATATTGTGTTAATAATCTTGATAAAGATTAAAATAATTAAGAAAGTAGAGTGATGGAAAAATATGAATGTACTGGTTTCTTGTTATTTAATAGTGGGACTGGTGAAAACGGACATTCTCAACAAATTGGAAGCTCTTGTATTTAGTTTTAGCTACTATTTCTTCTTAAGTGAAGAACTATCTTGACATCTACAAGCATAGATTCATTTTCCCACTTATGTACCTCATATAGATAAAAAATTAATATGTACTAATATGTGTCTTTTTTAGGCCAACTTTTTTGTTTATTCTTAATGATTTATATTATTTCCCTTTGAGTACTACTCTTGATGGGTATTAGATAGTTTCCAGCTTTTGTCTGTTACAAATAACATTGCTATGTACCTTCTGGTATGTTGAAAGAGTCTTGGAGTGGAATTATAAGGTCATGGAAAAGGACTATGTCCACCTTCAACTGATGTTGGCAAACAATTTTCCAAATTGGTTGTATCAATTTACTCTCCTTCCACAAGTGTAAGGGTTTCAGTTGCTCCTTATCAACACTTGGCATTTTCCATCTTTTTCACTGTTGCCATTTGATGCAGTCTCATTACTGTTTACTCAGGATTTCCAATGACTAATGAATATAGGCATATTTTAATAGGTTTTGGTTAACTAGATATCCTCTTTTACAAAGTATCTGTTCAAGTCCTTTTCTTATTTATAATTAGGGGATTTTAAATTATAATCCAGACATAAGTCATTTTTCAGATGAATGTATTATGAATATCTTCAGTTATTTCATAAATTATGTTTTTGCTGTTTTAATAGTTCCTCTGATGAATAGGAAATTCAGTATTGTGCAGTTTATCTAGTATTCTTTTATTATTGTCACATCTTCTGTACTTTTATGGAATTTTGCCTAATGCAATGTTAACAAGATGCTCTCCTATAATTTTCTTCAAACGTTTTTGTTTTATTCATGTTTGTGAAATTCATCAGAAAGTGACTTTTGTCACATTTTGATATCAATATTATGTTGGTTTCATTAAAGTAGTTTGAACATAATACATTTTTCTGGTTTTTTTTTGCATTGTAAAACTTAAAAATTCTATAGCAACAGCAAAGGTAATAAATTCTGTTTAAAAGAAAAGGGAGAAGGATATTTATTTAAACAAAATAAGTTATTTTGGATACCATATTTATGCAAGGAATGACCCCATACCTTAAATTACTCTGTATTTTTAATAAAATAAATAACTAATGTTATATATTCCTTGAAAATTATAAAATCTTCTATGAACCTTTTTATACTCAGCAGATTTGGAGAGGTTTGCAGTAATCCTTTGGTGATTTAATAATTTAATTTATGAGAACATTTCTTTGATCCTATGGAATATATATGATAAAAATGAAGTAATATTTTTCTGCAGCTTGCTCTTCCTTCTAAAAAGTATTCCCAAATATTGACATAGAGGATTATTGCATTTCATGCTTGATAATGAGTCCTAATGTTGTACAGTTGCATTCCCAGTAAGTCTGTTCTTAAAGGTGTATTCCTGAATACATGTGTATCTACTAGGAAACACAATAATGTCCATAACATTGTTTATAATATCAAAAGCCTGGGAAGAACTGAATTCCCATTGTCAAGAGAATGGATTGATAAAATTTGATATGTACACACAAAGTAAAACTTGATCTAACCAAGTCTTAAATAAATTCTACTTATTGAAAAAACAAGTTGAAGGTGAATTAGAGGGGCTATGTTTAAGCAATAAAAAATTAGCATAGAACATAAAGGAGGGTTTTCCTGAGGAATAAAAGATGAAGTAGTAATCAGGAAGTTCACAGAGAGAAATTGGGAATGTTATAATCACATGTGGTCATTAGATTCATGCATGTTCTTTTCATTACATTTTTAAAATTTTGGAGTGTTATAATCACATGTGTTCATTAGATTCATGCATGTTCTTTTCATTACATTTTTAAAATTTTAATGTGTTATAGATATGCTTTGGATATAATAAATTCATAGATTGGAAATAGTGTAATTTATCTGTTTGCCAGTTAGTGGCTATTTATATTGTTTTCATGCTTTATACTCAGGCAATCCTGAAAAATAATGGGAAAAGATGTTTATTAATATCTCTGTGCACATATTCACAGATCAACCCCCAAAATATGTTAATTTTTAATTTTGTTTACAAGCCTTCAAATGGCGTACTAAATGATTTAAAGTTTTGCACAATTATCAACATTTTATGAAAGTGCCAAGTGCTATATATTTGCTCTATAATTAATTTTAATCTTTTAAAATTTCACCAATTCTTTTTTTAAATTATTTTTATTTATTTATTTTTGGCTGCATTGGGTTTTCATCACTGTGCACGGTCTTCCTCTAGTTAGGGTGAGTGGGGTCTATTCTTCGCTGTGGTGAGAAGGCTTCTCATTGTAGTACTTCTCTTGTTGCAGAGCATGGGCTCTAGGGCAAATGGGCTTCAGTAGCTGTGGCTCATGTGCTCAGTAGTTGTAGCTCGTGGGTTCTAGAGTGCAGGTTCAATAGTTATTGTGCACAGGCTTAGTTGCTCTGCAGTATGTGGGATCTTCCCAGACCAGGGCTCCAACCTGTGTCCCCTGCATTGGCAGGTGGATTCTTAACCACTGCACCACCAGGGAAGCCTGAATTTCACTAATTATTCATGCTATTTCTATTTTTTTTCATATTTTTATTAGTTTATATAAATGATGACATATATTCAGTTTTCAAATATTTATAATTTATAATTTTAAAGAATTGTCCATGTCAAAGACCTCAAATCCAACGTGAATAATAAGGATGATCAGCATCCTTTTTTGATGTGTCATCATTATATATTTCTTTGTGTTATTGAGAGGATTTATTGGGGTTTATTTCTCAATCATAGACTATTCAGGTGTTTTTAACCAAGAATCATAGATTTTGGCCATTTATTGAGATAATGATAATTATTGATAAATTTTTCTTTTTAGATTTTGGTGCATAAATTAAATAGTTTCCAAATATTGAAACAAACACTTATTCAGAACTATATCTATATTATGTTCAATACAAAATTGTTGTGATCAATTTTTTAATGTTTTATTTGAAATTTTTTTCACTTATATTTCTGAGTTTTAGGCCTCAAGTTTCCCTTCTTTTTATGTATTTGTTAGGATTAATTAGTCACATTAGTTACATTTGTTAGTTATGTTAGCCTCATAAAATAAATTATTATTATTATAATGAGGAGTAATTCTTCTATATTTTCTAGGCTCAGAAAGAAGTTTTAACTAAAAAATTAAGCTTTAAAATTGAATGAGAGAGAGGACCCTGGGAAGATGGCGGAAGAGTAAGACGCGGAGATCACCTTCCTCCCCACAGATACATCAGAAATTCATCTACACGTGGAACAACTCCTACAGAACACCTACTGAACGCTGACAGAAGACCTCAGACCTCCCAAAAGGCAAGAAACTCCCCACGTACCTTGGTAGGGCAAAAGAAAAAAGAAAAAACAGAGACAAAAGAATAGGGACGGGACCTGCACCAGTGGGAGGGAGCCGTGAAGGAGGAAAGGTTTCCACACACTACAAGCCCCTTCACGGGCGGAGACTGCAGGTGGCGGAGGAGGAAAGCTTCGGCGTAGCGGAGGAGAGCACAGCAACAGGGGTGTGGAGGGCAAAGCGGAGAGATTCCGGAACAAAGGATCGGTGCCCTCAGGCACACACCAGCCCGAGAGGCTTGTCTGCTCGGCTGCCGGGGAGGGCGGGGCTGGGAGCTGAGGCTCGGGTATCGGCTTTCAGTCGGAGCGCAGGGAGAGGACTGGGGCTGGCGGCAGGAAGAGAGCCTGAGGGGGTTAGCGCACCATGGCTAGCCCGGAGGGAGTCCGGGGAAAGGGTCTGGAGCTGCCGAAGAGGCAAGAGGCTTTTTCTTCCCTTTTGTTTCCTGGTGCGCGAGGAGAGGGCATTAAGAGGGCTGCTTTGGGAAGCGCCGGAGACGGGCGCGAGCCGCGGTTAAAGGAGCGGACCCCGGAGACGGGCGTGGGACGCTGGGGCTGCTGCTGCCGCCACCGCCACGGTGCCTGTGTGTGAGCGCGGGTCACTGTCCGCCCCGCCTTCCGGGGGGCCTGTGCACCCCGCCACTGCCAGGGTCCCGGAACCCAGGGACGGCTTTCCCGGGAAAGCGCATGGAGCGCCTCGGTCTGGTGCAACGTCACGCCGGCCTCTGCCGCCGCAGGCCCGCCCCACACTGCGCACCCCTCCCTCCCCTCTGCCTGAGTGAGCCAGAGCCGCCACTTCAGCGGCTCCTTTAAACCCGTCCTGTCTGAGCGAAGAACGGACGCCCTCCGGCGACTTACGCGCAGAGGCAGGGCCAGTCCAAGGCTGAGACCCGGGAGCTGTGAGAGCAGAGAAGAGACAGGGAAATCTCTCTGTGCAGCCTCGGAGGCAGCGGATTAAAGCTCCACGGTCACCTTGATGTGCCCTGCGTCTGTGGAGTGCATGAATAGACAACGAATCATCCCAAAATGAGGAAGTAGACTTTGAGGACAAGATTTAAGACTTTCCCCCCTTTTCCTCTTTTTACAATGAATTATCCCAAATTAAGGAGGTGGACTTAGAGAGCAAGATTTCAGACTTCTTGCCCTTTTCCTCTTTTTACAGCGAAGTAACCCAAATTGAGGAGGTGGACTTGGAGAGCAAGATTTTTGATTTTTCCCCCTGCTCTATTTTTGTGAATGTGTATGTGTATTCTTCTGTGTAAGATTCTCTCTGTATAGCTTTGCTTCCACCATATGTCCCAGGGTTCTATCGGTCCGTTTTTCTTTTGTTTTTTTTTCAATAATTACTTTTTAATTTTAATAACGCTACTATATTTCATACTTTATTCTATTTTACTTTACCTGCTCTTTCTTTTTCTCCTACCTTCCCTTCCTCCCTCCCTCCCTCCGCCACTCCTTTCCTTCTTTCTCTATTTCTTTCCTTCCTCCCTCCCTCCCTCCCTCCTGTCTTTCTTTCCTTCCTCCCTCCCTCCCACCCCTCTTCCTTTCACTTGCTTTTTCTTTCCTTCCTCCCTCCCTCCCTCCCTGCTTCCTTTCACTCTTTCTTTTTCTTTCCTTCCTCCCTCCCTCCCTCCTTCTTTCACTCTTATTTTTCTTTCCTTCCTCCCTCCCTCCCTCCCTTCTTCCATTCACTCTAACTTTTTCTTTCATTCCTCTCTCTCTCCCTCCTTTCTTTCTTTCTTTCCACCCTTCCTCCCTGCCTCCTGCCTTTCTTCCATAGTTCCTTCCTTCCTTCCTTTCTTTCCTTCTTCCTTTCTTTCTCTCTCTCTTTCTTTCTTCTACTAATTCTTTCTTTCTACTTTTTCTCCCTTTTATTCTGAGCCGGGTAGATGAAAGGCTCTTGGTGCTGCAGCCAGGAGTCAGTGCTGTGCCTCTGAAGTGGGACAGCAGACTTCAGGACACGGGTCCACAAGAGACCTCCCAGCTCCACATAATATCAAGCAGTGAAAATCTCCAGAGATCTCCATCTCAACACGAGCACCCAGCTTCAGTCAACGACCAGCAAACTACAGTGCTGGTCACCCTATGCCAAGCAACTAGCAAGGCAGGAACACAACCCCACCCATTAACAGAGAGGCTGCCTAAAAACATAATAAGGACACAGGCACCACAAAACACACCACCAGACGTGGACCTGTCCACCAGAAAGACAAGATCGAGACTCAACCACCAGAACACAGGCTCTAGTCCCCCCCACGAGGAAGGCTACACAACCTACTGAAACAACCTTGGCCACTGGGGACAGACACCAAAAACAACAGGAACTACGAATCTGCAACCTGCAAAAAGGAGACCCCAAACACAGTAACATAAGCAAAATGAGAAGACAGAAAAACACACAGCAGGTGAAGGAGCAAGATAAAAACCTACCAGACCTAACAAATGAAGAGGTAAAAGGCAGTCTACCTGAAAAAGAATTCAGAATAATGACAGTAAAGATGATCCAAGATTCTATTTCCAAGATCCAAAATCTTGGAAATAGAATAGACAAAATGCAAGAAACAGTTAACAAGGACCTAGAAGAACTAAAGATGAATCAAGCATCGATTAAAAACACAATAAATGAAATGAAAAATACTCTAGATGGGATCAATAGCAGAATAACTGAGGCAGAAGAACGGATAATTGAGGTGGAAGATAAAATAGTGGAAATAACTGATGCAGAGCAAAATAAAGAAAAGAGAATGAAAAGAATAGAGGACAGTCTCAGAGACCTCTGGGACAACATTAAATGCACTAACATTTGAATTATAGGGGTTCCAGAAGAAGAAGAGAAAAAGAAAGGGACTGAGAAAATATTTGAAGAGATTATAGTTGAAAACTTTCCTAATATGGGAAAGGAAATAGTTAATCAAGTCCAGGAGGCACAGAGAGTCCCATACAGATTAAATCCAAGGAGAAATTCCCCAAGAAACATATTAATAAAACTGTCAAAAATTAAACACAAAGAAATCATATTAAAAGCAGCAAGGGAAAAAAAAAAAATAACACACAAGGGAATCCCCATCAGGTTAACAGCTGATCTCTCAGCACAAACTCTACAAGCCAGAAGGGAGTGGCAGGACATAATTACAGGGATGAAGGAGAGAAACCTGAAACCAAGATTACTCTACCCAGCAAGGATCTCATTCAGATTTGATGGAGAAATTAAAACGTTTACAGACAAGCAAAAGCTGAGAGAGTTCAGCACCACAAAACCAGCTTTACCACAAATGCTAAAGGAAGTTCTCTAGGCAAGAAACACAACAGAAGGAATATACCTACAATAACGAACCCAAAACAATTAAGGAAATGGGAATAGGAACATACATATCAATAATTACCTTAAATGTAAATGGACTAAATGCTCCCACCAAAAGACACAGAGTGGCTGAATGGATACAAAAACAAGACCCATATATATGCTATCTACAAGAGACACACTTCAGACCTAGAGACGCATACAGACTGAAAGTAAGGGGATGGAAAAAGATATTCCATGCAAATGGAAACCAAAAGAAAGCTGGAGTAGCAATTCTTATATCAGACAAAATAGACTTTAAAATAAAGACTATTAGAAGAGACAAAGAAGGACACTACATAATGATAAAGGGATCGATCCAAGAAGAAGATATAACAATTGTAAATATTTATGCACCCAACAGAGGAGCACCTCAATACATAAGGCAAATACTAACAGCCATAAAAGGGGAAATCGACAGTAACACAATCATAGTAGGGGACTTTAACCCCACTTTCACCAATGGACAGATCATCCAAAATGAAAATAAATAAGGAAACACAAGCTTTAAATGATACATTAAACAAGATGGACTTAGTTGATATTTATAGGACATTCCATCCAAAAACAACAGAATACACATTTTTCTCAAGTGCTCATGGAACATTCTCCAGGATAGATCATATCTTGGGTCACAAATCAAGCCTTGGTAAATTTAAGAAAATTGAAATTGTATCAAGTATCTTTTCCGACCACAATGCTATGAGACTAGACATCAATGACAGGAAAAGATCTGTAAAAAATACAAACACATGGAGGCTAAACAATACACTACTCAATAAGGAAGTGATCACTGAAGAAATCAAAGAGGAAATTAAAAAATACATAGAAACAAATGACAGTGGAGACACCACGACCCAAACCCTATGGGACGCAGCAAAAGCAGTTCTAAGGGGGAAGTTTATAGCAATACAATCCCACCTTAAGAAAAAGGAAACATCTCGAGCAAACCACCTGACCCTGCACCTAAAGCAATTAGAGAAAGAAGAACAAAAAACCCCTAAAGCTAGCAGAAGGAAATAAATCATAAAGATCAAATCAGAAATAAATGAAAAAGAAATGAAGGAAACGATAGCAAAGATCAATAAAACTAAAAGCTGGTTCTTTGAGAAGATAAACAAAATAGACAAACCATTAGCCATACTCATCAAGGAAAAAAGGGAGAAGACTCTAAATCAATAGAATTAGAAATGAAAAAGGAGAAGTAACAACTGACACTGCAGAAATACAAAAGATCATGAGAGATTACTACAAGAAACTCTATGCCAATAAAATGGACAACGTGGAAGAAATGGACAAATTCTTAGAAATGCACAACCTGCCAAGACTTAATCAGGAAGAAATAGAAAATATGAATAGACCAATCACAAGCACTGAAATTGAAACTGTGATTAAAAATCTTCCAACAAACAAAAGCCTAGGACCAGAGGGCTTCACAGGCGAATTCTCTCAAACATTTAGAGAAGAGCTAACACCCATCCTTCTCAAACTCTTCCAAACAATTTCAGAGGAAGGAACACTCCCAAACTCATTCTATGATACCACCATCACCTTGATACCAAAACCAGGCAAGGATGTCACAAAGAAAGAAATCTACAGGCCAATATCACTGATGAACATAGATGCAAAAGTCCTCAACAAAACACTAGCATACAGAATCCAACAGCACATTAAAAGGATCATACACCATGATCAAGTGGGGTTGATTCCAGGAATGCAAGGATTCTTCAATATACGCAAATCAGTCAATGTGATACACCATATTAACAAGTTGAAGGAGAAAAACCATATGACCATCTCAATAGATGCAGAGAAAGCTTTCGACAAAATTCAACACCCATTTATGATAAAAACCCTGCAGAAAGTAGGCATAGAGGGAACTTTCCTCAACATAATAAAGGCCATATATGACAAACTCACAGCCAACATTGTCCTCAATGGTGAAAAACTGAAACCATTTCCACTAAGATCAGGAACAAGACAAGGCTACCCACTCTCACCACTCTTATTCAACTTAGTTTTGGAAGTTTTAGCCACAGCAATCAGAGAAGAAAACGAAATAAAAGGAATCCAAATTGGAAAAGAAGAAGTAAAGCTGTCACTGTTTGCAGATGACATGATACTATACATAGAGAATCCTAAAGATGCTACCGAAAAACTACTAGAGCTAATCAATGAATTTGGTAAAGTAGCAGGATACAAAATTAATGTACAGAAATCTCTGGCATTCCTGTACACTAATGATGAAAAATCTGAAAATGAAATCAAGAAAACACTCTCATTTACCACTGCAACAAAAAGAATAAAATATTTAGGAATAAACTTACCTAAGGAGACAAAAGACTTGTATGCAGAAAATTATAAGACACTGATGAAAGAAATTAACGTTGATACAAATAGATGGAGAGATATACCATGCTCCTGGATTGGAAGAATCAATGTTGTGAAAATGACTCTACTACCCAAAGCAATCTACAGATTCAATGCAATCCCTATCAAACTACCACTGGCATTTTTCACAGAACTAGAACAAAAAATTTCAAAATTTGTTTGGAAAAACAAAAGAGCCTGAATAGCCTAAGCAATCTTGAGAATGAAAAACGGAGCTGGAGGAATCAGGCTCCCTGACTTCAGACTATACTATAAAGCTACAGTAATCAAGACAGTGTGGTACTGGCACAAAAACAGAAAGATAGATCAATGGAACAGGATAGAAAGCCCAGAGATAAACCCACACACATATGGTCAACTTATCTTTGATAAAGGAGGCAGGAATGTACAGTGGAGCAAGGACAGCCTCTTCAATAAGTGGTGCTGGGAAAACTGGACAGGGACATGTAAAAGTATGAGATTAGATCATTCCATAACACCATACACAAAAAGAAGCTCAAAATGGATTAAAGACTTAAATGTAAGGCCAGAAACTATCAAACTCTTAGAGGAAAACATAAGCAGAACACTCTATGACATAAATCACAGCAAGATCCTTTTGGACCCACCTCCTAGAGAAATGGAAATAAAAACAAAGATAAACAAATGGGATCTAATGAAACTTCAAAGCTTTTGCACAGCAAAGGAAACCATAAAGAAGACCAAAAGACATCCCTCAGATTGGGAAAAAAATATTTGCAAATGAAGCAACTGACAAAGGATTAATCTCCAAAATTTATAAACAGCTCATGCAGCTCAATAGCAAAAAAACAAACAACCCAATCCAAAAATGGGCAGAAGACTTAAATAGGCATTTCTCCAAAGAAGATATACAGACTGCCAACAAACACATGAAAGTATGTTCAACATTATTAATCATTAGAGAAATGAAAATCAAAACTACAATGAGATATCATCTCACACCAGTCAGAATGGCCATCATCAAGAAATCTAGAAACAATAAATGCTGGAGAGGGTGTGGAGAAAAGGGAACACTCTTGCACTGCTGGTGGGAATGTGAATTGGTACAGCCACTATGGAGAACAGTATGGAGGTTCCTTAAAAAACTACAAATAGAACTACCATATGACCCAGCAATCCCACTACTAGGCATATACCCTGAGAAAACCATAATTCAAAAAGAGACATGTACCAAAATGTTCATTGCAGCTCTATTCACAATAGCCCAGAGCTGGAAACAACCTAAGTGTCCATCATCGGATGAATGGATAAAGAAGATGTGGCACATATATACAATGGAATATTACTCAGCCATAAAAAGAAACGAAACTGAGCTATTTGTAATGAGGTGGATAGACCTAGAGTCTGTCATACAGAGTGAAGTAAGTCAGAAAGAGAAAGACAAATACCGTATGCTAACACATATATATGGAATTAAAAAAAAATGTCATGAAGAACCTAGGGGTAAAACGGGAATAAAGACACAGACCCACTTGAGAATGGACCTGAGGATATGGGGAGGGGGAACGGTAATCTGTGACAAAGCGAAAGAGAGGCATGGACATATATACACTACCAAATGTTAGGTAGATACATAGTGGGAAGCAGCCGCAGAGCACAGGGAGATCAGCTCGGTGCTTTGTGACCGCCTGGAGGGGTGGAATGGAGAGGGTGTGAGGGAGGGAGATGCATGAGGGAAGGGATATGGGAACAGATGTATATGTATGACTGATTCACTTTGTTATAAAGCAGAAACAAATAAAAGAAATAAAAAATAAAAATAAAAAATAAATAAAATTGAATTAATTTACTTTTTTAATATAAATGTATATATTCATGTATTAATTATATGCATATATAACTATTCAAATGTTTTACTATTTTCCTTAGAAATAACAATTATATATTTATGGAATTGCCTATAGTTCATATATATTATTTTCTTCAGGACTGTTTTTTTTTTTTTTTTTTTTTTTTTTTTGCAGTATGCGGGCCTCTCACTGTTGTGGCCTCTCTCGTTGCGGAGCACAGGCTCTGGACACGCAGGCTCAGCGGCCATGGCTCACAGGCCTAGCTGTTCCGTGGCATGTGGGATCTTCCCGGATTGGGGCACGAACCCATGTCCCCTGCATTGGCAGGCGGACTCTCAACCACTGCGCCACCAGGGAAGCCCAGGACTCTTTTTTATTAAATTTACTTTCTGAGCTATGGAGACATATTTCCTATGGCTGGATTTATGTTTTTGTTTGTTTGTTTATCCATCCATTCATTCATTTATTAAGAGCTCTGCCAGTTTACTCTTTACTTTTTGGGTTTTCTTAAATACCTTAAGAGTCATGGAAGAACAATAATAGTTTTTTATTAAGATTTTTTTTTCCTTAGCACCGTTCAGCTGACTTTGGTCAGCAGTTGAAGGTAATAGTTGTAGCCTTGCCCTCCTTCCTTTCTCATCTCTAAGTATGTTTTCTATTTTAAAGCTATGAATTATGAAATATAATTATAGAATATGTACGTAGTTTTTAATCCTAGCCTGTTATATCATCCTTTAATATGGAGATAGTACTATAGGGAACTATTCCACTTCTCTGTGGCCACTCAGTTCCTCCTAGAATATGTTCTTTCATATAAAAATAAATATTTTTTAGTATTTCAGGAGTTTTCACTTACCTTTCAAGACACCATCAATTTTCTCAAGGAGAAATAGCTATGAATCAGCTTTATTCATTCTATTTGATTTAAGTTCAAATGATAAATATTCCTCAGTTACTGTCACTTTTCATTATGGCTCTTTCACCATTTCATTAATAATATCATCATTCCATCTTCTTCACATTACTTTTGTTGTTTTTAATATATTACAGAGAATCAAGAAGATTTAAAAACACCTTTATTCTATCATCTTTAACAGCAATGACTTCGCATAGATTTTGAACTATATTTTTAATGATCATTATTATCCTGATATTCTTTTTTTTTAAACATCTTAATTGGAGTATAATTGCTTTATAGTGGTGTGTTAGTTTCTGCTGTATAACAAAGTGAATCAGCTATACATATCCTGATATTCTTATAGATGGGTTTTATTTTTCTTTTCTAGTCAATACATTTTAAAATGTGTTACTTTATGTTCCCCAAATTTTATTCTCAATGTATAAAGTTATTTGTATGGAAACCAGGAGAATATTGGTTTTTGTAATTCTACTTTTCACAATCAAATTTTACTCCTGGTTAAAAACAACTTTCTTTAGAATTCTATGTGAATTCTCTGCTAATATGGACAAAGGTTTTGAATGTGTTTGAATAGTCTATCAAAAATGCCTGCAGTGTGTGTTTGTATGTATATATCTATATATCTATATATAAATCTATCTATCTATATATATATGTAAGCAATATCTTTTTTTTTTTCCTGTCCTTCAGATCAATTATGAACTTCATGGTAAGAGATGTGGTTTGATTTGGGGAAAAGCTTTTCATATTCAAATGGATTTAGTATTCTTTTTCCAAGAATCTTAATTGAGCAATCTGACTACCATAACTAAACCTTGTGTTCGGTGTTCTGTGAGATGAGATGATATCTGTGAGATGATATCTATGCATGTTTTTATAGTATAGTTTCATTTAAAATAACTTTATTGAGTTATATTTTTCATTTCATATAATTCTCAGGTGTAAAATTCAATTATTGTTTTTAGTAAATTTGCCAAGTTGTGTCACCATCATTGTAAATCCAAATTAGAATATTTTATCACTTCATTATGACCTTCATGGGAGTTCTATATCTTAGTTTATGTTTAATTTTTAAAGTAACAGTCAAACTATTTTCCAAAGCATCTATATCATGATATGATCTCACCAACAATGTAAGAGGGTTACCATTTTTTTCATACCTCCAGTATCATCTCTTATTATAGTTTACTTATTATAGTAATTCTAGTAGGTAATATATTATTATAGTCCTTCTAGTAAGAAGTATTTCTGAAATTTAAAAAAATAAAGAAATCATTGTGATGTTTTATTAATAGAAATTGCCTAAAATATATCTAAAATTAAATAAAGATCATAATCAAAATATGCTGCCATTAAATATTTTATATAAATAAAATAGGCATTGTTTTATAGCTATCTGTTCTTTTCTTGGGGGGGTTACTATTCTATTTGTAAATTTCATATGGAAAATTTAAATATGTTGCCTTAAAAAAAGTTAGACTTTTTGAAAATACCTTCTTGAACTTTAGCCCTATCACTTAAGAATAACTGCATTTCATTTTAAAGAGGACACAATTATAAAATTTGGAAATAAATTATAGAAACAAATTTCTGCATTCATTATATTTTACTCAATTGTGATAGAGTAGATGAATATATGTAGATATGAAATTATTTCAGCACACAACAACACCTTAGAGAGATGTCAAAGTGAGCCTTTGAACTATTTATAACTATCAAGATTATAATCTGTCTTTTAACAAAATAAAACAATTTTCAAAATATAATGATATTCTGGGCTTACCTGGTGGTGCAGTGGTTGAGAGTCCACCTGCTGATGCAGGGGACACAGGTTCGTGCCCTGGTCCAGGAAGGTCCCACACGCTGCGGAGCAGCTGGCCCCGTGAGCCATGGCCGCTGAGCCTGTGCTCCACAACAGGAGAGGCCACAGCAGTGAGAGGCCTGCGTACTGCAAAAAACAAAACAAAACAAAAAATATATATAATGATATTCTTAGTAGAACAAGTTCAATTTTATCTTAAAATAGCCAATCTGCAGTTGAGGCAGCAGTCCTGGTTTCTATTCCAAAAAAGTATTAAACTAGATAATGTTGCCTTTTCATAATATTACGTTAGAGTGATTCCCATGTTAGTGATTGGTGTTATGCTGCTGCTGCTGAAATTATACAAACTTGTTCTGTGATTCTTATCTCCATTCCTGGTTAAAAGTTAAAATTCTTTAACTCCATTTCTGTACAAGTAACAGAGAACAGCAAAATGGGAAATTCATCATGATAGACATAGAACACTGATGGGAAAGATGTTTCTTGTCAGTGAATTTTGAAAGGCAGAATCACTAGTGAATACCTCAAAGACAGGTTGATTCTGTATAAAAGAATTTATTTCCAAGTTGAAGAACAGAATAAAATCATTGAACAATAGCTTGAAAAATATTTTAGTCTACTTATCTGTGTTTGGACCATGATATAGGCAGGACTGTTTTTAACACTAATTTAAGGTGCTGGCTTTGAAGCTAAAGGTTAAACAAAGCCCCTTAGGAATGTCTGACCTACAACACTTTTTGATTCTTAAACAAATACACATAGGGAGTCTAGAAACCTATAAGGTTACCTTCTGTTCCCCTTAGGACAGAATCAGGAGGAGAACTTAAACTGATTTTGATGTTAAGTATTCTCATACTGAGGTTGACAGTGCCAATGAGAAAAGCCTAAAAGTTCTTTATAAGTTCATTATAATTGTAGAGCCTGAGTTTGAAGCCTCTTCTGCCATTTACTAGCTGTGTAATTTGGGGGAGATATTTAACACCATATGCTTCAATTCCCTCATTTGTAAAAAGTGGATTGAAAGTAATATTTACCTGATAAAATTCATGAGGATTTAATGGATTTAAGTATATATATATATATATATATATATATATATATATATATATATATACCATTTAGAAGAGTGAGAGACACATAATAACTAGTATTATATATAATACCTTTTTATGCCTTTCAGTGTGTGGCAGGGCTTGTAGGTAATTCAAATACTAATGAGGACACTATTTTTAATAGATTAATATAAATACGGTGAAATACCATGTTTTACTACCAAATTCCTTTCAGTTTCAACAAACACACTGTAGAATTTTTTAACTAGTAGGAGTCCATTTTGGCTTTAGATTCCCTCTGCTTTCCTTCCACTGTCTCTTCTATTATTATACCCCTCTAGTGTCTAAGCAAAAAATACACCTTTGCATCCCATTATGACTCTATGGCACACTGGTCTTCAGGGTTTGACCATTCTTCTTTCTTGTTCCTGGGAGAATCTACTTTTACAGAAGGAGTCTTGGACCCTCTCCCTCTCCTCTTTTCCAAGATATGCCATCACAGATGGAGAATTTGAGGTTTCTTTCTAAATCAGCTTGAAGGACTTGCAGCCTATTCAACAAATGGTTTTTACAGTGTTTGCCTTGTTCTCGGTAGACCTCTCCTATCTCACCTGTCTCCAAAGGGTAACAGGTTATTGTTCAGTGTTATCTCAACATATATAACTCACGCTTGTATTCTAGGCATTACTTTCTAAGGAAGCATGGATCCTAACCAGTCTCAATCAAGAGACAGAGTCTACTGTTAGTTGTCCACAACCAATACTTAATTTGAACTCACAAATTTAGCAACAAGATTCTGTATTTGGGCTTCATTCCAGTCACCTTGTTTAAGAGCTACAGTGTCTTTTCTGTAATTTGCTAATTAGAAGTTGCATTCACTAGTAGATTGAAAGCTTAGAGATTAACCTTGTTTAGTTACATGCTAGATGAGGGACTGTATCAGTTTTTTTGTTGTTGTTTTCTTTAGTTTTTAAAGATGTTTTTTAAGAGCCTTTTTAGGGTCACAGCAAAATTGAGAGGAAGGTACAGAAATTTCCCCTATATTCCCTGCCCTGTTATCAATATCTCCCACCAAAGTGATGCACTCCTTACAATTGATAAACATCTGCCTCCTCCTACAAGTTTCAGAGGCAATTATATATCATGAATTGCACCTTGGGCCAGTATTTCTGAAGCCTACTGATCTGCTTCCATTCATCTCTCCCCATGTTTTTCAAATCAGTAGGGCACAAGTTGCCTTTCTCTTCTTAGGATATTTTTTGCTCCATTGATCTGGGAGGGTTCTGGGACCTGTCAGAGGATCTCTATTCAAACTGGTTAGAGGATTGTCATTATAGGAATTAAAAGTTTTCTAAGTTCCTATGATGGAGTTAATTTAATGGGGCATAAATAACTTGTATTTTATGTTTATATGCTTACTTTTTTTGAAAACTAATATGTCCCTCATGCTTAATAAATATGGTGCTTGACACATTAAATGTTAATTTCAAGCTATGCACCTCAAGATTATTTAACACTTTTAATGGTTATTTTTCACGCTTTTTTCAAAGTCCTCAAAGACATAATTATACTGAATACATAAAGAAGAATTAAAAATAGTTACCTATTTTAGCTACTGAAACAGTTTGTGGAGAAGCTCGAGGCAATTTCTTAACCATTTGCAAACTCTTAAGTCACAGCTATGTTCTCCTTATCTTTTCCACTTAAAGCATCAGGTAATACACACTCCTTACATCCCACTGAAAAACACCTTCCCTCTGCAATTGAGACTAAGGAAGTCCAAAGCAAATGAGGGATGCATTAATTAGCCTCAGTCAATTGATTCATTGTTCTATAATCCACACACTGACTGCTTTTCTCAGACTGCTTAATACCAAAATAGCCTGGTGCTAAAAGCCTTTCTTGAGACATCCTTTGCATTATTCCAGTTTTCTGACAAATTTATAACCCCATGTCCTTCTTCTTTCTCTCTCTTTCTCTGAGGGATAGAAGTATGTTTGAGTTTGTCTGGGGTCTCACCATTTTCTCCCATAAAGTAGAGACATATGTGTCCTTGATTCTTACATCACAGTGTTCAAGTCATTCCTTTTTTAATCCTAGATGAGATTTTTTTTTTTTTGCTATTGCCTTCTTCTCTGCCTTGAGTTAACTCTTTGTCTTTTTATTTAAGAAAACATATATCCTTTCCATTCTCTGTTTAGGATGGTCTAGAATTTAGTTTATTGTTCCAAAGTAGTTTCTACTCTGGTAAAGACTATTAGAATCACCAGTTTCTACTTTTCTCATCACCATGAGACCATGTCCTCTAAACTCTGTAATAGAAATATAAACCTGTCTGTTATATTCCATTCTTGGAATGCTTCTCTGATAAATTAATTCATTATTAAAATATTATCCTACTGTAGTAATTCTAAAATCCTGCCCACCAAATGCTGAGTTTTCACTACCAGTACAGTACCTGCAATCGTGGACTGAATCCATTATTTGTTGCTTTTAAAAGGTCCTGGGTGCAAATATAGTATAGGCAGTGTTCTACCTAACAATTCTCTGATTTAGTCGGGGATCTCCCTGGCTTTTCCAAGAACAATTAATCAATGTTCTTTAAAAAGT
Organism: Mesoplodon bidens; assembly: GCF_964165515.1. Taxonomy (NCBI): domain Eukaryota; kingdom Metazoa; phylum Chordata; class Mammalia; order Artiodactyla; family Ziphiidae; genus Mesoplodon; species Mesoplodon bidens. Next base: position 36,494,093 of record NC_138174.1, on the reverse strand, counting down.
ATTGTGAAATAGAAAGGGAGAAGGCACTACATTCATAGATTATCTTCTTATGGAATCCTCTTCTACAAAAAAAAAAAAAAACAACTTCTGTGAGGTTTTTTGTTTATTTGCTTTCTTTTTTTTAATGCTGCAAAGAAGAGCCCAAGATTTTACATTTGGGTACATTTCCATTTTCTTTGTTCTGCCTTATTGTCTGATTCCACAGGGTACATGTCAAAGTTAGAGAGTATTGTTCATGCTATGTCTATTCCAATTTCTCTGTATAATCTTCTATTACTTCAGCTATATTAGCATGCAATTTTTGTTCATTTCTATAATACACTTTCACTTGGGATGCATAAAAGGAATATTTAAAAAATTCTAGAATACAGAGTCCCTGTTTTTATTTTCTCTTCCCATTCTTAACAATGCCTAAATCATCCAAAATTACAGGGTTACTTTTTAAGTAACCACAAAAGTATAAATATTCTTTATTTTTGTCATGAAATATTCTTTTAGCCCATTTAAAATAATTTCAACTGAATTTTGGACAATTTTTTTCTTCTTGAGTCCTCCTCCAATTCCTTTTGATTTGATTCTGGATTCTGTTTTTCCTCTGGGATTCTAAGTTCATCATTTAAAAATACCACAAAAACATGAAATAAGATGACATCATCACATCTATTCCTGCACATATTGACAGCTCTCCATGAGATTCTTTAGAAAGAACCACCTATAAGACCAAACTTTTACTTCTAAATAATGACCACATCTTCTTGAAAAATTCTGATGCTATATTGTCCATCAATAGGCCTTTTCTCCTAGTATGAAAACTAAAATCAAGTAAAAGTCTAAGAGGAGAGACAATGTTGCTCAGCCTTGCACAATTATCTACTCTCTGCAAGGTTTTTGAATGGTATTTTCAATATCACTCCCAAATTATAAATATAATTATTTATTAATAATACATTATTTATAGTGGCATTATAAAATGGCAATGTCAGATAATTTTCAAGCATCAATGGTGAAAAGAAGTAAATTAAAATATTATCTTAATATTAACAAATGAAAACATTTAAAATGCCTAAAGTTAACCCAGATTTCTGATTCTTATGCTCTATGTGTGTAAATTGGATGATATATATTCGGGTGTCATTTTTTTTTCAGTTTATCACTATGATTTCATAAAGATGTAAAAATGTAACTAGAGTTATACATTTTCCACAATTGACTATATCAAAATGGCATCTTAAAGTATTTGTTCATAATATTCCAAATTATCAAACAACATTGACTATATTCAGTAGACAAAATACAAATTTAAATCTCATGATTATATTGGGGACTTCTGTTCTCTCTTGATCCCTAATATATACTGTGAATTTTAATTATATTACAGTACCCACTACTTGAGAAAACAGTTTATACTTATATTATATTTAACTATATGCCTTTACTATATTTATCTTATTTCAGTTATTGTATTGGGAGGGAAAGAAAGCAAAGGAGAAGGAAATAAAGGAAAAGGGACTTTTAGAGTTGATTAAATACGTATTTATATTTTTTTTAATAATGTGGTAAAAATATTAAAAATAAATTTAAAATATTTACTATGATTTGATTTATAAAGCCAAGCTAATGAGCAAGATTACAAATTTTTCCTAAGAGGAAAAACAGCTCCCTTTTTGTGTGTAACAATACAGACTGGGCTTCTTTGGGCAATATTCACATCAAATCCATTTCTAGATACTTGGGAGCCAAGAGAATAAAAGGTGTATGAATATCATAAGAATGTGATTATTTCTTACAAGAATGAAGCAAAGTTTGGCATTTATGGACATAGAATGAAATAGACATGGGGTTAGAAAGAAGGCAGCAAAGAGAAATGTAATAACAAATGCAATTTCACTAAAAGACATAAATTGAATTCCAGATCTGCTGTTTACATGATAGAAGTTTGTAACTATCAGGCAGTCTAATGTTCTTAAAAATTAGAAAATTTATTCTCAAGGTTCTTGAACTATTAATATTGTTCATGTATAAGCAAATCTTTTCATTCTTATTAAATTATAAACTTATAATTTGCTGAATGTAGGTACTACATAGTAACTTTATATATGCCATCTCATGTAAGTACTAAGATGACCCTAGATAATGTGGATGCTATAGATGATAACAGGGAAGTCAGAGGGTTTAAAACCTTTCCCAGGACCATTCAGCCAGCAAGTCTTAGACATAGAATTCAAATCAAAACTGACCACCTCCATCAGACTGAGATATATTTAGAGGATATTAACTATGTCTTGTTTAATGTAAAATTCATAAATTAAACCATAGTAATAAAATAATTTTCCTGTCTTACCTTCAATTTAGTTATTGTGTCCTCATATTTACCTTTTTATAAAAACATCAGAGACTGTCAAAAAAGAGTGTTATTGAAATTAATCTTTCTTTTTAGTGAATCACTTTTACATATACATATACTCACTCTTTTTTAGACTCTTCTCCCATATAGGTCATTACAGAGTATTGAGTAGAGTTCCCTGTGCTACACAGTAGATCCTTATTAGTTATCTATTTTATACACAGTAGTGTGTATATGTCAATCCCAATCTCCCAATTTATCCCTTCTCTTCACTTTCCCCCTTGGTAACCATAAGTTTGTGTTCTACATCTGTGATTCTATTTCTGTTTTGTAAATTAGTTCATTTGTACCATTTTTTTGGATTCCACATATAAGTGATATCATGTATTTGTCTTTCTCTGTCTGACTTACTTCACTCAGTATGACAATCTTTAGGTTCACCCATGTTGCTGCAAAAGGCATTATTTCATTCTTTTTTATGTCTGAGTAATATTTCATATGTGTATGTGGTACACATACACTTATGGCTGAGTATATGTGTGCGACATCTCCTTTATCCAGTCCTCTGTCACTGAACATTTAGGTTGCTTCTATGTCCTGGCTACTGTAAACAGTGCTGCAATGAACATTGGGTTGCATATATCCTTTGGAATTATGGTTTGCTCTGAATATATGCCCAGGAGTGTGATTACTAGATCTTAAGATAACTCTATTTTTAGTTTTTTAAGGAACCTACATAATGTTTTCCATAGTGACTGTACCATATTAAATTTCCAGCAACAGTGTAGGAGGGTTCCTTTTTTCTCCACACCCTCTCCAGCATTTATTATTTGTAGACTTTTTGATGATAACCTTTCTGAATGGTGTGAGTTGATACCATATTGTAGTTTTGATTTGCATTTCTCTAATAATTAGTGATGTTGAGGATATTTTCGTATGTTTGTTGGCCAGCTCTATGTCTTCTTGGGAGAAATGTCTATTTAGGTCTTCTGCCAATTTTTTTACTTGTTTGTTTCTTTTTTTTGTTATTGAGCTGCATGAGCTATTTGTATATTTTGGAGATTAATCCCTTGTCAGCTGCTTTGTTTGCAGATATTTTCTCCCATTCTGAAGGTTGTCTTTTTGTCTTGTTTATGGTTTCCTTTGCTGTGCAAAAGCTTTTAAGTTTCATTAGGTCCCATTTGTTTATTTTTGTTTTTATTTCCATTACTCTAGGAGCTGGGTCAAAAAGGATTTTTTGATTTATGTCATAGAGTGTTCTGCCTAAGATTTTTATAGTGTCTGGTCTTACATTTAGGTCTTTAATCCATTTTGAGTTTATTTTTGTGAATTGTGTTAGGAAGTGTTCTAATTTCATTCTTTTACATGTAGCTGTCCAGTTTTCACAGCATGATAGAAAGCACAGAGATAAACCCGTGCACCTACAGTCACCTAACTTTTGACAAAAGAAGCAAGAATATACAATGGAGAAAAGACAGCCTCTCTAATAAGTGGTGCTGTCAAGTCTTCTGACCTGAGGACTAGTTATTTTTTATCTGAGAATATGTATATAAACAGGCTGTATCTGTTTGGTTATCTAAAAGTATGATTTCTTTTTTTCTTTTCAATGTCTTAGTGTATTGAAGGAATGCACATCTGAAACTGTTCTAATGCCTATTCAATAATACTTTTTTCTCTACTACATTTGTGGAGAGAATTTCTGGGCTGTTTTTAATTATATTTTTCTAACACTATCCTTCTCTGTAATTCTGTATATATATATATATGCATCTATCTATGTATCTATCTATGCATCTATCTATCATCTATCTATATATCTCTTTTTAACTTACTAGGACAATTAGAAGATTACATCCTTTAACATTCTCAGAGAAACACGATATAGTGAAAAGGACACTGTATGATACTGAAGAAGCCTAATTTCATGTCCCCCACTCAAACTCATTTTGCCTTGGTGTTAGTTGATCTGTCTATGAATCACATTTCAAATACATTAATAAGTGCTTGCCTAATTACCAACATTGTTTTCAAGGGCAAACATATAATGATTGGAGAAATTATTTTTAATTTTAAGCCAGAATCTAAAAATATTTAATTATGATGAACAACTATATTAACCCTATTCTTTCTACAACCTGCTCAACCTAATTATTATATCTGATGCCAAGACCATCACTACACTAAGTTAAATTCATTTTTATTCATAAATGTTTGTCAATTCTTTGCTCATGGAAATATGATTTAACTTTAGAAATCTACAGAACTATAGAGAAAGTATTTTAGATATCTTCACAGGGCTTCCTGAACAATTTTTACTGAAAATTGTTACCTGTGTTAAAAACAAACCTTGGGAAATAATTTATGATGGATTATATAGTGAGAGAACTCCAGAGATTTTACCTCCCCACAGATATATATTTACATAGTGATGAGTGATGAGACCCTGTAGTTATATTCTTGAGTTGCAAAGTTGGTAATTATGATCTTATCTTTTCCCTGGGGAGATTTATTTAAATACCAAAGAGTTAGAGTAAGAAAACAAGAATCCTTCCAATTATGTTTTAAAGGAAGCTTTCTTAGCTGGAGATGAGGGACAGCTGCCTCCTTCTCTATATTTTGTAGAGAAAAATCACTTATTGTTGGCTCTTTTCTTGTAATGGAGAATGGTGTGTAGGGCAATATCTGAATTTCATCATGTCATGCCAGAGGTAACAATTAGGACAAAGGGGAACATGCAGATATTTTTTGCCCTATGTAAATAATAGCAATATTCTCAGCTCTAGAAACCTTGTGTGCTTGTTAATATACAAGTTAAAAACTTGATATCCCATAAATATGAATTATGTTTGTTCTATGAACACATTTGACCATAGGGGTTTTATTTTGAGTAAGTGTGTACAAAAGTTTTTAACATTGATGCCAAGATATAGGGACATGATTGTTATTGTGAAACAAATATAGAATTACAATAACACTTCCATGATGCATTTGTTTGTTACTTTGTTTAATAACAGTCATCAAAATTTAACACTGAAGGATTTAAAAATCACATACAACTGAGTGCCACCCCAGCCAGAGCCTCCACTATCCATGCAGGTACCAGGTCTGAGCCCTGCCTCTGCCTCCTCTAGCCATGCAGGTCCTGGTGAAACCAAGCACAGCCACTCCCAAGGCCTCTCCTGGTGGCCAACATGCTGCCTCTGATGGGGTTTCCTCCCACTGTGCTCGGCCCTGAAGTCACACCCATAGAGGCCTGCACCCCAGCTGGCCTGCACAGGGATGTGTGGTCTGGGCCAGCTTCAGGAGCAGATGCTTTTGAAAGGAACACACAGAGACGTGGGGCTGGCACAGCAGGTCCTTAGACTTACCTAGAGGTTTGGAGGGTCTCCTGTGGAGGTGGGGGTTACATGTAGCTCACAGTGGGGACAAGGACACTGATAATGGAGGCATCAGAGAATTTCTATTTTTTATCCTTTTATTATTTTTTAATATCTTTTAAATTAAAAAATATTTTTATTATTTATTTTTTGCTGTTTTGTTTTGTTCTTTCAGTTTTATTTTTTTCTAAGATTTTTTTATTTTATAATTTTATTTATTTTTTTATATTTTTATTCTTGTTATTGTTCTGCTCTTTATTTGTTGTCTAGTTTTTGTTTTTGTTTATTGGTTTCTTTTGGGGTTTTTTTGTTTTCTATTAGTTTGCTCTTTCAATATTTTTATGTAGTTTTGTTTCATTGTTTTTGTTTGTTTGTTTGGTTTGTTTTGTTTTTATCTTTTTTTACCTCTCTTTAGGTTTGTTTTTGGCTTTTGTGTGTTTCTCATGTCTTCTCTCAACTTGTAGTTTGTTTGTTTGTTTGTTTTATTTTCTGTTTTCTGTTTAGGCTAGTTTTGTTTTTATTATTGTCTTTGGTTTGGAGATGCTGTTGCTTGTTTGGGTATCTTCTGGGTTTTTTTGCTTTCCTTGTGGTTTTGTTCTTATTTGCTTGTTGGTTTCTCTTTTGTTTACTTGGATTTATTTTGTGATTTCTCTGGGGTTTTTTTGTCTGTTTTCTTTTCTTTTTCTATTTGTGTGTTTGTTTCTTTTTGTTTGTTGTGTTTTGTTTTTATTTGTCATGGGATTTGTTTGTCTGTTTCTGTGGGGTATTTTATTTTATTTTTTGTTTTTTTGCCATGACATGCGACTTATGGGATCTTTGTTCCCAGACCATGGGTCAGGCCTGAGCTCCTGTGGTAGGAATGCCAAGCCAAACCAACTAGACTAACAGAGACTTCAGATCCCAGGGAATATTAATCAGTGTGAGGTCTCCTGGAGGTCCTCATCTCAACAAGAAGACACAACTCCACCAAACTGCTTGCAAATTCCAGTGCTGGAAGCTCAGGCCAAACAACCATCAAGATAGGAGCAAAACCCCAACCAACAACAAAAATGAATTGACAGAAAAATGTTACAGATGAAGAAACAAGGTAAAAACCTACAAAATCAAATAAATGAAGATGAAATAGGCAATCTAAATGAAAAAGAATTCAGAGTAATGACAGTAAAGGTGATCCAAAATCTTGGATAGAATAAAGGCATGGATCAAGAAAATACAGGAAATGTATAATGAGAACCTAGAACACCTAAAAAACGAAACAGTGTTGAACAGCAGAATAGTTGAAACAAAAAATACACTAGAAGAAATCAGTAGCAGAATAACTGAGCAAGAACAAATAAGTGAGCTGGAAGACAGAAGGGTGGAAATAACTGCCAAGGAGTGGAATAAAGAAAAAGGATAAAAAGAAATGAGGACAGTCTCAGAGACTTCCGGGACAACATGAAATGCACAAACATTGGAATTATAGGGGTCCCAGAAGAACAAGAGAAAGAGAGAGGGTCTCAGAAAATATTTGAAAAGACTATAATTGAAAACTTTCCTAACATGAGAAAAGAAATAGCCACCCAGGTCCAGGAGGCACAGAGAGTCTCATACAGAATAAGCCCCCAAAAAAACACATTGAGAAACATATTAATCAAACTAACAAAAATTAAATTCAAAGAAAAAATATTAAAAAGAGCAAAGGAAAAGCAAAACAACATACAAGGGAATCACCATAAGGTTATCAGCCGATTTTCAGCAGAAACTCTGCAGACCAAAAGGGAGTGCCAGGATATAATTAAAGTGATGAAAAACCTACAACCAAGATTACTCTACCCAGCAAGTATCATTCAGATTTGATGGAGAAATCAAAAGATTTACAAACAAGCAAAAGCTAAGAGAATTCAGCACCACCAAACCAGCTTTACAGCAAATGCTAAACGAACATCTCTAGGTGGGAAACACAAGAAAAGAAAAAGACCTAAAACAACAAACCCAAAACACTTAAGAAAATGGTAATAGGAACATACATACTGATAATAACCTTAATGTAAATGGACTAAATTCTCCAACCAAAAGACACAGACTGGCTGAAAGTATTAAAAAAAAAAACTGTATATATGCTGTCAACAAGAAACTCAATTCAGACATTGGGAAACATACAGGATGAAAGTGAGGGGATGGAAGAAGATATTCCATGCAAATAGAAATCAAAGAAAGCTAAAGTAACAATACTCATATAAGACAAAATAGACTTTAAAATAAAGATTGTTACAAGAAACAAGGAAGGACACTGCATAATGATCAAGGGATTAATTCAAGAAGAATTTATAACAATTATAAATGTTTTTGCACCCAACGTAGGAGAACCTCAGTACATAAGGCAAATTCTAACAGCCATAAAAGGGGAAACTGATAGTAACACAATAATAGTGGGTGACGTTAACACCCCACTTACACCAATGGGCAGATCATCCAGACAGAAAATTAACAAGGAAACACAAGCTTTAAATGACACTATAGACCAGGTAGACTTAACTGATACTTATAGGACCTTCCATCTGAAAGCAGTAGAATACATTATCTTCTCAAGTGTACATGAACATTCTCCAGAATAGAGCACATCTTGGGTCACAAAACAAGTCTCAGTAAATTTAAGAAAATTAAATCTTATCAAGCATCTTTCCTGACCAAAATGTGATAAGATTGGAAATCAATTACAGGAAAAAAAAAGCTGTAAAAAACACAAACACAGGGAAGTTAAACAATATGCCACTTGATAACCAAGAGATCACCAAAGAAATCAAAGAAGAAATCAAAACATACTTAGAAACAAAAGACAATGAAAACGTGATGACCCAAAACCTATAAAATGCAGCAAAAGCATTTCTTTTTTTTTTGGGGGGGGGTTTATTTCATTGTATTTTAATTTTGTTAAATTAAGGTGAAATTAGAATTAATTATATTTAAAACAATGGCTTGTGTAGTGTAATCCTATTTTATTTTTTTATTTTTTTATTTTATTTTTTCTCTTTTTTTTTTTTAATTAGTTTCTGCTTTATAACAAAGTGAATCAGTCATACATATACATCTGTTCCCACATCCCTTCCCTCATGCATCTCCCTCCCTCCCACCCTCCCCATCCCACCCCTCCAGGTGGTCACAAAGCACCGAGAGCAAAAGCATTTCTAAGTGGGAAGTTTATAGTGATACAATCTTACATCAAGAAACAAGAAAAACTTAAATAACTTATTCTTACACCTTAAGCAACTAGAGAAAGAAGAACAAACAAAGCCCAAAGTTAGTAGAAGGAAAGAAATTATAAAAATCAGAGCAGAAAAAAATGAAATAGAAATGAAGACATCAATAGCAAAGATCAATGAAAGTAAAAGCTGGTTCTTTGAGAAGATAAACAAAACTGATAAACCTTTAGACAGACTCATCAAGAAAAATGGGAGAGGATTCATATCAATAAAATTAAAAAAGAAAAAGGATAAATTAAAACTGACATTGCTGAAATACAAAGGATCATAAGACACTACTACAAGCAACTATATGCCAATAAAATGGACAACCTGGAGGAAATGGAAAAATTCTTAGAATGGTACAGTCTTCTAAGACTGAACCAGGAAGAAATAGAAAATATAAACAAAAAAATTACAGGTAATGAAATTGAAGCTGTGATTTAAAAATCTTTCAACAAAAGAAATTCAGGACCAGATGGCTTCACAGGTGAATTCTATTAAAAATTTAGAAAAGAGCTAACACACATCTTTCTCAAACTCTTCCAAAAAATTGCAGAGGGAGGAAAACTGCCAAGCTTATTCTACAAGACCACCATCACCATGATACCAAAAACAGATAAAGATATCATTAAAAAATTGCAGACCAATATCACTGATGAACATAGATGCAAATATCCTTAACCAAATACTAGCAAACAGAATCCAGCAACACTTAAAAGGATCATAAACCATGATCAAGTGGGATTTATTCCCATGATGCAAGGATTCTTCAGTACATGCAAATCAATCAAAGTGATACACCACATTAACAAACTGAAGGTAAAAACCATATGATCAACTCCGTAGATGCAGAAGAAGCTTTTAACAAAATTCAATACCCACTTATGAAAAAACTCTCCAAAAAGTGGGCATAGAGGGAACCTACCTTTACATAATAGAGGACATATATGACAAACCCAGAGTAAATATCATTCTCAATGGTGAAAAACTGAAAACATTTCCTCTAAGGTCAGGAACAAGACAAGGATATCTACTCTTGCCACTATAATTCAACATAATTTTGGAAGTCCTAGCCAAGGCAATCATAGTAGAAAAAGAAACAAAAGAAATCCAAAAATGGAAAAGAAGAAGTAAAACTGTCACGGTTTGTATATGACATGGTGCTATGAATATAAAATCCTAAAGATGTCACCAGAAAACCATTAGTGTTAATCAATGAATTTGGTAAAGTTACAGGATACAAAATTAATGCAAAGAAATCACTTGCATTCCTATACATTAACAATGAAAGATCAGAAAGAGAAACTAAAGGGGCTTCCCTGGTGGTGCAGTGGTTGAGAGTCCACCTGCCGATGCAGGGCACATGGGTTTGTGTCTCGGTCTGGGAAGATCCCACATGCCACGGAGCAGCTGGGCCCGTGAGCCATGGCTGCTGAGCCTGTGCATCCGGAGACTGTGCTCTGCAATGGGAGAGGCCACAACAGTGAGAGGCCTGTGTACTGCTAAAAAAAAAAGAGAGAGAGAGAGAGAGAGAAACTAAGGAAACAACCCCATTTACCATTGCAACAAAAAGAATAAAATACCTAGGAATAAACCTACCTACGGAGACAAAAGACCTGTACTCAGAAAACTATAAAACACTGATGAAAATAATCAAAGATTACATGAACAGATGGAGAGATATAACATTTTCTTGGATTGGAAGAATAAATATTGTGAAAATGATTATATGACACAAAGCAATCTATAGATTCAATGTAATCCCTATCAAATAACCAATGGCATTTTTCACAGAATTAGAACAAAAAAATTACAGTTTTTATGGAAACACAAAAGACCCCGAATAGCAAAAACAATCTTGAGAAAGAATCTTGAGGAATCAGGCTCCCTAACTTCAGACTATACTACAAAGCTACAGTAATCAAGATAGTATTGCACTGGCACAAAAACAGAAATATAGATCAATGGAACATGACAGAAAGCCCCGAGGTAAACCCATGCACCTATGGTCAACTAAACTTTGACAAAGGAAGCAAGAATATACAATGGAGAAAAGACAACCTCTTCAATAAGTGGTGTTGGGGAAACTGGACAACTACATGTAAAAGAATGAAATTAGAACAATCCCTAACACCATACACAAAAATAAACCCCAAATGGATTAAAAACTTAAATGTGAGACCAGACACTATAAAGCTCTTAGAGGAAAACATAGGCAGAACATTCTTTGACATAAATTACAGAAAAAATCTTTTTTGACCCAGCTCCTAGAGTAATGAAAATAAAACCCCAAATAAACAAATGGGATCTAATCAAACTCAAAAGCTTTTGCACATCAAAGGAAACCATAAACAAGACAAAAGGCAATCCTCATAATGTGAGAAAATATTTGCAAACAAAGCAACTAACAAGGGCTTAATTTCCAAAATATACAAACAGCTCATACAGCTCAACAACAATAAAACAAACAACACTATCCAAAAATGGACAGAAGACCTAAATAGACATTGCTCCAAAGAAGACATATAGATGGCCAAGAGGCATATGAAAAATGCTTAACATTAGTAATTATTAGAGAAATTCAAATAAGAACTACAGTGAGGTATTATCTCACACTGGTCAAAATGGTCATCATCAAAAAAATCTACAAACAATAAATGCTGGAGAGGGTGTGGAGAATAGGAAACCCTCTTGTGCTCTCGGTGGGAATGTAAATTGATACAGCCATTCTGGAAAACAGTATGGAGAGTCCTTAAAAGCTAAAAGTAGAATTACCATATGACCCAGAAATCCCACGACTGGACACATACCCTGAGAAAACCATAATTTAAAAAGATACATGCACCCCAATATTCATTGCAACACTGACAGAAACAGCCAGGACATGGAAGCAACCTAAATGTCCATTGACAGAGGAATGAATGAAGAAGATGTGGTACATATATTCAATGCAATGTTACTCAGGAATAAAAAGGAATAAAATTGTTTCATTTTCAGAGACATGGATGGACCTAGAGACTGTCATACACAGTGAAGTAAGCCAGAAAGACAAAAACAAATATCATATATTAATGCATATATGTGGAATTCAGAAAAATGGGACAGATGAACCTATTTGTAAAGCAGAAATAGAGACACAGATGTAGAGAACAAATGTATTGACAACAAGGGGGGGTGGAGGAATGAATTGGGAAATTGAGTTTCACATATATACACTAATATGTATAAATAGATAACAAATGAGAACCTACTGTATAGCACAGGGAACTCTACTCAGTGCTCTGTGGTGACCTAAATGGGAAGGAAGTTCAAAAAAGAGGGATATATGTATACATATAGCTGATTCACTTCACTGTACATCAGAAAATAACACAACATTGTAAAGCAACCAAACACTGATTTAAAAAAAATTAAATTAAATGAATAAAAATCACATACAAAATTATATTATTTATGTTTTAATTTTTGAATTTTCATTTTTAACTTTAAACACTCATCAGGGAACAAGATGGAAGCTTAGAAAGACATGAAGGAGATTGTTGAGCTTTTAAACCTCAAAGCAATAAACAAATTATATGGCATTCATCAAGCTGTAAATCTAGTTCATAAATATTAATTAGTTTGAAAGTAAATTTTTGCATTAGTATTATTTTTAAATAACTTTATTCATTTTGTTTAAAGATGATACTGTATGTGCAGGAAAATATGACTGAAATAGTGCAGATCAGTTCCAGTTGGAACTCCTAAGGCCAAATGTATACATTTGAGGTTAAAATAATTTGTGATATGAATCTTTGTTTTTTCTTCTCTGTATGCTATTCCATTCCATAAGGTTTTATTTTCAGTGTCCTAGAGAAGAGATAGATGGTCAGGCAATGAAGTTGCTTATCAAACACTTTCTAAGTTTTTCTTCTAAAAGTTTATGTAACTAGAGATATTTGGAAGGTGTGCTTACACTTTTGCACCAGCTGAGAACCTAGAGTCCGGTTTCAGTGGGTTACATTTTTTGTTCCCTCAGCAGGACTTAGTTCACAATAAGCATAGTACTTGTAAGATGACTGGTTCTAGGGAGTTGGGAGAAGTGGGAGTGGGAAGTGGAATGTGGAACTCTAGAGGAACTTCTTAAAGTTCTGCCTTTTTCTGCTTTTCCTTGCAGAGGTTCTTCAGTTTCTCCCTCTCTTTAATTCCACCTTTCCCCAATCTTTTTTCATCCTCCTGAGGAGATGCGGGTGGGAAACTGCATTCAGGCTTCATGTGTGTCCCTAAATAACAGTCTTTTTCACTGTACCTGGACACTCTGGATTTCTGCACTGAGAATTGAATCACATCATCTGGATTGATTTGAATATCTTCAATAAAATAAATATTAACACTTTTTAATATTATTTATTTTACTTTATACAAGTTAAATTTATATACAGTAATGTGCATAAATTTCAAGTATAGGACAATAATTTTATACATATCTACACAGACTCAAAACCTCCACTGTGATCAAGATATAGAACATTTCTGTAACTTCATATAATTTACACACTCCCCTTTCCAATCAGTATTTTCATCCCACCTCAACTCATGTATGTATGTATTACTATTATATACATATATCTATATATCTCTTTATATATGATTATCTTAAGCTAATTATCTCTTAAATTCAAATGTATCTACCCTGAATTTTTATACCACTTTACAAGCTTTAATGTTTTATACTTCATATTTTACTTTTTTCTTGTTTTTTGTATCCCTTAACTACTTAGTGTATTAGATAATAGATTATCTTACTACTTTTATCTTTTAATCTTTCTACTAGCTTTATAAGTGATTGATCTACTGCCTTCACTGTATGTTTTTCTTTAAAAAAAACAGTGACACTTTTTGTTTCATAATTTTCTTGCTGGCAGGCAGGGTAGAGAGAGACTGAAGCAGACAGCTGCCATGTTACCACACTTCCCAGGTCAAGACATATGCCTGCTGATGAATGCAGTGACTGGTGTTGAAATTTGGGCTTGAATAGACAGATCCAGGGAGAGTACTCAGTTTGGCTGCATGGAGACAGCCCAAAGGGCCTGGAAAGTGATCCCAACTACAATTGTTCACATGTGCAAGACAGAACATAGGTCCACAACTGAAGCCCCATTGGCAGCATGCTCATGGTGAGGCACAACTCTGGTGACCATGGGCATTGGAAATGTGCACATGTCCAAGGTACAGCTGACATATGATCGATTGTCAGCACTCCCACAGCAGCAAGTGAGGCTCCCTCAGCAGTAGGCTTTGGGAGTTCACACTTACTGGAGTCAAAGCTGACATCCAAGCTATTTATCTGCACTCCCACAGTGGGGGTGGATCCAGGATGGTGCCAGCAGCAGCAGACTTTGTGGGCACACACAGAAAGTGGTGTGAAGTGTCACAGAATTGCACATCCCCAACAGATGGTCCCTAGGGAGGTATATGCAGGAGTTCCTTCCCAGCGGGAGTGCTCCAGTCCAGCCTACATCACACTGCAGCTTAGAACTGGATCTTTGGGCTTTTATTCCAATAACTAGGGAGTAGACTCTGCCCCTGACAGGATAGTGACAGCCAGAGTAAAGAGAAGGCTCCACCCAACATCTAGTGCAGGGTCTGGCCACCACAGCATCAAACACATCCCCTATCAAGGGGACAACAGCCAGCACACTCGGAAGAGAGATGTGGCAGGTATCCATAACAGAAACAGGCCTCTCACCAAAAATATTGGACTCACATAGTCTACACAGGGATGCTACCACATAAGAACAGCCTTTCAAGACCACAGTAGATAACCTGTATATATATAACTTCTTTGGAGAAATGTCTATTTAGGTCTTCTGCCCATTTTTGGATTGGGTTTTTTGTTGTTGTTGTTATTGAGCTGCATGAACTGCTTATAAATTTTGGAGATTAATCCTTTGTCAGTTGCTTCATTTGCAAATATTTTATCCCATTCTGAGGGTTGTCTTTTGGTCTTGTTTATGGTGTCCCTTGCTGTGCAAAAGCTTTGAAGTTTCATTAGCTCCCATTTGTTTATTTTTGTTTTTATTTCCACTTCTCTAGGAGGTGGGTCCAAAAGGATCTTGCTGTGATTTATGTCATAGACTGTTCTACCTATGTTTTCCTCTAAGAGTTTGATAGTTTCTGGCCTTACATTTAGGTCTTTAATCCATTTTGAGCTTATTTTTTGAGTATGGTGTTAGGGAGTGATCTAATCTCATACTTTTACATGTGTACCTGTCCAGTTCTCCCAGCACCGCTTATTGAAGAGGCTGTCCTTTCTCCACTGTACATTCCTGCCTCCCTTATCAAAGATAAGGTGACCATATGTGCGTGAGTT
This sequence comes from Mesoplodon bidens, assembly GCF_964165515.1. Taxonomy (NCBI): domain Eukaryota; kingdom Metazoa; phylum Chordata; class Mammalia; order Artiodactyla; family Ziphiidae; genus Mesoplodon; species Mesoplodon bidens. The sequence continues at coordinate 36,478,796 of NC_138174.1, read as the reverse complement.
TATCTCTGGGCTTTCTATCCTGTTCCTTTGATCTATATTTCTGTTTTTGTTCCAGTACCACACTGTCTTCATTACTGTAGTTTTGTAGTATAGTCTGAAGTCAGGCAGCCTGATTCCTCCAGCTCCACTTTTGTTCTCAAGTTTGCTTTGGCTATTCGAGTTCTTTTGTGTTTCCATACAAATTGTGAAACTTTTTGTTCTAGTTCTGTGAAAAATGCCAGTGGTAGTTTGATAGGGATAGCATTGAATCTGTAGATTGCTTTGGGTAGTAGAGTCATTTTCACAACATTGATTCTTCCAATCCAAGAACATGATATATTTCTCCATCTATTTGGATAATCTTTAATTTCTTTCATCAGTGTCTTATAATTTTCTGCATACAGGTCTTTTATCTCCTTAGGTAGGTTTATTCCTAGATATTTTATTAGTTTTGTTGTAATGGTAAATGGGAGTGTCTTATTTATTTCACTTTCAGATTTTTCATCACTAGTGTACAGGAATGCCAGAGATTTCTGTGCATTATTTTCGTATCCTGCTACTTTACCAAATTCATTGATTAGCTCTAGTAGTTTTCTGGTAGCATCTTTAGGATTCTCTATGTATAGTATCATGTCATCTGCAAACAGTGACAGCTTTACTTCTTCTTTTCTGATTTGGATTCCTTTTATTTCCTTTTCTTCTCTGATTGCTGTGGCTAAAACTTGTAAAACTATGTTGAATAAGAGAGGTGAGAGTGGGCAACCTTGTCTTGTTCCTGATCTTAGTGGAAATGGTTTCAGTTTTTCACCATTGTGGATGATGTTGGCTGTGGGTTTGTCATACATGGCCTTTATTATGATGAGCAAAGTTCCCTCCATGCCTGGTTTCTGCAGGGTTTTTACAATAAACCACTGTTGAATTTTGTCGAAAGCTTTCTCTGCATCTATTGAGATGATCATATGTTTTTCCTCCTTCAATTTGTTAATATGGTGCATCTCTTTGATTGATTTCCGTGTATTGAAGAATCCTTGAATTCCTGGAACAAACCCCACTTGATCATGATGTATGACCCTTTTAATGTGCTGTTGGATTTTGTTTGCTAGTATTTTGTTGACGATTTTGGCATCTATGTTCATCAGTGATATTGGGCTGTAGTTTTCTTTCTTTGTGACATCCTTGCCTGCATTTGGTATCAGGGTGATGGTGGTCTCGTAGAATGAGTTTGGGACTGTTCCTACCTCTGTTATATTTTGGAAGAGTTTGAGAAATATAGGTGTCAGCTCTTCCCTAAATGTTTGATAGAATTCACCCGTGAAGCCATCTGGTCCTGGGCTTTGGTTTGTTGGAAGATTTTTAATCACAGTTTCACTTTCAGTTCTTGTGATTGATCTGTTCACATTTTCTATTTCTTCCTGATTCAGTCTTGGCACGTTGTGCATTTCTAAGAATTTGTCCATTTCTTCCAGGTTGTCCATTTTATTGGCATAGAGTTGCTTGTAGTAATCTCTCATGATCTTTTGTATTTCTGCAGTGTCAGTTGTTACTTCTCCTTTTTCATTTCTAATTCTATTTATTTGAGTATTCTCCCTTTTTTTCTTGATGAGTCCGGCTAATGGTTTATCAATTTTTTTTTATCTTCTCAAAGAACCAGCTTTTAGTTTTATTGATCTTTGCTATCATTTCCTTCATTTCTTTTTCATTTATATCTGATCTGATTTTTACGATTTCTTTCCTTCTGCTAACTTTGGGGTTTTTGGTTCTTCTTTCTCTAATTGCTTTAGGTGCAAGGTTAGGATATTTATTCGAGATGTTTCCCGTTTCTTAAGGTAGGCTTCTATTGCTATAAATATCCCCCTTAGAACTGCTTTTGCTGCATACCATAGGTTTTGGGTCGTGGTGTTTCCATTTTTATTTGTTTTAGGTATTTTTTATTTCCTCTTTGATTTCTTCAGTGATCACTTCGTTATTAAATAGTGTATTGTTTAGCCTCCATGTGTTTGTATTTTTTACAGATCTTTTCCTGTAATTGATATCTAGTCTCATACTGTTGTGGTTGAAGAAGATATTTGATAAAATTTCAATTTTCTTAAATTTAACAAGGCTTGATTTGAGACACAAGATATGATCTATCCTGCAGAATGTTCCATGAGCAGTTGAGAAAAAATGTGTATTCTGTTGTTTTTGGATGGAATGTCATATAAATATCAATTAAGTCCATCTTGTTTAATGTATCTTTTAAAGGTGTGTTTCCTTATTTATTTTCATTTTGGATGATCTGTCCATTGGTGAAAGTGGGCTGTTAAAGTCCCCTACAATGAACATGTTACTGTCGATTTCTCCTTTTATGGCTGTTATTATTTGCCTTATGTATTGAGGTGCTCCTATGTTGGGTACATAAATACTTATGATTGTTATATCTTCTTCTTGGATCGATCCCTTGATCATTATGTAGTGTCCTTCTTTGTCTCTCCTAATAGTCTTTATTTTAAAGTCTATTTTGTCTGATATGAGAATTGCTACTCCAGCTTTCTTTTGGTTTCCATTTGCATGGAATATCTTTTTCCATCCCCTTACTTTCAGTCTGTATGTGTCTCTAGGTCTGAAGTGGGTCTCTTGTAGACAGCATATATATGGGTCTTATTTTTGTTTCCATTCAGCCAGTCTGTGTCTTTTGGTGTGAGTATTTAGTCCATTTACATTTAAGGTAATTATCAATATGTATGTTCCTATTCCCATTTTCTTAATTGTTTTGGGTTTGTTATTGTATATCTTTTCCTTCTCTTGTGTTTCTTGCCTAGAGAAGTTCCTTTAGCATTTGTTGTAAAGCTGGTTTGGTGGTGCTGAACTCTCTCAGCTTTTGCTTGTCTGTAAAGGTTTTAATTTCTCCATCAAATATGAATGAGATCCTTGTTGGGTAGAGTAATCTTAGTTGCAGGTTTTTCTCCTTCATCACTTTAAATATGTCCTGCCAGTCCTTTCTGGCTTGCAGAGTTTCTGCTGAATGTTCAGCTGTTAACCTTATCGGGATTCCCTTGTGTGTCATTTGTTGTTTTTCCCTTCCTGCTTCTTTTTTTTTTTTTTTTTTTTTTTTTTGCGGTACTCAGGCCTGTCACTGCTGTGGCCTCTCCCATTGCAGAACTCAGGCTCTGGATGTGCAGGCTCAGTGGCCATGGCACACAGTCCCAGTTGCTCTGTGGCACGTGGTATCTTCCTGGACTGGGGCATGAACCCATGTCCCCTGCATTGGCAGGCAGACTCTTAACCACTGCGCCACCGCGGAAGCCCTCCCTTGCTGCTTTTAATATGTTTTCTTTGTATTTAATTTTTGACAGTTTGATTAATATGTGTCGTGGCATGTTTCTCCTTGCATTTATCCTGTATGGGACTTGCTGTGCTTCCTGGACTTGATTAACTATTTCCTTTCTTATATTAGGGAAGTTTTCAACTATAATCTCTTCAAATATTTTCTCAGTCCCTTTCTTTTACTCTTATTCTTCTGGAAACCCTATAATTCAATGTTGGTGCATTTAATGTTGTCCCAGAGGTCTCTGAGACTGTCCTCAGTTCTTTCCATTCTTTTTTCTTTATTGTGCTCTGCAGTAGTTATTTCCACTATTTTGTCATCCAGGTCACTTATCCATTCTTCTGCCTCAGCTATTGTGCTATTGATCCTGTCTAGAGTATTTTGGTTTCATTTATTTTCTTGTTCATCATTGCTTGTTTCATCTTTAGTTCTTCTAGGTCCTTTATTAAAAGTTTCTTGCATTTTCTCTATTCTATTTCCAAGATTTTATATCATCTTTACTATCATTATTCTGAATTCTTTTTCAGGTAGACTGTCTATTTCCTCTTTATTTGTTAGGTCTGGTGGGTTTTTATATTGCTCCTTCATCTGCTGTGTGTTTTTCTGTTTTCTCATTTGGCTTATCTTACTGTGTTTGTGTTCTCCTTTTTGCAGGCTGCAGGTTCGTAGTTCCTGTTGTTTTTGGTGTCTGTCCCCAGTGGCTAAGGTTGGTTCAGTGGGTTGTGTAGGCTCCCTATTTGAGGTGACTAGTCCCTGTGTTCTGGTGGATGAGGCTTGATCTTGTCTTTCTGGTGGGCAGGTCCACGTCTGGTGGTGTGTTTTGGTGTGTCTGTGGACTTATTATGATCTTATGCAGCCTCTCTGTTAATGAGTGGGTTTGTGTTCCTGTCTTGCTAGTTGTTTGGCATAGGGTGTCCAGCACTGTACCTTGCTGGTCATTGAGTGAAGCTGGGTGCTGGTGTTGAGATGGAGATCTCTGGGAGATTTTTGTCGTTTGATATTATGTGGAGCTGGGAGGTCTCTTGTGGACCTATGTCCTAAATTTGGCTCTTCCTACTCAGAGGCAGAGCACTGACTCCTGGCTGGAGCACCAAGAGCTTTTCATCCACATGGCTCAGAATAAAGGGAGAAAACATGGAAAGAAAGAAAGAAGAAAGAAAGAAATGAAGAAAGAAAGAAAGAAGAAAGAAATTAAGAAAGAAAGAAAGAAAGAAAGAAGGATGGAAGGAAAGAAAGCAAGAAGATAAAATAAAATATAGTAAGATGAAATAAAACAAAGTTATTAAAATAAAAAATAATTAATTATTAAGAAAAAAAATTTTTAAAGAAAAACAAAAAAGAACAGATGAATAGAACCCTAGGAGAAATGGTAGAAGCAAAGCTATACAGACAAAATCTCTCACAGAAACATACACATACACACTCACAAAAAGAGGAAAAGAGGAAAAAATAATGTCTTGCTCTCAAAGTCCACTTCCTCAATTTGGGATTATACATTGTCTATTCATGTATTCCACAGATGCATGGTACATGACGTTGATTGTGGAGATTTAATCCACTGCTTCTGAGGCTGCTGGGAGAGATTTCCCTTTCTCCTCTTTGTTCGCACAGCTCCCGGGGTTCAGCTTTGGATTTGGCCCTGCCTCTGCATGTAGGTCACCGGAGGGCTTCTGTTCTTTGCTCAGACAGGATGGGGTTAAAGGAGCAGCTGCTTTGGGGACTCTGGCTCACTCAGCCAGGGGGAGGGAATGGTGCAGATGCAGGGCGAACCTGTGGCGGCAGAGTCCAGCGGGATGTTGCACCAGCCTGTGGCGCGCCGTGCGTTCTCCTGGGGAAGTTGTCCCTGGATCCCAGGACCCTGGCAATGGTGGGCTGCACAGGCTCCCCAGAAGGGTGGTGTGGATAATGACCTGTGCTCGCACACAGGCTTTTTGGTGGCGGCAGTAGCAACCTTAGCATCTCATTCCTGTCTCAGGGGTCTGCAATTTTAGCAGCAGCTCATGCCCGTTTCTGGAGCTCCTTTAAGCAGCACTCTTAATACCCTCTCCACACACACCAGGAAACAAAGAGGGAAGAAAAAGTCTCTTGTCTCTTTGGCATGTCCAGACTTTTTCCTGGACTCCCTCCCAGCTAGCCCTGGTGCACTAACCCCCTGCAAGCTATGTTCATGCCACCAACCCCAGTCCTCTACCTGCTCTCCGACCGAAGCCTGTGGCTCAGCTCCCAGCCCCACCCACCCCGGCTGGTGATCAGACAAGCCTCTCGGGCTGGTGAGTGTCAGTCGGCACCGATCCTCTGTGCAGGAATCTCTCCGCTTTGCCCACCGCACCCCTGTTGCTGTGCTCTCCTCTGTGGCTCCGAAGCTTCCCCTCCGTCACCCACAGTCTCCGCCCACGAAGGGGCTTCCTAGTGTGTGGAAACCTTTCCTCCTTCACAGCTCCCGCCCACTGGTGCAGGTCCTGTCCCTCTTCTTTTGTCTCTGTTTTTTCTTTTGACCTACCCAGGTACGTGGGGACATTCTTGCCTTTTGGGAGGTCTGAGGTGTTCTGCCAGCATTCAGTAGGTGTTCTGTAGGAGTTGTTCCACGTGTAGCTGTATTTCTGGTGTATTTGTGAGGAGGAAGGTGATCTCTGCATCTTACTCTTCTGTCATCTTCCCTGCCCCTATCAGGTATTTTTTTTTTATTTATCTTTTTAAAAAACTGACTCTTGGTAACATTGATCTTTTTTATTTTTTATCTCTATGATATTTAGTTCCACTCTGATATTTAATATTTCCTCCCTTCTGCTGACTTTGGGCTTTGTTCTTTTTTAAACTCCTTTAGATATTAATTTAGGTTGTTTATTTGATATTTTCTTTTTTCTTCAGGTAGGCTTCTTCATCATAAACATCCCTCTTGGAGCTGTTTTTGCTGTATCCTATAGTTTTTGGAAAGTTGTCTTTCCATTTTCATTTGTCTTGAGGTAGTTTCTGATTTCCTCTTTAATTTCTTCACTGAGTCATTTGTTTCCTTGTAGCATATTTTTCAGTCTTCACATGTTTGTATTTTTCCATTTTCTTTCTGTAATTGATTTCTAGTGGCATATTTTGGGTTACAGAAAAATGCGTGGTATAATTTCTATCCTCTTAAATTTATTGAGATTTGTTTTGTGGCCTAGCATGTGATCTATCCTGGAGAAAAATTCCATGTGTACTTGAAAAGAATGTGTATTGTTGTGTTTTTGGATGGAATGTCTTGTATACCTCTATTAAGTCCAAGTGGTCTAATGTGTCATTTAAGACCACTTTTTTCTGGTTTTCTGTCTGATCTTTCCATTGAGGTAAGTTTGGTATTAAAGTCTCCTAATATTATTGTATTATTATCATTCTCCCTTTATGTCTATTACCATTTGCTTTACATATTTAAGTGCTCCTGTATTGGGTGCCTATATGTTAATGAGTGTAATACACTTTTCTTGTATTGATCCCTTTACCATTATATAATGCCTTTCTTTGTCTTTTGTTATAGATTTTGTCTTAAAGTCTATTTTGTCTGATATTAGTATTACTATCCCCAGTCTCTTGTCATTTCCATTTGCACAAATTATCTTTTCCATCCTTTCAGTTTCAGTCTGTGTGTACTTTTGTCTCTGAAGTGAGACACTTGAAAGCAGCACAAAGATGGTTTTTGTCTTCCTTTCTAATCAGCCACCCTATGTCTTTTGAGTGGAGTATTTAGTCCATTGATGTTTAAAGCAAGGATTTATAGGTATGTACTTATTGTCATTTTGTTGCTTGTTTTTGTAGTTATTTTCCGTTATTTGCTTATTTATTTTCCCTTCTAGTCTGATGATCTCCTTAAGTGGTATGCTTGTCTTCCTTTTCTCTAGTTTTGTGTATCTATTGTAAGTTTTTGATTTGTAGTTACCATGGTGTTCATACATGTAGGTCTATGACTATATTTACTTCTTTTTTATACAGGTTGTCCTTTAAGTTCAAACACATTCTAAAAGATCTGTATTTTTTACTCCCCTCTCCCATACTTTTTAGTTTTGATGTCACAGTTTACAGCTTCATGTTTAAACCTCTACTGATTATTATAGTTATATTTGATTTTATAAATTTTTGCCTTTTAATCTTTATATGAGTCCATTCAAATGGCTGATCCTCAGCCTTTACATATACTTTACTTTACTAGTGAGATTTTTCCTTTCCTATAAATTTTTATTTCTTCATATAGCCTTTTCTTTTCCACTTGGAGAAAACTCTTTAACATATCTTTTAGAGTAGATTTAGTATTGATTAACTCTTTTAGTTTTACTTGTCTGAGGAGTTCTATATCTCTCCTTCAATTCTAAATGATAATCTTGCTGTGTAGAGTATCCTAGGTTGCAGGTTTTTACCTTTTAGCACTTTGAATAAATCATGCCACTCTCCTCTAGCCTGCAAGTTTTCTGAAGAAAAAATAAGCTGATAGCCTTATGGGGGTTCCCTTGTGTATAAATCTTTATTTCTTTCTAACTGCCTTTAGAATTCTCTCTTTTTCTTTAAATTTTGCCATTTTACTTATGATGTGTCTTGGTGTGTATTTGTTTAGGTCCATCTTGTTTGGGACTTTCAGTGCTTCCTGTACCTGGATATCCATTCTGTTTCCTCTTCATATTTGGTAAGTTTCCAGTCATAATATCATCAAATATATTATAGACCCCCTTCTCTCTTCTCCTTCTGGGACCCCTAACATGTGAATGTTTGTATGCTAGATGTTGTCCAAGAAGTACCTTAAACCATTCTCATTTTTTAAATTTGTTTTTCTTTTTGTTGTTCCCATTGGTTGATTTACATTATTCTACCTTCTAGATCACCTATGCATTCTTCTATATCATCTAGTCTGCTGTTAATTTCTTCTAGTGTGTTTTTCATTTCAGTCATTGTATTTTTCAGTTCTGACTAGTTCTTTTTTTGTATTATCTAGTACCTTGTTAAAATTCTCATTGTGTCCATCTATTATTTTCCCTAATTCATTTAGCATTCTTATTACTAATGCTTTGAACTCTTTATCAAAGAAATTATTTATTTTTATCATTAGTTATTTTTTCAGAGGTTTTCTCTTGATCTTTTCATGGAATCCAATCCCTCTGTCTTCTCATTTTGCTTATCTTTCTCTGTCTCTGTGAAATTAGGTGCTACACTTACCTATTGCAATCTTGAAGGGATGTCTTTGTGTGAGAGCATTCCCATACAGTCTGTACGTGCCCAGTGGCTTTGGTGGGAGAGCTGGATCTAATGTGAACACACTCACATCTTCTTCAGGTTGTGTTGGCAGCTATTACTTTGGTACAAGGTGAGGCGGGAGGTGGAGGAGTTAGAGCCAGAGCCAGGTGGGAACAGGGGTTTCTCTGCTCAGCGGCCTTCACTACTGTATCAGAGAAGGGGTCAGTCCCAAGTTTCTAAAGCAGAAGATTTCTTAAGAAGGTTTAAGCTCAACCTGGCTCTGTTCCCTTTAAATGTGTTCTCTTTCCTTCCAGCACTGGAACACTTGCTCCAGAGGGAAGCAGAGCTGGGGCAAGAGGGACTGATGTGGTACTCAGTATGCATTGTGTCACTGACTGTGATGGTCTTCCCAGGGTCAGAGACCTGAAATACTTTTGATGTGCTGCCTGTGAAGCAGAAGTAATGATTACCCCTGCCATGCTCAGTTACTGATTCCTGTCTCAGCCTCATTTGTCCCTCATAGCTGAGCTCTCCTCTCACCCTTGCCAACTTTGTCTTGTTGTGGAGTGGTGTCACAGGACAAGTGGGTTAGGTGCAAGCACTTGGCATGGGTTGGTGTCTGGGCTGTGCTGATCTAGCTACAGACAGGGATAGGGACTTCTTCTGATATACTACCTAGGTAAGCACCAGTAATGGCTGTCCCCTCCCTCCTCATTCACCCTCTGTGTGTGAGTCATCTCTATCTTGCAGCTATGGTCTCTCATTGACCACAGCAGCCCTCACCCCAGTATTGAGTTTCATCATGAAGCAAGTGGATCTGAAGCAATTTCTAGAATCACTGTGTGCACACTGGGGCAGTCATGGAAATATGGCCAGCCACCCATGCAGTCTCAAAATTTCCTCTCCATCTTGTTTTGGGGGCAAGCAGGCATGTACGTGTTTCTCATAAGTGGATCCAGGTTTTCCACAGTCTTTCTATTGGTTCCACCATCACTCCAACTAGAAAAATTACTCATCTTCCCCAAGTTGGGCCCCAGGGCTAGGATGCCCAATATGTGGCACCCTGCCCAGGGAGGAGCTCCACTCACATAATCTCCCTTCTCCTCTGAGTCCCCTTTCAAGGGTAAGGGTCAATTCCTACCTGTTTCCTTGTGGATCTCTTAAGCCATGGTTGTGCAAGAGTCTCTGCAAGTTTCCAGTTGGTTTTCAGTAAGAATTGTTCAACATGTGGATGTATTTTTGAGGTGTTTGTGGGGGGAAGTGAGTTCTGCATCCTCCTACACCACCTTCGTGAACTCCTCTTCCCAATTTACAATTTTAAACTGTATTGGAGCTCTAGCAAATACTGAAAGTTTAAAAAGGCCCAGCTTAGAGATCATAATTATAAATTATATCTTTCATCATATTAAATTACCATATTTCTTTAAATTATATTTTCAATCATATTTGTTTGAAAATTAGTTCATGAAGTTTGTGTGTGTGTGTGATTATTTTGAATCATTTGCCTGGTTTGTTTTATCTCTATTTATTTTTTAAAACATTGTCCATTTTAAAAATAGCATTAAAATAGATTATTTTAACATATTTATATCTATTAATACAACATGCATTTTATTTTTGATATAATGTTATATCTCATGTTATAATTTCTAAATGTATTGCTTTTCCTTTTATATTTGATCTGCATGTAATTTTCCAATCTCTTGGAACATGTGTAATTTGTTTAATGTTCATCAACATAATTTATTTGTATATTTGGAAAACAAGTAAGTATTAAACCTGGTTATATGGATGTCTCTTTTCTAGCTTCTGAAGCTTGAACTACAAATAAAACACACAAATTCTCTGCTCTCATGGAGATAATAAACCATACAAATTCCTATTTATGAATATGCATTCCTATACATTTTAATTGATTAAATTTATATAGAAACAGAAAGCATATAATTAAGAAGAGATTGATGGGGACTATTATTTTAGATAAGAGGCCTTCTCTAAAATACAGTCTTTTAGGTGAAATGAGAGAAAGTAGGAAGCAATTCACAAATATATCTGTAAGGAGAGTTGTTGCAGTGTGAGGTAATAGGAAATATATGGGCCTCTCCCTAAGGCAACATGTTCAAGATTAATCAGGGAGATTTCAAGACCAGGGTAGAGTGAGCCAAGAGAATTATGACAGAAAGGTCAGACTAGTAAACTGGAACCTTATGATTAAGGGATCAAAGAGATTATTGTAGAGAATTGAGTTAACCATAAGGATAATAGATTTTGGAGGAATTTGAGTTGAAAGTGACATAATTAAGCTTATGATTTAAGAGGGACATTTTGACTGCTATATGGAGAGTAGACTCTTGAGCTGCATTGATAATATGGAAGCTACTAGCCACATGTAGCTATTTAAATTTAAATTTATTTAATTAAAAAAATAAAAAAATTAAATGTAATTTATCTTAGTCATACTAAGGACATTTCAACTACTCAATATATACATGTGGCTAGTGGCTATCATATTGGGCAGTACAGATGTTTTCATTGTTTTCTTCATTGCTGAGAGGTTTATAGGACAGCACTATCCCAGGAAGAAAGGGAGAAGGTAGAAAACATGTAGTCATGAGGCTATTACTATAGCATTGTTGAGAGATGATGGTGGATTGATCTAGGGTAAAAATGGGAAAAGTCAAAAGAATTGAAAGTTTAAAATGAGAAATCAAGAGGTTTCTTCTGAATACAAAATTTTGACTTTCCCACTACATATCTTTAGGAGATGTCTGTAGTCAATTTTATCTACATATCTATAATATCGAGAACTAGATGGTTGAGGTAAGTTAGAGATTCACAATAGTAATATCTATGGGAATAGGTGCAACCATATTGGCTGAATTTCAACCAGTTAAATGGTAAATTCTATTTTAATGGATTATGCTCTAGCCATTAAGAACAATAGTAAAAGCCACACTACCACAGTTTAATCTTACTGTAAGAGTTCTCTGAAGAGTTTTCACTCCACCCCAACCATGGCTGGGTCTCTCTAATGCCTAGTCATTGACCATTAAAACTTCAGATTCTATAAAGAAGAAAGATGAAAGGAAATTAGGACAGTTTAAGAGACCTCTGGGACAGTATTAAATGCATGAACATTTGCATTATAGGGACCCCAGATAGAGAAGAGAGAGAGAGAAAGGGCCTGAGAAAATATTTGAAGAGATAATAGCAAAAACGCCCCTAACATAGGAAAGGAAAGAGTCACCCAAGTCCAGGAAGTGCAGAGAGTCCCATTCAGGGTAAACACAAGGAGGAACATGCCTAGATACATATTAATTAAATTGACAGAAATTAATGACAAAGAGAAAATATTAAAAGGGAAAAGCAACAAATGACATGCAAGGGAATCCACATAAGGTTGTTAGTTGATTTTTCAGCAGGTGAAAATATGTTCACAATATATTTGAAGTGATGAAAGGGAAAAACCTACAATCAAGAATACTCTAAAAAAAAAAAAAAAAAAGAATACTCTACCCAGCAAGGCTCTTGTTCATATTTGACAGAAATCAAAAGCTTAACAAGCAAGCAAAAGCTAAGAGAATGTTACAAATGCTAAAGGAACTTCTCTAGGTGGAAAAAAAAGGTCACATCTAGAAACAAGAAAGTTATGAATGGGAAAACTCACTGGTAATGGCTAACATAACATAAAGGTAGGAAATTGTCCACACAAATATAATATCAAAAGCAGCAATCATGAGAAGAGGAGGAAACAAATGCAGGATGTTGCAAATGCAATGGAAATTAAGAGATCTGCAACTTAAAACAATCTGGTATATATGAAGACTGCTATATCAAAATCTCAGGGGGTGGGTCTGAGGTTTGATCTCTGGTCTCCTCACTGGTCATTCCTGTGAATAAGCTCTTTCTTCCTGCAAACCTTGCCAGGTACCTGTGTTTAGCTTGCATGCTGGGCAAATGAACCTGGTTCAGCCAACTCTGTTCTGCTGTAATTTGACCCATAGTACACATGACTACAAACATCACTCTGGCTGCTATGCATATCAAACAAACTGAAGAGGTTGCTTCCTGTAGAACCTTATCGCTACTCTGGTATTTTTAAAAAGAAACAGGATTCCGGAGGAAGATGGCGGAAGAGTAAGACGCGGAGATCACCTTCCTCCCCACAGATACATCAGAAATTCATCTACACGTGGAACAACTCCTACAGAACACCTACTGAATGCTGACAGAAGACCTCAGACCCCCCAAAAGGCAAGAAACTCCCCACATACCTGGGTAGGGCAAAAGAAAAAAAGAATAAACAGAGACAATAGGATAGGGACGGGACCTGCACCAGTGGGAGGGAGCCGTGAAGGAGGGAAGGTTTCTACACACTACAAGCCCCTTCATGGGCGGAGACTGCAGGTGGCGGAGGGGGAAAGCTTCGGAGTAGCGGAGGAGAGCACAGCAACAGGGGTGTGGAGGGCAAAGCGGAGAGATTCTGGCACAGAGGACCGGTGCCCTCAGGCACACACCAGCCCGAGAGGCTTGTCTGCTCGGCCGCCGGGGCGGGCAGGGCTGGGAGCTGAGGCTCGGGTATCGGCTTTCAGTCGGAGCACAGGGAGAGGACTGGGGCTGGCGGCAGAAAGAGAGCCTGAGGGGTTAGTGCACCACGGTTAGCCCGGAGGGAGTCCGGAGAAAGGGTCTGGAGCTGCCGAAGAGGCAAGAGACTTTTTTCCCTTTTGTTTCCTGGTGCGCGAGGAGAGGGCATTAAGAGGGCTGCTTGGGGAAGCGCCGGAGACAGGCGCGAGCCGCGGGTAAGGCGCGGACCTCGGAGACGGGCGTGGGCCGCCGCCGCCGCCGCCGCCCGCCGCCCGCCGCCGCCACCGCCGCCGCCACCGCCGCCGCGGGGCCTGTGTGCGAGCGCGGGTCACTGTCCGCCCAGCCTTCCGGGGGACCTGTGCACCCCGCCAATGCCGGGGTCCCGAGACCCGGGGACGGCTTTCCCGGGAAAGCGCACGGAGTGCCACGGGCTGCTGCAACGTCACGCCGGCCTCTGCGGCCGCAGGCCCGCCCCACACTGCACGCACCTCCCTCCCCTCTGCCTGAGTGAGCCAGAGCCCCCGAATCAGCGGCTCCTTTAAACCCGTCCTGTCTGAGCGAAGAACGGACGCCCTCCAGCGACCTACGCGCAGAGGCTGGGCCAGGTCCAAGGCTGAGACCCGGGAGCTGTGAGAGCAGAGAAGAGACAGGGAAATCTCTCTGTGCAGCCTCGGAGGCAGCGGATTAAAGCTCCACGGTCCATTTGATGTGCCCTGCGTCTGTGGAGTGCATGAATGGACAGCGAATCATCCCAAATTGAGGAAGTGGACTTTGAGGACAAGATTTAAGACTGTCCCCCCTTTTCCTCTTTTTACAACGAATTATTCCAAATTAAGGAGGTGGACTTAGAGAGCAAGATTTCAGACTTCTCGCCCTTTTCCTCTTTTTACAACGAATTATCCCAAATTGGGGAGGTGGACTTGGAGAGCAAGATTTTTGATTTTTCCCCCTGCTCTCTTTTTGTGAATATGTATGTGTAATCTTCTGTGTAAGCTTCTCTCTGTATAGCTTTGCTTCCACCATATGTCCCAGGGTTCTATCTGTCCGTTTTTTTTCAATAATTACTTTTTAATTTTAATAACGCTACTATATTTCATACTTTATTCTATTTTACTTTACCTGCTCTTTCTTTTTTTCCTACGTTCCCTTCCTCCCTCCCTCCCTCGGATCCTCCTTTCCTTCTTTCTTTTTCTTTCCTCCCTCCCTCCCTCCCACCCTTCTTCTTTCCACTTTCTTTTTCTTTCCTCCCTCCCTCCCTCCCTCCTGTCTTTCTTTCTTTCTTTCTTTCCTTCCTCCCTCCCTCCCTTCTTCCATTCACTCTTCCTTTTGCTTTCATTCCTCCCTCCCTCCCTCCTTTCTTTCTTTCTTTCTTTCTTTCCATCCTTCCTCCCTTCCTCCCTCCATTCTTTCTTTCTTCCTTCCTTCCTTCCTTTCTTCCCTTCTTCCTTTCTTTCCCTCTCTCTTTCTTTCTTCTACTAATTCTTTCTTTCTACTTTTTCTCCCTGTTATTCTGAGCCGGGTGGATGAAACGCTCTTGGTGCTGCAGCCAGGAGTCAGTGCTGTGCCTCTGAAGAGGGAGAGCCAACTTCAGGACATGGGTCCACAAGAGACCTCCCAGCTCCACATAATATCAAGCAGCAAAAATCTCCAAGAGATCTCCATCTCAACACCAGCACCCAGCCTCAGTCAACGACCAGCAAGCTACAGTGCTGGTCACCCTATGCCAAGCAACTAGCAAGGCAGGAAAACAACCCCACACATTAGCAGAGAGGCTACATAAAAATATAATAAGGACATAGGCACCCCAAAACACACCATCAGACGTGGATCTGTCCACCAGAAAGACAAGATCGAGCCTCAACCACCAGAACACAGGCATTAGTCTCCCCCACCAGGAAGCCTACACAACCTACTGAAACAACCTTAGCCACTGGGGTCAGACACAAAAAACAGGGGGAACTACGAATCTGCAGCCTGCAAAAAGGAGACCCCAAACACAGTAACATAAGCAAAATGAGAAGACAGAAAATCACACAGCAGGTGAAGGAGCAAGATAAAAACCTACCAGACCTAACAAATGAAGAGGTAATAGGCAGTCTACCTGAAAAAGAATTCAGAATAATGATAGTAAAGCTGATCCAAGATTCTATTTCCAAGATCCAAAATCTTGGAAATAGAATAGACAAAATGCAAGAAACAGTTAACAAGGACCTAGAAGAACTAAAGATGAATCAAGCATCGATTAAAAACACAATAAATGAAATGAAAAATACTCTAGATAGGATCAATAGGAGAATAACTGAGGCAGAAGAACGGATAAGTGAGGTGGAAGATAAAATAGTGGAAATAACTGATGCAGAGCAAAATAAAGAAAAAAGAATGAAAAGAACAGAGGACAGTCTCAGAGACCTCTGGGACAACATTAAACGCACCAACATTCGAATTATAGGGATTCCAGAAGAAGAAGAGAAAAAGAAAGGGACTGAGAAAATATTTGAAGAGATTATAGTTGAAAACTTCCCCAATATGGGAAAGGAAATAGTTAATCAAGTCCAGGAGGCACAGAGAGTCCCATACAGAATAAATCCAAGGAGAAATACACCAAGACACATATTAATCAAACTGTCAAAAATTAAACACAAAGAAATCATATTAAAAGCAGCAAGGGAAAAACAACAAATAACACACAAGGGAATCCCCATCAGGTTAACAGCTGATCTCTCAGCAGAAAATCTACAAGCCAGAAGGGAGTGGCAGGACATAATTAAAGTGATGAAGGAGAGAAACCTGCAACCAAGATTACTCTACCCAGCAAGGATCTCATTCAGATTTGATGGAGAAATTAAAATCTTTACAGACAAGCAAAAGATGAGAGAGTTCAGCACCACCAAACCAGCTTTACAACAAATGCTAAAGGAACTTCTCTAGGCAAGAAACACAACAGAAGGAATATACCTACAATAACGAACCCAAAGCAATTAAGGAAATGGGAATAGGAACATACATATCAATAATTACCTTAAATGTAAATGGACTAAATGCTCCCACCAAAAGACACAGAGTGGCTGAATGGATACAAAAACAAGACCCATATATATGCTGTCTACAAGAGACCCACTTCAGACCTAGAGACACATACAGATTGAAAGTAAGGGGATGGGAAAAGATATTCCATGCAAATGGAAACCAAAAGAAAGCTGGAGTAGCAATTCTTATATCAGACAAAATAGACTTTAAAATAAAGACTATTAGAAGAGACAAAGAAGGACACTACATAATGATAAAGGGATCGATCCAAGAAGAAGATATAACAATTGTAAATATTTATGCACCCAACAGAGGAGCACCTCAATACATAAGGCAAATACTAACAGCCATAAAAGGGGAAATCGACAGTAACACAATCATAGTAGGGGACTTTAACACCCCACTTTCACCAATGGACAGATCATCCAAAATGAAAATAAATAAGGAAACACAAGCTTTAAATGATACATTAAACAAGATGGACTTAGTTGATATTTATAGGACATTCCATCCAAAAACAACAGAATACACATTTTTCTCAAGTGCTCATGGAACATTCTCCAGGATAGATCATATCTTGGGTCACAAATCAAGCCTTGGTAAATTTAAGAAAATTGAAATTGTATCAAGTATCTTTTCTGACCACAATGCTATGAGACTAGACATCAATTACAGGAAAAGATCTGTAAAAAATAAAAACACATGGAGGTTAAACAATACACTACACAATAACGAAGTGATCACTAAAGAAATCAAAGAGGAAATTAAAAAATACCTAGAAACAAATGACAATGGAGACACGACGACCCAAAACCTATGGGATGCAGCAAAAGCAGTTCTAAGAGGGAAGCTTATAGCAATACAATCCCACCTTAAGAAACAGGAAACATCTCGAGTAAACAACCTGACCCTGCACCTAAAGCAATTAGAGAAAGAAGAACAAAAAACCCCCAAAGTTAGCAGAAGGAAAGAAATCATAAAGATCAGATCAGAAATAAATGAAAAAGAAATGAAGGAAACGATAGCAAAGATCAACCAAACTAAAAGCTGGTTCTTTGAGAAGATAAACAAAATTGACAAAGCATTAGCCAGACTCATCAAGAAAAGAAGGGAGAAGACTCAAATCAATAGAATTAGAAATGAAAAAGGAGAAGTAACAACTGACACTGCAGAAATACAAAAGATCATGAGAGATTACTATAAGCAACTCTAAGCCAATAAAATGGACAACCTGGAAGAAATGGACAAATTCTTAGAAATGCACAACCTGTCAAGACTGACTCAGGAAGAAATAGAAAATATGAATAGACCAATCACAAGCACTGAAATTGAAACTGTGATTAAAAATCTTCCATCAAACAAAAGCCCAGGACCAGATGGCTTCACAGGCGAATTCTATAAAACATTTAAAGAAGAGCTGACACCCATCCTTCTCAAACTCTTCCAAACAATATCAGAGGAAGGAACACTCCCAAACTCATTCTATGAGGCCACCATCACCTTGATACCAAAACCAGGCAAGGATGTCACAAGGAAAGAAATCTACAGGCCAATATCACTGATGAACATAGATGCAAAAATCCTCAACAAAATACTAGCAAACACAATCCAACCGCACATTAAAAGGATCATACACCATGATCAAGTGAGGTTTATTCCAGGAATGCAAGGATTCTTCAATATATGCAAATCAATCAATGTGATACACCATATTAACAAGTTGAAGGAGAAAAACCATATGATCATCTCAATAGATGCAGAGAAAGCTTTTGACGAAATTGAACACCCATTTATGATAAAAACCCTGCAGAAAGTAGGCATAGAGGGAACTTTCCTCAACATAATAAAGGCCATATATGACAAACCCACAGCCAACATTGTCCTCAATGGTGAAAAATTGAAACCATTTCCACTAAGATCAGGAACAAGACAAGGCTGCCCACTCTCACCACTCTTATTCAACATAGTTTTGGAAGTTTTAGCCACAGCAATCAGAGAAGAAAAGGAAATAAAAGGAATCCAAATTGGAAAAGAAGTAAAGCTGTCACTGTTTGCAGATGACATGATACTATACATAGAGAATCCTAAAGATGCTACCGAAAAACTACTAGAGCTAATCAATGAATTTGGTAAAGTAGCAGGATGCAAAATTAATGTACAGAAATCTCTGGCATTCCTGTAGACTAATGGTGAAAAATCTGAAAATGAAATCAGGAAAACACTCCCATTTACCACTGCAACAAAAAGAATAAAATATCTAGGAATAAACCTACCTAAGGAGACAAAAGACCTGTATGCAGAAAATTATAAGACACTGATGAAACAAATTAAAGATGATACAAATAGATGGAGAGATATATCATGCTCCTGGATTGGAAGAATCAATATTGTGAAAATGACTCTACTACCCAAAGCAATCTACAGATTCAATGCAATCCCTATCAAACTACCACTGGCATTTTTCACAGAACTAGAACAAAAAATTTCAAAATTTGTTTGGAAAAACAAAAGACCCCGAATAGCCAAAGCAATCTTGAGACGAAAAACGGAGCTGGAGGAATCAGGCTCCCTGACTTCAGACTATACTACAAAGCTACAGTAATTAAGACAGTGTGGTACTGGCATAAAAACAGAAAGATAGATCAGTGGATCAGGATAGAAAGCCCAGAGATAAACCCACGCACATATGGCCAACTTATCTTTGATAAAGGAGGCAGGAATGTACAGTGGAGAAAGGACAGCCTCTTCAATAAGTGGTGCTGGGAAAACTGGACAGGGACATATAAAAGTTTGAGATTAGATCATTCCCTAACACCATACACAAAAAGAAGCTCAAAATGGATTAAAGACTTAAATGTAAGGCCAGAAACTATCAAACTCTTAGAGGAAAACATAGGTAGAACACTCTATGACATAAACCACAGCAAGATCCTTTTGGATCTCCTAGAGAAATGGAAATAAAAACAAAGATAAACAAATGGGACCTAATGAAACTTCAAAGCTTTTGCACAGCAAAGGAAACCATAAACAAGACCAAAAGACAACCCTCAGAATGGGAGAAAATTTTTGCAAATGAAGCAACTGACAAAGGATTAATCTCCAAAATTTATAAACAGCTCATGCAGCTCAATAGCAAAAAAACAAACAACCCAATCCAAAAATGGCAGAAGACTTAAATAGGCATTTCTCCAAAGAAGATGTACAGACTGCCAACAAACACATGAAAGAATGCTCAACATCATTAATCATTAGAGAAATGCAAATCAAAACTACAATGAGATATCATCTCACACCAGTCAGAATGGCCATCATCAAGAAATCTAGAAACAATAAATGCTGGAGAGGGTGTGGAAAAAAGGGAACACTCTTGCACTGCTGGTGGGAATGTGAATTGGTACAGCCACTATGGAGAACAGTATGGAGGTTCCTTTAAAAAGTAAAAATTGAACTACCATATGACCCAGCAATCCCACTACTAGGCATATACCCTGAGAAATCCATAATTCAAAAAGAGACATGTACCAAAATGTTCATTGCAGCTCTATTCACAATAGCCCGGAGCTGGAAACAACCTAAGTGTCCATCATTGGATGAATGGATAAAGAATATGTGGCACATATATACAATGGAATATTACTCAGCCATAAAAAGAAACGAAACTGAGCTATTTGTAATGAGGTGGATAGACCTAGAGTCTGTCATACAGAGTGAAGTAAGTCAGAAAGAGAAAGACAAATACCGTATGCTAACACATATATATGGAATTAAAAAAAAAATGTCATGAAGAACCTAGAGGTAAAACGGGAATAAAGACACAGACCTACTTGAGAATGGCCTTGAGGATATTGGGAGGGGGAAGGGTAAGTTGTGACAAAGCAAAAGAGAGGCATGGACATATATACACTACCAAACGTAAGGTAGATAGATAGTGGGAAGCAGCCACAGAGTACAGGGAGATCAGCTCGGTGCTTTGTGACCACATGGAGGGGTGGGATGGGGAGGGAGGGAGGGTGGGAGATGCATGAGGGAAGGGATGTGGGAACAGATGTATATGTATGACTGATTCACTTTGTTATAAAGCAGAATCTAATAAAAATAAATAAATAAAAAATAAAAATAAAATAAAAAGAAACAGTCATGCCTCTGAACGTTGTGGCTCACTGTGGTGGCAAAGACTGGCAGCAGCAATTCAGGGAAATACTTATTAGCAGCCCTCCTGGAGGCCCCCATTAGCTCCATCAACTATCCTATATGCTCCAGTTCTCGGTAGCCTCAGGCCAAACAACTAACATGGTGGGAACACAGCCCCACCCATCAACATACAAGTGTATTAAAGTTTAACTGAACACAACCCTGCCCACCATAGGGACAATACCCAGATTTTCCCACCAACAGGCCCTCCCACTAAAAAGCTTGGGCAAGCCTCTTAGATAAGCTCACCCATCAGAGGGAAGACAGTAAATGGAAGAAGAACTACAATCTTGCAGCTGACAGAATGTAAACCACATCGCAGACGTTAGACAAAAAGAAATGGCAGAAGAATATGTCCCAGATGAAAGAATATGATAAAACTCCAGATAAACAACTAAGTGAAATGGAGGTAAGCAACCATCCAGAAAAAGAATTCAGAATAATGATAGTGAAGATGATCCAGGATATCAAAAAAAGAATGGAGGCAAGGATTCAGAAGATGCAAAAAATGTTTAACAGAGACCTAGAAGAACTAAAGAACAAACAAATGGAGATGAACAATAGAATAAGTAAAGTGAAAAATACACTGGAAGGAATCAATAGCAGAATAATTGAGGCAGAAGAACTTATTTGTGAACTGGAAGACAGAATAGTGGAAGTCACTAGTGTGGAACCGAATAAAAAAACAATGAAAAGAAATGAAGACATTCTAAGAGACCTCTGGGACAAGATTAAATGCAACAACATTCATGTTATAGAGGTCCAAGAAGGAGGAGAGGGAGAGGAATGACCTGAGAAAATATTTAAAGGGATAATTGCCAAAAACTTCCGTCACATGGAAAAGGAAACAGTCATCAAATCCAAGAAATGAAGAGAGTCTCAGGAAGGATAGACCCAAGGAGGAACACAGAGACACATAGTAATCAAATTGATAAAAATGAAAAACAAATTAAAAATATTAAAAGCAACAAGGGAAAAATGACAACATACAAGAGAACTCCCATTAGGTTATCAGCTGATTTCTCAGCAGAAAGTCTGTAGGCCAAAAGGGAGTGGCATAACATATTTATTAAAGTGATGAAAGGGAAGAAACTACAACCAAGAATCCTCTATACAGCAAGGCTCTCATTCATATTTGATAGAGAAATAAAAGGCTTTATAGACAAGCAAAAGTTATGCAAATTCAGAACCACCAGAACAGCTTTGCAACAAATGCTAAAGGAACTTCTCTAGGTGGGAAAGAGACCAGCAACTTAAAACAACCTTGTACATATATAGACTATTATATCAAAACCTCATGGGAACAGCAAATCCAAAAACTACAGTAGATACACACAAAAAAAGAAAAATAACAATAAAAACACAACACTAAACATGGCCATCAAACCACAAGAGAAGAAGAGAGCAAGGGAACAAAAAATACCAACAAAAACAAACCAAAAACAATTAATAAAATGGCAATAAGAATATACATAATTAACATAAAAGTAAATGAATTAATTGCTCCCCCAAAAGACACAGACAGGGTGAATGGATACAAAAACAAGATCTGTATATAGGCTGTCTACAAGAGACCCACTTCAGACCTAGGAACACATATAGACTGAAAGTGAGGGGATAGAAAATGTTATTCCATATAAAGAAATCAAAAGAAAGCTGGGGTAGCAATACTCATATCAGAAGAAATCAACTTTAAAATAGAGAATGTCATAAGAGACGAGGAAGGACACTACATAACGATCAAGGCATCAATCCAAGAAGAAGATACAACAGTTGTAAATATATATGTTCCCAAAATAGGAGCACCTCAATACACGAGGCAAATGCTAACAACCATAAAGTGAGGAATCAAAGTGGCACAATAATAGAAGGGGAGGTTAAGAGCCCACTTTCATCAATGGACAGATCATCCAGAGAGAAAATCAATAAGGAAACACAGGCCTTAAATGACACATTCAAGCAGATGGAATTAAGTGAAATTTATAGAACATTCCACCAGAAAGTAGCAGAATACACATTCTTCTTATGTGCACATGGAACATTCTCCAGGATAGATCGCATGCTGGTCCATAAAGCAAGCCTTGATAAATTTAAGAAAATTGAAATAATATCAACCATCTTTTCTGACCACAAGGGTATGAGATTAAAAATCAACTACAAGGGCTTCCCTGGTGGTGCAGTGATTGAGAGTTCACCTGCTGATGCAGGGAACACAGACTCATACCCCGGTCCAGGAAGATCCCACATGCCATGGAGTGGCTAGGCCCATGAGCCATGGCCATTGAGCCTGCACATCCAGAGCCTGAGCTCTGCAATGGGAGAGGCCACAACAATGAGAGGCCCACGTAACGCAAAAAAATAAATAAATAAATATTAAAAATAAATAAATAAAAAATAAAAATCAACTACAAGAAAAAATATAAAAAACACAAACATGTGGAGGCTAAACAATATGCCACCTAACAACAAATGAATCACTGAAAAAATCAAATAGGAAATCAAAACATACCTAGAGACAATTGAAAACAAGCCTATGATGAGCCAAAACCTATGGGATGCAGCAGAAGCTGTTCTATAAAGGATGTTTATTGAGATACAATCTTACCTCGGGAAACAAGAAAAATCTCAAATAAAAAACCTAACCTTACACATAAAGCAACTAGAGAAAGAAGAAAAAACAAAACCTAAAGTTAGTAGAAGGAAAGAAATCATAAAGACAAGAGCAAAAATAAATGAAATAGAGATGAAGAAAACAATACCAAAGATCAACAAAACTAAAAGTTAGTTCTTTGAAAAGATAAACAAAATTGGTAAACCTTTAGCCAGACTCATCAAGAAAAAACAAGATAGAAAAAAAAAGAAAAGTGAGAGAGGACTCAAATCAATAAAGTTAGGAAAGAAAAAGAAGTTACAACCAACACCACAGAAATACAAAGGATCATAAGGAACTACTATAAGAAACTGCATGTCAATAAAGTGAACAACCTGGAAGAAATGGATAAATACTTAGAAAGAAACAGTCTCCCAAGACTGAACCAGGAATAAATAGAAAATGTGAACACACCAGTCACAAGTACTGAAAGAGAAACTGTGATTTAAAAACTCCCAACAAACAAAAGTCCAGGACCTGATAGTTTCACAGGAAAATTCTATCAAACACTTACAGAAGAGCTAACATGTATCATTCTGAAATTCTTCCAAAAAACTGCAGAGGAAGGAAAACTACCAAACTCGCTCTCTGAGGCCACCATTACCTTGATACCAAAACCAGTCAAAGATGTCACAGAAAATCCAAAACAAAACGACAGGCCTATATCACTGATGAATATAAATGCAAAAATTCTCAACAAAATAATAACAATCCAAATCCAACAATACATTAAAAGGTTCATACACTGTGATCAAGTGAGATTTATTCCAGGAATGCAAGGATTTTTCAATAACTGCAAATCAGTTAGTGTGATACATCATATCGACAAATTAAAGAGTAAAAAAACATATGATCATATCAATACATGCAGAAAAAGGTTTTGACAAAATTCCACACCAATTGATGATAAAATCTCTCCCAAAAGTGGGCATAGAAGGAGCATACCTCAACATAATAAAAGCCATATATGACAAAACAACAGCTAACATCATACTCAATGGTGAAAGCTGAAAGTATTTCCTTTAAGATCAGGAACAAGACAAGGATATCCACTCTCGCCACTTTTATTCAACATAGTTTTGGAAGTCTTAGCTGTGGCAATGCAAGAAGAAACAAAATAAAAGGAATCCAAATTGGAAAAGAAGTAAAACCATCACTGTTTGCAGATGACATGATACTATAACTAGAAAATCCTAAAGATGTTACCAGAAAACTACTAGAGTTCACCAATGAAGTTGGTAAAGTTGCAGGTTACAAAATTAAGACATGGAAATCTGTTGCATTTCTCTACACTAACAATGAAAAATCAGAAAGAGAAATTCAAGAAACAATCTCACTTACCATCACATCAAAAAGAATAAAATACTGAGGAATAAACCTACCTAAAGAGACAAAACACCTGTACTCCAAAAAATAGAAGAAGCTGATAAACGTAATCGAGAGGACACAAACAGATGGAAAAATATGCCATGTTCTTGGAATGGAAGAATCAATATTGTCAAAATGACTATAATACCCAAGGCAGTCTACAGATTCAATGCAATCCTTATTAAATTATGAATGGTATGTTTCAAGGAACTAGAAAAATAATCTTAAAATTTGTAAGGAGACACAAAAGACCCTGGATAGCCAAAGCAATCCTGAGAAAGAAAAATGGGGCTGGAGGAATCAGCCTTCCTGATTTCAGACTATACTACAAAGCTATAGTCATTAAAACAGTATAGTACTGGCACACAAATAGACATATAGAGCAACAGAACAGTATAGAAAGCCCAGATAAACCCATGCACCTGTTGTTAATTAATCTACAACAAAGGAGGCAAAACTATACAATGGAGGAAAGACAGTCTCTTCAATAAATGGTTCTCGGAAAACTGGACAACAACATGGAAAAGAGTCAAATTAAAACACTCCCTAACAGCATACAAAATATAAATCCAAAATGAATTAAAGATCTAAATGTGAGCCCAGTCACTATAAAACTCTTAGAGGAAAACATAAGCAAAACACTTGCTGACATAAATCACAGCAATATTTTTTCACTCCATCTCCCAGAGTAATGGAAACAAAAACAAAGATAAATAAGTGGTATCTAATTAAACTTAAAAGCTTTTGCACAGCAAAGAAAACCATATTCAAAATGAAAAGACAGCCCACAGAATGAGAGGAATTATTTACAAATGACGTGATTGACAAGGGATTGGTCTCCAAAATTTACAAACAGCACATGCAGCTTAATATCATCAAAACAAAAAACTCAATCAAAAAATGGGCAGAAGACCTAAATAGACATTTCTCCAAAGGAGACATACAGCTGGCCATGAGGCACATGAAAAGATATTCAACATTGTTAATTATTAGAGAAATGCAAATCAACACTACAGTGAGATATCACCTCACACCAGTCATAATGGCTATGAATAAAAAATTTACTAACAATAAATTCTGGAGAGGGAAGGGAACCCTCCTACATGTTGGTGGGAATGTAAACTGGTGAAGCTACTGTGGAGAACAGTATGGATGTTCCATAAAAAACTAAAAATGGAGCTACCATATGATGTTGCAATCCCAGTCCTGAGTGTATATCCCGAGAAAAACACAGTCTGAAAGGATACATGCACTGCAATGCTCTTTGCAGCATTGTTTACAATAGCCAAGACAGGGAAGTAAACTAAATGTCCATCAACAGAAGAATGTATAAAGATGTGGTACATATATGCAATGGAATATTACTCAGCCATTAAAAATAATGAAATAATGTCATTTGCAGCAGCACGAAAGGACCTAGAGACTGTCATATGGAGTGAAATAAGTCAGAGAAAGAAATATTGTATGATATCAGTTATATGTGGAATCTTTAAAAAATTGATACAAATGAACTCATTTACAAAACAAAAACAAACTCACAGACTCAGAGAATGAACTTATGGTTACCAGAGGGCAAGGGTGATGGAGGTAAGTGAGGGAGTTTAGGATTGACATGTAAAAACTGATATATATGAAATGGTTAACTAACAAGGACCTACTGTAGAGCACAGGTACTTCTGCTCAGTATTATGTAAAGACCAATATGGAAAAAGAATTTGAAAAAGAATAGATACATGTATATGTACAACTCAATCACTTTGATGTACACCTGAATCTAACACAAAAGTTTTAGTCAGCTATATTCCAATATAAAATAAAAAGTTAAAACAAAAACACCTGATGGAAACTGAAAGCAAAAATTTACAATAAGCATGTGCACACCAAAAAGCAAAGGAATAAAAAACACCACACTAAAGATAGTCATCAACAAAATAGTAGAAAAAAAAAAGGAAAGGAAGAAAGATGACCTAAAAAAAAAAACCCCAAAGCAATTAACAAAATGGCAATAAGAACATATATATTGGTAATGACCTTAAGTGTAAATGGATTAATTGCTCCAACCAAAAATCATAGATTGGCTGAATGGATACAAAACAAGAACAGTATATATATGCTGTCTACAAAAGAGCCACTTCAGATCCAGGGACACATTCAGACTGAAAGTGAGGGGATGGAAACAGTATTCCATGCAAATGGAAATCTAAAGAAAGCTGGAGTAGCAATACTCATATCAGACAAAATGAGCTTTAAAATAAAAACTCTTATAAGAGGCCAAGAAGGACACAACATAACCATCAAGGGATCATTCAAAGAAGAAGATATGACAATTTAAATGCATATGCACCCAACATAGGAGCAATTCAATTTATAAGGCAAATCCTAACAGGCATAAAAGGAGAAATCAACTGTAACACAATAATAGTGGGGGATTTTAACCCCTAACTTACATCAATGGTCTGATTATACAGACAGAAAATCAATAAGGAAACACAGGCCCTAAATGACACATTAGACCAAATAGATATTTATTGATAATTATAGATATTTACTGATATTTACAAATCATTCCATTTGAAAGAAGCAGACTACACATTCTTCTCAAGTTCACATGGAACATTCTTCAGGATAGATCACATGCTGGGCCATAAAGGAAGTCTTGATAAATTTAAGAAAATTGAAATAATATCAATCATCTTTTCAAATCACAAAGATATGTGTTTAAAATCAACTACAAGAAAAAGAAATGTAAAAAACACAAACACATGGAGGCTAAACAATATGCTACTAAACAACCAACGGATCACTGAAAAAATCCAAGAGGAAATCAAAAAACACCTAGACAATTGAAAATGAAACCATGGTGATCCAGAACCTATTCAATGGAGCATAAGCAGTTCTAAAAGGAACATTTATAGTGATAAAACCTCACCTCAGGAAAAAAGGAAAATCTCAAATAAACAACTTAACCTTACACCTAAAGCAACTAGAGAAAGAAGAAGAAGAAGAACAACAACAACAAAAAAAAAACCCTAAAGTTAGTAGAAGGAAAGAAATCATAAAATTTAAAGCAGAAATAAAAGAAATTTAGATGAAGAAAACAATAAAAATATCAATGAAGCGAAAATAGGGTTCTTTGAAAAGATAAACAAAATTGATCATCTTTTAGCCAGACTTATCAAGAAAAAAAGGGAGAGGACTCAAATCAATAAAATTAGAAAAGGAAAAGAAGTTACAACTGACACCACAGAAATACAAAGGATCATAAGAGAGTAATACAAGCAACTATATCCCAATAAAATGGGCAACCTCAAAGAAATGGACAAATCTTTAGAAAGGTTCAATCTCCCAAGACTGAACCAGGAAGAAATAGAAAATATGAACAAATCAATCATATGTAAATTGAAAGTGTGATTAAAAATCTCTTAACAAACAAATGTTCAGAATGCAATGGCTTCAAAGATGAATTTTATCAAACATTTAGAGAAGTTCTTACACCTATCCTTCTGGAAATATTTCAGAAAATTTCAGAGGAAGTAACACTTCCAAATTCATTGTATGCATCCACCATCACCATGATACCAAAACCAGACAAAGATACGACCAAAAAAGAAAATTACAGACCAATAACACTGATGAGCACAGACGCAAAAATACTCAACAGAATACTAGCAAACTGAGTCCAATTAAACAGTAAAAGGATGATATACCATGATCAAGTGGGATTTATCCCAGGGATGCAAGCATTCTTCAATATCCACAAATCAATCAGTGTGATACACTACATTAACCAACTATAGAATAAAAACCATATGATCATCTGAAAACACGCAGAAAAAGCTTTTGACAAAATTCAATAACGGTTTATGATAAAATCTCTCCAGAAAGAGGGCAGAGAGGGAACTTATCTCAACATAATAAAAGCCATATATGACAAGTCCACAGCTAAAATCATATTCAATGGTGAAAAGCTGAAAGCATTTGTTCTAAGAACAGGAGCAAGACAAAGATGTCCACACTAGCCACTTTTACTCAGCATAATTTTGGAAGTCTTAGCCATGCCAATGTGAGAAGAAAAATACATAAAAAGAATCTAAATTGGAAAAAAAGAAGTAAAACTGTCAGTGCTTGCAGATATAGACATGATACTATACATAGAAAATCCTAAAGATGATACCAGAAAACGACTAGAAGACTTCAATGAATTCTGTAAAGATGCAGGATAAAAAATTAATCCACAGAAATCTCTTGCATTCCTATACACCAACAATGAAATACAGAAAGAGAAATTAAGGAACAGCATTTACTATTGCATCAAAAAGAATAAAATACCTGGGAATAAACCTACCTAATGAGACAGAAACCTGTGCTCTGAAAACTATAAGTAATTGAAGATGATACAAACAGATGGAAAGATATATCATGTTCTTAGATTGGAAGAGTTAGTATTGTCAAAATGACTATACTACCCAAGGTAATCTATAGATTCAATGCAATCTGTATCAAATTGCCAATGGCATTTTTTGCAGATCTACAATTTAAAGATATTAAAATTTGTATGGAAGTACAAAAGACCCTGAATAGCCAAAGCAATCTTGAGAAAGAAAAACAGAGCTGGAGGAATCAAACTTCATGACTTCAGACAATACTACAAAGTATATTAAGCCAAACAGTATTATACTGGCACAAAGACAGACTTATAGATCATTGGTACAGGATAGAAAGCTGAGGAAAAACCCATTCACCTATGTTTCAATTAATCTATGACAAAGGAGATAAGAATATACAATGGAGTAAAGATACTCTCTTCAATAGTAGTGCTGGGAAAACTGGACAGTTACATGTAAAGGAATGAAATTTTCACATTCTCTAACTTCATATCCAAAAATAAACTCAAAATGAATTAGAGACCTAAATGTAAGACTGGTTACTATAAAACTCTTAGAGGAAAACATAGTCAGAACAATCTTTGACATAAATTGCAGCAATATCTTTTTGTATCCACCTCCTAGAGTAATGAAAATAAAAACAAAAAATAAACTAGTGGGATCTAATTAAACTTAAAAGCTTTTGCGCAGCAAAGGAAACCATAAAAGAAAATGAAAAGACAACACACAGAATGGGAGAAAATATTTGCAAACCCTGACACTGACAAGAGATTAATATCTAAAATATGCAAACAGCTCATGCAGCTAAATATCAAAAATAAATGAACAAACAACCCAATAAAAAAATGGGCAGATGATCTAAAAAAATATTTTTCTAAAGAAGACATACAGATGACCAAAAAGCACATGAAAAGATGCTCAACATCATTAATTATTAGAGAAATGCAATTCAAAACTACAATGAAGTATCACCTGACACTGGTCAGAATGGCCATCATTGAAAAGTCCACAAATGGACTTCCCTGGTGGTGCAGTGGTTAAGAATCCGCCTGCCAACGCAGGGGACATGGGTTCAATCCCTGGTTGGGAAAGATCCCACATATCACGAAGCAACTAACTCTATGTGCCACAACTACTGAGCCTGCACTCTAGAGCCCATGTGCCACAACTACTGAAGCCCACATGCCTAGAGCCCATGCTCCACAACAAGAGAAGCCACTGTAATATGAAGCCTCCTCACCCCAATGAAGAGTAGCCCTCACTCACCACAACTAGAGAAAGCTTGTGCAGCAACGAAGATCAAACGCAGCCCAAAAAATAAAATAAATAAATCTTAAAAAAAAAGAGTCCACAAATAATACATGCTGGAGAAGGTGTGGAGAAAAAGGAACCCACCTACACTGTTGATGGGGTTGTAAATTGGTGCAACCACTCTGGAAAACAGTATGGAAGTTCCTTAAAAAGCTAAAAATAAAGCCACCATATGATTCAGCAGTGCCACTCCTGGGCATATATCCAGAGAAAACCATACTTAAAAAGACACATGCACCCCAATGTTCATTGCAGTACTATTTACAGTAGCCAGGACATAGAAGCAACCTAAATGTCCATTGAGAGATGAATGGATAAAGAAGGTGTGGTACATATATGCAACAGAATACTACTTAGCCATAAGAAGAATGAAATAACGCCATTTGCAGCAATATTGATGGACTTAGAGATTATCATTCTCAATGAAGTAAATCAGACAGAGAAAGAAAAATATCATATCAGTTACATGTGGAATCTGAAGTTGCAAATGAACTTATTTATAAAACAGAAACAGACTAAGAGACTTAAAAACAAACTTTCCAAAAGGAAAGGTGAGGGGGAAAGGTAAAATTAGGATGTTAGGTTTAGCATATACACACTACTATATATAAAATGAATAATCCACAAGGACCTACTGTACAGCACAGGGAACTCTACTCAGTACTCTGTAATAACCTATATGGGAAAAGAATCTGAAAATGAATAGATATATGTATATGTATAACATAATCAGTTTGATCTACACCTGAAACAAACAGAACATTGCAAACCAATTATACTCCAAGATAAAATTAAAATATTTTAAATAAATACCCAAGATAGTTAAAACATAGAAAACAAACAAACAAAAAGAAACAAACACTTCATATTCTAGCATGATATAGATATGAGCGTGCAAGCCCTCAATCAGTTTGATGATGCAGAGATGTTCACTCAGTCATGGAATGCATCCAGTACACACCTGAATTTAAAACAAAGAAAAAAATAAAGCTTTTTAATGCTTTAAATATGAATACGTAAAATATGATTTTGTTGTTTTTCAAAACTGCAATTGAGAACAAGTAAAATATGGCTTTGGTATTAGAACACTGGACAAGACAGAAAGGCACTGGTTATTGGTTCACAAACAGAGAAAAACATTAACATGATTTTAACATCTTTGAAAGATAGAGATAGAAATTAGTATTAAGAACTTTATATTATATACTTATCAGTGTGACTCTTTGAACTAATTAAATGACTAAATAATTTTCATTTAAAAGTAACTCTGATTTCTTCCTGACTTCTACCACCATGTAAAAATAATGTAATACCATATCTGAATTTTTATTGTTTGCAAGATTAGTGTTTTACTTCTCATGACTTATTTATTTTGTAATCTTTTAATTGGTTTTATAATTAATATCCAGATTCTTAGTTAACTTTAAATTACTATACTTTTATTAAATTGAATTAAATAATGATTATTCTGTGGAAACCTGAAATATTTCTGATGAAGAAAAAGCACAAAATATTGATCATTTTACATTTCTTTAATTTACTCTTAGTTCTTATACAATATAAAATGTTGACTTTAATATTTCCTTTTATTTTTTACTCAAATTGTGTAAATTAATATGAAATGTGTGATTATGAGAAGGAATTTTGGAAATTCCTGATTTTCCATCTTTTATTTTGTTCTTGTATCTTATAAATAAAACTTGGTTATTTTGATTATCAAGTTAACATGGTATTTTATATAATATTTGATATTTTACTAGGTATAATAGTTATTATAATATGTGAACATAGAAAGGAAAATAAATATGACCTTTACAAGGGAAAGCTTTCAATTTGTTGAGACAAAAATGTATTATAATACATGTTATCTATATATTATGCTGTGAATCTAATTATGTTTAAAAGTGAAATATTTTAAATATATCATCTGTATTTATAATTATGTATTGGTATATGTCTAACCACATGTATTTAGAGGCATACATATACTAGTAAAAAAACAAGAAAAACAAAAACCCTAAGGTATTTTTACATGAATATTATACAAGAAGAGACAAACATGAATTTGTTTCTTTCTATAAAATGGTTAAGTCATCCTGTGCCCAGAAAACAGTTTGCATTTTATCAAGGTAATGTGTTAAATTTCTATTTCTAAATTCCTTAAGATTGTTATTTATTATTGTAAAGTTTGAAAATCTTGAGTATAGATTGCTTTTTTTCTCTAAGAAAATATGTCCATATCTTCTCTCTTCTGATAACTGTCTTCGTTTTGCCTTTTCCAACGAATTTTCTAAATTTAGAGCACAAAACCTGGAAAGATGTGTTTTAAATGGTAATTCTTTCAGAGTTTGTTGGAATGACTACTAACATAAAGACTTGCTTTTCATTTTGATAAAGATAATAAAATATATATATATATGTTTATTATTCTCAAATTTCAATTAACCCAAAACTACTCTAAACAATTTTATTTTCCTTTTAACAAATTTCAGATTAAAAGACACTGGTTTGACTTCTTAGTTAGTTAAGATGGAGTGAGTCTACATCAGCCTATCTCTCCCTTTGACTGTATCTGAAAAATGTCTGGACAGAACAAAAAGCAACTCCATGAGAACTCCAAAAACTAAAGAGTAACAGGTGGAGGAAGACAAATCATAATTGAAGAATCTCTATTGTGGTAACTTACACTGTTATATTTTTGTGGGGGTAGATTTGTTTTACAATGTTGTGTTAGTTTCCTCTATACAATGAAGTGAATCAGCTATATGTATACATATATTCTCTCCCTCTTGGGCATCCTTCACACCCCACCATTCTACGTATCTAGGTCAACACAGAGCACCAAGCTGAGATCCCTGTGCTATACAGCATGTTCACACTAGCTATCTGTTTTACACATGGTAGTGTATCTATGTCAATCTCAATCTCCCAATTCATCCTATCCCCCTTCCCCCCCAAATGTCCATACATCAATTCTCTACATTTGTGTCTCACTCCTGCCCTGAAAATAGGTTCATATCTAACTTTTTCTAGATTCCACATATATGTGTTAATATACGATAATTTTTTCTCTCATTCTGACTTATTTCACTCTGTATAACAGATCCTATGTCCATCCACATCTCTACAAATGACCCAATTTTGTTCCTTCTAATGGCTGAGTAATATTCCATTGTATATATGTACCACACCTTCTTTATCCATTCATCTGTTGATGGACATTTGTATTGCTTACTTGACCTGGATATTGTACATAGTGTTGCAATGAACATTGGGGTGCACATGTCTTTTTGAATTATGGTTTTCTCAGAGCATGTGCCCAGTACTGGGATTGTTGGGTCATATGGTACTTCTATTTTTAGTTTTTTTAAGGAACCTCCATACTGTTCTTCATAGTGGCTGTATCAATTTACATTCCCACCAACAGTGAATAAGTGTTACCTTTTCTCCACACCCTCTCCAGTATTTATTGTTTGTAGATTTTTTGATGATGGCAATTCTCACTGGTGTGAGGTGATACTTCATTGTAGTTTTGATCTGCATTTCTCTAATAATAAGTGATGTTGACCATCTTTTCATGTGCCTTTTGGCCATCTGTATATCTTCTTGGGAGAAATGTCTATTTAGGTCTTCCACACATTTTTTGATTGGGTTGTTTTTTTTTTTTTAATATTGAGCTGCATGTGCTGTTTGTATATTTTGGAGAATAATCCCTTGTCAGTTGTTTCATGTACAAATGCATTCTGCCATTCTGAGGGTTGTCTTTTCATGTTGTTTATGGCTTCCTTTGCTGTGCAAAAGCTTTTAAATTTAAGTAGGTTCCATTTGTTTATTTTTGTTTTTTTTTTCATTACTCTAGGAGGTGGGTCAAAAAAGATCTTGATGTGGTTTATGTCAGAGAGTTTTGCTTATGTTTTCCTCTAAGAGGTTTATAGCGTCCAGCCTTACATTTAAGTCTTTAATCCATTTTGAGTTTATTTTCATGTACAGTGTTAGGGAGTGTTCTAATTTCATTCTTTTGCATGTAGCTGTCCAGTTTTCCCAGCACCACTTATTGAAGAGGCTACCTTTTCTACATTGTGTATTCTTGCCTCCTTTATCAAAAATAAGGTGACCATATGTGCATGGGTTTATCTCTGGGCTTTCTATCGTGTTGCACTGATATATATTTCTGTTTTTGTGCTAGTACCATACTGCCTTGATTACTGTATCCTTGTAGTATAATCTGAAGTCTGGGAGCCTGATTCTTCCAACTCCATTTTTCTTTCTCAAGATTGCTTTGGCTATTCATTTTCACAATATTGATTCTTCCAATCCAAGAACATAGTATACCTCTCCATCTGTTTATGTCATCTTTGATTTCTTTCATGATTGTCTTATAGTTTTGTGAGTACATGTCTTTTACCACCTTAGGTAGGCTTATTCCTAAGTATTTTATTCTTTTTGTTGCAATGGTAAATGGTGTGTTTCTTCATTTCTCTTACTGATTTTTCATTCTTAGTGTATAGGAATCAAGAGATTTCTGTGCATTAATTTTGTACTGTGCATCTTTACCAAATTTATTGATTAGCTCTAGCAGTTTTCTGGTGGCATTTTTAGGATTTTCTATGTATAGTATCATGTCATCTGCAGACAGTGACAGCTTCACTTCTTTTCCAATCTGGATTCCTTTTATTTCTTTTTCTTCTCTGACTGCTGTGGCTAGGATTTCCAAAACTATGTTGAATAAGAGTGGTGAGTGTGGACATCCTTGTCTTATTCCTGATCTTAGAGGAAATGCTTTCAGTTTTTCACCATTGTGAATGATGTTTGCTGTGGGTTTGTCATATTTGGTCTTTATTATATTGAGGTAGGTTCCTTCTATGCTCTCTTTCTGGAGTTTTTATCATAAATTTGTGTTGAATTTTGTCAAAACCTTCTTCTGCATCTATTGAGATGATCATATGGTTTTTATTTTTAATTTGTTAATAGGTTGTATCACATTGATTGATTTGCATATATTGAAGAATCCTTGCATTCCTTGGATAAATCCCACTTGATCATGATGTATGCTCCTTTTAATATGTTGTTGGATTCTCTTTGCCAGTGTTGAGGATATTTGTGTCTATGTTAATCAGTGATATTGGTCAGTAATTTTCTTGTTCTTTTTTTTGATATCTTTGTCTGGTTTTGGTATTGGGGAGATGTTGGTCTTGTAGAATGATCTTGGGAGTGTTCCTTCCTCTGCAATTTTTTGAAGAGTTTGAAACGGATGGGTATTAACTCTTCTATAAATATTTGATAGAACTCACCTCTGAAGCCATCTGGTCCTGAGCTTTTGTTTGTTGGAAGATTTTTAATTGCATTTTCAATTTCATTACTTGTGATCTGTCTGTTCATATTTTCTGTTTCTTCCTGGTTCAGTCTTGGAAGGCTGTACATTTCCAAGAATTTCTCCATTTCTTCCAGGTTGTCTATTTTATTGGCATAGAGTTGTTTGTAGTAGTCTCTTATGATCCTTTGTATTTTGCAGTGTCAGTTGTAATTTCTTCATTTTCATTTATTATTTTATTGATTTGAATCCTCTCCCTTTTTTCTTGATGAGTCTGGCTAAAGGTTTATCAGTTTTGTTCATCTTCTCAAAGGACCAGCTTTTAGGTTCATTGATCTTTACTATTGTTTCCTTTGTTTCTGTTTCATTTATTTCTGCTCTGATTATTATAATTTCTTTCCTTCTGCTAAATTTAGGTTTTATCTGTTCTTCTTTCTCTAGTTGCTTTAGGAATAAGATTAGGTTGTTTATTTGTGATTTTCTTGTTTCTTGAGGTAGGATTGAATTGCTATAAACTTTCATCTTAGGACTCCTTTTGCTGCACCCCATAGGTTTTGGGTTGTCATGCTTTTGTTGTCATTTGTTTCCATGTATTTTTTAATTTCCTCTTTGATTTCTTCAGTGATCTCTTGGTTGTTTAGTGGTGTATTGTTTAGCCTCATTGTGTTTGTGATATTACAATTTTTTTCTGTAATTGATTTCTAATGTCATAGTGTTGTGGTTGGAAAGGTGCTTGATACTATTTCAATTTTCTTAAATTTACTGAGGCTTGATATGTGCCCTAAGATGTGATCTACCCTGGAGAATATTCCTTGCACACTTGAGAAGAAAGTGTATTCTGCTGCTTTCTCATGGAATGTCCTATAAATATCAGTTAAGTCTATCTGGTCTGTTGTGTGATTTAAAGCTCATAAATTTCTGTCTGGGTGATCTCTCCATTGGTGTAAGTGTGGAGTTAAATTCCCCCACTATTATTGTGTTACTATCAATTTCCCCTTTTATGCCTGTTAATATATACCTTATGTATTGTGTTGCATAAATATTTATAATTGTTATGTCTTCTTCTTGGATTGATCCTTTGATCATTATGTAGTGTCCTTGCTTGTCTCTCATAACAGTCTTTCCTTTAAAGTCTAGTTTATCTGGTATGAACATTGCTACTTCAGGTTTCTTTTGATTTCCTTTTGCATGGAATATCATTTTCCATCCCCTCACTTTCATCCTGTATGTTTCTCTAGGTCTGAAGTGGATCCCTTTAGACTGCATATATATGGGTCTAGTTTTGTATCCATTCAGCCAGTGTGTGCTTTTTTGTTGGAACATTTAACCCATTTACATTTAAGGTAATTATCAGTATGCATGTTCCTATTACCATTTTCTTTATTGTTTGGGGTTTATTTTTGTAGGTCTCTTCCTTCTCTTGTGTTTCTCACTTAGAGAAGTTCCTGTAGCATTTGTTGTAAAGCTGCTTTGGTGGTGTTGAATTCTCTCAGCTTTAGCTTGTCTGTAAAGCTTTTGATTTCTCCATCAAATCTGAATTAGATCTTTGCTGCTCAGAGTAATCTTGGTTGTATGTTTTCCCTTTCATTACTTTAAAAATATCCTGTCACTCCCTTCTGGCCTGCAGAGTTTCTGCTGAAACATCATTTGATAACCTTATGAGGAATCCCTTGTATATTATTTGTTGCTTTTCTCTTGCTGCTTTTGATATTTTTTCTTTAAATTAAATTTTTGTTAGTTTGATTGATATGTGTCTTGGTGTATTTCTCCTTGGGTTTATCCTGTATGGGACTCTCTCTGCCTCCTAGACTTTGGTGGCTATTTCCTTTCCCATGTTAGGGAAGTTTTCAACTGTAGTCTCTTCAAATAATTTCTCAGACAATTTCTCTTTCTCTTCTTCTTCTGGTACCCCTATAATTTGAATATTGATGTTGTCTCAGAGGTCTCTGAGACTGTCCTCATTTCTTTTCTTTCTTTTTTCTTTATTCTGCTCCTCAGCAGTTATTTCCACCTTTCTATCTTCCAACTCATGTATTCATTCTTCTGTCTCAGTTATTCTGCTATTGATTCCTTCTGGTGTATTTTTCATTTCAGTTAGTGTGCTGTCCATCACTGTTTGTTTGTTCTTTAGTTCTTCTATGTTCTTGTCAAACATTTCTTGTCTTTTCTCAGTCTGTGCCTCTATTCTATTTCCAAGATTTTGGATAAGCTTTGCATCATTAATCTGAATTTTTTTCATTTAGATTGCCTATTTCCTCTTCATTTATTTGGTCTTGTAGGTTTTTACTTTGCTTCTTTGTCTGTAACATACTTTTCTGTCATCTCATCTTTGTTGATGGGTGGGGCTATTTTCCTATCTTGCTCTTTGTTTGGCCTTAGGTGTCCAGAACTGGAGTTTGCAGGCTGTTAGGTGGAGCCAGGTCTTACTGCTGAGATAAGGACCTCTTGAAGACCTCACACTGATTAATAGTCCCTGGTACCTGAAGATCTCTCTTTGTTCTGTGGCTTGGACTTGGTGCTTCCACCACAGGCCTGGGAAGCAAGACCCCACAATCCCTGTGGCACAGAAAAAAAAGAAAGAAAGAAAGAAAAGGAAAAAAAAGGCAAAAAACAAGCAAAAAACAGAAAGGAGCAGAACAATAACAAAGAATAAATATAAAATAAAATTATAAAAATTAAAATATATTAGAAAAAATAAGAATAAAGAAGTAACAACAACAAAACAAAACAGAACCACAACAGCAAAGAAAAATAAAAAAAATAAAATAAGGAAAAATAAAAAATGAAAAAGAATAAAAATAAAAGATAGAAAAATTTTTAAAGTTTAAGAAAAATTTTAAAAAATTTTAAATTAAAAATAAAAGATTCCCTGGTGCCTACTCTATTAGTGTCCTTGTGGTCACAGTGAGTTATAACCTACCCCTGCCTCCACAGTAGGCCTTCAAGGCCTCTAGGTAGGTCTCTGGACCCACTGTGTCAGTCCCACCTCTGGATGTGTTCTTCTCACCAGCATCTGTTTCTGGAGATGGTCCTTAGCACACGTGCCCATGTAAGCCAGCTGGTGCACAGGACTACACAGCCATGCCCACTTGGATCGCACAGCCAGAGGAAGCCCTGTGAGGGGTGGCACTCGGGCTGCCAGGACCCACAAGGCCAGTGGGTCCTGCTCAGCTGGAAGTGGCTTTATTGGGCCAGTGCACAGACTTTTGCAACCCACACAGCTTGTGGAGGCTTTGTGGAGGGCAGTACTCAGGTCAGCTGGGACACACACAGCCCGCAGAGGCTTTGGCAGGTTTGGGGCTCAGGTCCAAGACCTGCATGGTTAGAAGAGGTCTTGGCAGGGGAGGGCTCAGGCCCAGGACACATGCAGCCATGGGGATCCTGGTGGGGTCTCAGCTCAGGCCCAGGACTCATGTGACCAAAAGAGGCCTTGGCAGGGAGTGCAGGTGTGCTCAAGCCCAAGACCCCTGCATCCAGAGGTGGTCCCAGGAGGTGGGGGTTCAGGCCTGGGACCTCAGCAGACTCACTGAGGCATGAAAGGGTGGGGGAGATTCTGGCCATGTTCCCGTCTAATCCCCCAACCCCCCAAAGGTCCCTCTCTGACCCTGATGATCCTCTCACTGTGAGTGGGCCCTTCTGTGTGTGGGAACCTCATGCCTCCCCTAGTCCCCTTCAGGGGCACCAGTCTCATCCTGGCTCCACTTTTCTTCCCCCATCCTTCTTTCCCACTTGCTACCTGGTTGCACAGGGATTCCTCCTATCCCCTTAGATGTCCGAGGTTCCCCACCAGTGCCTAGTAGGTGTCTTAGTTTTCACTGTTTATTTTCTTCTTCTTTTTCCCCCTTCCTTTATCTATTGATTTTCATCTAAGAATAGGCCAATTCTTGGAACTGGACATTGAATGCAGATTGCAAAAAATCAGAGAGAAATCTACACTTTCCAGCTAGAGGAACAAGAAAAAGGTTCTATGAATTCAGGAGAGTGTGGGAGAAAAAACTTTTTTCTCAAACCATTTTCAAAGTCAGGTCCAAGCAAAAAGCCACAGTATTACATATTAATAAGACTCATAGATGTTAAAAGGTGCAAACTTGCAACTTGTAAAGAAATAACTTCTGGAGATTTAAGGTACTGCATAGTGATTATAGCCCAAAATACTGTATTATATACTTCACAATTATTGAGAGACTGAATTTTAAATGTTCTCACCACAAAAAAGAAAATTAATATGTGAAGTGATATAGTTGTTAGGTAAAGCTAAGGTGGTAATCATGCTGCAATATATAAATGCATCAAATCAACATATTATTCACCTTAAACTTATACAATATTATATGTCAACTTATCTCCATTTAAAAAAAGACACAGAGAGAGCTCATCTCTCTATGCAGAGGAACTAGGAAAGGGGCTCCTGTGATCCATGGAGTGTGAGGGAAATCTGTGTTATTTTTTCTGTCTTTTCTCTTACCACTTCAACACAAGACACTCCCCCCCAAGTTTCATGGAACTGTAAGAGAGCAGGGAAGGGCGGGAGTGGCTAAAATTCTGAGATAATTCCTGCTTTCTAGCCAGTGGACTAGTAAAAGGGCCCATGGGAGCCAGAGGGTGAGAAATAATCCCTGGAGTGGAGAGATAAACTGAAGGAAAACAATGCCCAGTAACATCATAATCAAAGTGCTAAATCAAAGAACTGATAACTCAAAATTTTATGAACAGTTATCAACTTCATAAGGGATAGGATGAAATAAAGATCTTGCAGATTAGGGGAAGGTATGAGAATTTGTGACCAACCAACCTGCTCCAAAAGAAATACAAAAGAAGATTTCCAGGTTGAAGGCAAATTATACCAGATAGAAATTTGGAATTTCAGGAATAAAGGAAGAGCAGCATAATTGGTATTATGGGGATGCGGGTTCATGCCCCCGTCTGGAAAGATCCCACATGCCATGGAGTGGCTAGGCCTGTGAGCCATAGCTGCTGAGCCTGTGTGTCCGAGCCTGTGTTTTGCAATGAGAGAGGCCACAACAGTGAGAGGCCCACATACCACAAAAAAAATAATAATAATATGGTATATCAGATTTGGAAAACAGTTTGGAAGTTTCTTATAAACATGCATTACCATATTACCCAGCAATCCCAATTCTAGGTATTTACAGAAGTGAAATAAAAGACTATGTTTATACACAGATACACATATACCCCACAATTATCAAGTGTTTATAGTTGCTTTACTCATAATTACTAAAAACTGGAAATAACTGAAATGTCCCAATAAGGTGGTAAATAAATAAGCTGTAGTATATCCAATTAAATTCTCCTCAGCAGTAAAATGGAATGAACTCTTGTTAAAAACAACAGTATGGATGAGCTTGAATAATGCACTTTGCCAAATAAAAGAAGGCTCAAAATGCTATGAATCCAATTTTATTACACACTGGAAAAAACAAAACTTTAATGAAGGATAAAAGATCAGTGGTTGCCAGTGATTAAGAAGAGAGGTGATTTGGATTATTATAAAGTTGGTAGCATGAGGGAGTCATTGTTGTAGTGATTATTGAACTGTTTTCTCTATTTTGATAGCAGTGATGGTTAAATTTTTCAAAATTCATAAAACTGTATACCAAGAGTGAATATTTTTGTATAAAATTTAAAAATAAACAATTTTTATAAATAGTGCCAATGTTTTCTTAGGTCAGTCTCCCAAAGCAATAGAAATAAAAGTAAATGGGACTTAATCAAACTTATAAACTTTTTCACAACAAAGGAAACAATAAACAAGATGAAATGACAATCTATAGACTGGAAGAAAATACTTGCAAACGATGCAACCAACAAGGGATTAATTTCCAAAATATACAAACAGCTCATATAACCCAATAACAAAAAACAAAAAACCCAATCAAAAAATGGACCCAAGACCTAAACAGACATTCCTCCAAAGAAGACACCCAGATAGCCAATAGGCACATGAAAAGATGCTCAAAATGGTTAATTATTAAGATATGCAAATAAAAACTACAGTGGGGGGTATCACCTCACAGCGGTCAGAAAGACCATCATCAAAACTCTATGAACAATAAATTTTGGAGAGGTTGTGGAGAAAAGGGAACTCCCCTATACTGCTGGTGGAAATGTAAATTGGTGCAGCCACTATGGAAACAGTATGGAGGTTCCTTATAAAACTAAAAATAAAGTCTTGCCTGGAAGTCCAGGGGTTAAGACTCTGTGCTTCCACTGCAGGGAGCATATGTTCAATCCCTGGTCAGAGAACTAAGATCCCACATGCCATGAATTGGGACCAAAGGGAAAAAAAAAAAAAAAAAACTAAGCATAGAGCTGCTACACGACCCAGTAATCCCACTCCTGGGCAAATACCTGGAGAAAACTGTAATTTGAAAACCTACATGCACCCCAATGTTCATACAGCATTACTTACAATAACCAAGACATGGAAGCAACCTAAAGGACCCTTGACAGATGAATGGATAAAGGGAATACTACTCACCCATAAAAAGAATGAATTAATGCAATTTACAGCAACATGGATGTACCTAGAGATTATCATACTAAGTGAAAGAGAAATAAGTCAGAAAAAGACAAATACCACATGATATCACAATATGTAGAATTTAAAATATAATACAAATGAACTTATTTATGAAACAGAAAGACTCAGAGACATAGAAACAAATTTGTGGTTACCAAAGGGGAAAGGGGGTGGGGTAGGGATAAATTAGGAGTTTGGGATTAGCAGATACAAACTACAATATATAAAATAAATAACAAGATCCTACTGTATAGCACAAGGAACTATATTCAATATCCTGTGATAAAACATAAGAGAAAATCATATATATATTCACTTTGCTGTACACCAGAAACTAACACAACATTGTAAATCAATTTAAAAAATAAACAATATAAACAATTATATATGTATATGGGTAATTGTTTATGTGCTTTATATGTATATGATATATATATATATATATATCATTATAGATGTTATACATATATTCCCAAAACCACTATAAAATAATACAAAGAGAAACAGACAAAGAAGCCAATATCTAAACTGAAATGGAGCACTACAAATATTCAAATAATCCCAAAGAAAGGCAGAAAAGGGGAAACTGATCAAAAACAGACCAGACAAATGCAAAACAAATAAAATGGTATACCTAAATCCAACCACATTAATAAGTATTGTAAAGAAAATGATCAAAACACACAAGTTAAAAGACAGATTTTCAGGGCAGATTAAGAAGATACTACTCAACTACATGATGTAAATAAGATTAATATTTTAATAGTGAAAATTATATTGATAAAATAAAAGGACTAAAAGTGATATATTATACAAATATAACCCACAGAAAGCTAGAATGGTTCTATTGTATCAACAATGTAGTCATTAAGATGATGAAAATTACCATGGATAAAATGGTTATTAAAATTGATTTAAAAGTTCAATTTACCAAGAAGATATAGCAATTTTAAACATGTATGTACCTAACAGCAAAGTTTCAAAGTTCAAGAAGTAAATACTGCTGGAACTTTCAAAGGAGAAATTAGACAACTCTGCAAGGTAAGCATCTCTTAGTAATCAATAGAACAAGTAGGTGAAAAATCACGAAGGATGTAGAAGACCTCAGTGTCTCTTATCAGCCAAATTGACATGTATAGGACATTTCTTCGAGCAACAGTAACTTGCTTTCCTTTGTCCACTGGATGTTATAATAGAGTACCTCATAGAAAATATATGAAGAATAGGTTAAAGAAACTTCTGATGAAACCCAGCCTTGAGGATTAAGGGTTAAGTTTCTTTAGAAAAGAGAACAAGTTGTGCAAACATTCATGTCTTATCAATTTGGGAAGTAATATATCAATATATCAATATCACTTGTTTAGTCCAAATTCTGAGGTCAGTGATTAGAGCTTTTTCTAGCCCTTATTCATAAATACAACTTGTCACCAACTGTGGTCTTGTATTGTACTGACTAGTTGACTATGTCATCATAGGACCAAAACCAATGCATTGTTTATAAATAAATACATTTGAACAATAAAGGGGCTTTCTTCTTGACACAGATACCACTACAACAACCACAGAAACTATACTCTGGTATACAAAAACTACTCAAGTAGTGGAAATTCTTAACAGTCCTAAGTCCTTGTCCGTGTCCCAACTGTTACTTTATGTTTATCTTTAAAGAAATATTTTTTTCTTTTTTTGTGTGTGAAAGTCAACCTACACAATGTAATAGTCAGGAATTTATGCTTCAAAAGGAAGTGTCAGATAAAATTTTAATGCAAACTAAACATTTTTGCAATAGCTAAAAAATTATCATTAACATCACACAGTTGGTCACATCACAGTCCTGTCTCTGAAATCAAAACTAATTGTTTTAAGAATTCTTTAGATCTGTACAGAAGCGATTCTGCTACAAATTAAAAATTTCTCCTTTTGGCACTGCTCTGATTTAATGCTTCATTGCTGGTACGGATATTCCTAGTCATTTCTGGAAAAAAATGACAGATAAGCAAAACTTACTTTGGTTCCACCATTCTCTGCCATGTCATACCCTCTTCCTTGATACAATGCCCAATTTCTCTACCTCATCTAATTTATTATTACACTTGAAGAGACTCTTCCTTCCAGGATTAAAGCCTGGTCTCATACATTATAACTGTAACTGGAATCCTGAATCTGAGTTCTTGCTTCACTGATCACATTAAACTATTATCCCCATTGTTATATTCAACCTATTGACTTTTTTTGTTTTTTGATTATTCTTGCCATAACTACTTCACACAATGTTTTATTATACTGCTTCAAGTTGGGTTCTGTCTTCTGCTTTCTGATTATGATTTCTTATTGAGTAAATATTTTGGCTCAGATTTATCTCAATTTCAAAACTCAAGCATTACGTTCTTC
Organism: Mesoplodon bidens; assembly: GCF_964165515.1. Classification (NCBI taxonomy): domain Eukaryota; kingdom Metazoa; phylum Chordata; class Mammalia; order Artiodactyla; family Ziphiidae; genus Mesoplodon; species Mesoplodon bidens. The sequence goes on along the minus strand of NC_138174.1, from coordinate 36,434,561 downwards.
CAATATTCCATACCCCTTCAGAGCTGTGTGTTATATGATATATAAATTTGAAAAATATCTGTAAACACTAAAAAGTTTTAAATGGCTAATTGCACGTAGACTTCTTTAATTCTAGAACTACATTGACCCAAATAAAATACATTAAAAAATTTAAGCATGTTTAGAATTTAGAATAATGGCAGATACCTATTTATTAACACCAAAAGCATTAATAAAATTTTGATGTCTATTTCAAGTAAGAGTGATTTTTTTCCTTCTTTTAGAGAGCTAAATTACTGACATGTGTTTAATAACTAACATCTCCATGGTTCCCTGCTTCTTCTGGTGCTATTATTTTTGTATCTCTTATCTTGAATGACTGTCACATATCATAAAGCTCTCTGTGATACGTTTCAGTTTTAAGTGAGCAGAATTCTGACTATAAAGATACTTCAAAATCTGATTCAATAGAATAGTTAGATAAATAATGCATTATTTATTATTCATTGAAAAGTTTGAATAGAATCATATAGATATTCAGACTCACTGGCCAAAAATTTAATGGAGAAGGAGTTATTACTTATACTTTTATTGTGGTTTTTTTTCCTAATGTTAAAGGCAGTAAGGCTGAAAATTACTCATTATATTTATATATAGTTTGGATAATAAGAAACAATGAGGTTCTTTTTATTTTAAAAATGTTAACTCAAGAGATTTTCCTCCTGTGCTAAGATTTCTTGACTCAAATGAATGTTTTTATAAGTTTCAAAGAAAATATAGATTAAATGCACTTCTAATATGTGAACTATGAAATTAAAAAAGGAGTTTATATCTTTTAATTTTAGGAGAGAAAGTTATAAGTTTGAGATAAAGACCACATCAGAAGGATCTTGGAATCACTTTCATTCTGCTTGACAATTGCAGTTTACCAAACCTCTGCAAGTTTTATTTGTTAATCTGTAAAAAATAACCTGTATATTAATTAATAATCTGACTATTAACACTATAATTTATCATAGTGTTATTTTGATAATTATATCAGTTAATATCTGTAAACTGCTTAATTAAATGCATGGAACTATGTATGGAACCCATAGATATGTGTTATATGGTATTTAGAATGCATCTGATTCCAAGCAAGAGAAAACCTCACTCAAAAGGTCTTTCATAATAATAAATTATTTTCTCATATGACAGCTAAACCATAAATCTAATAAATTTTGAAGACTACTACCTTGCCCCCAAACCCCAGCATGACCTGAAATAGCCTATGACTTTTCAACCCCAAGGTTATATCTAGCCTACTAGAGTCCCACAAAAAGAAAGTGGGATACTAAAGATATGCATCCCAAGTAAGGACACTATCCAATGAGAAAATCATGTATGACCATGGGGAACTCTCCGGGTTCATGCAGATCAAAGGACAAACCTGGTCAACAGAGTTAACTTGGAGCAGAGGATGAGGTCACCATCCTCTGAGTCATATTGAATAGGGTGGGAGACCTGAAAGAAAGCGATGTTCTACTAGCAAGATAGGTGGGGGAGAAATGCATGTTGAACAGTGCTTTTCTATACCAATATTTTCTATATTAAATGCCAGTGTTTTCTATATTAAATAAGCAGTATTTGTATGTACTATTTTATTTCTAATTGGAATTGCAGCAATACATCTTTATTTCTAATCTAATTTCTTATATCAGTATATATTTTACAATATTGTGTCTTAGTGGTATGATTTACCACAAATGTGTTTTTCATTACAGCTATTTTTTTTTTTTTTTTTTTTTTTTTTGTGGTACGCGGGGCTCTCACTGTTGTGGCCTCTCCCATTGTGGAGCACAGGCTCCGGACGCACAGGCTCAGCAGCCATGGCTCATGGGCCCAGCTGCTCTGTGGCATGTGAGATCTTCCTGGACCGGGGCACGAACCCGTGTGCCCTGCATCGGCAGGCGGACCCTCAACCACTGCACCACCAGGGAAACCCTCATTACAGCTATTTTATTAGCACAACATAGTTTACGTTCCTTTAATGTTTAGATCTATCATAGAATTAGTACTCTAAAGTGGTAGATTAAGTTGTATCTCATAGGCAGAAAGTGGAGAACTTTATATCTTTTAAGCTTCATAGTACAAGTCTTCCCAATTACTCATGAGTAATGAAAAGTTAATAGGTAATCTTTATTCAAAGCTCTGATGTTAACAAAATCCCCAAAAGATGGTGTGGACTAAGAATTCCACCCATCCATATCAATAAACAATGGATGTTGCGTCCATCAAACCGTCATCCATTACAGCCACCCCCAAGGGTGAACCCTGAGGAAAATCAGGATGGAAACACGATGCCGGCCATCAAGCAGTCAACCACTGCAGCTACCCCCAGTGATGCACCCTGAGGAGCGTCAGAATTGGAAAGCACAGGATACTGGCCCCAGATAGCTGAGGTGCATATCAAAGGAATGATTTCAATGAGTCCAGACTCTTGCATCTTCCCACACATAGAAAAGCACTACATTAATTAACTTGAGATGTCTGGTTTTCTTTAATCAACAGTAATCTTTTGATGTTCTGACTACCTGTTTTTTGTTATAAAACTCCTACATACTCTGGCTCCTCCCTTACCTCTTTGGAGCAGTCCCCTAGAGTTATCTGAGAGGCTGCCTCTTGGGCTTGAAGGCTTCAGGAAGCCCACTGAATAAAATGTAATTCTCAACTTTTAGGTTGTGTTTTTTTTTCAGTTGACAATGGAATGAATAGAAGCACACAGACCAAATGCAAAAATATAGAGTGTTTGGCAAGTGGTAATTTACACATATTTTTAGAAAAAAAATTGATTTAAAGAATCTCTACAGATGAATTAATAAAGTATTTTCAATAAATACATTAAATTTTAAATGATAAATTATAATAAATAAATATTATTATTAGCTTTCCTATATAGAGAAGAGCTCAATTCTTCCAAGGAATAACTGAAGGAGAATAAATAAAATATATCTGTATAAATAACATTTGGCATTTGCAGAGAAAAACATTTGATGTTCCTCAATAGATCCATTGTTCTGATGAATTATATTAGTGGATATACTAATAGCAAGTAATTATTTTTTCCTAGAATAAGTCACACTAAGTAAAAATGTATTTTTAATAATATTTTAATAATAATAATATAATAAGTCACACTAAGTAAAAATGTATTTTTAATAATTATTTTAATAATATTTTTTACATTTTCAATTTCTTAAATATCTTAATATAACTAGTAATTTTAATTGTACTAATTTCAAAATCAGTTCCATGTTTAATTAGCAACATTTTTAATAATCCTATAACCATACTTCTTTAACTCTTTAAGACATTTCTAGTTACTTAAAGAAACAGTTAAAGTTATTTAACTTTGACATTATATGTGCTGTAAGCACTGGTATTTAAAATTTACTGATCATCTGCATTACCTGGGAAAAGTTGTTTTGTTTGATTGTTTTGCTTTGCTTTGCTTTTGGTATATTTTCTTTTATAACTATGTTGCAGGAAGGGGAACTCCTTCCAGGGCCTGAAAATGGGTTCTTGTCCAACATTCAGCAATGAATGTCTGAGGAGACACATGTGCTGACAAAGCAAGAAATTTTATTGGGAAGGGGCACCCAGACAGATAGCCACAGGGTAAGGGAATCCAGGAGAACTGCACTGCATGTGGCTTGCAGTCTCATGTTTTATGGCCATGGGGTTGGTTTCCTGCTTGTCTCTGGCCAATCACCTTCTTGGCCCATAGACTGACTCGGTCCTTCCTGGTGGTGCAAGCCTCTCTCAACCAAGATGGATTTCAGCGAGAAAGACGCTGGGAGGTTGGTCATCTCCTCCCTCTTTTGACCTCTTCAGAATTCTCCAGGTTAGTCTTCAGCAGCAGTACCATGTTCCATATAGGGACCTTCTGTTGTGAGACAACTCAGGCAAGCAGGCCTGTCCAAGGCAGGTGGTTTCAGTCAACAGTCCCCTAAAAACTACAGATTCTAGGAACCAGCTTCAGACCCATTCAATCAGAAAACCCTTACTGTGAGACTCAAGAGATGTTTATGTTTTCTGCTGTTCAGTATACAGCTAAGCATCAAGGTGTTACCTAGTCCAAGCTCATTCAACTTACTGCATGACAGGCCAATAAATTGGGAGATGAGGTGCTGGAGCAAGAAATAATGACTTTATTCAGAAAGCCAGGAGTCCGAGAAGATGGTGGACTAGAGTCCTAGAGAATCATCTTACTGGGGTCTGGATCCTAGTTTCTTTTATAGAACAGACAGTAGGGGAGGTAAGAAGGTAACATTAAGGAGACCATAAGTTTTGCAAATATCTCCTGGTTTTGCAAGACTAGAGGAGGGGATGTGTTAATTTCTTCTTTCCTGCAGCCATTCACAGGTGAGCTGGGTCAGGATGTTTCCCTGTGAGCTGAGCAAAAGTATTTTAATTAACATTCAGGCAGAGGGGGCAGGGTTCCCTGAGATGAGCCATTATGTATGCTTTTAACTATAGGCAACATCCTTTTAGTTATTAACTTGTTAACAAAAACAACAGAAGGCAAAAAAAAAAAAGACATAACGACTGATGAGTCATTTATATGACTAAATGTACAAAGTCTGAATACCATTCCTTGCAAATAAAAGATAAGTGCTTGTTTTAATGCATGACATCATATATTTGTATTTCCATTAAATATAGAAATTAATATGAATGAAACTCATCTTCTTAGAATGTCTCATTGATTTTGAAATGTAGATATAGCTTAACAAAATGTATAGATGTTGAACTTTTAAGATTATCTGACATTTATTATGTTTCTATGTTGAGGCATATATTTATTGAAATTTAGAAACTCATTCTACTAAAAAAAATTCACTCTCTACCCAGAATGTATGCATTATGGTATTTTATCTACTTTTAAGTGTAGTAGCCAAGCAGGCACTAGTTCACCAAATTCAGGTATTTCTGATATAAACTTCAAGATTTTCTAGTATAATCAATGTCTCTTTGTGTTTCCAGAATTATTTCCCTCATAATATATTAATATAAACGTTCATAAAATCATAACCAGATACACTAAAATCACAATACTGATTAATTGTAAATAGTCTATATATCATAAATTTTTACTTTTAAACATCAAGGCCTTCACTTTGTTATTTATTATAGACTGCAAACAGAGTGGCTCTAAGAGACACATCTAAGTTCCATTATCTTTATCTGTCATCTTCTCATAACATTTGTAAATGCAAATTATAAGAATGTTGCAGATCTTTTTGCAAGTATCTCTGTTTTCAGTAATTATCATCTAGACTTGTACTGAATTTTCTGCAAGATTTTTTTAGCTAGTTTCTTTTATCCTCTATTTCTTTCTTATGCATTCTTACTCATTTACATATAATTTCTTTGGTAATTTTAATTCTGAGGACAATGCATTCTCCATGTACTGCATTGATTACATGCTGTTCTGCTGAATGTTCTTCTATCAAAGTAGTTACTTTGTTATGCTGATTCTTTATTTTCAATTTACATTTCAAGTGAAAGGTTGTTTTTGTCTTATAGATAAAGATGTTTTTCTCGCTGTATGTTACTTGTAATACCAGTCCCTATAAAAGATTTTCCTCTTTATACAGTGCTTCTTATTTCTTCACTTTAGTCCTCCTCATCCCACCTCTAAACGGTTTTTCTTCAATGACTGCTAAGTGATCAGCCGAATGCTACATTGGCATGTTTATTTTTAAAACCTTTATTGAGTATTAAAGGTAGGTTACACTTGATGTTAAACATAATATAAAAGTCTTCACATCTGGCATATTAAAATATTAATAAACTATAGTCAATATAATAATCTAATAAATATTAAAGATAGATGATGGTTTATGTTCCCATATATATGCATTTTCAAGCATCAGGTTTTGTCTGGATTGGCAAGTCTACAATGTGTAAAAATGGATGAGTCCAGCCAATCTATTTTCAGAGATTATTTTTCCTACTATAGAACTAATTTCTGCTGATGTGAAAGTATCATTTGCTTGACCTAGCAAGTGTGAGTGTTTAATGGGCTTAGTCAATCTAAAGCTGTGAACTAGTTATATTATTCCTAAACCTGAGAGCACTGCTAATTTGCTGATAGATTTAACTAACTCATTTTACCATTTTAAACCTAAAGTACATTATTAATAATTTGGAACTAATGACACTGGACTTTTGCATACTAATTTAGGAATAAATAGTTAATCAATAGAGGTTTCTTCTTATTATAAAATGCATTAAATTAACACCCACATTGCCCCATTCAGAGTCATAAAATTCAGTCACTTATTTCAGCATTTTAGCATTCTAAATGTTAGGAAAAAATGTGGAGGGTTATTTGTTTAAAAGGAATCTTGTAGGAAGTAAATAGTTTTTATGGTTAATGGTGCTCTAATTCAACAGATTCCTGTTAGTTTCCTCTCAATATATCAGCATGACATTGAATTTCTGATTTTTAGATTCTATTCTAAAGCTATGATTTCACACTAAACCTTGGTATAAAGGCCACCCCATCTTCCTACAAACTATTTGGAGAGATCCTATTTTTAATCTCTTAAGCAAATAATAAGACACATTGCTTTCAATTTTAGTTGAGAATGTAACATCTAAAATACTGTTTCCTTAGAGTTAGCAAGATTAACAAATTTTCTCATAAATTATTTCTAATACAATGTAAAATAGAATTTAAAATTATATTCCAAAAGCTTATTGTGTTAATATTTTGCATGCAATGAATTTTAATCTAAAATTGCTTTAAAATTAAATTATTTAGAAAATGTCACATATGTGTGTTCCAGAATTTTGAAATTCAAAAATAACAAAAAGAACATTAATTTAAAAACTACCCCTGGTAGTTGTTTTTGTTGTTGTTGTTGTTGTTTTGCAGTGTGTGGGCCTCTCACTGTTGTGGCCTCTCCCGTTGCAGAGCACAGGCTCCGGATGCACAGGCTCAGCGGCCACGGCTCATGGACCCAGCCGCTCTGCGACATGTGGGTTCTTCCCAGACAGGGGCATGAACCTGTGTCCCCTGCATCGGCAGGCAGACTCTTAACCACTGTGCTACCAGGGAATCCCTCCCCAGGTAGTTTTATTTAAAGTTTAAAAAAATCCAAAGCCTACATTTTAAAAATATTTTGTTCCTTGAAATCATTAGGGTGATAAATAGTTTTCTCAGATTCTTTCTGGAATAATTAAGATCTGATTATTCTTGGTTAATTGTTCTTTTTTAACTACAAAACAAACAGAAATGTTAGTGAACATCTATCATTGATTTTCTACTTAATAGGTATTATAATATTGTATTAAATAAAGAGACATCTTACTATTAATCCATTTAGCATTTTATACACACAGACACACCTACACAAGCAGAAGGAAATTCTTTATTGCATCCTTTCTTATAGTTTTGCTGTTGAAGTGACAAAATAGTTCAGAATGAAATGTATGCATAAAGAAGTAATATAGAAAATCCATAAAAGCAAGCACTCTAGGTATATCTTGCTTAACAAAGGAGTGAAAAATAATTTTACTACTAAAAGTATAAACTTTGTGTGTGTGTGTGTGTGGTACACGGGCCTCTCACTGTTGTGGCCTCTCCCGTTGTGGAGCACAGGCTCCGGATGTGCAGGCTCAGCGGCCTTGGCTCACAGGACCAGCCGCTTGGCAGCATGTGGGATCTTCCCGGACCGGGGCACAAACTTGTGTCCCCTGCATCGGCAGGTGGACTCTCAACCACTGAGCCACCAGGGAAGCCCTAAAAGTATAAACTTTTATCCCAAGAAAATTGTTTAATTATTTTACTCACTCTTTAATATGCTGTGCTGAACCTTTCACATATTTTGGATATCATCTTATATAAATATATAGAAATAAAACTACTAGAAATAAAATTAAGTACTAGAAATAGAATAAACATTAAAAATAAAAATATTTCTAAATTATCAATTTTATTAATGTGCATTTATTTTAATTAATGTACTCCAGATTAATTTATTCCCTTACTTTAAGAACATAGGTAGTGTCCAATCTTCTACTAAGTACAATGCTACAATAACATACTTATACACACATCATTTTTCACATTTGTGAGTGCACCTATAGAGACAAAATACTTGGAATTTGTATATTGAATAAAAATTATATGCATGAACATATACTTTAAAATTTTTATGGGTAAATATCTGGGAGTGAAATAGCTCAATATTGCATAGACACCTATTTAACTTATTTTAAAAATTGCCAAGTCATTTTCAAAGTGTTTGTACCATTTTACATTTCCACTAAATACATATATAAAGACATATATGAACATTCATAGTAGTTTTATTTGTAATAATAAAGAACAGGAAACAATCCAAATATTTTTCAACAGATTAATGGATAAAGAACCTCTAATAACACATAAAATTGTATTAAATTCAGCAATTAAATGAGACAAATATTATATATACCCTAACAACACTGATGTATACAAAAGTAATTAAGCTGAGTGAAAGAAAACAGACAAAAAAATAAAAATATATACATACAGTATAATTTCATTTGTACAAATTTATCATAAATACAAACTATTCAGAAGTCAGATTAATGGTTGTCTAGGGATGCAGGAGTGGGAGGAAAGTATAACAAAGGGACAGGAGGAAAATTTGAAGCGTGATGAATATACTCATGAGCTTGACTGTGAAGGTAATTTCATAAGTGTGAACATAGGTCAAAACTTATTAAATTTTATGCTGTAAATTCTGGCAGTTTTCCACATATCAACTATACTTCAAAAATCTGTTAAAATATATAAAATATACTTCAGTACAAAGCAGAATAAAATAAGTTGTCTAGACCACTGTTATTCAAAACAGCAGCTCCATGTACTCTTTGCTATAGGTCTGTAACAAATTAAGGCATATTCATCAGAATATAGTGCAATGTCCTGTTCCAATAATTGAGAAAGTCTTGCTATGAAAGAAAAATATACTAACTGAATGAAGTAGTCAGCATATTACACACCATCTCTATTGTTAAAGACCAACATCAAAGATTTCCACTGATCTATCTTTCATCTACTTATTTGATTCTACCTCAGAGCTTATTTTTTTTGCATTGATTTGCCTTTCTCTTTACATTCCATTACCATTCTATTCCAAATATTTAAACAAGTTTTAATATCAATCAGGGTTTATACATTACTACTATGCTTAAAAAAATTGCCTGGCCATATTTGTTTTTTATTTTTCCAAAATAATTTTAGAATGAGTAACTGCAGTTCCAAATATAGTTTTATTGCAATCATATGACACTTCTTATATTGGCTTAAAGAGAAATTGACATATTTTAAATTGAAATTTCAGAAGAGTACTTTTACAAATTAATTCAAGCTTTCTTCTATTTCAGTAAGACTATTTTAGGATTTCTTCTTTCACAGATATCAATATTGCTTTGGGCAGTTAATTATATTCTTGGCATTACAAATGGCATCACTAATTACATATTTTCTTACATGTTGCATATTAATTTATTTATTCAACAAATATTTTTAGATACCTATTATGTTCCCGGTACCATTCCAGGCACTGGGGATAAACCAAGGAACAAAGAGGATAAACGTTTCTTCACCCATGTAACACTTAGTCCATCGGGGCAACAGATGATAAACAAAAGAAATATGTTTATGGTTTGCAGTTTTACATAAAGTGGCCTGAAAATGCTTAACTGAGAAGGTGAGTTGTGCAAAAGGAACTGATTAAATGTGCCAGATAACCATCTAGTTATCAAGAGAAGAATATTCTAGGAAGGATAAAGATCAGATATAGGAAACATATTCACTGGAAAATGTCAGGAACATTAAGAAAACCCATGTAGCTGGAACAGAGTGAGCCAAAGTGTAATGCTGGATTCTAAGAAGTACTCACAGGTGGGAAATGTAACACTTTCCATCTGACTGAAATGGGGAATCAGTAGAGTTCTTTGAGCAGAGGAGTAGCAAGATCTAATTTATGTACACAGAGGAAAGGCCATGGGAGGAAACAGCAAGAAGGTCGTTTTCTGTAAGCCAGGAAGAGAGACCTCACCTGAAACCAACCTTGATAGCAACTTGATCTTGGACTTCTGAACTCCAGAACTGTAAGAAAATAAATTTCTGCAGTTTAAGTCATCCAGTCTGTGGTATTTTGTTATGGCAGCTTCAGCAGACTAATACTGTGGCCACCGTAATTATCTTATATTTAAATAGTTTTTCAACTAAAATTATATCATTTGCAAATATACTTTATTTTTTTTCTTTGCTATCATTGCTGGCTAATATCTATAGTGTAATAAAAAATGATAAAAATTATAATGGAGGGCTTCCCTGGTGGCGCAGTGGTTGAGAGTCTGCCTGCCGATGCAGGGGACACGGGTTCGTGCCCCGGTCCGGGAGGATCCCACAAAGCAGCTATGGGATGCCACAGAGTGGCTGGGCCCATGAGCCATGGCCACTGAGCCTGTGCGTCTGGAGCCTGTGCTCCGTAACGGGAGAGGTCACAACAGTGAGAGGCCCACGTACTGCAAAAATAAATAAATAAATAAATAAAATGTATTCTTTTAAAAAAAATTATAATGGATATATTTATCTTTTCTTGATTTTCAAAGGAATACTTTCATCATTTTCCCAGTAAATACAAGGATGGCTTTCAGTTTGAGATACATAGTTTTATGTAATTGTCAAAGTATCTATCTAGGTTTATTTCATTTATTTTTTAATCAAGAAAGAATGAATAATTTTAACAAATGTGCCAGTACATATGGAGATAATCATATGATTTTTTCCTAAAGATATCAATTAGTATAATACATTTTACTTAAGATTACCTACTGTTGAAATCCTGTTTCAGCTCAAACATAGAGAAAGCTGAAAAAGAGCAGATCTCACACTTACAAGAAAAAAGCTAGACAGGCAACAAACAAAACATTTTCTGTGCAAGTTGGTTACAGGAAGCTAAAGACCTTAGTCCCATATAAAGAGACAGAAACAACTAGAAATTTTGACAACTGCTGGAGGCTGAATATCGGCTAGTGTGAGAGTATAAAAATCTTAGATCCCCATTATAGAGGATTTCTCATCATTTTGCAGGCATTTCCCCCAGGAACACCACCAAAGCCTCACAAATAGGATTTAGAAGAACTTGATGAAAACTCACTCAGTGGTGTTTAAGGGAGGGAAAACGTGGGATGGGGTGGGGTTTGAGAACAGCAGACACTGGAATTTTCTCAGAAACATGTCCCTTATAAAACAAAAGACTTAACTATGGGAGAAATAATACCACTGAAGGAGAATCGTGACATCCCAATGCAGATATGGAAAGGGAATATTGCCAGTCATGGCCTTCCTGGTTCTTATAAGAAGAAACAAAGACACATTAATTTTTCCTACTGTATAGCACAGGGAACTCTACTCAATTCTCTGTGGTGACCTAAATGGGAAGGAAATCCAGAACAGTGGGGATGTATGTATACATATAGCTGATTCACTTTGCTGTACAGTAGAAATTAACACAACATTGTAAAGCAATGATACTCCAATAAAAATTAAAAACAAAAACAAAAACAAAAAAACAAAAAATTTTCACAGAAGGACTTCAAAGACATAGATTAGAGAACTGGAAAATCACTGCTGCAATTAGGAGAGGGTATTGGGACAGAGATAAAAAGACTCTGTCCCTGAAGAAGGTACAGAACATTATGGAGGTGAAGATACAGTCCCATTGTGCACTCCAAGACTGAGACTTAATCAGAACACAAAAGAATGTGCTGCCCTTGCTCCACACTACCACTAGCTAACAAGATTCCAGTAATAGCAAGGCATTACAGGTGGGAAACATGCAAAAATAGACTTTTTAAAGAGCAGCACAGTGGGAAGATGAAAAGTCCAGATGGGAGGAAAAAAACAAGGATACTAGAGAAAATTCAAGCTTTGTTGCCTACAGCTACAAAAAAAAACATTATATCGAGTCAAACTCTGTCAGATTAGCATAAATGATTACACTAAAGCCCTTTTTTTTTCTTTTTTACCTCAGTTCCTATTATCTGGCTTTCAAAATAAAACGACAAGGCATTTCAGAAGACAAGAAAAAATGAAGAAACAAAGAAATCATCACAACCACACTCAAATGTGACACACATGTTAAAATTATCAGGCAAGAATTAAAAAAAAATTAATATGTTAAGGACACCAAAGGAAAAGGTAGGTAACAAGCAAAATCAGAAGTAATTTGTGCAAACATATGGAAGCTATAAAAAAGAATCAAATGGAAATGTCAGAAATCAAAATTGCAGTAATAGAAATGAAGAATACCTTTAATGGGTTTCAAGTAGACTTGATATGGTTGAAGAAAGAATCAATAAGCTTGACAACAGCGCAGTATAAATTACCCACTAAAACACAAAGAGCATAAAGAGTTGGAAGAAAACAACAATAGCAGTGCAACAACAACAGAAAACAGTGAAAGTCTGTGGGACAATATCAAATTGTACAACATACATGTAATTAGAATCCTACACAGAAAACAGAACAGGGCAGCAAAAAGGTTTGAAGAGAAATGGCCAAAATTTAAACAAAATTAATGACAAACACATTTATTTTTATTTGTCTGAGGAGAGTGTATCTATAATGATTTAATTATTTCTCTGCTTATTTTCATATTGTTAATTCTACTCTTGGATATAAATGTCTCCATTCTACTTCTTGATTTGCTTAACTAGAATTTATTATCCTATATTTATTCTTTTTTTCTCCAAGTAAATATCTCTTTGTTTAATTATTTGTATTTGTCTCCCATGTTTTTCTAGTGGCTACATCCCATTATGTTTAGTAATTCTTTTATTTTGAATGTTGGATATAATAAAGGAAAAATGATCTACAAATATTACCCTCTATATGTTAGCTTAAGAACGCTGGAGATTAAAAAAGAAATAAAAAGGTTTTCAAGTTTCCTAAATATGAAGAAGAAATATTTAATTTGGTTAACTCACATGAGCAGTATCACCAGCTAGTTGCAGCTTCAATTAGCATGCAGGGAATAATCTGAGGCTACTCAGATATCAGAAGAATGATGAGTTTGTAAATGTCAAATTAAAGCATGATTGTGCCAATCCCTGTAATTTTACCAATACGTATTCAAGAGCTATGGTTGATGAAACCAGGCCAGCAACTTATTCAGGACAGGCCACGTCAGCAAGGATATTTTGTTTTTATATCACATGGATGGGGATAATAAACATAGTGGCAGGTCAGAAGCTTGCAGCAGTTGAACCTTGATTTAGGCAACAGTGCTGCATCTAGGGGGATAAAAATAGCTTTAAGTGCTTGCCCCCACACCCACTGCTTGCCTCTTCTTGCCCCCTGCACAATATAGGGTCAAAGGTCTTGATTCCTTTGCTACTAGGGTTGTTACTTTCCCTTCACCTTCACAAAATTGACGAGTCCAATTCCAGTAGCTGAAAATTCACATTTTTTTCTGATCATCTCTTATTGGATTCATCAAGTTGATGATGATTACTACCCAGGACCAAACTGCCATAGCAATAATTATAGACCAGGATGAGGTGAATGCAATAACCAAGGCTTTCTTTCCAATTTTTTTTTTTTTTTTTTTGCGGTACGCAAGCCTCTCACTGCTCTGGCCTCTCCCATAGTGGAGCACAGGCTCTGGACACGCAGGCTCAGAGGCCATGGCTCAAGGGCCCAGCCACTCCACGGCATGTGGGATCCTCCCAGACTGGGGCACGAACCCGTGTCCCCTGCATCGGCAGGCAGACTCTCAACCAATGCGCCACCAGGGAAGCCCCATTTTTTTTTAACAATGTCAAATACCTGTAGTTTGTAGGGAGCTTAGAATTTTCCATTGAATGTTTTGCCTGTAAAAGAATTGCTGGTTGACCTTTATAACAAAAGATGCACAATTGTTAAAGTGTAGATGCTCTTGAAAGACAGAGACACAACAGAGATAGTTCTCAAAGGCTATGATTCTGTGGGTGGAAACAGCTAATCCGATTAGTGAAAAAGCAAATGTGGTGAGACACCACGGATTAACCCAAGAGGGAATCAAGACCTAACTAAAGAATTTAGCAGGAGCATGTTGGGCCAACACCCTCTATAATATGACCTCCATTACCACAAGACAAATAGGGCAATGTTGGAACGAGTCACAAGTCTGGTATATGGGGTAGCTTTTTCATTGGATATATAGAGTCTTTTCTTTTATGCCCAGTATATGATGGTGGATATGTCACCATTTTTGGTGTCATTCTGATCACTGTAGGCTTGATCAGAACTTGATTCCAGTTTGTCTCATCAAAGAACAGGACCTTAATATGGACATCTATGTGATTGATTCACTTGATCCAATTAGCAGCAGCAATTTATTTTCAGTTTGGGGCCCCAAAGAAGAGTATCTTTAATCTCCCACTCTGTAGTATTTTAAGTGGCATTCCAGAACTGTAAGCCATTGGAAACAGCCTCACAGTCAGTAAAAAATGTAACATGATTCATCAAGAGAAGCATTGGCCAGAGCTATGAAAATGGTCTTAAATTATTCCCATTGACTGGAGCAACCATGTCTATTTGTGATTCTACACAGCTGGTATTGATGTTGAACTGGGTCCTTTAATTGTGAGCCTTCAAATCCAATTTGACCCACCTCAAAATGAGAACATTAACCCAGAGAGTCACAGGCCCTCCATAGGCAAGTTATTCAATTTCAGAGGAGCTCTTTAGCAAGCTAATAGCCATTTTTAAAAGGTGTGTACTTGTTAGCTGTATTGAGAGGCAACAATCTAAAAGACCACGAGGAGACTGGGAGGAGAGGAGGCTGCTTCACTAGCCAGAGGTTCCAATAGACAAAATAATGTTGCACTGACTTGTACTTGTACCAAAAAGTACAATAAAATGCTGGTCCTCCTTCCTGGTGATGGTGAGGCACCAAAGAGGCAGCGCAGCAGTTTTTCCTTAACTACCAGAGGTCAGTATTGTGAATTTGTTCACATAGTCTCAAGAAACTTTATCTGACAAAGCTATCCCTAAATTTTGTTAGGTTTCTCAAACACCACTGGCGATAGAGGTGTGACAACACCAGTCTAGCCATTGAGACCCAAGCTTCTGACTTGCCAACCAGGAGGACATAATGTATCTCTGCATGTATGTATGTATTTATGTATGTGTGTGTATGTGTATGTATGTATGCATCTATCTGTCTAATCTATCTTCATCCATCATCTATCAAAATCTTTGGATATCAGAAGGTAGAGAGGCATTTGCACTAAACTCTGACTCACCCATTGTAGGAAAACGGTAGAAAAGCTTGCTCCCACTGCATGAGGCAATGTACTGAATGAGAGATTCATCTCTCATTTTATGAGAATTTAACAGGACAAGCATGTAACACATCAAATGCTACTATATATTTCTACAACAGTACAAATGCTACTATATATTTCTACAACAGTACATTCAATTGTCCCAGAGGACACACCCACAAAATAGCTTTTCTTTTTCTTGGCTGAAAGCTTTGATCAAATCCTAACAGTTGAATTTAGGAATTTTTTTAAATTCCCCATGGGAACATAGAGCAGGGAGTTTAACACCTGATCATGAGAACCTATAACAGCTGTCAGGAAAATACATCTCCTTTTAGGAGCTTGGGGAATACAGCAAGCCAGAGGAAGCTAGCTTGTAGGGGATGGCTGGGATTTACTAAAGAGAATTATTTCTTTTGTCCCTTTATTCTTATACATGCCTCCTCCTCCTTAGTGCACTTTTCATCATCCAGAAAGCCCTAGATTCAGGTGTTCCTTTGCTTTCTCCCTTTATATACCACAGCTCCTCCTCACAGTCCTCAGCAGTTTCAGATACTCTGAGTCCGGTGACTCTTCCTCCCCATAAGAGAGGATATGCTAGTGACCTGGGTGACTATATCCAACAGAGCTGTAAAAGTTTGAGTCCCTCCATTCCCTGAATTTCCCCAACATACTCAACTTTTTCCTTAAGGTAACTGATGTCAGAGTAGAGAAGGAGAACAGTATCAGAAGGCCCAGAGGGAGGGAGAGAGCAGCTCAGTTCCAGTAAACAAAAATGTGCATGTACTTTCAGGTTCAAGTGGCTGCACACTGGAACTCAGCAAAGGAGCTGGTTCTGGTTCAAATGAGTGGTTTTGTTCCTTTCAAACCTCTATGTCTTTATTGCTGACACCTCTAATTTTAACTTTGGAGAAATTTTGACAGCCAAAACCATACTTTGTGGCCTCAGCCTATTGTTATGATAACATCCTTCCTTCCTCCCAAATGAGAGTGAATAACTAACCAAGCAGAGTTATAACAACCAATCAGGGAGATGGTTTCAATCGTACCACTCCTTGCTTAGCCTCTGAACATTCGTTAACAATAGGACAGTGGAACACAGACACTCTGCCCTTTTTCATCCCTGCACTTGACTGATAACATTCAATATCCAATTCTGGGGAGTCTTCTCATGTCTATCTTCTCCATCCTTTCTCTTCTAGGAAGCCATGTCTCTGTCAGCAACCCATCCTTGTTGCCAAGACTGTCCAGAACTTTGCAGGATCTGAGATTTTATCTTTAAAAACTTAAAAGCTAAAAAGTTCACCACTTTGTGGATGCTGAAAGAAGACATGAGACTCCTGGGTTAGAAACAAACACTTTACAACTCATGGCAAAAGTAGTAACCAGAGTTCATGTTGACTAGTGTCAGTTCCCCATGCCTCTCAGAGTACCTCTCTAAAAGCCCATTGTTTATGCTTGCACACAGAGTAAGTTGTGTTACAGAAGAGGAGTACTGAACTTATGGAATTATCATTTTCATAGTGAGTTGATGCAAGCCTACTCTTTATCTGGGAGTAGTCAAGGCTTTGCATTTTTGGCTTTCCCAGCAAAAAATGTGCAAGAGCACTGAGCTATCCCAGCAAATTATCTCTCCCAACAAAGAGATGGGCTAAAGAAACATAATGACAAAAGGAATCTAGTTGGTCAGCGTTGGGCAATTCTATCTAGGAAAATAAAAATGATGTTAAATCATGTAACTAGGGTAGAAGTCTGGAGGCCTTATTTTGATACCTAGGAACATAAGCATTCATCTTCAGATTTAACAGAAGAGTAGTAGAGTCCAGACACATTGATATAGTGAAAACATATATATATATATATATATATATATATATATATATATATATATATATATATATATATATATATATATATATATATATCAGGGATATCAGGGATCAGATGGCTATGGACACAGACCAGTTGCCTGTTTTTTTGTAAATACCAAGCAGTTTTAATGGAACACAGTCATGCCAATTCATGTAATTATTTTGTATGCCTGCTTTTTTTTTTTTTTTTTAATAAGGACAGAGTTATATAATTGCAACAGAGACTGGATAGCCTTAGATTTAAATTGTTCACTATTTGGCTTTTAGGTAAAACATTTGTTAACCTCTGATATATAAGTCACATGTATATAATGGAGAATGAGAGATTAAAAAACATATAATTTGCTATACTTCTCTAAATGACATTTTAAGGTATAAAACCAGATGATAAAAAAGCAGCTCTATGTTCCTTTACTTCCTTAATTTTATTAAGGTATAATTGACAAAAATTGTATATATTTGAGGTATACAAAATGATGATTTAATATTCATAGACACTGTGAAATCAACCAAGCTAATTAACACATCCATCATCTCACCTAGTTAACTTTTGTGTGTATGTGTGTGGTAAGAACACTTAAAATCTACTATTGTAGCAAATTTCAGGTATATTATACAGTGATTGACTATAGTCACTATGCTGTACATCCAGAACTTA
The DNA here is from genome assembly GCF_964165515.1 of Mesoplodon bidens. Lineage (NCBI taxonomy): Eukaryota > Metazoa > Chordata > Mammalia > Artiodactyla > Ziphiidae > Mesoplodon > Mesoplodon bidens. Next base: position 36,416,690 of record NC_138174.1, on the reverse strand, counting down.
TTCATCTTTTAATTGAAAAATGTGTACCCTTTGACTTACATCTTCCCATTTCCCCCACCTGGGAGCCCCTTCTCTCTGCTTCTCTGAGTTTGACTTTTTTATACTCTACGTCTAAGTGAATCATTTAGATGAATCATCAATGCTGTAATCAATACAAAATTAGACCAGAGTTAAAGCTGATCAATATTTAGGCAGTTTGGTTACCTGTATCTTTCAATCCCACAGAGAATATCGTCTCTGAAAGAAATGATATGTAATGCTGAACTGATTTGGGTAGTCTGTTAATGCAAGCAGCTTGAAAGAAGCCTGAGGTTAGGTGAAGGTCAAAGCCACTAATATGAACTAAAATCATCAGTAAATGAGATTGCGTATGATATTTTAATTAGGTTCACTCTGTCACAGTATGAATTGTAAATGTGACCTTTAGAATCAAATCAATTTATTATGTACATTTGACATTTCCTTCATACACATTTTAAAATAAAATTTTTAAATTGTATTCCTCATGCTATTTCAAAAGTAAGATCTTGATTTAGATTGGCAGTTTTGATTTTTATATAATTTTTTACAATAAATGAATCTGTAATACACACTGGATTTCTATTCTAGAGCATGTGTGATATGATTTGGAATATGTTCACTCTTAGAAATTAAGCCAGTAACAAAGATATTTTCTGTTTAGAGGTTTAAGTAATAGTCTAACGTCTTTTCAAGGAAGAATGAAGTAGAGATGACTCCTGTTGATACTAGAGTCTATTTCTTAAATATATAAATGAAAAAATATATATATATATATTCTTCAATGTTCTAAGGAATTTTCTTGTTTCCTACACTCCAAACCACAGACTTCAGTCTTCTCTAAGAAATTTATAAAAACAATTCTTTGGAATTCTTACTGAGGGAAAACTTCATGATTTTTAATAACTAAGAAGCCCCAAAGGATTGTATTTTCTGACCTACTATATATTTTCATAATGAGACAAATAAATCTTGTTACATAGTGAAGCTAGACTTCTTCTGTAGGGAAATCCCCATCTGTTACTGTATACTTAACAAGATATTGTAGCCAATTTTAACATTAATAATCACAGAAAATAATCACATGCCTGATGACACTATTCAAATCTGCTCATTTTCAACTGTTTACATACTCAATATATTTTATGTAATGTAGCAATACATTTTAAAGGAAAGTTCATATTAGTACATCTAAATGTGGTGCAAATTAATGAATTAATCCAATCAAAATGATGAGACTGGGCTTCCCTGGTGGCGCAGTGGTTGAGAGTCCGCCTGCCGATGCAGGGGACACGGGTTCGTGCCCCTATCCCGGAAGATCCCACATGCCGCGCAGCGGCTGGGCCCGCGAGCCATGGCCGTGGAGCCTGTGTGTCCGGAGCCTGTGCTCCGCAACGGGAGAGGCCACAGCAGTGAGAGGCCCGCGTACAGCAAAAAAAAAAAAAAAAAAATGATGAGACTGTTTATGAGATCAAACAGTCATAAACATTGCTTTTATTTAGTCATGCTCTTGTCCATATCTTACATAGGTTATGGGGAAATGAGCCTAGAGCACAGACTAACAGATTCTTAGAATTCTACCACTGTTGATTTTTGTTTATTTTTACTATATCCAAGAAATTTCTTCTTAATAAGGTTCTCAAATAATGGAGATATCATAATATCTCTTTTACCACTTGTTATTAGTGGTCCTCTTCTAATGTGAACTTTCAGAATTTATCATAATCAAGCTAACTGGAAACTGAAGAGACAATATACATCATGTGATGATAATTTGCATGCTTCTTGAAATAATTCTACAATATCAAGGTAAATATATACTAAAAGTATAGTTTAAGCATGAGCATGAAAGCATAGTTGAATCCTCTTTTCTCCAGTTTTCTCTAACAGATCACTGGGGCTAAATTCATGATAACTCACAAAAAATATTCTTTTGGCACTAGTCAATACATACTTTTTATTGTTCAACTCCTACCCTCATAATCTTTTGTAATTTTCTTCTCTTTATCTAAATTTGCACCTTTCTCTACTGTAATCCTTCCCTGTACTTTGCAGAGTGTCACTTCTAATTTATTTTCTAATATCAACTCCTTTGAAAATATTGCCTCCTTTACATCTCCGTGGAAAACTTGCTGTCTGTCAGTACATCCACCCCAAGACCTTGGCCTTTTGTATAACACTTTCCAATGGAGGATATTTTTATTCTTATTAATGTGACTCCAAATTGCTTAGTGTGATGTGTTTCTCCTTCTTATTCACCATTAATTTTCCAAAAATCTAATGTATTTAGGCTCAGACCATCTGACTATAACCTCTTTCCTATTTATTTTGCTTTCCACTAACCAAATACTCTTCACTTAATTAATATTAAACTTTAACAACTAATTAAAATACTTCCTTTGGAATTCAGTTTTGTCCATGCACCTGGGTGACTATATAGTGATGATATCATCTAAATAAATGACCCATTCTACATACAAGACTCACAGCTCTCAATCTCCTATGTGACCTCCATTTAATTCTAATTTATTTTAACAGTTCACTGCAAGAATGACTCAGAAATTTGCCATAATTCAAAAATCAAAAAAATCAAAATCCTACTCTGGTAACTCCTTCCAATTCTTCCACCTTGTTAGCTCACACATTATATATATATATATATATATATATATATATATATATATATATGTATAGTTGATTTACAATACTGTGTTAGTTTCAGGTGTACAGAAAAGTGATTCAGTTATTTCTTTTTTAGATTCTTTTCCATCATAGGTTATTATAAGGTACTGAATATAGTTCCCTCTGCTCTACAGTAAGTCCTGTTGTTTATCTATTTTATACATAGTAGTGTGTGTCTGTTAATACCAAACTCCTTATTTATCCCTCCCTCCATTTCCCCTTTGGTAACCATAAATTACCTCCCCCATTGTATGATTTTAACACCACTCAATAAGATTAGAATTGTTCCAGTTGCAAGATATATAAAAGAGAAATCAATAAGTGGATTTAAAGAATAACAGTTAAAAATATGAGATTTCCTTGCAATATCAGTAAACTGAGACAGCTTTCAAGTGTACACTCTCTGATTCACAGTTGCCAAACAAGAACTACATCTGTGAAAGATTAGTTATAATGTCAACCTACAATATAATGTCTCCAGGAATAGTTTTGTTGAGAAAAGAACTTCTCTTCCTAGGTGTGATTTAAGAGGTGATACTTTTGGCTGCCTGGCCTGTTGTGGTCGTGACCATCTAAAAATCTGTTTGTGGATTGAGTCCAATTAGCTCTTAAATCAACTGAGTTATTACAATGTACTGACAATAAGGAAGGTGGGTGGCACATAAAGGATAGTGGGTGGAAAGTTGTTTTAATTGTATATTTTATTCAATTTACATGAAAAATTGGAGCTAGATTTTGGACTCATACCAAGGAGTGACTAGAGATGCAGATAAGATTATTAGTGACAGACACCTCACTAAAGTCACAGTTAATGTGTGGTAAGTGACTGTTAGCAATTTAGATATTGAAACGGAAGAAAGAAATATGAATTCATAGGAAAAATATAGTTAGGAAAAAATTAACAAAAAAGGTCATGCAGATAGAAACATGAATATCTATGGTATTAGTTATATGCATCATGTTTAGGAGGTCTTGAATAAAACTTGTTTACTTCATACAATCATTCAATGGTATGTAGGGAGACAATAATTTTTACACTCTTTTTGTTGTTGAAATCATAATGAAATGATAAAAAACAGTAGTTAAATATCTCTTGTTAATACCATTTTAATTTATTGAGGAATTAGACAGATGTGGTTATATGTAATAAATTAAATTTTCATAATATTATAGGTTGGATATTATATTTACAAATAAAGAAATCTCCCAATACTAGGTCTTTCTGTTGTAGACTGCTTTGTAATCTCTAAAAAATATTAAGTGGGAAATTAATTTAAAGCTCTATATCCATGGTTAAGTATCCTAAATGTTCTTAGTAAGTTAATTAAAAATAAAACCTGGCTTGGAAAAAATTCGTTATTAAGGTTTCTTTTTAAAAATAGGAAAAAAATGCTTCATTTTTAAAGTTGAAAAATTAGCACAGTGTAAATTAAAATCATTGATGCAACTTTCCCTTTTATTTTTTATTCTGCTCTGCAGTAGTTATTGCCACTATTTTATCTTCTAGGTCACTTATCCATTCTTCTGCCTCAGTTATTCTGCTACTGATCACATCTAGAGTATTTTTAATTTCATTTATTGTGTTGCTCATCATTGCTTGTTTCATTTTTAGTTCTTCTAGGTCCTTGTTTCTTGCATTTTGTCTATTCTGTTTCCAAGATTTTGGATCATCTTTAATATCACTATTCTGAATTCTTTTTCAGGTAGACTGCCTATTTCCTCTTCATTTGTTAGGTCTGGTGGGTTTTTATCTTGCTCCTTCATCTGCTGTGTGTTTTTCTGTCTTCTCATTTGGCTTATCTTACTGTGTTTGGGTTCTCCTTTTTGCAGGCTGCAGGTTCATAGTTCCCGTAGTTTTTGGTGTCTGTCCCCCGTGGCTAAGGTTGGTTCAGTGGGTCGCATAGGCTTCCTGGTGGAGGGGACTAGTGCCTGTGTTCTGGTGGATGAGGTTGGATCTTGTCTTTCTGGTGGGCAGGTCTATGTCTGGTGGTGTGTTTTGGGGTGTCTGTGCACTTATTATGATCTTAAGCAGCCTCTCTGCTGATGGGTGAGGTTGTCTTCCTGTCTTGCTAGTTTTTTGATATAGGGTGTCCAGCAATGTAGATTGCTGGCCATTGAGTGAAGCTGGGTGCTGGTGTTGAGATGGGGATCTCTGGGAGATTTTTGCCATTTGATATTATGTGGAGCTGGGAGGTCTCTTGTGGACCAGTGTCCTGAAGTTGTCTCTCCCACCTCAGAGGCACAGCACTGACTCCTAGCTGCAGCACCAAGAGTCTTTCATCCAAAGGGCTCAGAATAAAAAGGAGAAAAAGTAGAAAGAAAGAATTAGTAGAAGTAGAAAGAAAGAAAGAAGGAAAGAAAGAAAGAAAGGAGGGAGGGAGGGAGGAAGGAGGGAAGGTAGAAAAAAGAAGGAAAGAAGATAAAACAAAATAGAATAAAGTATGATAAAATATAATAAAGTTATTAAAATAAAGAATAATTATTAACAGAAAAAAAAATTTTTTTTTAAATGGATGGATAGAACCCTGGGACAAATGGTGGAAGCAAAGCTATACAGACAGAATCTCACACAGAAGCATACACATACACACTCACAAAATGAGGAAAAGGGGAAAAAAATCATAAATCTTGCTCTCAAAGTCCACCTCCTCAATTTGGGATGATTCATTGTCTATTCATGTATTCCACAGATGCAGGGTACATCAAGTTGATTGTGGAGCTTTAATCTGCTGCTTCTGAGGCTGCTGGGAGAGATTTCCCTTTCTCTTCTTTGTTCTCACAGCTCCCGGTGCTCAGCTTTGGATTTGGCCCTGCCTCTGCATTTAGATTGCTGGAGGGCATCTGTTCTTTGCTCAGACAGGACGGGGTTAAAGGAGCAGCCGCTTTGGGGACTCGGGCTCACTCAGGCTGGCGGGAGGGAGTGTTACGGAGTGCAGGGCGAGCCTGTGGTGGCAGAGGCCGGCGTGACGTTGCACCCACCCTAGGCGTGCTGTGCGCTCTTCTGGGGAAGCCGTCCCTGGATCCCAGGACCCCGGCAGTGGTGGGCTGCACAGTCTCCCCAGAAAGGGGGCATGGACAGTGACCTGAGCTCGCACACAGGCCTCTTGGCGGCAGCAGCAGCAGCCTCAGCATCCCACACCCATCTCTGTGGTCCGCGCTTCTAGCCTTGGCTTGCACCCATCTCTGGAGTTCCTTTAAGCAGTTCTCTTAATCCCCTCTCCTCAAGCACCAGGAAACAAAGAGGGAAGAAAAAGTCTCTTGCCTCTTCGGCAGTTCCAGACTTTTTCCCAGACTCCCTCCCAGCCAGCCGTGGTGCATTAACCCCTTCAGGCTGTGTTCATGCCACCAAACCCAGTCCTCTTCCTGTGCTCAGACCAAAGCCCCAGCCTCAGCTTCCAGCCCCGCCCACACCGGTGGCCCAGCAGACAAGCCTCTCGGGCTGGTGAGCGCTGGTCGGCACTGATCCTCTGTTTGGGAATCTCTCCACTTTGTCCTCCGCACCCCTGTTGCTGTGTGCTCCTCTGCTATTCTGAAGTTTTCCCCCTCCACCACCCACAGTCTCCCTATGAGGGTTTTTGTGTGTCTTTTTTTTTTCAGTTAGCATGATGTTTTCAAAGTTTATCCATTTTTAAACATGTATCAGCACTTCTTTTCTCTCTGTGGCTAAATAATGTGACATACTATGGATAAAACATATTTGGTTCATATATTAATATGTTGATGGAAATTTGGGTTCTTTACAGTTTTTAGTTATTAGGACTAATGCTGCTGTGAATCTCCATATAACATTTTTGGTAATAGCATATGTTTTCAGTTATCTTGGGCATATACCTAAGGAGTGGAATTGCAGGTTTATATGGTAACTCTATGTTTAAAATATTGAGAAACTGTCAAAAACTTTTTTTCCAAAGGAGCTGCACTATTTTAAGTCCCCACCAGTGATAATGTATAAATGTTCCAATTTCTTCACATTTTCAAAAATACTTATTATAAAAAAAATACCTGTTATGTCTATCTTTTATATATGTAAATATGACATCTTAGTGATATGAAGTGATATTTTATTGTGGTTTGATTTGCATTTCCCTAATAACTAATGATACTGAGTATCTTTTCCTGTGTTCACTGACAACTTGTATATCTTCCTTGACAACAAGTCTATTCAAATCCTTTGCCCAATTTTTAAATTCTTTAATTTGTCTTTTTAATGTTGAGTGGTAAGATCCTCTTATATATTCTTGATACTAGACTCTTACCAGCTCTGATTTGCAAATACTATATCTCATTATATAGGTTTCTTTTCAATTTCTTGATAGTGTCTCTTGAAGCACAAAAACAGTTTTAATTTTGATGTCCAATTTATTATTTTTCTTTTGTTGCATATACTTTGGAGTTATAGCTGAGACACCACTTCTTAATCAAAGGCCACAAAGATTTGTATCTAATTTTTTATCTAGGAGTTGTATAGGTTTAGCTTATATACTTAAAATTTGTTATATTTTAATTTCTGTATATTGTGTGAGATAGGGTTCAAACTTAATTCATTTGCATTTGAATATCCAGTTGCACCAGCATCATTTGTCAAAAAGACTGACACTTGCCTCTAAATCTAGCTATATTATTTTAAAAATTAGAACACAACCATACAAATTATAGGCACTGTCCCCTAAAGAAAAGAAACAATTGTTATCAACTTAAAATATATTGTTACAGATACAAATTGTTATATGTAAGCTGCATGGTAACCACAAAGCAAAACCTATAGTAAATACACAGAAGATAAAGAGAAAGGAATATAAGCATACCACTAAAGAATGTCATCAAACTACAAAGGAAGAGAGCAAGAGAAGAAAGGAACAGAGTAGAACTACAAAACCAGCCAGAAAACACTGAACTAAATGGTAATAAATATGTATCTATCATTAATTACTTTAAATGTAAATGGAATAAATTCTCCAATTAAGAGACATAGAGTGGCTGAATGGATTAAAAAATATATACATCTATATGCTGCTTACAAGAGACTCACTTTAGATGTAAGCAAACACATGACTTAAAGTGAAAGGATGGGAAAAGATATTTCATACAAATGGAAATCAAAAAAGGCTGGCTAGGTTAGGTATACTTACGTCAGACAGAATCAACTTTAAAACAAGACTAATAGGAGACAATGAAGGGTACTACATAATGATAAAGGGGTCAATGCAACAAGAGGATATAGCATTTGTAAATATTTATGCATTCAATATAAGAGCACCTAAATATATATAGCAAATATTAAAAGGCCTAAAAGGAGAAATAGACAGCAATGCAATAGTAGTAAGGGGCTTTAATACCTACTTACATCAATAGATAGATTATCCAAGCAGGAAAACATAAGGAAATAGTGGCCTTAAACAATGTGTTAGACCAGGTGGATTTAACAAATATAATGAACATCCCATCAAAAAGCAAAAGATTATAAACAAACCTCAGAGATATTGTGGGTTTGGTTTCAGACTGATGAAATAACACAAAAATCACAATAAAGCAAGTCACATAAAATTTCTGGTTTTCTGGTGCATATAAAAGTTATGTTTACACTATAATGTAGTCCGTTAAGTGTACAATAGCATAATGTCTAAAACAACACTGTTCATACCTTCATTTAAAAATACTTTATTGCTAAAAAGTACCAAAATAAGATAGTAACATCAGAGATCACTGATGACAGATCATCATATCAAATATAACAATTATGGAAAAACTTGAAATATTATGAGAATTAACAAAATATGAAGAAAAGACACAAAGCGAGCAGATTTTATTGGAAAATGGTATTTGCTTCCTATAGTGTTCCCACAAACCCTCAATTTGTAAAAAAAAAAAAATACAATATTTGTAAAGTGCAATAAAGTGAAGCACAATAAAATGAAGTATGCCTGCACACAGTCTCCTCAAATGCACATGGAACATTGTCCAGGATGGATCATATGTTAGATCAAAAAACAAGTCTTAATACATTTAAGAACATTGAAAACATATCAAGCATCTTTGCTGACACACACACACACACAAATGGTATGAAACTAGAAATCAAATTCATGAAGAAAGCTGGAAAATTCACAAACATGTGGAGATTAAACAACATGCTTCTGAGCAATCAATGGGTCAAAGTAAAAAATTACCTTGAGATAAATGCAAATGGAAATACTCCAAAATTTATGCAATGCAGCAAAGGCAGTTCTAAGAAGAAAGATCATAGTAATGAGTGATTGCCTCAAGAAACAAGAAAAGTCTCAAATAAACAACTTTACACCTAAAAAAACTAGAAAAAGAAGAAAAAATGAAGCTCAAAGTCAGTAGATGAAATAAATAACAAAGATAAGAGCACAGATAAATAAAATAAAGACTAGAGAGATAATAGAAAAGATCAATGAAAGTAACTGCTGGTTCTATGAGAAGATAAACAAAATTGACAAACCTAGACTCACAAAAAAAGAGATGACTCAAATAAATAAAGTCAGAAATGAACGAGGAGATATTACAACTAATACCACAGAAATACAAAGGATTTTAAGAGGCTACTATGAATAATTATACATCAATAATTGGACAACTTAGATTAAATGGATAAATCTGTAGAAATATATAATCTAACATCACTGAATCATGAAGAAATAAAAAATCTGAACAGATCAATTACTAGTAGGGAGATTGATTCAGTAATACAAAACTTCCTAACAAACAAAAGTCCAGGACCAGATGGCCTCACAGGTGTACTCTACTGAATATTCAAAGAATTACTACCAATCCTTCTCAAACTCTTCCAAAAAATAGAAGATGAGGAAACTCTTCCAAACTCATTTAACAAGACCAACATTACCCTGGTAGAAAAAGCAGACAAGGATGAAGAAGAAGAAGAAGAAAGAAGAAGAAGAAGAAGAAGAAGAAGAAGAAGAAGAAGAAGAAGGAGGAGGAGGAGGAGGAGGAGGAGGGGGAGGAGGGAGAGGAGGAGGAGGGGAGGAGGAGAAGGAGAAGAAAAAGGAAGAAAAAGAAAGAAAGAAAGAAAGAAAGAAAGAAAGAAAGAAAGAAAAAGAAAGAGAAAAAGAAAGAAAGAAGAAGGAAGGGAGAGAGAGAGGGAGGGAGGGAGGAAGGAAGGAAGGAAAAAAGGAAGGAAGGAAGGAAAAAAGGAAGGAAGGAAGGAAAGAAGGAAGGAAGTTGCAGGCCAATATTATATTCCCAGTAAACATAGATACCAAAATCATCAACAGAAATTAGCAAACTGAATTCAGCAGTGCATTAAAGAGATCATATATCAATATCAAATAAGATTCTTTCCAGAGATTCAAGAATGGTTCAAGATTCACAAATCAGTCAGTGTGATATATCACATTAACAAGATGAAAGATGAAAATCATGTGATCATCTTGATAGATGCAGAGAAAGCATTTGACAAAATTCAAAATCCATTTATTATAAAATCTGTCAACAAAGTGGGTATAAAAGGAAAGTACCTCAACAAAATAAAGGTTGTATATGACAAGCCCACAGGTAACAACATACTCAATGGTGAAAAGCTGAAATTATTTCCTGTATGACCAGTAACAAGACAAGGATGCCCACTCTCACCACTTTTCTTCAAAATAACATTGGCAGCTCTAGACACAGCAATTAGGCAAGAAAAATAAATGAAAAATGTTCAAGTTGGAAAGGAAGAAGTAAAACTGTAACTATTTGCAGATGACATGATATTATATATAAAAAATCATGAAGACTCTGTTAAAAATATCTGTTAGAACTAATAAACAAATTTAGTAATGTTGCAGAATACAAAATCAATACCCCCAAATCCATTGCATTTCTATAAACTAAGAACAAACTATCAGGAAGAAAAATTAAGAAAATCCCATTTACAATTACATCACAAAGAATAAAATACCTAGGAATAAATTTAAACAAGTAAGTGAAAGACCCATGAATTGAAAATTGTAAGACATTGAAAGAAAGAAATTGAAGAAGACACAAATAAATGGAAAGATATTCTGTGCTCATGTATTGGGAGAACTGATATTGTTAAAATATCCATACTACACAAATAAATCTACAGATCTCAAAAAAATCCCAATCTCAACAAAGCATCAATGACATTTTTCACAGAAATGGAACAAACAATCCTAAAATATGTTTAGAACCACAAAAGGCCCCAAAGAGCCAAAGCAATATTAAGAAAGATGAACAGCTGGAGTCATCATGTTCCCTGATTTAAATCATGTTCCCTGACTTAAAACTCTATTACAAACTTATAGTATTCACAACAGCATTGGCATAAAAACAGAAATATAGAGCAATGAAACAGGATAGAGAGCTCAGAAATAAACCTATGCATGTATGGTCAATTAATTTATTATAAATAAGCTAAGAATATACAATAGGGAAATTATAGTCTCTTCAATAAAAGTGCTGGGAAAATTGGTCAGCCACATACAAAAGAATGAAATGACCACTATCTTACAGCATACATAAAAATTACTCAAAATGGATAAAGAACTGAAGACATAAAACTCCTAGAAGAAAACATAAGCAGTAATCTCCTTGACATAGGTCTTGGCAATGAGTTTTTTAAGTTAACACCAAAAGTGAAAATAAGAAAAGCAAAAATAAACAAATGGAACTATAGTAAGTTAAAACACTTCTGGATAGAAGACAGTTTTATGGGGACCCTAGTCCACCATCTTCTTGGTGTGCCGGCTTTCCAAATAAAGTCATCTTCCTTGTCTCAGGACCTCCTCTCCTATTTATTGATCTTTTGTGCAGCGAGCAGAGCGAGCTTGGACTCAGTAACAAATTTGTCTTAGCCAGCCAGGAGCTATGCTGCTTGTGGCTAGCCGGCCCCAGTCAGGGAACACTGGGGAAAGGCCCTAGCAGGTGCCTGGACCATTTGTCCTAAGGATCTTCCTTTCAAAATTCCCTTAAGGGGCACCAGCTACTCCAGCACTTGGCAGTTGAAGCAAGGAACTGCTTCAACTACGAATCAAGTCAGTCTACGAGTCGACCGACTTGATTTTGAAAGATACAGCAGAAATACATCTACACGTGGAACAACTCCTACAGAACACCTACTGAACACTGGCAGAACACCTCAGACCTCCCAAAAGGCAAGAAACTCCCCACGTACCTGGGTAGGGCAAAAGAAAAAAGAATAAACAAAGACAAAAGAATAGTGACAGGGATGGGACCTGTGCCAGTGGGAGAGAGCGGTGAAGGAGGAAAAGTTTCCACATACTAGGAAGCCCCTTCGTGGGTGGAGACTGTGGGTGGCAGAGGGGGGAAGCTTTGGAGCTGCGGAGGAGAGCACAGCAACAGGGGTGTGGAGGGCAAAGTGGAGAGATTCCCACACAGAGGATCAGTGCCAACCGGCACTCACCAGCCCGAGAAGCTTGTCTGCTCAAATGCCGGGATGGAAGGAGCTGGGAGCTGAGGTTTGCGCTTCGGACAGAGAGCAGGGAGAGGACTGGGGTTGGTGGCGTGAACACAGCCTGCAGGGGGTTAGTGCACCACAGTTAGACCAGAGGGAGTCGGGGGAAAAGTCTGGACCTGCTGAAGAAGCAAGAGACTTTTGCTTCCCTCTTTGTTTCCTGGTGTGTGAGGAGAGAGGATTAAGAGCACTGCTTAAAGGAGCTCCAGAGACGGGTGCAAGCCGCGGCTATCAGCACGGACCCTAGAGACAGGCAGGAGACACTAAGGCTGCTGCTGCAGCCACCAAGAAGCCTGTGTGTGAGCACAGGTCACTCTCCACACCTCCCTTTCGGGGACACTGTGCAGCCCGCCACAGCCAGGGTCCTGGGATCCAGGGACAACTTCCCTGGGAGAGGGCATGGGACGCCTCTGGCTGGTGCAACACCACGCCAGCCTCTGCCACCGCAGGCTCACCCTGCATCGTGCTCATCCCTCCCCCTGGCCTGAGTGGGCCAGAGACCCTGAAGCAGCTGTTGCTTTAACCCCGTCCTGTCTGAGCAAAGAACAGACGCCCACCGGTGACCTACATCCAGAGGTGGGGCCAAATTGAAAGCTGAGACCGGGGAGCTGTGCAAACAAAGAAGATAAGGGGAAATCTCTCTCAGCAGCCTCAGAAGCAACAGATTAAAGCTCCACAATCAACTTGAGGTACCCTGCATCTGTGGAATACATGAATAGACAACAAATCAACCCAAATTGAGGAGGATGACTTTTAGAGTAAGATTTATTATTTTCCCCCTTTTCCTCTTTTTGTGAGTATGTATGTGTATGCATCTGTGTAAGATTTTGTCTGTATAGCTTTGCTTTGGCCATTTGCTCTAGAGTACTATCTGTCTGTTTTTTTCTTTGTTGTTTGTTTTCTTTTAAAAAATTTGTTTCCTTAATAATTATTTTTTTATTTTAATAACTTTATTTTATTTTATCTTACTTTATTTTATTTTATCTCCTTTCTTTCTTTCTTTGTTTCATTCATTCATTCATTCTTTCTTTCTTTCTATTTTTCTGCCTTTTATTCTGAGCTGAAAATCTCTTGGTGCTGTAGCCAGGAGTCAGTGCTGTGCCTCTCAGGTGGGAGAGCCATCCTCAGGACACTGATCCACAAGAGACCTCCCATCTCCACATAATATCAAATGGCGAAAATCTCCCAGAGATCTCCATCTCAACACTAGCACCCAGCTTCACTTAATGACCAGCAATCTACAGTGCTGGGCACCCTATGACAAACAACTAGAAAGACAGGAAGACAAACCCACCCATTAACAGAGAGGCTGCCTAAAATCATAATGAGTGCACAGACACCCCAAAACACACCACCAGACATAGCCCTGCCCACCAGAAAGACAAGATCCGACCTCATCCACCAGAACACAGACACTAGTACCCTCCTCCAGGAAGACTACACAACCCCTGAAACAACTTTAGCAACTGGGGACAGACACCAAAAACAACGGGATCAACGAACCTGCAGCCTGCAAAAAGGAGAACACAGACACAGTAAGATAAGCAAAATGAGAAGACAGAAAAACTCACAGCAGATTAAGGAGCAAGATAAATCCCACCAGACCTAACAAATGAAGAAGAAATAGGCAGTCTACCTGAAAAAGAATTCAGAAAAATGATAGTAAAGAAGATTCAAAATCTTGGAAATAGAATTGACAAAATGAAAGAAGCATTTAACAAGGACCTAGAAGAACAAAAGATGAAAGAAGCAATGATAAGCAACACAATAAATGAAATTAAAAATACTCTAGATGGCATCAATAGCAGAATAACTGAGGCAGAAGAATGGATAAGTGACCCAGAAGTTAAAATAGTGGAAATAACTACTGCAGATCAGAATTTAAAAAAAGAATGGAAAGAACTGAAGACAGTCTTAGAGACCTCTGGGACATTAAATGCACCAAAATTCGAATTATAGGGGTTCCAGAAGAAGAAGAGAAAAAGAAAGGGACTGAGAAAATATTTGAAGAGATTATAGTTGAAAACTTCCCTATTATGGGAAAGGAAATAGTTAATCAAGTCCAGGAAGCAAAGAGAGTCAGACACAAAATAAATCCAAGGAGAAACATGCCAAGACACATATAAGTCAGACTGTCAAAAATTAAATACAAAGAAAATATATTAAAAGCAGCAAGGGAAAAACAACAAATAACACACAAGGGAATCCCCATAAGGTTAACAGCTGATCTTTCAGCAGAAACTCTGCCACCCAGAAGGGACTGTAAGCACATATTCAAAGTGATGAAGGAGAGAAAACTACAGCCATGATTATGCTACCCAGCAACGATCTCATTCAGATTTGATGGAGAAATTAAACGCTTTACAGACAAGCAAAAGCTGAGAGAGTTCAGCACCAACAAACCAGCTTTACCACAAATGTTAAAGGAACTTTTCTAGGCAAGAAACACAAGAGAAGGAAAAGACCTACAATAACAAACCCAAAACAATTACGAAAATGGGAATAGGCACATACATATTGATAATTATCTTAAAGGTAAATGGATTAAATGCTCCCACCAAAAGACACAGACTGGCTGAATGGATACAAAAACAAGTCCCATATATAAGCTCTCTACAAGAGACCCACTTCAGACCTAGAGACACATACAGACAGAAAGTAAGGGGATGGAAAAAGATATTCCATGCAAATGGAAACCAAAAGAAAGCTGGAGTAGCAATTCTAATATCAGACAAAATAGACTTTAAAATAAAGACTATTAGAAGAGACAAAGAAGGACACAACATAATGATCAAGGATCAATCTGAGAAGAAGATATAAAAATTGTAAATATTTATGCACCCAACATAGGAGCACCTTGATACATAAGGCAAATACTAAAAGCCATAAAAGGGGAAATGGACAGTAACACATTCATAGTAGGGGATTTTAACACCTCACTTGCACCAATGGACAGATCATCCAAAATGAAAATAAATAAGGAAACACAAGCTTTAAATGATACATTAAACAAGATAGATTTAACTGATATTTATAGGACATTCCATCGAAAAACAACAGAATACACATTTTTCTCAAGTGCTCATGGAACATTCTCTAGGATAGATCATATCTTGGGTCACAAATCAAGCCTTGGTAAATTTAAGAAAATTAAAATTGTATCAGGTATCTTTTCTGACCACAACACTATGAGACTAGATATCAATTACAGGAAAAGATCTGTAAAAAATACAAGCTCATGGAGGCTAAACAATACACTACTTAATAACGAAGTGATCACTGAAGAAGTCAAAGAGAAATTAAAATAATACCTAGAAACAAAGGACATTGGAGAAACAATGACCCAAAACCTAAGGGTGCAGAAAAAGCAGTTCTAAGAAGGAAGTTTATAGCAGTTTAATCCTAACTTAAGAAACAGGAAACATCTCGAATAAACAACCTAACCTTGCACCTAAAGCAATTAGAGAAAGAAGAACAAAAAAACCCCAAAGTTAGCAGAAGGAAAGAAATAATAAAAATCAGATCAGATATAAATGAAAAAGAAATGAAATAATTTATAGCAAACATCAAGAAAACTAAAAGTTGTTTCTTTGAGAAGATAAACAAAATTGATAAACCATTAGCTAGACCCAACAAGAAAAAAAGGGAGAAGATTCAAATCAATAGAATTAGAAATGAAAAAGGAGAAGTAAAAAAGACACTGCAGAAATACAAAAGATCACGAGAGATTAGTACAAGCAACTCTATGTCAATAAAATGGACAACCTGGAAGAAATGGACAAATTCTTAGAAATGCACAACCTGCCAAGACTGAATCAGGAAGAAATAGAAAATATGAACAGACCAATCACAAGCACTGAAATTGAAACTGTGATTAAATATTTTCCAACGAACAAAAGTCCAGGACCAGATGGCTTCAGAGGAGAATTCTATCAAACATTTAGAGAAGAGTTAACACCTATCCTTCTCAAACTCTTCCAAAATATGGTAGAGGGAGGAACATTCCCAAACTCATTCTATGAGGCCACCATCACCTTGACACCAAAACCAGACAAGGATGTCACAAAGAAAGAAAACTACAGGCCAATATCACTGATGAACATACATGCAAAAATCCTCAACAAAATACTAGCAAACAGAATCCAACAGCACATTAAAAGGATCATACACCATGATCAAGTGGGTTTTATTCCAGAAATGCAAGGATTCTTCAATATACACAAATCAATCAATGTGATACACCATATTAACAAATTGAAGGAGAAAAACCATATGATAATCTCAATATATGCAGAGAAAGATTTTGACAAAATTCAACACCCATTTATGATAAAACCCCTGCAGAAAGTAGGCATAGAGGGAACTTTCTTCAACATAATAAAGGCCATATATGACAAAACCACAGCCAACATCGTCCTCAATGGTGAAAAACTGAAAGCATTTCCACTAAGATCAGGAACAAGACAAGGTTTCCTACTCTCACTACTCTTATTCAACATAGTTTGGAACTTTTAGCCACAGAAATCAGAGAAGAAAAGGAAATAAAAGGAATCCAAATCAGAAAAGAAGAAGTAAAGTTTTCGCTGTTTGCAGATGACATGATTCTATACATAGAGAATCCTAAAGATGCTACCAGAAAACTACTAGAGCTAATCAATGAATTTGGTAAAGTAGCAGGATACAAAATTAATGCACAGAAATCTCTGGCATTCCTATACACTAGTGATGAAAAATCTGAATGTGAAATCAAGTAAACACTCCCATTTACCATTGCAACTAAAAGAATAAAATATCTAGGAATAAACCTACCTAAGGAGACAAAAGCCCTGTATGCAGAAAATTATAAGACACTGATGAAAGAAATTAAAATGATACAAATAGTGGGAGTGATATACCATGTTCTTGGATTGGAAGAATCAGTATTGTGAAAATGACTCTACTACACAAAGCAATCTACAGATTCAATGCAATCCCTATCAAACTACCACTAGCATTTTTCAGAAAACTAGAACAAAAAATTTCACAATTTGTATGGAAACACAAAAGACCCCGAATAGCTAATGCAATCTTGAGAACGAAAAACGGAGCTGAAGGAATCAGGCTCCCTAACTTCAGACTATACTACAAAGCTACAGTAATCAAGACAGTATGGTACTGCCACAAAAACAGAAATATAGATCAATGGAACAGGATAGAAAGCCCAGAGATAAACCCATGCACATATGGTCAGCTTATCTTTGATAAATGAGGCAGGAATGTACAGTGGAGAAAGGACAGCCTCTTCAATAAGTGGTGCTGGGAAAACTGGACAGCTACATGTGAAAGAATGAAATTAGAACACTTCCTAACACCATACACAAAAATAAACTCAAAATGGATTAAAGACCTAAATGTAAGGCCAGAAACTATCAAACTCTTAGAGGAAAACATAGGCAAAACACTGTATGACATAAATCACAGCAAGATCCTTTTGGACCCACCTCCTAGAGAAATGGAAATAAAAACAAAAATAAAGAAATGTGACCTAATAAAACTTCAATGCTTTTGCACAGCAAAGGAAACCATAAACAAAACCAAAAGAGAACCCTCAAAATTGGAGAAAATATTTGCAAATGAAGCAACTGACAAAATATTAATCTCCAAACTTTATGAGCAGCTTATGCAGCTCAATAACAAAAAACCAAACAACCCAGTCTGAAATTGGGCAGAAGACCTAATTAGACATTTCTCCACAGAAGATACAGAGATTGACAACAGACACATGAAAGAATGCTCAACATTATTAATCATTAGAGAAATGAAAATGAAAGCTACAATGAGATATCATCTCACACCAGTCAGAATGGCCATCATCAAAAAATCTAGAAACAATAAATGCTGGAGAGGGTGTGGAGAAAAGGGAACACTCTTGCACTGTTGGTGGGAATGTGAATTCGTTGAACCACTATGGAGAACAGTATGGAGGTTCCTTAAAAATCTACAAATAGAACTACTATATGACCCAGCAATCCCTCTACTGGGCATATACCCTGAGAAAACCATAATTCAAAAAGAGACATGTACCAAAATGTTCATTGCAGCTCTATTTATAATAGCCCGGAGATGGAAACAACCTAAGTGTCCATCATCAGATGAATGGATAAAGAATATGTGGCATATATATACAATGGAATATTACTCAGCCATAAAAAATGAAATTGAGTTATTTGTAGTGAGGTGGATGGACCTAGAGTCTGTCATACAGAGTGAAGTAAGTCAGAAAGAGAAAGACAAATACTGTATGCTAATACATATATATGGAATATAAGAAAAAAAATGTCATGAAGAACCTAAGGGTAAGACGGGAATACAAACACAGACTTTCTAGAGAATGGACTTGAGGATATGGGGAGGGGGAAGGGTAAGCTGTGACAAAGTGAGAGAGTGGCATGAAGATATATACACTACCAAACCTAGAATAAATAGCTAGTGGGAAGAAGCTGCGTAGCATAGGGAGATCAGCTCGATGCTTTGTGACTACCTAGAGGGGTGGGATAGGGAAGGTGGGAGGGAGGGAGATGCAAGAGGGAGGAGATATGGGAACATATGTATATGTATAGCTGATTCACTTTTTTATAAAGCAGAAACTAACACAGCATTGTAAAGCAATTATACTCCAATAAAGATGTTAAGAAAAATGTACACAGGTATTTTTTTAGGGATAAGGGGTCAAGGCATCTCAAATATAAAATATACGTATTATATGTATTATGTGATATATATATATAATATTTTATATATAATTATATATAATATATATAAGCAAAGTATATATATATATTATATATATATATATGTATATGAGTATAATAGAGGTAAAAGCTGAAAATAAAGGGGTCAGACTTAAGTATGGGTAAATTTATGCAAAAGTATACCAAAGTCCTTTGTATTATTCCTCCAAATTATTTATCTTTGAAAATATTTAAACATTAAAAAAAATCACTTCCCTAAAACTTCCATAGACATTTGTGTAAACTTTGAAAGTTTTATATAAACTTCCAAAGAAAATAGATACAACATTTTGTTGCAGATTTTTAATAAGAACAGTGAACAATTTAGAGAAAATATGGCATATCCTCATTAAGGGACAAAGTGTTTCACAAGAGTATGCTATTTTATGGAAAAGTGTTACAATACATTATAATATATTATTAATTACAAAAAATTACTAAACAATATGTACAATGTGACCGTATATATATATACATATAAGAACATATCTATATTCTCATAGTGATTTATTGGTTTTTTTATTTTTCAATTTTCATGCAATTATTTTTATATTCAGAAAAATCATTCAAAATTTACTTTAAAAATCTAATGTAAACATATACAAGATTCTTTTTATCATATCTTTGTTCATATAATGAAATTATAGTGTGCAATTAGTATGAAAAGAGACACTTTAAGAAAACAGTATCTAAAGCATATAATATTATATATGTATACAGCATCAAATACCATAATAAAAACATGATAGATTGCTCTAGGGTAGTTTAGAAGAAATGATGATAAAATTCCAACATTTGAGCATCACATTTAGGTGCCCAGATTAACAATTTTAACTGAAAAGTGTAGGCTTAAATTTAGATGACTTAAAGGACTTTAAAAGTAGAGGCTGTAATATTTAAGGTCAGCTGAAATAATTGTCAGTTTTTCTGGAATAATAAAGAATAGGTCTCTCTGTGAAATTAGAGTACAGCAAAAACAAGGTGTGAGTGTGAAGGCATTTGTCAATATCGGCCACTGTTCAATCTAAAACCATTCCAGGAGTGGTTGTAAATAAGTAGTAAAGTAATAGAAGGCATCATTTTAAAGTACTTATTATGTGCAACACAGTTTACATGATACTTCAACCTGAATAGCTCCTATTAGCTAAATTTGTTTGTTCCATTTCAAAAATTAGCTGCATTTAAATTTTTATTCATGTGTGTATTGTCTGCTTTCTTCATATGACCTTGCAAAACCACTATTGAAATGACTCTCCTCAGAGTTGCCTTATTGAAGGTATGAATGTGAAGGAATGTAGGTAGGGAATAGACTGGCTATAATTTGTCTCTTCTACTCTCAACTCATTTTGTCAGTTCTAAAAAGAGTGCCACAGACACCTTAAGCTTGGTGAGCAGATGAAGTTTAATTATTTCTTCTTTTTTTAATTAATTAATGTATTTATTTGGCTGCACCAGTTCTTAGTTATGGCACGCAGGATCTTCATTGCAGCATGAAGGATATTTTGTTGTGGCATGTGGGATCTAGTTCCCTGACCAGGTATCAAACCCAGGTCCCCTGCATTGGGAGCATGGAGTCTTAACCACTGGATGACCAGGGAAGTCCCTGAAGTTTAACTATTTCTATGTTAATTTTCATTTTATAAATTTAAATGTTTTCTTAATTTATCTGGAATCATGACATAAGTGAACAACAATAGAAGTTACTTTTAAAAATCTGCACTATTGGGGCTTCCCTGGTGGTGCAGTGGTTAAGAATCCACCTGCCAATGTAGGGGACACGGGTTCGAACCCTAGTCTGGGGAGATCTCACATGTCGTAGAGCAGCTAAGCCCACGTGCCACAACTACTGAAGCTCGCACTCCTAGAGCCCGTGTTCCACAACAAGAGAAGCCACCGCAATGAGAAGCCCATGCACCATAACGAAGAGTAGCCTCTGATCGCAGCAACTAGAGAAAAGCCTGTGTGCAAGGAAGACCCAACGCAGCCAAAAAAAAAAAAAAAAAAAAAAAACTTCACTAACTGTTGATCTAATTTCATTAAACATGTAAATCTGGAATAATAAATGAATTTAAAGAAAAGAGAACATTCACTTTAAAAAGGAGACTCCAGTGGACAACAGTGATTTATTTTTTCCTGAGCTCTCTTTACTTGGAATGATCCAAGGTAAGGACATTATTGTTGTTGGTATTCAGTAAAATCATGTATTTAACTGTAATATGTTAAATTTTTTAATGTTTTTTTTTAATGTAACTACAGCCAATTTTTACTTCCAGCACTGATTATAGTACTTCTTTAAAAATCCATGGCAGGAAGTTTATACTCACAAATTTAGCATTGAAATAATTGGTGAAATTTAGGAAAATATTATCTCTCACATTTCATATATTAAATAGTTCATGCTTGTTTTCAGTGTACTTTTTAGAAAAAAGATGCATGTTAAGCCTTTAAGATAGATAGGCATATTGAGTTCCTTCATCTCAGTACCCATTCTGATCAATAATATCAAATATTTCTTCACAAATCACTTAAGGGTTTTCTTTGAACTAACCTAGTAGTATTGTAAGGTTTGTGCTTTGTGGCCGCTAACTGTTTTCTCTGCGTTATTAGGGAATCAGACCCTGAGGTGGATGTTAGCAAGCAAGTGTTTATTAGGGAGGATGCTTGGGATGCCCCTCTGAGGACAGTACAGTAAAGAAACAGGATTGGGCAGAGAGTAGACCACTCCTTTAAGACCTCAAAATTGACCCTATATTCTGCAACTAAAGGATGGCATCTTAGAATTTCTGTTTTCACTTGAGGCAAGGAGGCCATGCTCTTATACCCCTGTGTCAAAGAAACATTTGATACAGACTTCTCCAGGAAGGGAGTGTTGACTACACTGTAAAAATACCTTTCTTTTCTGTAACATAGTAGAATGATCTAAAGATTAAGGTATTTTCTTGGCAAATGACAGACTTGAGAAAGAAGACAACATTATGAGGGTTTTCCAAAACTACATACAATTCAGTAGAATGATCTTTAAAATGCTAACAGCATATGGTGTAATTTATCACTTTACACATATAACAATTTCAGTCTCACTTTTAGCTAAATCCAATGCTTTGAAGAAAATAAATAGATGTCAAGTGTCATCTCATTACAAAGGAAAGTGTTAGAATCACCAGGGCATGGTAAGAGATTGAAAAATTCTTTCCACCTATGTTAATTATCAGCTTTCACATGACTATATGTATCTGACTATAGAAAAATGATGGTTGAAGATTTGAGGAAAGTGCCCTTAGTTTAGAGAGTCACAGTGTATTGTTCACCACCCTTCAATGAAAGTTAAGGATGATGCCACTCCTTCAAGCCCATGAGAAGGACCACATGGAGACTTCAGATATGGGAATAAAAAATTTATAAATATAAATATAACTCCTGTGTTAGGTATACTAAAGTGAAAAGTTTATGTTTGGAGCTTTTGTCTCTGTGACAGAACAAAGAGAGGTAGTTGCATAGATGGTGAATAACACCTAATCAAATGTAGGACAAAATTTTGTGTATCCGAGACACCAAGTATGAATTCAAATATAAGGAGTCAAGTTATAGATATACAAAAATGGATTCCACTGAAGAAGATCATCTGGGGAACAAGAGGACCCAACAGCATTTTGGGCAGGGTAGATCACCCAAAAACAATGGCTAAGGGGAAAGTTGATCATGTATCCTCACTTTGAACCTCTATAACTTATTTACATTCAAATAAGATAAAAAACTTTAAAAAATATTTTGTTATCTCTATGTTATTAATATGGTTGAGCAGTATGAAAAACATTGAATGTTCCAATAATAATCCTAAGAACATTGCTAATTTTTCTGAGTGTAATCAATTAAATTATCTATAATACTTACAGATATCGAGCTTTTAAGAGTATTCTTGTTGTACCTAAAGTAACCAGGGCCTAGATTGTCAAAGGGAGCTAAATAATCAAAGAATTCATCAAACAAACAAATCAGAAAATTTGTGAAACTTTAAAATTTGAATTAGCTTCTAGCCAAGAATTTTTAAAGAGCAAAAGAATAGGATCCAGGCTCAGGGAAAGCATCATTTTGCAAATATTAGATTTAGCCTGTTGAGCAACAGATTCATTTTCTCAATTCAACTTCCAGAGGAGGCAGAATTTATATGGCACTTAGATATGGGAGCCTGTACTGCCACCAACTGCATCAAGATTCTGCCTAGACATCAAGACATTCACCAAACCTTCCAAACCAAGTAATAATAAATTTTATTTGAAATAGAAAGGTAAAGGTAAGGACATTTGTTGAACAAAAAATATGTGTCATTAGTATTATAAAAGATATTTAACTTGGCCTACCTTACCCTGCAATTGCTCCTTAATGCTTTCTTCCACAAATACAAACACAAATGCAAACACACAAAATTCGCAAACAGATTGATGAATCACCCTTCCCTCTTATTAATCCTGTGACACCACTTTAGCCATCTTAGCAAAATTGTCCTTCAGTGTCATTCATTTTAGACATTGTTTAAGAAGGTGATCCTCAACATTTTTTGGTCGGGGAGTGCAAGAAGACAAGCAAGTTACACATAGAAAATAATATTTATATACCAGGTTGTGGGAAAATGAATCTGTTACAATTGACCGGGCCTGCAGAGAAGACAGGAAAGCTGAGGAAATTAATATTTTGGGACACAAGTGAACAATTTAAAGAATAACACAAATTGACAACCTCTGGACTAGGAGATTTAAATTAAGCGATTATTTTGACAGGTGGATTAAAAAAAAATTAGCCTATCCTTCAGTTAAGGAAACTAAATGTTGCTTCTCAAAGAGATGTTACTTGAATAGCTCAAAACAGCACCCTTAAACTTTTTT
This sequence comes from Mesoplodon bidens, assembly GCF_964165515.1. NCBI lineage: Eukaryota > Metazoa > Chordata > Mammalia > Artiodactyla > Ziphiidae > Mesoplodon > Mesoplodon bidens. The sequence goes on along the minus strand of NC_138174.1, from coordinate 36,392,883 downwards.
TCATTCCAGCGCTACTGTATTTGCCCCTCCCCCAGATGTACTTATTATGCAAACATTTATCAGGTAACAAAACCATTTTAGTTGTAAAATGCACATATACTCATCTCTGGCAATAGCAACTAAACCTATGTTGCAACTTCCATAATTTTATATATGCACTTTATATACAAATTAACATATTATTTTAAACACTTATTTTATTAAATTGCTCTTGATTGTACATTTATAGACACAAGTTTAAAGAAATTTGCTAAAACTGTTAATAACATTTGGAGATGTAACATACTTATAAGTTCCTTTAAATATTATGTGTTCATCAATTGTCTAATAAAAATACTTTTTTAAATGAAAGAGATAAGAAATTTGGGAAATTAGAGAACATTGGAGAAAACATATAGAACTCAATCTAACTTAGAGAACAATGAAAAAAAGCATAAAAAAATACAATCAACAGATTTTATTGGTTGTATTTACTGAATCCTCAATTCCTAATTACAATAGTAATTTAGAGCAAATGAATTAATACCCATCAATCAATAAACAGTAATTCTAAGGCAACCTCTAAAAACAAAAAGTGAAATTGACTCTTTCACAAAGAGATACAGTGAGACCTGTGGGCATTTAAATTCCCCTTCTCTGTTTTCAGGGAGGTATCCCTGCATTTTTTCCCTTTTCCATTGAATTAGAGCATACAGTTTCTTTTTTACCTTATACCAGTTTGAGTATAGTTTATACTTTTTAAGACAAAAGTAATTATTATTAAAAACATAAATTTATACCTAAAAATGGCATGATGATCATTACTAAACCCAAAATGTGGAACTTCAAGTCAACGTAGAATAAGGGCAGTAAGGATCAGTCAATCCCAGGTTTTAGGTACTAAAATACCTCAATACTACATTGACTCTTGTGACTTTGACCTTATTCTTACCAAGAGTAGAGAGTTAGGGGACTCAAAATATGAAAAGATTAGAATGGATTTTACATGTTTAAAGGTTCTGTAAGAAACAAAAGAGAAGGAGACAATAACTAGCAAAGGCTTCATAAGTGCATCTGTAATCTCCTATTCTAAAAAGCCAACGGCCTTTTTTTTTCTTGCAAAATTACCTCCACTTTAAATTTAGTGTATATGTTAAAAATTCAGTGTATGTTCAAATCAGAATAGAAATATTTAAAATATCTTAGGGTAGACAGGCTTTTTTTTCCCAGCTCCAATTACTCTACATGCTTACCAGTCAGAAGTTTGTCCTCAGCTAAGACATAGAATGGATGAAAATGGTGACTTGCCAAGCAAGAGAGCAAGACCTGCACACTGACATGTACTTGCCTCCTTTTTGGAAGTCATTGCCAAGGTCTATGGGATTAGTCTAAACCTGGGATGGCAGGATAAATGTATTCTAACTGGTATTCAGACAGGAGAACCTTTACATGCAGGGTTTTTAGTTTTATAGATAATGACTCTGCAGGATACCAAGCATTGGCCACCTACCTAGAAATCTCATAAAGTGAAATCTATAGTCATGTGATTACAAAAATCCTCACAAACATGTCCAAAATTTTTTGACATCCTGAAAAATCCCTATTTCAAAGAGACTTGGACTATGAAATAAAATTTCTAAGATAAAATCACTTTACATTCCAGAGAAAGGCCTGAAAGTCCCTAGGTAATAATTCATCCTAGGCAGAAAGTGAAAAACTTAGTTGTCAAAAGTGAAATGATAGGGAGTTTGGGATTGACATGTATACACTGCTATATTTAAAATAGATAGGGCTTCCCTAGTGGCACAGTGGTTAAGAATCTGCCTGCTAATGAAGGGGACACGGGTTCAAGCCCTTGTCCGTGAAGATCCCACATGCCATGGAACAAATAAACCCGTGCACCACAGCAACAAAGCCTGTGCTCTACAGCCTGTGAGCCACAAATACTGAGCCCACGTGCCACAACTACTGAAACCCGTGTGCCTAGAGACCATGTTCCACAGCAAAGAGACGCCAGCACTATGAGAAGCCTGCACACCGCAATGAAGAGTAGCCCCTACTCACCCCAACTAGAGAAAGTCCCCATGCAGCAACAAAGACCTAACACAGCCAAAAATAAAATAAATAAATTTTAAAAAAAGAGTGATAAAATAGATAACAAACAATGACCTACTGTATAGCACAGGGAACTCTGCTCAATATTATGTAACAACCTACATGGGAAAAGAAATTGAAAAGGAATAGATATATGTATATGTTTAACTGAATCATTTTGCTGTACACCTGAAATTAACACAACATTGTTAATCAAGTATACTCCAATAGAAAATAAAATGTTAAAAAAAAGAAAGTGTTTTTCAAATGAAATAGAAAAAAAGTGAAATGATAGGCCCCTGAAATAATAGTATCAAACTACATAGATAGTTTTGTGTACCAAGGTTCTTCCCATGAAATTCTTATTAAAACAAAACACAGACAACCGCTAAAATTTCCTCCTCTATTATTTTCTGAATTATATAAAACAATCATGAAATCTATATAAAGCAAACTTAATTTTAATAACCAAAACATGTAGGTTTCTTAGATGTTTTCTTACAAGGAAAAATAGCTGAAAGTGTTATTCAGATTATACTGGTTAAAAATAGGTTAAAATTGATGAAGTTATTAAATTTTCAAAAGTTATAAATTGTTCTGCAAAGCTTCACTGGCTGCAAATTAGCCTGTGCTACAGCTGTCTGCTAACAATCTATAGATCATTTTATTATTTATGAATTTTCAGGACACTATAGGTCATCTTACACTCATTTATTTGCTAAACACATTGTGCTAGTATGCCTATGCTGAAAAATTGCTATTATTTACACCCTGTGAGACAAGCAAGCAATAAAGTGCTGATTTTGGTCCCAGACATCCAGTATGTGAGACTGTACATATATCTTGCTGTCAGTGAAATAAATGAGCCTTTAAATTGCCTGCAAAGCTTTAAGAATTGAAATTTGTAGGTCTACTTATCGAACAGAAAGTTCAGAACACCTGCCAATATAAAACATAATTGTAACAAACTATTACATTTTACCTTTAACTTTTCAGTTTTAATAGGGCAGCTTCATTATAAAATATTCTACAAAACCTCCCAAGTCAGCGAAGACAAAACAATTGTGACTCGTGTGCGTGTATGTGCATGCAGGTGTGTGTATAATGGCATTACCATTTAAATACTGGGTCATCAGCAGCAGATGAATAAATAGTTATAAACAAATAACCAGAGCATAAGAATTTACTATGAGCACGAAGTCAATTCTCAACAGATCTGCAAACTTGGATAGGTGTTTAGGTATCTTGCTGGATTTACAACTTCACAAATTCTTCAAAATATCAACAATACTGAGGATGAACAGTCTCTGTTTTATTTTAGTATTTGAAAGTTATTTTTATTGGGGTATAGTTGCTTTACAATGTTGTGTTAGTTTCTGATGTACAGCAAAGAGAATCAGTTATACATATACCTATATCCCCTCTTTTTTAGATTTCTTTCCCATTTAGGTAACCACGGAGCACTGAGTAGAGTTCCCTGTGCTATACAGTAGATTCTCATTAGTTATCTATTTTATACATAGTAGTGTATATATGTCAATCTCAATCTCCCAGTTCATCTCACCTCCCTCCCCCCTTTGGTATCAATAAGTTTGTCCTCTATATCTGTGTCTCTATTTCTGCTTTGTGAATAAGTTCATCTGTACCATTTTTCTAGATTCCAAGTGTAAGTGATATTATATGATATTTGTTTTTCTCTTTCTGACTTACTTCACTCTGTATGACAGTCTCTAGGTCCATTCACGTCTCAGCAAATGGCACTATTTCACTCCTTTTTATGACTGAGTAATATTCTTTTGTGTATATGTACCACATCTTTAATCATTGGAAATTTTGACAGTTTGAAGGACTAATATTATCAATTCTTTACATGCCTTTTACAGATAAATAAACATTCTTTAAGGGTTATGAAACTTGTTTAAGAGAACAAAGCCAGTTAGTGACAAAAGGAGGGATAGTCTGTAAAAGGGAGGGGTCCTCTATAACTCTGATTTCTAAGTAGGATAGTATAATAATTATATCATTAATAACAATAATAACAGCAGCCATAGAAGACATGTTAATTATTTATAAACACTCATATATATTTTATATTAAATCCTGACCATGAACTCCAATTTTATTGATGAAGAAACGAAGGTACAGCCAGGATGAGTGATTTGCTCAAGTTGGTTATACGTAGGCTGTGGGTTGTGGAGCCACGATTCAAACTCCCCAATCTAGCTTTAGGATCCACATATTTAAACCACTATGCTAACCTTCTGAATCCTCAACAAAGGCTAAAACCCTTGATTATATCTCAGCTACCTCTTTTTTCACTCTTCCATACCACATAATACTAATTTATGATATACTATCTAATATATTTCTCTTTAATGGCATCATAACTTTGACAAATAACCACATACAGACTTCCAAGAAATAAAATTCAATACAGTATGTACTCTTTTATAAATCCTGTGTTACATATATGTGAGCCAGTTTTCATGCACAAACCACAGGAGCCAAGTGAAGGGTGAGGCAGGAAGAGCTTCACCTCTCTACTTCGTTATGCTTTTTTTTAGATCAAGGACTGTCTTTCTCCTACAAAACAGTACAGATCCTTTAAAACTCTAAAGACAGCATTTATTAATCAGATATGTCTTCGAGTAACAATATATTTAATTTAAACCTTCCACTCTACTTGAAATATTCCAATGAGAGATTTGTAAAACAATGCAATGTCAATATAACTATCCCCCTCAACAATATAGCATACAAAAGAAACCAGGGATTATATCTTACCCTTCTTATGAATTCATTTAGTATGGAATTCTTAATGCTATAGAGCAACTTTAGTAATTCTGAAGGAAGAACTATACATTAAAAATATATGACACTTTTGCTTTTACTGAAGTTTTTTGATGCTTTCTTTCAGATATTGCCTCTCAGGTTGGTGATAGCAAATGACTGTCCTCTTGTTAGAGGGTAATGCGATTTGACAGTTATATACATTGCTAACTGATTTTTCCAAGTCACTCTCTCTTTCATTATATTCAGCACATAAGCTGCTTCTGCAGCTATCTTAGAAAAATAGAAAATTGATGATTTTACATTCCAGTTTAAAAGCTTATGTTCAGAATTCAATTCTTCCATATACCATCTTGAATTTTAACTTGAAGGTGTACCCAACACTGTGGACTATTTGCAATATCTAGGAAAAGTTCCTGACATGTATTAACTACCCAACATTAAATAAACAAATTTATTTCTGATTATTTACCTCTCCTATTTTCAATCTGATGCTCAACCAAGTCAATTTTATTATTTCCTGCTACAAACAATCATGTAATGACAATACTTCTAATAATAATTGTAATTAGTACTTACTGAACTCTTATAAGGACCAAACAGTTTTAATGATTTGCAGATATTTGAAACTCATAGTAAACTTATAAACAACTTAAAACCTCAAAGAGGTTAAGTGAATTGCACAGGTCACATACCATTAAGTGCTGGAGCTGGTGAGCACCTGCAGACCAAGAGAAGGTAAAGTGGGACTGTCAATTTCCCTGGTTCTTCATCTACTGAGAGCTGGCTGTGACTCTGGATTTAAAGTCATATTCTTGAAGTTCTATCAGGTGTCCTCTCCATCCACAGATCTGTCCATGTCCAAATTTGCTATGTCATGTGGTCTCTTTAGGCCAAGATGCAAAAATAAAGACTTTTTTACTTCTTCATCTCTTCACCCCCAGCTACTTGTCATGTGTTACTTTTGGTTTCCCTGTACAGTAAGTCCCCTACATATGAACCTTCAAGTTGCAAACTTTCAATGGTGTGAATGAGCATTCACATGTCCAATCACATAATTAGTTCACCTGTCTGGCATATATTGTCATGTGCGTGCATCCTCTACCAGTGCTTGTGCTTTTGTGTACTTTACTGTACAGGACTGTATACAGTAGTACAGTATCTTTATTTGAAGCCCAGGATTCCTGAAACAAGCATAAAAGCAGTGATGATGTAGCTGGTACTGCTAAGAAGTGCCAAGCGATGATGGTGGAAATGAAAGTGAAAATAATTGTGAGAGTGAAGTGAGGCAAAAAGATGGAATTGGAGACCCGGAGAAAGGATGAAGAGAGACAAGAGGAAGAAGTAACTGAATATTCACAACACAGGAAATAGTAAGGGGATTTTCTTTATTTGAGGAGACACTGTTAGTTTTTGAGGCACAGGACCCAAGTGTAGAATGGTACATGAAGGTTGCAGCAGCCATTTAGAATGCTATCTAGTTCTACCATGTCATCTATGATGAGAAAAAAAGAGCTACTACCCAGACATCACCGGATCATTTTTTTAAGAGGATAGATAGGATTGAATCCAGCAAGGAATCAGAACCTGTGCCATCAATGTCAGCTGTGAGTGAAATTGCAGCTTGCCCTCCATCTATTATTGCTGATGATCCTTCAGCTCTACCATCTCCCACCTCCTCTTCCTCCTCCAGTCAAAAAATCTTCTTGCTTGTTCACTTGATGCCAGCCCCTGTATACCAGCTGTTGTACTGTTCTACTGTACTTATTCATATGTAGGGAACTTACTGTATTCTATTTACTATTATTCAATTTATTAAATTGTCTTTGAATTACCAATTTGAATTTGTTTTATGTTTCTTTCTTTAACCTCACTGATTCAGGAATAATTTATTATGACACTCCCATGTTCACAGATATGATAACAAGAACCTGAAGAATTTAAGTGACTTTCCTTTTTGTTGTGCTTTCATGGAATCTGAGAAGGCAGAGAGAAAGAAGTTATGAAATAAGGGATCAGAGTGCCAATAGCATATGAATATGCAGAATTTTATGAATGGAAAGGTAATTGAAGAAATGTGATAATTATGAAATCAATAAGAAGAAAGTAATCTTAAATAAGAGTCTATAGGGTCATCTCTATTCCTTACATTAGTAATTACTACTAAGTCATGGAAAGGTAATTAAATAGATGCATCCAAACATATTCAAACTTCAGAGGATATTGAGTGACTTATTTGATGTGTTTTCAGCCTATCATAACACTTAGAGTGAAAAGTGCTTCCTCTTTCTGTGTTTTATGCTCCTCCATAGATTAATAATCAGTATTTCTCTTCCGTTTATAGTATCTTTTCAGCACTCTTATATTACTGCTTTGTACTTTCAGTTAGTTCCTTTTTAATATGTCTGTGATGATCACTTAATTTTTGTAATTTTTTTCTGTTGAAAATTTGTGGTAGGAAGAATAATTGCTCCCCTATATCTTGATGCTTAAAATCCATGAATATTTTAGGCTACTTGGCAAAAGGGAATTAAGGTTTCAGACAAAAATAAAGTTGCATATCAGCCAGCTTTAAAATAGGTTATCTTGGATTACCCAATCGTGGGCCCAATGTAATCATAAGGATCCTTAAAAGTGAAGAGGGAATAGGAAGAAAGAGTCAGAATTTGGCAGTGTGAGGACTTGGCCCAGTGTTGTTGACCCTGGAGATATAGGAAGAGTGCCATGTGTCAGACAAAAGCAAGTAGCTTTACAGAAAAACAAGGAAAGAGATTTGCCATGGAATCTCCATAGAATGACTCAGCCCTGCTGACACCTTTAATTTAGCCTGAAAAGAATTTAGTCCAGAAGACTTCTGATTTACAGAATTCTAAGATAATAAATTTGTGTTGTTTTAGATCACTGAATTTGTGGTAACCTTTTATAACACCAATAGGAAATTAATACAAATAAAGGAAAAATTTAAGTAACCTATTCTTTCCCCTCAATATATGACATGTTAATAATTTTAGCTAAAAATTTATACATTAATTTCTTTAAACTTTTTCAAATTTTATTTTTATTATAATTCCAAAATAAAGAGTTCTATATGACTAATCCAACATAGTTGAAGTAGAATATTTTGTCTATTAATACTTTCAAAGATGTCAAATATTATTTAAAATATTATTACATATTTAATATCACAGAGTTTACTATTTTCAAATCCTAAAAAATCAAATAGGAAAGGTATGTCATAAGGCATATAATACTATTTATCTTATCTGTGAAATTTGTTAGAAATTGATGACATTCTAACACATATTAGAAAAAATTCAATGAATCTTGCAATAGTTCTCTCTCCCTATCTCTTTTAGAGAAAATGACAAAATATACAAAAAACAGATAAGTGATTGCACTTTCCCAGGGTTGTGAATCATTGACTACAAAGGGTAATGAAGGAAACTTTGTGATTATGGAAATTTTCTCTATCTTGATTTTGGTTGTGGATTATATGCATATATCAAATCTCATCAAAATTAACATGACAAAAAATCAGGTGAAAATCAACAACATAAACACAAAATTCTATGTCAATTTTTAAAAATTTATATGCTACAATTTCTATGAGTTAGAGGGTGAGTTTGTCTTGTGTTCCTTTTATATGCACAGCAACAATTATGTCAAATAATTTATTATGTTTTAAATAAGTATGTGTTGACTAACAAACCTGACAGTCTGGTAGATAATCCTAATACATAATAGATATAACATAGGGATTGAGTCAGTGTGATGGGGAAAAGAGAAGGGAGAAAATTAAAATATAATTTGGAGCTGTTGAGCCAGGACTTCCAGAAGAGAAATTACAACTAATACATATAGGCAGGAAGAGTTCTGGGTGGTATATGTTATGGACTGAATGTTTGTGTACCCCCCAAATTCATATGTGTTGGTATTAGGATGTGGAGTCTTTGGAGGTAATTAGAATTAGATGAAGTCCTGAAGGTGGAACTCTCATAAATGGTATATTTTTTTAAAAAAAGACTAAGAATGAGGAGAGAGCTTGTTTGCTCTCTTTCTCCCGTGTGAGGATACAATAAGGTCAGCCATTTGCAACCTGGAAGAGGGTTTTCTCACCAGAACCCAACAATTTTTAGTGCACGAAGTTTGGACTTTCAGCCTCGAGAGCTGTGGGAAATAAATTTCTGTTGTTGATAAACCACACAATTTATGGTATTTTGTTATAGCAGCCAGAGCAGCCTCAAGTAGGATATTTTTTTTCAATTCTATTTAACAGGAGAATTTATCAAGAATTCTTAACAAGTCACTGGGTTAAAAGGCAACCTAATAGAAAATTACATTATTTTTGGAAATGTGTACAAATAGGATAATAAATAACTTTCTGGGTCTGCCACTATGCTTAAAATTTTACACATATTACACATAGTACACATATTACTCTATCAAACATTACTCTCATCGAATTATACAAATCACTCTCTCCAGAACCAATCTGTAGGTAAGGTGCTGGCAATGTTCTCATTGTCATGTAAAATAGAGATAAAGAAAATAACTTGCCCAAGGACATAGAGTATGGAGCCTAAGCCTGGAGTCTCAGGGCTGTCAAACTCCTTTTTTGGTCTTTATGATAAGCTGCCCTTCAAATGGCGTACTGTCTGATTAGAGTCATTAATGTAAAGAAAGAAGATTTGGTAAGTGGGTATTATTGAACTAAGAAGCTCTCATAGAAGCTCTTGAACAAACAGGTTCAAATTTAGAACACGTCGTATTGAAATTCATGGAAACAGAACATTCACACAGCTGACCATGTTTAGTTCTTAGTGAGATGTGAGGTTCCTTTATGGAAGTAGAATCTGAATAATTTGATCACACTACAGTGATTGAGAGTGGGTGAATAATGTTTTCAGAAAGAGTGAATGGTCTTAGTGGAATTATGATAATCTGTTTTTTGTGCATATGTATGTGAGATACCAAATAATTCATAGTAAACTACCGTTAAAAACTTCTATTTTCGGGGCTTCCCTGGTGGTGCAGTGGTTGAGAGTCCGCCTGCCGATGCAGGGGACACAGGTTCGTGCCCCGGTCCGGGAAGATCCCACATGCCGCAGAGCGGCTGGGCCCGTGAGCCATGGCCATTGAGCCTGCGCGTCCGGAGCCTGTGCTCCGCAACGGGAGAGGCCACAACAGTGAGAGGCCCACATACAGCAAAAAAAAAAAAAAAAAAAAAACTTCTATTTTCTCTGCTCTTTGAGACATTTTCTAGAGGCAAAATGTTACTAAGTGGATTAAAAACTAAGCTGCTCTAACAAAGAGGACACTGGGGAGTGACTTTGTCTATGATGTCAAAACTGGATTTTCCACTGTTCACTTTCAAGGTTGTGGGAAGTTAATAAATATGAGAGTGTGAATAACAATGTTTTAAGGGCCAGACCCAGATTGTCTACATAATTTAGCTCTTGTTTTTCATTGTCAAAAGATTAGCCATAGACCAAACTTCAGAGCAAACACAGAAAAATACACTCACTTGTACCATCATAATACCAAAATCAATGAACTCTTTATCACACTACATTAGTTTAGGGACTGTAAGGATAAAATGACATTGTTCTGATTTCTCTGTTCAAAAATAACACATTTTTTCTCTTTCTATGCATATAATAGTCTAACTTTTGAGGTATGTTGAGGTGACTATTAATATTTCACTTTATCAGATGATTGCAAGCCCTTTCAGAAGCATAACTCATCTATTACATACATTTTAAATCTAAGTTTATGGTGTAATACAAGGTTGTATAAATAAAAAACATAGAAACATTACTTTTGAAATTAAGATGCAAATTTTTTGCCACTTCACTGAGAACCTTTATTTGCTGTATACAAAGACAGCTTGGTTTACCTAAAATATGTAAATGCCTACTATATATAAAATAGACAAGCAACAAGGACTTACTGTATAGCACAGGGAACTATACTCAATATCTTGTAATAACCTCTAATGGATTCCACTGTATATATATAACACATCTTCTTTATCCATTCCTCTGTCAATGGACATTTAGGTTGTTTCCATGTCATGGCTATTGTAAATAGTGTTGCAATGAATTTTGGGGTACATGTGTCTTTTTGCATTATGGTTTTCTCAGGGTATATGCCCAATAGCAGGATTGCTGTGTCATATGGTAGTTCTATTTGTAGTTTGTTAAGGAACCTCCATATTGTTCTCCATAGTGACTGTACCAGCTTACATTCCCACCAACAGTGTAGGAGGGTTTCCTTTTCTCCACACCCTTTCCAGCATTTATTGTTTGTAGATTTTTGTTGATGGCCATTCTGACTGGTGTGAGTTGTGATTTGCATTTCTACTGCTCATTGTAGTTTTGATTTGCGTTTCTCTAATAATTAGTGATGTTGGACAGCTTTCCATGTGACTCTTGGCCATCTGAATGTCTTCTTTGGAGAAATGTCTTTTAGGTTTTCTGCCCATTTTTTTATTGGGTTGTTTGTTGTTGTTCTGATATTGAGTTGCATGAGCTGTTTGTATAATTTGGAGAATAATTCCTTGTCATTTGCTTCATGTGCAAATATTTTCTCCAATTCTGAGGGTTGTCTTTTCATCTTGTTTATGGTTTCCTTTGCTGTACAGAAGACTTTGTTTAATTAGGTCTCATTTGTTTATCTTTGTTTTTGTTTTCATTAATCTTGGAGGTGGTTCAAAAAAGATCTTGCTCTTATTTATATCAAAGAGTGTTTTTTCCTATGTTTTCCTCTAAGAGTTTTATAGTGTCCAATCTTATATTCAGGTCTTTAATCCATTTTAAGTTTATTTTTGTATATGGTGTTAGAGAGTGTTCTAATTTCATTCTTTTACATGTAGCTGTCCAGTTTTCCCAGCACCACATACTAAAGAGACTGTCATTTCTCCATTGTATATTCTTGCTTCCTTTGTCATAGATTAGGTTACCATAGGTTCATGGGTTTATCTTTGGGCTTTCTACCTTGTACCACTGATCTATCTTTCTGTTTTTGTGCCAGTACCATACTGTCTTGATTACTGTAGCTTTCTAGTATAGTCTGAAGTCAGGGAGCCTGATTCCTCTAGCTCTATTTTTCTTTCTTAAGATTGCTGTGGCTATTTGGGGTCTTTTGTGTTTCCATATAAATTGTAATTTTTTTTGTTCTAATTCTGTGAAAAATGCCATTGGTAGTTTGATAGGGACTGCAGTGAATCATACGTTGCTTTAGATCTATAGACTGCTTTGGCTAGTATAGTCATTTTCACAACATTGATTCTTCCAATCCAAAGACATTAAAAGGATCATACACCACAATCAAGTGGGATTTATCCCAAGGATGCCAGGATTCTACAATATACACAAATCAATCAATGTGATACACCATATTAACAAATTAAAGAATAAAAACCATATGATCATCTCAATAGATACAGAAAAAGCTTTTGACAAAATTCAACACTAATTTATGATAAAATCTCTCCAGAAAGTGAGCATACAGGGAACCTACCTCAACATAATAAAGGCCATATACAACAAAGCCACAGCAAACATCATACTCAATGGTGAAAAACTGAAAGCACAAGACAAGGATGTCCACTCTTGCCACTTTATTCAACAGAGTTTTGGAATCCTAGCCACAGCAATCAGAGAAGAAAAAGAAATAAGAGAAGTACAAATTGGAAAAGAAGAAGTAAAACTCACTGTTTGCAGATGACATGATACTATATAGAGAAAATCCTAAAGATGCCACCAGAAAACTAATAGAGCTAATTAATGAATTTAGTAAAGTTGCAGGATACAAAAGTAATGCACAGAAATTTCTTGCATTCCTATACACTAACAGTGAAAGATCAGAAAGAGAAATTAAGGAAACAATCCCATTTACTATTGCATCAAAAAGAATAAAATACCTAGGAATAAACCTACCAAAGGAGGCAAAAGACCTGTACTCAGAAAACTATAAAACACTGATTAAAGAAATCAAAGATGCAATTTTAAAGCTATACATTCCATTTTGGGTAACATTTTTTACATATATATTTGTACATACTTAGTCTATTTCAATTCGTAAAACTGGGCTTACAAAATAAGTAGTTTCCAGCTGACTTTACATGATCACTAAAATCACTATGAAATAATGCACTCTTTAAGAAAGTGTATTAAGAAATTCCTTCATAAAACATAAATGTGTTTCTTAAGAAGCATGAACACATTAGCACTCATTCATCAATATCTTCCTTTCCTACCTTTAAAGATCAGTCTCATCAAACCAGATCACTACTCTTGCAAGAGAAATTTAATGCAGGTCATAATTGTGAGATAAACATGCAATTTAAAATTTTCTAGAAGCTACATCTTAAAAAGTTTAAAATGCTGAAATTTTATATTTTATTTAACTCTATATATCTAAAATATTATAATTTCAATATGTAATCAATATATAAATAATAATGGCTTTTTTTTTTTTTTTTGCAGTATGTGGGCCTCTCACTTTTGTGGCCTCTCCTGTTGTGGAGCACAGGTTCTGGGTGTGCAGGCTCAACGGCCATGGCTCACAGGCCTAGCCGCTTCATGGCATGTGGGATCTTCCCAGACTGGGGCACGAACCTGTCTCCCCTGCATCGGCAGGTGGACTCTCAACCACTGTGTCACCAGGGAAGCCCTACATTAGTTTTATGCTAAGTTTTTGAAACCTGGTATGCATTTCACACTTATAGCACATGTTAAATCTGAATATCAAAAGTTCAATAGCCACATGTGGCTAGTGGCTACTGTATTGGATGGAGCAATTCTAAAGTAAGGAGAAAAAATTGAGATGATAACTTAAAAATATATCCTAGCAGGGAGAGATAATAAACAATTTAAAAAATTCATTAAACTTTATAGAATATTTGAAGATAATCAGTTTGATTAAAATTGTATAGGAAGGGCTTCCCTGGTGGCACAGTTTTTGAGAGTCCGCCTGCCGATGCAGGGGACACGGGTTCGTGCCCCAGTCCAGGAGGATCCCACATGCCGCGGAGTGGCTGGGTCCGTGAGCCATGGCCGCTTAGCCTGTGAGTCCAGAGCCTGTGCTCCACAACGGGAGAGGCCACAACAGTGAGAGGCCCACATACTGCAAAAAAAAATTATATCGGAAGAAACATTGACAAGTGAACAAATAATGGCAGTCCTAAGAGAGTTAAGCAAAAAATAGATATCTGAGCAAAAAACTTTCCGGGAACAAATAATCCACAATGCTATTGCCTGAAAATGAAATTCCATCTGTATTTTAAGAACAATAAGGAGGGAAGTTGCTTAAAGCAGAGTGAGCAAGGCAGAAAGTCTAGGAATTTAGACAGTAGACATAACAAGACCAGGTCAAATATAGCCCTGCAGACTTTATAATGGCTTTTACTGTAAGAGAACTGTGGAGATACTGGAGCTTTTTGAGCATGAAAGGGACAAGATTTGGTAGGGATGAGATTTTGTATATGTATTTTAAAATATCACTCAGAGTTTGCCATGAATACATTATGGGGAGAAAGTATCTTTCTGCTATTCTGTTGAGACTGAACTGAAAGTAAGTGTGTTAGTTTCCAAGGGCTGCCATAACAAACTACCACAAACTGGGTGGCTTAAAATAACAGAATTTATTCTCTCACAGTTCTGGAGGAATCTGAAAGCAAGATGTTGGCAAACATGTTCTTCTCTGAATTTTTAAGGGAGGATACTTCCTTCTTTTTTCCTAGCTTATGGGGGTTGCTGGAAATCCTTGATGTTCCTTGACTTCTTTGGCACAGCACTCCAATCTCTCTTTCAGTCTTCCTCTGTGGTCTTCCTGTGTCTCTCTGTTTCATATTACATTAGAGGCTATCCTATTCCATCATGGCTTCATTTTAACTTGATTACATCTACAAATGACACTATTTTCAAATAAGGTCATATTTTTATATGTACCTACAACTGTGGCTAGTATTTGAATGTATCTTTGGGGAGGACACATTAAACCCCCAACAGGAGCAATGGTGGAAGCATGAGGACGAGTTAGGATGGTATTTTAGTAACACAAATGGGAGAGTGCCCTGAATGAAGAAAAGTGATAAAAACTGTTGGACATTGAATAGTCTCTGTGCCTTCTTTGTGGAGAAGAAAGTAAATATTTGCCATGTGTGTGTGTTTGTGTGTGTGTGTTCTTCCTTCCAGTCACAAATATGCTTTCTGTACCATTTTTCAAGCATGACTAGGGTAAGAAATAAGAACACTAGAGAGAATCAGGAACATAGTATTCCCTGAAGGAATAATAAAGCAGGAGGCATTAGGGAGCCATGGAATTATGTGATGGTACTGAGGGATGTAAAGGTGTAAAGGCAGAAAGTGTGTGTGGGGGGAATGTACACACTTGAGTGTGGAAGGATAGGAGGGAAGGAAAGAAAATGCTAAATTAACTTGAAAAATGTGGTCAAAGTAAATACTTTCAAAGACCAATCTTTCCAATAGGAAAATCTTCAAATATAGAATAAGGTTATCAGTTGTTCATTTGAATAAGGCAAATAAGGATAACAAGAAATGAAAATCCAGTAATACTAGTCTCTTAAAAAATTATCGAGATGCAGCAAAAATTACTAAGACAGTAAATTTAATCAAATTTCTAATACTAAATAAATTTATTTATAACATAATAAAAGGTAGAGAAGAGTATAATTTTAAAGTAGTTCCAGAAATAAAGGAGACCTCTGTATCTTTATCTTCTTTGAGTTAGATAAAAGTAAACAGTGTTTTAAAACTGTGATCTTAAGGGATTTTAACCCCAAAACCAGAATATTTAATGAGCTCTTCCTAGAATTTAAATCTGATAGTTGTTTATTTACTTTAATATCCTCCCATCACTCTATTGATCATGCATGTTTTGTAAAGAATCTCAGGTTGAATACAAATCAATTGATAATGCAAGTGTACAACATTCATTACCAATCTTTACATTCATGACTGACACTTCTTATGAATAAGGCAATTTACTCTCAAAAAGAGAATAATTTTTGCAGAACTTGTTATTAAGATGGATAAAACTGAGTTGGCACAAACTTCAGAGTAACTATCTGGCATGAAATAGTGCAATAAATGAATCTTCAGTTGAGGTTGTAATGCCATTAATGATGACTTCTGAATTTCATGGACTCTTATATTTGGAAATCTATATGGTTATTCCTCACAGAAGGGCTACAATATCGATATGTATGCTGCTTAAATCAAGTATTCTGTGTTAGGAAAATGATTTATAGCTTTGAAAGCAAGGTTAGCATTTTGAAAAACATAAATAATATATAGTAATAAAAAGGTAAAAGTTAGTAGCTTTTAGCAGAATTTCAAAATTGTCTTATACATTTAAAATGTTCCCAGTGGGACTAAAATGTAAATTTGTAACCCTGGTTATATTTTTCTGTTACTGTTCAATATAAATAAATATTTTCTTTATTTATTGCAAAGTTGCTAGAGTTTGAATTAATTAATTATATTAATTAGTCAGAGTACACCTTTCAGACCTTACTGTCCTTAAATAGCACCATAGGACTATAGAACTTGGTATGCACTGATTACTGATACTTGCATTTTCCTGAACAGCAAAACTGCAAAATCACAGTCAACTGCATTGGAACCAAGAACTATATTGTATTTAATATTTATTATTTATTATTAATTTAAAATAATGTTTAATAAAAATAATTTTCAGGTTTAAATAAAACTATTCCTAATAAACATTTACAAATTAAACTTTTAGTTTAATTTTATTATATTTTTACATAAACCATAATATAGTTCGGAAATTTGTTTATCATAGCATACATATGTACTATGAAGTAGCATGAGGATGAAACATAGATGCTTATTATGAATTAAAATTATATAAATTTCCTATACATATTTTAATAGCACTTTTTATATAAATTATTTCTAATATTAATTTCTGAATCTTCTCCACTAAGGATTCATTATAATAAAATTTATATTTTAAGACAGAACAAGAAAAATGAAACATAAAATTCTTTCTCTGTGTTTGTTTGGGCTTCATCCTACCTTCCCTAACGTGCAGTGTGCATCTTCATTACACATTAACCAAATATTTGAGATTTGGTTAATGTGTAATGGGAGTGCCTGCTTGACTGTAAAGATCAGTTTTTTTTCCCTTTCTTCTGACCCTAGCAATGTAACTCGGTAGGGCGTCGTGGTGACTTGCTTCTTGCTTTGTACATGCTTATCTGAACTATGTATCCTTAGTGAACTACATGAAAAATATCAGTATGACAATTTGATGTATGATCCTGTCTTGAAAATGTATATGATGTGCCTTCAACTTCTAAGAGGCAGAACATTTCTCAGAGCTTTCTGAGAGTCTGTTCCCTGGGTTATAATCCTCAGTTTGGCTCAGATAAAATTATCTTTTTTTCTTCATAACTTGACTGTTAATGGAATTTTAATCAACACCTCTAACTAATTTGGCTAAGGGAAATGTTCCAGGAAAAAGACACCAATCGTGTCATATAAATTTGTGTCAGTATATCTCCTTGCTTAAGGTCCTTTACACCTAAGATTTTAGTGTTTTTCTTACTTTTTATTTAATTGTGTACTTGTTCAAGATTTGTTCTCTATTTATTCAAAATGTTTCCTACCTCCTTCTACTCCCTCATGCCCACATCACTTACACATCTTTTCTTTCCCACTGCCACAGGTAATGGTAACCAACTGGTGAGTATACTTTCATTGTTAAATGTATATAGTCAAAAGTAAGTAGAGGCCAACAGCCATGAGCATGGAAGCCACGGTGGCTACTCCTCAGTTTCCCTCCACATGGCAGCCACCACTCCTCCCAGACAAAGGGAGATTTAACCAGGCCAAAAAGACATGTGAAACCTGTCACAAACAAAGGCTTTGGGAATTGTAATATCTGCACCTTCAGAAACAGTGCTGAAGCCCTTAAATGAAACATCTGTGATGTACATATGACCTCAAGGAGTTTAAGTGACAGTTGGTTGAACATGAAGGAAAGGCACCTCCACCAGAAAACCTCTAATCAATTCTCAGCTAGTGGAAGAAGTGGCTTAATAGTACACCACTCCATCACCCCTTAAAAATGGGAAAGAGAAAGTTGAAAAGCCGGACAAAGAGAAATCTGAGAAAGATAAAGAAATTAGTCCTAGTGTTACCAAAGTCTGATATTCTGAAAACTGCAAATGTTACAACAAAGACCAGTGAAACAAATCACTTCTCAATGCCCTGGATAAAAAACATGGAAAGGAGCACCACACAGCAGTTGGAGGTAATTGTGGGCAACATCACCATCATTATCACAGACTTTAAGGAAAAGACTTGCTCCTCCTGGACATCTCATCCACAGTGACCTGTCATGCAGGGTCAGAACAACAGAACCAGAGCAGCTCACAGTCGAAGAGCACAGCAAAGAGCTTCTCCTGTTTCTCCACAACAAAAGGCAACAAATCAGCAGTGCCAACTAAAAAGTGACAATTGCCATCAGGCTCTACAAAGATTAGATCATTAGCCACCACAGTTGGTGACCTTCAACACACTCTGAAAGAAGTTCAGAGTGGAGATCAGGAATGAGGCACTCTGTACTCTGGGAAAACTAGCAGAACAGGACTTCAAATTGTTAGATATGTTCAGGAGAAAAGTTTATGAACCCATTTTTTTTGCATGTTCCCATACTTAGAAAAGTACCTGGGCATATATCTGGAGAAAACCATAATTCAAAGAGACACATGCACCTCAATGTTCATTACAGCACTATTTAAAATAGCCAATTCATGGAAGCAACCTAAATACCCATCAACAGATGAATGGATAAAGATGTGGTACATATATACAATGGAATATTACTCAGCCATATAAAGGAATGAAATTGGGTCATTTGTAGAGATGCTGATGGACCTAGAGACTGTCATACAGAGTGAAGTAAGTCAGAAAGAGAAAAACAAATATTGTATGTATATATATATATATATATATATATATATATATTTTTTTTTTTTTTTTTCGGTACATGGGCCTCTCACTCTTGTGGACTCTCCCCCTGTGGAGTACAGGCTCCGGACACACAGGCTCAGCATCCATGGCTCATGGGTCCAGCCACTCTGCGGCATGTGGGATCTTCCCAGACCGGGGCATGAACCAGTGTCCCCTGCATCGGCAGGCGGACTCTCAAACAACTGTGCCACCAGGGAAGCCCAATATTGTATATTAATGCATATATGTGGAATCTAGAAAAATGGCACAGATTTCAAGACAGAAATAGAGACACAGTTGTAGAAGACAAACATAAGGACACCAAGGGGCAAAATTGGGGGACAGTGGTGGTGGTGGGATGAATTGGGAGATTGGGATTGACATATATACACTAATACAAATAAAATAGATAACTAATAAGAACGTTCTGTATAAAAAAATAAGAAAATAAAATTCAAAAAAAGGTAAAAAGAAAAAAAGTACTAAAGTCATTAATTGAGATATCTGTTCCTTGTCACTAGTAGCAACCTTCTACCAAGTTTCATGCTTGATTGCACATACCCTTTCTCCAAAATCATATATATACTAATGCCCCCCACCTCTTTGGAGCAACTCTTTGGAGTTTCTTAGAGCTATGTGAGAAACCTTCTCCTGAGCTCTATCCCTCAATAAGTCCCCTGTTGACTTAAAAAATAATACAAAACATGAGAGTTGTAAGTTAAGTTTTATTTGGGGCAAAATGAAGATTACAGCCCAGGAAATAGCATTTCAGATAGCTCTGAGAAACTTCTTCAAAGGGGTGGGGGGGAGGTCAGTATGTAAGTGATTTGGGTGATGGGGGAGTACATGCAATTGAGCACATCTTTTTTTGCAGAAGGTTTCTGCTAGTCATGAGGAGCATCATCACCATAAAAGATTTTAGAGCTTTTCTAGATATGAGGAGATACAAGAATTGGGCTCATAAAATTGGCTCGTGAAAATATTTAACTATCGAAGACGTGTTCTTTTAGTTTTTCCCAGAGCATAGAGTGCCTCATTTCTGCTCTCCACCCTGAACTACTTTCAGGGGGTGTTGAAAATCAGCAGCTGCTGCAGCACATGATTTAATCCTCATAAAGGTAGATGGCAAGTTCCAATTTGTAGTTGACACCCCAAATAAAACTGAAACTCACAGCTCACACATTGTGCATTTTTATTTCAGTCAAGAGCAGTAAATAATGAATCCTTCTGAAATAGCACATGGAATTGTGCAATTTTAAGGGAAGGAAAACTGAATGGTGAAAACTATGAATCAGGTTACGAAATTCAGATCCTCCACCTGCCCATGTTGCTTCCACCCCTGGAGAATCTTCTGTGGACATCCATTTCTTAGGGAGGCCTTTGGGGTAATTTCTGCTTGCCATAACGGGCATCTGGCCACCAAGGATTTTCACACCCTCATGATTACTCCTGACACTTTTGTGTATTCCTTTGTTTTATATGATTTTCCAAACAATTATTTATAGTTTGATGTAGTCCTGAATCTTTTTACTTTATTTTTATTTTATTTTTTTGCAGTACGCAGGCATCTCACCATTGTGGCTTCTCCCGTTGCGGAGCACAGGCTCCGGACACGCAGGCCCAGCGGCCATGGCTCACTATGGCCTAGCCGCTCTGCGGCATGTGGGATCCTCCTGGACCGGGGCACGAACCTGTGTCCCCTGCATCAGCAGGCAGACTCCCAACCACTGCGCCACCAGGGAAGCCCTGAATCTTTTTATTTTAAACAAATCTGCTGTGTACATTACCACTGTTTTTTGGTTTTGTTTTGTTGGAGGGTAGGGTGGGAGGGAGAGGGAACTTTTATTTATCATGTTCACAAGCTCCAACCTTTCAGCATAACCTCTTAAGTTTAGTTCTTTCTTCCCGTTATACTAAGTACTATCAGTTTTGCTATAACTATAACTATAAACACACACACATACACACACACACACACACACACACACACACACCATTATATGTAAAGGGTTATTTGAGACCCATCCATGGCATTGCTTGTGCTTGATACACTGTGAAGTGAATACAACCTAGAACAGTTACAGATCCGGAACAGTCCCTTCTATGAAAGTGTTGAATTTAAATTTAAAACAGTCTTACATTAAATATGTTCCAAGTCACATAGGAACTTGACTCATCTGTTTTAAAAGTAGTAAACAACATGAAAAAATATATTTTTTAAACAATGTGGTCTCAAATTTAAAGACTGCTTCAGATGGTTTGCATTTCAATGGAATAACAGACAAATCACAAGTGGTTTAGTTTGGAGGGCTTTGATCATTTGAAAGTAACTAAACTAGCTCCAGAATGCTAAGTATTTGTGTAAATTATGGTTACATGTTAACGTTCTTTTCATATAAGATCTCATGAAAATATTATGAAAATGTGGTATACTGTAACTTGGATTCTGTCCATTTTCCACACCTTTATGCATGTCTGAGGTAAATCTATATATTTTCTGTTAGTTTTATGATTAAAACGATTTAAACTTTATTTTTGGTCCATACAAGAAGCAAATTCTTGTTTCCACTTTGCAGGTAACATTGCAGTGGTGGTTTTTGTAATCGAAATTTGTTTCCCTCATATCCCCTCATTTTCCCTACCCTACAAATTCAGTTGTGAAAATTCTTTATGTTTCTCAAAATCTACTCTTTATTTTACTGAACAAGGGTTATCAACCACACACACAGTCCCAACATGGAACTTGTCAGTGTTTGAAGACATTTCTCCATTCCCTGCTGTGGGAAGGAATTCATGTGCTAAATGGTTTAAGTGTTAGGAACCAAGTTGCAAAGAAAGCTCATACTTTCTAGGAGCTTATGATCTTTTTCTTCCTGGACATAAAGGCAGCTTGAAAAACTCTCTCTTAATGTTTCTGTCCACTAATTTTGTTTTGTTTTGTTTTACAGTCTTGCAGAAACAAAACAAACAAACAAAACAAAACAAAACAAAACATAAAACAGGAAAAAAAAAAGACCACTAATATGATTCCACCCCTCCTCATTTTTAAATGTTTCACTTTGTTTTGATTTAGTGTCTCTCTTCTATTTGGCTCTTACATTCTTACATATGAATATCCAAAGAGTTCATAGACTTCAAAGTCATTTTAAGCATGGGAACTTGCTGTTACCTTTCTTTATTTGACCATACTTTATGGATTCCTGGGAGGGCAGCCAACTGGTAATGAAGCATCACATTTTGGTGTAAAAAACCTAGTTTTCTTCTGTCTGTGGAGGCAACTAGTAAAAAAGAAAAAAAAAATTCAGCTTGATTTGAGTAGCCAAAACTAATGTCCCATAATTTAAATTCTGTTTTTAAAGGTATGGATTATAAAGTAGTGCCATTTGTTGCTCTGGTCCTATTCTCAAATGCTTGGAGAATGTTCCCCTCATTTTAAAATAGTGCTTGTATCTGGGGTGCAAGCTGTCCTTATCTTTGTAAATACATTTTCAAGTTTTATTAATGAATCAAAGGAAATAATATGCTTTCTATAAAAATAAGGATATATAATACACAAATTAAAGAACATATAATACATAAGTTAAAATTTTAAAATCCACATTTTAATATTAGTGAGATATTGCAAAGACATTCCTACTAAAGTTTTAATACTTCTTTTATTAAGGGCTTAAGGAAGGGTAAATTAGCCATATTTAATTTCCAGAGATGTAAGGAATTGCTAAGTTTTTAAATTAACTTTTTAAATAATTGTAAATACCACAAAATCATGTAGGTTGCACAGAATATTGAACCAATAAATGTTGGTATGCACTTTGTTCAGAAATGTTGTGAACTTTTTCAAAATTAGTTTCATGTAAAGTGATTGGACCCCCCTAGATTAGTGGGGAAAAAAACGGATTAACCAGCTATTCATAGGCTGCTAACTAGTTCATTGCCAATGTCTTGGCTTTTCAGTTTTGTCTGCGAGATATAGAACAAATTAAAGAATGGAGAGGGGTGAAGGAACAGAGGATTGCTTTAGGACATGTGTGATGATGAAATTGCCATTTTGATAGAAACCTCAGCTAACAGTGAGACTTCTCTCAGCAATCAGATGTTAATAGGTGCCCGCGTGTACTCTGTTGTGGTAGTGAGATGGTAGGTAGTTTAGACTTTTAGTCTCTAAAATTGATGCCATCCCTCAGGCATGGATTCTGGAAATGAAATTCCTATAACTTCCTGCATTTGCAGTTTGCCCTACAATTATTAGGCAGCACATAAAGACACTAGTGTAGATTAAAGATAAATATTAAAAGAGGACCATAAAGAACTGGTATTCAGTGGCACAGTAAGCAGGTTATAAAAACAAAACTAAAAAACAAAAGCACAATATTACCCTTGCAAATTTCCATTTAATACCACACGATCTTTCACACTTGGGTGTGCACACACACAGAGCTTACCTGACCTGCTCTGCTTGAGCCATGGAGTTCAAAATTTAAAAAAAATAAATAAAGACAGCTTGACACACACAAAACATTTGAATCAAAACTTTTTGGTTTCAATATTAATATTTTAAAACATTGGCAGCAGCTTCTGTGTATTTAGTTCCAATAAAATGTTTCAACCTGCCTCATCAAGACCATCTCAGTCTACAATTTTTTTTTTTCTTGCAGTACGCGGGCCTCTCACTGTTGTGGCCTCTCCCGTTGTGGAGCACAGGCTCCGGATGCGCAGGCTCAGCGGCCAAGGCTCACGGGCCCAGCATTTCGGCAGCATGTGGGATCTTCCTGGACCGGGGCATGAACCCGTGTCCCCTGCATCGGCAGGCGGACTCTCAACCACTGCACCAACAGGGAAGCCCTCAGTCTACTTTTTAAGCTACCATGTATCAAATTATATAACACTTATTAATTGCTGAATGCATAATAACCTTCACTTGTATGTAACCAAAAATGGTTTAAGAGCGAACATTTAGCTGAACAGTTCTTAACGTGAAAGCAGTTCTGTTCTTGGGTATGGCTTGTACCTTAATTTATTGTGTAAAAATGATTATATTATTTCCTTATCTTTATTGTAGCCAAATAGAGAATGCTTGTTTAGTATGTCAAACATAATCCTATCTAGCAGAATTTTGTTAATGTATTATATGAGCTATATATTTCATTTGCTCAGAAATATAGTTAGTATAAAATGTTTGGGGGCTTCCCTGGTGGCGCAGTGGTTGAGAGTCCGCCTGTCGATGCAGGGGACACGGGTCCGTGCCCCTGTCCGGGAAGATCCCACATGCCGCGGAGCGACTGTGCCCGTGAGCCATGGCCGCTGAGCCTGCGCGTCTGGAGCCTGTGCTCCGCAACGGGAGAGGCCACAACAGTGAGAGGCCCGCGTACCAAAAAAAAAAAAAAAATTGGAAGTTTCTGCTCTGTAAAGTCTCTAGAGCTGACAGTCTCTTAGGTTTGTTTTTTAATTCATGATAAAGTGTCAGTTGGTGGTTTTGTGGCTAGTCAGAAATTCACAGGTCTGAAACGTTTGGGGGAAATTTATATTGGAAACTGTTCTTTGTCTAGCAAATAAAAGATGCTAATATTCCTGTTATTAGCATGTGCACAACTATGATATTAGAAGCCACTGTACCACTTTCTTGCTTTATTTTATTTTATTTTATTTTTTTACAACTTTATTGGTGTATAATTGCTTCACAATGGTGTATTAGTTTCTGCTTTATAACAAAGTGAATCAGTTATACATATACATCTGTTCCCATATCCCTTCCCTCTTGCATCTCCCTCCCTCCCCCACTCCCTATCCCACCCCTGCAGTCGGTCACAAAGCACCGAGCTGCTCTCCCTGTGCTATGCGGCTGCTTCCCACTAGCTATCTACCTTACGTTTGGTAGTATATATATGTCCATGCATGTCTCTCGCTTTGTCACAGCTCACCATTCCCCTTCCCCTTATCCTCAAGTCCATTCTCAAGTAGGTCTGTGTCGAGTCTGTCATACAGAGTGAAGTAAGTCAGAAAGAGAAAGACAAATGCCGTATGCTAACACATATATATATAGAATTTAAGAAAAAAAAAATGTCATGAAGAACCTAGGGTTAAAACAGGAATAAAGACACTTTGTTGCTTTAAATAAAAATGTATAATTATAAATTCTGTTTGTAGCTTTTTCACAAATAAAAGAGTAAAATTTACATTAAAGTATTTTTTTAAAAGCAAGTAGAGGAGTAAAATC
This sequence comes from Mesoplodon bidens, assembly GCF_964165515.1. NCBI lineage: Eukaryota > Metazoa > Chordata > Mammalia > Artiodactyla > Ziphiidae > Mesoplodon > Mesoplodon bidens. The sequence continues at coordinate 36,367,797 of NC_138174.1, read as the reverse complement.
ATCAAAGTAGTGATATAGAAAGTTTCTACCATCTTCTCCCCATCCCCCCAAAAAACACCAATTTTGACAATGACCCATGGATGAGAGAACTTCTTTGCAAGTCTGGGATCCAAAAGAGAAGTTCTAGCACACAACTGGAGCAAAAAAAAAAAAATCTGATTTGGATACATTAAAGGAGGTACAAGAGAGTTTCTCTTTTCATGAATCATCCTTCTCCAAAAGTGACACAGCTTAGTGCCAAGAGTGACTACCTTGAAGGAGTTCATTACTACTAGACCTGCCTTACAAGAAATGCTAAGGGGAGTAATTTAAGCTGAAATGAAAGAATGCTAATTGGTAACCAAAAAAAACATAAGAAAATATAAAACACACTGGTAAAGGTAAGTATATAGTCAAATTCAGAATATTCTAATACTGTAATACATGGTTGTGTTAAACACTTTAGTATAAAGGTTAAAGGACAAAAACATTAAAAATAACTATAGCAACAGTACTTTGTTAAAGCATACACAATATAAAAAGAGGTAAATTGTGACATCAGTCACATCTGGTCCACCACCTGTTTTTGTCAAGTCTTATTGTAACAGCAGTTTTATTGAAACACAGCAGACCCATTGAATGACATACTGTCTAGGTCTGCTTTTGTGTTACAGTATCAGTGTCCAGCAGTTGTGAAGTTATGGTATGTCCCACAAAGCTCATATATTTATTATCTAAGTTGTTTCAGAAAAAGTTTGCCAACCACTGATATTTGAAAATTTGAACAGCTACTATGAGTTATTTATTTATTTTGAATTTTATGATTATAAATTATTATTTATTCTGAATTTTATGATTACAACCATTCTGAGAGGTCCTATTCTTGCCCATATTTAGAGTATGGGTTAATTACTGTTGAATATTTGAAGTAACACCAAGACCTCTGTAGTTGTGGTAGGAATTGCCTTTTTATCCCAGACACTAGTAAATTTACAGAATAAAATGTACTCCCTGGGATATTGTTATCATTCTTTCCATTAACACAATGTGATCTCAAGAGATGCTCTCCCAAAAATATTTCAAAAATTTAGATATGTTTATTCCCTATTAGTAGGGGTATCAACTTTTTTATTAAAGAGGACATATATAATTGTAAACTTCAAGCATTTAGAGCATACTGAGAGGAACTTTAAGGATGGAGGGAAGAAATAGTTGCCTTAAAAGTCATAAAAGGAGGACTTCCGGGTAAGATGGCGCAAGAGTAAGACGCGGAGATCACCTTCCTCCCCACGGATACACCAGAAATACAGCTACACGTGGAACAACTCCTACAGAACACCTACTGAACGCTGGCAGAAGACCCCAGACCTCCCAAAAGGCAAGAAACCCCCCACATACCTGGGTAGGGCAAAGCGGAGAGATCCCCACAGAGAGGATCAGTGCCGAGCGGCACTCACCAGCCCGAGAGGCTTGTCTGCTCGCCTGCCGGGGCGCGCAGCGCTGGAAGCTGAGGCTCGGGCTTCGGTCAGAGCGCAGGGAGAGGACTGGGGCTGGCGGCGAGAACTCAGCCTGAAGGGGGCTAATGTGCCACAGCTAGCCGGGAGGGAGTCCGGGAAAACTCTGGAGCTGCCAAAGAGGCAAGAGACTTTTTCTTCCCTCTTGGTTTCCTGGTGCGCGAGGAGAGGGGATTAAGAGCGCTGCTTAAAGGGGCTCCACAGACGGGAGCGAGTCGCGACTGAAAGCGCGGAGCCCAGTGACGGGCGTGGGACGCTGGGGCTGCTGCTGCCGCCGCCAAGAAACCTGTGTGCGAGCGCAGGTCACTGCCCACACCGCCCTTCCGGGAGCCTGTGCAGCCCGCCACTGCCGGGGTTCCGGGATCCAGGGGCGGCTTCCCTGGGAGAACGCACGGCGCGCCTCGGGCTGGTGCAACGTCACGCCGACCTCTGCCGCTGCAGGCTCGCCCCGCACTCCGTGCCCCTTCCTCCCGCCCGGACTGAGTGAGCCAGAGTCCCCGAAGAGGCTGCTCCTTTAACCCTGTCCTGTCTGAGCGAAGAACAGACGCCCTCCGGCGACCTACACGCAGAGGCGGGGCCAAATCCAAAGCTGAGACCCAGGAGCTGTGAGAACAAAGAAGAGAAAGGGAAACCTCTCCCAGCAGCCTCAGAAGCAGCGGATTAAAGCTCCACACTCAACTTGATGTACCCTGCATCTGTGGAATACATGAATAGACAACACATCATCCCAAATTGAGGAGCCCCGAGTCAGTGCTGTGCCTCTGAGGTGGGAGAGCCAACTTCAGGACACTGGTCCACAAGAGACCTCCCAGCTCCACATAATATCAAACGGCAAAAATCTTCCAGAGATCTCCATCTCAACACCAGCACCCAGCTTCACTCAACGACCAGCAAGCTACAGTGCTGGACACCCTAAGCCAAACAACTAGCAAGACAGGAACACAACGCCACCCATTAGCAGAGAGGTGGCCTAAAATCATAAAATGTCTGCAGACACCCAAAAACACACCACCAGACGTGGACCTGCCCACCAGAAAGACAAGATCCAGCCTCATCCACCAGAACACAGGCACTAGTCCCCTCCACCAGGAAGCTTACACAACCCACTAAACCAACCTTAGCCACTGGGGACAGACACCAAAAACAACGGGAACTACGAACCTGCAGCCTGCAAAAAGGAGACCCCAAACACAGTAACATAAGCAAAATGAGAAGACAGAAAAACACACAGCAGGAGAAGGAGCAAGATAAAAACCCACCAGATCTAACAAATGAAGAGGTAATAGGCAGTCTACCTGAAAAAGAATTCAGAATAATGATGGTAAAGATGATCCAAGATTCTATTTCCCAGATCCAAAATCTTGGAAATAGAATAGACACAATGCAAGAAACAGTTAACAAGGACCTAGAAGAACTAAAGATGAATCAAGCATCGATTAAAAACACAATACATGAAATAAAAAATACTCTAGATGGGATCAATAGCAGAATAACTGAGGCAGAAGAACGGATAAGTGAGGTGGAAGATAAAATAGTGGAAATAACTGCTGCAGAGCAAAATAAAGAAAAAAGAATGAAAAGAACAGAGGACAGTCTCAGAGACCTCTGGGACAACATTAAACGCACCAACATTCGAATTATAGGGGTTCCAGAAGAAGAAGAGAAAAAGAAAGGGACTGAGAAAATATTTGAAGAGATTATAGTTGAAAACTTCCCTAATATGGGAAAGGAAATAGTTAATCAAGTCCAGGAGGCACAGAGAGTCCCATACAGAATAAATCCAAGGAGAAATACACCAAGACACATATTAATCAAACTGTCAAAAATTAAACACAAAGAAATCATATTAAAAGCAGCAAGGCAAAAACAACAAATAACACACAAGGGAATCCCCATCAGGATAACAGCTGATCTCTCAGCAGAAACTCTACAAGCCAGAAGGGAGTGGCAGGACATAGTTAAAGTGATGAAGGAGAAAAACCTGCAACCAAGATTACTCTACCCAGCAAGGATCTCATTCAGATTTGATGGAGAAATTAAAACGTTTACAGACAAGCAAAAGCTGAGAGAGTTCAGCACCACCAAACCAGCTTTACAACAAATGCTAAAGGAACTTCTCTAGGCAAGAAACACAACAGAAGGAAAAGACCTACAATAACGAACCCAAAACAATTAAGAAAATGGGAATAGGAACATACATATCGATAATTACCTTAAATGTAAATGGACTAAATGCTCCCACCAAAAGATACAGATTGGCTGAATGGATACAAAAACAAGACCCATATATATGCTGTCTACAAGAGACCCTCTTCAGACCTAGAGACACATACAGACTGAAAGTAAGGGGATGGAAAAAGATATTCCATGCAAATGGAAACCAAAAGAAAGCTGGAGTAGCAATTCTCATATCAGACAAAATAGACTTTAAAATAAAGACCACTAGAAGAGACAAAGAAGGACACTACCTAATGATCAAGGGATCGATCCAAGAAGAAGATATAACAATTATAAATATTTATGCACCAAACATAGGAGCACCTCAATACATAAGGCAAATACTAACAGCCAGAAAAGGAGAAATCGACAGTAACACAATCATAGTAGGGGACTTTAACACCCCACTTTCACCAATGGACAGATCATCCAAAATGAAAATAAATAAGGAAACACAAGCTTTAAATGATACATTAAACAAGATGGACTTAGTTGATACTTATAGGACATTCCATCCAAAAACAACAGAATACACATTTTTCTCAAGTGCTCATGGAACATTCTCCAGGATAGATCATATCTTGGGTCACAAATCAAGCCGTGGTAAACTTAAGAAAATTGAAATTGTATCAAGTATCTTTTCTGACCACAATGCTATGAGACTAGATATCAATTACAGGAAAAGAGCTGTAAAAAATACAAACACATGGAGGCTAAACAATACACTACTTAATAACGAAGTGATCACTGAAGAAATCAAAGAGGAAATTAAAAAATACCTAGAAACAAATGACAATGGAGACACGACGACCCAAAACCTATGGGATGCAGCAAAAGCAGTTCTAAGAGGGAAGTTTATAGCAATACAATCCCACCTTAAGAAACAGGAAACATCTCGAATAAACAACCTAACCTTGCACCTAAAGCAATTAGTGAAAGAAGAACAAAAACATCCCAAAGTTAGCAGAAGGAAAGAAATCATAAAAATCAGATCAGAAATAAATGAAAAAGAAATGAAGGAAACGATAGCAAAGATCAATAAAACTAAAAGCCGGTTCTTTGAGAAGATAAACAAAATTGATAAACCATTAGCCAGACTCATCAAGAAAAAAAGGGAGAAGACTCAAATCAATAGAATTAGAAATGAAAAAGGAGAAGTAACAACTGACACTGCAGAAATACAAAAGATCATGAGAGATTACTATAAGCAACTCTATGCCAATAAAATGGACAACCTGGAAGAAATGGACAAATTCTTAGAAATGCACAACCTGCCAAGACTGAATCAGGATAAAATAGAAAATATGAACAGACCAATCACAAGCACTGAAATTGAAACTGTGATAAAAAACCTTCCAAGAAACAAAAGCCCAGGACCAGATGGCTTCACAGGCGAATTCTATCAAGCATTTAGAGAAGAGCTAACACCTATCCTTCTGAAACTCTTCCAAAATATAGCAGAGGGAGGAACACTCCCAAACTCATTCTACGAGGCCACCATCACCTTGATACCAAAACCAGACAAGGATGTCACAAAGAAAGAAAACTACAGGCCAATATCACTGATGAACATAGATGCAAAAATCCTCAACAAAATACTAGCAAACAGAATCCAACAGCACATTAAAAGGATGATACACCATGATCAAGTGGGGTTTATCCCAGGAATGCAAGGATTCTTCAATATACGCAAATCAATCAACGTGATACACCATATTAACAAATTGAAGGAGAAAAACCATATGATCGTCTCAATAGATGCAGAGAAAGCTTTCGACAAAATTCAACACCCATTTATGATAAAAACCCTGCAGAAAGTAGGCATAGAGGGAACTTTCCTCAACATAATAAAGGCCATATATGACAAACCCACAGCCAGCATCGTCCTCAATGGTGAAAAACTGAAACCATTTCCACTAAGATCAGGAACAAGACAAGGTTGCCCACTCTCACCACTCTTATTCAACCTAGTTTTGGAAGTTTTAGCCACAGCAATCAGAGAAGAAAAGGAAATAAAAGGAATCCAAATTGGAAAAGAAGAAGTAAAGCTGTCACTGTTTGCAGATGACATGATACTATACATAGAGAATCCTAAAGATGCTACCAGAAAACTACTAGAGCTAATCAATGAATTTGGTAAAGTTGCAGGATACAAAATTAATGCACAGAAATCTCTGGCATTCCTATGTACTAATGATGAAAAATCTGAAAGTGAAATCAAGGAAACACTCCCATTTACCATTGCAACAAAAAGAATAAAATATCTAGGAATAAACCTCCCTAAGGAGACAAAAGACCTGTATGCAGAAAATTATAAGACACTGATGAAACAAATTAAAGATGATACAAATAGATGGAGAGATGTACCATGTTCTTGGATTGGAAGAATCAACATTGTGAAAATGACTCTACTACCCAAAGCAATCTACAGATTCAATACAATCCCTATCAAACTACCACTGGCATTTTTCACAGAACTAGAACAAAAAATTTCACAATTTGTATGGAAACACAAAAGACCCCGAATAGCCAAAGCAATCTTGAGAACGAAAAACGGAGCTGGAGGAATCAGGCTCCCTGACTTCAGACTATACTACAAAGCTACAGTAATCAAGACAGTGTGGTACTGGCACAAAAACAGAAAGATAGATCAATGGAACAGGATAGAAAGCCCAGAGTTAAACCCACGGACATATGGTCACCTTATCTTTGATAAAGGAGGCAGGAATGTACAGTGGAGAAAGGACAGTCTCTTCAATAAGTGGTGCTGGGAAAACTGGATAGGGACATGTAAAAGTATGAGATTAGATCACTCCCTAACACCATACACAAAAATAAGCTCAAAATGGATTAAAGACCTAAATGTAAGGCCAGACACTATCAAACTCTTAGAGGAAAACATAGGCAGAACACTCTATGACATAAATCACAGCAAGATCCTTTTTGACCCACCTCCTAGAGAAATGGAAATAAAGACAAAAATAAACACATGGGACCTAATGAGACTTAAAAGCTTTTGCACAGCAAAGGAAACCATAAACAAGACCAAAAGACAACCCTCAGAATGGGAGAAAATATTTGCAAATGAAGCAACTGACAAAGGATTAATCTCCAAAATTTATAAGCAGCTCATGCAGCTCAATAACAAAAAAACAAACAACCCAATCCAAAAATGGGCAGAAGACCTAAATAGACATTTCTCCACAGAAGATATACAGACTGCCAACAAACACATGAAAGGATGCTCAACAACTTTACTCATAAGAGAAATGCAAATCAAAACTACAATGAGATATCATCTCACACCAGTCAGAATGGCCATCATCAAAAAATCTAGAAACAATAAATGCTGGAGAGGGTGTGGAAAAAAGGGAACCCTCTTGCACTGCTGGTGGGAATGTGAATTGGTACAGCCGCTATGGAGAACGGTATGGAGGTTCCTTAAAAAACTACAAATAGGGCCTCCCTGGTGGCGCAGTGGTTGAGAGTCCGCCTGTCGATGCAGGGGATACGGGTTCGTGCCCCGGTCTGGGAGGATCCCATATGCCGCGGAGCGGCTGGGCCCGTGAGCCATGGCCGCTGGGCCTGCGCGTCCGGAGCCTGTGCTCCGCAACGGGAGAGGCCACAACAGTGAGAGGCCCGCATACCACAAAAAGAAAAAAAAAAAAAAAAAAAAAAAAACTACAAATAGATCTACCATATGACCCAGCAATCCCACTACTGGGCATATACCCTGAGAAAACCATAATTCAAAAAGAGACATGTACCAAAATGTTCATAGCAGCCCTATTTACAATAGCCCGGAGATGGAAACAACCTAAGTGTCCATCATCGGATGAATGGATAAAGAAGATGTGGCACATATATACAATGGAATATTACTCAGCCATAAAAAGAAATGAAATTGAGCTATTTGTAATGAGGTGGATAGACGTAGAGTGTGTCCTACAGAGTGAAGTAAGTCAGAAAGAGAAAGACAAATACTGTATGCTAACACATATATATGGAATTTAAGAAAAAAAAATGTCATGAAGAACATAGGGGTAAGACAGGAATAAAGACACAGACCTACTAGAGAATGGACTTGAGGATATGGGGAGGGGGAAGGGTAAGCTGTGACAAAGTGAAAGAGCAGCATGGACATATATACACTACCAAACGTAAGGTTGATAGCTAGTGGGAAGCAGCTGCATAGCACAGGGAGATCAGCTCGGTGCTTTGTGACCGCCTGGAGGGGTGGGATAGGGAGGGTGGGAGGGAGACGCAAAAGGGAGGGGGTATGGAAACATATGTATATGTATAACTGATTAAATTTGTTATAAAGCAAAAAATTTAAAAAAAAAAGTCATAAAAGTATCAGCCCCTTTACGTTTTTAAAAGAACAATGTTATCACAACTCAGAATTTATAGTACCTCTCATAGAATAAATTACACATGAGCTTACAAATATATGGAATAAAGGTTTTTTATGAATTAGTCTATTCATGCATACCTGTATATAAAACAAAACATTCTAAAATGTGACTGAATTTAATGTTGACTACTGAATCATAAGGGCAAAAGATAATACAAGATATTGTAAGTAAAAATGCTATTTCTTGGGCTTCCCTGGTAGCACAGTGGTTGAGAGTCCGCCCTGCCAATGCAGGGGACACGGGTTCGTGCCTCGGTCCGGAAAGATCCCACATGCCATGGAGCGGCTGATCCCGTGAGCCATGGCCGCTGAGCCTGTGCGTCCAGGACCTGTGCTCTGCAATGGGAGAGGCCACAACAGTGAGAGGCCCGCATAACGCAAAAAAAAAAAAAAAAAAAAAGCGCTATTTCTTGAAGATTTTCTTAATTGTTTATTATTAGGTAGTTTTTCAAAGGATATTAGCATAATAAAACAAAACAAACAGCCAATGAGACTTGATGAAGTAATAATGATATAGTGTGAGTATGCTTCTGGAACTACATATAAATAGCAGAATTTTTCCTAAATACAATTCCCATTAACACCAGGGGGTCATTTAGGATTTAAGTCAGTTCTTTGGTTAATGCACTGTTGGTGAAATTTGAGTCTGCTTTCTATTTTTCCATGAATGTGTATGCTACTTTCTGTATTTCTGCTTCTCTCTCTTTCAGGATATTTTCAGGGTTTAATAACATTTTTTTTAAAAAAAAGAATGTGTCCTTATAAGTTTTTCCTGCTTATTTTAACTTCCACCCTGCAAATTATTTTTAAATAAATATGTCTAGTTTTATTCATGGATCTGTGACCACATTGAAACTTAAAAACACAAATGGCCGTTCTCAAAGGCATCATGATTACAATAGCTCAACAAAAAAGACTGGGACTTATAAAAAGAAGTTATTCTACATCTAAAGACAAAGAAGGAGCCACAACAAGATGGTAGGAGGGGTGCTTTCACAATATAATCAAATCCCATACCCACCAAGTGGGCAACCCACAAACTGCAAAATAATTATATCACAGAGGTTCTCCTACAGGAGTGAGATTTCTGAGCCCCACATAATTCTCCCCAGCCTGGGGTTCTGACATCAGGAGAAGGAGACCCCAGAGCATTTGGCTTTGAAGGTCAGTGGCACTTGTGTGCAGAAGCACCACAGGATGGGGGGAAACAGAGACTACACTCTTGGAGGTCTTGGAGGGTGCACACAAGGTTTCATGTGCCCTGGAACCCAAGGCAAGCAGTTACTGCATAGGAACCTGGGGCAGACCAGCCTGCAGGTCATGGAGGGTCTTCTGGGGTGGTGGGGATCAGCTGTGGCCCACTGCAGGGGCAGGGACACTGGTGGCAAAATTCACTAGGGAATATTCATTAGTGTGAGTTTTTCTGGCTGAATGGATACAAAAACTAGACCTATATATAAGCTGTCTACAAGAAAACCACTTCAGACCTAGGGACACATACAGACTGAAAGTGGGGGATGGCAAACAGCATTCCATACAAATGGAAATCAAAAGAAAGCTGGAATAGCAGTACTCATATCAGACAAAATAGACTTTAAAATAAAGACTGTTACAAAGAGACAAAGAAGGACATTACATAATGATCAAGGGATCAGTCCAAGAAGAAGATATAACAATTATAAATATTTATTCACCCATTGTAGGAGCACAACAAAATTTAAAAAATGCAAACAGTCATAAAAGGAGAAATCAACAATAACACAATAATAGTGGAGGACTTTAATACCCCACTTACATAAATGGACAGATCATCCAGACAGAAAATCAATAAGGAAACACAGGCCTTAAATGACATATTAGACCAGAGGGACAATAGATATTTATAGAGCATTCCATCTGAAAGCAGTGGAATATACATTCTTCTCAAGTGCACATGGAATATTCCCCAGGATAGGTCATATCTTGTGTCACAAAACAAGCCTGAGTAAATTTAAGAAAATTGAAATGATATCAAGCATCTTTTCCAACCAGAATGCAATGAGATTAGATATCAATTACAGGAAAAGAAAAAACTGTAAGAAACACAAGCACATGGAGGTTAAACAATATGTCTAGGACTTCCAAAACTATATTGAATAAAAGTGGTGAGAGTTGACATCAATGTATTTTTCCTGATCTTAGAGGAAATAATTTCAGCTTTTCACTGTTGATATCATGTTAGCTGTGGTTTTGTCATATATGGCTTTTATTATGTTAAGGTACGTTCCCTCTATGCCCATTATTAAAGAAATGCAAATCAAAAACTACAATGAAGTATCAACTCACACTGGTCAGAACGTCCATCATGAAAATGTCTACAAACAATAAATGCTGGAGACGTTGTGGGAAAAAGGGAATCCTCCTACAATGTTGATGGGAATTTAAGTTAGTACTACCATTATGGAGAACAGTATGGAGGTTCCTTAAAAAAATAGAGGTACCATATGATCCAGCAATCTCACTTCAGGGCATATATCCAGAGAAATCCGTAATTGGAAAAGATGCATGCACCCCAATGTTCATTGCAGCATAATTTACAATAGCCAAGACAAGGAAGCAGCCTAAATGTCGATTTTCAGAGGGATGGATAAAGAATATGTGGTACATATATACAATGGAATATTACTCAGCCATAAAAATGAAGGAAATAATGCCATTTGCAGCAACATGGGTGCACCTAGAGATTGTCATACTAAGTAAAGGAAGTCAGACACAGAAAGACAAATATCATATGATAACACTTATATGTGGAATCTAAAAAAAAATGATACAAATGAACTTATTTATAAAACAGAAACAGATACACAAACTTAGAAAACAAATTTATGGTTACCAAACGGGGAAGGTAACTACCTTTAAACTAAACAAAACAGCGTGTAAGGCCCCATGGGGGCTGCTGCACGCTTACTCTCCTGCATGGCAAATCAGGGTTTTATTTCGAGGCTAGTTGTCCTGTAGACATTCCCTTTAGCTATAAAGCAGGGCATTATAAGCTCAGACCCAGGAATTAGAAGCACCCTGTTTCTTTCGAAAAAACCCATTTTCTTCTCAGAACCATGCCGGAAGTGACTAGAGGCCCGGCCATAACAAAGTTTTTCTGGAAGCTTCAAGGTCGCCTAAATGGAGCTTTCAAAATGGGAAAGAAGCAAGGCTTGTTCCATGAGGTCCCAATTTCCAGGGTAACATTTCGCACACGTACCTGAGGCTTGTGAGAAGTCAAAAGTGACACAAGCTACCCACTGGGCCCTTCCTTGAATCACCTTTTCTACGGCTGGTGTTCTGCATGTAGCGAACTGCCTAAAGGAAGGAATGCCACAGGATGGCCTAGGGGCGTGTGCGTCTTCAAAAAGCATGCGGTGTTATACGAAAAAGTGTGCTTTAGTTGCAGCTGGGACACAAGCCGACATTCTCCTTGAGTTAAGGTGAATGCAGGTAGGTGGTCCTAGAGGAAGGCTAAGCAGAGTACTTTTCTCAGTAGAGCTCCAATAAGGCAATGAGACCGAATGGTATTGAATGCTGAAAGTGCTACAACCGTTTTTCTGAAGCTGTGGCAGAGCTGAGGCTATCTAGCTCTCCAAAGGAAGCGTGCAGTGTGTTACCCTTCACTCAGCAAACACAGGGGTACGCCGAAGGACCTACGGGGCTGGGTGCTGCTCCAGAGACCCAGAGGAGCCTGGCTTTCCCAGTGTTCATGTAAGAAAACGGGTGCTGACGTGAAGGTCCTAGGAGTCCGGAAAGGTCTACCCTCGTTAAACTAAAGTAGCACAGCAACAAAGGCCTCATGGCAGCTGCTGCCCACCTATCTTTCTGCATGGAAACCCAGGGCCTTACTGAAAGGCCAGTGTTTGCGTTGCAGTTCCCTTTAGCTCTAAAGCACGGTCAGGCTTTCTTTGTGGAACTGTAGCTGAAAGTCAGCCTGCCGATGCAGGAGACACGGGTTCGTACCCCGATCCGGGAAGGTCCCACATGCTGCCGTAGTGCCGGACCCGGGAACTTGTGCCCTCAGGCCCCCATTTCCAGGTTGACACGCAGCATAAGTACTTCTTGTTTCAGAAAATTCAAACGAGACATGTGTTATTCACTGGGCCCTTCCCTAATCAACTTTTTGATACAGGGTGTTCTGCATGTAGGGGACTGTCTAAAGGAAGGAATGACCTGCGTCAGCCAAGGAGCCTGCGGATCTTCCACAAGACTGCAGTGTTACATGAAGAACTGTGCTTTACTTGCCGTGGAAGCCAGCCTGACATTCTGCTTGAGGTAGGGTGACTCCAGGTTTGAGAACCTACAAGGAACGCTAAGCAGAGTGTTTTTCGAAGGATAGCTCAAGTAAGGCAAGGAAGCCAACTTCTTGTCATGTTGGACTGGATACAACCTTGTTACACAAGCTGATGGAGAGCTTAGGAAATCGGTCTCTCCCAAGGAAGAGTGCAGTATGTTGCCGTACACTCGCCATAAACAGGCGTACACCTAAGGGCCTTCGGGCCTGGATGATGCTCAAGAGGGCCCTAGGAGCCTGGCGGTACTCAGTGTTCTTGGACGGACACCGGTGCTGACACGACGGTCTTGGGAGACCTTAAAGGCGTACTACCGAAAACTAAAGCAGAACAGCGAGTAGTGCCTCATGAGAACTGCTACAGGCCTACCAATCTGGATGGCAAATCAGGGCGTTTCTTCGAAGCTCCCATGGATTCTGAGTTTCCATTTAGCCATAAAGCAGGGCAGGAAAGCTCCCACACAGGAACTGCAAGCACCTTGCTTCTTTTGAGAAAACTCATTTGCTTCTCAGAGGCATGCCTGCAATGACTAAAAGCCCGGAAACAAAGAGTGTTTTTGATCTGCTGGACTGGCTAGGACCGATTCTCTGAAGCTGTGGCAGAGCTGAGGCTATCTAGCTCTCCCAAGGAAGAGTGCAGTGTGTTGCCCTTAACTCAGCAAACAGAGGGGTACGTCGACGGACCTACGGGGCTGGGTGCTGCTACACAGGCCCAGAGGAGCCTGGCTTACTCAGTGTTCTGGTAAGGAAACTGCTGCTGACGTGAACATCCTAGGAGTCCGGAAAGGCCTACCCTCGTTAAGCTAAAATAGCACAGCCACAAAGGCCTCATGGAAGCTGCTGCCCACCTATCTTTCTGCATGAAAACCCAGGGCCTTAGTGAAAGCCCAGTGTTAGCGTTGGGGTTCCCTTTAGCTATAAAATGGGGCCGGGATTCCTTGTGGCGCAGTAGTTGAAAGTCCGCCTGCTGATGAACGGAAACGGGTTCGTAACCCGGTCCGAGAAGATCCGACATGCTGCCGAAGTGCTGGGCCCGAGATCCTTGGCCGCTGAGCCGACGCCTCCGGAGCCTGTGCCCTGCAATGGGAGAGGCCACAACACTGAGAGGCTCGTGTACAGCAAAAAAAAAAAAAAAAACCCGCAGGGCGGCATAAGCTCCCACCCAGGAAATGGAAGCACCCTGTTTCTTGGGAAAAGTCAGTTTCTTATTAAATCACTGCGTGAACTGACTAGAAGCCTGGCAATACGAGTGTTTTTCCACTAGTTTCAAGGCCGCCGGAAAGCAATTGTCAACATTGGGAAAAAAAGGCTTGTGCCCTCAGGCCCCCATTTCCAGGTTGACAAGCAGCATAAGTACCTCTTATTTTGAAAAATTCAAAAGAGCCGTGTGTTCATTACTGGGCCCTTCCCTAAATCAACTTTTCGATACAGGGTGTTGTGCGTGTAGGGCACTGCCTAAAGGAAGGAATGCCCTGGGTCAGCCTAGGGTCCTGTGCATCTTCCAAAAGCCTGCTGTGTTACACGAAGAACTGTGCTTTAGTTGCCATGGAAGCCAGCCTGACTTTCTCGTTGATGTAGGGTGACTCCAGGTTTGAGGTCCTAGAAGAAACGCTAAACAGAGTGTTTTTTGTAGTATAGCTCAGGTAAGGAAAAGAAGCAAACGTCCTTGCCATGTTGGACTGGATACAACCTTGTTACAGAAGCTGTGGGAGAGCTGAGGAAATCTGTCTCTCCCAAGGAAGAGTGCAGTATGTTGCCCTACACTCGGCATAAACAGGCGCACACCTAAGGGCCTTCGGGGCTGGATGATGCTCAAGCGGGCCCTAGGAGCCTGGCGGTACTCAGTGTTCTTGGACGGACCCGGGTGCTGACACGACGGTCTTAGGAGTCCTTAAAGGCGTACCCCCCGAAAACTAAAGCAGAACAGCAAGGAATGCCTCAGGAAAACTGCTGCACGCCTTCCAGACGGCACGGCCCATCAGGGCGATTTTCGAGTCTCGTGTGGACACTTAGTTTCCCTTTCGACCTAAAGCAGGGCAGGAAAACTTACTCAGGACCTGGAAGCAGGCTGCTTCTTTCGAGAAAGCTCATTCGCCTCTCGCAGGCATGCCCGCAGGGACTAAAATCCCGGCAACTAGAGTTTTTTTGACCTGCTGGACTGGCTAGGAACGTCTTTCTGAAGCTGGGGCAGAGCTGAGGATATCTATCTAGCTCTCCCAGGGAAGAGTACAGTGTGTTGCGCTTCACTCAGAAAACACGGGGGTGCGCTGAAGGACCTACGGGACTGGGTGCTGCTCCTCAGGCCCACTGGAGCCTGGCTTCCTGAGTGTTCTTGTAAGGACACTGGTGCTATCGTGCTAGGAGTCCCGAAAGGCCTACCCTCGTGAAACTAAAGCAGCACAGCCAAAATGCCTCAGGGAAGCTGCTGCCCACCAATCTTTCTGCATGGAAAACCAGGGCCGTAGTGAAAAGCCAGTGTTTGCGTTTCGGTTCCCTTTAGCTCTAAAGCACGGTCAGGCTTTCTTTGTGGAACTGTAGCTGAAAGTCAGCCTGCCGATGCAGGAGACACGGGTTCGTACCCCGATCCGGGAAGGTCCCACATGCTGCCGTAGTGCCGGACCCGGGAGCCTTAGCCGCTGAACCTAAGCCTCAGGAGCCGGCGCTCCGCAACGGGAGAGGCCACAACCGT
Organism: Mesoplodon bidens; assembly: GCF_964165515.1. NCBI lineage: Eukaryota > Metazoa > Chordata > Mammalia > Artiodactyla > Ziphiidae > Mesoplodon > Mesoplodon bidens. The sequence continues at coordinate 36,352,672 of NC_138174.1, read as the reverse complement.
GACAGGTGCGCGTACACCCAAATAAGAAAAGACGCAGGGCAAGATAATATCCCACCCAGGAAACGGAGGCACCCTGTTTCTTGGAGAAAAGTCAACTTCCTATCCGAGCCCTGCATGAAATGACTAGAATCTCCCACAACCCTGAGAGGTTCGCGTACACCCAAATAGGAAAAGACACCCGGCAAGATAATATCCCAGCCAGGAAACGGAGGCACCCTGTTTCTTGGAGAAAAGTCAACTTCCTATCCGAGCCCTGCATGAAATGACTAGAATCCTGGAAACACAAGTGTTTTGGCAGAAGGTTCCAGGCTGCCCGAATGTAATGGTCAACATTGGGGAAAAAAGGCCTGTGCCCTCAGGCCCCCATGTCGAGGTTGACAGGAAGCATAAGTACCTCTTGTTTCGAAAAAATTCCAAAGAGACACATGGTACTCACTGGGCCCTTCCCTAAATCAACTTCTCGATACAGCGTTGTTCTGCGCTGTAGGGCGTGGCCTAAAGGAAAGAATGCCGGGGGTCAGCCTAAGGGGCTGTGCATCTTCCAAAAGCCTGCTGTGTTCCGCGAAGAACTGATCTTTAGTTGCAGTGGAACCCAACCCGAGTTTTTCCTTGAGGTAGGGTGACTGCAGGTAACAAGACCTAGAAGGAATGCTAAGCAGACTGTCTCTCTCAGTATCGCTCTGACAGGGCAATGAGGCTGACCGGCATTGAATGCTGGAAGTGCTACAACCGTGTTACTGAATCCGTCTGTGACCGGAGGCAGTCTAGCTCTCCGACGCACGAGTTCAATATGTTGCCCTACACTCAGCTACAGAGGGGTACAGCTAAGGATCTTGGCGACTGGATGAGGCTCACCAGGCCACTAGGAGCCTGCAGTTACTCAGTGTTCTTATAGAGAATCGTGTGCGGACGCGAGGGTCCTAGGAGGCCTTTACAGCTCACTGCCTTTAAAGTAAAGCAGAGCTACGACGTGGGTCTCATAGAAGATGCCGCACGCCTCCCCTTCTGCACGGCAGAGCAGGGCTACACGTCGAGGCGAGTGTTCATGTGGAGATTCCGTTTCGCTGTAAAGCAAGGCGGGGAAATCTCCCACCCTGGAAGTCGTAATACCCTATTTCTTCCCAGGAAACTCAGTTTTTACTCAGTGCCACGCCTGCACTGACTAGTAAGCCGGCAAACGCACTATTACCCGGAAGCGTCAAGGGCTCACGCATGGCGCTTTCCAGCGGGGAAAACAAGGCTTGTGATATCAGGCCCCCCATTCCAGGTTGACGCACTGCTTAAGCACCTGTTATTCTGACGAAGTCAGAAGAGACGCAAGCTACCCACTGACCCCTTCCCTAAATCAAGTTTTGTATGCAGGGTTTTCGGCTTGGAGGGAACTGCCTAAATTTTCGAAAGCCCCAGGTCGGCCTAGGGGCCTGTGCATCTTCCAAAAGCCTGCTGTGTTCCACGAAGAACTGTGCGTCAGTTGCAGTGGAACCTAGCCTGACTTTTTCCGTAGGTAAGGTGACTGCAGGTTTAAGGTCCTAGAAGGAGCGCTAAGCAGAGTGGTTTTCGAGGTATAGCTCAGGTAAGGCAAGGGAGCCATCTTCCTTGTCATGTTGGACTGGATACAACCTTGTTTCAGAAGCCGTTGGAGAGCTTAGGAGATCTGTCTCTCCCAAGGAAGAGTGCAGTATGTTGCCCTACACTCGGCATAAACAGGCGTACACCTAAGGGCCTTCGGGGCTGGATGATGCTCAAGCGGGCCCTAGGAGCCTGGCGGTACTCAGTGTTCTTGCACTGACTCGGGTGCTGACACGACGTTCTTAGGACTCCTTAAAGGGGTACTACCGAAAACTAAAGCAGAACAGCAAGTAATGCCTCTGGAAAACTGCTGCACGCTCTCCAATCGGGACGGCCCACCACGGCGATTTTCGAGTCTCGTGTGGACACTGAGTTTCCATTTCGCCCTAAAGCAGGGCAGGAAAGCTTACTCAGGAAGTGGAAGCAGCCTGCTTCTTTCGAGAAAGCTCATTCGCCTCTCGCAGGCATGCCTGCAGGGACTAAAATCCCGGCAACAAGAGTGTTTTGGACCTGCTGGACTGGCTAGGAACGTCTTTCTGAAGCTGTGGCAGAGCTGAGGATATCTAGCTCTCCCAGGGAAGAGTGCAGTGTGTTGCGCTTCACTCAGAAAACACAGGGGTGCGCTGAAGGACCTACGGGGCTGGGTGCTGCTCCACAGGCCCACCGGAGCCTGGCTTCCAGAGTGTTCTTGTAAGGAAACTGGTGCTAACGTGCTAGGAGTAGGGAAAGCCTACACTCGTGAAACTAAAGTCGTACAGCCAAAATGCCTCATGGAAGCTGCTGCCCACCAATCTTTCTGCATGGCAACCCAGGGCCGTAGTGCAAAGCCAGTGTTTGCGTTTCGGTTCCCTTTAGCTCTAAAGCAGGGTCAGGCTTTCTTTGTGGAACTGTAGTTGAAAGTCAGCCTGCCGATGCAGGAGACACGGGTTCGTACCCCGATCCGGGAAGGTCCCACATGCTGCCGTAGTGCCGGACCCGGGAGCCTTAGCCGCTGAACCTAAGCCTCAGGAGCTGGCGCTCCGCAATGGGAGAGGCCACAACCGTGGGAGGTGCGCGTACACCCAAATAGGAAAAGACACAGGGCAAGATAATATCCCAGCCAGGAAACGGAGGCACCCTGTTTCTTGGAGAAAAGTCCACTTCCTATCCGAGCCCTGCATGAAATGACTAGAATCCTGGAAACACAAGTGTTTTGGCAGAAGGTTCCAGGCTGCCCGAATGTAATGGTCAACATTGGGGAAAAAAGGCCTGTGCCCTCAGGCCCCCATGTCGAGGTTGACAGGAAGCATAAGTACCTCTTGTTTCGAAAAAATTCCAAAGAGACACATGGTACTCACTGGGCCCTTCCCTAAATCAACTTCTCGATACAGCGTTGTTCTGCGCTGTAGGGCGTGGCCTAAAGGAAAGAATGCCGGGGGTCAGCCTAAGGGGCTGTGCATCTTCCAAAAGCCTGCTGTGTTCCGCGAAGAAGTGATCTTTAGTTGCAGTGGAACCCAACCCGAGTTTTTCCTTGAGGTAGGGTGACTGCAGGTAACAAGACCTAGAAGGAATGCTAAGCAGACTGTCTCTCTCAGTATCGCTCTGACAGGGCAATGAGGCTGACCGGCATTGAATGCTGGAAGTGCTACAACCGTGTTACTGAATCCGTCTGTGACCGGAGGCAGTCTAGCTCTCCGACGCACGAGTTCAATAAGTTGCCCTGCACTCAGCTACAGAGGGGTACAGCTAAGGATCTTGGCGACTGGATGAGGCTCACCAGGCCACTAGGAGCCTGCAGTTACTCAGTGTTCTTATAGAGAATCGTGTGCGGACGCGAGGGTCCTAGGAGGCCTTTACAGCTCACTGCCTTTAAAGTAAAGCAGAGCTACGACGTGGGTCTCATAGAAGATGCCGCACGCCTCCCCTTCTGCATGGCAGAGCAGGGCTACACGTCGAGGCGAGTGTTCATGTGGAGATTCCGTTTCGCTGTAAAGCAAGGCGGGGAAATCTCCCACCCTGGAAGTCGTAATACCCTATTTCTTCCCAGGAAACTCAGTTTTTACTCAGTGCCACGCCTGCACTGACTAGTAAGCCGGCAAACGCACTATTACCCGGAAGCGTCAAGGGCTCACGCATGGCGCTTTCCAGCGGGGAAAACAAGGCTTGTGATATCAGGCCCCCCATTCGAGGTTGACGCACTGCTTAAGCACCTGTTATTCTGACGAAGTCAGAAGAGACGCAAGCTACCCACTGACCCCTTCCCTAAATCAAGTTTTGTATGCAGGGTTTTCGGCTTGGAGGGAACTGCCTAAATTTTCGAAAGCCCCAGGTCGGCCTAGGGGCCTGTGCATCTTCCAAAAGCCTGCTGTGTTCCACGAAGAACTGTGCGTCAGTTGCAGTGGAACCTAGCCTGACTTTTTCCGTAGGTAAGGTGACTGCAGGTTTAAGGTCCTAGAAGGAGCGCTAAGCAGAGTGTTTTTCGAGGTATAGCTCAGGTAAGGCAAGGGAGCCATCTTCCTTGTCATGTTGGACTGGATACAACCTTGTTTCAGAAGCCGTTGGAGAGCTTAGGAGATCTGTCTCTCCCAAGGAAGAGTGCAGTATGTTGCCCTACACTCGGCATAAACAGGCGTACACCTAAGGGCCTTCGGGGCTGGATGATGCTCAAGCGGGCCCTAGGAGCCTGGCGGTACTCAGTGTTCTTGCACTGACTCGGGTGCTGACACGACGTTCTTAGGACTCCTTAAAGGGGTACTACCGAAAACTAAAGCAGAACAGCAAGTAATGCCTCTGGAAAACTGCTGCACGCTCTCCAATCGGGACGGCCCACCACGGCGATTTTCGAGTCTCGTGTGGACACTGAGTTTCCATTTCGCCCTAAAGCAGGGCAGGAAAGCTTACTCAGGAAGTGGAAGCAGCCTGCTTCTTTCGAGAAAGCTCATTCGCCTCTCGCAGGCATGCCTGCAGGGACTAAAATCCCGGCAACAAGAGTGTTTTGGACCTGCTGGACTGGCTAGGAACGTCTTTCTGAAGCTGTGGCAGAGCTGAGGATATCTAGCTCTCCCAGGGAAGAGTGCAGTGTGTTGCGCTTCACTCAGAAAACACAGGGGTGCGCTGAAGGACCTACGGGGCTGGGTGCTGCTCCACAGGCCCACCGGAGCCTGGCTTCCAGAGTGTTCTTGTAAGGAAACTGGTGCTAACGTGCTAGGAGTAGGGAAAGCCTACACTCGTGAAACTAAAGTCGTACAGCCAAAATGCCTCATGGAAGCTGCTGCCCACCAATCTTTCGGCATGGCAACCCAGGGCCGTAGTGAAAAGCCAGTGTTTGCGTTTCGGTTCCCTTTAGCTCTAAAGCAGGGTCAGGCTTTCTTTGTGGAACTGTAGTGGAAAGTCAGCCTGCCGATGCAGGAGACACGGGTTCGTACCCCGATCCGGGAAGGTCCCACATGCTGCCGTAGTGCCGGACCCGGGAGCCTTAGCCGCTGAACCTAAGCCTCAGGAGCTGGCGCTCCGCAATGGGAGAGGCCACAACCGTGGGAGGTGCGCGTACACCCAAATAGGAAAAGACACAGGGCAAGATAATATCCCAGCCAGGAAACGGAGGCACCCTGTTTCTTGGAGAAAAGTCCACTTCCTATCCGAGCCCTGCATGAAATGACTAGAATCCTGGAAACACAAGTGTTTTGGCAGAAGGTTCCAGGCTGCCCGAATGTAATGGTCAACATTGGGGAAAAAAGGCCTGTGCCCTCAGGCCCCCATGTCGAGGTTGACAGGAAGCATAAGTACCTCTTGTTTCGAAAAAATTCCAAAGAGACACATGGTACTCACTGGGCCCTTCCCTAAATCAACTTCTCGATACAGCGTTGTTCTGCGCTGTAGGGCGTGGCCTATAGGAAAGAATGCCGGGGGTCAGCCTAAGGGGCTGTGCATCTTCCAAAAGCCTGCTGTGTTCCGCGAAGAACTGATCTTTAGTTGCAGTGGAACCCAACCCGAGTTTTTCCTTGAGGTAGGGTGACTGCAGGTAACAAGACCTAGAAGGAATGCTAAGCAGACTGTCTCTCTCAGTATCGCTCTGACAGGGCAATGAGGCTGACCGGCATTGAATGCTGGAAGTGCTACAACCGTGTTACTGAATCCGTCTGTGACCGGAGGCAGTCTAGCTCTCCGACGCACGAGTTCAATATGTTGCCCTACACTCAGCTACAGAGGGGTACAGCTAAGGATCTTGGCGACTGGATGAGGCTCACCAGGCCACTAGGAGCCTGCAGTTACTCAGTGTTCTTATAGAGAATCGTGTGCGGACGCGAGGGTCCTAGGAGGCCTTTACAGCTCACTGCCTTTAAAGTAAAGCAGAGCTACGACGTGGGTCTCATAGAAGATGCCGCACGCCTCCCCTTCTGCATGGCAGAGCAGGGCTACACGTCGAGGCGAGTGTTCATGTGGAGATTCCGTTTCGCTGTAAAGCAAGGCGGGGAAATCTCCCACCCTGGAAGTCGTAATACCCTATTTCTTCCCAGGAAACTCAGTTTTTACTCAGTGCCACGCCTGCACTGACTAGTAAGCCGGCAAACGCACTATTACCCGGAAGCGTCAAGGGCTCACGCATGGCGCTTTCCAGCGGGGAAAACAAGGCTTGTGATATCAGGCCCCCCATTCCAGGTTGACGCACTGCTTAAGCACCTGTTATTCTGACGAAGTCAGAAGAGACGCAAGCTACCCACTGACCCCTTCCCTAAATCAAGTTTTGTATGCAGGGTTTTCGGCTTGGAGGGAACTGCCTAAATTTTCGAAAGCCCCAGGTCGGCCTAGGGGCCAGCGCATCTTCCAAAAGCCTGCTGTGTTCCACGAAGAACTGTGCGTCAGTTGCAGTGGAACCTAGCCTGACTTTTTCCGTAGGTAAGGTGACTGCAGGTTTAAGGTCCTAGAAGGAGCGCTAAGCAGAGTGTTTTTCGAGGTATAGCTCAGGTAAGGCAAGGGAGCCATCTTCCTTGTCATGTTGGACTGGATACAACCTTGTTTCAGAAGCCGTTGGAGAGCTTAGGAGATCTATCTCTCCCAAGGAAGAGTGCAGTATGTTGCCCTACACTCGGCATAAACAGGCGTACACCTAAGGGCCTTCGGGGCTGGATGATGCTCAAGCGGGCCCTAGGAGCCTGGCGGTACTCAGTGTTCTTGCACTGACTCGGGTGCTGACACGACGTTCTTAGGACTCCTTAAAGGGGTACTACCGAAAACTAAAGCAGAACAGCAAGTAATGCCTCTGGAAAACTGCTGCACGCTCTCCAATCGGGACGGCCCACCACGGCGATTTTCGAGTCTCGTGTGGACACTGAGTTTCCATTTCGCCCTAAAGCAGGGCAGGAAAGCTTACTCAGGAAGTGGAAGCAGCCTGCTTCTTTCGAGAAAGCTCATTCGCCTCTCGCAGGCATGCCTGCAGGGACTAAAATCCCGGCAACAAGAGTGTTTTGGACCTGCTGGACTGGCTAGGAACGTCTTTCTGAAGCTGTGGCAGAGCTGAGGATATCTAGCTCTCCCAGGGAAGAGTGCAGTGTGTTGCGCTTCACTCAGAAAACACAGGGGTGCGCTGAAGGACCTACGGGGCTGGGTGCTGCTCCACAGGCCCACCGGAGCCTGGCTTCCAGAGTGTTCTTGTAAGGAAACTGGTGCTAACGTGCTAGGAGTAGGGAAAGCCTACACTCGTGAAACTAAAGTCGTACAGCCAAAATGCCTCATGGAAGCTGCTGCCCACCAATCTTTCTGCATGGCAACCCAGGGCCGGAGTGCAAAGCCAGTGTTTGCGTTTCGGTTCCCTTTAGCTCTAAAGCAGGGTCAGGCTTTCTTTGTGGAACTGTAGTGGAAAGTCAGCCTGCCGATGCAGGAGACACGGGTTCGTACCCCGATCCGGGAAGGTCCCACATGCTGCCGTAGTGCCGGACCCGGGAGCCTTAGCCGCTGAACCTAAGCCTCAGGAGCTGGCGCTCCGCAATGGGAGAGGCCACAACCGTGGGAGGTGCGCGTACACCCAAATAGGAAAAGACACAGGGCAAGATAATATCCCACCCAGGAAACGGAGGCACCCTGTTTCTTGGAGAAAAGTCAACTTCCTATCCGAGCCCTGCATGAAATGACTAGAATCCTGGAAACACAAGTGTTTTGGCAGAAGGTTCCAGGCTGCCCGAATGTAATGGTCAACATTGGGGAAAAAAGGCCTGTGCCCTCAGGCCCCCATGTCGAGGTTGACAGGAAGCATAAGTACCTCTTGTTTCGAAAAAATTCCAAAGAGACACATGGTACTCACTGGGCCCTTCCCTAAATCAACTTCTCGATACAGCGTTGTTCTGCGCTGTAGGGCGTGGCCTAAAGGAAAGAATGCCGGGGGTCAGCCTAAGGGGCTGTGCATCTTCCAAAAGCCTGCTGTGTTCCGCGAAGAACTGATCTTTAGTTGCAGTGGAACCCAACCCGAGTTTTTCCTTGAGGTAGGGTGACTGCAGGTAACAAGACCTAGAAGGAATGCTAAGCAGACTGTCTCTCTCAGTATCGCTCTGACAGGGCAATGAGGCTGACCGGCATTGAATGCTGGAAGTGCTACAACCGTGTTACTGAATCCGTCTGTGACCGGAGGCAGTCTAGCTCTCCGACGCACGAGTTCAATATGTTGCCCTACACTCAGCTACAGAGGGGTACAGCTAAGGATCTTGGCGACTGGATGAGGCTCACCAGGCCACTAGGAGCCTGCAGTTACTCAGTGTTCTTATAGAGAATCGTGTGCGGACGCGAGGGTCCTAGGAGGCCTTTACAGCTCACTGCCTTTAAAGTAAAGCAGAGCTACGACGTGGGTCTCATAGAAGATGCCGCACGCCTCCCCTTCTGCACGGCAGAGCAGGGCTACACGTCGAGGCGAGTGTTCATGTGGAGATTCCGTTTCGCTGTAAAGCAAGGCGGGGAAATCTCCCACCCTGGAAGTCGTAATACCCTATTTCTTCCCAGGAAACTCAGTTTTTACTCAGTGCCACGCCTGCACTGACTAGTAAGCCGGCAAACGCACTATTACCCGGAAGCGTCAAGGGCTCACGCATGGCGCTTTCCAGCGGGGAAAACAAGGCTTGTGATATCAGGCCCCCCATTCGAGGTTGACGCACTGCTTAAGCACCTGTTATTCTGACGAAGTCAGAAGAGACGCAAGCTACCCACTGACCCCTTCCCTAAATCAAGTTTTGTATGCAGGGTTTTCGGCTTGGAGGGAACTGCCTAAATTTTCGAAAGCCCCAGGTCGGCCTAGGGGCCTGTGCATCTTCCAAAAGCCTGCTGTGTTCCACGAAGAACTGTGCGTCAGTTGCAGTGGAACCTAGCCTGACTTTTTCCGTAGGTAAGGTGACTGCAGGTTTAAGGTCCTAGAAGGAGCGCTAAGCAGAGTGTTTTTCGAGGTATAGCTCAGGTAAGGCAAGGGAGCCATCTTCCTTGTCATGTTGGACTGGATACAACCTTGTTTCAGAAGCTGTTGGAGAGCTTAGGAGATCTGTCTCTCCCAAGGAAGAGTGCAGTATGTTGCCCTACACTCGGCATAAACAGGCGTACACCTAAGGGCCTTCGGGGCTGGATGATGCTCAAGCGGGCCCTAGGAGCCTGGCGGTACTCAGTGTTCTTGCACTGACTCGGGTGCTGACACGACGTTCTTAGGACTCCTTAAAGGGGTACTACCGAAAACTAAAGCAGAACAGCAAGTAATGCCTCTGGAAAACTGCTGCACGCTCTCCAATCGGGACGGCCCACCACGGCGATTTTCGAGTCTCGTGTGGACACTGAGTTTCCATTTCGCCCTAAAGCAGGGCAGGAAAGCTTACTCAGGAAGTGGAAGCAGCCTGCTTCTTTCGAGAAAGCTCATTCGCCTCTCGCAGGCATGCCTGCAGGGACTAAAATCCCGGCAACAAGAGTGTTTTGGACCTGCTGGACTGGCTAGGAACGTCTTTCTGAAGCTGTGGCAGAGCTGAGGATATCTAGCTCTCCCAGGGAAGAGTGCAGTGTGTTGCGCTTCACTCAGAAAACACAGGGGTGCGCTGAAGGACCTACGGGGCTGGGTGCTGCTCCACAGGCCCACCGGAGCCTGGCTTCCAGAGTGTTCTTGTAAGGAAACTGGTGCTAACGTGCTAGGAGTAGGGAAAGCCTACACTCGTGAAACTAAAGTCGTACAGCCAAAATGCCTCATGGAAGCTGCTGCCCACCAATCTTTCTGCATGGCAACCCAGGGCCGTAGTGCAAAGCCAGTGTTTGCGTTTCGGTTCCCTTTAGCTCTAAAGCAGGGTCAGGCTTTCTTTGTGGAACTGTAGTGGAAAGTCAGCCTGCCGATGCAGGAGACACGGGTTCGTACCCCGATCCGGGAAGGTCCCACATGCTGCCGTAGTGCCGGACCCGGGAGCCTTAGCCGCTGAACCTAAGCCTCAGGAGCTGGCGCTCCGCAATGGGAGAGGCCACAACCGTGGGAGGTGCGCGTACACCCAAATAGGAAAAGACACAGGGCAAGATAATATCCCACCCAGGAAACGGAGGCACCCTGTTTCTTGGAGAAAAGTCAACTTCCTATCCGAGCCCTGCATGAAATGACTAGAATCCTGGAAACACAAGTGTTTTGGCAGAAGGTTCTAGGCTGCCCGAATGTAATGGTCAACATTGGGGAAAAAAGGCCTGTGCCCTCAGGCCCCCATGTCGAGGTTGACAGGAAGCATAAGTACCTCTTGTTTCGAAAAAATTCCAAAGAGACACATGGTACTCACTGGGCCCTTCCCTAAATCAACTTCTCGATACAGCGTTGTTCTGCGCTGTAGGGCGTGGCCTAAAGGAAAGAATGCCGGGGGTCAGCCTAAGGGGCTGTGCATCTTCCAAAAGCCTGCTGTGTTCCGCGAAGAACTGATCTTTAGTTGCAGTGGAACCCAACCCGAGTTTTTCCTTGAGGTAGGGTGACTGCAGGTAACAAGACCTAGAAGGAATGCTAAGCAGACTGTCTCTCTCAGTATCGCTCTGACAGGGCAATGAGGCTGACTGGCATTGAATGCTGGAAGTGCTACAACCGTGTTACTGGATCCGTCTGTGACCGGAGGCAGTCTAGCTCTCCGACGCACGAGTTCAATATGTTGCCCTACACTCAGCTACAGAGGGGTACAGCTAAGGATCTTGGCGACTGGATGAGGCTCACCAGGCCACTAGGAGCCTGCAGTTACTCAGTGTTCTTATAGAGAATCGTGTGCGGACGCGAGGGTCCTAGGAGGCCTTTACAGCTCACTGCCTTTAAAGTAAAGCAGAGCTACGACGTGGGTCTCATAGAGGATGCCGCACGCCTCCCCTTCTGCATGGCAGAGCAGGGCTACACGTCGAGGCGAGTGTTCATGTGGAGATTCCGTTTCGCTGTAAAGCAAGGCGGGGAAATCTCCCACCCTGGAAGTCGTAATACCCTATTTCTTCCCAGGAAACTCAGTTTTTACTCAGTGCCACGCCTGCACTGACTAGTAAGCCGGCAAACGCACTATTACCCGGAAGTGTCAAGGGCTCACGCATGGCGCTTTCCAGCGGGGAAAACAAGGCTTGTGATATCAGGCCCCCCATTCGAGGTTGACGCACTGCTTAAGCACCTGTTATTCTGACGAAGTCAGAAGAGACGCAAGCTACCCACTGACCCCTTCCCTAAATCAAGTTTTGTATGCAGGGTTTTCGGCTTGGAGGGAACTGCCTAAATTTTCGAAAGCCCCAGGTCGGCCTAGGGGCCTGTGCATCTTCCAAAAGCCTGCTGTGTTCCACGAAGAACTGTGCGTCAGTTGCAGTGGAACCTAGCCTGACTTTTTCCGTAGGTAAGGTGACTGCAGGTTTAAGGTCCTAGAAGGAGCGCTAAGCAGAGTGTTTTTCGAGGTATAGCTCAGGTAAGGCAAGGGAGCCATCTTCCTTGTCATGTTGGACTGGATACAAACTTGTTTCAGAAGCCGTTGGAGAGCTTAGGAGATCTGTCTCTCCCAAGGAAGAGTGCAGTATGTTGCCCTACACTCGGCATAAACAGGCGTACACCTAAGGGCCTTCGGGGCTGGATGATGCTCAAGCGGGCCCTAGGAGCCTGGCGGTACTCAGTGTTCTTGCACTGACTCGGGTGCTGACACGACGTTCTTAGGACTCCTTAAAGGGGTACTACCGAAAACTAAAGCAGAACAGCAAGTAATGCCTCTGGAAAACTGCTGCACGCTCTCCAATCGGGACGGCCCACCACGGCGATTTTCGAGTCTCGTGTAGACACTGAGTTTCCATTTCGCCCTAAAGCAGGGCAGGAAAGCTTACTCAGGAAGTGGAAGCAGCCTGCTTCTTTCGAGAAAGCTCATTCGCCTCTCGCAGGCATGCCTGCAGGGACTAAAATCCCGGCAACAAGAGTGTTTTGGACCTGCTGGACTGGCTAGGAACGTCTTTCTGAAGCTGTGGCAGAGCTGAGGATATCTAGCTCTCCCAGGGAAGAGTGCAGTGTGTTGCGCTTCACTCAGAAAACACAGGGGTGCGCTGAAGGACCTACGGGGCTGGGTGCTGCTCCACAGGCCCACCGGAGCCTGGCTTCCAGAGTGTTCTTGTAAGGAAACTGGTGCTAACGTGCTAGGAGTAGGGAAAGCCTACACTCGTGAAACTAAAGTCGTACAGCCAAAATGCCTCATGGAAGCTGCTGCCCACCAATCTTTCTGCATGGCAACCCAGGGCCGTAGTGCAAAGCCAGTGTTTGCGTTTCGGTTCCCTTTAGCTCTAAAGCAGGGTCAGGCTTTCTTTGTGGAACTGTAGTGGAAAGTCAGCCTGCCGATGCAGGAGACACGGGTTCGTACCCCGATCCGGGAAGGTCCCACATGCTGCCGTAGTGCCGGACCCGGGAGCCTTAGCCGCTGAACCTAAGCCTCAGGAGCTGGCGCTCCGCAATGGGAGAGGCCACAACCGTGGGAGGTGCGCGTACACCCAAATAGGAAAAGACACAGGGCAAGATAATATCCCAGCCAGGAAACGGAGGCACCCTGTTTCTTGGAGAAAAGTCAACTTCCTATCCGAGCCCTGCATGAAATGACTAGAATCCTGGAAACACAAGTGTTTTGGCAGAAGGTTCCAGGCTGCCCGAATGTAATGGTCAACATTGGGGAAAAAAGGCCTGTGCCCTCAGGCCCCCATGTCGAGGTTGACAGGAAGCATAAGTACCTCTTGTTTCGAAAAAATTCCAAAGAGACACATGGTACTCACTGGGCCCTTCCCTAAATCAACTTCTCGATACAGCGTTGTTCTGCGCTGTAGGGCGTGGCCTAAAGGAAAGAATGCCGGGGGTCAGCCTAAGGGGCTGTGCATCTTCCAAAAGCCTGCTGTGTTCCGCGAAGAACTGATCTTTAGTTGCAGTGGAACCCAACCCGAGTTTTTCCTTGAGGTAGGGTGACTGCAGGTAACAAGACCTAGAAGGAATGCTAAGCAGACTGTCTCTCTCAGTATCGCTCTGACAGGGCAATGAGGCTGACCGGCATTGAATGCTGGAAGTGCTACAACCGTGTTACTGAATCCGTCTGTGACCGGAGGCAGTCTAGCTCTCCGACGCACGAGTTCAATATGTTGCCCTACACTCAGCTACAGAGGGGTACAGCTAAGGATCTTGGCGACTGGATGAGGCTCACCAGGCCACTAGGAGCCTGCAGTTACTCAGTGTTCTTATAGAGAATCGTGTGCGGACGCGAGGGTCCTAGGAGGCCTTTACAGCTCACTGCCTTTAAAGTAAAGCAGAGCTACGACGTGGGTCTCATAGAGGATGCCGCACGCCTCCCCTTCTGCATGGCAGAGCAGGGCTACACGTCGAGGCGAGTGTTCATGTGGAGATTCCGTTTCGCTGTAAAGCAAGGCGGGGAAATCTCCCACCCTGGAAGTCGTAATACCCTATTTCTTCCCAGGAAACTCAGTTTTTACTCAGTGCCACGCCTGCACTGACTAGTAAGCCGGCAAACGCACTATTACCCGGAAGCGTCAAGGGCTCACGCATGGCGCTTTCCAGCGGGGAAAACAAGGCTTGTGATATCAGGCCCCCCATTCGAGGTTGACGCACTGCTTAAGCACCTGTTATTCTGACGAAGTCAGAAGAGACGCAAGCTACCCACTGACCCCTTCCCTAAATCAAGTTTTGTATGCAGGGTTTTCGGCTTGGAGGGAACTGCCTAAATTTTCGAAAGCCCCAGGTCGGCCTAGGGGCCTGTGCATCTTCCAAAAGCCTGCTGTGTTCCACGAAGAACTGTGCGTCAGTTGCAGTGGAACCTAGCCTGACTTTTTCCGTAGGTAAGGTGACTGCAGGTTTAAGGTCCTAGAAGGAGCGCTAAGCAGAGTGTTTTTCGAGGTATAGCTCAGGTAAGGCAAGGGAGCCATCTTCCTTGTCATGTTGGACTGGATACAAACTTGTTTCAGAAGCCGTTGGAGAGCTTAGGAGATCTGTCTCTCCCAAGGAAGAGTGCAGTATGTTGCCCTACACTCGGCATAAACAGGCGTACACCTAAGGGCCTTCGGGGCTGGATGATGCTCAAGCGGGCCCTAGGAGCCTGGCGGTACTCAGTGTTCTTGCACTGACTCGGGTGCTGACACGACGTTCTTAGGACTCCTTAAAGGGGTACTACCGAAAACTAAAGCAGAACAGCAAGTAATGCCTCTGGAAAACTGCTGCACGCTCTCCAATCGGGACGGCCCACCACGGCGATTTTCGAGTCTCGTGTGGACACTGAGTTTCCATTTCGCCCTAAAGCAGGGCAGGAAAGCTTACTCAGGAAGTGGAAGCAGCCTGCTTCTTTCGAGAAAGCTCATTCGCCTCTCGCAGGCATGCCTGCAGGGACTAAAATCCCGGCAACAAGAGTGTTTTTGACCTGCTGGACTGGCTAGGAACGTCTTTCTGAAGCTGTGGCAGAGCTGAGGATATCTACCTCTCCCAGGGAAGAGTGCAGTGTGTTGCGCTTCACTCAGAAAACACAGGGGTGCGCTGAAGGACCTACGGGGCTGGGTGCTGCTCCACAGGCCCACCGGAGCTGGCTTCCTGAGTGTTCTTGTAAGGAAACTGGTGCTAACGTGCTAGGAGTAGGGAAAGCCTACACTCGTGAAACTAAAGTCGTACAGCCAAAATGCCTCATGGAAGCTGCTGCCCACCAGTCTTTCTGCATGGCAACCCAGGGCCGGAGTGCAAAGCCAGTGTTTGCGTTTCGGTTCCCTTTAGCTCTAAAGCAGGGTCAGGCTTTCTTTGTGGAACTGTAGTGGAAAGTCAGCCTGCCGATGCAGGAGACACGGGTTCGTACCCCGATCCGGGAAGGTCCCACATGCTGCCGTAGTGCCGGACCCGGGAGCCTTAGCCGCTGAACCTAAGCCTCAGGAGCTGGCGCTCCGCAATGGGAGAGGCCACAACCGTGGGAGGTGCGCGTACACCCAAATAAGAAAAGACACAGGGCAAGATAATATCCCAGCCAGGAAACGGAGGCACCCTGTTTCTTGGAGAAAAGTCAACTTCCTATCCGAGCCCTGCATGAAATGACTAGAATCCTGGAAACACAAGTGTTTTGGCAGAAGGTTCCAGGCTGCCCGAATGTAATGGTCAACATTGGGGAAAAAAGGCCTGTGCCCTCAGGCCCCCATGTCGAGGTTGACAGGAAGCATAAGTACCTCTTGTTTCGAAAAAATTCCAAAGAGACACATGGTACTCACTGGGCCCTTCCCTAAATCAACTTCTCGATACAGCGTTGTTCTGCGCTGTAGGGCGTGGCCTATAGGAAAGAATGCCGGGGGTCAGCCTAAGGGGCTGTGCATCTTCCAAAAGCCTGCTGTGTTCCGCGAAGAACTGATCTTTAGTTGCAGTGGAACCCAACCCGAGTTTTTCCTTGAGGTAGGGTGACTGCAGGTAACAAGACCTAGAAGGAATGCTAAGCAGACTGTCTCTCTCAGTATCGCTCTGACAGGGCAATGAGGCTGACCGGCATTGAATGCTGGAAGTGCTACAACCGTGTTACTGAATCCGTCTGTGACCGGAGGCAGTCTAGCTCTCCGACGCACGAGTTCAATATGTTGCCCTACACTCAGCTACAGAGGGGTACAGCTAAGGATCTTGGCGACTGGATGAGGCTCACCAGGCCACTAGGAGCCTGCAGTTACTCAGTGTTCTTATAGAGAATCGTGTGCGGACGCGAGGGTCCTAGGAGGCCTTTACAGCTCACTGCCTTTAAAGTAAAGCAGAGCTACGACGTGGGTCTCATAGAAGATGCCGCACGCCTCCCCTTCTGCATGGCAGAGCAGGGCTACACGTCGAGGCGAGTGTTCATGTGGAGATTCCGTTTCGCTGTAAAGCAAGGCGGGGAAATCTCCCACCCTGGAAGTCGTAATACCCTATTTCTTCCCAGGAAACTCAGTTTTTACTCAGTGCCACGCCTGCACTGACTAGTAAGCCGGCAAACGCACTATTACCCGGAAGCGTCAAGGGCTCACGCATGGCGCTTTCCAGCGGGGAAAACAAGGCTTGTGATATCAGGCCCCCCATTCCAGGTTGACGCACTGCTTAAGCACCTGTTATTCTGACGAAGTCAGAAGAGACGCAAGCTACCCACTGACCCCTTCCCTAAATCAAGTTTTGTATGCAGGGTTTTCGGCTTGGAGGGAACTGCCTAAATTTTCGAAAGCCCCAGGTCGGCCTAGGGGCCTGTGCATCTTCCAAAAGCCTGCTGTGTTCCACGAAGAACTGTGCGTCAGTTGCAGTGGAACCTAGCCTGACTTTTTCCGTAGGTAAGGTGACTGCAGGTTTAAGGTCCTAGAAGGAGCGCTAAGCAGAGTGGTTTTCGAGGTATAGCTCAGGTAAGGCAAGGGAGCCATCTTCCTTGTCATGTTGGACTGGATACAACCTTGTTTCAGAAGCCGTTGGAGAGCTTAGGAGATCTGTCTCTCCCAAGGAAGAGTGCAGTATGTTGCCCTACACTCGGCATAAACAGGCGTACACCTAAGGGCCTTCGGGGCTGGATGATGCTCAAGCGGGCCCTAGGAGCCTGGCGGTACTCAGTGTTCTTGCACTGACTCGGGTGCTGACACGACGTTCTTAGGACTCCTTAAAGGGGTACTACTGAAAACTAAAGCAGAACAGCAAGTAATGCCTCTGGAAAACTGCTGCACGCTCTCCAATCGGGACGGCCCACCACGGCGATTTTCGAGTCTCGTGTGGACACTGAGTTTCCATTTCGCCCTAAAGCAGGGCAGGAAAGCTTACTCAGGAAGTGGAAGCAGCCTGCTTCTTTCGAGAAAGCTCATTCGCCTCTCGCAGGCATGCCTGCAGGGACTAAAATCCCGGCAACAAGAGTGTTTTTGACCTGCTGGACTGGCTAGGAACGTCTTTCTGAAGCTGTGGCAGAGCTGAGGATATCTAGCTCTCCCAGGGAAGAGTGCAGTGTGTTGCGCTTCACTCAGAAAACACAGGGGTGCGCTGAAGGACCTACGGGGCTGGGTGCTGCTCCACAGGCCCACCGGAGCCTGGCTTCCAGAGTGTTCTTGTAAGGAAACTGGTGCTAACGTGCTAGGAGTAGGGAAAGCCTACACTCGTGAAACTAAAGTCGTACAGCCAAAATGCCTCATGGAAGCTGCTGCCCACCAATCTTTCTGCATGGCAACCCAGGGCCGTAGTGCAAAGCCAGTGTTTGCGTTTCGGTTCCCTTTAGCTCTAAAGCAGGGTCAGGCTTTCTTTGTGGAACTGTAGTGGAAAGTCAGCCTGCCGATGCAGGAGACACGGGTTCGTACCCCGATCCGGGAAGGTCCCACATGCTGCCGTAGTGCCGGACCCGGGAGCCTTAGCCGCTGAACCTAAGCCTCAGGAGCTGGCGCTCCGCAATGGGAGAGGCCACAACCGTGGGAGGTGCGCGTACACCCAAATAAGAAAAGACACAGGGCAAGATAATATCCCACCCAGGAAACGGAGGCACCCTGTTTCTTGGAGAAAAGTCAACTTCCTATCCGAGCCCTGCATGAAATGACTAGAATCTCCCACAACCCTGAGAGGTGCGCGTACACCCAAATAGGAAAAGACACAGGGCAAGATAATATCCCACCCAGGAAACGGAGGCACCCTGTTTCTTGGAGAAAAGTCAACTTCCTATCCGAGCCCTGCATGAAATGACTAGAATCCTGGAAACACAAGTGTTTTGGCAGAAGGTTCCAGGCTGCCCGAATGTAATGGTCAACATTGGGGAAAAAAGGCCTGTGCCCTCAGGCCCCCATGTCGAGGTTGACAGGAAGCATAAGTACCTCTTGTTTCGAAAAAATTCCAAAGAGACACATGGTACTCACTGGGCCCTTCCCTAAATCAACTTCTCGATACAGCGTTGTTCTGCGCTGTAGGGCGTGGCCTAAAGGAAAGAATGCCGGGGGTCAGCCTAAGGGGCTGTGCATCTTCCAAAAGCCTGCTGTGTTCCGCGAAGAACTGATCTTTAGTTGCAGTGGAACCCAACCCGAGTTTTTCCTTGAGGTAGGGTGACTGCAGGTAACAAGACCTAGAAGGAATGCTAAGCAGACTGTCTCTCTCAGTATCGCTCTGACAGGGCAATGAGGCTGACCGGCATTGAATGCTGGAAGTGCTACAACCGTGTTACTGAATCCGTCTGTGACCGGAGGCAGTCTAGCTCTCCGACGCACGAGTTCAATATGTTGCCCTACACTCAGCTACAGAGGGGTACAGCTAAGGATCTTGGCGACTGGATGAGGCTCACCAGGCCACTAGGAGCCTGCAGTTACTCAGTGTTCTTATAGAGAATCGTGTGCGGACGCGAGGGTCCTAGGAGGCCTTTACAGCTCACTGCCTTTAAAGTAAAGCAGAGCTACGACGTGAGTCTCATAGAGGATGCCGCACGCCTCCCCTTCTGCATGGCAGAGCAGGGCTACACGTCGAGGCGAGTGTTCATGTGGAGATTCCGTTTCGCTGTAAAGCAAGGCGGGGAAATCTCCCACCCTGGAAGTCGTAATACCCTATTTCTTCCCAGGAAACTCAGTTTTTACTCAGTGCCACGCCTGCACTGACTAGTAAGCCGGCAAACGCACTATTACCCGGAAGTGTCAAGGGCTCACGCATGGCGCTTTCCAGCGGGGAAAACAAGGCTTGTGATATCAGGCCCCCCATTCGAGGTTGACGCACTGCTTAAGCACCTGTTATTCTGACGAAGTCAGAAGAGACGCAAGCTACCCACTGACCCCTTCCCTAAATCAAGTTTTGTATGCAGGGTTTTCGGCTTGGAGGGAACTGCCTAAATTTTCGAAAGCCCCAGGTCGGCCTAGGGGCCTGTGCATCTTCCAAAAGCCTGCTGTGTTCCACGAAGAACTGTGCGTCAGTTGCAGTGGAACCTAGCCTGACTTTTTCCGTAGGTAAGGTGACTGCAGGTTTAAGGTCCTAGAAGGAGCGCTAAGCAGAGTGTTTTTCGAGGTATAGCTCAGGTAAGGCAAGGGAGCCATCTTCCTTGTCATGTTGGACTGGATACAAACTTGTTTCAGAAGCCGTTGGAGAGCTTAGGAGATCTGTCTCTCCCAAGGAAGAGTGCAGTATGTTGCCCTACACTCGGCATAAACAGGCGTACACCTAAGGGCCTTCGGGGCTGGATGATGCTCAAGCGGGCCCTAGGAGCCTGGCGGTACTCAGTGTTCTTGCACTGACTCGGGTGCTGACACGACGTTCTTAGGACTCCTTAAAGGGGTACTACCGAAAACTAAAGCAGAACAGCAAGTAATGCCTCTGGAAAACTGCTGCACGCTCTCCAATCGGGACGGCCCACCACGGCGATTTTCGAGTCTCGTGTGGACACTGAGTTTCCATTTCGCCCTAAAGCAGGGCAGGAAAGCTTACTCAGGAAGTGGAAGCAGCCTGCTTCTTTCGAGAAAGCTCATTCGCCTCTCGCAGGCATGCCTGCAGGGACTAAAATCCCGGCAACAAGAGTGTTTTTGACCTGCTGGACTGGCTAGGAACGTCTTTCTGAAGCTGTGGCAGAGCTGAGGATATCTACCTCTCCCAGGGAAGAGTGCAGTGTGTTGCGCTTCACTCAGAAAACACAGGGGTGCGCTGAAGGACCTACGGGGCTGGGTGCTGCTCCACAGGCCCACCGGAGCTGGCTTCCTGAGTGTTCTTGTAAGGAAACTGGTGCTAACGTGCTAGGAGTAGGGAAAGCCTACACTCGTGAAACTAAAGTCGTACAGCCAAAATGCCTCATGGAAGCTGCTGCCCACCAGTCTTTCTGCATGGCAACCCAGGGCCGGAGTGCAAAGCCAGTGTTTGCGTTTCGGTTCCCTTTAGCTCTAAAGCAGGGTCAGGCTTTCTTTGTGGAACTGTAGTTGAAAGTCAGCCTGCCGATGCAGGAGACACGGGTTCGTACCCCGATCCGGGAAGGTCCCACATGCTGCCGTAGTGCCGGACCCGGGAGCCTTAGCCGCTGAACCTAAGCCTCAGGAGCTGGCGCTCCGCAATGGGAGAGGCCACAACCGTGGGAGGTGCGCGTACACCCAAATAAGAAAAGACACAGGGCAAGATAATATCCCAGCCAGGAAACGGAGGCACCCTGTTTCTTGGAGAAAAGTCCACTTCCTATCCGAGCCCTGCATGAAATGACTAGAATCCTGGAAACACAAGTGTTTTGGCAGAAGGTTCCAGGCTGCCCGAATGTAATGGTCAACATTGGGGAAAAAAGGCCTGTGCCCTCAGGCCCCCATGTCGAGGTTGACAGGAAGCATAAGTACCTCTTGTTTCGAAAAAATTCCAAAGAGACACATGGTACTCACTGGGCCCTTCCCTAAATCAACTTCTCGATACAGCGTTGTTCTGCGCTGTAGGGCGTGGCCTAAAGGAAAGAATGCCGGGGGTCAGCCTAAGGGGCTGTGCATCTTCCAAAAGCCTGCTGTGTTCCGCGAAGAAGTGATCTTTAGTTGCAGTGGAACCCAACCCGAGTTTTTCCTTGAGGTAGGGTGACTGCAGGTAACAAGACCTAGAAGGAATGCTAAGCAGACTGTCTCTCTCAGTATCGCTCTGACAGGGCAATGAGGCTGACCGGCATTGAATGCTGGAAGTGCTACAACCGTGTTACTGAATCCGTCTGTGACCGGAGGCAGTCTAGCTCTCCGACGCACGAGTTCAATATGTTGCCCTACACTCAGCTACAGAGGGGTACAGCTAAGGATCTTGGCGACTGGATGAGGCTCACCAGGCCACTAGGAGCCTGCAGTTACTCAGTGTTCTTATAGAGAATCGTGTGCGGACGCGAGGGTCCTAGGAGGCCTTTACAGCTCACTGCCTTTAAAGTAAAGCAGAGCTACGACGTGGGTCTCATAGAAGATGCCGCACGCCTCCCCTTCTGCATGGCAGAGCAGGGCTACACGTCGAGGCGAGTGTTCATGTGGAGATTCCGTTTCGCTGTAAAGCAAGGCGGGGAAATCTCCCACCCTGGAAGTCGTAATACCCTATTTCTTCCCAGGAAACTCAGTTTTTACTCAGTGCCACGCCTGCACTGACTAGTAAGCCGGCAAACGCACTATTACCCGGAAGCGTCAAGGGCTCACGCATGGCGCTTTCCAGCGGGGAAAACAAGGCTTGTGATATCAGGCCCCCCATTCCAGGTTGACGCACTGCTTAAGCACCTGTTATTCTGACGAAGTCAGAAGAGACGCAAGCTACCCACTGACCCCTTCCCTAAATCAAGTTTTGTATGCAGGGTTTTCGGCTTGGAGGGAACTGCCTAAATTTTCGAAAGCCCCAGGTCGGCCTAGGGGCCTGTGCATCTTCCAAAAGCCTGCTGTGTTCCACGAAGAACTGTGCGTCAGTTGCAGTGGAACCTAGCCTGACTTTTTCCGTAGGTAAGGTGACTGCAGGTTTAAGGTCCTAGAAGGAGCGCTAAGCAGAGTGGTTTTCGAGGTATAGCTCAGGTAAGGCAAGGGAGCCATCTTCCTTGTCATGTTGGACTGGATACAACCTTGTTTCAGAAGCCGTTGGAGAGCTTAGGAGATCTGTCTCTCCCAAGGAAGAGTGCAGTATGTTGCCCTACACTCGGCATAAACAGGCGTACACCTAAGGGCCTTCGGGGCTGGATGATGCTCAAGCGGGCCCTAGGAGCCTGGCGGTACTCAGTGTTCTTGCACTGACTCGGGTGCTGACACGACGTTCTTAGGACTCCTTAAAGGGGTACTACTGAAAACTAAAGCAGAACAGCAAGTAATGCCTCTGGAAAACTGCTGCACGCTCTCCAATCGGGACGGCCCACCACGGCGATTTTCGAGTCTCGTGTGGACACTGAGTTTCCATTTCGCCCTAAAGCAGGGCAGGAAAGCTTACTCAGGAAGTGGAAGCAGCCTGCTTCTTTCGAGAAAGCTCATTCGCCTCTCGCAGGCATGCCTGCAGGGACTAAAATCCCGGCAACAAGAGTGTTTTTGACCTGCTGGACTGGCTAGGAACGTCTTTCTGAAGCTGTGGCAGAGCTGAGGATATCTAGCTCTCCCAGGGAAGAGTGCAGTGTGTTGCGCTTCACTCAGAAAACACAGGGGTGCGCTGAAGGACCTACAGGGCTGGGTGCTGCTCCACAGGCCCACCGGAGCCTGGCTTCCAGAGTGTTCTTGTAAGGAAACTGGTGCTAACGTGCTAGGAGTAGGGAAAGCCTACACTCGTGAAACTAAAGTCGTACAGCCAAAATGCCTCATGGAAGCTGCTGCCCACCAATCTTTCTGCATGGCAACCCAGGGCCGTAGTGCAAAGCCAGTGTTTGCGTTTCGGTTCCCTTTAGCTCTAAAGCAGGGTCAGGCTTTCTTTGTGGAACTGTAGTGGAAAGTCAGCCTGCCGATGCAGGAGACACGGGTTCGTACCCCGATCCGGGAAGGTCCCACATGCTGCCGTAGTGCCGGACCCGGGAGCCTTAGCCGCTGAACCTAAGCCTCAGGAGCTGGCGCTCCGCAATGGGAGAGGCCACAACCGTGGGAGGTGCGCGTACACCCAAATAAGAAAAGACACAGGGCAAGATAATATCCCACCCAGGAAACGGAGGCACCCTGTTTCTTGGAGAAAAGTCAACTTCCTATCCGAGCCCTGCATGAAATGACTAGAATCTCCCACAACCCTGAGAGGTGCGCGTACACCCAAATAGGAAAAGACACAGGGCAAGATAATATCCCAGCCAGGAAACGGAGGCACCCTGTTTCTTGGAGAAAAGTCAACTTCCTATCCGAGCCCTGCATGAAATGACTAGAATCCTGGAAACACAAGTGTTTTGGCAGAAGGTTCCAGGCTGCCCGAATGTAATGGTCAACATTGGGGAAAAAAGGCCTGTGCCCTCAGGCCCCCATGTCGAGGTTGACAGGAAGCATAAGTACCTCTTGTTTCGAAAAAATTCCAAAGAGACACATGGTACTCACTGGGCCCTTCCCTAAATCAACTTCTCGATACAGCGTTGTTCTGCGCTGTAGGGCGTGGCCTAAAGGAAAGAATGCCGGGGGTCAGCCTAAGGGGCTGTGCATCTTCCAAAAGCCTGCTGTGTTCCGCGAAGAACTGATCTTTAGTTGCAGTGGAACCCAACCCGAGTTTTTCCTTGAGGTAGGGTGACTGCAGGTAACAAGACCTAGAAGGAATGCTAAGCAGACTGTCTCTCTCAGTATCGCTCTGACAGGGCAATGAGGCTGACCGGCATTGAATGCTGGAAGTGCTACAACCGTGTTACTGAATCCGTCTGTGACCGGAGGCAGTCTAGCTCTCCGACGCACGAGTTCAATATGTTGCCCTACACTCAGCTACAGAGGGGTACAGCTAAGGATCTTGGCGACTGGATGAGGCTCACCAGGCCACTAGGAGCCTGCAGTTACTCAGTGTTCTTATAGAGAATCGTGTGCGGACGCGAGGGTCCTAGGAGGCCTTTACAGCTCACTGCCTTTAAAGTAAAGCAGAGCTACGACGTGGGTCTCATAGAGGATGCCGCACGCCTCCCCTTCTGCATGGCAGAGCAGGGCTACACGTCGAGGCGAGTGTTCATGTGGAGATTCCGTTTCGCTGTAAAGCAAGGCGGGGAAATCTCCCACCCTGGAAGTCGTAATACCCTATTTCTTCCCAGGAAACTCAGTTTTTACTCAGTGCCACGCCTGCACTGACTAGTAAGCCGGCAAACGCACTATTACCCGGAAGTGTCAAGGGCTCACGCATGGCGCTTTCCAGCGGGGAAAACAAGGCTTGTGATATCAGGCCCCCCATTCGAGGTTGACGCACTGCTTAAGCACCTGTTATTCTGACGAAGTCAGAAGAGACGCAAGCTACCCACTGACCCCTTCCCTAAATCAAGTTTTGTATGCAGGGTTTTCGGCTTGGAGGGAACTGCCTAAATTTTCGAAAGCCCCAGGTCGGCCTAGGGGCCTGTGCATCTTCCAAAAGCCTGCTGTGTTCCACGAAGAACTGTGCGTCAGTTGCAGTGGAACCTAGCCTGACTTTTTCCGTAGGTAAGGTGACTGCAGGTTTAAGGTCCTAGAAGGAGCGCTAAGCAGAGTGTTTTTCGAGGTATAGCTCAGGTAAGGCAAGGGAGCCATCTTCCTTGTCATGTTGGACTGGATACAAACTTGTTTCAGAAGCCGTTGGAGAGCTTAGGAGATCTGTCTCTCCCAAGGAAGAGTGCAGTATGTTGCCCTACACTCGGCATAAACAGGCGTACACCTAAGGGCCTTCGGGGCTGGATGATGCTCAAGCGGGCCCTAGGAGCCTGGCGGTACTCAGTGTTCTTGCACTGACTCGGGTGCTGACACGACGTTCTTAGGACTCCTTAAAGGGGTACTACCGAAAACTAAAGCAGAACAGCAAGTAATGCCTCTGGAAAACTGCTGCACGCTCTCCAATCGGGACGGCCCACCACGGCGATTTTCGAGTCTCGTGTGGACACTGAGTTTCCATTTCGCCCTAAAGCAGGGCAGGAAAGCTTACTCAGGAAGTGGAAGCAGCCTGCTTCTTTCGAGAAAGCTCATTCGCCTCTCGCAGGCATGCCTGCAGGGACTAAAATCCCGGCAACAAGAGTGTTTTTGACCTGCTGGACTGGCTAGGAACGTCTTTCTGAAGCTGTGGCAGAGCTGAGGATATCTACCTCTCCCAGGGAAGAGTGCAGTGTGTTGCGCTTCACTCAGAAAACACAGGGGTGCGCTGAAGGACCTACGGGGCTGGGTGCTGCTCCACAGGCCCACCGGAGCTGGCTTCCTGAGTGTTCTTGTAAGGAAACTGGTGCTAACGTGCTAGGAGTAGGGAAAGCCTACACTCGTGAAACTAAAGTCGTACAGCCAAAATGCCTCATGGAAGCTGCTGCCCACCAGTCTTTCTGCATGGCAACCCAGGGCCGGAGTGCAAAGCCAGTGTTTGCGTTTCGGTTCCCTTTAGCTCTAAAGCAGGGTCAGGCTTTCTTTGTGGAACTGTAGTTGAAAGTCAGCCTGCCGATGCAGGAGACACGGGTTCGTACCCCGATCCGGGAAGGTCCCACATGCTGCCGTAGTGCCGGACCCGGGAGCCTTAGCCGCTGAACCTAAGCCTCAGGAGCTGGCGCTCCGCAATGGGAGAGGCCACAACCGTGGGAGGTGCGCGTACACCCAAATAAGAAAAGACACAGGGCAAGATAATATCCCAGCCAGGAAACGGAGGCACCCTGTTTCTTGGAGAAAAGTCCACTTCCTATCCGAGCCCTGCATGAAATGACTAGAATCCTGGAAACACAAGTGTTTTGGCAGAAGGTTCCAGGCTGCCCGAATGTAATGGTCAACATTGGGGAAAAAAGGCCTGTGCCCTCAGGCCCCCATGTCGAGGTTGACAGGAAGCATAAGTACCTCTTGTTTCGAAAAAATTCCAAAGAGACACATGGTACTCACTGGGCCCTTCCCTAAATCAACTTCTCGATACAGCGTTGTTCTGCGCTGTAGGGCGTGGCCTAAAGGAAAGAATGCCGGGGGTCAGCCTAAGGGGCTGTGCATCTTCCAAAAGCCTGCTGTGTTCCGCGAAGAACTGATCTTTAGTTGCAGTGGAACCCAACCCGAGTTTTTCCTTGAGGTAGGGTGACTGCAGGTAACAAGACCTAGAAGGAATGCTAAGCAGACTGTCTCTCTCAGTATCGCTCTGACAGGGCAATGAGGCTGACCGGCATTGAATGCTGGAAGTGCTACAACCGTGTTACTGAATCCGTCTGTGACCGGAGGCAGTCTAGCTCTCCGACGCACGAGTTCAATATGTTGCCCTACACTCAGCTACAGAGGGGTACAGCTAAGGATCTTGGCGACTGGATGAGGCTCACCAGGCCACTAGGAGCCTGCAGTTACTCAGTGTTCTTATAGAGAATCGTGTGCGGACGCGAGGGTCCTAGGAGGCCTTTACAGCTCACTGCCTTTAAAGTAAAGCAGAGCTACGACGTGGGTCTCATAGAAGATGCCGCACGCCTCCCCTTCTGCATGGCAGAGCAGGGCTACACGTCGAGGCGAGTGTTCATGTGGAGATTCCGTTTCGCTGTAAAGCAAGGCGGGGAAATCTCCCACCCTGGAAGTCGTAATACCCTATTTCTTCCCAGGAAACTCAGTTTTTACTCAGTGCCACGCCTGCACTGACTAGTAAGCCGGCAAACGCACTATTACCCGGAAGCGTCAAGGGCTCACGCATGGCGCTTTCCAGCGGGGAAAACAAGGCTTGTGATATCAGGCCCCCCATTCCAGGTTGACGCACTGCTTAAGCACCTGTTATTCTGACGAAGTCAGAAGAGACGCAAGCTACCCACTGACCCCTTCCCTAAATCAAGTTTTGTATGCAGGGTTTTCGGCTTGGAGGGAACTGCCTAAATTTTCGAAAGCCCCAGGTCGGCCTAGGGGCCTGTGCATCTTCCAAAAGCCTGCTGTGTTCCACGAAGAACTGTGCGTCAGTTGCAGTGGAAGCTAGCCTGACTTTTTCCGTAGGTAAGGTGACTGCAGGTTTAAGGTCCTAGAAGGAGCGCTAAGCAGAGTGGTTTTCGAGGTATAGCTCAGGTAAGGCAAGGGAGCCATCTTCCTTGTCATGTTGGACTGGATACAACCTTGTTTCAGAAGCCGTTGGAGAGCTTAGGAGATCTGTCTCTCCCAAGGAAGAGTGCAGTATGTTGCCCTACACTCGGCATAAACAGGCGTACACCTAAGGGCCTTCGGGGCTGGATGATGCTCAAGCGGGCCCTAGGAGCCTGGCGGTACTCAGTGTTCTTGCACTGACTCGGGTGCTGACACGACGTTCTTAGGACTCCTTAAAGGGGTACTACCGAAAACTAAAGCAGAACAGCAAGTAATGCCTCTGGAAAACTGCTGCACGCTCTCCAATCGGGACGGCCCACCACGGCGATTTTCGAGTCTCGTGTGGACACTGAGTTTCCATTTCGCCCTAAAGCAGGGCAGGAAAGCTTACTCAGGAAGTGGAAGCAGCCTGCTTCTTTCGAGAAAGCTCATTCGCCTCTCGCAGGCATGCCTGCAGGGACTAAAATCCCGGCAACAAGAGTGTTTTGGACCTGCTGGACTGGCTAGGAACGTCTTTCTGAAGCTGTGGCAGAGCTGAGGATATCTAGCTCTCCCAGGGAAGAGTGCAGTGTGTTGCGCTTCACTCAGAAAACACAGGGGTGCGCTGAAGGACCTACGGGGCTGGGTGCTGCTCCACAGGCCCACCGGAGCCTGGCTTCCAGAGTGTTCTTGTAAGGAAACTGGTGCTAACGTGCTAGGAGTAGGGAAAGCCTACACTCGTGAAACTAAAGTCGTACAGCCAAAATGCCTCATGGAAGCTGCTGCCCACCAATCTTTCTGCATGGCAACCCAGGGCCGTAGTGCAAAGCCAGTGTTTGCGTTTCGGTTCCCTTTAGCTCTAAAGCAGGGTCAGGCTTTCTTTGTGGAACTGTAGTGGAAAGTCAGCCTGCCGATGCAGGAGACACGGGTTCGTACCCCGATCCGGGAAGGTCCCACATGCTGCCGTAGTGCCGGACCCGGGAGCCTTAGCCGCTGAACCTAAGCCTCAGGAGCTGGCGCTCCGCAATGGGAGAGGCCACAACCGTGGGAGGTGCGCGTACACCCAAATAAGAAAAGACACAGGGCAAGATAATATCCCACCCAGGAAACGGAGGCACCCTGTTTCTTGGAGAAAAGTCAACTTCCTATCCGAGCCCTGCATGAAATGACTAGAATCTCCCACAACCCTGAGAGGTGCGCGTACACCCAAATAGGAAAAGACACAGGGCAAGATAATATCCCACCCAGGAAACGGAGGCACCCTGTTTCTTGGAGAAAAGTCAACTTCCTATCCGAGCCCTGCATGAAATGACTAGAATCCTGGAAACACAAGTGTTTTGGCAGAAGGTTCCAGCCTGCCCGAATGTAATGGTCAACATTGGGGAAAAAAGGCCTGTGCCCTCAGGCCCCCATGTCGAGGTTGACAGGAAGCATAAGTACCTCTTGTTTCGAAAAAATTCCAAAGAGACACATGGTACTCACTGGGCCCTTCCCTAAATCAACTTCTCGATACAGCGTTGTTCTGCGCTGTAGGGCGTGGCCTAAAGGAAAGAATGCCGGGGGTCAGCCTAAGGGGCTGTGCATCTTCCAAAAGCCTGCTGTGTTCCGCGAAGAAGTGATCTTTAGTTGCAGTGGAACCCAACCCGAGTTTTTCCTTGAGGTAGGGTGACTGCAGGTAACAAGACCTAGAAGGAATGCTAAGCAGACTGTCTCTCTCAGTATCGCTCTGACAGGGCAATGAGGCTGACCGGCATTGAATGCTGGAAGTGCTACAACCGTGTTACTGAATCCGTCTGTGACCGGAGGCAGTCTAGCTCTCCGACGCACGAGTTCAATATGTTGCCCTACACTCAGCTACAGAGGGGTACAGCTAAGGATCTTGGCGACTGGATGAGGCTCACCAGGCCACTAGGAGCCTGCAGTTACTCAGTGTTCTTATAGAGAATCGTGTGCGGACGCGAGGGTCCTAGGAGGCCTTTACAGCTCACTGCCTTTAAAGTAAAGCAGAGCTACGACGTGGGTCTCATAGAGGATGCCGCACGCCTCCCCTTCTGCATGGCAGAGCAGGGCTACACGTCGAGGCGAGTGTTCATGTGGAGATTCCGTTTCGCTGTAAAGCAAGGCGGGGAAATCTCCCACCCTGGAAGTCGTAATACCCTATTTCTTCCCAGGAAACTCAGTTTTTACTCAGTGCCACGCCTGCACTGACTAGTAAGCCGGCAAACGCACTATTACCCGGAAGTGTCAAGGGCTCACGCATGGCGCTTTCCAGCGGGGAAAACAAGGCTTGTGATATCAGGCCCCCCATTCGAGGTTGACGCACTGCTTAAGCACCTGTTATTCTGACGAAGTCAGAAGAGACGCAAGCTACCCACTGACCCCTTCCCTAAATCAAGTTTTGTATGCAGGGTTTTCGGCTTGGAGGGAACTGCCTAAATTTTCGAAAGCCCCAGGTCGGCCTAGGGGCCTGTGCATCTTCCAAAAGCCTGCTGTGTTCCACGAAGAACTGTGCGTCAGTTGCAGTGGAACCTAGCCTGACTTTTTCCGTAGGTAAGGTGACTGCAGGTTTAAGGTCCTAGAAGGAGCGCTAAGCAGAGTGTTTTTCGAGGTATAGCTCAGGTAAGGCAAGGGAGCCATCTTCCTTGTCATGTTGGACTGGATACAAACTTGTTTCAGAAGCCGTTGGAGAGCTTAGGAGATCTGTCTCTCCCAAGGAAGAGTGCAGTATGTTGCCCTACACTCGGCATAAACAGGCGTACACCTAAGGGCCTTCGGGGCTGGATGATGCTCAAGCGGGCCCTAGGAGCCTGGCGGTACTCAGTGTTCTTGCACTGACTCGGGTGCTGACACGACGTTCTTAGGACTCCTTAAAGGGGTACTACCGAAAACTAAAGCAGAACAGCAAGTAATGCCTCTGGAAAACTGCTGCACGCTCTCCAATCGGGACGGCCCACCACGGCGATTTTCGAGTCTCGTGTGGACACTGAGTTTCCATTTCGCCCTAAAGCAGGGCAGGAAAGCTTACTCAGGAAGAGGAAGCAGCCTGCTTCTTTCGAGAAAGCTCATTCGCCTCTCGCAGGCATGCCTGCAGGGACTAAAATCCCGGCAACAAGAGTGTTTTTGACCTGCTGGACTGGCTAGGAACGTCTTTCTGAAGCTGTGGCAGAGCTGAGGATATCTACCTCTCCCAGGGAAGAGTGCAGTGTGTTGCGCTTCACTCAGAAAACACAGGGGTGCGCTGAAGGACCTACGGGGCTGGGTGCTGCTCCACAGGCCCACCGGAGCTGGCTTCCTGAGTGTTCTTGTAAGGAAACTGGTGCTAACGTGCTAGGAGTAGGGAAAGCCTACACTCGTGAAACTAAAGTCGTACAGCCAAAATGCCTCATGGAAGCTGCTGCCCACCAGTCTTTCTGCATGGCAACCCAGGGCCGGAGTGCAAAGCCAGTGTTTGCGTTTCGGTTCCCTTTAGCTCTAAAGCAGGGTCAGGCTTTCTTTGTGGAACTGTAGTTGAAAGTCAGCCTGCCGATGCAGGAGACACGGGTTCGTACCCCGATCCGGGAAGGTCCCACATGCTGCCGTAGTGCCGGACCCGGGAGCCTTAGCCGCTGAACCTAAGCCTCAGGAGCTGGCGCTCCGCAATGGGAGAGGCCACAACCGTGGGAGGTGCGCGTACACCCAAATAAGAAAAGACACAGGGCAAGATAATATCCCACCCAGGAAACGGAGGCACCCTGTTTCTTGGAGAAAAGTCCACTTCCTATCCGAGCCCTGCATGAAATGACTAGAATCCTGGAAACACAAGTGTTTTGGCAGAAGGTTCCAGGCTGCCCGAATGTAATGGTCAACATTGGGGAAAAAAGGCCTGTGCCCTCAGGCCCCCATGTCGAGGTTGACAGGAAGCATAAGTACCTCTTGTTTCGAAAAAATTCCAAAGAGACACATGGTACTCACTGGGCCCTTCCCTAAATCAACTTCTCGATACAGCGTTGTTCTGCGCTGTAGGGCGTGGCCTATAGGAAAGAATGCCGGGGGTCAGCCTAAGGGGCTGTGCATCTTCCAAAAGCCTGCTGTGTTCCGCGAAGAACTGATCTTTAGTTGCAGTGGAACCCAACCCGAGTTTTTCCTTGAGGTAGGGTGACTGCAGGTAACAAGACCTAGAAGGAATGCTAAGCAGACTGTCTCTCTCAGTATCGCTCTGACAGGGCAATGAGGCTGACCGGCATTGAATGCTGGAAGTGCTACAACCGTGTTACTGAATCCGTCTGTGACCGGAGGCAGTCTAGCTCTCCGACGCACGAGTTCAATATGTTGCCCTACACTCAGCTACAGAGGGGTACAGCTAAGGATCTTGGCGACTGGATGAGGCTCACCAGGCCACTAGGAGCCTGCAGTTACTCAGTGTTCTTATAGAGAATCGTGTGCGGACGCGAGGGTCCTAGGAGGCCTTTACAGCTCACTGCCTTTAAAGTAAAGAAGAGCTACGACGTGGGTCTCATAGAAGATGCCGCACGCCTCCCCTTCTGCATGGCAGAGCAGGGCTACACGTCGAGGCGAGTGTTCATGTGGAGATTCCGTTTCGCTGTAAAGCAAGGCGGGGAAATCTCCCACCCTGGAAGTCGTAATACCCTATTTCTTCCCAGGAAACTCAGTTTTTACTCAGTGCCACGCCTGCACTGACTAGTAAGCCGGCAAACGCACTATTACCCGGAAGCGTCAAGGGCTCACGCATGGCGCTTTCCAGCGGGGAAAACAAGGCTTGTGATATCAGGCCCCCCATTCCAGGTTGACGCACTGCTTAAGCACCTGTTATTCTGACGAAGTCAGAAGAGACGCAAGCTACCCACTGACCCCTTCCCTAAATCAAGTTTTGTATGCAGGGTTTTCGGCTTGGAGGGAACTGCCTAAATTTTCGAAAGCCCCAGGTCGGCCTAGGGGCCTGTGCATCTTCCAAAAGCCTGCTGTGTTCCACGAAGAACTGTGCGTCAGTTGCAGTGGAACCTAGCCTGACTTTTTCCGTAGGTAAGGTGACTGCAGGTTTAAGGTCCTAGAAGGAGCGCTAAGCAGAGTGGTTTTCGAGGTATAGCTCAGGTAAGGCAAGGGAGCCATCTTCCTTGTCATGTTGGACTGGATACAACCTTGTTTCAGAAGCCGTTGGAGAGCTTAGGAGATCTGTCTCTCCCAAGGAAGAGTGCAGTATGTTGCCCTACACTCGGCATAAACAGGCGTACACCTAAGGGCCTTCGGGGCTGGATGATGCTCAAGCGGGCCCTAGGAGCCTGGCGGTACTCAGTGTTCTTGCACTGACTCGGGTGCTGACACGACGTTCTTAGGACTCCTTAAAGGGGTACTACTGAAAACTAAAGCAGAACAGCAAGTAATGCCTCTGGAAAACTGCTGCACGCTCTCCAATCGGGACGGCCCACCACGGCGATTTTCGAGTCTCGTGTGGACACTGAGTTTCCATTTCGCCCTAAAGCAGGGCAGGAAAGCTTACTCAGGAAGTGGAAGCAGCCTGCTTCTTTCGAGAAAGCTCATTCGCCTCTCGCAGGCATGCCTGCAGGGACTAAAATCCCGGCAACAAGAGTGTTTTGGACCTGCTGGACTGGCTAGGAACGTCTTTCTGAAGCTGTGGCAGAGCTGAGGATATCTAGCTCTCCCAGGGAAGAGTGCAGTGTGTTGCGCTTCACTCAGAAAACACAGGGGTGCGCTGAAGGACCTACGGGGCTGGGTGCTGCTCCACAGGCCCACCGGAGCCTGGCTTCCAGAGTGTTCTTGTAAGGAAACTGGTGCTAACGTGCTAGGAGTAGGGAAAGCCTACACTCGTGAAACTAAAGTCGTACAGCCAAAATGCCTCATGGAAGCTGCTGCCCACCAATCTTTCTGCATGGCAACCCAGGGCCGTAGTGCAAAGCCAGTGTTTGCGTTTCGGTTCCCTTTAGCTCTAAAGCAGGGTCAGGCTTTCTTTGTGGAACTGTAGTGGAAAGTCAGCCTGCCGATGCAGGAGACACGGGTTCGTACCCCGATCCGGGAAGGTCCCACATGCTGCCGTAGTGCCGGACCCGGGAGCCTTAGCCGCTGAACCTAAGCCTCAGGAGCTGGCGCTCCGCAATGGGAGAGGCCACAACCGTGGGAGGTGCGCGTACACCCAAATAAGAAAAGACACAGGGCAAGATAATATCCCACCCAGGAAACGGAGGCACCCTGTTTCTTGGAGAAAAGTCAACTTCCTATCCGAGCCCTGCATGAAATGACTAGAATCTCCCACAACCCTGAGAGGTGCGCGTACACCCAAATAGGAAAAGACACAGGGCAAGATAATATCCCACCCAGGAAACGGAGGCACCCTGTTTCTTGGAGAAAAGTCAACTTCCTATCCGAGCCCTGCATGAAATGACTAGAATCCTGGAAACACAAGTGTTTTGGCAGAAGGTTCCAGGCTGCCCGAATGTAATGGTCAACATTGGGGAAAAAAGGCCTGTGCCCTCAGGCCCCCATGTCGAGGTTGACAGGAAGCATAAGTACCTCTTGTTTCGAAAAAATTCCAAAGAGACACATGGTACTCACTGGGCCCTTCCCTAAATCAACTTCTCGATACAGCGTTGTTCTGCGCTGTAGGGCGTGGCCTAAAGGAAAGAATGCCGGGGGTCAGCCTAAGGGGCTGTGCATCTTCCAAAAGCCTGCTGTGTTCCGCGAAGAACTGATCTTTAGTTGCAGTGGAACCCAACCCGAGTTTTTCCTTGAGGTAGGGTGACTGCAGGTAACAAGACCTAGAAGGAATGCTAAGCAGACTGTCTCTCTCAGTATCGCTCTGACAGGGCAATGAGGCTGACCGGCATTGAATGCTGGAAGTGCTACAACCGTGTTACTGAATCCGTCTGTGACCGGAGGCAGTCTAGCTCTCCGACGCACGAGTTCAATATGTTGCCCTACACTCAGCTACAGAGGGGTACAGCTAAGGATCTTGGCGACTGGATGAGGCTCACCAGGCCACTAGGAGCCTGCAGTTACTCAGTGTTCTTATAGAGAATCGTGTGCGGACGCGAGGGTCCTAGGAGGCCTTTACAGCTCACTGCCTTTAAAGTAAAGCAGAGCTACGACGTGGGTCTCATAGAGGATGCCGCACGCCTCCCCTTCTGCATGGCAGAGCAGGGCTACACGTCGAGGCGAGTGTTCATGTGGAGATTCCGTTTCGCTGTAAAGCAAGGCGGGGAAATCTCCCACCCTGGAAGTCGTAATACCCTATTTCTTCCCAGGAAACTCAGTTTTTACTCAGTGCCACGCCTGCACTGACTAGTAAGCCGGCAAACGCACTATTACCCGGAAGTGTCAAGGGCTCACGCATGGCGCTTTCCAACGGGGAAAACAAGGCTTGTGATATCAGGCCCCCCATTCGAGGTTGACGCACTGCTTAAGCACCTGTTATTCTGACGAAGTCAGAAGAGACGCAAGCTACCCACTGACCCCTTCCCTAAATCAAGTTTTGTATGCAGGGTTTTCGGCTTGGAGGGAACTGCCTAAATTTTCGAAAGCCCCAGGTCGGCCTAGGGGCCTGTGCATCTTCCAAAAGCCTGCTGTGTTCCACGAAGAACTGTGCGTCAGTTGCAGTGGAACCTAGCCTGACTTTTTCCGTAGGTAAGGTGACTGCAGGTTTAAGGTCCTAGAAGGAGCGCTAAGCAGAGTGTTTTTCGAGGTATAGCTCAGGTAAGGCAAGGGAGCCATCTTCCTTGTCATGTTGGACTGGATACAAACTTGTTTCAGAAGCCGTTGGAGAGCTTAGGAGATCTGTCTCTCCCAAGGAAGAGTGCAGTATGTTGCCCTACACTCGGCATAAACAGGCGTACACCTAAGGGCCTTCGGGGCTGGATGATGCTCAAGCGGGCCCTAGGAGCCTGGCGGTACTCAGTGTTCTTGCACTGACTCGGGTGCTGACACGACGTTCTTAGGACTCCTTAAAGGGGTACTACCGAAAACTAAAGCAGAACAGCAAGTAATGCCTCTGGAAAACTGCTGCACGCTCTCCAATCGGGACGGCCCACCACGGCGATTTTCGAGTCTCGTGTGGACACTGAGTTTCCATTTCGCCCTAAAGCAGGGCAGGAAAGCTTACTCAGGAAGTGGAAGCAGCCTGCTTCTTTCGAGAAAGCTCATTCGCCTCTCGCATGCATGCCTGCAGGGACTAAAATCCCGGCAACAAGAGTGTTTTTGACCTGCTGGACTGGCTAGGAACGTCTTTCTGAAGCTGTGGCAGAGCTGAGGATATCTACCTCTCCCAGGGAAGAGTGCAGTGTGTTGCGCTTCACTCAGAAAACACAGGGGTGCGCTGAAGGACCTACGGGGCTGGGTGCTGCTCCACAGGCCCACCGGAGCTGGCTTCCTGAGTGTTCTTGTAAGGAAACTGGTGCTAACGTGCTAGGAGTAGGGAAAGCCTACACTCGTGAAACTAAAGTCGTACAGCCAAAATGCCTCATGGAAGCTGCTGCCCACCAGTCTTTCTGCATGGCAACCCAGGGCCGGAGTGCAAAGCCAGTGTTTGCGTTTCGGTTCCCTTTAGCTCTAAAGCAGGGTCAGGCTTTCTTTGTGGAACTGTAGTTGAAAGTCAGCCTGCCGATGCAGGAGACACGGGTTCGTACCCCGATCCGGGAAGGTCCCACATGCTGCCGTAGTGCCGGACCCGGGAGCCTTAGCCGCTGAACCTAAGCCTCAGGAGCTGGCGCTCCGCAATGGGAGAGGCCACAACCGTGGGAGGTGCGCGTACACCCAAATAAGAAAAGACACAGGGCAAGATAATATCCCAGCCAGGAAACGGAGGCACCCTGTTTCTTGGAGAAAAGTCCACTTCCTATCCGAGCCCTGCATGAAATGACTAGAATCCTGGAAACACAAGTGTTTTGGCAGAAGGTTCCAGGCTGCCCGAATGTAATGGTCAACATTGGGGAAAAAAGGCCTGTGCCCTCAGGCCCCCATGTCGAGGTTGACAGGAAGCATAAGTACCTCTTGTTTCGAAAAAATTCCAAAGAGACACATGGTACTCACTGGGCCCTTCCCTAAATCAACTTCTCGATACAGCGTTGTTCTGCGCTGTAGGGCGTGGCCTATAGGAAAGAATGCCGGGGGTCAGCCTAAGGGGCTGTGCATCTTCCAAAAGCCTGCTGTGTTCCGCGAAGAACTGATCTTTAGTTGCAGTGGAACCCAACCCGAGTTTTTCCTTGAGGTAGGGTGACTGCAGGTAACAAGACCTAGAAGGAATGCTAAGCAGACTGTCTCTCTCAGTATCGCTCTGACAGGGCAATGAGGCTGACCGGCATTGAATGCTGGAAGTGCTACAACCGTGTTACTGAATCCGTCTGTGACCGGAGGCAGTCTAGCTCTCCGACGCACGAGTTCAATATGTTGCCCTACACTCAGCTACAGAGGGGTACAGCTAAGGATCTTGGCGACTGGATGAGGCTCACCAGGCCACTAGGAGCCTGCAGTTACTCAGTGTTCTTATAGAGAATCGTGTGCGGACGCGAGGGTCCTAGGAGGCCTTTACAGCTCACTGCCTTTAAAGTAAAGCAGAGCTACGACGTGGGTCTCATAGAAGATGCCGCACGCCTCCCCTTCTGCATGGCAGAGCAGGGCTACACGTCGAGGCGAGTGTTCATGTGGAGATTCCGTTTCGCTGTAAAGCAAGGCGGGGAAATCTCCCACCCTGGAAGTCGTAATACCCTATTTCTTCCCAGGAAACTCAGTTTTTACTCAGTGCCACGCCTGCACTGACTAGTAAGCCGGCAAACGCACTATTACCCGGAAGCGTCAAGGGCTCACGCATGGCGCTTTCCAGCGGGGAAAACAAGGCTTGTGATATCAGGCCCCCCATTCCAGGTTGACGCACTGCTTAAGCACCTGTTATTCTGACGAAGTCAGAAGAGACGCAAGCTACCCACTGACCCCTTCCCTAAATCAAGTTTTGTATGCAGGGTTTTCGGCTTGGAGGGAACTGCCTAAATTTTCGAAAGCCCCAGGTCGGCCTAGGGGCCTGTGCATCTTCCAAAAGCCTGCTGTGTTCCACGAAGAACTGTGCGTCAGTTGCAGTGGAACCTAGCCTGACTTTTTCCGTAGGTAAGGTGACTGCAGGTTTAAGGTCCTAGAAGGAGCGCTAAGCAGAGTGGTTTTCGAGGTATAGCTCAGGTAAGGCAAGGGAGCCATCTTCCTTGTCATGTTGGACTGGATACAACCTTGTTTCAGAAGCCGTTGGAGAGCTTAGGAGATCTGTCTCTCCCAAGGAAGAGTGCAGTATGTTGCCCTACACTCGGCATAAACAGGCGTACACCTAAGGGCCTTCGGGGCTGGATGATGCTCAAGCGGGCCCTAGGAGCCTGGCGGTACTCAGTGTTCTTGCACTGACTCGGGTGCTGACACGACGTTCTTAGGACTCCTTAAAGGGGTACTACTGAAAACTAAAGCAGAACAGCAAGTAATGCCTCTGGAAAACTGCTGCACGCTCTCCAATCGGGATGGCCCACCACGGCGATTTTCGAGTCTCGTGTGGACACTGAGTTTCCATTTCGCCCTAAAGCAGGGCAGGAAAGCTTACTCAGGAAGTGGAAGCAGCCTGCTTCTTTCGAGAAAGCTCATTCGCCTCTCGCAGGCATGCCTGCAGGGACTAAAATCCCGGCAACAAGAGTGTTTTTGACCTGCTGGACAGGCTAGGAACGTCTTTCTGAAGCTGTGGCAGAGCTGAGGATATCTACCTCTCCCAGGGAAGAGTGCAGTGTGTTGCGCTTCACTCAGAAAACACAGGGGTGCGCTGAAGGACCTACGGGGCTGGGTGCTGCTCCACAGGCCCACCGGAGCCTGGCTTCCAGAGTGTTCTTTTAAGGAAACTGGTGCTAACGTGCTAGGAGTAGGGAAAGCCTACACTCGTGAAACTAAAGTCGTACAGCCAAAATGCCTCATGGAAGCTGCTGCCCACCAATCTTTCTGCATGGCAACCCAGGGCCGTAGTGCAAAGCCAGTGTTTGCGTTTCGGTTCCCTTTAGCTCTAAAGCAGGGTCAGGCTTTCTTTGTGGAACTGTAGTGGAAAGTCAGCCTGCCGATGCAGGAGACACGGGTTCGTACCCCGATCCGGGAAGGTCCCACATGCTGCCGTAGTGCCGGACCCGGGAGCCTTAGCCGCTGAACCTAAGCCTCAGGAGCTGGCGCTCCGCAATGGGAGAGGCCACAACCGTGGGAGGTGCGCGTACACCCAAATAAGAAAAGACACAGGGCAAGATGATATCCCACCCAGGAAACGGAGGCACCCTGTTTCTTGGAGAAAAGTCAACTTCCTATCCGAGCCCTGCATGAAATGACTAGAATCTCCCACAACCCTGAGAGGTGCGCGTACACCCAAATAGGAAAAGACACCCGGCAAGATAATATCCCAGCCAGGAAACGGAGGCACCCTGTTTCTTGGAGAAAAGTCAACTTCCTATCCGAGCCCTGCATGAAATGACTAGAATCCTGGAAACACAAGTGTTTTGGCAGAAGGTTCCAGCCTGCCCGAATGTAATGGTCAACATTGGGGAAAAAAGGCCTGTGCCCTCAGGCCCCCATGTCGAGGTTGACAGGAAGCATAAGTACCTCTTGTTTCGAAAAAATTCCAAAGAGACACATGGTACTCACTGGGCCCTTCCCTAAATCAACTTCTCGATACAGCGTTGTTCTGCGCTGTAGGGCGTGGCCTAAAGGAAAGAATGCCGGGGGTCAGCCTAAGGGGCTGTGCATCTTCCAAAAGCCTGCTGTGTTCCGCGAAGAACTGATCTTTAGTTGCAGTGGAACCCAACCCGAGTTTTTCCTTGAGGTAGGGTGACTGCAGGTAACAAGACCTAGAAGGAATGCTAAGCAGACTGTCTCTCTCAGTATCGCTCTGACAGGGCAATGAGGCTGACCGGCATTGAATGCTGGAAGTGCTACAACCGTGTTACTGAATCCGTCTGTGACCGGAGGCAGTCTAGCTCTCCGACGCACGAGTTCAATATGTTGCCCTACACTCAGCTACAGAGGGGTACAGCTAAGGATCTTGGCGACTGGATGAGGCTCACCAGGCCACTAGGAGCCTGCAGTTACTCAGTGTTCTTATAGAGAATCGTGTGCGGACGCGAGGGTCCTAGGAGGCCTTTACAGCTCACTGCCTTTAAAGTAAAGCAGAGCTACGACGTGGGTCTCATAGAAGATGCCGCACGCCTCCCCTTCTGCATGGCAGAGCAGCGCTACACATCGAGGCGAGTGTTCATGTGGAGATTCCGTTTCGCTGTAAAGCAAGGCGGGGAAATCTCCCACCCTGGAAGTCGTAATACCCTATTTCTTCCCAGGAAACTCAATTTTTACTCAGTGCCACGCCTGCACTGACTAGTAAGCCGGCAAACGCACTATTACCCGGAAGCGTCAAGGGCTCACGCATGGCGCTTTCCAGCGGGGAAAACAAGGCTTGTGATATCAGGCCCCCCATTCGAGGTTGACGCACTGCTTAAGCACCTGTTATTCTGACGAAGTCAGAAGAGACGCAAGCTACCCACTGACCCCTTCCCTAAATCAAGTTTTGTATGCAGGGTTTTCGGCTTGGAGGGAACTGCCTAAATTTTCGAAAGCCCCAGGTCGGCCTAGGGGCCCGTGCATCTTCCAAAAGCCTGCTGTGTTCCACGAAGAACTGTGCGTCAGTTGCAGTGGAACCTAGCCTGACTTTTTCCGTAGGTAAGGTGACTGCAGGTTTAAGGTCCTAGAAGGAGCGCTAAGCAGAGTGTTTTTCGAGGTATAGCTCAGGTAAGGCAAGGGAGCCATCTTCCTTGTCATGTTGGACTGGATACAACCTTGTTTCAGAAGCCGTTGGAGAGCTTAGGAGATCTGTCTCTCCCAAGGAAGAGTGCAGTATGTTGCCCTACACTCGGCATAAACAGGCGTACACCTAAGGGCCTTCGGGGCTGGATGATGCTCAAGCGGGCCCTAGGAGCCTGGCGGTACTCAGTGTTCTTGCACTGACTCGGGTGCTGACACGACGTTCTTAGGACTCCTTAAAGGGGTACTACTGAAAACTAAAGCAGAACAGCAAGTAATGCCTCTGGAAAACTGCTGCACGCTCTCCAATCGGGACGGCCCACCACGGCGATTTTCGAGTCTCGTGTGGACACTGAGTTTCCATTTCGCCCTAAAGCAGGGCAGGAAAGCTTACTCAGGAAGTGGAAGCAGCCTGCTTCTTTCGAGAAAGCTCATTCGCCTCTCGCAGGCATGCCTGCAGGGACTAAAATCCCGGCAACAAGAGTGTTTTTGACCTGCTGGACAGGCTAGGAACGTCTTTCTGAAGCTGTGGCAGAGCTGAGGATATCTAGCTCTCCCAGGGAAGAGTGCAGTGTGTTGCGCTTCACTCAGAAAACACAGGGGTGCGCTGAAGGACCTACGGGGCTGGGTGCTGCTCCACAGGCCCACCGGAGCCTGGCTTCTAGAGTGTTCTTGTAAGGAAACTGGTGCTAACGTGCTAGGAGTAGGGAAAGCCTACACTCGTGAAACTAAAGTCGTACAGCCAAAATGCCTCATGGAAGCTGCTGCCCACCAATCTTTCTGCATGGCAACCCAGGGCCGTAGTGCAAAGCCAGTGTTTGCGTTTCGGTTCCCTTTAGCTCTAAAGCAGGATCAGGCTTTCTTTGTGGAACTGTAGTTGAAAGTCAGCCTGCCGATGCAGGAGACACGGGTTCGTACCCCGATCCGGGAAGGTCCCACATGCTGCCGTAGTGCCGGACCCGGGAGCCTTAGCCGCTGAACCTAAGCCTCAGGAGCTGGCGCTCCGCAATGGGAGAGGCCACAACCGTGGGAGGTGCGCGTACACCCAAATAAGAAAAGACACAGGGCAAGATAATATCCCACCCAGGAAACGGAGGCACCCTGTTTCTTGGAGAAAAGTCAACTTCCTATCCGAGCCCTGCATGAAATGACTAGAATCCTGGAAACACAAGTGTTTTGGCAGAAGGTTCCAGGCTGCCCGAATGTAATGGTCAACATTGGGGAAAAAAGGCCTGTGCCCTCAGGCCCCCATGTCGAGGTTGACAGGAAGCATAAGTACCTCTTGTTTCGAAAAAATTCCAAAGAGACACATGGTACTCACTGGGCCCTTCCCTAAATCAACTTCTCGATACAGCGTTGTTCTGCGCTGTAGGGCGTGGCCTAAAGGAAAGAATGCCGGGGGTCAGCCTAAGGGGCTGTGCATCTTCCAAAAGCCTGCTGTGTTCCGCGAAGAACTGATCTTTAGTTGCAGTGGAACCCAACCCGAGTTTTTCCTTGAGGTAGGGTGACTGCAGGTAACAAGACCTAGAAGGAATGCTAAGCAGACTGTCTCTCTCAGTATCGCTCTGACAGGGCAATGAGGCTGACCGGCATTGAATGCTGGAAGTGCTACAACCGTGTTACTGAATCCGTCTGTGACCGGAGGCAGTCTAGCTCTCCGACGCACGAGTTCAATATGTTGCCCTACACTCAGCTACAGAGGGGTACAGCTAAGGATCTTGGCGACTGGATGAGGCTCACCAGGCCACTAGGAGCCTGCAGTTACTCAGTGTTCTTATAGAGAATCGTGTGCGGACGCGAGGGTCCTAGGAGGCCTTTACAGCTCACTGCCTTTAAAGTAAAGCAGAGCTACGACGTGGGTCTCATAGAAGATGCCGCACGCCTCCCCTTCTGCATGGCAGAGCAGGGCTACACGTCGAGGCGAGTGTTCATGTGGAGATTCCGTTTCGCTGTAAAGCAAGGCGGGGAAATCTCCCACCCTGGAAGTCGTAATACCCTATTTCTTCCCAGGAAACTCAGTTTTTACTCAGTGCCACGCCTGCACTGACTAGTAAGCCGGCAAACGCACTATTACCCGGAAGCGTCAAGGGCTCACGCATGGCGCTTTCCAGCGGGGAAAACAAGGCTTGTGATATCAGGCCCCCCATTCCAGGTTGACGCACTGCTTAAGCACCTGTTATTCTGACGAAGTCAGAAGAGACGCAAGCTACCCACTGACCCCTTCCCTAAATCAAGTTTTGTATGCAGGGTTTTCGGCTTGGAGGGAACTGCCTAAATTTTCGAAAGCCCCAGGTCGGCCTAGGGGCCTGTGCATCTTCCAAAAGCCTGCTGTGTTCCACGAAGAACTGTGCGTCAGTTGCAGTGGAACCTAGCCTGACTTTTTCCGTAGGTAAGGTGACTGCAGGTTTAAGGTCCTAGAAGGAGCGCTAAGCAGAGTGGTTTTCGAGGTATAGCTCAGGTAAGGCAAGGGAGCCATCTTCCTTGTCATGTTGGACTGGATACAACCTTGTTTCAGAAGCCGTTGGAGAGCTTAGGAGATCTGTCTCTCCCAAGGAAGAGTGCAGTATGTTGCCCTACACTCGGCATAAACAGGCGTACACCTAAGGGCCTTCGGGGCTGGATGATGCTCAAGCGGGCCCTAGGAGCCTGGCGGTACTCAGTGTTCTTGCACTGACTCGGGTGCTGACACGACGTTCTTAGGACTCCTTAAAGGGGTACTACTGAAAACTAAAGCAGAACAGCAAGTAATGCCTCTGGAAAACTGCTGCACGCTCTCCAATCGGGATGGCCCACCACGGCGATTTTCGAGTCTCGTGTGGACACTGAGTTTCCATTTCGCCCTAAAGCAGGGCAGGAAAGCTTACTCAGGAAGTGGAAGCAGCCTGCTTCTTTCGAGAAAGCTCATTCGCCTCTCGCAGGCATGCCTGCAGGGACTAAAATCCCGGCAACAAGAGTGTTTTTGACCTGCTGGACTGGCTAGGAACGTCTTTCTGAAGCTGTGGCAGAGCTGAGGATATCTACCTCTCCCAGGGAAGAGTGCAGTGTGTTGCGCTTCACTCAGAAAACACAGGGGTGCGCTGAAGGACCTACGGGGCTGGGTGCTGCTCCACAGGCCCACCGGAGCCTGGCTTCCAGAGTGTTCTTGTAAGGAAACTGGTGCTAACGTGCTAGGAGTAGGGAAAGCCTACACTCGTGAAACTAAAGTCGTACAGCCAAAATGCCTCATGGAAGCTGCTGCCCACCAATCTTTCTGCATGGCAACCCAGGGCCGTAGTGCAAAGCCAGTGTTTGCGTTTCGGTTCCCTTTAGCTCTAAAGCAGGGTCAGGCTTTCTTTGTGGAACTGTAGTGGAAAGTCAGCCTGCCGATGCAGGAGACACGGGTTCGTACCCCGATCCGGGAAGGTCCCACATGCTGCCGTAGTGCCGGACCCGGGAGCCTTAGCCGCTGAACCTAAGCCTCAGGAGCTGGCGCTCCGCAATGGGAGAGGCCACAACCGTGGGAGGTGCGCGTACACCCAAATAAGAAAAGACACAGGGCAAGATGATATCCCACCCAGGAAACGGAGGCACCCTGTTTCTTGGAGAAAAGTCAACTTCCTATCCGAGCCCTGCATGAAATGACTAGAATCTCCCACAACCCTGAGAGGTGCGCGTACACCCAAATAGGAAAAGACACCCGGCAAGATAATATCCCAGCCAGGAAACGGAGGCACCCTGTTTCTTGGAGAAAAGTCAACTTCCTATCCGAGCCCTGCATGAAATGACTAGAATCCTGGAAACACAAGTGTTTTGGCAGAAGGTTCCAGCCTGCCCGAATGTAATGGTCAACATTGGGGAAAAAAGGCCTGTGCCCTCAGGCCCCCATGTCGAGGTTGACAGGAAGCATAAGTACCTCTTGTTTCGAAAAAATTCCAAAGAGACACATGGTACTCACTGGGCCCTTCCCTAAATCAACTTCTCGATACAGCGTTGTTCTGCGCTGTAGGGCGTGGCCTAAAGGAAAGAATGCCGGGGGTCAGCCTAAGGGGCTGTGCATCTTCCAAAAGCCTGCTGTGTTCCGCGAAGAACTGATCTTTAGTTGCAGTGGAACCCAACCCGAGTTTTTCCTTGAGGTAGGGTGACTGCAGGTAACAAGACCTAGAAGGAATGCTAAGCAGACTGTCTCTCTCAGTATCGCTCTGACAGGGCAATGAGGCTGACCGGCATTGAATGCTGGAAGTGCTACAACCGTGTTACTGAATCCGTCTGTGACCGGAGGCAGTCTAGCTCTCCGACGCACGAGTTCAATATGTTGCCCTACACTCAGCTACAGAGGGGTACAGCTAAGGATCTTGGCGACTGGATGAGGCTCACCAGGCCACTAGGAGCCTGCAGTTACTCAGTGTTCTTATAGAGAATCGTGT
Organism: Mesoplodon bidens; assembly: GCF_964165515.1. Lineage (NCBI taxonomy): Eukaryota > Metazoa > Chordata > Mammalia > Artiodactyla > Ziphiidae > Mesoplodon > Mesoplodon bidens. The sequence continues at coordinate 36,308,924 of NC_138174.1, read as the reverse complement.
GCGGACGCGAGGGTCCTAGGAGGCCTTTACAGCTCACTGCCTTTAAAGTAAAGCAGAGCTACGACGTGGGTCTCATAGAAGATGCCGCACGCCTCCCCTTCTGCATGGCAGAGCAGCGCTACACATCGAGGCGAGTGTTCATGTGGAGATTCCGTTTCGCTGTAAAGCAAGGCGGGGAAATCTCCCACCCTGGAAGTCGTAATACCCTATTTCTTCCCAGGAAACTCAATTTTTACTCAGTGCCACGCCTGCACTGACTAGTAAGCCGGCAAACGCACTATTACCCGGAAGCGTCAAGGGCTCACGCATGGCGCTTTCCAGCGGGGAAAACAAGGCTTGTGATATCAGGCCCCCCATTCCAGGTTGACGCACTGCTTAAGCACCTGTTATTCTGACGAAGTCAGAAGAGACGCAAGCTACCCACTGACCCCTTCCCTAAATCAAGTTTTGTATGCAGGGTTTTCGGCTTGGAGGGAACTGCCTAAATTTTCGAAAGCCCCAGGTCGGCCTAGGGGCCCGTGCATCTTCCAAAAGCCTGCTGTGTTCCACGAAGAACTGTGCGTCAGTTGCAGTGGAACCTAGCCTGACTTTTTCCGTAGGTAAGGTGACTGCAGGTTTAAGGTCCTAGAAGGAGCGCTAAGCAGAGTGTTTTTCGAGGTATAGCTCAGGTAAGGCAAGGGAGCCATCTTCCTTGTCATGTTGGACTGGATACAACCTTGTTTCAGAAGCCGTTGGAGAGCTTAGGAGATCTGTCTCTCCCAAGGAAGAGTGCAGTATGTTGCCCTACACTCGGCATAAACAGGCGTACACCTAAGGGCCTTCGGGGCTGGATGATGCTCAAGCGGGCCCTAGGAGCCTGGCGGTACTCAGTGTTCTTGCACTGACTCGGGTGCTGACACGACGTTCTTAGGACTCCTTAAAGGGGTACTACTGAAAACTAAAGCAGAACAGCAAGTAATGCCTCTGGAAAACTGCTGCACGCTCTCCAATCGGGACGGCCCACCACGGCGATTTTCGAGTCTCGTGTGGACACTGAGTTTCCATTTCGCCCTAAAGCAGGGCAGGAAAGCTTACTCAGGAAGTGGAAGCAGCCTGCTTCTTTCGAGAAAGCTCATTCGCCTCTCGCAGGCATGCCTGCAGGGACTAAAATCCCGGCAACAAGAGTGTTTTTGACCTGCTGGACAGGCTAGGAACGTCTTTCTGAAGCTGTGGCAGAGCTGAGGATATCTAGCTCTCCCAGGGAAGAGTGCAGTGTGTTGCGCTTCACTCAGAAAACACAGGGGTGCGCTGAAGGACCTACGGGGCTGGGTGCTGCTCCACAGGCCCACCGGAGCCTGGCTTCTAGAGTGTTCTTGTAAGGAAACTGGTGCTAACGTGCTAGGAGTAGGGAAAGCCTACACTCGTGAAACTAAAGTCGTACAGCCAAAATGCCTCATGGAAGCTGCTGCCCACCAATCTTTCTGCATGGCAACCCAGGGCCGTAGTGCAAAGCCAGTGTTTGCGTTTCGGTTCCCTTTAGCTCTAAAGCAGGATCAGGCTTTCTTTGTGGAACTGTAGTTGAAAGTCAGCCTGCCGATGCAGGAGACACGGGTTCGTACCCCGATCCGGGAAGGTCCCACATGCTGCCGTAGTGCCGGACCCGGGAGCCTTAGCCGCTGAACCTAAGCCTCAGGAGCTGGCGCTCCGCAATGGGAGAGGCCACAACCGTGGGAGGTGCGCGTACACCCAAATAAGAAAAGACACAGGGCAAGATAATATCCCACCCAGGAAACGGAGGCACCCTGTTTCTTGGAGAAAAGTCAACTTCCTATCCGAGCCCTGCATGAAATGACTAGAATCCTGGAAACACAAGTGTTTTGGCAGAAGGTTCCAGGCTGCCCGAATGTAATGGTCAACATTGGGGAAAAAAGGCCTGTGCCCTCAGGCCCCCATGTCGAGGTTGACAGGAAGCATAAGTACCTCTTGTTTCGAAAAAATTCCAAAGAGACACATGGTACTCACTGGGCCCTTCCCTAAATCAACTTCTCGATACAGCGTTGTTCTGCGCTGTAGGGCGTGGCCTAAAGGAAAGAATGCCGGGGGTCAGCCTAAGGGGCTGTGCATCTTCCAAAAGCCTGCTGTGTTCCGCGAAGAACTGATCTTTAGTTGCAGTGGAACCCAACCCGAGTTTTTCCTTGAGGTAGGGTGACTGCAGGTAACAAGACCTAGAAGGAATGCTAAGCAGACTGTCTCTCTCAGTATCGCTCTGACAGGGCAATGAGGCTGACCGGCATTGAATGCTGGAAGTGCTACAACCGTGTTACTGAATCCGTCTGTGACCGGAGGCAGTCTAGCTCTCCGACGCACGAGTTCAATATGTTGCCCTACACTCAGCTACAGAGGGGTACAGCTAAGGATCTTGGCGACTGGATGAGGCTCACCAGGCCACTAGGAGCCTGCAGTTACTCAGTGTTCTTATAGAGAATCGTGTGCGGACGCGAGGGTCCTAGGAGGCCTTTACAGCTCACTGCCTTTAAAGTAAAGCAGAGCTACGACGTGGGTCTCATAGAGGATGCCGCACGCCTCCCCTTCTGCATGGCAGAGCAGCGCTACACGTCGAGGCGAGTGTTCATGTGGAGATTCCGTTTCGCTGTAAAGCAAGGCGGGGAAATCTCCCACCCTGGAAGTCGTAATACCCTATTTCTTCCCAGGAAACTCAGTTTTTACTCAGTGCCACGCCTGCACTGACTAATAAGCCGGCAAACGCACTATTACCCGGAAGCGTCAAGGGCTCACGCATGGCGCTTTCCAGCGGGGAAAACAAGGCTTGTGATATCAGGCCCCCCATTCGAGGTTGACGCACTGCTTAAGCACCTGTTATTCTGACGAAGTCAGAAGAGACGCAAGCTACCCACTGACCCCTTCCCTAAATCAAGTTTTGTATGCAGGGTTTTCGGCTTGGAGGGAACTGCCTAAATTTTCGAAAGCCCCAGGTCGGCCTAGGGGCCTGTGCATCTTCCAAAAGCCTGCTGTGTTCCACGAAGAACTGTGCGTCAGTTGCAGTGGAACCTAGCCTGACTTTTTCCGTAGGTAAGGTGACTGCAGGTTTAAGGTCCTAGAAGGAGCGCTAAGCAGAGTGTTTTTCGAGGTATAGCTCAGGTAAGGCAAGGGAGCCATCTTCCTTGTCATGTTGGACTGGATACAACCTTGTTTCAGAAGCCGTTGGAGAGCTTAGGAGATCAGTCTCTCCCAAGGAAGAGTGCAGTATGTTGCCCTACACTCGGCATAAACAGGCGTACACCTAAGGGCCTTCGGGGCTGGATGATGCTCAAGCGGGCCCTAGGAGCCTGGCGGTACTCAGTGTTCTTGCACTGACTCGGGTGCTGACACGACGTTCTTAGGACTCCTTAAAGGGGTACTACCGAAAACTAAAGCAGAACAGCAAGTAATGCCTCTGGAAAACTGCTGCACGCTCTCCAATCGGGACGGCCCACCACGGCGATTTTCGAGTCTCGTGTGGACACTGAGTTTCCATTTCGCCCTAAAGCAGGGCAGGAAAGCTTACTCAGGAACTGGAAGCAGCCTGCTTCTTTCGAGAAAGCTCATTCGCCTCTCGCAGGCATGCCTGCAGGGACTAAAATCCCGGCAACAAGAGTGTTTTTGACCTGCTGGACTGGCTAGGAACGTCTTTCTGAAGCTGTGGCAGAGCTGAGGATATCTAGCTCTCCCAGGGAAGAGTGCAGTGTGTTGCGCTTCACTCAGAAAAACACAGGGGTGCGCTGAAGGACCTACGGGGCTGGGTGCTGCTCCACAGGCCCACCGGAGCCTGGCTTCCTGAGTGTTCTTGTAAGGAAACTGGTGCTAACGTGCTAGGAGTAGGGAAAGCCTACACTCGTGAAACTAAAGTCGTACAGCCAAAATGCCTCATGGAAGCTGCTGCCCACCAGTCTTTCTGCATGGCAACCCAGGGCCGGAGTGCAAAGCCAGTGTTTGCGTTTCGGTTCCCTTTAGCTCTAAAGCAGGGTCAGGCTTTCTTTGTGGAACTGTAGTTGAAAGTCAGCCTGCCGATGCAGGAGACACGGGTTCGTACCCCGATCCGGGAAGGTCCCACATGCTGCCGTAGTGCCGGACCCGGGAGCCTTAGCCGCTGAACCTAAGCCTCAGGAGCTGGCGCTCCGCAATGGGAGAGGCCACAACCGTGGGAGGTGCGCGTACACCCAAATAAGAAAAGACACAGGGCAAGATAATATCCCAGCCAGGAAACGGAGGCACCCTGTTTCTTGGAGAAAAGTCAACTTCCTATCCGAGCCCTGCATGAAATGACTAGAATCTCCCACAACCCTGAGAGGTGCGCGTACACCCAAATAGGAAAAGACACAGGGCAAGATAATATCCCACCCAGGAAACGGAGGCACCCTGTTTCTTGGAGAAAAGTCAACTTCCTATCCGAATCCTGCATGAAATGACTAGAATCCTGGAAACACAAGTGTTTTGGTAGAAGGTTCCAGGCTGCCCGAATGTAATGGTCAACATTGGGGAAAAAAGGCCTGTGCCCTCAGGCCCCCATGTCGAGGTTGACAGGAAGCATAAGTACCTCTTGTTTCGAAAAAATTCCAAAGAGACACATGGTACTCACTGGGCCCTTCCCTAAATCAACTTCTCGATACAGCGTTGTTCTGCGCTGTAGGGCGTGGCCTAAAGGAAAGAATGCCGGGGGTCAGCCTAAGGGGCTGTGCATCTTCCAAAAGCCTGCTGTGTTCCGCGAAGAACTGATCTTTAGTTGCAGTGGAACCCAACCCGAGTTTTTCCTTGAGGTAGGGTGACTGCAGGTAACAAGACCTAGAAGGAATGCTAAGCAGACTGTCTCTCTCAGTATCGCTCTGACAGGGCAATGAGGCTGACCGGCATTGAATGCTGGAAGTGCTACAACCGTGTTACTGAATCCGTCTGTGTCCGGAGGCAGTCTAGCTCTCCGACGCACGAGTTCAATATGTTGCCCTACACTCAGCTACAGAGGGGTACAGCTAAGGATCTTGGCGACTGGATGAGGCTCACCAGGCCACTAGGAGCCTACAGTTACTCAGTGTTCTTATAGAGAATCGTGTGCGGACGCGAGGGTCCTAGGAGGCCTTTACAGCTCACTGCCTTTAAAGTAAAGCAGAGCTACGACGTGGGTCTCATAGAAGATGCCGCACGCCTCCCCTTCTGCATGGCAGAGCAGGGCTACACGTCGAGGCGAGTGTTCATGTGGAGATTCCGTTTCGCTGTAAAGCAAGGCGGGGAAATCTCCCACCCTGGAAGTCGTAATACCCTATTTCTTCCCAGGAAACTCAGTTTTTACTCAGTGCCACGCCTGCACTGACTAGTAAGCCGGCAAACGCACTATTACCCGGAAGCGTCAAGGGCTCACGCATGGCGCTTTCCAGCGGGGAAAACAAGGCTTGTGATATCAGGCCCCCCATTCGAGGTTGACGCACTGCTTAAGCACCTGTTATTCTGACGAAGTCAGAAGAGACGCAAGCTACCCACTGACCCCTTCCCTAAATCAAGTTTTGTATGCAGGGTTTTCGGCTTGGAGGGAACTGCCTAAATTTTCGAAAGCCCCAGGTCGGCCTAGGGGCCTGTGCATCTTCCAAAAGCCTGCTGTGTTCCACGAAGAACTGTGCGTCAGTTGCAGTGGAACCTAGCCTGACTTTTTCCGTAGGTAAGGTGACTGCAGGTTTAAGGTCCTAGAAGGAGCGCTAAGCAGAGTGGTTTTCGAGGTATAGCTCAGGTAAGGCAAGGGAGCCATCTTCCTTGTCATGTTGGACTGGATACAACCTTGTTTCAGAAGCCGTTGGAGAGCTTAGGAGATCTGTCTCTCCCAAGGAAGAGTGCAGTATGTTGCCCTACACTCGGCATAAACAGGCGTACACCTAAGGGCCTTCGGGGCTGGATGATGCTCAAGCGGGCCCTAGGAGCCTGGCGGTACTCAGTGTTCTTGCACTGACTCGGGTGCTGACACGACGTTCTTAGGACTCCTTAAAGGGGTACTACCGAAAACTAAAGCAGAACAGCAAGTAATGCCTCTGGAAAACTGCTGCACGCTCTCCAATCGGGACGGCCCACCACGGCGATTTTCGAGTCTCGTGTGGACACTGAGTTTCCATTTCGCCCTAAAGCAGGGCAGGAAAGCTTACTCAGGAAGTGGAAGCAGCCTGCTTCTTTCGAGAAAGCTCATTCGCCTCTCGCAGGCATGCCTGCAGGGACTAAAATCCCGGCAACAAGAGTGTTTTGGACCTGCTGGACTGGCTAGGAACGTCTTTCTGAAGCTGTGGCAGAGCTGAGGATATCTACCTCTCCCAGGGAAGAGTGCAGTGTGTTGCGCTTCACTCAGAAAACACAGGGGTGCGCTGAAGGACCTACGGGGCTGGGTGCTGCTCCACAGGCCCACCGGAGCTGGCTTCCTGAGTGTTCTTGTAAGGAAACTGGTGCTAACGTGCTAGGAGTAGGGAAAGCCTACACTCGTGAAACTAAAGTCGTACAGCCAAAATGCCTCATGGAAGCTGCTGCCCACCAGTCTTTCTGCATGGCAACCCAGGGCCGGAGTGCAAAGCCAGTGTTTGCGTTTCGGTTCCCTTTAGCTCTAAAGCAGGGTCAGGCTTTCTTTGTGGAACTGTAGTTGAAAGTCAGCCTGCCGATGCAGGAGACACGGGTTCGTACCCCGATCCGGGAAGGTCCCACATGCTGCCGTAGTGCCGGACCCGGGAGCCTTAGCCGCTGAACCTAAGCCTCAGGAGCTGGCGCTCCGCAATGGGAGAGGCCACAACCGTGGGAGGTGCGCGTACACCCAAATAAGAAAAGACACAGGGCAAGATAATATCCCAGCCAGGAAACGGAGGCACCCTGTTTCTTGGAGAAAAGTCCACTTCCTATCCGAGCCCTGCATGAAATGACTAGAATCCTGGAAACACAAGTGTTTTGGCAGAAGGTTCCAGGCTGCCCGAATGTAATGGTCAACATTGGGGAAAAAAGGCCTGTGCCCTCAGGCCCCCATGTCGAGGTTGACAGGAAGCATAAGTACCTCTTGTTTCGAAAAAATTCCAAAGAGACACATGGTACTCACTGGGCCCTTCCCTAAATCAACTTCTCGATACAGCGTTGTTCTGCGCTGTAGGGCGTGGCCTATAGGAAAGAATGCCGGGGGTCAGCCTAAGGGGCTGTGCATCTTCCAAAAGCCTGCTGTGTTCCGCGAAGAACTGATCTTTAGTTGCAGTGGAACCCAACCCGAGTTTTTCCTTGAGGTAGGGTGACTGCAGGTAACAAGACCTAGAAGGAATGCTAAGCAGACTGTCTCTCTCAGTATCGCTCTGACAGGGCAATGAGGCTGACCGGCATTGAATGCTGGAAGTGCTACAACCGTGTTACTGAATCCGTCTGTGACCGGAGGCAGTCTAGCTCTCCGACGCACGAGTTCAATATGTTGCCCTACACTCAGCTACAGAGGGGTACAGCTAAGGATCTTGGCGACTGGATGAGGCTCACCAGGCCACTAGGAGCCTGCAGTTACTCAGTGTTCTTATAGAGAATCGTGTGCGGACGCGAGGGTCCTAGGAGGCCTTTACAGCTCACTGCCTTTAAAGTAAAGCAGAGCTACGACGTGGGTCTCATAGAAGATGCCGCACGCCTCCCCTTCTGCATGGCAGAGCAGGGCTACACGTCGAGGCGAGTGTTCATGTGGAGATTCCGTTTCGTTGTAAAGCAAGGCGGGGAAATCTCCCACCCTGGAAGTCGTAATACCCTATTTCTTCCCAGGAAACTCAGTTTTTACTCAGTGCCACGCCTGCACTGACTAGTAAGCCGGCAAACGTACTATTACCCGGAAGCGTCAAGGGCTCACGCATGGCGCTTTCCAGCGGGGAAAACAAGGCTTGTGATATCAGGCCCCCCATTCGAGGTTGACGCACTGCTTAAGCACCTGTTATTCTGACGAAGTCAGAAGAGACGCAAGCTACCCACTGACCCCTTCCCTAAATCAAGTTTTGTATGCAGGGTTTTCGGCTTGGAGGGAACTGCCTAAATTTTCGAAAGCCCCAGGTCGGCCTAGGGGCCTGTGCATCTTCCAAAAGCCTGCTGTGTTCCACGAAGAACTGTGCGTCAGTTGCAGTGGAACCTAGCCTGACTTTTTCCGTAGGTAAGGTGACTGCAGGTTTAAGGTCCTAGAAGGAGCGCTAAGCAGAGTGTTTTTCGAGGTATAGCTCAGGTAAGGCAAGGGAGCCATCTTCCTTGTCATGTTGGACTGGATACAACCTTGTTTCAGAAGCCGTTGGAGAGCTTAGGAGATCTGTCTCTCCCAAGGAAGAGTGCAGTATGTTGCCCTTCACTCGGCATAAACAGGCGTACACCTAAGGGCCTTCGGGGCTGGATGATGCTCAAGCGGGCCCTAGGAGCCTGGCGGTACTCAGTGTTCTTGCACTGACTCGGGTGCTGACACGACGTTCTTAGGACTCCTTAAAGGGGTACTACCGAAAACTAAAGCAGAACAGCAAGTAATGCCTCTGGAAAACTGCTGCACGCTCTCCAATCGGGACGGCCCACCACGGCGATTTTCGAGTCTCGTGTGGACACTGAGTTTCCATTTCACCCTAAAGCAGGGCAGGAAAGCTTACTCAGGAACTGGAAGCAGCCTGCTTCTTTCGAGAAAGCTCATTCGCCTCTCGCAGGCATGCCTGCAGGGACTAAAATCCCGGCAACAAGAGTGTTTTGGACCTGCTGGACTGGCTAGGAACGTCTTTCTGAAGCTGTGGCAGAGCTGAGGATATCTAGCTCTCCCAGGGAAGAGTGCAGTGTGTTGCGCTTCACTCAGAAAACACAGGGGTGCGCTGAAGGACCTACGGGGCTGGGTGCTGCTCCACAGGCCCACCGGAGCCTGGCTTCCAGAGTGTTCTTGTAAGGAAACTGGTGCTAACGTGCTAGGAGTAGGGAAAGCCTACACTCGTGAAACTAAAGTCGTACAGCCAAAATGCCTCATGGAAGCTGCTGCCCACCAATCTTTCTGCATGGCAACCCAGGGCCGTAGTGCAAAGCCAGTGTTTGCGTTTCGGTTCCCTTTAGCTCTAAAGCAGGGTCAGGCTTTCTTTGTGGAACTGTAGTTGAAAGTCAGCCTGCCGATGCAGGAGACACGGGTTCGTACCCCGATCCGGGAAGGTCCCACATGCTGCCGTAGTGCCGGACCCGGGAGCCTTAGCCGCTGAACCTAAGCCTCAGGAGCTGGCGCTCCGCAATGGGAGAGGCCACAACCGTGGGAGGTGCGCGTACACCCAAATAAGAAAAGACACAGGGCAAGATAATATCCCACCCAGGAAACGGAGTCACCCTGTTTCTTGGAGGAAAGTCAACTTCCTATCCGAGCCCTGCATGAAATGACTAGAATCTCCCACAACCCTGAGAGGTGCGCGTACACCCAAATAGGAAAAGACACAGGGCAAGATAATATCCCAGCCAGGAAACGGAGGCACCCTGTTTCTTGGAGAAAAGTCAACTTCCTATCCGAGCCCTGCATGAAATGACTAGAATCCTGGAAACACAAGTGTTTTGGCAGAAGGTTCCAGGCTGCCCGAATGTAATGGTCAACATTGGGGAAAAAAGGCCTGTGCCCTCAGGCCCCCATGTCGAGGTTGACAGGAAGCATAAGTACCTCTTGTTTCGAAAAAATTCCAAAGAGACACATGGTACTCACTGGGCCCTTCCCTAAATCAACTTCTCGATACAGCGTTGTTCTGCGCTGTAGGGCGTGGCCTAAAGGAAAGAATGCCGGGGGTCAGCCTAAGGGGCTGTGCATCTTCCAAAAGCCTGCTGTGTTCCGCGAAGAACTGATCTTTAGTTGCAGTGGAACCCAACCCGAGTTTTTCCTTGAGGTAGGGTGACTGCAGGTAACAAGACCTAGAAGGAATGCTAAGCAGACTGTCTCTCTCAGTATCGCTCTGACAGGGCAATGAGGCTGACCGGCATTGAATGCTGGAAGTGCTACAACCGTGTTACTGAATCCGTCTGTGACCGGAGGCAGTCTAGCTCTCCGACGCACGAGTTCAATATGTTGCCCTACACTCAGCTACAGAGGGGTACAGCTAAGGATCTTGGCGACTGGATGAGGCTCACCAGGCCACTAGGAGCCTGCAGTTACTCAGTGTTCTTATAGAGAATCGTGTGTGGACGCGAGGGTCCTAGGAGGCCTTTACAGCTCACTGCCTTTAAAGTAAAGCAGAGCTACGACGTGGGTCTCATAGAAGATGCCGCACGCCTCCCCTTCTGCATGGCAGAGCAGCGCTACACGTCGAGGCAAGTGTTCATGTGGAGATTCCGTTTCGCTGTAAAGCAAGGCGGGGAAATCTCCCACCCTGGAAGTCGTAATACCCTATTTCTTCCCAGGAAACTCAGTTTTTACTCAGTGCCACGCCTGCACTGACTAGTAAGCCGGCAAACGCACTATTACCCGGAAGCGTCAAGGGCTCACGCATGGCGCTTTCCAGCGGGGAAAACAAGGCTTGTGATATCAGGCCCCCCATTCGAGGTTGACGCACTGCTTAAGCACCTGTTATTCTGACGAAGTCAGAAGAGACGCAAGCTACCCACTGACCCCTTCCCTAAATCAAGTTTTGTATGCAGGGTTTTCGGCTTGGAGGGAACTGCCTAAATTTTCGAAAGCCCCAGGTCGGCCTAGGGGCCAGCGCATCTTCCAAAAGCCTGCTGTGTTCCACGAAGAACTGTGCGTCAGTTGCAGTGGAACCTAGCCTGACTTTTTCCGTAGGTAAGGTGACTGCAGGTTTAAGGTCCTAGAAGGAGCGCTAAGCAGAGTGGTTTTCGAGGTATAGCTCAGGTAAGGCAAGGGAGCCATCTTCCTTGTCATGTTGGACTGGATACAACCTTGTTTCAGAAGCCGTTGGAGAGCTTAGGAGATCTGTCTCTCCCAAGGAAGAGTGCAGTATGTTGCCCTACACTCGGCATAAACAGGCGTACACCTAAGGGCCTTCGGGGCTGGATGATGCTCAAGCGGGCCCTAGGAGCCTGGCGGTACTCAGTGTTCTTGCACTGACTCGGGTGCTGACACGACGTTCTTAGGACTCCTTAAAGGGGTACTACCGAAAACTAAAGCAGAACAGCAAGTAATGCCTCTGGAAAACTGCTGCACGCTCTCCAATCGGGACGGCCCACCACGGCGATTTTCGAGTCTCGTGTGGACACTGAGTTTCCATTTCGCCCTAAAGCAGGGCAGGAAAGCTTACTCAGGAACTGGAAGCAGCCTGCTTCTTTCGAGAAAGCTCATTCGCCTCTCGCAGGCATGCCTGCAGGGACTAAAATCCCGGCAACAAGAGTGTTTTGGACCTGCTGGACTGGCTAGGAACGTCTTTCTGAAGCTGTGGCAGAGCTGAGGATATCTAGCTCTCCCAGGGAAGAGTGCAGTGTGTTGCGCTTCACTCAGAAAACACAGGGGTGCGCTGAAGGACCTACGGGGCTGGGTGCTGCTCCACAGGCCCACCGGAGCCTGGCTTCCAGAGTGTTCTTGTAAGGAAACTGGTGCTAACGTGCTAGGAGTAGGGAAAGCCTACACTCGTGAAACTAAAGTCGTACAGCCAAAATGCCTCATGGAAGCTGCTGCCCACCAATCTTTCTGCATGGCAACCCAGGGCCGTAGTGCAAAGCCAGTGTTTGCGTTTCGGTTCCCTTTAGCTCTAAAGCAGGGTCAGGCTTTCTTTGTGGAACTGTAGTGGAAAGTCAGCCTGCCGATGCAGGAGACACGGGTTCGTACCCCGATCCGGGAAGGTCCCACATGCTGCCGTAGTGCCGGACCCGGGAGCCTTAGCCGCTGAACCTAAGCCTCAGGAGCTGGCGCTCCGCAATGGGAGAGGCCACAACCGTGGGAGGTGCGCGTACACCCAAATAGGAAAAGACACAGGGCAAGATAATATCCCACCCAGGAAACGGAGGCACCCTGTTTCTTGGAGAAAAGTCAACTTCCTATCCGAGCCCTGCATGAAATGACTAGAATCCTGGAAACACAAGTGTTTTGGCAGAAGGTTCCAGGCTGCCCGAATGTAATGGTCAACATTGGGGAAAAAAGGCCTGTGCCCTCAGTCCCCCATGTCGAGGTTGACAGGAAGCATAAGTACCTCTTGTTTCGAAAAAATTCCAAAGAGACACATGGTACTCACTGGGCCCTTCCCTAAATCAACTTCTCGATACAGCGTTGTTCTGCGCTGTAGGGCGTGGCCTAAAGGAAAGAATGCCGGGGGTCAGCCTAAGGGGCTGTGCATCTTCCAAAAGCCTGCTGTGTTCCGCGAAGAACTGATCTTTAGTTGCAGTGGAACCCAACCCGAGTTTTTCCTTGAGGTAGGGTGACTGCAGGTAACAAGACCTAGAAGGAATGCTAAGCAGACTGTCTCTCTCAGTATCGCTCTGACAGGGCAATGAGGCTGACCGGCATTGAATGCTGGAAGTGCTACAACCGTGTTACTGAATCCGTCTGTGACCGGAGGCAGTCTAGCTCTCCGACGCACGAGTTCAATATGTTGCCCTACACTCAGCTACAGAGGGGTACAGCTAAGGATCTTGGCGACTGGATGAGGCTCACCAGGCCACTAGGAGCCTGCAGTTACTCAGTGTTCTTATAGAGAATCGTGTGCGGACGCGAGGGTCCTAGGAGGCCTTTACAGCTCACTGCCTTTAAAGTAAAGCAGAGCTACGACGTGGGTCTCATAGAAGATGCCGCACGCCTCCCCTTCTGCATGGCAGAGCAGGGCTACACGTCGAGGCGAGTGTTCATGTGGAGATTCCGTTTCGCTGTAAAGCAAGGCGGGGAAATCTCCCACCCTGGAAGTCGTAATACCCTATTTCTTCCCAGGAAACTCAGTTTTTACTCAGTGCCACGCCTGCACTGACTAGTAAGCCGGCAAACGCACTATTACCCGGAAGCGTCAAGGGCTCACGCATGGCGCTTTCCAGCGGGGAAAACAAGGCTTGTGATATCAGGCCCCCCATTCGAGGTTGACGCACTGCTTAAGCACCTGTTATTCTGACGAAGTCAGAAGAGACGCAAGCTACCCACTGACCCCTTCCCTAAATCAAGTTTTGTATGCAGGGTTTTCGGCTTGGAGGGAACTGCCTAAATTTTCGAAAGCCCCAGGTCGGCCTAGGGGCCAGCGCATCTTCCAGAAGCCTGCTGTGTTCCACGAAGAACTGTGCGTCAGTTGCAGTGGAAGCTAGCCTGACTTTTTCCGTAGGTAAGGTGACTGCAGGTTTAAGGTCCTAGAAGGAGCGCTAAGCAGAGTGGTTTTCGAGGTATAGCTCAGGTAAGGCAAGGGAGCCATCTTCCTTGTCATGTTGGACTGGATACAACCTTGTTTCAGAAGCCGTTGGAGAGCTTAGGAGATCTGTCTCTCCCAAGGAAGAGTGCAGTATGTTGCCCTACACTCGGCATAAACAGGCGTACACCTAAGGGCCTTCGGGGCTGGATGATGCTCAAGCGGGCCCTAGGAGCCTGGCGGTACTCAGTGTTCTTGCACTGACTCGGGTGCTGACACGACGTTCTTAGGACTCCTTAAAGGGGTACTACCGAAAACTAAAGCAGAACAGCAAGTAATGCCTCTGGAAAACTGCTGCACGCTCTCCAATCGGGACGGCCCACCACGGCGATTTTCGAGTCTCGTGTGGACACTGAGTTTCCATTTCGCCCTAAAGCAGGGCAGGAAAGCTTACTCAGGAAGTGGAAGCAGCCTGCTTCTTTCGAGAAAGCTCATTCGCCTCTCGCAGGCATGCCTGCAGGGACTAAAATCCCGGCAACAAGAGTGTTTTGGACCTGCTGGACTGGCTAGGAACGTCTTTCTGAAGCTGTGGCAGAGCTGAGGATATCTAGCTCTCCCAGGGAAGAGTGCAGTGTGTTGCGCTTCACTCAGAAAACACAGGGGTGCGCTGAAGGACCTACGGGGCTGGGTGCTGCTCCACAGGCCCACCGGAGCCTGGCTTCCAGAGTGTTCTTGTAAGGAAACTGGTGCTAACGTGCTAGGAGTAGGGAAAGCCTACACTCGTGAAACTAAAGTCGTACAGCCAAAATGCCTCATGGAAGCTGCTGCCCACCAATCTTTCTGCATGGCAACCCAGGGCCGTAGTGCAAAGCCAGTGTTTGCGTTTCGGTTCCCTTTAGCTCTAAAGCAGGGTCAGGCTTTCTTTGTGGAACTGTAGTTGAAAGTCAGCCTGCCGATGCAGGAGACACGGGTTCGTACCCCGATCCGGGAAGGTCCCACATGCTGCCGTAGTGCCGGACCCGGGAGCCTTAGCCGCTGAACCTAAGCCTCAGGAGCTGGCGCTCCGCAATGGGAGAGGCCACAACCGTGGGAGGTGCGCGTACACACAAATAAGAAAAGACACAGGGCAAGATAATATCCCACCCAGGAAACGGAGGCACCCTGTTTCTTGGAGAAAAGTCAACTTCCTATCCGAGCCCTGCATGAAATGACTAGAATCTCCCACAACCCTGAGAGGTGCGCGTACACCCAAATAGGAAAAGACACCCGGCAAGATAATATCCCAGCCAGGAAACGGAGGCACCCTGTTTCTTGGAGAAAAGTCAACTTCCTATCCGAGCCCTGCATGAAATGACTAGAATCCTGGAAACACAAGTGTTTTGGCAGAAGGTTCCAGGCTGCCCGAATGTAATGGTCAACATTGGGGAAAAAAGGCCTGTGCCCTCAGGCCCCCATGTCGAGGTTGACAGGAAGCATAAGTACCTCTTGTTTCGAAAAAATTCCAAAGAGACACATGGTACTCACTGGGCCCTTCCCTAAATCAACTTCTCGATACAGCGTTGTTCTGCGCTGTAGGGCGTGGCCTAAAGGAAAGAATGCCGGGGGTCAGCCTAAGGGGCTGTGCATCTTCCAAAAGCCTGCTGTGTTCCGCGAAGAAGTGATCTTTAGTTGCAGTGGAACCCAACCCGAGTTTTTCCTTGAGGTAGGGTGACTGCAGGTAACAAGACCTAGAAGGAATGCTAAGCAGACTGTCTCTCTCAGTATCGCTCTGACAGGGCAATGAGGCTGACCGGCATTGAATGCTGGAAGTGCTACAACCGTGTTACTGAATCCGTCTGTGACCGGAGGCAGTCTAGCTCTCCGACGCACGAGTTCAATAAGTTGCCCTGCACTCAGCTACAGAGGGGTACAGCTAAGGATCTTGGCGACTGGATGAGGCTCACCAGGCCACTAGGAGCCTGCAGTTACTCAGTGTTCTTATAGAGAATCGTGTGCGGACGCGAGGGTCCTAGGAGGCCTTTACAGCTCACTGCCTTTAAAGTAAAGCAGAGCTACGACGTGGGTCTCATAGAAGATGCCGCACGCCTCCCCTTCTGCATGGCAGAGCAGGGCTACACGTCGAGGCGAGTGTTCATGTGGAGATTCCGTTTCGCTGTAAAGCAAGGCGGGGAAATCTCCCACCCTGGAAGTCGTAATACCCTATTTCTTCCCAGGAAACTCAGTTTTTACTCAGTGCCACGCCTGCACTGACTAGTAAGCCGGCAAACGCACTATTACCCGGAAGCGTCAAGGGCTCACGCATGGCGCTTTCCAGCGGGGAAAACAAGGCTTGTGATATCAGGCCCCCCATTCGAGGTTGACGCACTGCTTAAGCACCTGTTATTCTGACGAAGTCAGAAGAGACGCAAGCTACCCACTGACCCCTTCCCTAAATCAAGTTTTGTATGCAGGGTTTTCGGCTTGGAGGGAACTGCCTAAATTTTCGAAAGCCCCAGGTCGGCCTAGGGGCCTGTGCATCTTCCAGAAGCCTGCTGTGTTCCTCGAAGAACTGTGCGTCAGTTGCAGTGGAAGCTAGCCTGACTTTTTCCGTAGGTAAGGTGACTGCAGGTTTAAGGTCCTAGAAGGAGCGCTAAGCAGAGTGTTTTTCGAGGTATAGCTCAGGTAAGGCAAGGGAGCCATCTTCCTTGTCATGTTGGACTGGATACAACCTTGTTTCAGAAGCCGTTGGAGAGCTTAGGAGATCTGTCTCTCCCAAGGAAGAGTGCAGTATGTTGCCCTTCACTCGGCATAAACAGGCGTACACCTAAGGGCCTTCGGGGCTGGATGATGCTCAAGCGGGCCCTAGGAGCCTGGCGGTACTCAGTGTTCTTGCACTGACTCGGGTGCTGACACGACGTTCTTAGGACTCCTTAAAGGGGTACTACCGAAAACTAAAGCAGAACAGCAAGTAATGCCTCTGGAAAACTGCTGCACGCTCTCCAATCGGGACGGCCCACCACGGCGATTTTCGAGTCTCGTGTGGACACTGAGTTTCCATTTCGCCCTAAAGCAGGGCAGGAAAGCTTACTCAGGAAGTGGAAGCAGCCTGCTTCTTTCGAGAAAGCTCATTCGCCTCTCGCAGGCATGCCTGCAGGGACTAAAATCCCGGCAACAAGAGTGTTTTGGACCTGCTGGACTGGCTAGGAACGTCTTTCTGAAGCTGTGGCAGAGCTGAGGATATCTAGCTCTCCCAGGGAAGAGTGCAGTGTGTTGCGCTTCACTCAGAAAACACAGGGGTGCGCTGAAGGACCTACGGGGCTGGGTGCTGCTCCACAGGCCCACCGGAGCCTGGCTTCCAGAGTGTTCTTGTAAGGAAACTGGTGCTAACGTGCTAGGAGTAGGGAAAGCCTACACTCGTGAAACTAAAGTCGTACAGCCAAAATGCCTCATGGAAGCTGCTGCCCACCAATCTTTCTGCATGGCAACCCAGGGCCGTAGTGCAAAGCCAGTGTTTGCGTTTCGGTTCCCTTTAGCTCTAAAGCAGGGTCAGGCTTTCTTTGTGGAACTGTAGTTGAAAGTCAGCCTGCCGATGCAGGAGACACGGGTTCGTACCCCGATCCGGGAAGGTCCCACATGCTGCCGTAGTGCCGGACCCGGGAGCCTTAGCCGCTGAACCTAAGCCTCAGGAGCTGGCGCTCCGCAATGGGAGAGGCCACAACCGTGGGAGGTGCGCGTACACCCAAATAAGAAAAGACACAGGGCAAGATAATATCCCACCCAGGAAACGGAGGCACCCTGTTTCTTGGAGAAAAGTCAACTTCCTATCCGAGCCCTGCATGAAATGACTAGAATCTCCCACAACCCTGAGAGGTGCGCGTACACCCAAATAGGAAAAGACACCCGGCAAGATAATATCCCAGCCAGGAAACGGAGGCACCCTGTTTCTTGGAGAAAAGTCAACTTCCTATCCGAGCCCTGCATGAAATGACTAGAATCCTGGAAACACAAGTGTTTTGGCAGAAGGTTCCAGCCTGCCCGAATGTAATGGTCAACATTGGGGAAAAAAGGCCTGTGCCCTCAGGCCCCCATGTCGAGGTTGACAGGAAGCATAAGTACCTCTTGTTTCGAAAAAATTCCAAAGAGACACATGGTACTCACTGGGCCCTTCCCTAAATCAACTTCTCGATACAGCGTTGTTCTGCGCTGTAGGGCGTGGCCTAAAGGAAAGAATGCCGGGGGTCAGCCTAAGGGGCTGTGCATCTTCCAAAAGCCTGCTGTGTTCCGCGAAGAAGTGATCTTTAGTTGCAGTGGAACCCAACCCGAGTTTTTCCTTGAGGTAGGGTGACTGCAGGTAACAAGACCTAGAAGGAATGCTAAGCAGACTGTCTCTCTCAGTATCGCTCTGACAGGGCAATGAGGCTGACCGGCATTGAATGCTGGAAGTGCTACAACCGTGTTACTGAATCCGTCTGTGACCGGAGGCAGTCTAGCTCTCCGACGCACGAGTTCAATATGTTGCCCTGCACTCAGCTACAGAGGGGTACAGCTAAGGATCTTGGCGACTGGATGAGGCTCACCAGGCCACTAGGAGCCTGCAGTTACTCAGTGTTCTTATAGAGAATCGTGTGCGGACGCGAGGGTCCTAGGAGGCCTTTACAGCTCACTGCCTTTAAAGTAAAGCAGAGCTACGACGTGGGTCTCATAGAAGATGCCGCACGCCTCCCCTTCTGCATGGCAGAGCAGGGCTACACGTCGAGGCGAGTGTTCATGTGGAGATTCCGTTTCGCTGTAAAGCAAGGCGGGGAAATCTCCCACCCTGGAAGTCGTAATACCCTATTTCTTCCCAGGAAACTCAGTTTTTACTCAGTGCCACGCCTGCACTGACTAGTAAGCCGGCAAACGCACTATTACCCGGAAGCGTCAAGGGCTCACGCATGGCGCTTTCCAGCGGGGAAAACAAGGCTTGTGATATCAGGCCCCCCATTCGAGGTTGACGCACTGCTTAAGCACCTGTTATTCTGACGAAGTCAGAAGAGACGCAAGCTACCCACTGACCCCTTCCCTAAATCAAGTTTTGTATGCAGGGTTTTCGGCTTGGAGGGAACTGCCTAAATTTTCGAAAGCCCCAGGTCGGCCTAGGGGCCTGTGCATCTTCCAGAAGCCTGCTGTGTTCCACGAAGAACTGTGCGTCAGTTGCAGTGGAAGCTAGCCTGACTTTTTCCGTAGGTAAGGTGACTGCAGGTTTAAGGTCCTAGAAGGAGCGCTAAGCAGAGTGTTTTTCGAGGTATAGCTCAGGTAAGGCAAGGGAGCCATCTTCCTTGTCATGTTGGACTGGATACAACCTTGTTTCAGAAGCCGTTGGAGAGCTTAGGAGATCTGTCTCTCCCAAGGAAGAGTGCAGTATGTTGCCCTTCACTCGGCATAAACAGGCGTACACCTAAGGGCCTTCGGGGCTGGATGATGCTCAAGCGGGCCCTAGGAGCCTGGCGGTACTCAGTGTTCTTGCACTGACTCGGGTGCTGACACGACGTTCTTAGGACTCCTTAAAGGGGTACTACCGAAAACTAAAGCAGAACAGCAAGTAATGCCTCTGGAAAACTGCTGCACGCTCTCCAATCGGGACGGCCCACCACGGCGATTTTCGAGTCTCGTGTGGACACTGAGTTTCCATTTCGCCCTAAAGCAGGGCAGGAAAGCTTACTCAGGAAGTGGAAGCAGCCTGCTTCTTTCGAGAAAGCTCATTCGCCTCTCGCAGGCATGCCTGCAGGGACTAAAATCCCGGCAACAAGAGTGTTTTGGACCTGCTGGACTGGCTAGGAACGTCTTTCTGAAGCTGTGGCAGAGCTGAGGATATCTAGCTCTCCCAGGGAAGAGTGCAGTGTGTTGCGCTTCACTCAGAAAACACAGGGGTGCGCTGAAGGACCTACGGGGCTGGGTGCTGCTCCACAGGCCCACTGGAGCCTGGCTTCCTGAGTGTTCTTGTAAGGAAACTGGTGCTAACGTGCTAGGAGTAGGGAAAGCCTACACTCGTGAAACTAAAGTCGTACAGCCAAAATGCCTCATGGGAGCTGCTGCCCACCAATCTTTCTGCATGGCAACCCAGGGCCGTAGTGCAAAGCCAGTGTTTGCGTTTCGGTTCCCTTTAGCTCTAAAGCAGGGTCAGGCTTTCTTTGTGGAACTGTAGTGGAAAGTCAGCCTGCCGATGCAGGAGACACGGGTTCGTACCCCGATCCGGGAAGGTCCCACATGCTGCCGTAGTGCCGGACCCGGGAGCCTTAGCCGCTGAACCTAAGCCTCAGGAGCTGGCGCTCCGCAATGGGAGAGGCCACAACCGTGGGAGGTGCGCGTACACCCAAATAAGAAAAGACACAGGGCAAGATAATATCCCAGCCAGGAAACGGAGTCACCCTGTTTCTTGGAGGAAAGTCAACTTCCTATCCGAGCCCTGCATGAAATGACTAGAATCTCCCACAACCCTGAGAGGTGCGCGTACACCCAAATAGGAAAAGACACAGGGCAAGATAATATCCCAGCCAGGAAACGGAGGCACCCTGTTTCTTGGAGAAAAGTCAACTTCCTATCCGAGCCCTGCATGAAATGACTAGAATCCTGGAAACACAAGTGTTTTGGCAGAAGGTTCCAGGCTGCCCGAATGTAATGGTCAACATTGGGGAAAAAAGGCCTGTGCCCTCAGGCCCCCATGTCGAGGTTGACAGGAAGCATAAGTACCTCTTGTTTCGAAAAAATTCCAAAGAGACACATGGTACTCACTGGGCCCTTCCCTAAATCAACTTCTCGATACAGCGTTGTTCTGCGCTGTAGGGCGTGGCCTAAAGGAAAGAATGCCGGGGGTCAGCCTAAGGGGCTGTGCATCTTCCAAAAGCCTGCTGTGTTCCGCGAAGAACTGATCTTTAGTTGCAGTGGAACCCAACCCGAGTTTTTCCTTGAGGTAGGGTGACTGCAGGTAACAAGACCTAGAAGGAATGCTAAGCAGACTGTCTCTCTCAGTATCGCTCTGACAGGGCAATGAGGCTGACCGGCATTGAATGCTGGAAGTGCTACAACCGTGTTACTGAATCCGTCTGTGACCGGAGGCAGTCTAGCTCTCCGACGCACGAGTTCAATATGTTGCCCTACACTCAGCTACAGAGGGGTACAGCTAAGGATCTTGGCGACTGGATGAGGCTCACCAGGCCACTAGGAGCCTGCAGTTACTCAGTGTTCTTATAGAGAATCGTGTGTGGACGCGAGGGTCCTAGGAGGCCTTTACAGCTCACTGCCTTTAAAGTAAAGCAGAGCTACGACGTGGGTCTCATAGAAGATGCCGCACGCCTCCCCTTCTGCATGGCAGAGCAGCGCTACACGTCGAGGCAAGTGTTCATGTGGAGATTCCGTTTCGCTGTAAAGCAAGGCGGGGAAATCTCCCACCCTGGAAGTCGTAATACCCTATTTCTTCCCAGGAAACTCAGTTTTTACTCAGTGCCACGCCTGCACTGACTAGTAAGCCGGCAAACGCACTATTACCCGGAAGCGTCAAGGGCTCACGCATGGCGCTTTCCAGCGGGGAAAACAAGGCTTGTGATATCAGGCCCCCCATTCGAGGTTGACGCACTGCTTAAGCACCTGTTATTCTGACGAAGTCAGAAGAGACGCAAGCTACCCACTGACCCCTTCCCTAAATCAAGTTTTGTATGCAGGGTTTTCGGCTTGGAGGGAACTGCCTAAATTTTCGAAAGCCCCAGGTCGGCCTAGGGGCCAGCGCATCTTCCAAAAGCCTGCTGTGTTCCACGAAGAACTGTGCGTCAGTTGCAGTGGAACCTAGCCTGACTTTTTCCGTAGGTAAGGTGACTGCAGGTTTAAGGTCCTAGAAGGAGCGCTAAGCAGAGTGGTTTTCGAGGTATAGCTCAGGTAAGGCAAGGGAGCCATCTTCCTTGTCATGTTGGACTGGATACAACCTTGTTTCAGAAGCCGTTGGAGAGCTTAGGAGATCTGTCTCTCCCAAGGAAGAGTGCAGTATGTTGCCCTACACTCGGCATAAACAGGCGTACACCTAAGGGCCTTCGGGGCTGGATGATGCTCAAGCGGGCCCTAGGAGCCTGGCGGTACTCAGTGTTCTTGCACTGACTCGGGTGCTGACACGACGTTCTTAGGACTCCTTAAAGGGGTACTACCGAAAACTAAAGCAGAACAGCAAGTAATGCCTCTGGAAAACTGCTGCACGCTCTCCAATCGGGACGGCCCACCACGGCGATTTTCGAGTCTCGTGTGGACACTGAGTTTCCATTTCGCCCTAAAGCAGGGCAGGAAAGCTTACTCAGGAACTGGAAGCAGCCTGCTTCTTTCGAGAAAGCTCATTCGCCTCTCGCAGGCATGCCTGCAGGGACTAAAATCCCGGCAACAAGAGTGTTTTGGACCTGCTGGACTGGCTAGGAACGTCTTTCTGAAGCTGTGGCAGAGCTGAGGATATCTAGCTCTCCCAGGGAAGAGTGCAGTGTGTTGCGCTTCACTCAGAAAACACAGGGGTGCGCTGAAGGACCTACGGGGCTGGGTGCTGCTCCACAGGCCCACCGGAGCCTGGCTTCCAGAGTGTTCTTGTAAGGAAACTGGTGCTAACGTGCTAGGAGTAGGGAAAGCCTACACTCGTGAAACTAAAGTCGTACAGCCAAAATGCCTCATGGAAGCTGCTGCCCACCAATCTTTCTGCATGGCAACCCAGGGCCGTAGTGCAAAGCCAGTGTTTGCGTTTCGGTTCCCTTTAGCTCTAAAGCAGGGTCAGGCTTTCTTTGTGGAACTGTAGTGGAAAGTCAGCCTGCCGATGCAGGAGACACGGGTTCGTACCCCGATCCGGGAAGGTCCCACATGCTGCCGTAGTGCCGGACCCGGGAGCCTTAGCCGCTGAACCTAAGCCTCAGGAGCTGGCGCTCCGCAATGGGAGAGGCCACAACCGTGGGAGGTGCGCGTACACCCAAATAAGAAAAGACACAGGGCAAGATAATATCCCACCCAGGAAACGGAGGCACCCTGTTTCTTGGAGAAAAGTCAACTTCCTATTCGAGCCCTGCATGAAATGACTAGAATCTCCCACAACCCTGAGAGGTGTGCGTACACCCAAATAGGAAAAGACACCCGGCAAGATAATATCCCAGCCAGGAAACGGAGGCACCCCGTTTCTTGGAGAAAAGTCAACTTCCTATCCGAGCCCTGCATGAAATGACTAGAATCCTGGAAACACAAGTGTTTTGGCAGAAGGTTCCAGGCTGCCCGAATGTAATGGTCAACATTGGGGAAAAAAGGCCTGTGCCCTCAGGCCCCCATGTCGAGGTTGACAGGAAGCATAAGTACCTCTTGTTTCGAAAAAATTCCAAAGAGACACATGGTACTCACTGGGCCCTTCCCTAAATCAACTTCTCGATACAGCGTTGTTCTGCGCTGTAGGGCGTGGCCTAAAGGAAAGAATGCCGGGGGTCAGCCTAAGGGGCTGTGCATCTTCCAAAAGCCTGCTGTGTTCCGCGAAGAACTGATCTTTAGTTGCAGTGGAACCCAACCCGAGTTTTTCCTTGAGGTAGGGTGACTGCAGGTAACAAGACCTAGAAGGAATGCTAAGCAGACTGTCTCTCTCAGTATCGCTCTGACAGGGCAATGAGGCTGACCGGCATTGAATGCTGGAAGTGCTACAACCGTGTTACTGAATCCGTCTGTGACCGGAGGCAGTCTAGCTCTCCGACGCACGAGTTCAATATGTTGCCCTACACTCAGCTACAGAGGGGTACAGCTAAGGATCTTGGCGACTGGATGAGGCTCACCAGGCCACTAGGAGCCTGCAGTTACTCAGTGTTCTTATAGAGAATCGTGTGCGGACGCGAGGGTCCTAGGAGGCCTTTACAGCTCACTGCCTTTAAAGTAAAGCAGAGCTACGACGTGGGTCTCATAGAAGATGCCGCACGCCTCCCCTTCTGCATGGCAGAGCAGGGCTACACGTCGAGGCGAGTGTTCATGTGGAGATTCCGTTTCGCTGTAAAGCAAGGCGGGGAAATCTCCCACCCTGGAAGTCGTAATACCCTATTTCTTCCCAGGAAACTCAGTTTTTACTCAGTGCCACGCCTGCACTGACTAGTAAGCCGGCAAACGCACTATTACCCGGAAGCGTCAAGGGCTCACGCATGGCGCTTTCCAGCGGGGAAAACAAGGCTTGTGATATCAGGCCCCCCATTCCAGGTTGACGCACTGCTTAAGCACCTGTTATTCTGACGAAGTCAGAAGAGACGCAAGCTACCCACTGACCCCTTCCCTAAATCAAGTTTTGTATGCAGGGTTTTCGGCTTGGAGGGAACTGCCTAAATTTTCGAAAGCCCCAGGTCGGCCTAGGGGCCAGCGCATCTTCCAAAAGCCTGCTGTGTTCCACGAAGAACTGTGCGTCAGTTGCAGTGGAAGCTAGCCTGACTTTTTCCGTAGGTAAGGTGACTGCAGGTTTAAGGTCCTAGAAGGAGCGCTAAGCAGAGTGGTTTTCGAGGTATAGCTCAGGTAAGGCAAGGGAGCCATCTTCCTTGTCATGTTGGACTGGATACAACCTTGTTTCAGAAGCCGTTGGAGAGCTTAGGAGATCTGTCTCTCCCAAGGAAGAGTGCAGTATGTTGCCCTACACTCGGCATAAACAGGCGTACACCTAAGGGCCTTCGGGGCTGGATGATGCTCAAGCGGGCCCTAGGAGCCTGGCGGTACTCAGTGTTCTTGCACTGACTCGGGTGCTGACACGACGTTCTTAGGACTCCTTAAAGGGGTACTACCGAAAACTAAAGCAGAACAGCAAGTAATGCCTCTGGAAAACTGCTGCACGCTCTCCAATCGGGACGGCCCACCACGGCGATTTTCGAGTCTCGTGTGGACACTGAGTTTCCATTTCGCCCTAAAGCAGGGCAGGAAAGCTTACTCAGGAAGTGGAAGCAGCCTGCTTCTTTCGAGAAAGCTCATTCGCCTCTCGCAGGCATGCCTGCAGGGACTAAAATCCCGGCAACAAGAGTGTTTTGGACCTGCTGGACTGGCTAGGAACGTCTTTCTGAAGCTGTGGCAGAGCTGAGGATATCTAGCTCTCCCAGGGAAGAGTGCAGTGTGTTGCGCTTCACTCAGAAAACACAGGGGTGCGCTGAAGGACCTACGGGGCTGGGTGCTGCTCCACAGGCCCACCGGAGCCTGGCTTCCAGAGTGTTCTTGTAAGGAAACTGGTGCTAACGTGCTAGGAGTAGGGAAAGCCTACACTCGTGAAACTAAAGTCGTACAGCCAAAATGCCTCATGGAAGCTGCTGCCCACCAATCTTTCTGCATGGCAACCCAGGGCCGTAGTGCAAAGCCAGTGTTTGCGTTTCGGTTCCCTTTAGCTCTAAAGCAGGGTCAGGCTTTCTTTGTGGAACTGTAGTTGAAAGTCAGCCTGCCGATGCAGGAGACACGGGTTCGTACCCCGATCCGGGAAGGTCCCACATGCTGCCGTAGTGCCGGACCCGGGAGCCTTAGCCGCTGAACCTAAGCCTCAGGAGCTGGCGCTCCGCAATGGGAGAGGCCACAACCGTGGGAGGTGCGCGTACACCCAAATAAGAAAAGACACAGGGCAAGATAATATCCCACCCAGGAAACGGAGGCACCCTGTTTCTTGGAGAAAAGTCAACTTCCTATCCGAGCCCTGCATGAAATGACTAGAATCTCCCACAACCCTGAGAGGTGCGCGTACACCCAAATAGGAAAAGACACCCGGCAAGATAATATCCCAGCCAGGAAACGGAGGCACCCTGTTTCTTGGAGAAAAGTCAACTTCCTATCCGAGCCCTGCATGAAATGACTAGAATCCTGGAAACACAAGTGTTTTGGCAGAAGGTTCCAGCCTGCCCGAATGTAATGGTCAACATTGGGGAAAAAAGGCCTGTGCCCTCAGGCCCCCATGTCGAGGTTGACAGGAAGCATAAGTACCTCTTGTTTCGAAAAAATTCCAAAGAGACACATGGTACTCACTGGGCCCTTCCCTAAATCAACTTCTCGATACAGCGTTGTTCTGCGCTGTAGGGCGTGGCCTAAAGGAAAGAATGCCGGGGGTCAGCCTAAGGGGCTGTGCATCTTCCAAAAGCCTGCTGTGTTCCGCGAAGAAGTGATCTTTAGTTGCAGTGGAACCCAACCCGAGTTTTTCCTTGAGGTAGGGTGACTGCAGGTAACAAGACCTAGAAGGAATGCTAAGCAGACTGTCTCTCTCAGTATCGCTCTGACAGGGCAATGAGGCTGACCGGCATTGAATGCTGGAAGTGCTACAACCGTGTTACTGAATCCGTCTGTGACCGGAGGCAGTCTAGCTCTCCGACGCACGAGTTCAATAAGTTGCCCTGCACTCAGCTACAGAGGGGTACAGCTAAGGATCTTGGCGACTGGATGAGGCTCACCAGGCCACTAGGAGCCTGCAGTTACTCAGTGTTCTTATAGAGAATCGTGTGCGGACGCGAGGGTCCTAGGAGGCCTTTACAGCTCACTGCCTTTAAAGTAAAGCAGAGCTACGACGTGGGTCTCATAGAAGATGCCGCACGCCTCCCCTTCTGCATGGCAGAGCAGGGCTACACGTCGAGGCGAGTGTTCATGTGGAGATTCCGTTTCGCTGTAAAGCAAGGCGGGGAAATCTCCCACCCTGGAAGTCGTAATACCCTATTTCTTCCCAGGAAACTCAGTTTTTACTCAGTGCCACGCCTGCACTGACTAGTAAGCCGGCAAACGCACTATTACCCGGAAGCGTCAAGGGCTCACGCATGGCGCTTTCCAGCGGGGAAAACAAGGCTTGTGATATCAGGCCCCCCATTCGAGGTTGACGCACTGCTTAAGCACCTGTTATTCTGACGAAGTCAGAAGAGACGCAAGCTACCCACTGACCCCTTCCCTAAATCAAGTTTTGTATGCAGGGTTTTCGGCTTGGAGGGAACTGCCTAAATTTTCGAAAGCCCCAGGTCGGCCTAGGGGCCTGTGCATCTTCCAGAAGCCTGCTGTGTTCCTCGAAGAACTGTGCGTCAGTTGCAGTGGAAGCTAGCCTGACTTTTTCCGTAGGTAAGGTGACTGCAGGTTTAAGGTCCTAGAAGGAGCGCTAAGCAGAGTGTTTTTCGAGGTATAGCTCAGGTAAGGCAAGGGAGCCATCTTCCTTGTCATGTTGGACTGGATACAACCTTGTTTCAGAAGCCGTTGGAGAGCTTAGGAGATCTGTCTCTCCCAAGGAAGAGTGCAGTATGTTGCCCTTCACTCGGCATAAACAGGCGTACACCTAAGGGCCTTCGGGGCTGGATGATGCTCAAGCGGGCCCTAGGAGCCTGGCGGTACTCAGTGTTCTTGCACTGACTCGGGTGCTGACACGACGTTCTTAGGACTCCTTAAAGGGGTACTACCGAAAACTAAAGCAGAACAGCAAGTAATGCCTCTGGAAAACTGCTGCACGCTCTCCAATCGGGACGGCCCACCACGGCGATTTTCGAGTCTCGTGTGGACACTGAGTTTCCATTTCGCCCTAAAGCAGGGCAGGAAAGCTTACTCAGGAAGTGGAAGCAGCCTGCTTCTTTCGAGAAAGCTCATTCGCCTCTCGCAGGCATGCCTGCAGGGACTAAAATCCCGGCAACAAGAGTGTTTTGGACCTGCTGGACTGGCTAGGAACGTCTTTCTGAAGCTGTGGCAGAGCTGAGGATATCTAGCTCTCCCAGGGAAGAGTGCAGTGTGTTGCGCTTCACTCAGAAAACACAGGGGTGCGCTGAAGGACCTACGGGGCTGGGTGCTGCTCCACAGGCCCACCGGAGCCTGGCTTCCAGAGTGTTCTTGTAAGGAAACTGGTGCTAACGTGCTAGGAGTAGGGAAAGCCTACACTCGTGAAACTAAAGTCGTACAGCCAAAATGCCTCATGGAAGCTGCTGCCCACCAATCTTTCTGCATGGCAACCCAGGGCCGTAGTGCAAAGCCAGTGTTTGCGTTTCGGTTCCCTTTAGCTCTAAAGCAGGGTCAGGCTTTCTTTGTGGAACTGTAGTTGAAAGTCAGCCTGCCGATGCAGGAGACACGGGTTCGTACCCCGATCCGGGAAGGTCCCACATGCTGCCGTAGTGCCGGACCCGGGAGCCTTAGCCGCTGAACCTAAGCCTCAGGAGCTGGCGCTCCGCAATGGGAGAGGCCACAACCGTGGGAGGTGCGCGTACACCCAAATAAGAAAAGACACAGGGCAAGATAATATCCCACCCAGGAAACGGAGGCACCCTGTTTCTTGGAGAAAAGTCAACTTCCTATCCGAGCCCTGCATGAAATGACTAGAATCTCCCACAACCCTGAGAGGTGCGCGTACACCCAAATAGGAAAAGACACCCGGCAAGATAATATCCCAGCCAGGAAACGGAGGCACCCTGTTTCTTGGAGAAAAGTCAACTTCCTATCCGAGCCCTGCATGAAATGACTAGAATCCTGGAAACACAAGTGTTTTGGCAGAAGGTTCCAGCCTGCCCGAATGTAATGGTCAACATTGGGGAAAAAAGGCCTGTGCCCTCAGGCCCCCATGTCGAGGTTGACAGGAAGCATAAGTACCTCTTGTTTCGAAAAAATTCCAAAGAGACACATGGTACTCACTGGGCCCTTCCCTAAATCAACTTCTCGATACAGCGTTGTTCTGCGCTGTAGGGCGTGGCCTAAAGGAAAGAATGCCGGGGGTCAGCCTAAGGGGCTGTGCATCTTCCAAAAGCCTGCTGTGTTCCGCGAAGAAGTGATCTTTAGTTGCAGTGGAACCCAACCCGAGTTTTTCCTTGAGGTAGGGTGACTGCAGGTAACAAGACCTAGAAGGAATGCTAAGCAGACTGTCTCTCTCAGTATCGCTCTGACAGGGCAATGAGGCTGACCGGCATTGAATGCTGGAAGTGCTACAACCGTGTTACTGAATCCGTCTGTGACCGGAGGCAGTCTAGCTCTCCGACGCACGAGTTCAATATGTTGCCCTGCACTCAGCTACAGAGGGGTACAGCTAAGGATCTTGGCGACTGGATGAGGCTCACCAGGCCACTAGGAGCCTGCAGTTACTCAGTGTTCTTATAGAGAATCGTGTGCGGACGCGAGGGTCCTAGGAGGCCTTTACAGCTCACTGCCTTTAAAGTAAAGCAGAGCTACGACGTGGGTCTCATAGAAGATGCCGCACGCCTCCCCTTCTGCATGGCAGAGCAGGGCTACACGTCGAGGCGAGTGTTCATGTGGAGATTCCGTTTCGCTGTAAAGCAAGGCGGGGAAATCTCCCACCCTGGAAGTCGTAATACCCTATTTCTTCCCAGGAAACTCAGTTTTTACTCAGTGCCACGCCTGCACTGACTAGTAAGCCGGCAAACGCACTATTACCCGGAAGCGTCAAGGGCTCACGCATGGCGCTTTCCAGCGGGGAAAACAAGGCTTGTGATATCAGGCCCCCCATTCGAGGTTGACGCACTGCTTAAGCACCTGTTATTCTGACGAAGTCAGAAGAGACGCAAGCTACCCACTGACCCCTTCCCTAAATCAAGTTTTGTATGCAGGGTTTTCGGCTTGGAGGGAACTGCCTAAATTTTCGAAAGCCCCAGGTCGGCCTAGGGGCCTGTGCATCTTCCAGAAGCCTGCTGTGTTCCACGAAGAACTGTGCGTCAGTTGCAGTGGAAGCTAGCCTGACTTTTTCCGTAGGTAAGGTGACTGCAGGTTTAAGGTCCTAGAAGGAGCGCTAAGCAGAGTGTTTTTCGAGGTATAGCTCAGGTAAGGCAAGGGAGCCATCTTCCTTGTCATGTTGGACTGGATACAACCTTGTTTCAGAAGCCGTTGGAGAGCTTAGGAGATCTGTCTCTCCCAAGGAAGAGTGCAGTATGTTGCCCTTCACTCGGCATAAACAGGCGTACACCTAAGGGCCTTCGGGGCTGGATGATGCTCAAGCGGGCCCTAGGAGCCTGGCGGTACTCAGTGTTCTTGCACTGACTCGGGTGCTGACACGACGTTCTTAGGACTCCTTAAAGGGGTACTACCGAAAACTAAAGCAGAACAGCAAGTAATGCCTCTGGAAAACTGCTGCACGCTCTCCAATCGGGACGGCCCACCACGGCGATTTTCGAGTCTCGTGTGGACACTGAGTTTCCATTTCGCCCTAAAGCAGGGCAGGAAAGCTTACTCAGGAACTGGAAGCAGCCTGCTTCTTTCGAGAAAGCTCATTCGCCTCTCGCAGGCATGCCTGCAGGGACTAAAATCCCGGCAACAAGAGTGTTTTGGACCTGCTGGACTGGCTAGGAACGTCTTTCTGAAGCTGTGGCAGAGCTGAGGATATCTAGCTCTCCCAGGGAAGAGTGCAGTGTGTTGCGCTTCACTCAGAAAACACAGGGGTGCGCTGAAGGACCTACGGGGCTGGGTGCTGCTCCACAGGCCCACCGGAGCCTGGCTTCCAGAGTGTTCTTGTAAGGAAACTGGTGCTAACGTGCTAGGAGTAGGGAAAGCCTACACTCGTGAAACTAAAGTCGTACAGCCAAAATGCCTCATGGAAGCTGCTGCCCACCAATCTTTCTGCATGGCAACCCAGGGCCGTAGTGCAAAGCCAGTGTTTGCGTTTCGGTTCCCTTTAGCTCTAAAGCAGGGTCAGGCTTTCTTTGTGGAACTGTAGTTGAAAGTCAGCCTGCCGATGCAGGAGACACGGGTTCGTACCCCGATCCGGGAAGGTCCCACATGCTGCCGTAGTGCCGGACCCGGGAGCCTTAGCCGCTGAACCTAAGCCTCAGGAGCTGGCGCTCCGCAATGGGAGAGGCCACAACCGTGGGAG
Source organism: Mesoplodon bidens (assembly GCF_964165515.1). Classification (NCBI taxonomy): domain Eukaryota; kingdom Metazoa; phylum Chordata; class Mammalia; order Artiodactyla; family Ziphiidae; genus Mesoplodon; species Mesoplodon bidens. Next base: position 36,278,897 of record NC_138174.1, on the reverse strand, counting down.
GTGCGCGTACACCCAAATAAGAAAAGACACAGGGCAAGATAATATCCCACCCAGGAAACGGAGGCACCCTGTTTCTTGGAGAAAAGTCAACTTCCTATCCGAGCCCTGCATGAAATGACTAGAATCTCCCACAACCCTGAGAGGTGCGCGTACACCCAAATAGGAAAAGACACCCGGCAAGATAATATCCCAGCCAGGAAACGGAGGCACCCTGTTTCTTGGAGAAAAGTCAACTTCCTATCCGAGCCCTGCATGAAATGACTAGAATCCTGGAAACACAAGTGTTTTGGCAGAAGGTTCCAGCCTGCCCGAATGTAATGGTCAACATTGGGGAAAAAAGGCCTGTGCCCTCAGGCCCCCATGTCGAGGTTGACAGGAAGCATAAGTACCTCTTGTTTCGAAAAAATTCCAAAGAGACACATGGTACTCACTGGGCCCTTCCCTAAATCAACTTCTCGATACAGCGTTGTTCTGCGCTGTAGGGCGTGGCCTAAAGGAAAGAATGCCGGGGGTCAGCCTAAGGGGCTGTGCATCTTCCAAAAGCCTGCTGTGTTCCGCGAAGAACTGATCTTTAGTTGCAGTGGAACCCAACCCGAGTTTTTCCTTGAGGTAGGGTGACTGCAGGTAACAAGACCTAGAAGGAATGCTAAGCAGACTGTCTCTCTCAGTATCGCTCTGACAGGGCAATGAGGCTGACCGGCATTGAATGCTGGAAGTGCTACAACCGTGTTACTGAATCCGTCTGTGACCGGAGGCAGTCTAGCTCTCCGACGCACGAGTTCAATAAGTTGCCCTGCACTCAGCTACAGAGGGGTACAGCTAAGGATCTTGGCGACTGGATGAGGCTCACCAGGCCACTAGGAGCCTGCAGTTACTCAGTGTTCTTATAGAGAATCGTGTGCGGACGCGAGGGTCCTAGGAGGCCTTTACAGCTCACTGCCTTTAAAGTAAAGCAGAGCTACGACGTGGGTCTCATAGAAGATGCCGCACGCCTCCCCTTCTGCATGGCAGAGCAGGGCTACACGTCGAGGCGAGTGTTCATGTGGAGATTCCGTTTCGCTGTAAAGCAAGGCGGGGAAATCTCCCACCCTGGAAGTCGTAATACCCTATTTCTTCCCAGGAAACTCAGTTTTTACTCAGTGCCACGCCTGCACTGACTAGTAAGCCGGCAAACGCACTATTACCCGGAAGCGTCAAGGGCTCACGCATGGCGCTTTCCAGCGGGGAAAACAAGGCTTGTGATATCAGGCCCCCCATTCGAGGTTGACGCACTGCTTAAGCACCTGTTATTCTGACGAAGTCAGAAGAGACGCAAGCTACCCACTGACCCCTTCCCTAAATCAAGTTTTGTATGCAGGGTTTTCGGCTTGGAGGGAACTGCCTAAATTTTCGAAAGCCCCAGGTCGGCCTAGGGGCCTGTGCATCTTCCAGAAGCCTGCTGTGTTCCTCGAAGAACTGTGCGTCAGTTGCAGTGGAAGCTAGCCTGACTTTTTCCGTAGGTAAGGTGACTGCAGGTTTAAGGTCCTAGAAGGAGCGCTAAGCAGAGTGTTTTTCGAGGTATAGCTCAGGTAAGGCAAGGGAGCCATCTTCCTTGTCATGTTGGACTGGATACAACCTTGTTTCAGAAGCCGTTGGAGAGCTTAGGAGATCTGTCTCTCCCAAGGAAGAGTGCAGTATGTTGCCCTTCACTCGGCATAAACAGGCGTACACCTAAGGGCCTTCGGGGCTGGATGATGCTCAAGCGGGCCCTAGGAGCCTGGCGGTACTCAGTGTTCTTGCACTGACTCGGGTGCTGACACGACGTTCTTAGGACTCCTTAAAGGGGTACTACCGAAAACTAAAGCAGAACAGCAAGTAATGCCTCTGGAAAACTGCTGCACGCTCTCCAATCGGGACGGCCCACCACGGCGATTTTCGAGTCTCGTGTGGACACTGAGTTTCCATTTCGCCCTAAAGCAGGGCAGGAAAGCTTACTCAGGAAGTGGAAGCAGCCTGCTTCTTTCGAGAAAGCTCATTCGCCTCTCGCAGGCATGCCTGCAGGGACTAAAATCCCGGCAACAAGAGTGTTTTGGACCTGCTGGACTGGCTAGGAACGTCTTTCTGAAGCTGTGGCAGAGCTGAGGATATCTAGCTCTCCCAGGGAAGAGTGCAGTGTGTTGCGCTTCACTCAGAAAACACAGGGGTGCGCTGAAGGACCTACGGGGCTGGGTGCTGCTCCACAGGCCCACCGGAGCCTGGCTTCCAGAGTGTTCTTGTAAGGAAACTGGTGCTAACGTGCTAGGAGTAGGGAAAGCCTACACTCGTGAAACTAAAGTCGTACAGCCAAAATGCCTCATGGAAGCTGCTGCCCACCAATCTTTCTGCATGGCAACCCAGGGCCGTAGTGCAAAGCCAGTGTTTGCGTTTCGGTTCCCTTTAGCTCTAAAGCAGGGTCAGGCTTTCTTTGTGGAACTGTAGTTGAAAGTCAGCCTGCCGATGCAGGAGACACGGGTTCGTACCCCGATACGGGAAGGTCCCACATGCTGCCGTAGTGCCGGACCCGGGAGCCTTAGCCGCTGAACCTAAGCCTCAGGAGCTGGCGCTCCGCAATGGGAGAGGCCACAACCGTGGGAGGTGCGCGTACACCCAAATAAGAAAAGACACAGGGCAAGATAATATCCCACCCAGGAAACGGAGGCACCCTGTTTCTTGGAGAAAAGTCAACTTCCTATCCGAGCCCTGCATGAAATGACTAGAATCTCCCACAACCCTGAGAGGTGCGCGTACACCCAAATAGGAAAAGACACCCGGCAAGATAATATCCCAGCCAGGAAACGGAGGCACCCTGTTTCTTGGAGAAAAGTCAACTTCCTATCCGAGCCCTGCATGAAATGACTAGAATCCTGGAAACACAAGTGTTTTGGCAGAAGGTTCCAGCCTGCCCGAATGTAATGGTCAACATTGGGGAAAAAAGGCCTGTGCCCTCAGGCCCCCATGTCGAGGTTGACAGGAAGCATAAGTACCTCTTGTTTCGAAAAAATTCCAAAGAGACACATGGTACTCACTGGGCCCTTCCCTAAATCAACTTCTCGATACAGCGTTGTTCTGCGCTGTAGGGCGTGGCCTAAAGGAAAGAATGCCGGGGGTCAGCCTAAGGGGCTGTGCATCTTCCAAAAGCCTGCTGTGTTCCGCGAAGAAGTGATCTTTAGTTGCAGTGGAACCCAACCCGAGTTTTTCCTTGAGGTAGGGTGACTGCAGGTAACAAGACCTAGAAGGAATGCTAAGCAGACTGTCTCTCTCAGTATCGCTCTGACAGGGCAATGAGGCTGACCGGCATTGAATGCTGGAAGTGCTACAACCGTGTTACTGAATCCGTCTGTGACCGGAGGCAGTCTAGCTCTCCGACGCACGAGTTCAATATGTTGCCCTGCACTCAGCTACAGAGGGGTACAGCTAAGGATCTTGGCGACTGGATGAGGCTCACCAGGCCACTAGGAGCCTGCAGTTACTCAGTGTTCTTATAGAGAATCGTGTGCGGACGCGAGGGTCCTAGGAGGCCTTTACAGCTCACTGCCTTTAAAGTAAAGCAGAGCTACGACGTGGGTCTCATAGAAGATGCCGCACGCCTCCCCTTCTGCATGGCAGAGCAGGGCTACACGTCGAGGCGAGTGTTCATGTGGAGATTCCGTTTCGCTGTAAAGCAAGGCGGGGAAATCTCCCACCCTGGAAGTCGTAATACCCTATTTCTTCCCAGGAAACTCAGTTTTTACTCAGTGCCACGCCTGCACTGACTAGTAAGCCGGCAAACGCACTATTACCCGGAAGCGTCAAGGGCTCACGCATGGCGCTTTCCAGCGGGGAAAACAAGGCTTGTGATATCAGGCCCCCCATTCGAGGTTGACGCACTGCTTAAGCACCTGTTATTCTGACGAAGTCAGAAGAGACGCAAGCTACCCACTGACCCCTTCCCTAAATCAAGTTTTGTATGCAGGGTTTTCGGCTTGGAGGGAACTGCCTAAATTTTCGAAAGCCCCAGGTCGGCCTAGGGGCCTGTGCATCTTCCAGAAGCCTGCTGTGTTCCACGAAGAACTGTGCGTCAGTTGCAGTGGAAGCTAGCCTGACTTTTTCCGTAGGTAAGGTGACTGCAGGTTTAAGGTCCTAGAAGGAGCGCTAAGCAGAGTGTTTTTCGAGGTATAGCTCAGGTAAGGCAAGGGAGCCATCTTCCTTGTCATGTTGGACTGGATACAACCTTGTTTCAGAAGCCGTTGGAGAGCTTAGGAGATCTGTCTCTCCCAAGGAAGAGTGCAGTATGTTGCCCTTCACTCGGCATAAACAGGCGTACACCTAAGGGCCTTCGGGGCTGGATGATGCTCAAGCGGGCCCTAGGAGCCTGGCGGTACTCAGTGTTCTTGCACTGACTCGGGTGCTGACACGACGTTCTTAGGACTCCTTAAAGGGGTACTACCGAAAACTAAAGCAGAACAGCAAGTAATGCCTCTGGAAAACTGCTGCACGCTCTCCAATCGGGACGGCCCACCACGGCGATTTTCGAGTCTCGTGTGGACACTGAGTTTCCATTTCGCCCTAAAGCAGGGCAGGAAAGCTTACTCAGGAACTGGAAGCAGCCTGCTTCTTTCGAGAAAGCTCATTCGCCTCTCGCAGGCATGCCTGCAGGGACTAAAATCCCGGCAACAAGAGTGTTTTGGACCTGCTGGACTGGCTAGGAACGTCTTTCTGAAGCTGTGGCAGAGCTGAGGATATCTAGCTCTCCCAGGGAAGAGTGCAGTGTGTTGCGCTTCACTCAGAAAACACAGGGGTGCGCTGAAGGACCTACGGGGCTGGGTGCTGCTCCACAGGCCCACCGGAGCCTGGCTTCCAGAGTGTTCTTGTAAGGAAACTGGTGCTAACGTGCTAGGAGTAGGGAAAGCCTACACTCGTGAAACTAAAGTCGTACAGCCAAAATGCCTCATGGAAGCTGCTGCCCACCAATCTTTCTGCATGGCAACCCAGGGCCGTAGTGCAAAGCCAGTGTTTGCGTTTCGGTTCCCTTTAGCTCTAAAGCAGGGTCAGGCTTTCTTTGTGGAACTGTAGTTGAAAGTCAGCCTGCCGATGCAGGAGACACGGGTTCGTACCCCGATACGGGAAGGTCCCACATGCTGCCGTAGTGCCGGACCCGGGAGCCTTAGCCGCTGAACCTAAGCCTCAGGAGCTGGCGCTCCGCAATGGGAGAGGCCACAACCGTGGGAGGTGCGCGTACACCCAAATAAGAAAAGACACAGGGCAAGATAATATCCCACCCAGGAAACGGAGGCACCCTGTTTCTTGGAGAAAAGTCAACTTCCTATCCGAGCCCTGCATGAAATGACTAGAATCTCCCACAACCCTGAGAGGTGCGCGTACACCCAAATAGGAAAAGACACCCGGCAAGATAATATCCCAGCCAGGAAACGGAGGCACCCTGTTTCTTGGAGAAAAGTCAACTTCCTATCCGAGCCCTGCATGAAATGACTAGAATCCTGGAAACACAAGTGTTTTGGCAGAAGGTTCCAGCCTGCCCGAATGTAATGGTCAACATTGGGGAAAAAAGGCCTGTGCCCTCAGGCCCCCATGTCGAGGTTGACAGGAAGCATAAGTACCTCTTGTTTCGAAAAAATTCCAAAGAGACACATGGTACTCACTGGGCCCTTCCCTAAATCAACTTCTCGATACAGCGTTGTTCTGCGCTGTAGGGCGTGGCCTAAAGGAAAGAATGCCGGGGGTCAGCCTAAGGGGCTGTGCATCTTCCAAAAGCCTGCTGTGTTCCGCGAAGAACTGATCTTTAGTTGCAGTGGAACCCAACCCGAGTTTTTCCTTGAGGTAGGGTGACTGCAGGTAACAAGACCTAGAAGGAATGCTAAGCAGACTGTCTCTCTCAGTATCGCTCTGACAGGGCAATGAGGCTGACCGGCATTGAATGCTGGAAGTGCTACAACCGTGTTACTGAATCCGTCTGTGACCGGAGGCAGTCTAGCTCTCCGACGCACGAGTTCAATAAGTTGCCCTGCACTCAGCTACAGAGGGGTACAGCTAAGGATCTTGGCGACTGGATGAGGCTCACCAGGCCACTAGGAGCCTGCAGTTACTCAGTGTTCTTATAGAGAATCGTGTGCGGACGCGAGGGTCCTAGGAGGCCTTTACAGCTCACTGCCTTTAAAGTAAAGCAGAGCTACGACGTGGGTCTCATAGAAGATGCCGCACGCCTCCCCTTCTGCATGGCAGAGCAGGGCTACACGTCGAGGCGAGTGTTCATGTGGAGATTCCGTTTCGCTGTAAAGCAAGGCGGGGAAATCTCCCACCCTGGAAGTCGTAATACCCTATTTCTTCCCAGGAAACTCAGTTTTTACTCAGTGCCACGCCTGCACTGACTAGTAAGCCGGCAAACGCACTATTACCCGGAAGCGTCAAGGGCTCACGCATGGCGCTTTCCAGCGGGGAAAACAAGGCTTGTGATATCAGGCCCCCCATTCGAGGTTGACGCACTGCTTAAGCACCTGTTATTCTGACGAAGTCAGAAGAGACGCAAGCTACCCACTGACCCCTTCCCTAAATCAAGTTTTGTATGCAGGGTTTTCGGCTTGGAGGGAACTGCCTAAATTTTCGAAAGCCCCAGGTCGGCCTAGGGGCCAGCGCATCTTCCAGAAGCCTGCTGTGTTCCACGAAGAACTGTGCGTCAGTTGCAGTGGAAGCTAGCCTGACTTTTTCCGTAGGTAAGGTGACTGCAGGTTTAAGGTCCTAGAAGGAGCGCTAAGCAGAGTGTTTTTCGAGGTATAGCTCAGGTAAGGCAAGGGAGCCATCTTCCTTGTCATGTTGGACTGGATACAACCTTGTTTCAGAAGCCGTTGGAGAGCTTAGGAGATCTGTCTCTCCCAAGGAAGAGTGCAGTATGTTGCCCTACACTCGGCATAAACAGGCGTACACCTAAGGGCCTTCGGGGCTGGATGATGCTCAAGCGGGCCCTAGGAGCCTGGCGGTACTCAGTGTTCTTGCACTGACTCGGGTGCTGACACGACGTTCTTAGGACTCCTTAAAGGGGTACTACCGAAAACTAAAGCAGAACAGCAAGTAATGCCTCTGGAAAACTGCTGCACGCTCTCCAATCGGGACGGCCCACCACGGCGATTTTCGAGTCTCGTGTGGACACTGAGTTTCCATTTCGCCCTAAAGCAGGGCAGGAAAGCTTACTCAGGAACTGGAAGCAGCCTGCTTCTTTCGAGAAAGCTCATTCGCCTCTCGCAGGCATGCCTGCAGGGACTAAAATCCCGGCAACAAGAGTGTTTTGGACCTGCTGGACTGGCTAGGAACGTCTTTCTGAAGCTGTGGCAGAGCTGAGGATATCTAGCTCTCCCAGGGAAGAGTGCAGTGTGTTGCGCTTCACTCAGAAAACACAGGGGTGCGCTGAAGGACCTACGGGGCTGGGTGCTGCTCCACAGGCCCACCGGAGCCTGGCTTCCAGAGTGTTCTTGTAAGGAAACTGGTGCTAACGTGCTAGGAGTAGGGAAAGCCTACACTCGTGAAACTAAAGTCGTACAGCCAAAATGCCTCATGGAAGCTGCTGCCCACCAATCTTTCTGCATGGCAACCCAGGGCCGTAGTGCAAAGCCAGTGTTTGCGTTTCGGTTCCCTTTAGCTCTAAAGCAGGGTCAGGCTTTCTTTGTGGAACTGTAGTTGAAAGTCAGCCTGCCGATGCAGGAGACACGGGTTCGTACCCCGATCCGGGAAGGTCCCACATGCTGCCGTAGTGCCGGACCCGGGAGCCTTAGCCGCTGAACCTAAGCCTCAGGAGCTGGCGCTCCGCAATGGGAGAGGCCACAACCGTGGGAGGTGCGCGTACACCCAAATAAGAAAAGACACAGGGCAAGATAATATCCCACCCAGGAAACGGAGGCACCCTGTTTCTTGGAGAAAAGTCAACTTCCTATCCGAGCCCTGCATGAAATGACTAGAATCTCCCACAACCCTGAGAGGTGCGCGTACACCCAAATAGGAAAAGACACCCGGCAAGATAATATCCCACCCAGGAAACGGAGGCACCCTGTTTCTTGGAGAAAAGTCAACTTCCTATCCGAGCCCTGCATGAAATGACTAGAATCCTGGAAACACAAGTGTTTTGGCAGAAGGTTCCAGGCTGCCCGAATGTAATGGTCAACATTGGGGAAAAAAGGCCTGTGCCCTCAGGCCCCCATGTCGAGGTTGACAGGAAGCATAAGTACCTCTTGTTTCGAAAAAATTCCAAAGAGACACATGGTACTCACTGGGCCCTTCCCTAAATCAACTTCTCGATACAGCGTTGTTCTGCGCTGTAGGGCGTGGCCTAAAGGAAAGAATGCCGGGGGTCAGCCTAAGGGGCTGTGCATCTTCCAAAAGCCTGCTGTGTTCCGCGAAGAAGTGATCTTTAGTTGCAGTGGAACCCAACCCGAGTTTTTCCTTGAGGTAGGGTGACTGCAGGTAACAAGACCTAGAAGGAATGCTAAGCAGACTGTCTCTCTCAGTATCGCTCTGACAGGGCAATGAGGCTGACCGGCATTGAATGCTGGAAGTGCTACAACCGTGTTACTGAATCCGTCTGTGACCGGAGGCAGTCTAGCTCTCCGACGCACGAGTTCAATATGTTGCCCTGCACTCAGCTACAGAGGGGTACAGCTAAGGATCTTGGCGACTGGATGAGGCTCACCAGGCCACTAGGAGCCTGCAGTTACTCAGTGTTCTTATAGAGAATCGTGTGCGGACGCGAGGGTCCTAGGAGGCCTTTACAGCTCACTGCCTTTAAAGTAAAGCAGAGCTACGACGTGGGTCTCATAGAAGATGCCGCACGCCTCCCCTTCTGCATGGCAGAGCAGGGCTACACGTCGAGGCGAGTGTTCATGTGGAGATTCCGTTTCGCTGTAAAGCAAGGCGGGGAAATCTCCCACCCTGGAAGTCGTAATACCCTATTTCTTCCCAGGAAACTCAGTTTTTACTCAGTGCCACGCCTGCACTGACTAGTAAGCCGGCAAACGCACTATTACCCGGAAGCGTCAAGGGCTCACGCATGGCGCTTTCCAGCGGGGAAAACAAGGCTTGTGATATCAGGCCCCCCATTCGAGGTTGACGCACTGCTTAAGCACCTGTTATTCTGACGAAGTCAGAAGAGACGCAAGCTACCCACTGACCCCTTCCCTAAATCAAGTTTTGTATGCAGGGTTTTCGGCTTGGAGGGAACTGCCTAAATTTTCGAAAGCCCCAGGTCGGCCTAGGGGCCTGTGCATCTTCCAGAAGCCTGCTGTGTTCCTCGAAGAACTGTGCGTCAGTTGCAGTGGAAGCTAGCCTGACTTTTTCCGTAGGTAAGGTGACTGCAGGTTTAAGGTCCTAGAAGGAGCGCTAAGCAGAGTGGTTTTCGAGGTATAGCTCAGGTAAGGCAAGGGAGCCATCTTCCTTGTCATGTTGGACTGGATACAACCTTGTTTCAGAAGCCGTTGGAGAGCTTAGGAGATCTGTCTCTCCCAAGGAAGAGTGCAGTATGTTGCCCTTCACTCGGCATAAACAGGCGTACACCTAAGGGCCTTCGGGGCTGGATGATGCTCAAGCGGGCCCTAGGAGCCTGGCGGTACTCAGTGTTCTTGCACTGACTCGGGTGCTGACACGACGTTCTTAGGACTCCTTAAAGGGGTACTACCGAAAACTAAAGCAGAACAGCAAGTAATGCCTCTGGAAAACTGCTGCACGCTCTCCAATCGGGACGGCCCACCACGGCGATTTTCGAGTCTCGTGTGGACACTGAGTTTCCATTTCGCCCTAAAGCAGGGCAGGAAAGCTTACTCAGGAAGTGGAAGCAGCCTGCTTCTTTCGAGAAAGCTCATTCGCCTCTCGCAGGCATGCCTGCAGGGACTAAAATCCCGGCAACAAGAGTGTTTTGGACCTGCTGGACTGGCTAGGAACGTCTTTCTGAAGCTGTGGCAGAGCTGAGGATATCTAGCTCTCCCAGGGAAGAGTGCAGTGTGTTGCGCTTCACTCAGAAAACACAGGGGTGCGCTGAAGGACCTACGGGGCTGGGTGCTGCTCCACAGGCCCACCGGAGCCTGGCTTCCAGAGTGTTCTTGTAAGGAAACTGGTGCTAACGTGCTAGGAGTAGGGAAAGCCTACACTCGTGAAACTAAAGTCGTACAGCCAAAATGCCTCATGGAAGCTGCTGCCCACCAATCTTTCTGCATGGCAACCCAGGGCCGTAGTGCAAAGCCAGTGTTTGCGTTTCGGTTCCCTTTAGCTCTAAAGCAGGGTCAGGCTTTCTTTGTGGAACTGTAGTTGAAAGTCAGCCTGCCGATGCAGGAGACACGGGTTCGTACCCCGATCCGGGAAGGTCCCACATGCTGCCGTAGTGCCGGACCCGGGAGCCTTAGCCGCTGAACCTAAGCCTCAGGAGCTGGCGCTCCGCAATGGGAGAGGCCACAACCGTGGGAGGTGCGCGTACACCCAAATAAGAAAAGACACAGGGCAAGATAATATCCCACCCAGGAAACGGAGGCACCCTGTTTCTTGGAGAAAAGTCAACTTCCTATCCGAGCCCTGCATGAAATGACTAGAATCTCCCACAACCCTGAGAGGTGCGCGTACACCCAAATAGGAAAAGACACCCGGCAAGATAATATCCCAGCCAGGAAACGGAGGCACCCTGTTTCTTGGAGAAAAGTCAACTTCCTATCCGAGCCCTGCATGAAATGACTAGAATCCTGGAAACACAAGTGTTTTGGCAGAAGGTTCCAGGCTGCCCGAATGTAATGGTCAACATTGGGGAAAAAAGGCCTGTGCCCTCAGGCCCCCATGTCGAGGTTGACAGGAAGCATAAGTACCTCTTGTTTCGAAAAAATTCCAAAGAGACACATGGTACTCACTGGGCCCTTCCCTAAATCAACTTCTCGATACAGCGTTGTTCTGCGCTGTAGGGCGTGGCCTAAAGGAAAGAATGCCGGGGGTCAGCCTAAGGGGCTGTGCATCTTCCAAAAGCCTGCTGTGTTCCGCGAAGAAGTGATCTTTAGTTGCAGTGGAACCCAACCCGAGTTTTTCCTTGAGGTAGGGTGACTGCAGGTAACAAGACCTAGAAGGAATGCTAAGCAGACTGTCTCTCTCAGTATCGCTCTGACAGGGCAATGAGGCTGACCGGCATTGAATGCTGGAAGTGCTACAACCGTGTTACTGAATCCGTCTGTGACCGGAGGCAGTCTAGCTCTCCGACGCACGAGTTCAATAAGTTGCCCTGCACTCAGCTACAGAGGGGTACAGCTAAGGATCTTGGCGACTGGATGAGGCTCACCAGGCCACTAGGAGCCTGCAGTTACTCAGTGTTCTTATAGAGAATCGTGTGCGGACGCGAGGGTCCTAGGAGGCCTTTACAGCTCACTGCCTTTAAAGTAAAGCAGAGCTACGACGTGGGTCTCATAGAAGATGCCGCACGCCTCCCCTTCTGCATGGCAGAGCAGGGCTACACGTCGAGGCGAGTGTTCATGTGGAGATTCCGTTTCGCTGTAAAGCAAGGCGGGGAAATCTCCCACCCTGGAAGTCGTAATACCCTATTTCTTCCCAGGAAACTCAGTTTTTACTCAGTGCCACGCCTGCACTGACTAGTAAGCCGGCAAACGCACTATTACCCGGAAGCGTCAAGGGCTCACGCATGGCGCTTTCCAGCGGGGAAAACAAGGCTTGTGATATCAGGCCCCCCATTCGAGGTTGACGCACTGCTTAAGCACCTGTTATTCTGACGAAGTCAGAAGAGACGCAAGCTACCCACTGACCCCTTCCCTAAATCAAGTTTTGTATGCAGGGTTTTCGGCTTGGAGGGAACTGCCTAAATTTTCGAAAGCCCCAGGTCGGCCTAGGGGCCTGTGCATCTTCCAGAAGCCTGCTGTGTTCCTCGAAGAACTGTGCGTCAGTTGCAGTGGAAGCTAGCCTGACTTTTTCCGTAGGTAAGGTGACTGCAGGTTTAAGGTCCTAGAAGGAGCGCTAAGCAGAGTGTTTTTCGAGGTATAGCTCAGGTAAGGCAAGGGAGCCATCTTCCTTGTCATGTTGGACTGGATACAACCTTGTTTCAGAAGCCGTTGGAGAGCTTAGGAGATCTGTCTCTCCCAAGGAAGAGTGCAGTATGTTGCCCTTCACTCGGCATAAACAGGCGTACACCTAAGGGCCTTCGGGGCTGGATGATGCTCAAGCGGGCCCTAGGAGCCTGGCGGTACTCAGTGTTCTTGCACTGACTCGGGTGCTGACACGACGTTCTTAGGACTCCTTAAAGGGGTACTACCGAAAACTAAAGCAGAACAGCAAGTAATGCCTCTGGAAAACTGCTGCACGCTCTCCAATCGGGACGGCCCACCACGGCGATTTTCGAGTCTCGTGTGGACACTGAGTTTCCATTTCGCCCTAAAGCAGGGCAGGAAAGCTTACTCAGGAACTGGAAGCAGCCTGCTTCTTTCGAGAAAGCTCATTCGCCTCTCGCAGGCATGCCTGCAGGGACTAAAATCCCGGCAACAAGAGTGTTTTGGACCTGCTGGACTGGCTAGGAACGTCTTTCTGAAGCTGTGGCAGAGCTGAGGATATCTAGCTCTCCCAGGGAAGAGTGCAGTGTGTTGCGCTTCACTCAGAAAACACAGGGGTGCGCTGAAGGACCTACGGGGCTGGGTGCTGCTCCACAGGCCCACCGGAGCCTGGCTTCCAGAGTGTTCTTGTAAGGAAACTGGTGCTAACGTGCTAGGAGTAGGGAAAGCCTACACTCGTGAAACTAAAGTCGTACAGCCAAAATGCCTCATGGAAGCTGCTGCCCACCAATCTTTCTGCATGGCAACCCAGGGCCGTAGTGCAAAGCCAGTGTTTGCGTTTCGGTTCCCTTTAGCTCTAAAGCAGGGTCAGGCTTTCTTTGTGGAACTGTAGTTGAAAGTCAGCCTGCCGATGCAGGAGACACGGGTTCGTACCCCGATCCGGGAAGGTCCCACATGCTGCCGTAGTGCCGGACCCGGGAGCCTTAGCCGCTGAACCTAAGCCTCAGGAGCTGGCGCTCCGCAATGGGAGAGGCCACAACCGTGGGAGGTGCGCGTACACCCAAATAAGAAAAGACACAGGGCAAGATAATATCCCACCCAGGAAACGGAGGCACCCTGTTTCTTGGAGAAAAGTCAACTTCCTATCCGAGCCCTGCATGAAATGACTAGAATCTCCCACAACCCTGAGAGGTGCGCGTACACCCAAATAGGAAAAGACACCCGGCAAGATAATATCCCAGCCAGGAAACGGAGGCACCCTGTTTCTTGGAGAAAAGTCAACTTCCTATCCGAGCCCTGCATGAAATGACTAGAATCCTGGAAACACAAGTGTTTTGGCAGAAGGTTCCAGCCTGCCCGAATGTAATGGTCAACATTGGGGAAAAAAGGCCTGTGCCCTCAGGCCCCCATGTCGAGGTTGACAGGAAGCATAAGTACCTCTTGTTTCGAAAAAATTCCAAAGAGACACATGGTACTCACTGGGCCCTTCCCTAAATCAACTTCTCGATACAGCGTTGTTCTGCGCTGTAGGGCGTGGCCTAAAGGAAAGAATGCCGGGGGTCAGCCTAAGGGGCTGTGCATCTTCCAAAAGCCTGCTGTGTTCCGCGAAGAAGTGATCTTTAGTTGCAGTGGAACCCAACCCGAGTTTTTCCTTGAGGTAGGGTGACTGCAGGTAACAAGACCTAGAAGGAATGCTAAGCAGACTGTCTCTCTCAGTATCGCTCTGACAGGGCAATGAGGCTGACCGGCATTGAATGCTGGAAGTGCTACAACTGTGTTACTGAATCCGTCTGTGACCGGAGGCAGTCTAGCTCTCCGACGCACGAGTTCAATATGTTGCCCTGCACTCAGCTACAGAGGGGTACAGCTAAGGATCTTGGCGACTGGATGAGGCTCACCAGGCCACTAGGAGCCTGCAGTTACTCAGTGTTCTTATAGAGAATCGTGTGCGGACGCGAGGGTCCTAGGAGGCCTTTACAGCTCACTGCCTTTAAAGTAAAGCAGAGCTACGACGTGGGTCTCATAGAAGATGCCGCACGCCTCCCCTTCTGCATGGCAGAGCAGGGCTACACGTCGAGGCGAGTGTTCATGTGGAGATTCCGTTTCGCTGTAAAGCAAGGCGGGGAAATCTCCCACCCTGGAAGTCGTAATACCCTATTTCTTCCCAGGAAACTCAGTTTTTACTCAGTGCCACGCCTGCACTGACTAGTAAGCCGGCAAACGCACTATTACCCGGAAGCGTCAAGGGCTCACGCATGGCGCTTTCCAGCGGGGAAAACAAGGCTTGTGATATCAGGCCCCCCATTCGAGGTTGACGCACTGCTTAAGCACCTGTTATTCTGACGAAGTCAGAAGAGACGCAAGCTACCCACTGACCCCTTCCCTAAATCAAGTTTTGTATGCAGGGTTTTCGGCTTGGAGGGAACTGCCTAAATTTTCGAAAGCCCCAGGTCGGCCTAGGGGCCTGTGCATCTTCCAGAAGCCTGCTGTGTTCCACGAAGAACTGTGCGTCAGTTGCAGTGGAAGCTAGCCTGACTTTTTCCGTAGGTAAGGTGACTGCAGGTTTAAGGTCCTAGAAGGAGCGCTAAGCAGAGTGTTTTTCGAGGTATAGCTCAGGTAAGGCAAGGGAGCCATCTTCCTTGTCATGTTGGACTGGATACAACCTTGTTTCAGAAGCCGTTGGAGAGCTTAGGAGATCTGTCTCTCCCAAGGAAGAGTGCAGTATGTTGCCCTTCACTCGGCATAAACAGGCGTACACCTAAGGGCCTTCGGGGCTGGATGATGCTCAAGCGGGCCCTAGGAGCCTGGCGGTACTCAGTGTTCTTGCCCTGACTCGGGTGCTGACACGACGTTCTTAGGACTCCTTAAAGGGGTACTACCGAAAACTAAAGCAGAACAGCAAGTAATGCCTCTGGAAAACTGCTGCACGCTCTCCAATCGGGACGGCCCACCACGGCGATTTTCGAGTCTCGTGTGGACACTGAGTTTCCATTTCGCCCTAAAGCAGGGCAGGAAAGCTTACTCAGGAACTGGAAGCAGCCTGCTTCTTTCGAGAAAGCTCATTCGCCTCTCGCAGGCATGCCTGCAGGGACTAAAATCCCGGCAACAAGAGTGTTTTGGACCTGCTGGACTGGCTAGGAACGTCTTTCTGAAGCTGTGGCAGAGCTGAGGATATCTAGCTCTCCCAGGGAAGAGTGCAGTGTGTTGCGCTTCACTCAGAAAACACAGGGGTGCGCTGAAGGACCTACGGGGCTGGGTGCTGCTCCACAGGCCCACCGGAGCCTGGCTTCCAGAGTGTTCTTGTAAGGAAACTGGTGCTAACGTGCTAGGAGTAGGGAAAGCCTACACTCGTGAAACTAAAGTCGTACAGCCAAAATGCCTCATGGAAGCTGCTGCCCACCAATCTTTCTGCATGGCAACCCAGGGCCGTAGTGCAAAGCCAGTGTTTGCGTTTCGGTTCCCTTTAGCTCTAAAGCAGGGTCAGGCTTTCTTTGTGGAACTGTAGTTGAAAGTCAGCCTGCCGATGCAGGAGACACGGGTTCGTACCCCGATCCGGGAAGGTCCCACATGCTGCCGTAGTGCCGGACCCGGGAGCCTTAGCCGCTGAACCTAAGCCTCAGGAGCTGGCGCTCCGCAATGGGAGAGGCCACAACCGTGGGAGGTGCGCGTACACCCAAATAAGAAAAGACACAGGGCAAGATAATATCCCACCCAGGAAACGGAGGCACCCTGTTTCTTGGAGAAAAGTCAACTTCCTATCCGAGCCCTGCATGAAATGACTAGAATCTCCCACAACCCTGAGAGGTGCGCGTACACCCAAATAGGAAAAGACACCCGGCAAGATAATATCCCAGCCAGGAAATGGAGGCACCCTGTTTCTTGGAGAAAAGTCAACTTCCTATCCGAGCCCTGCATGAAATGACTAGAATCCTGGAAACACAAGTGTTTTGGCAGAAGCTTCCAGGCTGCCCGAATGTAATGGTCAACATTGGGGAAAAAAGGCCTGTGCCCTCAGGCCCCCATGTCGAGGTTGACAGGAAGCATAAGTACCTCTTGTTTCGAAAAAATTCCAAAGAGACACATGGTACTCACTGGGCCCTTCCCTAAATCAACTTCTCGATACAGCGTTGTTCTGCGCTGTAGGGCGTGGCCTAAAGGAAAGAATGCCGGGGGTCAGCCTAAGGGGCTGTGCATCTTCCAAAAGCCTGCTGTGTTCCGCGAAGAAGTGATCTTTAGTTGCAGTGGAACCCAACCCGAGTTTTTCCTTGAGGTAGGGTGACTGCAGGTAACAAGACCTAGAAGGAATGCTAAGCAGACTGTCTCTCTCAGTATCGCTCTGACAGGGCAATGAGGCTGACCGGCATTGAATGCTGGAAGTGCTACAACCGTGTTACTGAATCCGTCTGTGACCGGAGGCAGTCTAGCTCTCCGACGCACGAGTTCAATAAGTTGCCCTGCACTCAGCTACAGAGGGGTACAGCTAAGGATCTTGGCGACTGGATGAGGCTCACCAGGCCACTAGGAGCCTGCAGTTACTCAGTGTTCTTATAGAGAATCGTGTGCGGACGCGAGGGTCCTAGGAGGCCTTTACAGCTCACTGCCTTTAAAGTAAAGCAGAGCTACGACGTGGGTCTCATAGAAGATGCCGCACGCCTCCCCTTCTGCATGGCAGAGCAGGGCTACACGTCGAGGCGAGTGTTCATGTGGAGATTCCGTTTCGCTGTAAAGCAAGGCGGGGAAATCTCCCACCCTGGAAGTCGTAATACCCTATTTCTTCCCAGGAAACTCAGTTTTTACTCAGTGCCACGCCTGCACTGACTAGTAAGCCGGCAAACGCACTATTACCCGGAAGCGTCAAGGGCTCACGCATGGCGCTTTCCAGCGGGGAAAACAAGGCTTGTGATATCAGGCCCCCCATTCGAGGTTGACGCACTGCTTAAGCACCTGTTATTCTGACGAAGTCAGAAGAGACGCAAGCTACCCACTGACCCCTTCCCTAAATCAAGTTTTGTATGCAGGGTTTTCGGCTTGGAGGGAACTGCCTAAATTTTCGAAAGCCCCAGGTCGGCCTAGGGGCCTGTGCATCTTCCAGAAGCCTGCTGTGTTCCTCGAAGAACTGTGCGTCAGTTGCAGTGGAAGCTAGCCTGACTTTTTCCGTAGGTAAGGTGACTGCAGGTTTAAGGTCCTAGAAGGAGCGCTAAGCAGAGTGTTTTTCGAGGTATAGCTCAGGTAAGGCAAGGGAGCCATCTTCCTTGTCATGTTGGACTGGATACAACCTTGTTTCAGAAGCCGTTGGAGAGCTTAGGAGATCTGTCTCTCCCAAGGAAGAGTGCAGTATGTTGCCCTTCACTCGGCATAAACAGGCGTACACCTAAGGGCCTTCGGGGCTGGATGATGCTCAAGCGGGCCCTAGGAGCCTGGCGGTACTCAGTGTTCTTGCACTGACTCGGGTGCTGACACGACGTTCTTAGGACTCCTTAAAGGGGTACTACCGAAAACTAAAGCAGAACAGCAAGTAATGCCTCTGGAAAACTGCTGCACGCTCTCCAATCGGGACGGCCCACCACGGCGATTTTCGAGTCTCGTGTGGACACTGAGTTTCCATTTCGCCCTAAAGCAGGGCAGGAAAGCTTACTCAGGAACTGGAAGCAGCCTGCTTCTTTCGAGAAAGCTCATTCGCCTCTCGCAGGCATGCCTGCAGGGACTAAAATCCCGGCAACAAGAGTGTTTTGGACCTGCTGGACTGGCTAGGAACGTCTTTCTGAAGCTGTGGCAGAGCTGAGGATATCTAGCTCTCCCAGGGAAGAGTGCAGTGTGTTGCGCTTCACTCAGAAAACACAGGGGTGCGCTGAAGGACCTACGGGGCTGGGTGCTGCTCCACAGGCCCACCGGAGCCTGGCTTCCAGAGTGTTCTTGTAAGGAAACTGGTGCTAACGTGCTAGGAGTAGGGAAAGCCTACACTCGTGAAACTAAAGTCGTACAGCCAAAATGCCTCATGGAAGCTGCTGCCCACCAATCTTTCTGCATGGCAACCCAGGGCCGTAGTGCAAAGCCAGTGTTTGCGTTTCGGTTCCCTTTAGCTCTAAAGCAGGGTCAGGCTTTCTTTGTGGAACTGTAGTTGAAAGTCAGCCTGCCGATGCAGGAGACACGGGTTCGTACCCCGATCCGGGAAGGTCCCACATGCTGCCGTAGTGCCGGACCCGGGAGCCTTAGCCGCTGAACCTAAGCCTCAGGAGCTGGCGCTCCGCAATGGGAGAGGCCACAACCGTGGGAGGTGCGCGTACACCCAAATAAGAAAAGACACAGGGCAAGATAATATCCCACCCAGGAAACGGAGGCACCCTGTTTCTTGGAGAAAAGTCAACTTCCTATCCGAGCCCTGCATGAAATGACTAGAATCTCCCACAACCCTGAGAGGTGCGCGTACACCCAAATAGGAAAAGACACCCGGCAAGATAATATCCCAGCCAGGAAACGGAGGCACCCTGTTTCTTGGAGAAAAGTCAACTTCCTATCCGAGCCCTGCATGAAATGACTAGAATCCTGGAAACACAAGTGTTTTGGCAGAAGGTTCCAGCCTGCCCGAATGTAATGGTCAACATTGGGGAAAAAAGGCCTGTGCCCTCAGGCCCCCATGTCGAGGTTGACAGGAAGCATAAGTACCTCTTGTTTCGAAAAAATTCCAAAGAGACACATGGTACTCACTGGGCCCTTCCCTAAATCAACTTCTCGATACAGCGTTGTTCTGCGCTGTAGGGCGTGGCCTAAAGGAAAGAATGCCGGGGGTCAGCCTAAGGGGCTGTGCATCTTCCAAAAGCCTGCTGTGTTCCGCGAAGAAGTGATCTTTAGTTGCAGTGGAACCCAACCCGAGTTTTTCCTTGAGGTAGGGTGACTGCAGGTAACAAGACCTAGAAGGAATGCTAAGCAGACTGTCTCTCTCAGTATCGCTCTGACAGGGCAATGAGGCTGACCGGCATTGAATGCTGGAAGTGCTACAACTGTGTTACTGAATCCGTCTGTGACCGGAGGCAGTCTAGCTCTCCGACGCACGAGTTCAATATGTTGCCCTGCACTCAGCTACAGAGGGGTACAGCTAAGGATCTTGGCGACTGGATGAGGCTCACCAGGCCACTAGGAGCCTGCAGTTACTCAGTGTTCTTATAGAGAATCGTGTGCGGACGCGAGGGTCCTAGGAGGCCTTTACAGCTCACTGCCTTTAAAGTAAAGCAGAGCTACGACGTGGGTCTCATAGAAGATGCCGCACGCCTCCCCTTCTGCATGGCAGAGCAGGGCTACACGTCGAGGCGAGTGTTCATGTGGAGATTCCGTTTCGCTGTAAAGCAAGGCGGGGAAATCTCCCACCCTGGAAGTCGTAATACCCTATTTCTTCCCAGGAAACTCAGTTTTTACTCAGTGCCACGCCTGCACTGACTAGTAAGCCGGCAAACGCACTATTACCCGGAAGCGTCAAGGGCTCACGCATGGCGCTTTCCAGCGGGGAAAACAAGGCTTGTGATATCAGGCCCCCCATTCGAGGTTGACGCACTGCTTAAGCACCTGTTATTCTGACGAAGTCAGAAGAGACGCAAGCTACCCACTGACCCCTTCCCTAAATCAAGTTTTGTATGCAGGGTTTTCGGCTTGGAGGGAACTGCCTAAATTTTCGAAAGCCCCAGGTCGGCCTAGGGGCCTGTGCATCTTCCAGAAGCCTGCTGTGTTCCACGAAGAACTGTGCGTCAGTTGCAGTGGAAGCTAGCCTGACTTTTTCCGTAGGTAAGGTGACTGCAGGTTTAAGGTCCTAGAAGGAGCGCTAAGCAGAGTGTTTTTCAAGGTATAGCTCAGGTAAGGCAAGGGAGCCATCTTCCTTGTCATGTTGGACTGGATACAACCTTGTTTCAGAAGCCGTTGGAGAGCTTAGGAGATCTGTCTCTCCCAAGGAAGAGTGCAGTATGTTGCCCTTCACTCGGCATAAACAGGCGTACACCTAAGGGCCTTCGGGGCTGGATGATGCTCAAGCGGGCCCTAGGAGCCTGGCGGTACTCAGTGTTCTTGCCCTGACTCGGGTGCTGACACGACGTTCTTAGGACTCCTTAAAGGGGTACTACCGAAAACTAAAGCAGAACAGCAAGTAATGCCTCTGGAAAACTGCTGCACGCTCTCCAATCGGGACGGCCCACCACGGCGATTTTCGAGTCTCGTGTGGACACTGAGTTTCCATTTCGCCCTAAAGCAGGGCAGGAAAGCTTACTCAGGAACTGGAAGCAGCCTGCTTCTTTCGAGAAAGCTCATTCGCCTCTCGCAGGCATGCCTGCAGGGACTAAAATCCCGGCAACAAGAGTGTTTTGGACCTGCTGGACTGGCTAGGAACGTCTTTCTGAAGCTGTGGCAGAGCTGAGGATATCTAGCTCTCCCAGGGAAGAGTGCAGTGTGTTGCGCTTCACTCAGAAAACACAGGGGTGCGCTGAAGGACCTACGGGGCTGGGTGCTGCTCCACAGGCCCACCGGAGCCTGGCTTCCAGAGTGTTCTTGTAAGGAAACTGGTGCTAACGTGCTAGGAGTAGGGAAAGCCTACACTCGTGAAACTAAAGTCGTACAGCCAAAATGCCTCATGGAAGCTGCTGCCCACCAATCTTTCTGCATGGCAACCCAGGGCCGTAGTGCAAAGCCAGTGTTTGCGTTTCGGTTCCCTTTAGCTCTAAAGCAGGGTCAGGCTTTCTTTGTGGAACTGTAGTTGAAAGTCAGCCTGCCGATGCAGGAGACACGGGTTCGTACCCCGATCCGGGAAGGTCCCACATGCTGCCGTAGTGCCGGACCCGGGAGCCTTAGCCGCTGAACCTAAGCCTCAGGAGCTGGCGCTCCGCAATGGGAGAGGCCACAACCGTGGGAGGTGCGCGTACACCCAAATAAGAAAAGACACAGGGCAAGATAATATCCCACCCAGGAAACGGAGGCACCCTGTTTCTTGGAGAAAAGTCAACTTCCTATCCGAGCCCTGCATGAAATGACTAGAATCTCCCACAACCCTGAGAGGTGCGCGTACACCCAAATAGGAAAAGACACCCGGCAAGATAATATCCCAGCCAGGAAACGGAGGCACCCTGTTTCTTGGAGAAAAGTCAACTTCCTATCCGAGCCCTGCATGAAATGACTAGAATCCTGGAAACACAAGTGTTTTGGCAGAAGGTTCCAGCCTGCCCGAATGTAATGGTCAACATTGGGGAAAAAAGGCCTGTGCCCTCAGGCCCCCATGTCGAGGTTGACAGGAAGCATAAGTACCTCTTGTTTCGAAAAAATTCCAAAGAGACACATGGTACTCACTGGGCCCTTCCCTAAATCAACTTCTCGATACAGCGTTGTTCTGCGCTGTAGGGCGTGGCCTAAAGGAAAGAATGCCGGGGGTCAGCCTAAGGGGCTGTGCATCTTCCAAAAGCCTGCTGTGTTCCGCGAAGAAGTGATCTTTAGTTGCAGTGGAACCCAACCCGAGTTTTTCCTTGAGGTAGGGTGACTGCAGGTAACAAGACCTAGAAGGAATGCTAAGCAGACTGTCTCTCTCAGTATCGCTCTGACAGGGCAATGAGGCTGACCGGCATTGAATGCTGGAAGTGCTACAACCGTGTTACTGAATCCGTCTGTGACCGGAGGCAGTCTAGCTCTCCGACGCACGAGTTCAATAAGTTGCCCTGCACTCAGCTACAGAGGGGTACAGCTAAGGATCTTGGCGACTGGATGAGGCTCACCAGGCCACTAGGAGCCTGCAGTTACTCAGTGTTCTTATAGAGAATCGTGTGCGGACGCGAGGGTCCTAGGAGGCCTTTACAGCTCACTGCCTTTAAAGTAAAGCAGAGCTACGACGTGGGTCTCATAGAAGATGCCGCACGCCTCCCCTTCTGCATGGCAGAGCAGGGCTACACGTCGAGGCGAGTGTTCATGTGGAGATTCCGTTTCGCTGTAAAGCAAGGCGGGGAAATCTCCCACCCTGGAAGTCGTAATACCCTATTTCTTCCCAGGAAACTCAGTTTTTACTCAGTGCCACGCCTGCACTGACTAGTAAGCCGGCAAACGCACTATTACCCGGAAGCGTCAAGGGCTCACGCATGGCGCTTTCCAGCGGGGAAAACAAGGCTTGTGATATCAGGCCCCCCATTCGAGGTTGACGCACTGCTTAAGCACCTGTTATTCTGACGAAGTCAGAAGAGACGCAAGCTACCCACTGACCCCTTCCCTAAATCAAGTTTTGTATGCAGGGTTTTCGGCTTGGAGGGAACTGCCTAAATTTTCGAAAGCCCCAGGTCGGCCTAGGGGCCAGCGCATCTTCCAAAAGCCTGCTGTGTTCCACGAAGAACTGTGCGTCAGTTGCAGTGGAAGCTAGCCTGACTTTTTCCGTAGGTAAGGTGACTGCAGGTTTAAGGTCCTAGAAGGAGCGCTAAGCAGAGTGGTTTTCGAGGTATAGCTCAGGTAAGGCAAGGGAGCCATCTTCCTTGTCATGTTGGACTGGATACAACCTTGTTTCAGAAGCCGTTGGAGAGCTTAGGAGATCTGTCTCTCCCAAGGAAGAGTGCAGTATGTTGCCCTACACTCGGCATAAACAGGCGTACACCTAAGGGCCTTCGGGGCTGGATGATGCTCAAGCGGGCCCTAGGAGCCTGGCGGTACTCAGTGTTCTTGCCCTGACTCGGGTGCTGACACGACGTTCTTAGGACTCCTTAAAGGGGTACTACCGAAAACTAAAGCAGAACAGCAAGTAATGCCTCTGGAAAACTGCTGCACGCTCTCCAATCGGGACGGCCCACCACGGCGATTTTCGAGTCTCGTGTGGACACTGAGTTTCCATTTCGCCCTAAAGCAGGGCAGGAAAGCTTACTCAGGAACTGGAAGCAGCCTGCTTCTTTCGAGAAAGCTCATTCGCCTCTCGCAGGCATGCCTGCAGGGACTAAAATCCCGGCAACAAGAGTGTTTTGGACCTGCTGGACTGGCTAGGAACGTCTTTCTGAAGCTGTGGCAGAGCTGAGGATATCTAGCTCTCCCAGGGAAGAGTGCAGTGTGTTGCGCTTCACTCAGAAAACACAGGGGTGCGCTGAAGGACCTACGGGGCTGGGTGCTGCTCCACAGGCCCACCGGAGCCTGGCTTCCAGAGTGTTCTTGTAAGGAAACTGTTGCTAACGTGCTAGGAGTAGGGAAAGCCTACACTCGTGAAACTAAAGTCGTACAGCCAAAATGCCTCATGGAAGCTGCTGCCCACCAATCTTTCTGCATGGCAACCCAGGGCCGTAGTGCAAAGCCAGTGTTTGCGTTTCGGTTCCCTTTAGCTCTAAAGCAGGGTCAGGCTTTCTTTGTGGAACTGTAGTTGAAAGTCAGCCTGCCGATGCAGGAGACACGGGTTCGTACCCCGATCCGGGAAGGTCCCACATGCTGCCGTAGTGCCGGACCCGGGAGCCTTAGCCGCTGAACCTAAGTCTCAGGAGCTGGCGCTCCGCAATGGGAGAGGCCACAACCGTGGGAGGTGCGCGTACACCCAAATAAGAAAAGACACAGGGCAAGATAATATCCCACCCAGGAAACGGAGGCACCCTGTTTCTTGGAGAAAAGTCAACTTCCTATCCGAGCCCTGCATGAAATGACTAGAATCTCCCACAACCCTGAGAGGTGCGCGTACACCCAAATAGGAAAAGACACCCGGCAAGATAATATCCCACCCAGGAAACGGAGGCACCCCGTTTCTTGGAGAAAAGTCAACTTCCTATCCGAGCCCTGCATGAAATGACTAGAATCTCCCACAACCCTGAGAGGTGCGCGTACACCCAAATAGGAAAAGACACCCGGCAAGATAATATCCCACCCAGGAAACGGAGGCACCCTGTTTCTTGGAGAAAAGTCAACTTCCTATCCGAGCCCTGCATGAAATGACTAGAATCCTGGAAACACAAGTGTTTTGGCAGAAGGTTCCAGCCTGCCCGAATGTAATGGTCAACATTGGGGAAAAAAGGCCTGTGCCCTCAGGCCCCCATGTCGAGGTTGACAGGAAGCATAAGTACCTCTTGTTTCGAAAAAATTCCAAAGAGACACATGGTACTCACTGGGCCCTTCCCTAAATCAACTTCTCGATACAGCGTTGTTCTGCGCTGTAGGGCGTGGCCTAAAGGAAAGAATGCCGGGGGTCAGCCTAAGGGGCTGTGCATCTTCCAAAAGCCTGCTGTGTTCCGCGAAGAAGTGATCTTTAGTTGCAGTGGAACCCAACCCGAGTTTTTCCTTGAGGTAGGGTGACTGCAGGTAACAAGACCTAGAAGGAATGCTAAGCAGACTGTCTCTCTCAGTATCGCTCTGACAGGGCAATGAGGCTGACCGGCATTGAATGCTGGAAGTGCTACAACCGTGTTACTGAATCCGTCTGTGACCGGAGGCAGTCTAGCTCTCCGACGCACGAGTTCAATAAGTTGCCCTGCACTCAGCTACAGAGGGGTACAGCTAAGGATCTTGGCGACTGGATGAGGCTCACCAGGCCACTAGGAGCCTGCAGTTACTCAGTGTTCTTATAGAGAATCGTGTGCGGACGCGAGGGTCCTAGGAGGCCTTTACAGCTCACTGCCTTTAAAGTAAAGCAGAGCTACGACGTGGGTCTCATAGAAGATGCCGCACGCCTCCCCTTCTGCATGGCAGAGCAGGGCTACACGTCGAGGCGAGTGTTCATGTGGAGATTCCGTTTCGCTGTAAAGCAAGGCGGGGAAATCTCCCACCCTGGAAGTCGTAATACCCTATTTCTTCCCAGGAAACTCAGTTTTTACTCAGTGCCACGCCTGCACTGACTAGTAAGCCGGCAAACGCACTATTACCCGGAAGCGTCAAGGGCTCACGCATGGCGCTTTCCAGCGGGGAAAACAAGGCTTGTGATATCAGGCCCCCCATTCGAGGTTGACGCACTGCTTAAGCACCTGTTATTCTGACGAAGTCAGAAGAGACGCAAGCTACCCACTGACCCCTTCCCTAAATCAAGTTTTGTATGCAGGGTTTTCGGCTTGGAGGGAACTGCCTAAATTTTCGAAAGCCCCAGGTCGGCCTAGGGGCCAGCGCATCTTCCAGAAGCCTGCTGTGTTCCACGAAGAACTGTGCGTCAGTTGCAGTGGAAGCTAGCCTGACTTTTTCCGTAGGTAAGGTGACTGCAGGTTTAAGGTCCTAGAAGGAGCGCTAAGCAGAGTGGTTTTCGAGGTATAGCTCAGGTAAGGCAAGGGAGCCATCTTCCTTGTCATGTTGGACTGGATACAACCTTGTTTCAGAAGCCGTTGGAGAGCTTAGGAGATCTGTCTCTCCCAAGGAAGAGTGCAGTATGTTGCCCTACACTCGGCATAAACAGGCGTACACCTAAGGGCCTTCGGGGCTGGATGATGCTCAAGCGGGCCCTAGGAGCCTGGCGGTACTCAGTGTTCTTGCACTGACTCGGGTGCTGACACGACGTTCTTAGGACTCCTTAAAGGGGTACTACCGAAAACTAAAGCAGAACAGCAAGTAATGCCTCTGGAAAACTGCTGCACGCTCTCCAATCGGGACGGCCCACCACGGCGATTTTCGAGTCTCGTGTGGACACTGAGTTTCCATTTCGCCCTAAAGCAGGGCAGGAAAGCTTACTCAGGAACTGGAAGCAGCCTGCTTCTTTCGAGAAAGCTCATTCGCCTCTCGCAGGCATGCCTGCAGGGACTAAAATCCCGGCAACAAGAGTGTTTTGGACCTGCTGGACTGGCTAGGAACGTCTTTCTGAAGCTGTGGCAGAGCTGAGGATATCTAGCTCTCCCAGGGAAGAGTGCAGTGTGTTGCGCTTCACTCAGAAAACACAGGGGTGCGCTGAAGGACCTACGGGGCTGGGTGCTGCTCCACAGGCCCACCGGAGCCTGGCTTCCAGAGTGTTCTTGTAAGGAAACTGGTGCTAACGTGCTAGGAGTAGGGAAAGCCTACACTCGTGAAACTAAAGTCGTACAGCCAAAATGCCTCATGGAAGCTGCTGCCCACCAATCTTTCTGCATGGCAACCCAGGGCCGTAGTGCAAAGCCAGTGTTTGCGTTTCGGTTCCCTTTAGCTCTAAAGCAGGGTCAGGCTTTCTTTGTGGAACTGTAGTTGAAAGTCAGCCTGCCGATGCAGGAGACACGGGTTCGTACCCCGATCCGGGAAGGTCCCACATGCTGCCGTAGTGCCGGACCCGGGAGCCTTAGCCGCTGAACCTAAGCCTCAGGAGCTGGCGCTCCGCAATGGGAGAGGCCACAACCGTGGGAGGTGCGCGTACACCCAAATAAGAAAAGACACAGGGCAAGATAATATCCCACCCAGGAAACGGAGGCACCCTGTTTCTTGGAGAAAAGTCAACTTCCTATCCGAGCCCTGCATGAAATGACTAGAATCTCCCACAACCCTGAGAGGTGCGCGTACACCCAAATAGGAAAAGACACCCGGCAAGATAATATCCCAGCCAGGAAACGGAGGCACCCTGTTTCTTGGAGAAAAGTCAACTTCCTATCCGAGCCCTGCATGAAATGACTAGAATCCTGGAAACACAAGTGTTTTGGCAGAAGGTTCCAGCCTGCCCGAATGTAATGGTCAACATTGGGGAAAAAAGGCCTGTGCCCTCAGGCCCCCATGTCGAGGTTGACAGGAAGCATAAGTACCTCTTGTTTCGAAAAAATTCCAAAGAGACACATGGTACTCACTGGGCCCTTCCCTAAATCAACTTCTCGATACAGCGTTGTTCTGCGCTGTAGGGCGTGGCCTAAAGGAAAGAATGCCGGGGGTCAGCCTAAGGGGCTGTGCATCTTCCAAAAGCCTGCTGTGTTCCGCGAAGAAGTGATCTTTAGTTGCAGTGGAACCCAACCCGAGTTTTTCCTTGAGGTAGGGTGACTGCAGGTAACAAGACCTAGAAGGAATGCTAAGCAGACTGTCTCTCTCAGTATCGCTCTGACAGGGCAATGAGGCTGACCGGCATTGAATGCTGGAAGTGCTACAACCGTGTTACTGAATCCGTCTGTGACCGGAGGCAGTCTAGCTCTCCGACGCACGAGTTCAATAAGTTGCCCTGCACTCAGCTACAGAGGGGTACAGCTAAGGATCTTGGCGACTGGATGAGGCTCACCAGGCCACTAGGAGCCTGCAGTTACTCAGTGTTCTTATAGAGAATCGTGTGCGGACGCGAGGGTCCTAGGAGGCCTTTACAGCTCACTGCCTTTAAAGTAAAGCAGAGCTACGACGTGGGTCTCATAGAAGATGCCGCACGCCTCCCCTTCTGCATGGCAGAGCAGGGCTACACGTCGAGGCGAGTGTTCATGTGGAGATTCCGTTTCGCTGTAAAGCAAGGCGGGGAAATCTCCCACCCTGGAAGTCGTAATACCCTATTTCTTCCCAGGAAACTCAGTTTTTACTCAGTGCCACGCCTGCACTGACTAGTAAGCCGGCAAACGCACTATTACCCGGAAGCGTCAAGGGCTCACGCATGGCGCTTTCCAGCGGGGAAAACAAGGCTTGTGATATCAGGCCCCCCATTCGAGGTTGACGCACTGCTTAAGCACCTGTTATTCTGACGAAGTCAGAAGAGACGCAAGCTACCCACTGACCCCTTCCCTAAATCAAGTTTTGTATGCAGGGTTTTCGGCTTGGAGGGAACTGCCTAAATTTTCGAAAGCCCCAGGTCGGCCTAGGGGCCAGCGCATCTTCCAGAAGCCTGCTGTGTTCCACGAAGAACTGTGCGTCAGTTGCAGTTGAAGCTAGCCTGACTTTTTCCGTAGGTAAGGTGACTGCAGGTTTAAGGTCCTAGAAGGAGCGCTAAGCAGAGTGGTTTTCGAGGTATAGCTCAGGTAAGGCAAGGGAGCCATCTTCCTTGTCATGTTGGACTGGATACAACCTTGTTTCAGAAGCCGTTGGAGAGCTTAGGAGATCTGTCTCTCCCAAGGAAGAGTGCAGTATGTTGCCCTACACTCGGCATAAACAGGCGTACACCTAAGGGCCTTCGGGGCTGGATGATGCTCAAGCGGGCCCTAGGAGCCTGGCGGTACTCAGTGTTCTTGCACTGACTCGGGTGCTGACACGACGTTCTTAGGACTCCTTAAAGGGGTACTACCGAAAACTAAAGCAGAACAGCAAGTAATGCCTCTGGAAAACTGCTGCACGCTCTCCAATCGGGACGGCCCACCACGGCGATTTTCGAGTCTCGTGTGGACACTGAGTTTCCATTTCGCCCTAAAGCAGGGCAGGAAAGCTTACTCAGGAACTGGAAGCAGCCTGCTTCTTTCGAGAAAGCTCATTCGCCTCTCGCAGGCATGCCTGCAGGGACTAAAATCCCGGCAACAAGAGTGTTTTGGACCTGCTGGACTGGCTAGGAACGTCTTTCTGAAGCTGTGGCAGAGCTGAGGATATCTAGCTCTCCCAGGGAAGAGTGCAGTGTGTTGCGCTTCACTCAGAAAACACAGGGGTGCGCTGAAGGACCTACGGGGCTGGGTGCTGCTCCACAGGCCCACCGGAGCCTGGCTTCCAGAGTGTTCTTGTAAGGAAACTGGTGCTAACGTGCTAGGAGTAGGGAAAGCCTACACTCGTGAAACTAAAGTCGTACAGCCAAAATGCCTCATGGAAGCTGCTGCCCACCAATCTTTCTGCATGGCAACCCAGGGCCGTAGTGCAAAGCCAGTGTTTGCGTTTCGGTTCCCTTTAGCTCTAAAGCAGGGTCAGGCTTTCTTTGTGGAACTGTAGTTGAAAGTCAGCCTGCCGATGCAGGAGACACGGGTTCGTACCCCGATCCGGGAAGGTCCCACATGCTGCCGTAGTGCCGGACCCGGGAGCCTTAGCCGCTGAACCTAAGCCTCAGGAGCTGGCGCTCCGCAATGGGAGAGGCCACAACCGTGGGAGGTGCGCGTACACCCAAATAAGAAAAGACACAGGGCAAGATAATATCCCACCCAGGAAACGGAGGCACCCTGTTTCTTGGAGAAAAGTCAACTTCCTATCCGAGCCCTGCATGAAATGACTAGAATCTCCCACAACCCTGAGAGGTGCGCGTACACCCAAATAGGAAAAGACACCCGGCAAGATAATATCCCAGCCAGGAAACGGAGGCACCCTGTTTCTTGGAGAAAAGTCAACTTCCTATCCGAGCCCTGCATGAAATGACTAGAATCCTGGAAACACAAGTGTTTTGGCAGAAGGTTCCAGCCTGCCCGAATGTAATGGTCAACATTGGGGAAAAAAGGCCTGTGCCCTCAGGCCCCCATGTCGAGGTTGACAGGAAGCATAAGTACCTCTTGTTTCGAAAAAATTCCAAAGAGACACATGGTACTCACTGGGCCCTTCCCTAAATCAACTTCTCGATACAGCGTTGTTCTGCGCTGTAGGGCGTGGCCTAAAGGAAAGAATGCCGGGGGTCAGCCTAAGGGGCTGTGCATCTTCCAAAAGCCTGCTGTGTTCCGCGAAGAACTGATCTTTAGTTGCAGTGGAACCCAACCCGAGTTTTTCCTTGAGGTAGGGTGACTGCAGGTAACAAGACCTAGAAGGAATGCTAAGCAGACTGTCTCTCTCAGTATCGCTCTGACAGGGCAATGAGGCTGACCGGCATTGAATGCTGGAAGTGCTACAACCGTGTTACTGAATCCGTCTGTGACCGGAGGCAGTCTAGCTCTCCGACGCACGAGTTCAATAAGTTGCCCTGCACTCAGCTACAGAGGGGTACAGCTAAGGATCTTGGCGACTGGATGAGGCTCACCAGGCCACTAGGAGCCTGCAGTTACTCAGTGTTCTTATAGAGAATCGTGTGCGGACGCGAGGGTCCTAGGAGGCCTTTACAGCTCACTGCCTTTAAAGTAAAGCAGAGCTACGACGTGGGTCTCATAGAAGATGCCGCACGCCTCCCCTTCTGCATGGCAGAGCAGGGCTACACGTCGAGGCGAGTGTTCATGTGGAGATTCCGTTTCGCTGTAAAGCAAGGCGGGGAAATCTCCCACCCTGGAAGTCGTAATACCCTATTTCTTCCCAGGAAACTCAGTTTTTACTCAGTGCCACGCCTGCACTGACTAGTAAGCCGGCAAACGCACTATTACCCGGAAGCGTCAAGGGCTCACGCATGGCGCTTTCCAGCGGGGAAAACAAGGCTTGTGATATCAGGCCCCCCATTCGAGGTTGACGCACTGCTTAAGCACCTGTTATTCTGACGAAGTCAGAAGAGACGCAAGCTACCCACTGACCCCTTCCCTAAATCAAGTTTTGTATGCAGGGTTTTCGGCTTGGAGGGAACTGCCTAAATTTTCGAAAGCCCCAGGTCGGCCTAGGGGCCTGTGCATCTTCCAGAAGCCTGCTGTGTTCCACGAAGAACTGTGCGTCAGTTGCAGTGGAAGCTAGCCTGACTTTTTCCGTAGGTAAGGTGACTGCAGGTTTAAGGTCCTAGAAGGAGCGCTAAGCAGAGTGTTTTTCGAGGTATAGCTCAGGTAAGGCAAGGGAGCCATCTTCCTTGTCATGTTGGACTGGATACAACCTTGTTTCAGAAGCCGTTGGAGAGCTTAGGAGATCTGTCTCTCCCAAGGAAGAGTGCAGTATGTTGCCCTTCACTCGGCATAAACAGGCGTACACCTAAGGGCCTTCGGGGCTGGATGATGCTCAAGCGGGCCCTAGGAGCCTGGCGGTACTCAGTGTTCTTGCCCTGACTCGGGTGCTGACACGACGTTCTTAGGACTCCTTAAAGGGGTACTACCGAAAACTAAAGCAGAACAGCAAGTAATGCCTCTGGAAAACTGCTGCACGCTCTCCAATCGGGACGGCCCACCACGGCGATTTTCGAGTCTCGTGTGGACACTGAGTTTCCATTTCGCCCTAAAGCAGGGCAGGAAAGCTTACTCAGGAACTGGAAGCAGCCTGCTTCTTTCGAGAAAGCTCATTCGCCTCTCGCAGGCATGCCTGCAGGGACTAAAATCCCGGCAACAAGAGTGTTTTGGACCTGCTGGACTGGCTAGGAACGTCTTTCTGAAGCTGTGGCAGAGCTGAGGATATCTAGCTCTCCCAGGGAAGAGTGCAGTGTGTTGCGCTTCACTCAGAAAACACAGGGGTGCGCTGAAGGACCTACGGGGCTGGGTGCTGCTCCACAGGCCCACCGGAGCCTGGCTTCCAGAGTGTTCTTGTAAGGAAACTGGTGCTAACGCGCTAGGAGTAGGGAAAGCCTACACTCGTGAAACTAAAGTCGTACAGCCAAAATGCCTCATGGAAGCTGCTGCCCACCAATCTTTCTGCATGGCAACCCAGGGCCGTAGTGCAAAGCCAGTGTTTGCGTTTCGGTTCCCTTTAGCTCTAAAGCAGGGTCAGGCTTTCTTTGTGGAACTGTAGTTGAAAGTCAGCCTGCCGATGCAGGAGACACGGGTTCGTACCCCGATCCGGGAAGGTCCCACATGCTGCCGTAGTGCCGGACCCGGGAGCCTTAGCCGCTGAACCTAAGCCTCAGGAGCTGGCGCTCCGCAATGGGAGAGGCCACAACCGTGGGAGGTGCGCGTACACCCAAATAAGAAAAGACACAGGGCAAGATAATATCCCACCCAGGAAACGGAGGCACCCTGTTTCTTGGAGAAAAGTCAACTTCCTATCCGAGCCCTGCATGAAATGACTAGAATCTCCCACAACCCTGAGAGGTGCGCGTACACCCAAATAGGAAAAGACACCCGGCAAGATAATATCCCAGCCAGGAAACGGAGGCACCCTGTTTCTTGGAGAAAAGTCAACTTCCTATCCGAGCCCTGCATGAAATGACTAGAATCCTGGAAACACAAGTGTTTTGGCAGAAGGTTCCAGCCTGCCCGAATGTAATGGTCAACATTGGGGAAAAAAGGCCTGTGCCCTCAGGCCCCCATGTCGAGGTTGACAGGAAGCATAAGTACCTCTTGTTTCGAAAAAATTCCAAAGAGACACATGGTACTCACTGGGCCCTTCCCTAAATCAACTTCTCGATACAGCGTTGTTCTGCGCTGTAGGGCGTGGCCTAAAGGAAAGAATGCCGGGGGTCAGCCTAAGGGGCTGTGCATCTTCCAAAAGCCTGCTGTGTTCCGCGAAGAACTGATCTTTAGTTGCAGTGGAACCCAACCCGAGTTTTTCCTTGAGGTAGGGTGACTGCAGGTAACAAGACCTAGAAGGAATGCTAAGCAGACTGTCTCTCTCAGTATCGCTCTGACAGGGCAATGAGGCTGACCGGCATTGAATGCTGGAAGTGCTACAACCGTGTTACTGAATCCGTCTGTGACCGGAGGCAGTCTAGCTCTCCGACGCACGAGTTCAATAAGTTGCCCTGCACTCAGCTACAGAGGGGTACAGCTAAGGATCTTGGCGACTGGATGAGGCTCACCAGGCCACTAGGAGCCTGCAGTTACTCAGTGTTCTTATAGAGAATCGTGTGCGGACGCGAGGGTCCTAGGAGGCCTTTACAGCTCACTGCCTTTAAAGTAAAGCAGAGCTACGACGTGGGTCTCATAGAAGATGCCGCACGCCTCCCCTTCTGCATGGCAGAGCAGGGCTACACGTCGAGGCGAGTGTTCATGTGGAGATTCCGTTTCGCTGTAAAGCAAGGCGGGGAAATCTCCCACCCTGGAAGTCGTAATACCCTATTTCTTCCCAGGAAACTCAGTTTTTACTCAGTGCCACGCCTGCACTGACTAGTAAGCCGGCAAACGCACTATTACCCGGAAGCGTCAAGGGCTCACGCATGGCGCTTTCCAGCGGGGAAAACAAGGCTTGTGATATCAGGCCCCCCATTCGAGGTTGACGCACTGCTTAAGCACCTGTTATTCTGACGAAGTCAGAAGAGACGCAAGCTACCCACTGACCCCTTCCCTAAATCAAGTTTTGTATGCAGGGTTTTCGGCTTGGAGGGAACTGCCTAAATTTTCGAAAGCCCCAGGTCGGCCTAGGGGCCTGTGCATCTTCCAGAAGCCTGCTGTGTTCCTCGAAGAACTGTGCGTCAGTTGCAGTGGAAGCTAGCCTGACTTTTTCCGTAGGTAAGGTGACTGCAGGTTTAAGGTCCTAGAAGGAGCGCTAAGCAGAGTGTTTTTCGAGGTATAGCTCAGGTAAGGCAAGGGAGCCATCTTCCTTGTCATGTTGGACTGGATACAACCTTGTTTCAGAAGCCGTTGGAGAGCTTAGGAGATCTGTCTCTCCCAAGGAAGAGTGCAGTATGTTGCCCTTCACTCGGCATAAACAGGCGTACACCTAAGGGCCTTCGGGGCTGGATGATGCTCAAGCGGGCCCTAGGAGCCTGGCGGTACTCAGTGTTCTTGCACTGACTCGGGTGCTGACACGACGTTCTTAGGACTCCTTAAAGGGGTACTACCGAAAACTAAAGCAGAACAGCAAGTAATGCCTCTGGAAAACTGCTGCACGCTCTCCAATCGGGACGGCCCACCACGGCGATTTTCGAGTCTCGTGTGGACACTGAGTTTCCATTTCGCCCTAAAGCAGGGCAGGAAAGCTTACTCAGGAACTGGAAGCAGCCTGCTTCTTTCGAGAAAGCTCATTCGCCTCTCGCAGGCATGCCTGCAGGGACTAAAATCCCGGCAACAAGAGTGTTTTGGACCTGCTGGACTGGCTAGGAACGTCTTTCTGAAGCTGTGGCAGAGCTGAGGATATCTAGCTCTCCCAGGGAAGAGTGCAGTGTGTTGCGCTTCACTCAGAAAACACAGGGGTGCGCTGAAGGACCTACGGGGCTGGGTGCTGCTCCACAGGCCCACCGGAGCCTGGCTTCCAGAGTGTTCTTGTAAGGAAACTGGTGCTAACGTGCTAGGAGTAGGGAAAGCCTACACTCGTGAAACTAAAGTCGTACAGCCAAAATGCCTCATGGAAGCTGCTGCCCACCAATCTTTCTGCATGGCAACCCAGGGCCGTAGTGCAAAGCCAGTGTTTGCGTTTCGGTTCCCTTTAGCTCTAAAGCAGGGTCAGGCTTTCTTTGTGGAACTGTAGTTGAAAGTCAGCCTGCCGATGCAGGAGACACGGGTTCGTACCCCGATCCGGGAAGGTCCCACATGCTGCCGTAGTGCCGGACCCGGGAGCCTTAGCCGCTGAACCTAAGCCTCAGGAGCTGGCGCTCCGCAATGGGAGAGGCCACAACCGTGGGAGGTGCGCGTACACCCAAATAAGAAAAGACACAGGGCAAGATAATATCCCACCCAGGAAACGGAGGCACCCTGTTTCTTGGAGAAAAGTCAACTTCCTATCCGAGCCCTGCATGAAATGACTAGAATCTCCCACAACCCTGAGAGGTGCGCGTACACCCAAATAGGAAAAGACACCCGGCAAGATAATATCCCAGCCAGGAAACGGAGGCACCCTGTTTCTTGGAGAAAAGTCAACTTCCTATCCGAGCCCTGCATGAAATGACTAGAATCCTGGAAACACAAGTGTTTTGGCAGAAGGTTCCAGCCTGCCCGAATGTAATGGTCAACATTGGGGAAAAAAGGCCTGTGCCCTCAGGCCCCCATGTCGAGGTTGACAGGAAGCATAAGTACCTCTTGTTTCGAAAAAATTCCAAAGAGACACATGGTACTCACTGGGCCCTTCCCTAAATCAACTTCTCGATACAGCGTTGTTCTGCGCTGTAGGGCGTGGCCTAAAGGAAAGAATGCCGGGGGTCAGCCTAAGGGGCTGTGCATCTTCCAAAAGCCTGCTGTGTTCCGCGAAGAAGTGATCTTTAGTTGCAGTGGAACCCAACCCGAGTTTTTCCTTGAGGTAGGGTGACTGCAGGTAACAAGACCTAGAAGGAATGCTAAGCAGACTGTCTCTCTCAGTATCGCTCTGACAGGGCAATGAGGCTGACCGGCATTGAATGCTGGAAGTGCTACAACTGTGTTACTGAATCCGTCTGTGACCGGAGGCAGTCTAGCTCTCCGACGCACGAGTTCAATATGTTGCCCTGCACTCAGCTACAGAGGGGTACAGCTAAGGATCTTGGCGACTGGATGAGGCTCACCAGGCCACTAGGAGCCTGCAGTTACTCAGTGTTCTTATAGAGAATCGTGTGCGGACGCGAGGGTCCTAGGAGGCCTTTACAGCTCACTGCCTTTAAAGTAAAGCAGAGCTACGACGTGGGTCTCATAGAAGATGCCGCACGCCTCCCCTTCTGCATGGCAGAGCAGGGCTACACGTCGAGGCGAGTGTTCATGTGGAGATTCCGTTTCGCTGTAAAGCAAGGCGGGGAAATCTCCCACCCTGGAAGTCGTAATACCCTATTTCTTCCCAGGAAACTCAGTTTTTACTCAGTGCCACGCCTGCACTGACTAGTAAGCCGGCAAACGCACTATTACCCGGAAGCGTCAAGGGCTCACGCATGGCGCTTTCCAGCGGGGAAAACAAGGCTTGTGATATCAGGCCCCCCATTCGAGGTTGACGCACTGCTTAAGCACCTGTTATTCTGACGAAGTCAGAAGAGACGCAAGCTACCCACTGACCCCTTCCCTAAATCAAGTTTTGTATGCAGGGTTTTCGGCTTGGAGGGAACTGCCTAAATTTTCGAAAGCCCCAGGTCGGCCTAGGGGCCTGTGCATCTTCCAGAAGCCTGCTGTGTTCCACGAAGAACTGTGCGTCAGTTGCAGTGGAAGCTAGCCTGACTTTTTCCGTAGGTAAGGTGACTGCAGGTTTAAGGTCCTAGAAGGAGCGCTAAGCAGAGTGTTTTTCGAGGTATAGCTCAGGTAAGGCAAGGGAGCCATCTTCCTTGTCATGTTGGACTGGATACAACCTTGTTTCAGAAGCCGTTGGAGAGCTTAGGAGATCTGTCTCTCCCAAGGAAGAGTGCAGTATGTTGCCCTTCACTCGGCATAAACAGGCGTACACCTAAGGGCCTTCGGGGCTGGATGATGCTCAAGCGGGCCCTAGGAGCCTGGCGGTACTCAGTGTTCTTGCCCTGACTCGGGTGCTGACACGACGTTCTTAGGACTCCTTAAAGGGGTACTACCGAAAACTAAAGCAGAACAGCAAGTAATGCCTCTGGAAAACTGCTGCACGCTCTCCAATCGGGACGGCCCACCACGGCGATTTTCGAGTCTCGTGTGGACACTGAGTTTCCATTTCGCCCTAAAGCAGGGCAGGAAAGCTTACTCAGGAACTGGAAGCAGCCTGCTTCTTTCGAGAAAGCTCATTCGCCTCTCGCAGGCATGCCTGCAGGGACTAAAATCCCGGCAACAAGAGTGTTTTGGACCTGCTGGACTGGCTAGGAACGTCTTTCTGAAGCTGTGGCAGAGCTGAGGATATCTAGCTCTCCCAGGGAAGAGTGCAGTGTGTTGCGCTTCACTCAGAAAACACAGGGGTGCGCTGAAGGACCTACGGGGCTGGGTGCTGCTCCACAGGCCCACCGGAGCCTGGCTTCCAGAGTGTTCTTGTAAGGAAACTGGTGCTAACGTGCTAGGAGTAGGGAAAGCCTACACTCGTGAAACTAAAGTCGTACAGCCAAAATGCCTCATGGAAGCTGCTGCCCACCAATCTTTCTGCATGGCAACCCAGGGCCGTAGTGCAAAGCCAGTGTTTGCGTTTCGGTTCCCTTTAGCTCTAAAGCAGGGTCAGGCTTTCTTTGTGGAACTGTAGTTGAAAGTCAGCCTGCCGATGCAGGAGACACGGGTTCGTACCCCGATCCGGGAAGGTCCCACATGCTGCCGTAGTGCCGGACCCGGGAGCCTTAGCCGCTGAACCTAAGCCTCAGGAGCTGGCGCTCCGCAATGGGAGAGGCCACAACCGTGGGAGGTGCGCGTACACCCAAATAAGAAAAGACACAGGGCAAGATAATATCCCACCCAGGAAACGGAGGCACCCTGTTTCTTGGAGAAAAGTCAACTTCCTATCCGAGCCCTGCATGAAATGACTAGAATCTCCCACAACCCTGAGAGGTGCGCGTACACCCAAATAGGAAAAGACACCCGGCAAGATAATATCCCAGCCAGGAAACGGAGGCACCCTGTTTCTTGGAGAAAAGTCAACTTCCTATCCGAGCCCTGCATGAAATGACTAGAATCCTGGAAACACAAGTGTTTTGGCAGAAGGTTCCAGCCTGCCCGAATGTAATGGTCAACATTGGGGAAAAAAGGCCTGTGCCCTCAGGCCCCCATGTCGAGGTTGACAGGAAGCATAAGTACCTCTTGTTTCGAAAAAATTCCAAAGAGACACATGGTACTCACTGGGCCCTTCCCTAAATCAACTTCTCGATACAGCGTTGTTCTGCGCTGTAGGGCGTGGCCTAAAGGAAAGAATGCCGGGGGTCAGCCTAAGGGGCTGTGCATCTTCCAAAAGCCTGCTGTGTTCCGCGAAGAAGTGATCTTTAGTTGCAGTGGAACCCAACCCGAGTTTTTCCTTGAGGTAGGGTGACTGCAGGTAACAAGACCTAGAAGGAATGCTAAGCAGACTGTCTCTCTCAGTATCGCTCTGACAGGGCAATGAGGCTGACCGGCATTGAATGCTGGAAGTGCTACAACTGTGTTACTGAATCCGTCTGTGACCGGAGGCAGTCTAGCTCTCCGACGCACGAGTTCAATATGTTGCCCTGCACTCAGCTACAGAGGGGTACAGCTAAGGATCTTGGCGACTGGATGAGGCTCACCAGGCCACTAGGAGCCTGCAGTTACTCAGTGTTCTTATAGAGAATCGTGTGCGGACGCGAGGGTCCTAGGAGGCCTTTACAGCTCACTGCCTTTAAAGTAAAGCAGAGCTACGACGTGGGTCTCATAGAAGATGCCGCACGCCTCCCCTTCTGCATGGCAGAGCAGGGCTACACGTCGAGGCGAGTGTTCATGTGGAGATTCCGTTTCGCTGTAAAGCAAGGCGGGGAAATCTCCCACCCTGGAAGTCGTAATACCCTATTTCTTCCCAGGAAACTCAGTTTTTACTCAGTGCCACGCCTGCACTGACTAGTAAGCCGGCAAACGCACTATTACCCGGAAGCGTCAAGGGCTCACGCATGGCGCTTTCCAGCGGGGAAAACAAGGCTTGTGATATCAGGCCCCCCATTCGAGGTTGACGCACTGCTTAAGCACCTGTTATTCTGACGAAGTCAGAAGAGACGCAAGCTACCCACTGACCCCTTCCCTAAATCAAGTTTTGTATGCAGGGTTTTCGGCTTGGAGGGAACTGCCTAAATTTTCGAAAGCCCCAGGTCGGCCTAGGGGCCTGTGCATCTTCCAGAAGCCTGCTGTGTTCCACGAAGAACTGTGCGTCAGTTGCAGTGGAAGCTAGCCTGACTTTTTCCGTAGGTAAGGTGACTGCAGGTTTAAGGTCCTAGAAGGAGCGCTAAGCAGAGTGTTTTTCGAGGTATAGCTCAGGTAAGGCAAGGGAGCCATCTTCCTTGTCATGTTGGACTGGATACAACCTTGTTTCAGAAGCCGTTGGAGAGCTTAGGAGATCTGTCTCTCCCAAGGAAGAGTGCAGTATGTTGCCCTTCACTCGGCATAAACAGGCGTACACCTAAGGGCCTTCGGGGCTGGATGATGCTCAAGCGGGCCCTAGGAGCCTGGCGGTACTCAGTGTTCTTGCCCTGACTCGGGTGCTGACACGACGTTCTTAGGACTCCTTAAAGGGGTACTACCGAAAACTAAAGCAGAACAGCAAGTAATGCCTCTGGAAAACTGCTGCACGCTCTCCAATCGGGACGGCCCACCACGGCGATTTTCGAGTCTCGTGTGGACACTGAGTTTCCATTTCGCCCTAAAGCAGGGCAGGAAAGCTTACTCAGGAACTGGAAGCAGCCTGCTTCTTTCGAGAAAGCTCATTCGCCTCTCGCAGGCATGCCTGCAGGGACTAAAATCCCGGCAACAAGAGTGTTTTGGACCTGCTGGACTGGCTAGGAACGTCTTTCTGAAGCTGTGGCAGAGCTGAGGATATCTAGCTCTCCCAGGGAAGAGTGCAGTGTGTTGCGCTTCACTCAGAAAACACAGGGGTGCGCTGAAGGACCTACGGGGCTGGGTGCTGCTCCACAGGCCCACCGGAGCCTGGCTTCCAGAGTGTTCTTGTAAGGAAACTGGTGCTAACGTGCTAGGAGTAGGGAAAGCCTACACTCGTGAAACTAAAGTCGTACAGCCAAAATGCCTCATGGAAGCTGCTGCCCACCAATCTTTCTGCATGGCAACCCAGGGCCGTAGTGCAAAGCCAGTGTTTGCGTTTCGGTTCCCTTTAGCTCT
The DNA here is from genome assembly GCF_964165515.1 of Mesoplodon bidens. NCBI lineage: Eukaryota > Metazoa > Chordata > Mammalia > Artiodactyla > Ziphiidae > Mesoplodon > Mesoplodon bidens. The sequence goes on along the minus strand of NC_138174.1, from coordinate 36,239,749 downwards.
AAAGCAGGGTCAGGCTTTCTTTGTGGAACTGTAGTTGAAAGTCAGCCTGCCGATGCAGGAGACACGGGTTCGTACCCCGATCCGGGAAGGTCCCACATGCTGCCGTAGTGCCGGACCCGGGAGCCTTAGCCGCTGAACCTAAGCCTCAGGAGCTGGCGCTCCGCAATGGGAGAGGCCACAACCGTGGGAGGTGCGCGTACACCCAAATAAGAAAAGACACAGGGCAAGATAATATCCCACCCAGGAAACGGAGGCACCCTGTTTCTTGGAGAAAAGTCAACTTCCTATCCGAGCCCTGCATGAAATGACTAGAATCTCCCACAACCCTGAGAGGTGCGCGTACACCCAAATAGGAAAAGACACCCGGCAAGATAATATCCCAGCCAGGAAACGGAGGCACCCCGTTTCTTGGAGAAAAGTCAACTTCCTATCCGAGCCCTGCATGAAATGACTAGAATCCTGGAAACACAAGTGTTTTGGCAGAAGGTTCCAGCCTGCCCGAATGTAATGGTCAACATTGGGGAAAAAAGGCCTGTGCCCTCAGGCCCCCATGTCGAGGTTGACAGGAAGCATAAGTACCTCTTGTTTCGAAAAAATTCCAAAGAGACACATGGTACTCACTGGGCCCTTCCCTAAATCAACTTCTCGATACAGCGTTGTTCTGCGCTGTAGGGCGTGGCCTAAAGGAAAGAATGCCGGGGGTCAGCCTAAGGGGCTGTGCATCTTCCAAAAGCCTGCTGTGTTCCGCGAAGAAGTGATCTTTAGTTGCAGTGGAACCCAACCCGAGTTTTTCCTTGAGGTAGGGTGACTGCAGGTAACAAGACCTAGAAGGAATGCTAAGCAGACTGTCTCTCTCAGTATCGCTCTGACAGGGCAATGAGGCTGACCGGCATTGAATGCTGGAAGTGCTACAACTGTGTTACTGAATCCGTCTGTGACCGGAGGCAGTCTAGCTCTCCGACGCACGAGTTCAATATGTTGCCCTGCACTCAGCTACAGAGGGGTACAGCTAAGGATCTTGGCGACTGGATGAGGCTCACCAGGCCACTAGGAGCCTGCAGTTACTCAGTGTTCTTATAGAGAATCGTGTGCGGACGCGAGGGTCCTAGGAGGCCTTTACAGCTCACTGCCTTTAAAGTAAAGCAGAGCTACGACGTGGGTCTCATAGAAGATGCCGCACGCCTCCCCTTCTGCATGGCAGAGCAGGGCTACACGTCGAGGCGAGTGTTCATGTGGAGATTCCGTTTCGCTGTAAAGCAAGGCGGGGAAATCTCCCACCCTGGAAGTCGTAATACCCTATTTCTTCCCAGGAAACTCAGTTTTTACTCAGTGCCACGCCTGCACTGACTAGTAAGCCGGCAAACGCACTATTACCCGGAAGCGTCAAGGGCTCACGCATGGCGCTTTCCAGCGGGGAAAACAAGGCTTGTGATATCAGGCCCCCCATTCGAGGTTGACGCACTGCTTAAGCACCTGTTATTCTGACGAAGTCAGAAGAGACGCAAGCTACCCACTGACCCCTTCCCTAAATCAAGTTTTGTATGCAGGGTTTTCGGCTTGGAGGGAACTGCCTAAATTTTCGAAAGCCCCAGGTCGGCCTAGGGGCCTGTGCATCTTCCAGAAGCCTGCTGTGTTCCACGAAGAACTGTGCGTCAGTTGCAGTGGAAGCTAGCCTGACTTTTTCCGTAGGTAAGGTGACTGCAGGTTTAAGGTCCTAGAAGGAGCGCTAAGCAGAGTGTTTTTCGAGGTATAGCTCAGGTAAGGCAAGGGAGCCATCTTCCTTGTCATGTTGGACTGGATACAACCTTGTTTCAGAAGCCGTTGGAGAGCTTAGGAGATCTGTCTCTCCCAAGGAAGAGTGCAGTATGTTGCCCTTCACTCGGCATAAACAGGCGTACACCTAAGGGCCTTCGGGGCTGGATGATGCTCAAGCGGGCCCTAGGAGCCTGGCGGTACTCAGTGTTCTTGCCCTGACTCGGGTGCTGACACGACGTTCTTAGGACTCCTTAAAGGGGTACTACCGAAAACTAAAGCAGAACAGCAAGTAATGCCTCTGGAAAACTGCTGCACGCTCTCCAATCGGGACGGCCCACCACGGCGATTTTCGAGTCTCGTGTGGACACTGAGTTTCCATTTCGCCCTAAAGCAGGGCAGGAAAGCTTACTCAGGAACTGGAAGCAGCCTGCTTCTTTCGAGAAAGCTCATTCGCCTCTCGCAGGCATGCCTGCAGGGACTAAAATCCCGGCAACAAGAGTGTTTTGGACCTGCTGGACTGGCTAGGAACGTCTTTCTGAAGCTGTGGCAGAGCTGAGGATATCTAGCTCTCCCAGGGAAGAGTGCAGTGTGTTGCGCTTCACTCAGAAAACACAGGGGTGCGCTGAAGGACCTACGGGGCTGGGTGCTGCTCCACAGGCCCACCGGAGCCTGGCTTCCAGAGTGTTCTTGTAAGGAAACTGGTGCTAACGTGCTAGGAGTAGGGAAAGCCTACACTCGTGAAACTAAAGTCGTACAGCCAAAATGCCTCATGGAAGCTGCTGCCCACCAATCTTTCTGCATGGCAACCCAGGGCCGTAGTGCAAAGCCAGTGTTTGCGTTTCGGTTCCCTTTAGCTCTAAAGCAGGGTCAGGCTTTCTTTGTGGAACTGTAGTTGAAAGTCAGCCTGCCGATGCAGGAGACACGGGTTCGTACCCCGATCCGGGAAGGTCCCACATGCTGCCGTAGTGCCGGACCCGGGAGCCTTAGCCGCTGAACCTAAGCCTCAGGAGCTGGCGCTCCGCAATGGGAGAGGCCACAACCGTGGGAGGTGCGCGTACACCCAAATAAGAAAAGACACAGGGCAAGATAATATCCCACCCAGGAAACGGAGGCACCCTGTTTCTTGGAGAAAAGTCAACTTCCTATCCGAGCCCTGCATGAAATGACTAGAATCTCCCACAACCCTGAGAGGTGCGCGTACACCCAAATAGGAAAAGACACCCGGCAAGATAATATCCCAGCCAGGAAACGGAGGCACCCTGTTTCTTGGAGAAAAGTCAACTTCCTATCCGAGCCCTGCATGAAATGACTAGAATCCTGGAAACACAAGTGTTTTGGCAGAAGGTTCCAGCCTGCCCGAATGTAATGGTCAACATTGGGGAAAAAAGGCCTGTGCCCTCAGGCCCCCATGTCGAGGTTGACAGGAAGCATAAGTACCTCTTGTTTCGAAAAAATTCCAAAGAGACACATGGTACTCACTGGGCCCTTCCCTAAATCAACTTCTCGATACAGCGTTGTTCTGCGCTGTAGGGCGTGGCCTAAAGGAAAGAATGCCGGGGGTCAGCCTAAGGGGCTGTGCATCTTCCAAAAGCCTGCTGTGTTCCGCGAAGAAGTGATCTTTAGTTGCAGTGGAACCCAACCCGAGTTTTTCCTTGAGGTAGGGTGACTGCAGGTAACAAGACCTAGAAGGAATGCTAAGCAGACTGTCTCTCTCAGTATCGCTCTGACAGGGCAATGAGGCTGACCGGCATTGAATGCTGGAAGTGCTACAACTGTGTTACTGAATCCGTCTGTGACCGGAGGCAGTCTAGCTCTCCGACGCACGAGTTCAATATGTTGCCCTGCACTCAGCTACAGAGGGGTACAGCTAAGGATCTTGGCGACTGGATGAGGCTCACCAGGCCACTAGGAGCCTGCAGTTACTCAGTGTTCTTATAGAGAATCGTGTGCGGACGCGAGGGTCCTAGGAGGCCTTTACAGCTCACTGCCTTTAAAGTAAAGCAGAGCTACGACGTGGGTCTCATAGAAGATGCCGCACGCCTCCCCTTCTGCATGGCAGAGCAGGGCTACACGTCGAGGCGAGTGTTCATGTGGAGATTCCGTTTCGCTGTAAAGCAAGGCGGGGAAATCTCCCACCCTGGAAGTCGTAATACCCTATTTCTTCCCAGGAAACTCAGTTTTTACTCAGTGCCACGCCTGCACTGACTAGTAAGCCGGCAAACGCACTATTACCCGGAAGCGTCAAGGGCTCACGCATGGCGCTTTCCAGCGGGGAAAACAAGGCTTGTGATATCAGGCCCCCCATTCGAGGTTGACGCACTGCTTAAGCACCTGTTATTCTGACGAAGTCAGAAGAGACGCAAGCTACCCACTGACCCCTTCCCTAAATCAAGTTTTGTATGCAGGGTTTTCGGCTTGGAGGGAACTGCCTAAATTTTCGAAAGCCCCAGGTCGGCCTAGGGGCCTGTGCATCTTCCAGAAGCCTGCTGTGTTCCACGAAGAACTGTGCGTCAGTTGCAGTGGAAGCTAGCCTGACTTTTTCCGTAGGTAAGGTGACTGCAGGTTTAAGGTCCTAGAAGGAGCGCTAAGCAGAGTGTTTTTCGAGGTATAGCTCAGGTAAGGCAAGGGAGCCATCTTCCTTGTCATGTTGGACTGGATACAACCTTGTTTCAGAAGCCGTTGGAGAGCTTAGGAGATCTGTCTCTCCCAAGGAAGAGTGCAGTATGTTGCCCTTCACTCGGCATAAACAGGCGTACACCTAAGGGCCTTCGGGGCTGGATGATGCTCAAGCGGGCCCTAGGAGCCTGGCGGTACTCAGTGTTCTTGCCCTGACTCGGGTGCTGACACGACGTTCTTAGGACTCCTTAAAGGGGTACTACCGAAAACTAAAGCAGAACAGCAAGTAATGCCTCTGGAAAACTGCTGCACGCTCTCCAATCGGGACGGCCCACCACGGCGATTTTCGAGTCTCGTGTGGACACTGAGTTTCCATTTCGCCCTAAAGCAGGGCAGGAAAGCTTACTCAGGAACTGGAAGCAGCCTGCTTCTTTCGAGAAAGCTCATTCGCCTCTCGCAGGCATGCCTGCAGGGACTAAAATCCCGGCAACAAGAGTGTTTTGGACCTGCTGGACTGGCTAGGAACGTCTTTCTGAAGCTGTGGCAGAGCTGAGGATATCTAGCTCTCCCAGGGAAGAGTGCAGTGTGTTGCGCTTCACTCAGAAAACACAGGGGTGCGCTGAAGGACCTACGGGGCTGGGTGCTGCTCCACAGGCCCACCGGAGCCTGGCTTCCAGAGTGTTCTTGTAAGGAAACTGGTGCTAACGTGCTAGGAGTAGGGAAAGCCTACACTCGTGAAACTAAAGTCGTACAGCCAAAATGCCTCATGGAAGCTGCTGCCCACCAATCTTTCTGCATGGCAACCCAGGGCCGTAGTGCAAAGCCAGTGTTTGCGTTTCGGTTCCCTTTAGCTCTAAAGCAGGGTCAGGCTTTCTTTGTGGAACTGTAGTTGAAAGTCAGCCTGCCGATGCAGGAGACACGGGTTCGTACCCCGATCCGGGAAGGTCCCACATGCTGCCGTAGTGCCGGACCCGGGAGCCTTAGCCGCTGAACCTAAGCCTCAGGAGCTGGCGCTCCGCAATGGGAGAGGCCACAACCGTGGGAGGTGCGCGTACACCCAAATAAGAAAAGACACAGGGCAAGATAATATCCCACCCAGGAAACGGAGGCACCCTGTTTCTTGGAGAAAAGTCAACTTCCTATCCGAGCCCTGCATGAAATGACTAGAATCTCCCACAACCCTGAGAGGTGCGCGTACACCCAAATAGGAAAAGACACCCGGCAAGATAATATCCCAGCCAGGAAACGGAGGCACCCCGTTTCTTGGAGAAAAGTCAACTTCCTATCCGAGCCCTGCATGAAATGACTAGAATCCTGGAAACACAAGTGTTTTGGCAGAAGGTTCCAGCCTGCCCGAATGTAATGGTCAACATTGGGGAAAAAAGGCCTGTGCCCTCAGGCCCCCATGTCGAGGTTGACAGGAAGCATAAGTACCTCTTGTTTCGAAAAAATTCCAAAGAGACACATGGTACTCACTGGGCCCTTCCCTAAATCAACTTCTCGATACAGCGTTGTTCTGCGCTGTAGGGCGTGGCCTAAAGGAAAGAATGCCGGGGGTCAGCCTAAGGGGCTGTGCATCTTCCAAAAGCCTGCTGTGTTCCGCGAAGAAGTGATCTTTAGTTGCAGTGGAACCCAACCCGAGTTTTTCCTTGAGGTAGGGTGACTGCAGGTAACAAGACCTAGAAGGAATGCTAAGCAGACTGTCTCTCTCAGTATCGCTCTGACAGGGCAATGAGGCTGACCGGCATTGAATGCTGGAAGTGCTACAACCGTGTTACTGAATCCGTCTGTGACCGGAGGCAGTCTAGCTCTCCGACGCACGAGTTCAATATGTTGCCCTGCACTCAGCTACAGAGGGGTACAGCTAAGGATCTTGGCGACTGGATGAGGCTCACCAGGCCACTAGGAGCCTGCAGTTACTCAGTGTTCTTATAGAGAATCGTGTGCGGACGCGAGGGTCCTAGGAGGCCTTTACAGCTCACTGCCTTTAAAGTAAAGCAGAGCTACGACGTGGGTCTCATAGAAGATGCCGCACGCCTCCCCTTCTGCATGGCAGAGCAGGGCTACACGTCGAGGCGAGTGTTCATGTGGAGATTCCGTTTCGCTGTAAAGCAAGGCGGGGAAATCTCCCACCCTGGAAGTCGTAATACCCTATTTCTTCCCAGGAAACTCAGTTTTTACTCAGTGCCACGCCTGCACTGACTAGTAAGCCGGCAAACGCACTATTACCCGGAAGCGTCAAGGGCTCACGCATGGCGCTTTCCAGCGGGGAAAACAAGGCTTGTGATATCAGGCCCCCCATTCGAGGTTGACGCACTGCTTAAGCACCTGTTATTCTGACGAAGTCAGAAGAGACGCAAGCTACCCACTGACCCCTTCCCTAAATCAAGTTTTGTATGCAGGGTTTTCGGCTTGGAGGGAACTGCCTAAATTTTCGAAAGCCCCAGGTCGGCCTAGGGGCCAGCGCATCTTCCAGAAGCCTGCTGTGTTCCACGAAGAACTGTGCGTCAGTTGCAGTGGAAGCTAGCCTGACTTTTTCCGTAGGTAAGGTGACTGCAGGTTTAAGGTCCTAGAAGGAGCGCTAAGCAGAGTGGTTTTCGAGGTATAGCTCAGGTAAGGCAAGGGAGCCATCTTCCTTGTCATGTTGGACTGGATACAACCTTGTTTCAGAAGCCGTTGGAGAGCTTAGGAGATCTGTCTCTCCCAAGGAAGAGTGCAGTATGTTGCCCTACACTCGGCATAAACAGGCGTACACCTAAGGGCCTTCGGGGCTGGATGATGCTCAAGCGGGCCCTAGGAGCCTGGCGGTACTCAGTGTTCTTGCACTGACTCGGGTGCTGACACGACGTTCTTAGGACTCCTTAAAGGGGTACTACCGAAAACTAAAGCAGAACAGCAAGTAATGCCTCTGGAAAACTGCTGCACGCTCTCCAATCGGGACGGCCCACCACGGCGATTTTCGAGTCTCGTGTGGACACTGAGTTTCCATTTCGCCCTAAAGCAGGGCAGGAAAGCTTACTCAGGAACTGGAAGCAGCCTGCTTCTTTCGAGAAAGCTCATTCGCCTCTCGCAGGCATGCCTGCAGGGACTAAAATCCCGGCAACAAGAGTGTTTTGGACCTGCTGGACTGGCTAGGAACGTCTTTCTGAAGCTGTGGCAGAGCTGAGGATATCTAGCTCTCCCAGGGAAGAGTGCAGTGTGTTGCGCTTCACTCAGAAAACACAGGGGTGCGCTGAAGGACCTACGGGGCTGGGTGCTGCTCCACAGGCCCACCGGAGCCTGGCTTCCAGAGTGTTCTTGTAAGGAAACTGGTGCTAACGTGCTAGGAGTAGGGAAAGCCTACACTCGTGAAACTAAAGTCGTACAGCCAAAATGCCTCATGGAAGCTGCTGCCCACCAATCTTTCTGCATGGCAACCCAGGGCCGTAGTGCAAAGCCAGTGTTTGCGTTTCGGTTCCCTTTAGCTCTAAAGCAGGGTCAGGCTTTCTTTGTGGAACTGTAGTTGAAAGTCAGCCTGCCGATGCAGGAGACACGGGTTCGTACCCCGATCCGGGAAGGTCCCACATGCTGCCGTAGTGCCGGACCCGGGAGCCTTAGCCGCTGAACCTAAGCCTCAGGAGCTGGCGCTCCGCAATGGGAGAGGCCACAACCGTGGGAGGTGCGCGTACACCCAAATAAGAAAAGACACAGGGCAAGATAATATCCCACCCAGGAAACGGAGGCACCCTGTTTCTTGGAGAAAAGTCAACTTCCTATCCGAGCCCTGCATGAAATGACTAGAATCTCCCACAACCCTGAGAGGTGCGCGTACACCCAAATAGGAAAAGACACCCGGCAAGATAATATCCCACCCAGGAAACGGAGGCACCCTGTTTCTTGGAGAAAAGTCAACTTCCTATCCGAGCCCTGCATGAAATGACTAGAATCTCCCACAACCCTGAGAGGTGCGCGTACACCCAAATAGGAAAAGACACCCGGCAAGATAATATCCCACCCAGGAAACGGAGGCACCCTGTTTCTTGGAGAAAAGTCAACTTCCTATCCGAGCCCTGCATGAAATGACTAGAATCCTGGAAACACAAGTGTTTTGGCAGAAGGTTCCAGCCTGCCCGAATGTAATGGTCAACATTGGGGAAAAAAGGCCTGTGCCCTCAGTCCCCCATGTCGAGGTTGACAGGAAGCATAAGTACCTCTTGTTTCGAAAAAATTCCAAAGAGACACATGGTACTCACTGGGCCCTTCCCTAAATCAACTTCTCGATACAGCGTTGTTCTGCGCTGTAGGGCGTGGCCTAAAGGAAAGAATGCCGGGGGTCAGCCTAAGGGGCTGTGCATCTTCCAAAAGCCTGCTGTGTTCCGCGAAGAAGTGATCTTTAGTTGCAGTGGAACCCAACCCGAGTTTTTCCTTGAGGTAGGGTGACTGCAGGTAACAAGACCTAGAAGGAATGCTAAGCAGACTGTCTCTCTCAGTATCGCTCTGACAGGGCAATGAGGCTGACCGGCATTGAATGCTGGAAGTGCTACAACCGTGTTACTGAATCCGTCTGTGACCGGAGGCAGTCTAGCTCTCCGACGCACGAGTTCAATAAGTTGCCCTGCACTCAGCTACAGAGGGGTACAGCTAAGGATCTTGGCGACTGGATGAGGCTCACCAGGCCACTAGGAGCCTGCAGTTACTCAGTGTTCTTATAGAGAATCGTGTGCGGACGCGAGGGTCCTAGGAGGCCTTTACAGCTCACTGCCTTTAAAGTAAAGCAGAGCTACGACGTGGGTCTCATAGAAGATGCCGCACGCCTCCCCTTCTGCATGGCAGAGCAGGGCTACACGTCGAGGCGAGTGTTCATGTGGAGATTCCGTTTCGCTGTAAAGCAAGGCGGGGAAATCTCCCACCCTGGAAGTCGTAATACCCTATTTCTTCCCAGGAAACTCAGTTTTTACTCAGTGCCACGCCTGCACTGACTAGTAAGCCGGCAAACGCACTATTACCCGGAAGCGTCAAGGGCTCACGCATGGCGCTTTCCAGCGGGGAAAACAAGGCTTGTGATATCAGGCCCCCCATTCGAGGTTGACGCACTGCTTAAGCACCTGTTATTCTGACGAAGTCAGAAGAGACGCAAGCTACCCACTGACCCCTTCCCTAAATCAAGTTTTGTATGCAGGGTTTTCGGCTTGGAGGGAACTGCCTAAATTTTCGAAAGCCCCAGGTCGGCCTAGGGGCCAGCGCATCTTCCAAAAGCCTGCTGTGTTCCACGAAGAACTGTGCGTCAGTTGCAGTGGAAGCTAGCCTGACTTTTTCCGTAGGTAAGGTGACTGCAGGTTTAAGGTCCTAGAAGGAGCGCTAAGCAGAGTGGTTTTCGAGGTATAGCTCAGGTAAGGCAAGGGAGCCATCTTCCTTGTCATGTTGGACTGGATACAACCTTGTTTCAGAAGCCGTTGGAGAGCTTAGGAGATCTGTCTCTCCCAAGGAAGAGTGCAGTATGTTGCCCTACACTCGGCATAAACAGGCGTACACCTAAGGGCCTTCGGGGCTGGATGATGCTCAAGCGGGCCCTAGGAGCCTGGCGGTACTCAGTGTTCTTGCACTGACTCGGGTGCTGACACGACGTTCTTAGGACTCCTTAAAGGGGTACTACCGAAAACTAAAGCAGAACAGCAAGTAATGCCTCTGGAAAACTGCTGCACGCTCTCCAATCGGGACGGCCCACCACGGCGATTTTCGAGTCTCGTGTGGACACTGAGTTTCCATTTCGCCCTAAAGCAGGGCAGGAAAGCTTACTCAGGAACTGGAAGCAGCCTGCTTCTTTCGAGAAAGCTCATTCGCCTCTCGCAGGCATGCCTGCAGGGACTAAAATCCCGGCAACAAGAGTGTTTTGGACCTGCTGGACTGGCTAGGAACGTCTTTCTGAAGCTGTGGCAGAGCTGAGGATATCTAGCTCTCCCAGGGAAGAGTGCAGTGTGTTGCGCTTCACTCAGAAAACACAGGGGTGCGCTGAAGGACCTACGGGGCTGGGTGCTGCTCCACAGGCCCACCGGAGCCTGGCTTCCAGAGTGTTCTTGTAAGGAAACTGGTGCTAACGTGCTAGGAGTAGGGAAAGCCTACACTCGTGAAACTAAAGTCGTACAGCCAAAATGCCTCATGGAAGCTGCTGCCCACCAATCTTTCTGCATGGCAACCCAGGGCCGTAGTGCAAAGCCAGTGTTTGCGTTTCGGTTCCCTTTAGCTCTAAAGCAGGGTCAGGCTTTCTTTGTGGAACTGTAGTTGAAAGTCAGCCTGCCGATGCAGGAGACACGGGTTCGTACCCCGATCCGGGAAGGTCCCACATGCTGCCGTAGTGCCGGACCCGGGAGCCTTAGCCGCTGAACCTAAGCCTCAGGAGCTGGCGCTCCGCAATGGGAGAGGCCACAACCGTGGGAGGTGCGCGTACACCCAAATAAGAAAAGACACAGGGCAAGATAATATCCCACCCAGGAAACGGAGGCACCCTGTTTCTTGGAGAAAAGTCAACTTCCTATCCGAGCCCTGCATGAAATGACTAGAATCTCCCACAACCCTGAGAGGTGCGCGTACACCCAAATAGGAAAAGACACAGGGCAAGATAATATCCCACCCAGGAAACGGAGGCACCCCGTTTCTTGGAGAAAAGTCAACTTCCTATCCGAGCCCTGCATGAAATGACTAGAATCTCCCACAACCCTGAGAGGTGCGCGTACACCCAAATAGGAAAAGACACCCGGCAAGATAATATCCCACCCAGGAAACGGAGGCACCCTGTTTCTTGGAGAAAAGTCAACTTCCTATCCGAGCCCTGCATGAAATGACTAGAATCCTGGAAACACAAGTGTTTTGGCAGAAGGTTCCAGCCTGCCCGAATGTAATGGTCAACATTGGGGAAAAAAGGCCTGTGCCCTCAGTCCCCCATGTCGAGGTTGACAGGAAGCATAAGTACCTCTTGTTTCGAAAAAATTCCAAAGAGACACATGGTACTCACTGGGCCCTTCCCTAAATCAACTTCTCGATACAGCGTTGTTCTGCGCTGTAGGGCGTGGCCTAAAGGAAAGAATGCCGGGGGTCAGCCTAAGGGGCTGTGCATCTTCCAAAAGCCTGCTGTGTTCCGCGAAGAAGTGATCTTTAGTTGCAGTGGAACCCAACCCGAGTTTTTCCTTGAGGTAGGGTGACTGCAGGTAACAAGACCTAGAAGGAATGCTAAGCAGACTGTCTCTCTCAGTATCGCTCTGACAGGGCAATGAGGCTGACCGGCATTGAATGCTGGAAGTGCTACAACCGTGTTACTGAATCCGTCTGTGACCGGAGGCAGTCTAGCTCTCCGACGCACGAGTTCAATAAGTTGCCCTGCACTCAGCTACAGAGGGGTACAGCTAAGGATCTTGGCGACTGGATGAGGCTCACCAGGCCACTAGGAGCCTGCAGTTACTCAGTGTTCTTATAGAGAATCGTGTGCGGACGCGAGGGTCCTAGGAGGCCTTTACAGCTCACTGCCTTTAAAGTAAAGCAGAGCTACGACGTGGGTCTCATAGAAGATGCCGCACGCCTCCCCTTCTGCATGGCAGAGCAGGGCTACACGTCGAGGCGAGTGTTCATGTGGAGATTCCGTTTCGCTGTAAAGCAAGGCGGGGAAATCTCCCACCCTGGAAGTCGTAATACCCTATTTCTTCCCAGGAAACTCAGTTTTTACTCAGTGCCACGCCTGCACTGACTAGTAAGCCGGCAAACGCACTATTACCCGGAAGCGTCAAGGGCTCACGCATGGCGCTTTCCAGCGGGGAAAACAAGGCTTGTGATATCAGGCCCCCCATTCGAGGTTGACGCACTGCTTAAGCACCTGTTATTCTGACGAAGTCAGAAGAGACGCAAGCTACCCACTGACCCCTTCCCTAAATCAAGTTTTGTATGCAGGGTTTTCGGCTTGGAGGGAACTGCCTAAATTTTCGAAAGCCCCAGGTCGGCCTAGGGGCCAGCGCATCTTCCAAAAGCCTGCTGTGTTCCACGAAGAACTGTGCGTCAGTTGCAGTGGAAGCTAGCCTGACTTTTTCCGTAGGTAAGGTGACTGCAGGTTTAAGGTCCTAGAAGGAGCGCTAAGCAGAGTGGTTTTCGAGGTATAGCTCAGGTAAGGCAAGGGAGCCATCTTCCTTGTCATGTTGGACTGGATACAACCTTGTTTCAGAAGCCGTTGGAGAGCTTAGGAGATCTGTCTCTCCCAAGGAAGAGTGCAGTATGTTGCCCTACACTCGGCATAAACAGGCGTACACCTAAGGGCCTTCGGGGCTGGATGATGCTCAAGCGGGCCCTAGGAGCCTGGCGGTACTCAGTGTTCTTGCACTGACTCGGGTGCTGACACGACGTTCTTAGGACTCCTTAAAGGGGTACTACCGAAAACTAAAGCAGAACAGCAAGTAATGCCTCTGGAAAACTGCTGCACGCTCTCCAATCGGGACGGCCCACCACGGCGATTTTCGAGTCTCGTGTGGACACTGAGTTTCCATTTCGCCCTAAAGCAGGGCAGGAAAGCTTACTCAGGAACTGGAAGCAGCCTGCTTCTTTCGAGAAAGCTCATTCGCCTCTCGCAGGCATGCCTGCAGGGACTAAAATCCCGGCAACAAGAGTGTTTTGGACCTGCTGGACTGGCTAGGAACGTCTTTCTGAAGCTGTGGCAGAGCTGAGGATATCTAGCTCTCCCAGGGAAGAGTGCAGTGTGTTGCGCTTCACTCAGAAAACACAGGGGTGCGCTGAAGGACCTACGGGGCTGGGTGCTGCTCCACAGGCCCACCGGAGCCTGGCTTCCAGAGTGTTCTTGTAAGGAAACTGGTGCTAACGTGCTAGGAGTAGGGAAAGCCTACACTCGTGAAACTAAAGTCGTACAGCCAAAATGCCTCATGGAAGCTGCTGCCCACCAATCTTTCTGCATGGCAACCCAGGGCCGTAGTGCAAAGCCAGTGTTTGCGTTTCGGTTCCCTTTAGCTCTAAAGCAGGGTCAGGCTTTCTTTGTGGAACTGTAGTTGAAAGTCAGCCTGCCGATGCAGGAGACACGGGTTCGTACCCCGATCCGGGAAGGTCCCACATGCTGCCGTAGTGCCGGACCCGGGAGCCTTAGCCGCTGAACCTAAGCCTCAGGAGCTGGCGCTCCGCAATGGGAGAGGCCACAACCGTGGGAGGTGCGCGTACACCCAAATAAGAAAAGACACAGGGCAAGATAATATCCCACCCAGGAAACGGAGGCACCCTGTTTCTTGGAGAAAAGTCAACTTCCTATCCGAGCCCTGCATGAAATGACTAGAATCTCCCACAACCCTGAGAGGTGCGCGTACACCCAAATAGGAAAAGACACAGGGCAAGATAATATCCCACCCAGGAAACGGAGGCACCCCGTTTCTTGGAGAAAAGTCAACTTCCTATCCGAGCCCTGCATGAAATGACTAGAATCTCCCACAACCCTGAGAGGTGCGCGTACACCCAAATAGGAAAAGACACCCGGCAAGATAATATCCCACCCAGGAAACGGAGGCACCCTGTTTCTTGGAGAAAAGTCAACTTCCTATCCGAGCCCTGCATGAAATGACTAGAATCCTGGAAACACAAGTGTTTTGGCAGAAGGTTCCAGCCTGCCCGAATGTAATGGTCAACATTGGGGAAAAAAGGCCTGTGCCCTCAGGCCCCCATGTCGAGGTTGACAGGAAGCATAAGTACCTCTTGTTTCGAAAAAATTCCAAAGAGACACATGGTACTCACTGGGCCCTTCCCTAAATCAACTTCTCGATACAGCGTTGTTCTGCGCTGTAGGGCGTGGCCTAAAGGAAAGAATGCCGGGGGTCAGCCTAAGGGGCTGTGCATCTTCCAAAAGCCTGCTGTGTTCCGCGAAGAAGTGATCTTTAGTTGCAGTGGAACCCAACCCGAGTTTTTCCTTGAGGTAGGGTGACTGCAGGTAACAAGACCTAGAAGGAATGCTAAGCAGACTGTCTCTCTCAGTATCGCTCTGACAGGGCAATGAGGCTGACCGGCATTGAATGCTGGAAGTGCTACAACCGTGTTACTGAATCCGTCTGTGACCGGAGGCAGTCTAGCTCTCCGACGCACGAGTTCAATAAGTTGCCCTGCACTCAGCTACAGAGGGGTACAGCTAAGGATCTTGGCGACTGGATGAGGCTCACCAGGCCACTAGGAGCCTGCAGTTACTCAGTGTTCTTATAGAGAATCGTGTGCGGACGCGAGGGTCCTAGGAGGCCTTTACAGCTCACTGCCTTTAAAGTAAAGCAGAGCTACGACGTGGGTCTCATAGAAGATGCCGCACGCCTCCCCTTCTGCATGGCAGAGCAGGGCTACACGTCGAGGCGAGTGTTCATGTGGAGATTCCGTTTCGCTGTAAAGCAAGGCGGGGAAATCTCCCACCCTGGAAGTCGTAATACCCTATTTCTTCCCAGGAAACTCAGTTTTTACTCAGTGCCACGCCTGCACTGACTAGTAAGCCGGCAAACGCACTATTACCCGGAAGCGTCAAGGGCTCACGCATGGCGCTTTCCAGCGGGGAAAACAAGGCTTGTGATATCAGGCCCCCCATTCGAGGTTGACGCACTGCTTAAGCACCTGTTATTCTGACGAAGTCAGAAGAGACGCAAGCTACCCACTGACCCCTTCCCTAAATCAAGTTTTGTATGCAGGGTTTTCGGCTTGGAGGGAACTGCCTAAATTTTCGAAAGCCCCAGGTCGGCCTAGGGGCCAGCGCATCTTCCAGAAGCCTGCTGTGTTCCACGAAGAACTGTGCGTCAGTTGCAGTTGAAGCTAGCCTGACTTTTTCCGTAGGTAAGGTGACTGCAGGTTTAAGGTCCTAGAAGGAGCGCTAAGCAGAGTGTTTTTCGAGGTATAGCTCAGGTAAGGCAAGGGAGCCATCTTCCTTGTCATGTTGGACTGGATACAACCTTGTTTCAGAAGCCGTTGGAGAGCTTAGGAGATCTGTCTCTCCCAAGGAAGAGTGCAGTATGTTGCCCTACACTCGGCATAAACAGGCGTACACCTAAGGGCCTTCGGGGCTGGATGATGCTCAAGCGGGCCCTAGGAGCCTGGCGGTACTCAGTGTTCTTGCACTGACTCGGGTGCTGACACGACGTTCTTAGGACTCCTTAAAGGGGTACTACCGAAAACTAAAGCAGAACAGCAAGTAATGCCTCTGGAAAACTGCTGCACGCTCTCCAATCGGGACGGCCCACCACGGCGATTTTCGAGTCTCGTGTGGACACTGAGTTTCCATTTCGCCCTAAAGCAGGGCAGGAAAGCTTACTCAGGAACTGGAAGCAGCCTGCTTCTTTCGAGAAAGCTCATTCGCCTCTCGCAGGCATGCCTGCAGGGACTAAAATCCCGGCAACAAGAGTGTTTTGGACCTGCTGGACTGGCTAGGAACGTCTTTCTGAAGCTGTGGCAGAGCTGAGGATATCTAGCTCTCCCAGGGAAGAGTGCAGTGTGTTGCGCTTCACTCAGAAAACACAGGGGTGCGCTGAAGGACCTACGGGGCTGGGTGCTGCTCCACAGGCCCACCGGAGCCTGGCTTCCAGAGTGTTCTTGTAAGGAAACTGGTGCTAACGTGCTAGGAGTAGGGAAAGCCTACACTCGTGAAACTAAAGTCGTACAGCCAAAATGCCTCATGGAAGCTGCTGCCCACCAATCTTTCTGCATGGCAACCCAGGGCCGTAGTGCAAAGCCAGTGTTTGCGTTTCGGTTCCCTTTAGCTCTAAAGCAGGGTCAGGCTTTCTTTGTGGAACTGTAGTTGAAAGTCAGCCTGCCGATGCAGGAGACACGGGTTCGTACCCCGATCCGGGAAGGTCCCACATGCTGCCGTAGTGCCGGACCCGGGAGCCTTAGCCGCTGAACCTAAGCCTCAGGAGCTGGCGCTCCGCAATGGGAGAGGCCACAACCGTGGGAGGTGCGCGTACACCCAAATAAGAAAAGACACAGGGCAAGATAATATCCCACCCAGGAAACGGAGGCACCCTGTTTCTTGGAGAAAAGTCAACTTCCTATCCGAGCCCTGCATGAAATGACTAGAATCTCCCACAACCCTGAGAGGTGCGCGTACACCCAAATAGGAAAAGACACCCGGCAAGATAATATCCCAGCCATGAAACGGAGGCACCCCGTTTCTTGGAGAAAAGTCAACTTCCTATCCGAGCCCTGCATGAAATGACTAGAATCCTGGAAACACAAGTGTTTTGGCAGAAGGTTCCAGCCTGCCCGAATGTAATGGTCAACATTGGGGAAAAAAGGCCTGTGCCCTCAGGCCCCCATGTCGAGGTTGACAGGAAGCATAAGTACCTCTTGTTTCGAAAAAATTCCAAAGAGACACATGGTACTCACTGGGCCCTTCCCTAAATCAACTTCTCGATACAGCGTTGTTCTGCGCTGTAGGGCGTGGCCTAAAGGAAAGAATGCCGGGGGTCAGCCTAAGGGGCTGTGCATCTTCCAAAAGCCTGCTGTGTTCCGCGAAGAAGTGATCTTTAGTTGCAGTGGAACCCAACCCGAGTTTTTCCTTGAGGTAGGGTGACTGCAGGTAACAAGACCTAGAAGGAATGCTAAGCAGACTGTCTCTCTCAGTATCGCTCTGACAGGGCAATGAGGCTGACCGGCATTGAATGCTGGAAGTGCTACAACCGTGTTACTGAATCCGTCTGTGACCGGAGGCAGTCTAGCTCTCCGACGCACGAGTTCAATATGTTGCCCTGCACTCAGCTACAGAGGGGTACAGCTAAGGATCTTGGCGACTGGATGAGGCTCACCAGGCCACTAGGAGCCTGCAGTTACTCAGTGTTCTTATAGAGAATCGTGTGCGGACGCGAGGGTCCTAGGAGGCCTTTACAGCTCACTGCCTTTAAAGTAAAGCAGAGCTACGACGTGGGTCTCATAGAAGATGCCGCACGCCTCCCCTTCTGCATGGCAGAGCAGGGCTACACGTCGAGGCGAGTGTTCATGTGGAGATTCCGTTTCGCTGTAAAGCAAGGCGGGGAAATCTCCCACCCTGGAAGTCGTAATACCCTATTTCTTCCCAGGAAACTCAGTTTTTACTCAGTGCCACGCCTGCACTGACTAGTAAGCCGGCAAACGCACTATTACCCGGAAGCGTCAAGGGCTCACGCATGGCGCTTTCCAGCGGGGAAAACAAGGCTTGTGATATCAGGGCCCCCATTCGAGGTTGACGCACTGCTTAAGCACCTGTTATTCTGACGAAGTCAGAAGAGACGCAAGCTACCCACTGACCCCTTCCCTAAATCAAGTTTTGTATGCAGGGTTTTCGGCTTGGAGGGAACTGCCTAAATTTTCGAAAGCCCCAGGTCGGCCTAGGGGCCAGCGCATCTTCCAAAAGCCTGCTGTGTTCCACGAAGAACTGTGCGTCAGTTGCAGTGGAACCTAGCCTGACTTTTTCCGTAGGTAAGGTGACTGCAGGTTTAAGGTCCTAGAAGGAGCGCTAAGCAGAGTGTTTTTCGAGGTATAGCTCAGGTAAGGCAAGGGAGCCATCTTCCTTGTCATGTTGGACTGGATACAACCTTGTTTCAGAAGCCGTTGGAGAGCTTAGGAGATCTGTCTCTCCCAAGGAAGAGTGCAGTATGTTGCCCTTCACTCGGCATAAACAGGCGTACACCTAAGGGCCTTCGGGGCTGGATGATGCTCAAGCGGGCCCTAGGAGCCTGGCGGTACTCAGTGTTCTTGCACTGACTCGGGTGCTGACACGACGTTCTTAGGACTCCTTAAAGGGGTACTACCGAAAACTAAAGCAGAACAGCAAGTAATGCCTCTGGAAAACTGCTGCACGCTCTCCAATCGGGACGGCCCACCACGGCGATTTTCGAGTCTCGTGTGGACACTGAGTTTCCATTTCGCCCTAAAGCAGGGCAGGAAAGCTTACTCAGGAACTGGAAGCAGCCTGCTTCTTTCGAGAAAGCTCATTCGCCTCTCGCAGGCATGCCTGCAGGGACTAAAATCCCGGCAACAAGAGTGTTTTGGACCTGCTGGACTGGCTAGGGACGTCTTTCTGAAGCTGTGGCAGAGCTGAGGATATCTAGCTCTCCCAGGGAAGAGTGCAGTGTGTTGCGCTTCACTCAGAAAACACAGGGGTGCGCTGAAGGACCTACGGGGCTGGGTGCTGCTCCACAGGCCCACCGGAGCCTGGCTTCCAGAGTGTTCTTGTAAGGAAACTGGTGCTAACGCGCTAGGAGTAGGGAAAGCCTACACTCGTGAAACTAAAGTCGTACAGCCAAAATGCCTCATGGAAGCTGCTGCCCACCAATCTTTCTGCATGGCAACCCAGGGCCGTAGTGCAAAGCCAGTGTTTGCGTTTCGGTTCCCTTTAGCTCTAAAGCAGGGTCAGGCTTTCTTTGTGGAACTGTAGTTGAAAGTCAGCCTGCCGATGCAGGAGACACGGGTTCGTACCCCGATCCGGGAAGGTCCCACATGCTGCCGTAGTGCCGGACCCGGGAGCCTTAGCCGCTGAACCTAAGCCTCAGGAGCTGGCGCTCCGCAATGGGAGAGGCCACAACCGTGGGAGGTGCGCGTACACCCAAATAAGAAAAGACACAGGGCAAGATAATATCCCACCCAGGAAACGGAGGCACCCTGTTTCTTGGAGAAAAGTCAACTTCCTATCCGAGCCCTGCATGAAATGACTAGAATCTCCCACAACCCTGAGAGGTGCGCGTACACCCAAATAGGAAAAGACACCCGGCAAGATAATATCCCAGCCAGGAAACGGAGGCACCCTGTTTCTTGGAGAAAAGTCAACTTCCTATCCGAGCCCTGCATGAAATGACTAGAATCCTGGAAACACAAGTGTTTTGGCAGAAGGTTCCAGGCTGCCCGAATGTAATGGTCAACATTGGGGAAAAAAGGCCTGTGCCCTCAGGCCCCCATGTCGAGGTTGACAGGAAGCATAAGTACCTCTTGTTTCGAAAAAATTCCAAAGAGACACATGGTACTCACTGGGCCCTTCCCTAAATCAACTTCTCGATACAGCGTTGTTCTGCGCTGTAGGGCGTGGCCTAAAGGAAAGAATGCCGGGGGTCAGCCTAAGGGGCTGTGCATCTTCCAAAAGCCTGCTGTGTTCCGCGAAGAAGTGATCTTTAGTTGCAGTGGAACCCAACCCGAGTTTTTCCTTGAGGTAGGGTGACTGCAGGTAACAAGACCTAGAAGGAATGCTAAGCAGACTGTCTCTCTCAGTATCGCTCTGACAGGGCAATGAGGCTGACCGGCATTGAATGCTGGAAGTGCTACAACCGTGTTACTGAATCCGTCTGTGACCGGAGGCAGTCTAGCTCTCCGACGCACGAGTTCAATATGTTGCCCTACACTCAGCTACAGAGGGGTACAGCTAAGGATCTTGGCGACTGGATGAGGCTCACCAGGCCACTAGGAGCCTGCAGTTACTCAGTGTTCTTATAGAGAATCGTGTGCGGACGCGAGGGTCCTAGGAGGCCTTTACAGCTCACTGCCTTTAAAGTAAAGCAGAGCTACGACGTGGGTCTCATAGAAGATGCCGCACGCCTCCCCTTCTGCATGGCAGAGCAGGGCTACACGTCGAGGCGAGTGTTCATGTGGAGATTCCGTTTCGCTGTAAAGCAAGGCGGGGAAATCTCCCACCCTGGAAGTCGTAATACCCTATTTCTTCCCAGGAAACTCAGTTTTTACTCAGTGCCACGCCTGCACTGACTAGTAAGCCGGCAAACGCACTATTACCCGGAAGCGTCAAGGGCTCACGCATGGCGCTTTCCAGCGGGGAAAACAAGGCTTGTGATATCAGGCCCCCCATTCGAGGTTGACGCACTGCTTAAGCACCTGTTATTCTGACGAAGTCAGAAGAGACGCAAGCTACCCACTGACCCCTTCCCTAAATCAAGTTTTGTATGCAGGGTTTTCGGCTTGGAGGGAACTGCCTAAATTTTCGAAAGCCCCAGGTCGGCCTAGGGGCCTGTGCATCTTCCAGAAGCCTGCTGTGTTCCACGAAGAACTGTGCGTCAGTTGCAGTGGAAGCTAGCCTGACTTTTTCCGTAGGTAAGGTGACTGCAGGTTTAAGGTCCTAGAAGGAGCGCTAAGCAGAGTGTTTTTCGAGGTATAGCTCAGGTAAGGCAAGGGAGCCATCTTCCTTGTCATGTTGGACTGGATACAACCTTGTTTCAGAAGCCGTTGGAGAGCTTAGGAGATCTGTCTCTCCCAAGGAAGAGTGCAGTATGTTGCCCTTCACTCGGCATAAACAGGCGTACACCTAAGGGCCTTCGGGGCTGGATGATGCTCAAGCGGGCCCTAGGAGCCTGGCGGTACTCAGTGTTCTTGCACTGACTCGGGTGCTGACACGACGTTCTTAGGACTCCTTAAAGGGGTACTACCGAAAACTAAAGCAGAACAGCAAGTAATGCCTCTGGAAAACTGCTGCACGCTCTCCAATCGGGACGGCCCACCACGGCGATTTTCGAGTCTCGTGTGGACACTGAGTTTCCATTTCGCCCTAAAGCAGGGCAGGAAAGCTTACTCAGGAACTGGAAGCAGCCTGCTTCTTTCGAGAAAGCTCATTCGCCTCTCGCAGGCATGCCTGCAGGGACTAAAATCCCGGCAACAAGAGTGTTTTGGACCTGCTGGACTGGCTAGGAACGTCTTTCTGAAGCTGTGGCAGAGCTGAGGATATCTAGCTCTCCCAGGGAAGAGTGCAGTGTGTTGCGCTTCACTCAGAAAACACAGGGGTGCGCTGAAGGACCTACGGGGCTGGGTGCTGCTCCACAGGCCCACCGGAGCCTGGCTTCCAGAGTGTTCTTGTAAGGAAACTGGTGCTAACGTGCTAGGAGTAGGGAAAGCCTACACTCGTGAAACTAAAGTCGTACAGCCAAAATGCCTCATGGAAGCTGCTGCCCACCAATCTTTCTGCATGGCAACCCAGGGCCGTAGTGCAAAGCCAGTGTTTGCGTTTCGGTTCCCTTTAGCTCTAAAGCAGGGTCAGGCTTTCTTTGTGGAACTGTAGTTGAAAGTCAGCCTGCCGATGCAGGAGACACGGGTTCGTACCCCGATCCGGGAAGGTCCCACATGCTGCCGTAGTGCCGGACCCGGGAGCCTTAGCCGCTGAACCTAAGCCTCAGGAGCTGGCGCTCCGCAATGGGAGAGGCCACAACCGTGGGAGGTGCGCGTACACCCAAATAAGAAAAGACACAGGGCAAGATAATATCCCACCCAGGAAACGGAGGCACCCTGTTTCTTGGAGAAAAGTCAACTTCCTATCCGAGCCCTGCATGAAATGACTAGAATCTCCCACAACCCTGAGAGGTGCGCGTACACCCAAATAGGAAAAGACACCCGGCAAGATAATATCCCAGCCATGAAACGGAGGCACCCCGTTTCTTGGAGAAAAGTCAACTTCCTATCCGAGCCCTGCATGAAATGACTAGAATCCTGGAAACACAAGTGTTTTGGCAGAAGGTTCCAGCCTGCCCGAATGTAATGGTCAACATTGGGGAAAAAAGGCCTGTGCCCTCAGGCCCCCATGTCGAGGTTGACAGGAAGCATAAGTACCTCTTGTTTCGAAAAAATTCCAAAGAGACACATGGTACTCACTGGGCCCTTCCCTAAATCAACTTCTCGATACAGCGTTGTTCTGCGCTGTAGGGCGTGGCCTAAAGGAAAGAATGCCGGGGGTCAGCCTAAGGGGCTGTGCATCTTCCAAAAGCCTGCTGTGTTCCGCGAAGAACTGATCTTTAGTTGCAGTGGAACCCAACCCGAGTTTTTCCTTGAGGTAGGGTGACTGCAGGTAACAAGACCTAGAAGGAATGCTAAGCAGACTGTCTCTCTCAGTATCGCTCTGACAGGGCAATGAGGCTGACCGGCATTGAATGCTGGAAGTGCTACAACCGTGTTACTGAATCCGTCTGTGACCGGAGGCAGTCTAGCTCTCCGACGCACGAGTTCAATATGTTGCCCTGCACTCAGCTACAGAGGGGTACAGCTAAGGATCTTGGCGACTGGATGAGGCTCACCAGGCCACTAGGAGCCTGCAGTTACTCAGTGTTCTTATAGAGAATCGTGTGCGGACGCGAGGGTCCTAGGAGGCCTTTACAGCTCACTGCCTTTAAAGTAAAGCAGAGCTACGACGTGGGTCTCATAGAAGATGCCGCACGCCTCCCCTTCTGCATGGCAGAGCAGGGCTACACGTCGAGGCGAGTGTTCATGTGGAGATTCCGTTTCGCTGTAAAGCAAGGCGGGGAAATCTCCCACCCTGGAAGTCGTAATACCCTATTTCTTCCCAGGAAACTCAGTTTTTACTCAGTGCCACGCCTGCACTGACTAGTAAGCCGGCAAACGCACTATTACCCGGAAGCGTCAAGGGCTCACGCATGGCGCTTTCCAGCGGGGAAAACAAGGCTTGTGATATCAGGGCCCCCATTCGAGGTTGACGCACTGCTTAAGCACCTGTTATTCTGACGAAGTCAGAAGAGACGCAAGCTACCCACTGACCCCTTCCCTAAATCAAGTTTTGTATGCAGGGTTTTCGGCTTGGAGGGAACTGCCTAAATTTTCGAAAGCCCCAGGTCGGCCTAGGGGCCAGCGCATCTTCCAAAAGCCTGCTGTGTTCCACGAAGAACTGTGCGTCAGTTGCAGTGGAACCTAGCCTGACTTTTTCCGTAGGTAAGGTGACTGCAGGTTTAAGGTCCTAGAAGGAGCGCTAAGCAGAGTGTTTTTCGAGGTATAGCTCAGGTAAGGCAAGGGAGCCATCTTCCTTGTCATGTTGGACTGGATACAACCTTGTTTCAGAAGCCGTTGGAGAGCTTAGGAGATCTGTCTCTCCCAAGGAAGAGTGCAGTATGTTGCCCTTCACTCGGCATAAACAGGCGTACACCTAAGGGCCTTCGGGGCTGGATGATGCTCAAGCGGGCCCTAGGAGCCTGGCGGTACTCAGTGTTCTTGCACTGACTCGGGTGCTGACACGACGTTCTTAGGACTCCTTAAAGGGGTACTACCGAA
This sequence comes from Mesoplodon bidens, assembly GCF_964165515.1. Classification (NCBI taxonomy): domain Eukaryota; kingdom Metazoa; phylum Chordata; class Mammalia; order Artiodactyla; family Ziphiidae; genus Mesoplodon; species Mesoplodon bidens. The sequence continues at coordinate 36,216,391 of NC_138174.1, read as the reverse complement.
AACTAAAGCAGAACAGCAAGTAATGCCTCTGGAAAACTGCTGCACGCTCTCCAATCGGGACGGCCCACCACGGCGATTTTCGAGTCTCGTGTGGACACTGAGTTTCCATTTCGCCCTAAAGCAGGGCAGGAAAGCTTACTCAGGAACTGGAAGCAGCCTGCTTCTTTCGAGAAAGCTCATTCGCCTCTCGCAGGCATGCCTGCAGGGACTAAAATCCCGGCAACAAGAGTGTTTTGGACCTGCTGGACTGGCTAGGAACGTCTTTCTGAAGCTGTGGCAGAGCTGAGGATATCTAGCTCTCCCAGGGAAGAGTGCAGTGTGTTGCGCTTCACTCAGAAAACACAGGGGTGCGCTGAAGGACCTACGGGGCTGGGTGCTGCTCCACAGGCCCACCGGAGCCTGGCTTCCAGAGTGTTCTTGTAAGGAAACTGGTGCTAACGCGCTAGGAGTAGGGAAAGCCTACACTCGTGAAACTAAAGTCGTACAGCCAAAATGCCTCATGGAAGCTGCTGCCCACCAATCTTTCTGCATGGCAACCCAGGGCCGTAGTGCAAAGCCAGTGTTTGCGTTTCGGTTCCCTTTAGCTCTAAAGCAGGGTCAGGCTTTCTTTGTGGAACTGTAGTTGAAAGTCAGCCTGCCGATGCAGGAGACACGGGTTCGTACCCCGATCCGGGAAGGTCCCACATGCTGCCGTAGTGCCGGACCCGGGAGCCTTAGCCGCTGAACCTAAGCCTCAGGAGCTGGCGCTCCGCAATGGGAGAGGCCACAACCGTGGGAGGTGCGCGTACACCCAAATAAGAAAAGACACAGGGCAAGATAATATCCCACCCAGGAAACGGAGGCACCCTGTTTCTTGGAGAAAAGTCAACTTCCTATCCGAGCCCTGCATGAAATGACTAGAATCTCCCACAACCCTGAGAGGTGCGCGTACACCCAAATAGGAAAAGACACCCGGCAAGATAATATCCCAGCCAGGAAACGGAGGCACCCCGTTTCTTGGAGAAAAGTCAACTTCCTATCCGAGCCCTGCATGAAATGACTAGAATCCTGGAAACACAAGTGTTTTGGCAGAAGGTTCCAGGCTGCCCGAATGTAATGGTCAACATTGGGGAAAAAAGGCCTGTGCCCTCAGGCCCCCATGTCGAGGTGGACAGGAAGCATAAGTACCTCTTGTTTCGAAAAAATTCCAAAGAGACACATGGTACTCACTGGGCCCTTCCCTAAATCAACTTCTCGATACAGCGTTGTTCTGCGCTGTAGGGCGTGGCCTAAAGGAAAGAATGCCGGGGGTCAGCCTAAGGGGCTGTGCATCTTCCAAAAGCCTGCTGTGTTCCGCGAAGAAGTGATCTTTAGTTGCAGTGGAACCCAACCCGAGTTTTTCCTTGAGGTAGGGTGACTGCAGGTAACAAGACCTAGAAGGAATGCTAAGCAGACTGTCTCTCTCAGTATCGCTCTGACAGGGCAATGAGGCTGACCGGCATTGAATGCTGGAAGTGCTACAACCGTGTTACTGAATCCGTCTGTGACCGGGGGCAGTCTAGCTCTCCGACGCACGAGTTCAATATGTTGCCCTGCACTCAGCTACAGAGGGGTACAGCTAAGGATCTTGGCGACTGGATGAGGCTCACCAGGCCACTAGGAGCCTGCAGTTACTCAGTGTTCTTATAGAGAATCGTGTGCGGACGCGAGGGTCCTAGGAGGCCTTTACAGCTCACTGCCTTTAAAGTAAAGCAGAGCTACGACGTGGGTCTCATAGAAGATGCCGCACGCCTCCCCTTCTGCATGGCAGAGCAGGGCTACACGTCGAGGCGAGTGTTCATGTGGAGATTCCGTTTCGCTGTAAAGCAAGGCGGGGAAATCTCCCACCCTGGAAGTCGTAATACCCTATTTCTTCCCAGGAAACTCAGTTTTTACTCAGTGCCACGCCTGCACTGACTAGTAAGCCGGCAAACGCACTATTACCCGGAAGCGTCAAGGGCTCACGCATGGCGCTTTCCAGCGGGGAAAACAAGGCTTGTGATATCAGGCCCCCCATTCGAGGTTGACGCACTGCTTAAGCACCTGTTATTCTGACGAAGTCAGAAGAGACGCAAGCTACCCACTGACCCCTTCCCTAAATCAAGTTTTGTATGCAGGGTTTTCGGCTTGGAGGGAACTGCCTAAATTTTCGAAAGCCCCAGGTCGGCCTAGGGGCCTGTGCATCTTCCAGAAGCCTGCTGTGTTCCACGAAGAACTGTGCGTCAGTTGCAGTGGAAGCTAGCCTGACTTTTTCCGTAGGTAAGGTGACTGCAGGTTTAAGGTCCTAGAAGGAGCGCTAAGCAGAGTGTTTTTCGAGGTATAGCTCAGGTAAGGCAAGGGAGCCATCTTCCTTGTCATGTTGGACTGGATACAACCTTGTTTCAGAAGCCGTTGGAGAGCTTAGGAGATCTGTCTCTCCCAAGGAAGAGTGCAGTATGTTGCCCTTCACTCGGCATAAACAGGCGTACACCTAAGGGCCTTCGGGGCTGGATGATGCTCAAGCGGGCCCTAGGAGCCTGGCGGTACTCAGTGTTCTTGCACTGACTCGGGTGCTGACACGACGTTCTTAGGACTCCTTAAAGGGGTACTACCGAAAACTAAAGCAGAACAGCAAGTAATGCCTCTGGAAAACTGCTGCACGCTCTCCAATCGGGACGGCCCACCACGGCGATTTTCGAGTCTCGTGTGGACACTGAGTTTCCATTTCGCCCTAAAGCAGGGCAGGAAAGCTTACTCAGGAACTGGAAGCAGCCTGCTTCTTTCGAGAAAGCTCATTCGCCTCTCGCAGGCATGCCTGCAGGGACTAAAATCCCGGCAACAAGAGTGTTTTGGACCTGCTGGACTGGCTAGGAACGTCTTTCTGAAGCTGTGGCAGAGCTGAGGATATCTAGCTCTCCCAGGGAAGAGTGCAGTGTGTTGCGCTTCACTCAGAAAACACAGGGGTGCGCTGAAGGACCTACGGGGCTGGGTGCTGCTCCACAGGCCCACCGGAGCCTGGCTTCCAGAGTGTTCTTGTAAGGAAACTGGTGCTAACGTGCTAGGAGTAGGGAAAGCCTACACTCGTGAAACTAAAGTCGTACAGCCAAAATGCCTCATGGAAGCTGCTGCCCACCAATCTTTCTGCATGGCAACCCAGGGCCGTAGTGCAAAGCCAGTGTTTGCGTTTCGGTTCCCTTTAGCTCTAAAGCAGGGTCAGGCTTTCTTTGTGGAACTGTAGTTGAAAGTCAGCCTGCCGATGCAGGAGACACGGGTTCGTACCCCGATCCGGGAAGGTCCCACATGCTGCCGTAGTGCCGGACCCGGGAGCCTTAGCCGCTGAACCTAAGCCTCAGGAGCTGGCGCTCCGCAATGGGAGAGGCCACAACCGTGGGAGGTGCGCGTACACCCAAATAAGAAAAGACACAGGGCAAGATAATATCCCACCCAGGAAACGGAGGCACCCTGTTTCTTGGAGAAAAGTCAACTTCCTATCCGAGCCCTGCATGAAATGACTAGAATCTCCCACAACCCTGAGAGGTGCGCGTACACCCAAATAGGAAAAGACACCCGGCAAGATAATATCCCAGCCAGGAAACGGAGGCACCCCGTTTCTTGGAGAAAAGTCAACTTCCTATCCGAGCCCTGCATGAAATGACTAGAATCCTGGAAACACAAGTGTTTTGGCAGAAGCTTCCAGGCTGCCCGAATGTAATGGTCAACATTGGGGAAAAAAGGCCTGTGCCCTCAGGCCCCCATGTCGAGGTGGACAGGAAGCATAAGTACCTCTTGTTTCGAAAAAATTCCAAAGAGACACATGGTACTCACTGGGCCCTTCCCTAAATCAACTTCTCGATACAGCGTTGTTCTGCGCTGTAGGGCGTGGCCTAAAGGAAAGAATGCCGGGGGTCAGCCTAAGGGGCTGTGCATCTTCCAAAAGCCTGCTGTGTTCCGCGAAGAACTGATCTTTAGTTGCAGTGGAACCCAACCCGAGTTTTTCCTTGAGGTAGGGTGACTGCAGGTAACAAGACCTAGAAGGAATGCTAAGCAGACTGTCTCTCTCAGTATCGCTCTGACAGGGCAATGAGGCTGACCGGCATTGAATGCTGGAAGTGCTACAACCGTGTTACTGAATCCGTCTGTGACCGGAGGCAGTCTAGCTCTCCGACGCACGAGTTCAATATGTTGCCCTGCACTCAGCTACAGAGGGGTACAGCTAAGGATCTTGGCGACTGGATGAGGCTCACCAGGCCACTAGGAGCCTGCAGTTACTCAGTGTTCTTATAGAGAATCGTGTGCGGACGCGAGGGTCCTAGGAGGCCTTTACAGCTCACTGCCTTTAAAGTAAAGCAGAGCTACGACGTGGGTCTCATAGAAGATGCCGCACGCCTCCCCTTCTGCATGGCAGAGCAGGGCTACACGTCGAGGCGAGTGTTCATGTGGAGATTCCGTTTCGCTGTAAAGCAAGGCGGGGAAATCTCCCACCCTGGAAGTCGTAATACCCTATTTCTTCCCAGGAAACTCAGTTTTTACTCAGTGCCACGCCTGCACTGACTAGTAAGCCGGCAAACGCACTATTACCCGGAAGCGTCAAGGGCTCACGCATGGCGCTTTCCAGCGGGGAAAACAAGGCTTGTGATATCAGGCCCCCCATTCGAGGTTGACGCACTGCTTAAGCACCTGTTATTCTGACGAAGTCAGAAGAGACGCAAGCTACCCACTGACCCCTTCCCTAAATCAAGTTTTGTATGCAGGGTTTTCGGCTTGGAGGGAACTGCCTAAATTTTCGAAAGCCCCAGGTCGGCCTAGGGGCCTGTGCATCTTCCAGAAGCCTGCTGTGTTCCACGAAGAACTGTGCGTCAGTTGCAGTGGAAGCTAGCCTGACTTTTTCCGTAGGTAAGGTGACTGCAGGTTTAAGGTCCTAGAAGGAGCGCTAAGCAGAGTGTTTTTCGAGGTATAGCTCAGGTAAGGCAAGGGAGCCATCTTCCTTGTCATGTTGGACTGGATACAACCTTGTTTCAGAAGCCGTTGGAGAGCTTAGGAGATCTGTCTCTCCCAAGGAAGAGTGCAGTATGTTGCCCTTCACTCGGCATAAACAGGCGTACACCTAAGGGCCTTCGGGGCTGGATGATGCTCAAGCGGGCCCTAGGAGCCTGGCGGTACTCAGTGTTCTTGCACTGACTCGGGTGCTGACACGACGTTCTTAGGACTCCTTAAAGGGGTACTACCGAAAACTAAAGCAGAACAGCAAGTAATGCCTCTGGAAAACTGCTGCACGCTCTCCAATCGGGACGGCCCACCACGGCGATTTTCGAGTCTCGTGTGGACACTGAGTTTCCATTTCGCCCTAAAGCAGGGCAGGAAAGCTTACTCAGGAACTGGAAGCAGCCTGCTTCTTTCGAGAAAGCTCATTCGCCTCTCGCAGGCATGCCTGCAGGGACTAAAATCCCGGCAACAAGAGTGTTTTGGACCTGCTGGACTGGCTAGGAACGTCTTTCTGAAGCTGTGGCAGAGCTGAGGATATCTAGCTCTCCCAGGGAAGAGTGCAGTGTGTTGCGCTTCACTCAGAAAACACAGGGGTGCGCTGAAGGACCTACGGGGCTGGGTGCTGCTCCACAGGCCCACCGGAGCCTGGCTTCCAGAGTGTTCTTGTAAGGAAACTGGTGCTAACGTGCTAGGAGTAGGGAAAGCCTACACTCGTGAAACTAAAGTCGTACAGCCAAAATGCCTCATGGAAGCTGCTGCCCACCAATCTTTCTGCATGGCAACCCAGGGCCGTAGTGCAAAGCCAGTGTTTGCGTTTCGGTTCCCTTTAGCTCTAAAGCAGGGTCAGGCTTTCTTTGTGGAACTGTAGTTGAAAGTCAGCCTGCCGATGCAGGAGACACGGGTTCGTACCCCGATCCGGGAAGGTCCCACATGCTGCCGTAGTGCCGGACCCGGGAGCCTTAGCCGCTGATCCTAAGCCTCAGGAGCTGGCGCTCCGCAATGGGAGAGGCCACAACCGTGGGAGGTGCGCGTACACCCAAATAAGAAAAGACACAGGGCAAGATAATATCCCACTCAGGAAACGGAGGCACCCTGTTTCTTGGAGAAAAGTCAACTTCCTATCCGAGCCCTGCATGAAATGACTAGAATCTCCCACAACCCTGAGAGGTGCGCGTACACCCAAATAGGAAAAGACACCCGGCAAGATAATATCCCAGCCAGGAAACGGAGGCACCCCGTTTCTTGGAGAAAAGTCAACTTCCTATCCGAGCCCTGCATGAAATGACTAGAATCCTGGAAACACAAGTGTTTTGGCAGAAGGTTCCAGGCTGCCCGAATGTAATGGTCAACATTGGGGAAAAAAGGCCTGTGCCCTCAGGCCCCCATGTCGAGGTGGACAGGAAGCATAAGTACCTCTTGTTTCGAAAAAATTCCAAAGAGACACATGGTACTCACTGGGCCCTTCCCTAAATCAACTTCTCGATACAGCGTTGTTCTGCGCTGTAGGGCGTGGCCTAAAGGAAAGAATGCCGGGGGTCAGCCTAAGGGGCTGTGCATCTTCCAAAAGCCTGCTGTGTTCCGCGAAGAACTGATCTTTAGTTGCAGTGGAACCCAACCCGAGTTTTTCCTTGAGGTAGGGTGACTGCAGGTAACAAGACCTAGAAGGAATGCTAAGCAGACTGTCTCTCTCAGTATCGCTCTGACAGGGCAATGAGGCTGACCGGCATTGAATGCTGGAAGTGCTACAACCGTGTTACTGAATCCGTCTGTGACCGGGGGCAGTCTAGCTCTCCGACGCACGAGTTCAATATGTTGCCCTACACTCAGCTACAGAGGGGTACAGCTAAGGATCTTGGCGACTGGATGAGGCTCACCAGGCCACTAGGAGCCTGCAGTTACTCAGTGTTCTTATAGAGAATCGTGTGCGGACGCGAGGGTCCTAGGAGGCCTTTACAGCTCACTGCCTTTAAAGTAAAGCAGAGCTACGACGTGGGTCTCATAGAAGATGCCGCACGCCTCCCCTTCTGCATGGCAGAGCAGGGCTACACGTCGAGGCGAGTGTTCATGTGGAGATTCCGTTTCGCTGTAAAGCAAGGCGGGGAAATCTCCCACCCTGGAAGTCGTAATACCCTATTTCTTCCCAGGAAACTCAGTTTTTACTCAGTGCCACGCCTGCACTGACTAGTAAGCCGGCAAACGCACTATTACCCGGAAGCGTCAAGGGCTCACGCATGGCGCTTTCCAGCGGGGAAAACAAGGCTTGTGATATCAGGCCCCCCATTCGAGGTTGACGCACTGCTTAAGCACCTGTTATTCTGACGAAGTCAGAAGAGACGCAAGCTACCCACTGACCCCTTCCCTAAATCAAGTTTTGTATGCAGGGTTTTCGGCTTGGAGGGAACTGCCTAAATTTTCGAAAGCCCCAGGTCGGCCTAGGGGCCTGTGCATCTTCCAGAAGCCTGCTGTGTTCCACGAAGAACTGTGCGTCAGTTGCAGTGGAAGCTAGCCTGACTTTTTCCGTAGGTAAGGTGACTGCAGGTTTAAGGTCCTAGAAGGAGCGCTAAGCAGAGTGTTTTTCGAGGTATAGCTCAGGTAAGGCAAGGGAGCCATCTTCCTTGTCATGTTGGACTGGATACAACCTTGTTTCAGAAGCCGTTGGAGAGCTTAGGAGATCTGTCTCTCTCAAGGAAGAGTGCAGTATGTTGCCCTTCACTCGGCATAAACAGGCGTACACCTAAGGGCCTTCGGGGCTGGATGATGCTCAAGCGGGCCCTAGGAGCCTGGCGGTACTCAGTGTTCTTGCACTGACTCGGGTGCTGACACGACGTTCTTAGGACTCCTTAAAGGGGTACTACCGAAAACTAAAGCAGAACAGCAAGTAATGCCTCTGGAAAACTGCTGCACGCTCTCCAATCGGGACGGCCCACCACGGCGATTTTCGAGTCTCGTGTGGACACTGAGTTTCCATTTCGCCCTAAAGCAGGGCAGGAAAGCTTACTCAGGAACTGGAAGCAGCCTGCTTCTTTCGAGAAAGCTCATTCGCCTCTCGCAGGCATGCCTGCAGGGACTAAAATCCCGGCAACAAGAGTGTTTTGGACCTGCTGGACTGGCTAGGAACGTCTTTCTGAAGCTGTGGCAGAGCTGAGGATATCTAGCTCTCCCAGGGAAGAGTGCAGTGTGTTGCGCTTCACTCAGAAAACACAGGGGTGCGCTGAAGGACCTACGGGGCTGGGTGCTGCTCCACAGGCCCACCGGAGCCTGGCTTCCAGAGTGTTCTTGTAAGGAAACTGGTGCTAACGTGCTAGGAGTAGGGAAAGCCTACACTCGTGAAACTAAAGTCGTACAGCCAAAATGCCTCATGGAAGCTGCTGCCCACCAATCTTTCTGCATGGCAACCCAGGGCCGTAGTGCAAAGCCAGTGTTTGCGTTTCGGTTCCCTTTAGCTCTAAAGCAGGGTCAGGCTTTCTTTGTGGAACTGTAGTTGAAAGTCAGCCTGCCGATGCAGGAGACACGGGTTCGTACCCCGATCCGGGAAGGTCCCACATGCTGCCGTAGTGCCGGACCCGGGAGCCTTAGCCGCTGATCCTAAGCCTCAGGAGCTGGCGCTCCGCAATGGGAGAGGCCACAACCGTGGGAGGTGCGCGTACACCCAAATAAGAAAAGACACAGGGCAAGATAATATCCCACCCAGGAAACGGAGGCACCCTGTTTCTTGGAGAAAAGTCAACTTCCTATCCGAGCCCTGCATGAAATGACTAGAATCTCCCACAACCCTGAGAGGTGCGCGTACACCCAAATAGGAAAAGACACCCGGCAAGATAATATCCCAGCCAGGAAACGGAGGCACCCCGTTTCTTGGAGAAAAGTCAACTTCCTATCCGAGCCCTGCATGAAATGACTAGAATCCTGGAAACACAAGTGTTTTGGCAGAAGCTTCCAGGCTGCCCGAATGTAATGGTCAACATTGGGGAAAAAAGGCCTGTGCCCTCAGGCCCCCATGTCGAGGTGGACAGGAAGCATAAGTACCTCTTGTTTCGAAAAAATTCCAAAGAGACACATGGTACTCACTGGGCCCTTCCCTAAATCAACTTCTCGATACAGCGTTGTTCTGCGCTGTAGGGCGTGGCCTAAAGGAAAGAATGCCGGGGGTCAGCCTAAGGGGCTGTGCATCTTCCAAAAGCCTGCTGTGTTCCGCGAAGAAGTGATCTTTAGTTGCAGTGGAACCCAACCCGAGTTTTTCCTTGAGGTAGGGTGACTGCAGGTAACAAGACCTAGAAGGAATGCTAAGCAGACTGTCTCTCTCAGTATCGCTCTGACAGGGCAATGAGGCTGACCGGCATTGAATGCTGGAAGTGCTACAACCGTGTTACTGAATCCGTCTGTGACCGGGGGCAGTCTAGCTCTCCGACGCACGAGTTCAATATGTTGCCCTACACTCAGCTACAGAGGGGTACAGCTAAGGATCTTGGCGACTGGATGAGGCTCACCAGGCCACTAGGAGCCTGCAGTTACTCAGTGTTCTTATAGAGAATCGTGTGCGGACGCGAGGGTCCTAGGAGGCCTTTACAGCTCACTGCCTTTAAAGTAAAGCAGAGCTACGACGTGGGTCTCATAGAAGATGCCGCACGCCTCCCCTTCTGCATGGCAGAGCAGGGCTACACGTCGAGGCGAGTGTTCATGTGGAGATTCCGTTTCGCTGTAAAGCAAGGCGGGGAAATCTCCCACCCTGGAAGTCGTAATACCCTATTTCTTCCCAGGAAACTCAGTTTTTACTCAGTGCCACGCCTGCACTGACTAGTAAGCCGGCAAACGCACTATTACCCGGAAGCGTCAAGGGCTCACGCATGGCGCTTTCCAGCGGGGAAAACAAGGCTTGTGATATCAGGCCCCCCATTCGAGGTTGACGCACTGCTTAAGCACCTGTTATTCTGACGAAGTCAGAAGAGACGCAAGCTACCCACTGACCCCTTCCCTAAATCAAGTTTTGTATGCAGGGTTTTCGGCTTGGAGGGAACTGCCTAAATTTTCGAAAGCCCCAGGTCGGCCTAGGGGCCTGTGCATCTTCCAGAAGCCTGCTGTGTTCCACGAAGAACTGTGCGTCAGTTGCAGTGGAAGCTAGCCTGACTTTTTCCGTAGGTAAGGTGACTGCAGGTTTAAGGTCCTAGAAGGAGCGCTAAGCAGAGTGTTTTTCGAGGTATAGCTCAGGTAAGGCAAGGGAGCCATCTTCCTTGTCATGTTGGACTGGATACAACCTTGTTTCAGAAGCCGTTGGAGAGCTTAGGAGATCTGTCTCTCCCAAGGAAGAGTGCAGTATGTTGCCCTTCACTCGGCATAAACAGGCGTACACCTAAGGGCCTTCGGGGCTGGATGATGCTCAAGCGGGCCCTAGGAGCCTGGCGGTACTCAGTGTTCTTGCACTGACTCGGGTGCTGACACGACGTTCTTAGGACTCCTTAAAGGGGTACTACCGAAAACTAAAGCAGAACAGCAAGTAATGCCTCTGGAAAACTGCTGCACGCTCTCCAATCGGGACGGCCCACCACGGCGATTTTCGAGTCTCGTGTGGACACTGAGTTTCCATTTCGCCCTAAAGCAGGGCAGGAAAGCTTACTCAGGAACTGGAAGCAGCCTGCTTCTTTCGAGAAAGCTCATTCGCCTCTCGCAGGCATGCCTGCAGGGACTAAAATCCCGGCAACAAGAGTGTTTTGGACCTGCTGGACTGGCTAGGAACGTCTTTCTGAAGCTGTGGCAGAGCTGAGGATATCTAGCTCTCCCAGGGAAGAGTGCAGTGTGTTGCGCTTCACTCAGAAAACACAGGGGTGCGCTGAAGGACCTACGGGGCTGGGTGCTGCTCCACAGGCCCACCGGAGCCTGGCTTCCAGAGTGTTCTTGTAAGGAAACTGGTGCTAACGTGCTAGGAGTAGGGAAAGCCTACACTCGTGAAACTAAAGTCGTACAGCCAAAATGCCTCATGGAAGCTGCTGCCCACCAATCTTTCTGCATGGCAACCCAGGGCCGTAGTGCAAAGCCAGTGTTTGCGTTTCGGTTCCCTTTAGCTCTAAAGCAGGGTCAGGCTTTCTTTGTGGAACTGTAGTTGAAAGTCAGCCTGCCGATGCAGGAGACACGGGTTCGTACCCCGATCCGGGAAGGTCCCACATGCTGCCGTAGTGCCGGACCCGGGAGCCTTAGCCGCTGATCCTAAGCCTCAGGAGCTGGCGCTCCGCAATGGGAGAGGCCACAACCGTGGGAGGTGCGCGTACACCCAAATAAGAAAAGACACAGGGCAAGATAATATCCCACCCAGGAAACGGAGGCACCCTGTTTCTTGGAGAAAAGTCAACTTCCTATCCGAGCCCTGCATGAAATGACTAGAATCTCCCACAACCCTGAGAGGTGCGCGTACACCCAAATAGGAAAAGACACCCGGCAAGATAATATCCCAGCCAGGAAACGGAGGCACCCCGTTTCTTGGAGAAAAGTCAACTTCCTATCCGAGCCCTGCATGAAATGACTAGAATCCTGGAAACACAAGTGTTTTGGCAGAAGCTTCCAGGCTGCCCGAATGTAATGGTCAACATTGGGGAAAAAAGGCCTGTGCCCTCAGGCCCCCATGTCGAGGTGGACAGGAAGCATAAGTACCTCTTGTTTCGAAAAAATTCCAAAGAGACACATGGTACTCACTGGGCCCTTCCCTAAATCAACTTCTCGATACAGCGTTGTTCTGCGCTGTAGGGCGTGGCCTAAAGGAAAGAATGCCGGGGGTCAGCCTAAGGGGCTGTGCATCTTCCAAAAGCCTGCTGTGTTCCGCGAAGAACTGATCTTTAGTTGCAGTGGAACCCAACCCGAGTTTTTCCTTGAGGTAGGGTGACTGCAGGTAACAAGACCTAGAAGGAATGCTAAGCAGACTGTCTCTCTCAGTATCGCTCTGACAGGGCAATGAGGCTGACCGGCATTGAATGCTGGAAGTGCTACAACCGTGTTACTGAATCCGTCTGTGACCGGGGGCAGTCTAGCTCTCCGACGCACGAGTTCAATATGTTGCCCTACACTCAGCTACAGAGGGGTACAGCTAAGGATCTTGGCGACTGGATGAGGCTCACCAGGCCACTAGGAGCCTGCAGTTACTCAGTGTTCTTATAGAGAATCGTGTGCGGACGCGAGGGTCCTAGGAGGCCTTTACAGCTCACTGCCTTTAAAGTAAAGCAGAGCTACGACGTGGGTCTCATAGAAGATGCCGCACGCCTCCCCTTCTGCATGGCAGAGCAGGGCTACACGTCGAGGCGAGTGTTCATGTGGAGATTCCGTTTCGCTGTAAAGCAAGGCGGGGAAATCTCCCACCCTGGAAGTCGTAATACCCTATTTCTTCCCAGGAAACTCAGTTTTTACTCAGTGCCACGCCTGCACTGACTAGTAAGCCGGCAAACGCACTATTACCCGGAAGCGTCAAGGGCTCACGCATGGCGCTTTCCAGCGGGGAAAACAAGGCTTGTGATATCAGGCCCCCCATTCGAGGTTGACGCACTGCTTAAGCACCTGTTATTCTGACGAAGTCAGAAGAGACGCAAGCTACCCACTGACCCCTTCCCTAAATCAAGTTTTGTATGCAGGGTTTTCGGCTTGGAGGGAACTGCCTAAATTTTCGAAAGCCCCAGGTCGGCCTAGGGGCCTGTGCATCTTCCAGAAGCCTGCTGTGTTCCACGAAGAACTGTGCGTCAGTTGCAGTGGAAGCTAGCCTGACTTTTTCCGTAGGTAAGGTGACTGCAGGTTTAAGGTCCTAGAAGGAGCGCTAAGCAGAGTGTTTTTCGAGGTATAGCTCAGGTAAGGCAAGGGAGCCATCTTCCTTGTCATGTTGGACTGGATACAACCTTGTTTCAGAAGCCGTTGGAGAGCTTAGGAGATCTGTCTCTCCCAAGGAAGAGTGCAGTATGTTGCCCTTCACTCGGCATAAACAGGCGTACACCTAAGGGCCTTCGGGGCTGGATGATGCTCAAGCGGGCCCTAGGAGCCTGGCGGTACTCAGTGTTCTTGCACTGACTCGGGTGCTGACACGACGTTCTTAGGACTCCTTAAAGGGGTACTACCGAAAACTAAAGCAGAACAGCAAGTAATGCCTCTGGAAAACTGCTGCACGCTCTCCAATCGGGACGGCCCACCACGGCGATTTTCGAGTCTCGTGTGGACACTGAGTTTCCATTTCGCCCTAAAGCAGGGCAGGAAAGCTTACTCAGGAACTGGAAGCAGCCTGCTTCTTTCGAGAAAGCTCATTCGCCTCTCGCAGGCATGCCTGCAGGGACTAAAATCCCGGCAACAAGAGTGTTTTGGACCTGCTGGACTGGCTAGGAACGTCTTTCTGAAGCTGTGGCAGAGCTGAGGATATCTAGCTCTCCCAGGGAAGAGTGCAGTGTGTTGCGCTTCACTCAGAAAACACAGGGGTGCGCTGAAGGACCTACGGGGCTGGGTGCTGCTCCACAGGCCCACCGGAGCCTGGCTTCCAGAGTGTTCTTGTAAGGAAACTGGTGCTAACGTGCTAGGAGTAGGGAAAGCCTACACTCGTGAAACTAAAGTCGTACAGCCAAAATGCCTCATGGAAGCTGCTGCCCACCAATCTTTCTGCATGGCAACCCAGGGCCGTAGTGCAAAGCCAGTGTTTGCGTTTCGGTTCCCTTTAGCTCTAAAGCAGGGTCAGGCTTTCTTTGTGGAACTGTAGTTGAAAGTCAGCCTGCCGATGCAGGAGACACGGGTTCGTACCCCGATCCGGGAAGGTCCCACATGCTGCCGTAGTGCCGGACCCGGGAGCCTTAGCCGCTGATCCTAAGCCTCAGGAGCTGGCGCTCCGCAATGGGAGAGGCCACAACCGTGGGAGGTGCGCGTACACCCAAATAAGAAAAGACACAGGGCAAGATAATATCCCACCCAGGAAACGGAGGCACCCTGTTTCTTGGAGAAAAGTCAACTTCCTATCCGAGCCCTGCATGAAATGACTAGAATCTCCCACAACCCTGAGAGGTGCGCGTACACCCAAATAGGAAAAGACACCCGGCAAGATAATATCCCAGCCAGGAAACGGAGGCACCCCGTTTCTTGGAGAAAAGTCAACTTCCTATCCGAGCCCTGCATGAAATGACTAGAATCCTGGAAACACAAGTGTTTTGGCAGAAGCTTCCAGGCTGCCCGAATGTAATGGTCAACATTGGGGAAAAAAGGCCTGTGCCCTCAGGCCCCCATGTCGAGGTGGACAGGAAGCATAAGTACCTCTTGTTTCGAAAAAATTCCAAAGAGACACATGGTACTCACTGGGCCCTTCCCTAAATCAACTTCTCGATACAGCGTTGTTCTGCGCTGTAGGGCGTGGCCTAAAGGAAAGAATGCCGGGGGTCAGCCTAAGGGGCTGTGCATCTTCCAAAAGCCTGCTGTGTTCCGCGAAGAACTGATCTTTAGTTGCAGTGGAACCCAACCCGAGTTTTTCCTTGAGGTAGGGTGACTGCAGGTAACAAGACCTAGAAGGAATGCTAAGCAGACTGTCTCTCTCAGTATCGCTCTGACAGGGCAATGAGGCTGACCGGCATTGAATGCTGGAAGTGCTACAACCGTGTTACTGAATCCGTCTGTGACCGTGGGCAGTCTAGCTCTCCGACGCACGAGTTCAATATGTTGCCCTACACTCAGCTACAGAGGGGTACAGCTAAGGATCTTGGCGACTGGATGAGGCTCACCAGGCCACTAGGAGCCTGCAGTTACTCAGTGTTCTTATAGAGAATCGTGTGCGGACGCGAGGGTCCTAGGAGGCCTTTACAGCTCACTGCCTTTAAAGTAAAGCAGAGCTACGACGTGGGTCTCATAGAAGATGCCGCACGCCTCCCCTTCTGCATGGCAGAGCAGGGCTACACGTCGAGGCGAGTGTTCATGTGGAGATTCCGTTTCGCTGTAAAGCAAGGCGGGGAAATCTCCCACCCTGGAAGTCGTAATACCCTATTTCTTCCCAGGAAACTCAGTTTTTACTCAGTGCCACGCCTGCACTGACTAGTAAGCCGGCAAACGCACTATTACCCGGAAGCGTCAAGGGCTCACGCATGGCGCTTTCCAGCGGGGAAAACAAGGCTTGTGATATCAGGCCCCCCATTCGAGGTTGACGCACTGCTTAAGCACCTGTTATTCTGACGAAGTCAGAAGAGACGCAAGCTACCCACTGACCCCTTCCCTAAATCAAGTTTTGTATGCAGGGTTTTCGGCTTGGAGGGAACTGCCTAAATTTTCGAAAGCCCCAGGTCGGCCTAGGGGCCTGTGCATCTTCCAGAAGCCTGCTGTGTTCCACGAAGAACTGTGCGTCAGTTGCAGTGGAAGCTAGCCTGACTTTTTCCGTAGGTAAGGTGACTGCAGGTTTAAGGTCCTAGAAGGAGCGCTAAGCAGAGTGTTTTTCGAGGTATAGCTCAGGTAAGGCAAGGGAGCCATCTTCCTTGTCATGTTGGACTGGATACAACCTTGTTTCAGAAGCCGTTGGAGAGCTTAGGAGATCTGTCTCTCCCAAGGAAGAGTGCAGTATGTTGCCCTTCACTCGGCATAAACAGGCGTACACCTAAGGGCCTTCGGGGCTGGATGATGCTCAAGCGGGCCCTAGGAGCCTGGCGGTACTCAGTGTTCTTGCACTGACTCGGGTGCTGACACGACGTTCTTAGGACTCCTTAAAGGGGTACTACCGAAAACTAAAGCAGAACAGCAAGTAATGCCTCTGGAAAACTGCTGCACGCTCTCCAATCGGGACGGCCCACCACGGCGATTTTCGAGTCTCGTGTGGACACTGAGTTTCCATTTCGCCCTAAAGCAGGGCAGGAAAGCTTACTCAGGAACTGGAAGCAGCCTGCTTCTTTCGAGAAAGCTCATTCGCCTCTCGCAGGCATGCCTGCAGGGACTAAAATCCCGGCAACAAGAGTGTTTTGGACCTGCTGGACTGGCTAGGAACGTCTTTCTGAAGCTGTGGCAGAGCTGAGGATATCTAGCTCTCCCAGGGAAGAGTGCAGTGTGTTGCGCTTCACTCAGAAAACACAGGGGTGCGCTGAAGGACCTACGGGGCTGGGTGCTGCTCCACAGGCCCACCGGAGCCTGGCTTCCAGAGTGTTCTTGTAAGGAAACTGGTGCTAACGTGCTAGGAGTAGGGAAAGCCTACACTCGTGAAACTAAAGTCGTACAGCCAAAATGCCTCATGGAAGCTGCTGCCCACCAATCTTTCTGCATGGCAACCCAGGGCCGTAGTGCAAAGCCAGTGTTTGCGTTTCGGTTCCCTTTAGCTCTAAAGCAGGGTCAGGCTTTCTTTGTGGAACTGTAGTTGAAAGTCAGCCTGCCGATGCAGGAGACACGGGTTCGTACCCCGATCCGGGAAGGTCCCACATGCTGCCGTAGTGCCGGACCCGGGAGCCTTAGCCGCTGATCCTAAGCCTCAGGAGCTGGCGCTCCGCAATGGGAGAGGCCACAACCGTGGGAGGTGCGCGTACACCCAAATAAGAAAAGACACAGGGCAAGATAATATCCCACCCAGGAAACGGAGGCACCCTGTTTCTTGGAGAAAAGTCAACTTCCTATCCGAGCCCTGCATGAAATGACTAGAATCTCCCACAACCCTGAGAGGTGCGCGTACACCCAAATAGGAAAAGACACCCGGCAAGATAATATCCCAGCCAGGAAACGGAGGCACCCCGTTTCTTGGAGAAAAGTCAACTTCCTATCCGAGCCCTGCATGAAATGACTAGAATCCTGGAAACACAAGTGTTTTGGCAGAAGGTTCCAGGCTGCCCGAATGTAATGGTCAACATTGGGGAAAAAAGGCCTGTGCCCTCAGGCCCCCATGTCGAGGTGGACAGGAAGCATAAGTACCTCTTGTTTCGAAAAAATTCCAAAGAGACACATGGTACTCACTGGGCCCTTCCCTAAATCAACTTCTCGATACAGCGTTGTTCTGCGCTGTAGGGCGTGGCCTAAAGGAAAGAATGCCGGGGGTCAGCCTAAGGGGCTGTGCATCTTCCAAAAGCCTGCTGTGTTCCGCGAAGAACTGATCTTTAGTTGCAGTGGAACCCAACCCGAGTTTTTCCTTGAGGTAGGGTGACTGCAGGTAACAAGACCTAGAAGGAATGCTAAGCAGACTGTCTCTCTCAGTATCGCTCTGACAGGGCAATGAGGCTGACCGGCATTGAATGCTGGAAGTGCTACAACCGTGTTACTGAATCCGTCTGTGACCGGAGGCAGTCTAGCTCTCTGACGCACGAGTTCAATATGTTGCCCTACACTCAGCTACAGAGGGGTACAGCTAAGGATCTTGGCGACTGGATGAGGCTCACCAGGCCACTAGGAGCCTGCAGTTACTCAGTGTTCTTATAGAGAATCGTGTGCGGACGCGAGGGTCCTAGGAGGCCTTTACAGCTCACTGCCTTTAAAGTAAAGCAGAGCTACGACGTGGGTCTCATAGAAGATGCCGCACGCCTCCCCTTCTGCATGGCAGAGCAGGGCTACACGTCGAGGCGAGTGTTCATGTGGAGATTCCGTTTCGCTGTAAAGCAAGGCGGGGAAATCTCCCACCCTGGAAGTCGTAATACCCTATTTCTTCCCAGGAAACTCAGTTTTTACTCAGTGCCACGCCTGCACTGACTAGTAAGCCGGCAAACGCACTATTACCCGGAAGCGTCAAGGGCTCACGCATGGCGCTTTCCAGCGGGGAAAACAAGGCTTGTGATATCAGGCCCCCCATTCGAGGTTGACGCACTGCTTAAGCACCTGTTATTCTGACGAAGTCAGAAGAGACGCAAGCTACCCACTGACCCCTTCCCTAAATCAAGTTTTGTATGCAGGGTTTTCGGCTTGGAGGGAACTGCCTAAATTTTCGAAAGCCCCAGGTCGGCCTAGGGGCCTGTGCATCTTCCAGAAGCCTGCTGTGTTCCACGAAGAACTGTGCGTCAGTTGCAGTGGAAGCTAGCCTGACTTTTTCCGTAGGTAAGGTGACTGCAGGTTTAAGGTCCTAGAAGGAGCGCTAAGCAGAGTGTTTTTCGAGGTATAGCTCAGGTAAGGCAAGGGAGCCATCTTCCTTGTCATGTTGGACTGGATACAACCTTGTTTCAGAAGCCGTTGGAGAGCTTAGGAGATCTGTCTCTCCCAAGGAAGAGTGCAGTATGTTGCCCTTCACTCGGCATAAACAGGCGTACACCTAAGGGCCTTCGGGGCTGGATGATGCTCAAGCGGGCCCTAGGAGCCTGGCGGTACTCAGTGTTCTTGCACTGACTCGGGTGCTGACACGACGTTCTTAGGACTCCTTAAAGGGGTACTACCGAAAACTAAAGCAGAACAGCAAGTAATGCCTCTGGAAAACTGCTGCACGCTCTCCAATCGGGACGGCCCACCACGGCGATTTTCGAGTCTCGTGTGGACACTGAGTTTCCATTTCGCCCTAAAGCAGGGCAGGAAAGCTTACTCAGGAACTGGAAGCAGCCTGCTTCTTTCGAGAAAGCTCATTCGCCTCTCGCAGGCATGCCTGCAGGGACTAAAATCCCGGCAACAAGAGTGTTTTGGACCTGCTGGACTGGCTAGGAACGTCTTTCTGAAGCTGTGGCAGAGCTGAGGATATCTAGCTCTCCCAGGGAAGAGTGCAGTGTGTTGCGCTTCACTCAGAAAACACAGGGGTGCGCTGAAGGACCTACGGGGCTGGGTGCTGCTCCACAGGCCCACCGGAGCCTGGCTTCCAGAGTGTTCTTGTAAGGAAACTGGTGCTAACGTGCTAGGAGTAGGGAAAGCCTACACTCGTGAAACTAAAGTCGTACAGCCAAAATGCCTCATGGAAGCTGCTGCCCACCAATCTTTCTGCATGGCAACCCAGGGCCGTAGTGCAAAGCCAGTGTTTGCGTTTCGGTTCCCTTTAGCTCTAAAGCAGGGTCAGGCTTTCTTTGTGGAACTGTAGTTGAAAGTCAGCCTGCCGATGCAGGAGACACGGGTTCGTACCCCGATCCGGGAAGGTCCCACATGCTGCCGTAGTGCCGGACCCGGGAGCCTTAGCCGCTGATCCTAAGCCTCAGGAGCTGGCGCTCCGCAATGGGAGAGGCCACAACCGTGGGAGGTGCGCGTACACCCAAATAAGAAAAGACACAGGGCAAGATAATATCCCACCCAGGAAACGGAGGCACCCTGTTTCTTGGAGAAAAGTCAACTTCCTATCCGAGCCCTGCATGAAATGACTAGAATCTCCCACAACCCTGAGAGGTGCGCGTACACCCAAATAGGAAAAGACACCCGGCAAGATAATATCCCAGCCAGGAAACGGAGGCACCCCGTTTCTTGGAGAAAAGTCAACTTCCTATCCGAGCCCTGCATGAAATGACTAGAATCCTGGAAACACAAGTGTTTTGGCAGAAGCTTCCAGGCTGCCCGAATGTAATGGTCAACATTGGGGAAAAAAGGCCTGTGCCCTCAGGCCCCCATGTCGAGGTGGACAGGAAGCATAAGTACCTCTTGTTTCGAAAAAATTCCAAAGAGACACATGGTACTCACTGGGCCCTTCCCTAAATCAACTTCTCGATACAGCGTTGTTCTGCGCTGTAGGGCGTGGCCTAAAGGAAAGAATGCCGGGGGTCAGCCTAAGGGGCTGTGCATCTTCCAAAAGCCTGCTGTGTTCCGCGAAGAACTGATCTTTAGTTGCAGTGGAACCCAACCCGAGTTTTTCCTTGAGGTAGGGTGACTGCAGGTAACAAGACCTAGAAGGAATGCTAAGCAGACTGTCTCTCTCAGTATCGCTCTGACAGGGCAATGAGGCTGACCGGCATTGAATGCTGGAAGTGCTACAACCGTGTTACTGAATCCGTCTGTGACCGTGGGCAGTCTAGCTCTCCGACGCACGAGTTCAATATGTTGCCCTACACTCAGCTACAGAGGGGTACAGCTAAGGATCTTGGCGACTGGATGAGGCTCACCAGGCCACTAGGAGCCTGCAGTTACTCAGTGTTCTTATAGAGAATCGTGTGCGGACGCGAGGGTCCTAGGAGGCCTTTACAGCTCACTGCCTTTAAAGTAAAGCAGAGCTACGACGTGGGTCTCATAGAAGATGCCGCACGCCTCCCCTTCTGCATGGCAGAGCAGGGCTACACGTCGAGGCGAGTGTTCATGTGGAGATTCCGTTTCGCTGTAAAGCAAGGCGGGGAAATCTCCCACCCTGGAAGTCGTAATACCCTATTTCTTCCCAGGAAACTCAGTTTTTACTCAGTGCCACGCCTGCACTGACTAGTAAGCCGGCAAACGCACTATTACCCGGAAGCGTCAAGGGCTCACGCATGGCGCTTTCCAGCGGGGAAAACAAGGCTTGTGATATCAGGCCCCCCATTCGAGGTTGACGCACTGCTTAAGCACCTGTTATTCTGACGAAGTCAGAAGAGACGCAAGCTACCCACTGACCCCTTCCCTAAATCAAGTTTTGTATGCAGGGTTTTCGGCTTGGAGGGAACTGCCTAAATTTTCGAAAGCCCCAGGTCGGCCTAGGGGCCTGTGCATCTTCCAGAAGCCTGCTGTGTTCCACGAAGAACTGTGCGTCAGTTGCAGTGGAAGCTAGCCTGACTTTTTCCGTAGGTAAGGTGACTGCAGGTTTAAGGTCCTAGAAGGAGCGCTAAGCAGAGTGTTTTTCGAGGTATAGCTCAGGTAAGGCAAGGGAGCCATCTTCCTTGTCATGTTGGACTGGATACAACCTTGTTTCAGAAGCCGTTGGAGAGCTTAGGAGATCTGTCTCTCCCAAGGAAGAGTGCAGTATGTTGCCCTTCACTCGGCATAAACAGGCGTACACCTAAGGGCCTTCGGGGCTGGATGATGCTCAAGCGGGCCCTAGGAGCCTGGCGGTACTCAGTGTTCTTGCACTGACTCGGGTGCTGACACGACGTTCTTAGGACTCCTTAAAGGGGTACTACCGAAAACTAAAGCAGAACAGCAAGTAATGCCTCTGGAAAACTGCTGCACGCTCTCCAATCGGGACGGCCCACCACGGCGATTTTCGAGTCTCGTGTGGACACTGAGTTTCCATTTCGCCCTAAAGCAGGGCAGGAAAGCTTACTCAGGAACTGGAAGCAGCCTGCTTCTTTCGAGAAAGCTCATTCGCCTCTCGCAGGCATGCCTGCAGGGACTAAAATCCCGGCAACAAGAGTGTTTTGGACCTGCTGGACTGGCTAGGAACGTCTTTCTGAAGCTGTGGCAGAGCTGAGGATATCTAGCTCTCCCAGGGAAGAGTGCAGTGTGTTGCGCTTCACTCAGAAAACACAGGGGTGCGCTGAAGGACCTACGGGGCTGGGTGCTGCTCCACAGGCCCACCGGAGCCTGGCTTCCAGAGTGTTCTTGTAAGGAAACTGGTGCTAACGTGCTAGGAGTAGGGAAAGCCTACACTCGTGAAACTAAAGTCGTACAGCCAAAATGCCTCATGGAAGCTGCTGCCCACCAATCTTTCTGCATGGCAACCCAGGGCCGTAGTGCAAAGCCAGTGTTTGCGTTTCGGTTCCCTTTAGCTCTAAAGCAGGGTCAGGCTTTCTTTGTGGAACTGTAGTTGAAAGTCAGCCTGCCGATGCAGGAGACACGGGTTCGTACCCCGATCCGGGAAGGTCCCACATGCTGCCGTAGTGCCGGACCCGGGAGCCTTAGCCGCTGATCCTAAGCCTCAGGAGCTGGCGCTCCGCAATGGGAGAGGCCACAACCGTGGGAGGTGCGCGTACACCCAAATAAGAAAAGACACAGGGCAAGATAATATCCCACCCAGGAAACGGAGGCACCCTGTTTCTTGGAGAAAAGTCAACTTCCTATCCGAGCCCTGCATGAAATGACTAGAATCTCCCACAACCCTGAGAGGTGCGCGTACACCCAAATAGGAAAAGACACCCGGCAAGATAATATCCCAGCCAGGAAACGGAGGCACCCCGTTTCTTGGAGAAAAGTCAACTTCCTATCCGAGCCCTGCATGAAATGACTAGAATCCTGGAAACACAAGTGTTTTGGCAGAAGGTTCCAGGCTGCCCGAATGTAATGGTCAACATTGGGGAAAAAAGGCCTGTGCCCTCAGGCCCCCATGTCGAGGTGGACAGGAAGCATAAGTACCTCTTGTTTCGAAAAAATTCCAAAGAGACACATGGTACTCACTGGGCCCTTCCCTAAATCAACTTCTCGATACAGCGTTGTTCTGCGCTGTAGGGCGTGGCCTAAAGGAAAGAATGCCGGGGGTCAGCCTAAGGGGCTGTGCATCTTCCAAAAGCCTGCTGTGTTCCGCGAAGAAGTGATCTTTAGTTGCAGTGGAACCCAACCCGAGTTTTTCCTTGAGGTAGGGTGACTGCAGGTAACAAGACCTAGAAGGAATGCTAAGCAGACTGTCTCTCTCAGTATCGCTCTGACAGGGCAATGAGGCTGACCGGCATTGAATGCTGGAAGTGCTACAACCGTGTTACTGAATCCGTCTGTGACCGTGGGCAGTCTAGCTCTCCGACGCACGAGTTCAATATGTTGCCCTACACTCAGCTACAGAGGGGTACAGCTAAGGATCTTGGCGACTGGATGAGGCTCACCAGGCCACTAGGAGCCTGCAGTTACTCAGTGTTCTTATAGAGAATCGTGTGCGGACGCGAGGGTCCTAGGAGGCCTTTACAGCTCACTGCCTTTAAAGTAAAGCAGAGCTACGACGTGGGTCTCATAGAAGATGCCGCACGCCTCCCCTTCTGCATGGCAGAGCAGGGCTACACGTCGAGGCGAGTGTTCATGTGGAGATTCCGTTTCGCTGTAAAGCAAGGCGGGGAAATCTCCCACCCTGGAAGTCGTAATACCCTATTTCTTCCCAGGAAACTCAGTTTTTACTCAGTGCCACGCCTGCACTGACTAGTAAGCCGGCAAACGCACTATTACCCGGAAGCGTCAAGGGCTCACGCATGGCGCTTTCCAGCGGGGAAAACAAGGCTTGTGATATCAGGGCCCCCATTCGAGGTTGACGCACTGCTTAAGCACCTGTTATTCTGACGAAGTCAGAAGAGACGCAAGCTACCCACTGACCCCTTCCCTAAATCAAGTTTTGTATGCAGGGTTTTCGGCTTGGAGGGAACTGCCTAAATTTTCGAAAGCCCCAGGTCGGCCTAGGGGCCAGCGCATCTTCCAAAAGCCTGCTGTGTTCCACGAAGAACTGTGCGTCAGTTGCAGTGGAAGCTAGCCTGACTTTTTCCGTAGGTAAGGTGACTGCAGGTTTAAGGTCCTAGAAGGAGCGCTAAGCAGAGTGTTTTTCGAGGTATAGCTCAGGTAAGGCAAGGGAGCCATCTTCCTTGTCATGTTGGACTGGATACAACCTTGTTTCAGAAGCCGTTGGAGAGCTTAGGAGATCTGTCTCTCTCAAGGAAGAGTGCAGTATGTTGCCCTTCACTCGGCATAAACAGGCGTACACCTAAGGGCCTTCGGGGCTGGATGATGCTCAAGCGGGCCCTAGGAGCCTGGCGGTACTCAGTGTTCTTGCACTGACTCGGGTGCTGACACGACGTTCTTAGGACTCCTTAAAGGGGTACTACCGAAAACTAAAGCAGAACAGCAAGTAATGCCTCTGGAAAACTGCTGCACGCTCTCCAATCGGGACGGCCCACCACGGCGATTTTCGAGTCTCGTGTGGACACTGAGTTTCCATTTCGCCCTAAAGCAGGGCAGGAAAGCTTACTCAGGAACTGGAAGCAGCCTGCTTCTTTCGAGAAAGCTCATTCGCCTCTCGCAGGCATGCCTGCAGGGACTAAAATCCCGGCAACAAGAGTGTTTTGGACCTGCTGGACTGGCTAGGAACGTCTTTCTGAAGCTGTGGCAGAGCTGAGGATATCTAGCTCTCCCAGGGAAGAGTGCAGTGTGTTGCGCTTCACTCAGAAAACACAGGGGTGCGCTGAAGGACCTACGGGGCTGGGTGCTGCTCCACAGGCCCACCGGAGCCTGGCTTCCAGAGTGTTCTTGTAAGGAAACTGGTGCTAACGTGCTAGGAGTAGGGAAAGCCTACACTCGTGAAACTAAAGTCGTACAGCCAAAATGCCTCATGGAAGCTGCTGCCCACCAATCTTTCTGCATGGCAACCCAGGGCCGTAGTGCAAAGCCAGTGTTTGCGTTTCGGTTCCCTTTAGCTCTAAAGCAGGGTCAGGCTTTCTTTGTGGAACTGTAGTTGAAAGTCAGCCTGCCGATGCAGGAGACACGGGTTCGTACCCCGATCCGGGAAGGTCCCACATGCTGCCGTAGTGCCGGACCCGGGAGCCTTAGCCGCTGATCCTAAGCCTCAGGAGCTGGCGCTCCGCAATGGGAGAGGCCACAACCGTGGGAGGTGCGCGTACACCCAAATAAGAAAAGACACAGGGCAAGATAATATCCCACCCAGGAAACGGAGGCACCCTGTTTCTTGGAGAAAAGTCAACTTCCTATCCGAGCCCTGCATGAAATGACTAGAATCTCCCACAACCCTGAGAGGTGCGCGTACACCCAAATAGGAAAAGACACCCGGCAAGATAATATCCCAGCCAGGAAACGGAGGCACCCCGTTTCTTGGAGAAAAGTCAACTTCCTATCCGAGCCCTGCATGAAATGACTAGAATCCTGGAAACACAAGTGTTTTGGCAGAAGGTTCCAGGCTGCCCGAATGTAATGGTCAACATTGGGGAAAAAAGGCCTGTGCCCTCAGGCCCCCATGTCGAGGTGGACAGGAAGCATAAGTACCTCTTGTTTCGAAAAAATTCCAAAGAGACACATGGTACTCACTGGGCCCTTCCCTAAATCAACTTCTCGATACAGCGTTGTTCTGCGCTGTAGGGCGTGGCCTAAAGGAAAGAATGCCGGGGGTCAGCCTAAGGGGCTGTGCATCTTCCAAAAGCCTGCTGTGTTCCGCGAAGAAGTGATCTTTAGTTGCAGTGGAACCCAACCCGAGTTTTTCCTTGAGGTAGGGTGACTGCAGGTAACAAGACCTAGAAGGAATGCTAAGCAGACTGTCTCTCTCAGTATCGCTCTGACAGGGCAATGAGGCTGACCGGCATTGAATGCTGGAAGTGCTACAACCGTGTTACTGAATCCGTCTGTGACCGGGGGCAGTCTAGCTCTCCGACGCACGAGTTCAATATGTTGCCCTACACTCAGCTACAGAGGGGTACAGCTAAGGATCTTGGCGACTGGATGAGGCTCACCAGGCCACTAGGAGCCTGCAGTTACTCAGTGTTCTTATAGAGAATCGTGTGCGGACGCGAGGGTCCTAGGAGGCCTTTACAGCTCACTGCCTTTAAAGTAAAGCAGAGCTACGACGTGGGTCTCATAGAAGATGCCGCACGCCTCCCCTTCTGCATGGCAGAGCAGGGCTACACGTCGAGGCGAGTGTTCATGTGGAGATTCCGTTTCGCTGTAAAGCAAGGCGGGGAAATCTCCCACCCTGGAAGTCGTAATACCCTATTTCTTCCCAGGAAACTCAGTTTTTACTCAGTGCCACGCCTGCACTGACTAGTAAGCCGGCAAACGCACTATTACCCGGAAGCGTCAAGGGCTCACGCATGGCGCTTTCCAGCGGGGAAAACAAGGCTTGTGATATCAGGCCCCCCATTCGAGGTTGACGCACTGCTTAAGCACCTGTTATTCTGACGAAGTCAGAAGAGACGCAAGCTACCCACTGACCCCTTCCCTAAATCAAGTTTTGTATGCAGGGTTTTCGGCTTGGAGGGAACTGCCTAAATTTTCGAAAGCCCCAGGTCGGCCTAGGGGCCTGTGCATCTTCCAGAAGCCTGCTGTGTTCCACGAAGAACTGTGCGTCAGTTGCAGTGGAAGCTAGCCTGACTTTTTCCGTAGGTAAGGTGACTGCAGGTTTAAGGTCCTAGAAGGAGCGCTAAGCAGAGTGTTTTTCGAGGTATAGCTCAGGTAAGGCAAGGGAGCCATCTTCCTTGTCATGTTGGACTGGATACAACCTTGTTTCAGAAGCCGTTGGAGAGCTTAGGAGATCTGTCTCTCCCAAGGAAGAGTGCAGTATGTTGCCCTTCACTCGGCATAAACAGGCGTACACCTAAGGGCCTTCGGGGCTGGATGATGCTCAAGCGGGCCCTAGGAGCCTGGCGGTACTCAGTGTTCTTGCACTGACTCGGGTGCTGACACGACGTTCTTAGGACTCCTTAAAGGGGTACTACCGAAAACTAAAGCAGAACAGCAAGTAATGCCTCTGGAAAACTGCTGCACGCTCTCCAATCGGGACGGCCCACCACGGCGATTTTCGAGTCTCGTGTGGACACTGAGTTTCCATTTCGCCCTAAAGCAGGGCAGGAAAGCTTACTCAGGAACTGGAAGCAGCCTGCTTCTTTCGAGAAAGCTCATTCGCCTCTCGCAGGCATGCCTGCAGGGACTAAAATCCCGGCAACAAGAGTGTTTTGGACCTGCTGGACTGGCTAGGAACGTCTTTCTGAAGCTGTGGCAGAGCTGAGGATATCTAGCTCTCCCAGGGAAGAGTGCAGTGTGTTGCGCTTCACTCAGAAAACACAGGGGTGCGCTGAAGGACCTACGGGGCTGGGTGCTGCTCCACAGGCCCACCGGAGCCTGGCTTCCAGAGTGTTCTTGTAAGGAAACTGGTGCTAACGTGCTAGGAGTAGGGAAAGCCTACACTCGTGAAACTAAAGTCGTACAGCCAAAATGCCTCATGGAAGCTGCTGCCCACCAATCTTTCTGCATGGCAACCCAGGGCCGTAGTGCAAAGCCAGTGTTTGCGTTTCGGTTCCCTTTAGCTCTAAAGCAGGGTCAGGCTTTCTTTGTGGAACTGTAGTTGAAAGTCAGCCTGCCGATGCAGGAGACACGGGTTCGTACCCCGATCCGGGAAGGTCCCACATGCTGCCGTAGTGCCGGACCCGGGAGCCTTAGCCGCTGATCCTAAGCCTCAGGAGCTGGCGCTCCGCAATGGGAGAGGCCACAACCGTGGGAGGTGCGCGTACACCCAAATAAGAAAAGACACAGGGCAAGATAATATCCCACCCAGGAAACGGAGGCACCCTGTTTCTTGGAGAAAAGTCAACTTCCTATCCGAGCCCTGCATGAAATGACTAGAATCTCCCACAACCCTGAGAGGTGCGCGTACACCCAAATAGGAAAAGACACCCGGCAAGATAATATCCCAGCCAGGAAACGGAGGCACCCCGTTTCTTGGAGAAAAGTCAACTTCCTATCCGAGCCCTGCATGAAATGACTAGAATCCTGGAAACACAAGTGTTTTGGCAGAAGCTTCCAGGCTGCCCGAATGTAATGGTCAACATTGGGGAAAAAAGGCCTGTGCCCTCAGGCCCCCATGTCGAGGTTGACAGGAAGCATAAGTACCTCTTGTTTCGAAAAAATTCCAAAGAGACACATGGTACTCACTGGGCCCTTCCCTAAATCAACTTCTCGATACAGCGTTGTTCTGCGCTGTAGGGCGTGGCCTAAAGGAAAGAATGCCGGGGGTCAGCCTAAGGGGCTGTGCATCTTCCAAAAGCCTGCTGTGTTCCGCGAAGAACTGATCTTTAGTTGCAGTGGAACCCAACCCGAGTTTTTCCTTGAGGTAGGGTGACTGCAGGTAACAAGACCTAGAAGGAATGCTAAGCAGACTGTCTCTCTCAGTATCGCTCTGACAGGGCAATGAGGCTGACCGGCATTGAATGCTGGAAGTGCTACAACCGTGTTACTGAATCCGTCTGTGACCGTGGGCAGTCTAGCTCTCCGACGCACGAGTTCAATATGTTGCCCTACACTCAGCTACAGAGGGGTACAGCTAAGGATCTTGGCGACTGGATGAGGCTCACCAGGCCACTAGGAGCCTGCAGTTACTCAGTGTTCTTATAGAGAATCGTGTGCGGACGCGAGGGTCCTAGGAGGCCTTTACAGCTCACTGCCTTTAAAGTAAAGCAGAGCTACGACGTGGGTCTCATAGAAGATGCCGCACGCCTCCCCTTCTGCATGGCAGAGCAGGGCTACACGTCGAGGCGAGTGTTCATGTGGAGATTCCGTTTCGCTGTAAAGCAAGGCGGGGAAATCTCCCACCCTGGAAGTCGTAATACCCTATTTCTTCCCAGGAAACTCAGTTTTTACTCAGTGCCACGCCTGCACTGACTAGTAAGCCGGCAAACGCACTATTACCCGGAAGCGTCAAGGGCTCACGCATGGCGCTTTCCAGCGGGGAAAACAAGGCTTGTGATATCAGGCCCCCCATTCGAGGTTGACGCACTGCTTAAGCACCTGTTATTCTGACGAAGTCAGAAGAGACGCAAGCTACCCACTGACCCCTTCCCTAAATCAAGTTTTGTATGCAGGGTTTTCGGCTTGGAGGGAACTGCCTAAATTTTCGAAAGCCCCAGGTCGGCCTAGGGGCCTGTGCATCTTCCAGAAGCCTGCTGTGTTCCACGAAGAACTGTGCGTCAGTTGCAGTGGAAGCTAGCCTGACTTTTTCCGTAGGTAAGGTGACTGCAGGTTTAAGGTCCTAGAAGGAGCGCTAAGCAGAGTGTTTTTCGAGGTATAGCTCAGGTAAGGCAAGGGAGCCATCTTCCTTGTCATGTTGGACTGGATACAACCTTGTTTCAGAAGCCGTTGGAGAGCTTAGGAGATCTGTCTCTCCCAAGGAAGAGTGCAGTATGTTGCCCTTCACTCGGCATAAACAGGCGTACACCTAAGGGCCTTCGGGGCTGGATGATGCTCAAGCGGGCCCTAGGAGCCTGGCGGTACTCAGTGTTCTTGCACTGACTCGGGTGCTGACACGACGTTCTTAGGACTCCTTAAAGGGGTACTACCGAAAACTAAAGCAGAACAGCAAGTAATGCCTCTGGAAAACTGCTGCACGCTCTCCAATCGGGACGGCCCACCACGGCGATTTTCGAGTCTCGTGTGGACACTGAGTTTCCATTTCGCCCTAAAGCAGGGCAGGAAAGCTTACTCAGGAACTGGAAGCAGCCTGCTTCTTTCGAGAAAGCTCATTCGCCTCTCGCAGGCATGCCTGCAGGGACTAAAATCCCGGCAACAAGAGTGTTTTGGACCTGCTGGACTGGCTAGGAACGTCTTTCTGAAGCTGTGGCAGAGCTGAGGATATCTAGCTCTCCCAGGGAAGAGTGCAGTGTGTTGCGCTTCACTCAGAAAACACAGGGGTGCGCTGAAGGACCTACGGGGCTGGGTGCTGCTCCACAGGCCCACCGGAGCCTGGCTTCCAGAGTGTTCTTGTAAGGAAACTGGTGCTAACGTGCTAGGAGTAGGGAAAGCCTACACTCGTGAAACTAAAGTCGTACAGCCAAAATGCCTCATGGAAGCTGCTGCCCACCAATCTTTCTGCATGGCAACCCAGGGCCGTAGTGCAAAGCCAGTGTTTGCGTTTCGGTTCCCTTTAGCTCTAAAGCAGGGTCAGGCTTTCTTTGTGGAACTGTAGTTGAAAGTCAGCCTGCCGATGCAGGAGACACGGGTTCGTACCCCGATCCGGGAAGGTCCCACATGCTGCCGTAGTGCCGGACCCGGGAGCCTTAGCCGCTGATCCTAAGCCTCAGGAGCTGGCGCTCCGCAATGGGAGAGGCCACAACCGTGGGAGGTGCGCGTACACCCAAATAAGAAAAGACACAGGGCAAGATAATATCCCACCCAGGAAACGGAGGCACCCTGTTTCTTGGAGAAAAGTCAACTTCCTATCCGAGCCCTGCATGAAATGACTAGAATCTCCCACAACCCTGAGAGGTGCGCGTACACCCAAATAGGAAAAGACACCCGGCAAGATAATATCCCAGCCAGGAAACGGAGGCACCCCGTTTCTTGGAGAAAAGTCAACTTCCTATCCGAGCCCTGCATGAAATGACTAGAATCCTGGAAACACAAGTGTTTTGGCAGAAGCTTCCAGGCTGCCCGAATGTAATGGTCAACATTGGGGAAAAAAGGCCTGTGCCCTCAGGCCCCCATGTCGAGGTGGACAGGAAGCATAAGTACCTCTTGTTTCGAAAAAATTCCAAAGAGACACATGGTACTCACTGGGCCCTTCCCTAAATCAACTTCTCGATACAGCGTTGTTCTGCGCTGTAGGGCGTGGCCTAAAGGAAAGAATGCCGGGGGTCAGCCTAAGGGGCTGTGCATCTTCCAAAAGCCTGCTGTGTTCCGCGAAGAACTGATCTTTAGTTGCAGTGGAACCCAACCCGAGTTTTTCCTTGAGGTAGGGTGACTGCAGGTAACAAGACCTAGAAGGAATGCTAAGCAGACTGTCTCTCTCAGTATCGCTCTGACAGGGCAATGAGGCTGACCGGCATTGAATGCTGGAAGTGCTACAACCGTGTTACTGAATCCGTCTGTGACCGGAGGCAGTCTAGCTCTCCGACGCACGAGTTCAATATGTTGCCCTACACTCAGCTACAGAGGGGTACAGCTAAGGATCTTGGCGACTGGATGAGGCTCACCAGGCCACTAGGAGCCTGCAGTTACTCAGTGTTCTTATAGAGAATCGTGTGCGGACGCGAGGGTCCTAGGAGGCCTTTACAGCTCACTGCCTTTAAAGTAAAGCAGAGCTACGACGTGGGTCTCATAGAAGATGCCGCACGCCTCCCCTTCTGCATGGCAGAGCAGGGCTACACGTCGAGGCGAGTGTTCATGTGGAGATTCCGTTTCGCTGTAAAGCAAGGCGGGGAAATCTCCCACCCTGGAAGTCGTAATACCCTATTTCTTCCCAGGAAACTCAGTTTTTACTCAGTGCCACGCCTGCACTGACTAGTAAGCCGGCAAACGCACTATTACCCGGAAGCGTCAAGGGCTCACGCATGGCGCTTTCCAGCGGGGAAAACAAGGCTTGTGATATCAGGCCCCCCATTCGAGGTTGACGCACTGCTTAAGCACCTGTTATTCTGACGAAGTCAGAAGAGACGCAAGCTACCCACTGACCCCTTCCCTAAATCAAGTTTTGTATGCAGGGTTTTCGGCTTGGAGGGAACTGCCTAAATTTTCGAAAGCCCCAGGTCGGCCTAGGGGCCTGTGCATCTTCCAGAAGCCTGCTGTGTTCCACGAAGAACTGTGCGTCAGTTGCAGTGGAAGCTAGCCTGACTTTTTCCGTAGGTAAGGTGACTGCAGGTTTAAGGTCCTAGAAGGAGCGCTAAGCAGAGTGTTTTTCGAGGTATAGCTCAGGTAAGGCAAGGGAGCCATCTTCCTTGTCATGTTGGACTGGATACAACCTTGTTTCAGAAGCCGTTGGAGAGCTTAGGAGATCTGTCTCTCCCAAGGAAGAGTGCAGTATGTTGCCCTTCACTCGGCATAAACAGGCGTACACCTAAGGGCCTTCGGGGCTGGATGATGCTCAAGCGGGCCCTAGGAGCCTGGCGGTACTCAGTGTTCTTGCACTGACTCGGGTGCTGACACGACGTTCTTAGGACTCCTTAAAGGGGTACTACCGAAAACTAAAGCAGAACAGCAAGTAATGCCTCTGGAAAACTGCTGCACGCTCTCCAATCGGGACGGCCCACCACGGCGATTTTCGAGTCTCGTGTGGACACTGAGTTTCCATTTCGCCCTAAAGCAGGGCAGGAAAGCTTACTCAGGAACTGGAAGCAGCCTGCTTCTTTCGAGAAAGCTCATTCGCCTCTCGCAGGCATGCCTGCAGGGACTAAAATCCCGGCAACAAGAGTGTTTTGGACCTGCTGGACTGGCTAGGAACGTCTTTCTGAAGCTGTGGCAGAGCTGAGGATATCTAGCTCTCCCAGGGAAGAGTGCAGTGTGTTGCGCTTCACTCAGAAAACACAGGGGTGCGCTGAAGGACCTACGGGGCTGGGTGCTGCTCCACAGGCCCACCGGAGCCTGGCTTCCAGAGTGTTCTTGTAAGGAAACTGGTGCTAACGTGCTAGGAGTAGGGAAAGCCTACACTCGTGAAACTAAAGTCGTACAGCCAAAATGCCTCATGGAAGCTGCTGCCCACCAATCTTTCTGCATGGCAACCCAGGGCCGTAGTGCAAAGCCAGTGTTTGCGTTTCGGTTCCCTTTAGCTCTAAAGCAGGGTCAGGCTTTCTTTGTGGAACTGTAGTTGAAAGTCAGCCTGCCGATGCAGGAGACACGGGTTCGTACCCCGATCCGGGAAGGTCCCACATGCTGCCGTAGTGCCGGACCCGGGAGCCTTAGCCGCTGATCCTAAGCCTCAGGAGCTGGCGCTCCGCAATGGGAGAGGCCACAACCGTGGGAGGTGCGCGTACACCCAAATAAGAAAAGACACAGGGCAAGATAATATCCCACCCAGGAAACGGAGGCACCCTGTTTCTTGGAGAAAAGTCAACTTCCTATCCGAGCCCTGCATGAAATGACTAGAATCTCCCACAACCCTGAGAGGTGCGCGTACACCCAAATAGGAAAAGACACCCGGCAAGATAATATCCCAGCCAGGAAACGGAGGCACCCCGTTTCTTGGAGAAAAGTCAACTTCCTATCCGAGCCCTGCATGAAATGACTAGAATCCTGGAAACACAAGTGTTTTGGCAGAAGCTTCCAGGCTGCCCGAATGTAATGGTCAACATTGGGGAAAAAAGGCCTGTGCCCTCAGGCCCCCATGTCGAGGTGGACAGGAAGCATAAGTACCTCTTGTTTCGAAAAACTTCCAAAGAGACACATGGTACTCACTGGGCCCTTCCCTAAATCAACTTCTCGATACAGCGTTGTTCTGCGCTGTAGGGCGTGGCCTAAAGGAAAGAATGCCGGGGGTCAGCCTAAGGGGCTGTGCATCTTCCAAAAGCCTGCTGTGTTCCGCGAAGAACTGATCTTTAGTTGCAGTGGAACCCAACCCGAGTTTTTCCTTGAGGTAGGGTGACTGCAGGTAACAAGACCTAGAAGGAATGCTAAGCAGACTGTCTCTCTCAGTATCGCTCTGACAGGGCAATGAGGCTGACCGGCATTGAATGCTGGAAGTGCTACAACCGTGTTACTGAATCCGTCTGTGACCGTGGGCAGTCTAGCTCTCCGACGCACGAGTTCAATATGTTGCCCTACACTCAGCTACAGAGGGGTACAGCTAAGGATCTTGGCGACTGGATGAGGCTCACCAGGCCACTAGGAGCCTGCAGTTACTCAGTGTTCTTATAGAGAATCGTGTGCGGACGCGAGGGTCCTAGGAGGCCTTTACAGCTCACTGCCTTTAAAGTAAAGCAGAGCTACGACGTGGGTCTCATAGAAGATGCCGCACGCCTCCCCTTCTGCATGGCAGAGCAGGGCTACACGTCGAGGCGAGTGTTCATGTGGAGATTCCGTTTCGCTGTAAAGCAAGGCGGGGAAATCTCCCACCCTGGAAGTCGTAATACCCTATTTCTTCCCAGGAAACTCAGTTTTTACTCAGTGCCACGCCTGCACTGACTAGTAAGCCGGCAAACGCACTATTACCCGGAAGCGTCAAGGGCTCACGCATGGCGCTTTTCCAGCGGGGAAAACAAGGCTTGTGATATCAGGCCCCCCATTCGAGGTTGACGCACTGCTTAAGCACCTGTTATTCTGACGAAGTCAGAAGAGACGCAAGCTACCCACTGACCCCTTCCCTAAATCAAGTTTTGTATGCAGGGTTTTCGGCTTGGAGGGAACTGCCTAAATTTTCGAAAGCCCCAGGTCGGCCTAGGGGCCTGTGCATCTTCCAGAAGCCTGCTGTGTTCCACGAAGAACTGTGCGTCAGTTGCAGTGGAAGCTAGCCTGACTTTTTCCGTAGGTAAGGTGACTGCAGGTTTAAGGTCCTAGAAGGAGCGCTAAGCAGAGTGTTTTTCGAGGTATAGCTCAGGTAAGGCAAGGGAGCCATCTTCCTTGTCATGTTGGACTGGATACAACCTTGTTTCAGAAGCCGTTGGAGAGCTTAGGAGATCTGTCTCTCCCAAGGAAGAGTGCAGTATGTTGCCCTTCACTCGGCATAAACAGGCGTACACCTAAGGGCCTTCGGGGCTGGATGATGCTCAAGCGGGCCCTAGGAGCCTGGCGGTACTCAGTGTTCTTGCACTGACTCGGGTGCTGACACGACGTTCTTAGGACTCCTTAAAGGGGTACTACCGAAAACTAAAGCAGAACAGCAAGTAATGCCTCTGGAAAACTGCTGCACGCTCTCCAATCGGGACGGCCCACCACGGCGATTTTCGAGTCTCGTGTGGACACTGAGTTTCCATTTCGCCCTAAAGCAGGGCAGGAAAGCTTACTCAGGAACTGGAAGCAGCCTGCTTCTTTCGAGAAAGCTCATTCGCCTCTCGCAGGCATGCCTGCAGGGACTAAAATCCCGGCAACAAGAGTGTTTTGGACCTGCTGGACTGGCTAGGAACGTCTTTCTGAAGCTGTGGCAGAGCTGAGGATATCTAGCTCTCCCAGGGAAGAGTGCAGTGTGTTGCGCTTCACTCAGAAAACACAGGGGTGCGCTGAAGGACCTACGGGGCTGGGTGCTGCTCCACAGGCCCACCGGAGCCTGGCTTCCAGAGTGTTCTTGTAAGGAAACTGGTGCTAACGTGCTAGGAGTAGGGAAAGCCTACACTCGTGAAACTAAAGTCGTACAGCCAAAATGCCTCATGGAAGCTGCTGCCCACCAATCTTTCTGCATGGCAACCCAGGGCCGTAGTGCAAAGCCAGTGTTTGCGTTTCGGTTCCCTTTAGCTCTAAAGCAGGGTCAGGCTTTCTTTGTGGAACTGTAGTTGAAAGTCAGCCTGCCGATGCAGGAGACACGGGTTCGTACCCCGATCCGGGAAGGTCCCACATGCTGCCGTAGTGCCGGACCCGGGAGCCTTAGCCGCTGAACCTAAGCCTCAGGAGCTGGCGCTCCGCAATGGGAGAGGCCACAACCGTGGGAGGTGCGCGTACACCCAAATAAGAAAAGACACAGGGCAAGATAATATCCCACCCAGGAAACGGAGGCACCCTGTTTCTTGGAGAAAAGTCAACTTCCTATCCGAGCCCTGCATGAAATGACTAGAATCTCCCACAACCCTGAGAGGTGCGCGTACACCCAAATAGGAAAAGACACCCGGCAAGATAATATCCCAGCCAGGAAACGGAGGCACCCCGTTTCTTGGAGAAAAGTCAACTTCCTATCCGAGCCCTGCATGAAATGACTAGAATCCTGGAAACACAAGTGTTTTGGCAGAAGCTTCCAGGCTGCCCGAATGTAATGGTCAACATTGGGGAAAAAAGGCCTGTGCCCTCAGGCCCCCATGTCGAGGTGGACAGGAAGCATAAGTACCTCTTGTTTCGAAAAAATTCCAAAGAGACACATGGTACTCACTGGGCCCTTCCCTAAATCAACTTCTCGATACAGCGTTGTTCTGCGCTGTAGGGCGTGGCCTAAAGGAAAGAATGCCGGGGGTCAGCCTAAGGGGCTGTGCATCTTCCAAAAGCCTGCTGTGTTCCGCGAAGAACTGATCTTTAGTTGCAGTGGAACCCAACCCGAGTTTTTCCTTGAGGTAGGGTGACTGCAGGTAACAAGACCTAGAAGGAATGCTAAGCAGACTGTCTCTCTCAGTATCGCTCTGACAGGGCAATGAGGCTGACCGGCATTGAATGCTGGAAGTGCTACAACCGTGTTACTGAATCCGTCTGTGACCGGAGGCAGTCTAGCTCTCCGACGCACGAGTTCAATATGTTGCCCTGCACTCAGCTACAGAGGGGTACAGCTAAGGATCTTGGCGACTGGATGAGGCTCACCAGGCCACTAGGAGCCTGCAGTTACTCAGTGTTCTTATAGAGAATCGTGTGCGGACGCGAGGGTCCTAGGAGGCCTTTACAGCTCACTGCCTTTAAAGTAAAGCAGAGCTACGACGTGGGTCTCATAGAAGATGCCGCACGCCTCCCCTTCTGCATGGCAGAGCAGGGCTACACGTCGAGGCGAGTGTTCATGTGGAGATTCCGTTTCGCTGTAAAGCAAGGCGGGGAAATCTCCCACCCTGGAAGTCGTAATACCCTATTTCTTCCCAGGAAACTCAGTTTTTACTCAGTGCCACGCCTGCACTGACTAGTAAGCCGGCAAACGCACTATTACCCGGAAGCGTCAAGGGCTCACGCATGGCGCTTTCCAGCGGGGAAAACAAGGCTTGTGATATCAGGCCCCCCATTCGAGGTTGACGCACTGCTTAAGCACCTGTTATTCTGACGAAGTCAGAAGAGACGCAAGCTACCCACTGACCCCTTCCCTAAATCAAGTTTTGTATGCAGGGTTTTCGGCTTGGAGGGAACTGCCTAAATTTTCGAAAGCCCCAGGTCGGCCTAGGGGCCTGTGCATCTTCCAGAAGCCTGCTGTGTTCCACGAAGAACTGTGCGTCAGTTGCAGTGGAAGCTAGCCTGACTTTTTCCGTAGGTAAGGTGACTGCAGGTTTAAGGTCCTAGAAGGAGCGCTAAGCAGAGTGTTTTTCGAGGTATAGCTCAGGTAAGGCAAGGGAGCCATCTTCCTTGTCATGTTGGACTGGATACAACCTTGTTTCAGAAGCCGTTGGAGAGCTTAGGAGATCTGTCTCTCCCAAGGAAGAGTGCAGTATGTTGCCCTTCACTCGGCATAAACAGGCGTACACCTAAGGGCCTTCGGGGCTGGATGATGCTCAAGCGGGCCCTAGGAGCCTGGCGGTACTCAGTGTTCTTGCACTGACTCGGGTGCTGACACGACGTTCTTAGGACTCCTTAAAGGGGTACTACCGAAAACTAAAGCAGAACAGCAAGTAATGCCTCTGGAAAACTGCTGCACGCTCTCCAATCGGGACGGCCCACCACGGCGATTTTCGAGTCTCGTGTGGACACTGAGTTTCCATTTCGCCCTAAAGCAGGGCAGGAAAGCTTACTCAGGAACTGGAAGCAGCCTGCTTCTTTCGAGAAAGCTCATTCGCCTCTCGCAGGCATGCCTGCAGGGACTAAAATCCCGGCAACAAGAGTGTTTTGGACCTGCTGGACTGGCTAGGAACGTCTTTCTGAAGCTGTGGCAGAGCTGAGGATATCTAGCTCTCCCAGGGAAGAGTG
This sequence comes from Mesoplodon bidens, assembly GCF_964165515.1. Classification (NCBI taxonomy): domain Eukaryota; kingdom Metazoa; phylum Chordata; class Mammalia; order Artiodactyla; family Ziphiidae; genus Mesoplodon; species Mesoplodon bidens. The sequence goes on along the minus strand of NC_138174.1, from coordinate 36,179,494 downwards.
CAGTGTGTTGCGCTTCACTCAGAAAACACAGGGGTGCGCTGAAGGACCTACGGGGCTGGGTGCTGCTCCACAGGCCCACCGGAGCCTGGCTTCCAGAGTGTTCTTGTAAGGAAACTGGTGCTAACGTGCTAGGAGTAGGGAAAGCCTACACTCGTGAAACTAAAGTCGTACAGCCAAAATGCCTCATGGAAGCTGCTGCCCACCAATCTTTCTGCATGGCAACCCAGGGCCGTAGTGCAAAGCCAGTGTTTGCGTTTCGGTTCCCTTTAGCTCTAAAGCAGGGTCAGGCTTTCTTTGTGGAACTGTAGTTGAAAGTCAGCCTGCCGATGCAGGAGACACGGGTTCGTACCCCGATCCGGGAAGGTCCCACATGCTGCCGTAGTGCCGGACCCGGGAGCCTTAGCCGCTGAACCTAAGCCTCAGGAGCTGGCGCTCCGCAATGGGAGAGGCCACAACCGTGGGAGGTGCGCGTACACCCAAATAAGAAAAGACACAGGGCAAGATAATATCCCACCCAGGAAACGGAGGCACCCTGTTTCTTGGAGAAAAGTCAACTTCCTATCCGAGCCCTGCATGAAATGACTAGAATCTCCCACAACCCTGAGAGGTGCGCGTACACCCAAATAGGAAAAGACACCCGGCAAGATAATATCCCAGCCAGGAAACGGAGGCACCCCGTTTCTTGGAGAAAAGTCAACTTCCTATCCGAGCCCTGCATGAAATGACTAGAATCCTGGAAACACAAGTGTTTTGGCAGAAGGTTCCAGGCTGCCCGAATGTAATGGTCAACATTGGGGAAAAAAGGCCTGTGCCCTCAGGCCCCCATGTCGAGGTGGACAGGAAGCATAAGTACCTCTTGTTTCGAAAAAATTCCAAAGAGACACATGGTACTCACTGGGCCCTTCCCTAAATCAACTTCTCGATACAGCGTTGTTCTGCGCTGTAGGGCGTGGCCTAAAGGAAAGAATGCCGGGGGTCAGCCTAAGGGGCTGTGCATCTTCCAAAAGCCTGCTGTGTTCCGCGAAGAACTGATCTTTAGTTGCAGTGGAACCCAACCCGAGTTTTTCCTTGAGGTAGGGTGACTGCAGGTAACAAGACCTAGAAGGAATGCTAAGCAGACTGTCTCTCTCAGTATCGCTCTGACAGGGCAATGAGGCTGACCGGCATTGAATGCTGGAAGTGCTACAACCGTGTTACTGAATCCGTCTGTGACCGTGGGCAGTCTAGCTCTCCGACGCACGAGTTCAATATGTTGCCCTACACTCAGCTACAGAGGGGTACAGCTAAGGATCTTGGCGACTGGATGAGGCTCACCAGGCCACTAGGAGCCTGCAGTTACTCAGTGTTCTTATAGAGAATCGTGTGCGGACGCGAGGGTCCTAGGAGGCCTTTACAGCTCACTGCCTTTAAAGTAAAGCAGAGCTACGACGTGGGTCTCATAGAAGATGCCGCACGCCTCCCCTTCTGCATGGCAGAGCAGGGCTACACGTCGAGGCGAGTGTTCATGTGGAGATTCCGTTTCGCTGTAAAGCAAGGCGGGGAAATCTCCCACCCTGGAAGTCGTAATACCCTATTTCTTCCCAGGAAACTCAGTTTTTACTCAGTGCCACGCCTGCACTGACTAGTAAGCCGGCAAACGCACTATTACCCGGAAGCGTCAAGGGCTCACGCATGGCGCTTTCCAGCGGGGAAAACAAGGCTTGTGATATCAGGGCCCCCATTCGAGGTTGACGCACTGCTTAAGCACCTGTTATTCTGACGAAGTCAGAAGAGACGCAAGCTACCCACTGACCCCTTCCCTAAATCAAGTTTTGTATGCAGGGTTTTCGGCTTGGAGGGAACTGCCTAAATTTTCGAAAGCCCCAGGTCGGCCTAGGGGCCAGCGCATCTTCCAAAAGCCTGCTGTGTTCCACGAAGAACTGTGCGTCAGTTGCAGTGGAAGCTAGCCTGACTTTTTCCGTAGGTAAGGTGACTGCAGGTTTAAGGTCCTAGAAGGAGCGCTAAGCAGAGTGTTTTTCGAGGTATAGCTCAGGTAAGGCAAGGGAGCCATCTTCCTTGTCATGTTGGACTGGATACAACCTTGTTTCAGAAGCCGTTGGAGAGCTTAGGAGATCTGTCTCTCTCAAGGAAGAGTGCAGTATGTTGCCCTTCACTCGGCATAAACAGGCGTACACCTAAGGGCCTTCGGGGCTGGATGATGCTCAAGCGGGCCCTAGGAGCCTGGCGGTACTCAGTGTTCTTGCACTGACTCGGGTGCTGACACGACGTTCTTAGGACTCCTTAAAGGGGTACTACCGAAAACTAAAGCAGAACAGCAAGTAATGCCTCTGGAAAACTGCTGCACGCTCTCCAATCGGGACGGCCCACCACGGCGATTTTCGAGTCTCGTGTGGACACTGAGTTTCCATTTCGCCCTAAAGCAGGGCAGGAAAGCTTACTCAGGAACTGGAAGCAGCCTGCTTCTTTCGAGAAAGCTCATTCGCCTCTCGCAGGCATGCCTGCAGGGACTAAAATCCCGGCAACAAGAGTGTTTTGGACCTGCTGGACTGGCTAGGAACGTCTTTCTGAAGCTGTGGCAGAGCTGAGGATATCTAGCTCTCCCAGGGAAGAGTGCAGTGTGTTGCGCTTCACTCAGAAAACACAGGGGTGCGCTGAAGGACCTACGGGGCTGGGTGCTGCTCCACAGGCCCACCGGAGCCTGGCTTCCAGAGTGTTCTTGTAAGGAAACTGGTGCTAACGTGCTAGGAGTAGGGAAAGCCTACACTCGTGAAACTAAAGTCGTACAGCCAAAATGCCTCATGGAAGCTGCTGCCCACCAATCTTTCTGCATGGCAACCCAGGGCCGTAGTGCAAAGCCAGTGTTTGCGTTTCGGTTCCCTTTAGCTCTAAAGCAGGGTCAGGCTTTCTTTGTGGAACTGTAGTTGAAAGTCAGCCTGCCGATGCAGGAGACACGGGTTCGTACCCCGATCCGGGAAGGTCCCACATGCTGCCGTAGTGCCGGACCCGGGAGCCTTAGCCGCTGATCCTAAGCCTCAGGAGCTGGCGCTCCGCAATGGGAGAGGCCACAACCGTGGGAGGTGCGCGTACACCCAAATAAGAAAAGACACAGGGCAAGATAATATCCCACCCAGGAAACGGAGGCACCCTGTTTCTTGGAGAAAAGTCAACTTCCTATCCGAGCCCTGCATGAAATGACTAGAATCTCCCACAACCCTGAGAGGTGCGCGTACACCCAAATAGGAAAAGACACCCGGCAAGATAATATCCCAGCCAGGAAACGGAGGCACCCCGTTTCTTGGAGAAAAGTCAACTTCCTATCCGAGCCCTGCATGAAATGACTAGAATCCTGGAAACACAAGTGTTTTGGCAGAAGCTTCCAGGCTGCCCGAATGTAATGGTCAACATTGGGGAAAAAAGGCCTGTGCCCTCAGGCCCCCATGTCGAGGTGGACAGGAAGCATAAGTACCTCTTGTTTCGAAAAAATTCCAAAGAGACACATGGTACTCACTGGGCCCTTCCCTAAATCAACTTCTCGATACAGCGTTGTTCTGCGCTGTAGGGCGTGGCCTAAAGGAAAGAATGCCGGGGGTCAGCCTAAGGGGCTGTGCATCTTCCAAAAGCCTGCTGTGTTCCGCGAAGAAGTGATCTTTAGTTGCAGTGGAACCCAACCCGAGTTTTTCCTTGAGGTAGGGTGACTGCAGGTAACAAGACCTAGAAGGAATGCTAAGCAGACTGTCTCTCTCAGTATCGCTCTGACAGGGCAATGAGGCTGACCGGCATTGAATGCTGGAAGTGCTACAACCGTGTTACTGAATCCGTCTGTGACCGGGGGCAGTCTAGCTCTCCGACGCACGAGTTCAATATGTTGCCCTACACTCAGCTACAGAGGGGTACAGCTAAGGATCTTGGCGACTGGATGAGGCTCACCAGGCCACTAGGAGCCTGCAGTTACTCAGTGTTCTTATAGAGAATCGTGTGCGGACGCGAGGGTCCTAGGAGGCCTTTACAGCTCACTGCCTTTAAAGTAAAGCAGAGCTACGACGTGGGTCTCATAGAAGATGCCGCACGCCTCCCCTTCTGCATGGCAGAGCAGGGCTACACGTCGAGGCGAGTGTTCATGTGGAGATTCCGTTTCGCTGTAAAGCAAGGCGGGGAAATCTCCCACCCTGGAAGTCGTAATACCCTATTTCTTCCCAGGAAACTCAGTTTTTACTCAGTGCCACGCCTGCACTGACTAGTAAGCCGGCAAACGCACTATTACCCGGAAGCGTCAAGGGCTCACGCATGGCGCTTTCCAGCGGGGAAAACAAGGCTTGTGATATCAGGCCCCCCATTCGAGGTTGACGCACTGCTTAAGCACCTGTTATTCTGACGAAGTCAGAAGAGACGCAAGCTACCCACTGACCCCTTCCCTAAATCAAGTTTTGTATGCAGGGTTTTCGGCTTGGAGGGAACTGCCTAAATTTTCGAAAGCCCCAGGTCGGCCTAGGGGCCTGTGCATCTTCCAGAAGCCTGCTGTGTTCCACGAAGAACTGTGCGTCAGTTGCAGTGGAAGCTAGCCTGACTTTTTCCGTAGGTAAGGTGACTGCAGGTTTAAGGTCCTAGAAGGAGCGCTAAGCAGAGTGTTTTTCGAGGTATAGCTCAGGTAAGGCAAGGGAGCCATCTTCCTTGTCATGTTGGACTGGATACAACCTTGTTTCAGAAGCCGTTGGAGAGCTTAGGAGATCTGTCTCTCCCAAGGAAGAGTGCAGTATGTTGCCCTTCACTCGGCATAAACAGGCGTACACCTAAGGGCCTTCGGGGCTGGATGATGCTCAAGCGGGCCCTAGGAGCCTGGCGGTACTCAGTGTTCTTGCACTGACTCGGGTGCTGACACGACGTTCTTAGGACTCCTTAAAGGGGTACTACCGAAAACTAAAGCAGAACAGCAAGTAATGCCTCTGGAAAACTGCTGCACGCTCTCCAATCGGGACGGCCCACCACGGCGATTTTCGAGTCTCGTGTGGACACTGAGTTTCCATTTCGCCCTAAAGCAGGGCAGGAAAGCTTACTCAGGAACTGGAAGCAGCCTGCTTCTTTCGAGAAAGCTCATTCGCCTCTCGCAGGCATGCCTGCAGGGACTAAAATCCCGGCAACAAGAGTGTTTTGGACCTGCTGGACTGGCTAGGAACGTCTTTCTGAAGCTGTGGCAGAGCTGAGGATATCTAGCTCTCCCAGGGAAGAGTGCAGTGTGTTGCGCTTCACTCAGAAAACACAGGGGTGCGCTGAAGGACCTACGGGGCTGGGTGCTGCTCCACAGGCCCACCGGAGCCTGGCTTCCAGAGTGTTCTTGTAAGGAAACTGGTGCTAACGTGCTAGGAGTAGGGAAAGCCTACACTCGTGAAACTAAAGTCGTACAGCCAAAATGCCTCATGGAAGCTGCTGCCCACCAATCTTTCTGCATGGCAACCCAGGGCCGTAGTGCAAAGCCAGTGTTTGCGTTTCGGTTCCCTTTAGCTCTAAAGCAGGGTCAGGCTTTCTTTGTGGAACTGTAGTTGAAAGTCAGCCTGCCGATGCAGGAGACACGGGTTCGTACCCCGATCCGGGAAGGTCCCACATGCTGCCGTAGTGCCGGACCCGGGAGCCTTAGCCGCTGATCCTAAGCCTCAGGAGCTGGCGCTCCGCAATGGGAGAGGCCACAACCGTGGGAGGTGCGCGTACACCCAAATAAGAAAAGACACAGGGCAAGATAATATCCCACCCAGGAAACGGAGGCACCCTGTTTCTTGGAGAAAAGTCAACTTCCTATCCGAGCCCTGCATGAAATGACTAGAATCTCCCACAACCCTGAGAGGTGCGCGTACACCCAAATAGGAAAAGACACCCGGCAAGATAATATCCCAGCCAGGAAACGGAGGCACCCCGTTTCTTGGAGAAAAGTCAACTTCCTATCCGAGCCCTGCATGAAATGACTAGAATCCTGGAAACACAAGTGTTTTGGCAGAAGCTTCCAGGCTGCCCGAATGTAATGGTCAACATTGGGGAAAAAAGGCCTGTGCCCTCAGGCCCCCATGTCGAGGTTGACAGGAAGCATAAGTACCTCTTGTTTCGAAAAAATTCCAAAGAGACACATGGTACTCACTGGGCCCTTCCCTAAATCAACTTCTCGATACAGCGTTGTTCTGCGCTGTAGGGCGTGGCCTAAAGGAAAGAATGCCGGGGGTCAGCCTAAGGGGCTGTGCATCTTCCAAAAGCCTGCTGTGTTCCGCGAAGAACTGATCTTTAGTTGCAGTGGAACCCAACCCGAGTTTTTCCTTGAGGTAGGGTGACTGCAGGTAACAAGACCTAGAAGGAATGCTAAGCAGACTGTCTCTCTCAGTATCGCTCTGACAGGGCAATGAGGCTGACCGGCATTGAATGCTGGAAGTGCTACAACCGTGTTACTGAATCCGTCTGTGACCGTGGGCAGTCTAGCTCTCCGACGCACGAGTTCAATATGTTGCCCTACACTCAGCTACAGAGGGGTACAGCTAAGGATCTTGGCGACTGGATGAGGCTCACCAGGCCACTAGGAGCCTGCAGTTACTCAGTGTTCTTATAGAGAATCGTGTGCGGACGCGAGGGTCCTAGGAGGCCTTTACAGCTCACTGCCTTTAAAGTAAAGCAGAGCTACGACGTGGGTCTCATAGAAGATGCCGCACGCCTCCCCTTCTGCATGGCAGAGCAGGGCTACACGTCGAGGCGAGTGTTCATGTGGAGATTCCGTTTCGCTGTAAAGCAAGGCGGGGAAATCTCCCACCCTGGAAGTCGTAATACCCTATTTCTTCCCAGGAAACTCAGTTTTTACTCAGTGCCACGCCTGCACTGACTAGTAAGCCGGCAAACGCACTATTACCCGGAAGCGTCAAGGGCTCACGCATGGCGCTTTCCAGCGGGGAAAACAAGGCTTGTGATATCAGGCCCCCCATTCGAGGTTGACGCACTGCTTAAGCACCTGTTATTCTGACGAAGTCAGAAGAGACGCAAGCTACCCACTGACCCCTTCCCTAAATCAAGTTTTGTATGCAGGGTTTTCGGCTTGGAGGGAACTGCCTAAATTTTCGAAAGCCCCAGGTCGGCCTAGGGGCCTGTGCATCTTCCAGAAGCCTGCTGTGTTCCACGAAGAACTGTGCGTCAGTTGCAGTGGAAGCTAGCCTGACTTTTTCCGTAGGTAAGGTGACTGCAGGTTTAAGGTCCTAGAAGGAGCGCTAAGCAGAGTGTTTTTCGAGGTATAGCTCAGGTAAGGCAAGGGAGCCATCTTCCTTGTCATGTTGGACTGGATACAACCTTGTTTCAGAAGCCGTTGGAGAGCTTAGGAGATCTGTCTCTCCCAAGGAAGAGTGCAGTATGTTGCCCTTCACTCGGCATAAACAGGCGTACACCTAAGGGCCTTCGGGGCTGGATGATGCTCAAGCGGGCCCTAGGAGCCTGGCGGTACTCAGTGTTCTTGCACTGACTCGGGTGCTGACACGACGTTCTTAGGACTCCTTAAAGGGGTACTACCGAAAACTAAAGCAGAACAGCAAGTAATGCCTCTGGAAAACTGCTGCACGCTCTCCAATCGGGACGGCCCACCACGGCGATTTTCGAGTCTCGTGTGGACACTGAGTTTCCATTTCGCCCTAAAGCAGGGCAGGAAAGCTTACTCAGGAACTGGAAGCAGCCTGCTTCTTTCGAGAAAGCTCATTCGCCTCTCGCAGGCATGCCTGCAGGGACTAAAATCCCGGCAACAAGAGTGTTTTGGACCTGCTGGACTGGCTAGGAACGTCTTTCTGAAGCTGTGGCAGAGCTGAGGATATCTAGCTCTCCCAGGGAAGAGTGCAGTGTGTTGCGCTTCACTCAGAAAACACAGGGGTGCGCTGAAGGACCTACGGGGCTGGGTGCTGCTCCACAGGCCCACCGGAGCCTGGCTTCCAGAGTGTTCTTGTAAGGAAACTGGTGCTAACGTGCTAGGAGTAGGGAAAGCCTACACTCGTGAAACTAAAGTCGTACAGCCAAAATGCCTCATGGAAGCTGCTGCCCACCAATCTTTCTGCATGGCAACCCAGGGCCGTAGTGCAAAGCCAGTGTTTGCGTTTCGGTTCCCTTTAGCTCTAAAGCAGGGTCAGGCTTTCTTTGTGGAACTGTAGTTGAAAGTCAGCCTGCCGATGCAGGAGACACGGGTTCGTACCCCGATCCGGGAAGGTCCCACATGCTGCCGTAGTGCCGGACCCGGGAGCCTTAGCCGCTGATCCTAAGCCTCAGGAGCTGGCGCTCCGCAATGGGAGAGGCCACAACCGTGGGAGGTGCGCGTACACCCAAATAAGAAAAGACACAGGGCAAGATAATATCCCACCCAGGAAACGGAGGCACCCTGTTTCTTGGAGAAAAGTCAACTTCCTATCCGAGCCCTGCATGAAATGACTAGAATCTCCCACAACCCTGAGAGGTGCGCGTACACCCAAATAGGAAAAGACACCCGGCAAGATAATATCCCAGCCAGGAAACGGAGGCACCCCGTTTCTTGGAGAAAAGTCAACTTCCTATCCGAGCCCTGCATGAAATGACTAGAATCCTGGAAACACAAGTGTTTTGGCAGAAGCTTCCAGGCTGCCCGAATGTAATGGTCAACATTGGGGAAAAAAGGCCTGTGCCCTCAGGCCCCCATGTCGAGGTGGACAGGAAGCATAAGTACCTCTTGTTTCGAAAAAATTCCAAAGAGACACATGGTACTCACTGGGCCCTTCCCTAAATCAACTTCTCGATACAGCGTTGTTCTGCGCTGTAGGGCGTGGCCTAAAGGAAAGAATGCCGGGGGTCAGCCTAAGGGGCTGTGCATCTTCCAAAAGCCTGCTGTGTTCCGCGAAGAACTGATCTTTAGTTGCAGTGGAACCCAACCCGAGTTTTTCCTTGAGGTAGGGTGACTGCAGGTAACAAGACCTAGAAGGAATGCTAAGCAGACTGTCTCTCTCAGTATCGCTCTGACAGGGCAATGAGGCTGACCGGCATTGAATGCTGGAAGTGCTACAACCGTGTTACTGAATCCGTCTGTGACCGGAGGCAGTCTAGCTCTCCGACGCACGAGTTCAATATGTTGCCCTACACTCAGCTACAGAGGGGTACAGCTAAGGATCTTGGCGACTGGATGAGGCTCACCAGGCCACTAGGAGCCTGCAGTTACTCAGTGTTCTTATAGAGAATCGTGTGCGGACGCGAGGGTCCTAGGAGGCCTTTACAGCTCACTGCCTTTAAAGTAAAGCAGAGCTACGACGTGGGTCTCATAGAAGATGCCGCACGCCTCCCCTTCTGCATGGCAGAGCAGGGCTACACGTCGAGGCGAGTGTTCATGTGGAGATTCCGTTTCGCTGTAAAGCAAGGCGGGGAAATCTCCCACCCTGGAAGTCGTAATACCCTATTTCTTCCCAGGAAACTCAGTTTTTACTCAGTGCCACGCCTGCACTGACTAGTAAGCCGGCAAACGCACTATTACCCGGAAGCGTCAAGGGCTCACGCATGGCGCTTTCCAGCGGGGAAAACAAGGCTTGTGATATCAGGCCCCCCATTCGAGGTTGACGCACTGCTTAAGCACCTGTTATTCTGACGAAGTCAGAAGAGACGCAAGCTACCCACTGACCCCTTCCCTAAATCAAGTTTTGTATGCAGGGTTTTCGGCTTGGAGGGAACTGCCTAAATTTTCGAAAGCCCCAGGTCGGCCTAGGGGCCTGTGCATCTTCCAGAAGCCTGCTGTGTTCCACGAAGAACTGTGCGTCAGTTGCAGTGGAAGCTAGCCTGACTTTTTCCGTAGGTAAGGTGACTGCAGGTTTAAGGTCCTAGAAGGAGCGCTAAGCAGAGTGTTTTTCGAGGTATAGCTCAGGTAAGGCAAGGGAGCCATCTTCCTTGTCATGTTGGACTGGATACAACCTTGTTTCAGAAGCCGTTGGAGAGCTTAGGAGATCTGTCTCTCCCAAGGAAGAGTGCAGTATGTTGCCCTTCACTCGGCATAAACAGGCGTACACCTAAGGGCCTTCGGGGCTGGATGATGCTCAAGCGGGCCCTAGGAGCCTGGCGGTACTCAGTGTTCTTGCACTGACTCGGGTGCTGACACGACGTTCTTAGGACTCCTTAAAGGGGTACTACCGAAAACTAAAGCAGAACAGCAAGTAATGCCTCTGGAAAACTGCTGCACGCTCTCCAATCGGGACGGCCCACCACGGCGATTTTCGAGTCTCGTGTGGACACTGAGTTTCCATTTCGCCCTAAAGCAGGGCAGGAAAGCTTACTCAGGAACTGGAAGCAGCCTGCTTCTTTCGAGAAAGCTCATTCGCCTCTCGCAGGCATGCCTGCAGGGACTAAAATCCCGGCAACAAGAGTGTTTTGGACCTGCTGGACTGGCTAGGAACGTCTTTCTGAAGCTGTGGCAGAGCTGAGGATATCTAGCTCTCCCAGGGAAGAGTGCAGTGTGTTGCGCTTCACTCAGAAAACACAGGGGTGCGCTGAAGGACCTACGGGGCTGGGTGCTGCTCCACAGGCCCACCGGAGCCTGGCTTCCAGAGTGTTCTTGTAAGGAAACTGGTGCTAACGTGCTAGGAGTAGGGAAAGCCTACACTCGTGAAACTAAAGTCGTACAGCCAAAATGCCTCATGGAAGCTGCTGCCCACCAATCTTTCTGCATGGCAACCCAGGGCCGTAGTGCAAAGCCAGTGTTTGCGTTTCGGTTCCCTTTAGCTCTAAAGCAGGGTCAGGCTTTCTTTGTGGAACTGTAGTTGAAAGTCAGCCTGCCGATGCAGGAGACACGGGTTCGTACCCCGATCCGGGAAGGTCCCACATGCTGCCGTAGTGCCGGACCCGGGAGCCTTAGCCGCTGATCCTAAGCCTCAGGAGCTGGCGCTCCGCAATGGGAGAGGCCACAACCGTGGGAGGTGCGCGTACACCCAAATAAGAAAAGACACAGGGCAAGATAATATCCCACCCAGGAAACGGAGGCACCCTGTTTCTTGGAGAAAAGTCAACTTCCTATCCGAGCCCTGCATGAAATGACTAGAATCTCCCACAACCCTGAGAGGTGCGCGTACACCCAAATAGGAAAAGACACCCGGCAAGATAATATCCCAGCCAGGAAACGGAGGCACCCCGTTTCTTGGAGAAAAGTCAACTTCCTATCCGAGCCCTGCATGAAATGACTAGAATCCTGGAAACACAAGTGTTTTGGCAGAAGCTTCCAGGCTGCCCGAATGTAATGGTCAACATTGGGGAAAAAAGGCCTGTGCCCTCAGGCCCCCATGTCGAGGTGGACAGGAAGCATAAGTACCTCTTGTTTCGAAAAACTTCCAAAGAGACACATGGTACTCACTGGGCCCTTCCCTAAATCAACTTCTCGATACAGCGTTGTTCTGCGCTGTAGGGCGTGGCCTAAAGGAAAGAATGCCGGGGGTCAGCCTAAGGGGCTGTGCATCTTCCAAAAGCCTGCTGTGTTCCGCGAAGAACTGATCTTTAGTTGCAGTGGAACCCAACCCGAGTTTTTCCTTGAGGTAGGGTGACTGCAGGTAACAAGACCTAGAAGGAATGCTAAGCAGACTGTCTCTCTCAGTATCGCTCTGACAGGGCAATGAGGCTGACCGGCATTGAATGCTGGAAGTGCTACAACCGTGTTACTGAATCCGTCTGTGACCGTGGGCAGTCTAGCTCTCCGACGCACGAGTTCAATATGTTGCCCTACACTCAGCTACAGAGGGGTACAGCTAAGGATCTTGGCGACTGGATGAGGCTCACCAGGCCACTAGGAGCCTGCAGTTACTCAGTGTTCTTATAGAGAATCGTGTGCGGACGCGAGGGTCCTAGGAGGCCTTTACAGCTCACTGCCTTTAAAGTAAAGCAGAGCTACGACGTGGGTCTCATAGAAGATGCCGCACGCCTCCCCTTCTGCATGGCAGAGCAGGGCTACACGTCGAGGCGAGTGTTCATGTGGAGATTCCGTTTCGCTGTAAAGCAAGGCGGGGAAATCTCCCACCCTGGAAGTCGTAATACCCTATTTCTTCCCAGGAAACTCAGTTTTTACTCAGTGCCACGCCTGCACTGACTAGTAAGCCGGCAAACGCACTATTACCCGGAAGCGTCAAGGGCTCACGCATGGCGCTTTTCCAGCGGGGAAAACAAGGCTTGTGATATCAGGCCCCCCATTCGAGGTTGACGCACTGCTTAAGCACCTGTTATTCTGACGAAGTCAGAAGAGACGCAAGCTACCCACTGACCCCTTCCCTAAATCAAGTTTTGTATGCAGGGTTTTCGGCTTGGAGGGAACTGCCTAAATTTTCGAAAGCCCCAGGTCGGCCTAGGGGCCTGTGCATCTTCCAGAAGCCTGCTGTGTTCCACGAAGAACTGTGCGTCAGTTGCAGTGGAAGCTAGCCTGACTTTTTCCGTAGGTAAGGTGACTGCAGGTTTAAGGTCCTAGAAGGAGCGCTAAGCAGAGTGTTTTTCGAGGTATAGCTCAGGTAAGGCAAGGGAGCCATCTTCCTTGTCATGTTGGACTGGATACAACCTTGTTTCAGAAGCCGTTGGAGAGCTTAGGAGATCTGTCTCTCCCAAGGAAGAGTGCAGTATGTTGCCCTTCACTCGGCATAAACAGGCGTACACCTAAGGGCCTTCGGGGCTGGATGATGCTCAAGCGGGCCCTAGGAGCCTGGCGGTACTCAGTGTTCTTGCACTGACTCGGGTGCTGACACGACGTTCTTAGGACTCCTTAAAGGGGTACTACCGAAAACTAAAGCAGAACAGCAAGTAATGCCTCTGGAAAACTGCTGCACGCTCTCCAATCGGGACGGCCCACCACGGCGATTTTCGAGTCTCGTGTGGACACTGAGTTTCCATTTCGCCCTAAAGCAGGGCAGGAAAGCTTACTCAGGAACTGGAAGCAGCCTGCTTCTTTCGAGAAAGCTCATTCGCCTCTCGCAGGCATGCCTGCAGGGACTAAAATCCCGGCAACAAGAGTGTTTTGGACCTGCTGGACTGGCTAGGAACGTCTTTCTGAAGCTGTGGCAGAGCTGAGGATATCTAGCTCTCCCAGGGAAGAGTGCAGTGTGTTGCGCTTCACTCAGAAAACACAGGGGTGCGCTGAAGGACCTACGGGGCTGGGTGCTGCTCCACAGGCCCACCGGAGCCTGGCTTCCAGAGTGTTCTTGTAAGGAAACTGGTGCTAACGTGCTAGGAGTAGGGAAAGCCTACACTCGTGAAACTAAAGTCGTACAGCCAAAATGCCTCATGGAAGCTGCTGCCCACCAATCTTTCTGCATGGCAACCCAGGGCCGTAGTGCAAAGCCAGTGTTTGCGTTTCGGTTCCCTTTAGCTCTAAAGCAGGGTCAGGCTTTCTTTGTGGAACTGTAGTTGAAAGTCAGCCTGCCGATGCAGGAGACACGGGTTCGTACCCCGATCCGGGAAGGTCCCACATGCTGCCGTAGTGCCGGACCCGGGAGCCTTAGCCGCTGAACCTAAGCCTCAGGAGCTGGCGCTCCGCAATGGGAGAGGCCACAACCGTGGGAGGTGCGCGTACACCCAAATAAGAAAAGACACAGGGCAAGATAATATCCCACCCAGGAAACGGAGGCACCCTGTTTCTTGGAGAAAAGTCAACTTCCTATCCGAGCCCTGCATGAAATGACTAGAATCTCCCACAACCCTGAGAGGTGCGCGTACACCCAAATAGGAAAAGACACCCGGCAAGATAATATCCCAGCCAGGAAACGGAGGCACCCCGTTTCTTGGAGAAAAGTCAACTTCCTATCCGAGCCCTGCATGAAATGACTAGAATCCTGGAAACACAAGTGTTTTGGCAGAAGCTTCCAGGCTGCCCGAATGTAATGGTCAACATTGGGGAAAAAAGGCCTGTGCCCTCAGGCCCCCATGTCGAGGTGGACAGGAAGCATAAGTACCTCTTGTTTCGAAAAAATTCCAAAGAGACACATGGTACTCACTGGGCCCTTCCCTAAATCAACTTCTCGATACAGCGTTGTTCTGCGCTGTAGGGCGTGGCCTAAAGGAAAGAATGCCGGGGGTCAGCCTAAGGGGCTGTGCATCTTCCAAAAGCCTGCTGTGTTCCGCGAAGAAGTGATCTTTAGTTGCAGTGGAACCCAACCCGAGTTTTTCCTTGAGGTAGGGTGACTGCAGGTAACAAGACCTAGAAGGAATGCTAAGCAGACTGTCTCTCTCAGTATCGCTCTGACAGGGCAATGAGGCTGACCGGCATTGAATGCTGGAAGTGCTACAACCGTGTTACTGAATCCGTCTGTGACCGGAGGCAGTCTAGCTCTCCGACGCACGAGTTCAATATGTTGCCCTGCACTCAGCTACAGAGGGGTACAGCTAAGGATCTTGGCGACTGGATGAGGCTCACCAGGCCACTAGGAGCCTGCAGTTACTCAGTGTTCTTATAGAGAATCGTGTGCGGACGCGAGGGTCCTAGGAGGCCTTTACAGCTCACTGCCTTTAAAGTAAAGCAGAGCTACGACGTGGGTCTCATAGAAGATGCCGCACGCCTCCCCTTCTGCATGGCAGAGCAGGGCTACACGTCGAGGCGAGTGTTCATGTGGAGATTCCGTTTCGCTGTAAAGCAAGGCGGGGAAATCTCCCACCCTGGAAGTCGTAATACCCTATTTCTTCCCAGGAAACTCAGTTTTTACTCAGTGCCACGCCTGCACTGACTAGTAAGCCGGCAAACGCACTATTACCCGGAAGCGTCAAGGGCTCACGCATGGCGCTTTCCAGCGGGGAAAACAAGGCTTGTGATATCAGGCCCCCCATTCGAGGTTGACGCACTGCTTAAGCACCTGTTATTCTGACGAAGTCAGAAGAGACGCAAGCTACCCACTGACCCCTTCCCTAAATCAAGTTTTGTATGCAGGGTTTTCGGCTTGGAGGGAACTGCCTAAATTTTCGAAAGCCCCAGGTCGGCCTAGGGGCCTGTGCATCTTCCAGAAGCCTGCTGTGTTCCACGAAGAACTGTGCGTCAGTTGCAGTGGAAGCTAGCCTGACTTTTTCCGTAGGTAAGGTGACTGCAGGTTTAAGGTCCTAGAAGGAGCGCTAAGCAGAGTGTTTTTCGAGGTATAGCTCAGGTAAGGCAAGGGAGCCATCTTCCTTGTCATGTTGGACTGGATACAACCTTGTTTCAGAAGCCGTTGGAGAGCTTAGGAGATCTGTCTCTCCCAAGGAAGAGTGCAGTATGTTGCCCTTCACTCGGCATAAACAGGCGTACACCTAAGGGCCTTCGGGGCTGGATGATGCTCAAGCGGGCCCTAGGAGCCTGGCGGTACTCAGTGTTCTTGCACTGACTCGGGTGCTGACACGACGTTCTTAGGACTCCTTAAAGGGGTACTACCGAAAACTAAAGCAGAACAGCAAGTAATGCCTCTGGAAAACTGCTGCACGCTCTCCAATCGGGACGGCCCACCACGGCGATTTTCGAGTCTCGTGTGGACACTGAGTTTCCATTTCGCCCTAAAGCAGGGCAGGAAAGCTTACTCAGGAACTGGAAGCAGCCTGCTTCTTTCGAGAAAGCTCATTCGCCTCTCGCAGGCATGCCTGCAGGGACTAAAATCCCGGCAACAAGAGTGTTTTGGACCTGCTGGACTGGCTAGGAACGTCTTTCTGAAGCTGTGGCAGAGCTGAGGATATCTAGCTCTCCCAGGGAAGAGTGCAGTGTGTTGCGCTTCACTCAGAAAACACAGGGGTGCGCTGAAGGACCTACGGGGCTGGGTGCTGCTCCACAGGCCCACCGGAGCCTGGCTTCCAGAGTGTTCTTGTAAGGAAACTGGTGCTAACGTGCTAGGAGTAGGGAAAGCCTACACTCGTGAAACTAAAGTCGTACAGCCAAAATGCCTCATGGAAGCTGCTGCCCACCAATCTTTCTGCATGGCAACCCAGGGCCGTAGTGCAAAGCCAGTGTTTGCGTTTCGGTTCCCTTTAGCTCTAAAGCAGGGTCAGGCTTTCTTTGTGGAACTGTAGTTGAAAGTCAGCCTGCCGATGCAGGAGACACGGGTTCGTACCCCGATCCGGGAAGGTCCCACATGCTGCCGTAGTGCCGGACCCGGGAGCCTTAGCCGCTGAACCTAAGCCTCAGGAGCTGGCGCTCCGCAATGGGAGAGGCCACAACCGTGGGAGGTGCGCGTACACCCAAATAAGAAAAGACACAGGGCAAGATAATATCCCACCCAGGAAACGGAGGCACCCTGTTTCTTGGAGAAAAGTCAACTTCCTATCCGAGCCCTGCATGAAATGACTAGAATCTCCCACAACCCTGAGAGGTGCGCGTACACCCAAATAGGAAAAGACACCCGGCAAGATAATATCCCAGCCAGGAAACGGAGGCACCCCGTTTCTTGGAGAAAAGTCAACTTCCTATCCGAGCCCTGCATGAAATGACTAGAATCCTGGAAACACAAGTGTTTTGGCAGAAGCTTCCAGGCTGCCCGAATGTAATGGTCAACATTGGGGAAAAAAGGCCTGTGCCCTCAGGCCCCCATGTCGAGGTGGACAGGAAGCATAAGTACCTCTTGTTTCGAAAAAATTCCAAAGAGACACATGGTACTCACTGGGCCCTTCCCTAAATCAACTTCTCGATACAGCGTTGTTCTGCGCTGTAGGGCGTGGCCTAAAGGAAAGAATGCCGGGGGTCAGCCTAAGGGGCTGTGCATCTTCCAAAAGCCTGCTGTGTTCCGCGAAGAAGTGATCTTTAGTTGCAGTGGAACCCAACCCGAGTTTTTCCTTGAGGTAGGGTGACTGCAGGTAACAAGACCTAGAAGGAATGCTAAGCAGACTGTCTCTCTCAGTATCGCTCTGACAGGGCAATGAGGCTGACCGGCATTGAATGCTGGAAGTGCTACAACCGTGTTACTGAATCCGTCTGTGACCGGAGGCAGTCTAGCTCTCCGACGCACGAGTTCAATAAGTTGCCCTGCACTCAGCTACAGAGGGGTACAGCTAAGGATCTTGGCGACTGGATGAGGCTCACCAGGCCACTAGGAGCCTGCAGTTACTCAGTGTTCTTATAGAGAATCGTGTGCGGACGCGAGGGTCCTAGGAGGCCTTTACAGCTCACTGCCTTTAAAGTAAAGCAGAGCTACGACGTGGGTCTCATAGAAGATGCCGCACGCCTCCCCTTCTGCATGGCAGAGCAGGGCTACACGTCGAGGCGAGTGTTCATGTGGAGATTCCGTTTCGCTGTAAAGCAAGGCGGGGAAATCTCCCACCCTGGAAGTCGTAATACCCTATTTCTTCCCAGGAAACTCAGTTTTTACTCAGTGCCACGCCTGCACTGACTAGTAAGCCGGCAAACGCACTATTACCCGGAAGCGTCAAGGGCTCACGCATGGCGCTTTCCAGCGGGGAAAACAAGGCTTGTGATATCAGGCCCCCCATTCGAGGTTGACGCACTGCTTAAGCACCTGTTATTCTGACGAAGTCAGAAGAGACGCAAGCTACCCACTGACCCCTTCCCTAAATCAAGTTTTGTATGCAGGGTTTTCGGCTTGGAGGGAACTGCCTAAATTTTCGAAAGCCCCAGGTCGGCCTAGGGGCCTGTGCATCTTCCAGAAGCCTGCTGTGTTCCACGAAGAACTGTGCGTCAGTTGCAGTGGAAGCTAGCCTGACTTTTTCCGTAGGTAAGGTGACTGCAGGTTTAAGGTCCTAGAAGGAGCGCTAAGCAGAGTGTTTTTCGAGGTATAGCTCAGGTAAGGCAAGGGAGCCATCTTCCTTGTCATGTTGGACTGGATACAACCTTGTTTCAGAAGCCGTTGGAGAGCTTAGGAGATCTGTCTCTCCCAAGGAAGAGTGCAGTATGTTGCCCTTCACTCGGCATAAACAGGCGTACACCTAAGGGCCTTCGGGGCTGGATGATGCTCAAGCGGGCCCTAGGAGCCTGGCGGTACTCAGTGTTCTTGCACTGACTCGGGTGCTGACACGACGTTCTTAGGACTCCTTAAAGGGGTACTACCGAAAACTAAAGCAGAACAGCAAGTAATGCCTCTGGAAAACTGCTGCACGCTCTCCAATCGGGACGGCCCACCACGGCGATTTTCGAGTCTCGTGTGGACACTGAGTTTCCATTTCGCCCTAAAGCAGGGCAGGAAAGCTTACTCAGGAACTGGAAGCAGCCTGCTTCTTTCGAGAAAGCTCATTCGCCTCTCGCAGGCATGCCTGCAGGGACTAAAATCCCGGCAACAAGAGTGTTTTGGACCTGCTGGACTGGCTAGGAACGTCTTTCTGAAGCTGTGGCAGAGCTGAGGATATCTAGCTCTCCCAGGGAAGAGTGCAGTGTGTTGCGCTTCACTCAGAAAACACAGGGGTGCGCTGAAGGACCTACGGGGCTGGGTGCTGCTCCACAGGCCCACCGGAGCCTGGCTTCCAGAGTGTTCTTGTAAGGAAACTGGTGCTAACGTGCTAGGAGTAGGGAAAGCCTACACTCGTGAAACTAAAGTCGTACAGCCAAAATGCCTCATGGAAGCTGCTGCCCACCAATCTTTCTGCATGGCAACCCAGGGCCGTAGTGCAAAGCCAGTGTTTGCGTTTCGGTTCCCTTTAGCTCTAAAGCAGGGTCAGGCTTTCTTTGTGGAACTGTAGTTGAAAGTCAGCCTGCCGATGCAGGAGACACGGGTTCGTACCCCGATCCGGGAAGGTCCCACATGCTGCCGTAGTGCCGGACCCGGGAGCCTTAGCCGCTGAACCTAAGCCTCAGGAGCTGGCGCTCCGCAATGGGAGAGGCCACAACCGTGGGAGGTGCGCGTACACCCAAATAAGAAAAGACACAGGGCAAGATAATATCCCACCCAGGAAACGGAGGCACCCTGTTTCTTGGAGAAAAGTCAACTTCCTATCCGAGCCCTGCATGAAATGACTAGAATCTCCCACAACCCTGAGAGGTGCGCGTACACCCAAATAGGAAAAGACACCCGGCAAGATAATATCCCAGCCAGGAAACGGAGGCACCCCGTTTCTTGGAGAAAAGTCAACTTCCTATCCGAGCCCTGCATGAAATGACTAGAATCCTGGAAACACAAGTGTTTTGGCAGAAGCTTCCAGGCTGCCCGAATGTAATGGTCAACATTGGGGAAAAAAGGCCTGTGCCCTCAGGCCCCCATGTCGAGGTGGACAGGAAGCATAAGTACCTCTTGTTTCGAAAAAATTCCAAAGAGACACATGGTACTCACTGGGCCCTTCCCTAAATCAACTTCTCGATACAGCGTTGTTCTGCGCTGTAGGGCGTGGCCTAAAGGAAAGAATGCCGGGGGTCAGCCTAAGGGGCTGTGCATCTTCCAAAAGCCTGCTGTGTTCCGCGAAGAAGTGATCTTTAGTTGCAGTGGAACCCAACCCGAGTTTTTCCTTGAGGTAGGGTGACTGCAGGTAACAAGACCTAGAAGGAATGCTAAGCAGACTGTCTCTCTCAGTATCGCTCTGACAGGGCAATGAGGCTGACCGGCATTGAATGCTGGAAGTGCTACAACCGTGTTACTGAATCCGTCTGTGACCGGAGGCAGTCTAGCTCTCCGACGCACGAGTTCAATAAGTTGCCCTGCACTCAGCTACAGAGGGGTACAGCTAAGGATCTTGGCGACTGGATGAGGCTCACCAGGCCACTAGGAGCCTGCAGTTACTCAGTGTTCTTATAGAGAATCGTGTGCGGACGCGAGGGTCCTAGGAGGCCTTTACAGCTCACTGCCTTTAAAGTAAAGCAGAGCTACGACGTGGGTCTCATAGAAGATGCCGCACGCCTCCCCTTCTGCATGGCAGAGCAGGGCTACACGTCGAGGCGAGTGTTCATGTGGAGATTCCGTTTCGCTGTAAAGCAAGGCGGGGAAATCTCCCACCCTGGAAGTCGTAATACCCTATTTCTTCCCAGGAAACTCAGTTTTTACTCAGTGCCACGCCTGCACTGACTAGTAAGCCGGCAAACGCACTATTACCCGGAAGCGTCAAGGGCTCACGCATGGCGCTTTCCAGCGGGGAAAACAAGGCTTGTGATATCAGGCCCCCCATTCGAGGTTGACGCACTGCTTAAGCACCTGTTATTCTGACGAAGTCAGAAGAGACGCAAGCTACCCACTGACCCCTTCCCTAAATCAAGTTTTGTATGCAGGGTTTTCGGCTTGGAGGGAACTGCCTAAATTTTCGAAAGCCCCAGGTCGGCCTAGGGGCCTGTGCATCTTCCAGAAGCCTGCTGTGTTCCACGAAGAACTGTGCGTCAGTTGCAGTGGAAGCTAGCCTGACTTTTTCCGTAGGTAAGGTGACTGCAGGTTTAAGGTCCTAGAAGGAGCGCTAAGCAGAGTGTTTTTCGAGGTATAGCTCAGGTAAGGCAAGGGAGCCATCTTCCTTGTCATGTTGGACTGGATACAACCTTGTTTCAGAAGCCGTTGGAGAGCTTAGGAGATCTGTCTCTCCCAAGGAAGAGTGCAGTATGTTGCCCTTCACTCGGCATAAACAGGCGTACACCTAAGGGCCTTCGGGGCTGGATGATGCTCAAGCGGGCCCTAGGAGCCTGGCGGTACTCAGTGTTCTTGCACTGACTCGGGTGCTGACACGACGTTCTTAGGACTCCTTAAAGGGGTACTACCGAAAACTAAAGCAGAACAGCAAGTAATGCCTCTGGAAAACTGCTGCACGCTCTCCAATCGGGACGGCCCACCACGGCGATTTTCGAGTCTCGTGTGGACACTGAGTTTCCATTTCGCCCTAAAGCAGGGCAGGAAAGCTTACTCAGGAACTGGAAGCAGCCTGCTTCTTTCGAGAAAGCTCATTCGCCTCTCGCAGGCATGCCTGCAGGGACTAAAATCCCGGCAACAAGAGTGTTTTGGACCTGCTGGACTGGCTAGGAACGTCTTTCTGAAGCTGTGGCAGAGCTGAGGATATCTAGCTCTCCCAGGGAAGAGTGCAGTGTGTTGCGCTTCACTCAGAAAACACAGGGGTGCGCTGAAGGACCTACGGGGCTGGGTGCTGCTCCACAGGCCCACCGGAGCCTGGCTTCCAGAGTGTTCTTGTAAGGAAACTGGTGCTAACGTGCTAGGAGTAGGGAAAGCCTACACTCGTGAAACTAAAGTCGTACAGCCAAAATGCCTCATGGAAGCTGCTGCCCACCAATCTTTCTGCATGGCAACCCAGGGCCGTAGTGCAAAGCCAGTGTTTGCGTTTCGGTTCCCTTTAGCTCTAAAGCAGGGTCAGGCTTTCTTTGTGGAACTGTAGTTGAAAGTCAGCCTGCCGATGCAGGAGACACGGGTTCGTACCCCGATCCGGGAAGGTCCCACATGCTGCCGTAGTGCCGGACCCGGGAGCCTTAGCCGCTGAACCTAAGCCTCAGGAGCTGGCGCTCCGCAATGGGAGAGGCCACAACCGTGGGAGGTGCGCGTACACCCAAATAAGAAAAGACACAGGGCAAGATAATATCCCACCCAGGAAACGGAGGCACCCTGTTTCTTGGAGAAAAGTCAACTTCCTATCCGAGCCCTGCATGAAATGACTAGAATCTCCCACAACCCTGAGAGGTGCGCGTACACCCAAATAGGAAAAGACACCCGGCAAGATAATATCCCAGCCAGGAAACGGAGGCACCCCGTTTCTTGGAGAAAAGTCAACTTCCTATCCGAGCCCTGCATGAAATGACTAGAATCCTGGAAACACAAGTGTTTTGGCAGAAGCTTCCAGGCTGCCCGAATGTAATGGTCAACATTGGGGAAAAAAGGCCTGTGCCCTCAGGCCCCCATGTCGAGGTGGACAGGAAGCATAAGTACCTCTTGTTTCGAAAAAATTCCAAAGAGACACATGGTACTCACTGGGCCCTTCCCTAAATCAACTTCTCGATACAGCGTTGTTCTGCGCTGTAGGGCGTGGCCTAAAGGAAAGAATGCCGGGGGTCAGCCTAAGGGGCTGTGCATCTTCCAAAAGCCTGCTGTGTTCCGCGAAGAAGTGATCTTTAGTTGCAGTGGAACCCAACCCGAGTTTTTCCTTGAGGTAGGGTGACTGCAGGTAACAAGACCTAGAAGGAATGCTAAGCAGACTGTCTCTCTCAGTATCGCTCTGACAGGGCAATGAGGCTGACCGGCATTGAATGCTGGAAGTGCTACAACCGTGTTACTGAATCCGTCTGTGACCGGAGGCAGTCTAGCTCTCCGACGCACGAGTTCAATAAGTTGCCCTGCACTCAGCTACAGAGGGGTACAGCTAAGGATCTTGGCGACTGGATGAGGCTCACCAGGCCACTAGGAGCCTGCAGTTACTCAGTGTTCTTATAGAGAATCGTGTGCGGACGCGAGGGTCCTAGGAGGCCTTTACAGCTCACTGCCTTTAAAGTAAAGCAGAGCTACGACGTGGGTCTCATAGAAGATGCCGCACGCCTCCCCTTCTGCATGGCAGAGCAGGGCTACACGTCGAGGCGAGTGTTCATGTGGAGATTCCGTTTCGCTGTAAAGCAAGGCGGGGAAATCTCCCACCCTGGAAGTCGTAATACCCTATTTCTTCCCAGGAAACTCAGTTTTTACTCAGTGCCACGCCTGCACTGACTAGTAAGCCGGCAAACGCACTATTACCCGGAAGCGTCAAGGGCTCACGCATGGCGCTTTCCAGCGGGGAAAACAAGGCTTGTGATATCAGGCCCCCCATTCGAGGTTGACGCACTGCTTAAGCACCTGTTATTCTGACGAAGTCAGAAGAGACGCAAGCTACCCACTGACCCCTTCCCTAAATCAAGTTTTGTATGCAGGGTTTTCGGCTTGGAGGGAACTGCCTAAATTTTCGAAAGCCCCAGGTCGGCCTAGGGGCCTGTGCATCTTCCAGAAGCCTGCTGTGTTCCACGAAGAACTGTGCGTCAGTTGCAGTGGAAGCTAGCCTGACTTTTTCCGTAGGTAAGGTGACTGCAGGTTTAAGGTCCTAGAAGGAGCGCTAAGCAGAGTGTTTTTCGAGGTATAGCTCAGGTAAGGCAAGGGAGCCATCTTCCTTGTCATGTTGGACTGGATACAACCTTGTTTCAGAAGCCGTTGGAGAGCTTAGGAGATCTGTCTCTCCCAAGGAAGAGTGCAGTATGTTGCCCTTCACTCGGCATAAACAGGCGTACACCTAAGGGCCTTCGGGGCTGGATGATGCTCAAGCGGGCCCTAGGAGCCTGGCGGTACTCAGTGTTCTTGCACTGACTCGGGTGCTGACACGACGTTCTTAGGACTCCTTAAAGGGGTACTACCGAAAACTAAAGCAGAACAGCAAGTAATGCCTCTGGAAAACTGCTGCACGCTCTCCAATCGGGACGGCCCACCACGGCGATTTTCGAGTCTCGTGTGGACACTGAGTTTCCATTTCGCCCTAAAGCAGGGCAGGAAAGCTTACTCAGGAACTGGAAGCAGCCTGCTTCTTTCGAGAAAGCTCATTCGCCTCTCGCAGGCATGCCTGCAGGGACTAAAATCCCGGCAACAAGAGTGTTTTGGACCTGCTGGACTGGCTAGGAACGTCTTTCTGAAGCTGTGGCAGAGCTGAGGATATCTAGCTCTCCCAGGGAAGAGTGCAGTGTGTTGCGCTTCACTCAGAAAACACAGGGGTGCGCTGAAGGACCTACGGGGCTGGGTGCTGCTCCACAGGCCCACCGGAGCCTGGCTTCCAGAGTGTTCTTGTAAGGAAACTGGTGCTAACGTGCTAGGAGTAGGGAAAGCCTACACTCGTGAAACTAAAGTCGTACAGCCAAAATGCCTCATGGAAGCTGCTGCCCACCAATCTTTCTGCATGGCAACCCAGGGCCGTAGTGCAAAGCCAGTGTTTGCGTTTCGGTTCCCTTTAGCTCTAAAGCAGGGTCAGGCTTTCTTTGTGGAACTGTAGTTGAAAGTCAGCCTGCCGATGCAGGAGACACGGGTTCGTACCCCGATCCGGGAAGGTCCCACATGCTGCCGTAGTGCCGGACCCGGGAGCCTTAGCCGCTGAACCTAAGCCTCAGGAGCTGGCGCTCCGCAATGGGAGAGGCCACAACCGTGGGAGGTGCGCGTACACCCAAATAAGAAAAGACACAGGGCAAGATAATATCCCACCCAGGAAACGGAGGCACCCTGTTTCTTGGAGAAAAGTCAACTTCCTATCCGAGCCCTGCATGAAATGACTAGAATCTCCCACAACCCTGAGAGGTGCGCGTACACCCAAATAGGAAAAGACACCCGGCAAGATAATATCCCAGCCAGGAAACGGAGGCACCCCGTTTCTTGGAGAAAAGTCAACTTCCTATCCGAGCCCTGCATGAAATGACTAGAATCCTGGAAACACAAGTGTTTTGGCAGAAGGTTCCAGCCTGCCCGAATGTAATGGTCAACATTGGGGAAAAAAGGCCTGTGCCCTCAGGCCCCCATGTCGAGGTGGACAGGAAGCATAAGTACCTCTTGTTTCGAAAAAATTCCAAAGAGACACATGGTACTCACTGGGCCCTTCCCTAAATCAACTTCTCGATACAGCGTTGTTCTGCGCTGTAGGGCGTGGCCTAAAGGAAAGAATGCCGGGGGTCAGCCTAAGGGGCTGTGCATCTTCCAAAAGCCTGCTGTGTTCCGCGAAGAACTGATCTTCAGTTGCAGTGGAACCCAACCCGAGTTTTTCCTTGAGGTAGGGTGACTGCAGGTAACAAGACCTAGAAGGAATGCTAAGCAGACTGTCTCTCTCAGTATCGCTCTGACAGGGCAATGAGGCTGACCGGCATTGAATGCTGGAAGTGCTACAACCGTGTTACTGAATCCGTCTGTGACCGGAGGCAGTCTAGCTCTCCGACGCACGAGTTCAATATGTTGCCCTGCACTCAGCTACAGAGGGGTACAGCTAAGGATCTTGGCGACTGGATGAGGCTCACCAGGCCACTAGGAGCCTGCAGTTACTCAGTGTTCTTATAGAGAATCGTGTGCGGACGCGAGGGTCCTAGGAGGCCTTTACAGCTCACTGCCTTTAAAGTAAAGCAGAGCTACGACGTGGGTCTCATAGAAGATGCCGCACGCCTCCCCTTCTGCATGGCAGAGCAGGGCTACACGTCGAGGCGAGTGTTCATGTGGAGATTCCGTTTCGCTGTAAAGCAAGGCGGGGAAATCTCCCACCCTGGAAGTCGTAATACCCTATTTCTTCCCAGGAAACTCAGTTTTTACTCAGTGCCACGCCTGCACTGACTAGTAAGCCGGCAAACGCACTATTACCCGGAAGCGTCAAGGGCTCACGCATGGCGCTTTCCAGCGGGGAAAACAAGGCTTGTGATATCAGGCCCCCCATTCGAGGTTGACGCACTGCTTAAGCACCTGTTATTCTGACGAAGTCAGAAGAGACGCAAGCTACCCACTGACCCCTTCCCTAAATCAAGTTTTGTATGCAGGGTTTTCGGCTTGGAGGGAACTGCCTAAATTTTCGAAAGCCCCAGGTCGGCCTAGGGGCCTGTGCATCTTCCAGAAGCCTGCTGTGTTCCACGAAGAACTGTGCGTCAGTTGCAGTGGAAGCTAGCCTGACTTTTTCCGTAGGTAAGGTGACTGCAGGTTTAAGGTCCTAGAAGGAGCGCTAAGCAGAGTGTTTTTCGAGGTATAGCTCAGGTAAGGCAAGGGAGCCATCTTCCTTGTCATGTTGGACTGGATACAACCTTGTTTCAGAAGCCGTTGGAGAGCTTAGGAGATCTGTCTCTCCCAAGGAAGAGTGCAGTATGTTGCCCTTCACTCGGCATAAACAGGCGTACACCTAAGGGCCTTCGGGGCTGGATGATGCTCAAGCGGGCCCTAGGAGCCTGGCGGTACTCAGTGTTCTTGCACTGACTCGGGTGCTGACACGACGTTCTTAGGACTCCTTAAAGGGGTACTACCGAAAACTAAAGCAGAACAGCAAGTAATGCCTCTGGAAAACTGCTGCACGCTCTCCAATCGGGACGGCCCACCACGGCGATTTTCGAGTCTCGTGTGGACACTGAGTTTCCATTTCGCCCTAAAGCAGGGCAGGAAAGCTTACTCAGGAACTGGAAGCAGCCTGCTTCTTTCGAGAAAGCTCATTCGCCTCTCGCAGGCATGCCTGCAGGGACTAAAATCCCGGCAACAAGAGTGTTTTGGACCTGCTGGACTGGCTAGGAACGTCTTTCTGAAGCTGTGGCAGAGCTGAGGATATCTAGCTCTCCCAGGGAAGAGTGCAGTGTGTTGCGCTTCACTCAGAAAACACAGGGGTGCGCTGAAGGACCTACGGGGCTGGGTGCTGCTCCACAGGCCCACCGGAGCCTGGCTTCCAGAGTGTTCTTGTAAGGAAACTGGTGCTAACGTGCTAGGAGTAGGGAAAGCCTACACTCGTGAAACTAAAGTCGTACAGCCAAAATGCCTCATGGAAGCTGCTGCCCACCAATCTTTCTGCATGGCAACCCAGGGCCGTAGTGCAAAGCCAGTGTTTGCGTTTCGGTTCCCTTTAGCTCTAAAGCAGGGTCAGGCTTTCTTTGTGGAACTGTAGTTGAAAGTCAGCCTGCAGATGCAGGAGACACGGGTTCGTACCCCGATCCGGGAAGGTCCCACATGCTGCCGTAGTGCCGGACCCGGGAGCCTTAGCCGCTGATCCTAAGCCTCAGGAGCTGGCGCTCCGCAATGGGAGAGGCCACAATCGTGGGAGGTGCGCGTACACCCAAATAAGAAAAGACACAGGGCAAGATAATATCCCACCCAGGAAACGGAGGCACCCTGTTTCTTGGAGAAAAGTCAACTTCCTATCCGAGCCCTGCATGAAATGACTAGAATCTCCCACAACCCTGAGAGGTGCGCGTACACCCAAATAGGAAAAGACACCCGGCAAGATAATATCCCAGCCAGGAAACGGAGGCACCCCGTTTCTTGGAGAAAAGTCAACTTCCTATCCGAGCCCTGCATGAAATGACTAGAATCCTGGAAACACAAGTGTTTTGGCAGAAGGTTCCAGGCTGCCCGAATGTAATGGTCAACATTGGGGAAAAAGGCCTGTGCCCTCAGGCCCCCATGTCGAGGTTGACAGGAAGCATAAGTACCTCTTGTTTCGAAAAAATTCCAAAGAGACACATGGTACTCACTGGGCCCTTCCCTAAATCAACTTCTCGATACAGCGTTGTTCTGCGCTGTAGGGCGTGGCCTAAAGGAAAGAATGCCGGGGGTCAGCCTAAGGGGCTGTGCATCTTCCAAAAGCCTGCTGTGTTCCGCGAAGAAGTGATCTTTAGTTGCAGTGGAACCCAACCCGAGTTTTTCCTTGAGGTAGGGTGACTGCAGGTAACAAGACCTAGAAGGAATGCTAAGCAGACTGTCTCTCTCAGTATCGCTCTGACAGGGCAATGAGGCTGACCGGCATTGAATGCTGGAAGTGCTACAACCGTGTTACTGAATCCGTCTGTGACCGGGGGCAGTCTAGCTCTCCGACGCACGAGTTCAATATGTTGCCCTACACTCAGCTACAGAGGGGTACAGCTAAGGATCTTGGCGACTGGATGAGGCTCACCAGGCCACTAGGAGCCTGCAGTTACTCAGTGTTCTTATAGAGAATCGTGTGCGGACGCGAGGGTCCTAGGAGGCCTTTACAGCTCACTGCCTTTAAAGTAAAGCAGAGCTACGACGTGGGTCTCATAGAAGATGCCGCACGCCTCCCCTTCTGCATGGCAGAGCAGGGCTACACGTCGAGGCGAGTGTTCATGTGGAGATTCCGTTTCGCTGTAAAGCAAGGCGGGGAAATCTCCCACCCTGGAAGTCGTAATACCCTATTTCTTCCCAGGAAACTCAGTTTTTACTCAGTGCCACGCCTGCACTGACTAGTAAGCCGGCAAACGCACTATTACCCGGAAGCGTCAAGGGCTCACGCATGGCGCTTTCCAGCGGGGAAAACAAGGCTTGTGATATCAGGCCCCCCATTCGAGGTTGACGCACTGCTTAAGCACCTGTTATTCTGACGAAGTCAGAAGAGACGCAAGCTACCCACTGACCCCTTCCCTAAATCAAGTTTTGTATGCAGGGTTTTCGGCTTGGAGGGAACTGCCTAAATTTTCGAAAGCCCCAGGTCGGCCTAGGGGCCTGTGCATCTTCCAGAAGCCTGCTGTGTTCCACGAAGAACTGTGCGTCAGTTGCAGTGGAAGCTAGCCTGACTTTTTCCGTAGGTAAGGTGACTGCAGGTTTAAGGTCCTAGAAGGAGCGCTAAGCAGAGTGTTTTTCGAGGTATAGCTCAGGTAAGGCAAGGGAGCCATCTTCCTTGTCATGTTGGACTGGATACAACCTTGTTTCAGAAGCCGTTGGAGAGCTTAGGAGATCTGTCTCTCCCAAGGAAGAGTGCAGTATGTTGCCCTTCACTCGGCATAAACAGGCGTACACCTAAGGGCCTTCGGGGCTGGATGATGCTCAAGCGGGCCCTAGGAGCCTGGCGGTACTCAGTGTTCTTGCACTGACTCGGGTGCTGACACGACGTTCTTAGGACTCCTTAAAGGGGTACTACCGAAAACTAAAGCAGAACAGCAAGTAATGCCTCTGGAAAACTGCTGCACGCTCTCCAATCGGGACGGCCCACCACGGCGATTTTCGAGTCTCGTGTGGACACTGAGTTTCCATTTCGCCCTAAAGCAGGGCAGGAAAGCTTACTCAGGAACTGGAAGCAGCCTGCTTCTTTCGAGAAAGCTCATTCGCCTCTCGCAGGCATGCCTGCAGGGACTAAAATCCCGGCAACAAGAGTGTTTTGGACCTGCTGGACTGGCTAGGAACGTCTTTCTGAAGCTGTGGCAGAGCTGAGGATATCTAGCTCTCCCAGGGAAGAGTGCAGTGTGTTGCGCTTCACTCAGAAAACACAGGGGTGCGCTGAAGGACCTACGGGGCTGGGTGCTGCTCCACAGGCCCACCGGAGCCTGGCTTCCAGAGTGTTCTTGTAAGGAAACTGGTGCTAACGTGCTAGGAGTAGGGAAAGCCTACACTCGTGAAACTAAAGTCGTACAGCCAAAATGCCTCATGGAAGCTGCTGCCCACCAATCTTTCTGCATGGCAACCCAGGGCCGTAGTGCAAAGCCAGTGTTTGCGTTTCGGTTCCCTTTAGCTCTAAAGCAGGGTCAGGCTTTCTTTGTGGAACTGTAGTTGAAAGTCAGCCTGCCGATGCAGGAGACACGGGTTCGTACCCCGATCCGGGAAGGTCCCACATGCTGCCGTAGTGCCGGACCCGGGAGCCTTAGCCGCTGAACCTAAGCCTCAGGAGCTGGCGCTCCGCAATGGGAGAGGCCACAACCGTGGGAGGTGCGCGTACACCCAAATAAGAAAAGACACAGGGCAAGATAATATCCCACCCAGGAAACGGAGGCACCCTGTTTCTTGGAGAAAAGTCAACTTCCTATCCGAGCCCTGCATGAAATGACTAGAATCTCCCACAACCCTGAGAGGTGCGCGTACACCCAAATAGGAAAAGACACCCGGCAAGATAATATCCCAGCCAGGAAACGGAGGCACCCCGTTTCTTGGAGAAAAGTCAACTTCCTATCCGAGCCCTGCATGAAATGACTAGAATCCTGGAAACACAAGTGTTTTGGCAGAAGGTTCCAGGCTGCCCGAATGTAATGGTCAACATTGGGGAAAAAAGGCCTGTGCCCTCAGGCCCCCATGTCGAGGTGGACAGGAAGCATAAGTACCTCTTGTTTCGAAAAAATTCCAAAGAGACACATGGTACTCACTGGGCCCTTCCCTAAATCAACTTCTCGATACAGCGTTGTTCTGCGCTGTAGGGCGTGGCCTAAAGGAAAGAATGCCGGGGGTCAGCCTAAGGGGCTGTGCATCTTCCAAAAGCCTGCTGTGTTCCGCGAAGAAGTGATCTTTAGTTGCAGTGGAACCCAACCCGAGTTTTTCCTTGAGGTAGGGTGACTGCAGGTAACAAGACCTAGAAGGAATGCTAAGCAGACTGTCTCTCTCAGTATCGCTCTGACAGGGCAATGAGGCTGACCGGCATTGAATGCTGGAAGTGCTACAACCGTGTTACTGAATCCGTCTGTGACCGGAGGCAGTCTAGCTCTCCGACGCACGAGTTCAATATGTTGCCCTGCATTCAGCTACAGAGGGGTACAGCTAAGGATCTTGGCGACTGGATGAGGCTCACCAGGCCACTAGGAGCCTGCAGTTACTCAGTGTTCTTATAGAGAATCGTGTGCGGACGCGAGGGTCCTAGGAGGCCTTTACAGCTCACTGCCTTTAAAGTAAAGCAGAGCTACGACGTGGGTCTCATAGAAGATGCCGCACGCCTCCCCTTCTGCATGGCAGAGCAGGGCTACACGTCGAGGCGAGTGTTCATGTGGAGATTCCGTTTCGCTGTAAAGCAAGGCGGGGAAATCTCCCACCCTGGAAGTCGTAATACCCTATTTCTTCCCAGGAAACTCAGTTTTTACTCAGTGCCACGCCTGCACTGACTAGTAAGCCGGCAAACGCACTATTACCCGGAAGCGTCAAGGGCTCACGCATGGCGCTTTCCAGCGGGGAAAACAAGGCTTGTGATATCAGGCCCCCCATTCGAGGTTGACGCACTGCTTAAGCACCTGTTATTCTGACGAAGTCAGAAGAGACGCAAGCTACCCACTGACCCCTTCCCTAAATCAAGTTTTGTATGCAGGGTTTTCGGCTTGGAGGGAACTGCCTAAATTTTCGAAAGCCCCAGGTCGGCCTAGGGGCCTGTGCATCTTCCAGAAGCCTGCTGTGTTCCACGAAGAACTGTGCGTCAGTTGCAGTGGAAGCTAGCCTGACTTTTTCCGTAGGTAAGGTGACTGCAGGTTTAAGGTCCTAGAAGGAGCGCTAAGCAGAGTGTTTTTCGAGGTATAGCTCAGGTAAGGCAAGGGAGCCATCTTCCTTGTCATGTTGGACTGGATACAACCTTGTTTCAGAAGCCGTTGGAGAGCTTAGGAGATCTGTCTCTCCCAAGGAAGAGTGCAGTATGTTGCCCTTCACTCGGCATAAACAGGCGTACACCTAAGGGCCTTCGGGGCTGGATGATGCTCAAGCGGGCCCTAGGAGCCTGGCGGTACTCAGTGTTCTTGCACTGACTCGGGTGCTGACACGACGTTCTTAGGACTCCTTAAAGGGGTACTACCGAAAACTAAAGCAGAACAGCAAGTAATGCCTCTGGAAAACTGCTGCACGCTCTCCAATCGGGACGGCCCACCACGGCGATTTTCGAGTCTCGTGTGGACACTGAGTTTCCATTTCGCCCTAAAGCAGGGCAGGAAAGCTTACTCAGGAAGTGGAAGCAGCCTGCTTCTTTCGAGAAAGCTCATTCGCCTCTCGCAGGCATGCCTGCAGGGACTAAAATCCCGGCAACAAGAGTGTTTTGGACCTGCTGGACTGGCTAGGAACGTCTTTCTGAAGCTGTGGCAGAGCTGAGGATATCTAGCTCTCCCAGGGAAGAGTGCAGTGTGTTGCGCTTCACTCAGAAAACACAGGGGTGCGCTGAAGGACCTACGGGGCTGGGTGCTGCTCCACAGGCCCACCGGAGCCTGGCTTCCAGAGTGTTCTTGTAAGGAAACTGGTGCTAACGTGCTAGGAGTAGGGAAAGCCTACACTCGTGAAACTAAAGTCGTACAGCCAAAATGCCTCATGGAAGCTGCTGCCCACCAATCTTTCTGCATGGCAACCCAGGGCCGTAGTGCAAAGCCAGTGTTTGCGTTTCGGTTCCCTTTAGCTCTAAAGCAGGGTCAGGCTTTCTTTGTGGAACTGTAGTTGAAAGTCAGCCTGCCGATGCAGGAGACACGGGTTCGTACCCCGATCCGGGAAGGTCCCACATGCTGCCGTAGTGCCGGACCCGGGAGCCTTAGCCGCTGAACCTAAGCCTCAGGAGCTGGCGCTCCGCAATGGGAGAGGCCACAACCGTGGGAGGTGCGCGTACACCCAAATAAGAAAAGACACAGGGCAAGATAATATCCCACCCAGGAAACGGAGGCACCCTGTTTCTTGGAGAAAAGTCAACTTCCTATCCGAGCCCTGCATGAAATGACTAGAATCTCCCACAACCCTGAGAGGTGCGCGTACACCCAAATAGGAAAAGACACCCGGCAAGATAATATCCCAGCCAGGAAACGGAGGCACCCCGTTTCTTGGAGAAAAGTCAACTTCCTATCCGAGCCCTGCATGAAATGACTAGAATCCTGGAAACACAAGTGTTTTGGCAGAAGCTTCCAGGCTGCCCGAATGTAATGGTCAACATTGGGGAAAAAAGGCCTGTGCCCTCAGGCCCCCATGTCGAGGTGGACAGGAAGCATAAGTACCTCTTGTTTCGAAAAAATTCCAAAGAGACACATGGTACTCACTGGGCCCTTCCCTAAATCAACTTCTCGATACAGCGTTGTTCTGCGCTGTAGGGCGTGGCCTAAAGGAAAGAATGCCGGGGGTCAGCCTAAGGGGCTGTGCATCTTCCAAAAGCCTGCTGTGTTCCGCGAAGAAGTGATCTTTAGTTGCAGTGGAACCCAACCCGAGTTTTTCCTTGAGGTAGGGTGACTGCAGGTAACAAGACCTAGAAGGAATGCTAAGCAGACTGTCTCTCTCAGTATCGCTCTGACAGGGCAATGAGGCTGACCGGCATTGAATGCTGGAAGTGCTACAACCGTGTTACTGAATCCGTCTGTGACCGGAGGCAGTCTAGCTCTCCGACGCACGAGTTCAATAAGTTGCCCTGCACTCAGCTACAGAGGGGTACAGCTAAGGATCTTGGCGACTGGATGAGGCTCACCAGGCCACTAGGAGCCTGCAGTTACTCAGTGTTCTTATAGAGAATCGTGTGCGGACGCGAGGGTCCTAGGAGGCCTTTACAGCTCACTGCCTTTAAAGTAAAGCAGAGCTACGACGTGGGTCTCATAGAAGATGCCGCACGCCTCCCCTTCTGCATGGCAGAGCAGGGCTACACGTCGAGGCGAGTGTTCATGTGGAGATTCCGTTTCGCTGTAAAGCAAGGCGGGGAAATCTCCCACCCTGGAAGTCGTAATACCCTATTTCTTCCCAGGAAACTCAGTTTTTACTCAGTGCCACGCCTGCACTGACTAGTAAGCCGGCAAACGCACTATTACCCGGAAGCGTCAAGGGCTCACGCATGGCGCTTTCCAGCGGGGAAAACAAGGCTTGTGATATCAGGCCCCCCATTCGAGGTTGACGCACTGCTTAAGCACCTGTTATTCTGACGAAGTCAGAAGAGACGCAAGCTACCCACTGACCCCTTCCCTAAATCAAGTTTTGTATGCAGGGTTTTCGGCTTGGAGGGAACTGCCTAAATTTTCGAAAGCCCCAGGTCGGCCTAGGGGCCTGTGCATCTTCCAGAAGCCTGCTGTGTTCCACGAAGAACTGTGCGTCAGTTGCAGTGGAAGCTAGCCTGACTTTTTCCGTAGGTAAGGTGACTGCAGGTTTAAGGTCCTAGAAGGAGCGCTAAGCAGAGTGTTTTTCGAGGTATAGCTCAGGTAAGGCAAGGGAGCCATCTTCCTTGTCATGTTGGACTGGATACAACCTTGTTTCAGAAGCCGTTGGAGAGCTTAGGAGATCTGTCTCTCCCAAGGAAGAGTGCAGTATGTTGCCCTTCACTCGGCATAAACAGGCGTACACCTAAGGGCCTTCGGGGCTGGATGATGCTCAAGCGGGCCCTAGGAGCCTGGCGGTACTCAGTGTTCTTGCACTGACTCGGGTGCTGACACGACGTTCTTAGGACTCCTTAAAGGGGTACTACCGAAAACTAAAGCAGAACAGCAAGTAATGCCTCTGGAAAACTGCTGCACGCTCTCCAATCGGGACGGCCCACCACGGCGATTTTCGAGTCTCGTGTGGACACTGAGTTTCCATTTCGCCCTAAAGCAGGGCAGGAAAGCTTACTCAGGAACTGGAAGCAGCCTGCTTCTTTCGAGAAAGCTCATTCGCCTCTCGCAGGCATGCCTGCAGGGACTAAAATCCCGGCAACAAGAGTGTTTTGGACCTGCTGGACTGGCTAGGAACGTCTTTCTGAAGCTGTGGCAGAGCTGAGGATATCTAGCTCTCCCAGGGAAGAGTGCAGTGTGTTGCGCTTCACTCAGAAAACACAGGGGTGCGCTGAAGGACCTACGGGGCTGGGTGCTGCTCCACAGGCCCACCGGAGCCTGGCTTCCAGAGTGTTCTTGTAAGGAAACTGGTGCTAACGTGCTAGGAGTAGGGAAAGCCTACACTCGTGAAACTAAAGTCGTACAGCCAAAATGCCTCATGGAAGCTGCTGCCCACCAATCTTTCTGCATGGCAACCCAGGGCCGTAGTGCAAAGCCAGTGTTTGCGTTTCGGTTCCCTTTAGCTCTAAAGCAGGGTCAGGCTTTCTTTGTGGAACTGTAGTTGAAAGTCAGCCTGCCGATGCAGGAGACACGGGTTCGTACCCCGATCCGGGAAGGTCCCACATGCTGCCGTAGTGCCGGACCCGGGAGCCTTAGCCGCTGAACCTAAGCCTCAGGAGCTGGCGCTCCGCAATGGGAGAGGCCACAACCGTGGGAGGTGCGCGTACACCCAAATAAGAAAAGACACAGGGCAAGATAATATCCCACCCAGGAAACGGAGGCACCCTGTTTCTTGGAGAAAAGTCAACTTCCTATCCGAGCCCTGCATGAAATGACTAGAATCTCCCACAACCCTGAGAGGTGCGCGTACACCCAAATAGGAAAAGACACCCGGCAAGATAATATCCCAGCCAGGAAACGGAGGCACCCCGTTTCTTGGAGAAAAGTCAACTTCCTATCCGAGCCCTGCATGAAATGACTAGAATCCTGGAAACACAAGTGTTTTGGCAGAAGCTTCCAGGCTGCCCGAATGTAATGGTCAACATTGGGGAAAAAAGGCCTGTGCCCTCAGGCCCCCATGTCGAGGTGGACAGGAAGCATAAGTACCTCTTGTTTCGAAAAAATTCCAAAGAGACACATGGTACTCACTGGGCCCTTCCCTAAATCAACTTCTCGATACAGCGTTGTTCTGCGCTGTAGGGCGTGGCCTAAAGGAAAGAATGCCGGGGGTCAGCCTAAGGGGCTGTGCATCTTCCAAAAGCCTGCTGTGTTCCGCGAAGAACTGATCTTTAGTTGCAGTGGAACCCAACCCGAGTTTTTCCTTGAGGTAGGGTGACTGCAGGTAACAAGACCTAGAAGGAATGCTAAGCAGACTGTCTCTCTCAGTATCGCTCTGACAGGGCAATGAGGCTGACCGGCATTGAATGCTGGAAGTGCTACAACCGTGTTACTGAATCCGTCTGTGACCGGAGGCAGTCTAGCTCTCCGACGCACGAGTTCAATAAGTTGCCCTGCACTCAGCTACAGAGGGGTACAGCTAAGGATCTTGGCGACTGGATGAGGCTCACCAGGCCACTAGGAGCCTGCAGTTACTCAGTGTTCTTATAGAGAATCGTGTGCGGACGCGAGGGTCCTAGGAGGCCTTTACAGCTCACTGCCTTTAAAGTAAAGCAGAGCTACGACGTGGGTCTCATAGAAGATGCCGCACGCCTCCCCTTCTGCATGGCAGAGCAGGGCTACACGTCGAGGCGAGTGTTCATGTGGAGATTCCGTTTCGCTGTAAAGCAAGGCGGGGAAATCTCCCACCCTGGAAGTCGTAATACCCTATTTCTTCCCAGGAAACTCAGTTTTTACTCAGTGCCACGCCTGCACTGACTAGTAAGCCGGCAAACGCACTATTACCCGGAAGCGTCAAGGGCTCACGCATGGCGCTTTCCAGCGGGGAAAACAAGGCTTGTGATATCAGGCCCCCCATTCGAGGTTGACGCACTGCTTAAGCACCTGTTATTCTGACGAAGTCAGAAGAGACGCAAGCTACCCACTGACCCCTTCCCTAAATCAAGTTTTGTATGCAGGGTTTTCGGCTTGGAGGGAACTGCCTAAATTTTCGAAAGCCCCAGGTCGGCCTAGGGGCCTGTGCATCTTCCAGAAGCCTGCTGTGTTCCACGAAGAACTGTGCGTCAGTTGCAGTGGAAGCTAGCCTGACTTTTTCCGTAGGTAAGGTGACTGCAGGTTTAAGGTCCTAGAAGGAGCGCTAAGCAGAGTGTTTTTCGAGGTATAGCTCAGGTAAGGCAAGGGAGCCATCTTCCTTGTCATGTTGGACTGGATACAACCTTGTTTCAGAAGCCGTTGGAGAGCTTAGGAGATCTGTCTCTCCCAAGGAAGAGTGCAGTATGTTGCCCTTCACTCGGCATAAACAGGCGTACACCTAAGGGCCTTCGGGGCTGGATGATGCTCAAGCGGGCCCTAGGAGCCTGGCGGTACTCAGTGTTCTTGCACTGACTCGGGTGCTGACACGACGTTCTTAGGACTCCTTAAAGGGGTACTACCGAAAACTAAAGCAGAACAGCAAGTAATGCCTCTGGAAAACTGCTGCACGCTCTCCAATCGGGACGGCCCACCACGGCGATTTTCGAGTCTCGTGTGGACACTGAGTTTCCATTTCGCCCTAAAGCAGGGCAGGAAAGCTTACTCAGGAACTGGAAGCAGCCTGCTTCTTTCGAGAAAGCTCATTCGCCTCTCGCAGGCATGCCTGCAGGGACTAAAATCCCGGCAACAAGAGTGTTTTGGACCTGCTGGACTGGCTAGGAACGTCTTTCTGAAGCTGTGGCAGAGCTGAGGATATCTAGCTCTCCCAGGGAAGAGTGCAGTGTGTTGCGCTTCACTCAGAAAACACAGGGGTGCGCTGAAGGACCTACGGGGCTGGGTGCTGCTCCACAGGCCCACCGGAGCCTGGCTTCCAGAGTGTTCTTGTAAGGAAACTGGTGCTAACGCGCTAGGAGTAGGGAAAGCCTACACTCGTGAAACTAAAGTCGTACAGCCAAAATGCCTCATGGAAGCTGCTGCCCACCAATCTTTCTGCATGGCAACCCAGGGCCGTAGTGCAAAGCCAGTGTTTGCGTTTCGGTTCCCTTTAGCTCTAAAGCAGGGTCAGGCTTTCTTTGTGGAACTGTAGTTGAAAGTCAGCCTGCCGATGCAGGAGACACGGGTTCGTACCCCGATCCGGGAAGGTCCCACATGCTGCCGTAGTGCCGGACCCGGGAGCCTTAGCCGCTGAACCTAAGCCTCAGGAGCTGGCGCTCCGCAATGGGAGAGGCCACAACCGTGGGAGGTGCGCGTACACCCAAATAAGAAAAGACACAGGGCAAGATAATATCCCACCCAGGAAACGGAGGCACCCTGTTTCTTGGAGAAAAGTCAACTTCCTATCCGAGCCCTGCATGAAATGACTAGAATCTCCCACAACCCTGAGAGGTGCGCGTACACCCAAATAGGAAAAGACACCCGGCAAGATAATATCCCAGCCAGGAAACGGAGGCACCCCGTTTCTTGGAGAAAAGTCAACTTCCTATCCGAGCCCTGCATGAAATGACTAGAATCCTGGAAACACAAGTGTTTTGGCAGAAGCTTCCAGGCTGCCCGAATGTAATGGTCAACATTGGGGAAAAAAGGCCTGTGCCCTCAGGCCCCCATGTCGAGGTGGACAGGAAGCATAAGTACCTCTTGTTTCGAAAAAATTCCAAAGAGACACATGGTACTCACTGGGCCCTTCCCTAAATCAACTTCTCGATACAGCGTTGTTCTGCGCTGTAGGGCGTGGCCTAAAGGAAAGAATGCCGGGGGTCAGCCTAAGGGGCTGTGCATCTTCCAAAAGCCTGCTGTGTTCCGCGAAGAACTGATCTTTAGTTGCAGTGGAACCCAACCCGAGTTTTTCCTTGAGGTAGGGTGACTGCAGGTAACAAGACCTAGAAGGAATGCTAAGCAGACTGTCTCTCTCAGTATCGCTCTGACAGGGCAATGAGGCTGACCGGCATTGAATGCTGGAAGTGCTACAACCGTGTTACTGAATCCGTCTGTGACCGGAGGCAGTCTAGCTCTCCGACGCACGAGTTCAATATGTTGCCCTGCACTCAGCTACAGAGGGGTACAGCTAAGGATCTTGGCGACTGGATGAGGCTCACCAGGCCACTAGGAGCCTGCAGTTACTCAGTGTTCTTATAGAGAATCGTGTGCGGACGCGAGGGTCCTAGGAGGCCTTTACAGCTCACTGCCTTTAAAGTAAAGCAGAGCTACGACGTGGGTCTCATAGAAGATGCCGCACGCCTCCCCTTCTGCATGGCAGAGCAGGGCTACACGTCGAGGCGAGTGTTCATGTGGAGATTCCGTTTCGCTGTAAAGCAAGGCGGGGAAATCTCCCACCCTGGAAGTCGTAATACCCTATTTCTTCCCAGGAAACTCAGTTTTTACTCAGTGCCACGCCTGCACTGACTAGTAAGCCGGCAAACGCACTATTACCCGGAAGCGTCAAGGGCTCACGCATGGCGCTTTCCAGCGGGGAAAACAAGGCTTGTGATATCAGGGCCCCCATTCGAGGTTGACGCACTGCTTAAGCACCTGTTATTCTGACGAAGTCAGAAGAGACGCAAGCTACCCACTGACCCCTTCCCTAAATCAAGTTTTGTATGCAGGGTTTTCGGCTTGGAGGGAACTGCCTAAATTTTCGAAAGCCCCAGGTCGGCCTAGGGGCCTGTGCATCTTCCAGAAGCCTGCTGTGTTCCACGAAGAACTGTGCGTCAGTTGCAGTGGAAGCTAGCCTGACTTTTTCCGTAGGTAAGGTGACTGCAGGTTTAAGGTCCTAGAAGGAGCGCTAAGCAGAGTGTTTTTCGAGGTATAGCTCAGGTAAGGCAAGGGAGCCATCTTCCTTGTCATGTTGGACTGGATACAACCTTGTTTCAGAAGCCGTTGGAGAGCTTAGGAGATCTGTCTCTCCCAAGGAAGAGTGCAGTATGTTGCCCTTCACTCGGCATAAACAGGCGTACACCTAAGGGCCTTCGGGGCTGGATGATGCTCAAGCGGGCCCTAGGAGCCTGGCGGTACTCAGTGTTCTTGCACTGACTCGGGTGCTGACACGACGTTCTTAGGACTCCTTAAAGGGGTACTACCGAAAACTAAAGCAGAACAGCAAGTAATGCCTCTGGAAAACTGCTGCACGCTCTCCAATCGGGACGGCCCACCACGGCGATTTTCGAGTCTCGTGTGGACACTGAGTTTCCATTTCGCCCTAAAGCAGGGCAGGAAAGCTTACTCAGGAACTGGAAGCAGCCTGCTTCTTTCGAGAAAGCTCATTCGCCTCTCGCAGGCATGCCTGCAGGGACTAAAATCCCGGCAACAAGAGTGTTTTGGACCTGCTGGACTGGCTAGGAACGTCTTTCTGAAGCTGTGGCAGAGCTGAGGATATCTAGCTCTCCCAGGGAAGAGTGCAGTGTGTTGCGCTTCACTCAGAAAACACAGGGGTGCGCTGAAGGACCTACGGGGCTGGGTGCTGCTCCACAGGCCCACCGGAGCCTGGCTTCCAGAGTGTTCTTGTAAGGAAACTGGTGCTAACGTGCTAGGAGTAGGGAAAGCCTACACTCGTGAAACTAAAGTCGTACAGCCAAAATGCCTCATGGAAGCTGCTGCCCACCAATCTTTCTGCATGGCAACCCAGGGCCGTAGTGCAAAGCCAGTGTTTGCGTTTCGGTTCCCTTTAGCTCTAAAGCAGGGTCAGGCTTTCTTTGTGGAACTGTAGTTGAAAGTCAGCCTGCCGATGCAGGAGACACGGGTTCGTACCCCGATCCGGGAAGGTCCCACATGCTGCCGTAGTGCCGGACCCGGGAGCCTTAGCCGCTGAACCTAAGCCTCAGGAGCTGGCGCTCCGCAATGGGAGAGGCCACAACCGTGGGAGGTGCGCGTACACCCAAATAAGAAAAGACACAGGGCAAGATAATATCCCACCCAGGAAACGGAGGCACCCTGTTTCTTGGAGAAAAGTCAACTTCCTATCCGAGCCCTGCATGAAATGACTAGAATCTCCCACAACCCTGAGAGGTGCGCGTACACCCAAATAGGAAAAGACACCCGGCAAGATAATATCCCAGCCAGGAAACGGAGGCACCCCGTTTCTTGGAGAAAAGTCAACTTCCTATCCGAGCCCTGCATGAAATGACTAGAATCCTGGAAACACAAGTGTTTTGGCAGAAGCTTCCAGGCTGCCCGAATGTAATGGTCAACATTGGGGAAAAAAGGCCTGTGCCCTCAGGCCCCCATGTCGAGGTGGACAGGAAGCATAAGTACCTCTTGTTTCGAAAAAATTCCAAAGAGACACATGGTACTCACTGGGCCCTTCCCTAAATCAACTTCTCGATACAGCGTTGTTCTGCGCTGTAGGGCGTGGCCTAAAGGAAAGAATGCCGGGGGTCAGCCTAAGGGGCTGTGCATCTTCCAAAAGCCTGCTGTGTTCCGCGAAGAAGTGATCTTTAGTTGCAGTGGAACCCAACCCGAGTTTTTCCTTGAGGTAGGGTGACTGCAGGTAACAAGACCTAGAAGGAATGCTAAGCAGACTGTCTCTCTCAGTATCGCTCTGACAGGGCAATGAGGCTGACCGGCATTGAATGCTGGAAGTGCTACAACCGTGTTACTGAATCCGTCTGTGACCGGAGGCAGTCTAGCTCTCCGACGCACGAGTTCAATATGTTGCCCTGCACTCAGCTACAGAGGGGTACAGCTAAGGATCTTGGCGACTGGATGAGGCTCACCAGGCCACTAGGAGCCTGCAGTTACTCAGTGTTCTTATAGAGAATCGTGTGCGGACGCGAGGGTCCTAGGAGGCCTTTACAGCTCACTGCCTTTAAAGTAAAGCAGAGCTACGACGTGGGTCTCATAGAAGATGCCGCACGCCTCCCCTTCTGCATGGCAGAGCAGGGCTACACGTCGAGGCGAGTGTTCATGTGGAGATTCCGTTTCGCTGTAAAGCAAGGCGGGGAAATCTCCCACCCTGGAAGTCGTAATACCCTATTTCTTCCCAGGA
Organism: Mesoplodon bidens; assembly: GCF_964165515.1. Lineage (NCBI taxonomy): Eukaryota > Metazoa > Chordata > Mammalia > Artiodactyla > Ziphiidae > Mesoplodon > Mesoplodon bidens. Next base: position 36,138,713 of record NC_138174.1, on the reverse strand, counting down.
AACTCAGTTTTTACTCAGTGCCACGCCTGCACTGACTAGTAAGCCGGCAAACGCACTATTACCCGGAAGCGTCAAGGGCTCACGCATGGCGCTTTCCAGCGGGGAAAACAAGGCTTGTGATATCAGGGCCCCCATTCGAGGTTGACGCACTGCTTAAGCACCTGTTATTCTGACGAAGTCAGAAGAGACGCAAGCTACCCACTGACCCCTTCCCTAAATCAAGTTTTGTATGCAGGGTTTTCGGCTTGGAGGGAACTGCCTAAATTTTCGAAAGCCCCAGGTCGGCCTAGGGGCCAGCGCATCTTCCAAAAGCCTGCTGTGTTCCACGAAGAACTGTGCGTCAGTTGCAGTGGAACCTAGCCTGACTTTTTCCGTAGGTAAGGTGACTGCAGGTTTAAGGTCCTAGAAGGAGCGCTAAGCAGAGTGTTTTTCGAGGTATAGCTCAGGTAAGGCAAGGGAGCCATCTTCCTTGTCATGTTGGACTGGATACAACCTTGTTTCAGAAGCCGTTGGAGAGCTTAGGAGATCTGTCTCTCCCAAGGAAGAGTGCAGTATGTTGCCCTTCACTCGGCATAAACAGGCGTACACCTAAGGGCCTTCGGGGCTGGATGATGCTCAAGCGGGCCCTAGGAGCCTGGCGGTACTCAGTGTTCTTGCACTGACTCGGGTGCTGACACGACGTTCTTAGGACTCCTTAAAGGGGTACTACCGAAAACTAAAGCAGAACAGCAAGTAATGCCTCTGGAAAACTGCTGCACGCTCTCCAATCGGGACGGCCCACCACGGCGATTTTCGAGTCTCGTGTGGACACTGAGTTTCCATTTCGCCCTAAAGCAGGGCAGGAAAGCTTACTCAGGAACTGGAAGCAGCCTGCTTCTTTCGAGAAAGCTCATTCGCCTCTCGCAGGCATGCCTGCAGGGACTAAAATCCCGGCAACAAGAGTGTTTTGGACCTGCTGGACTGGCTAGGAACGTCTTTCTGAAGCTGTGGCAGAGCTGAGGATATCTAGCTCTCCCAGGGAAGAGTGCAGTGTGTTGCGCTTCACTCAGAAAACACAGGGGTGCGCTGAAGGACCTACGGGGCTGGGTGCTGCTCCACAGGCCCACCGGAGCCTGGCTTCCAGAGTGTTCTTGTAAGGAAACTGGTGCTAACGTGCTAGGAGTAGGGAAAGCCTACACTCGTGAAACTAAAGTCGTACAGCCAAAATGCCTCATGGAAGCTGCTGCCCACCAATCTTTCTGCATGGCAACCCAGGGCCGTAGTGCAAAGCCAGTGTTTGCGTTTCGGTTCCCTTTAGCTCTAAAGCAGGGTCAGGCTTTCTTTGTGGAACTGTAGTTGAAAGTCAGCCTGCCGATGCAGGAGACACGGGTTCGTACCCCGATCCGGGAAGGTCCCACATGCTGCCGTAGTGCCGGACCCGGGAGCCTTAGCCGCTGAACCTAAGCCTCAGGAGCTGGCGCTCCGCAATGGGAGAGGCCACAACCGTGGGAGGTGCGCGTACACCCAAATAAGAAAAGACACAGGGCAAGATAATATCCCACCCAGGAAACGGAGGCACCCTGTTTCTTGGAGAAAAGTCAACTTCCTATCCGAGCCCTGCATGAAATGACTAGAATCTCCCACAACCCTGAGAGGTGCGCGTACACCCAAATAGGAAAAGACACCCGGCAAGATAATATCCCAGCCAGGAAACGGAGGCACCCCGTTTCTTGGAGAAAAGTCAACTTCCTATCCGAGCCCTGCATGAAATGACTAGAATCCTGGAAACACAAGTGTTTTGGCAGAAGCTTCCAGGCTGCCCGAATGTAATGGTCAACATTGGGGAAAAAAGGCCTGTGCCCTCAGGCCCCCATGTCGAGGTGGACAGGAAGCATAAGTACCTCTTGTTTCGAAAAAATTCCAAAGAGACACATGGTACTCACTGGGCCCTTCCCTAAATCAACTTCTCGATACAGCGTTGTTCTGCGCTGTAGGGCGTGGCCTAAAGGAAAGAATGCCGGGGGTCAGCCTAAGGGGCTGTGCATCTTCCAAAAGCCTGCTGTGTTCCGCGAAGAAGTGATCTTTAGTTGCAGTGGAACCCAACCCGAGTTTTTCCTTGAGGTAGGGTGACTGCAGGTAACAAGACCTAGAAGGAATGCTAAGCAGACTGTCTCTCTCAGTATCGCTCTGACAGGGCAATGAGGCTGACCGGCATTGAATGCTGGAAGTGCTACAACCGTGTTACTGAATCCGTCTGTGACCGGAGGCAGTCTAGCTCTCCGACGCACGAGTTCAATATGTTGCCCTGCACTCAGCTACAGAGGGGTACAGCTAAGGATCTTGGCGACTGGATGAGGCTCACCAGGCCACTAGGAGCCTGCAGTTACTCAGTGTTCTTATAGAGAATCGTGTGCGGACGCGAGGGTCCTAGGAGGCCTTTACAGCTCACTGCCTTTAAAGTAAAGCAGAGCTACGACGTGGGTCTCATAGAAGATGCCGCACGCCTCCCCTTCTGCATGGCAGAGCAGGGCTACACGTCGAGGCGAGTGTTCATGTGGAGATTCCGTTTCGCTGTAAAGCAAGGCGGGGAAATCTCCCACCCTGGAAGTCGTAATACCCTATTTCTTCCCAGGAAACTCAGTTTTTACTCAGTGCCACGCCTGCACTGACTAGTAAGCCGGCAAACGCACTATTACCCGGAAGCGTCAAGGGCTCACGCATGGCGCTTTCCAGCGGGGAAAACAAGGCTTGTGATATCAGGGCCCCCATTCGAGGTTGACGCACTGCTTAAGCACCTGTTATTCTGACGAAGTCAGAAGAGACGCAAGCTACCCACTGACCCCTTCCCTAAATCAAGTTTTGTATGCAGGGTTTTCGGCTTGGAGGGAACTGCCTAAATTTTCGAAAGCCCCAGGTCGGCCTAGGGGCCAGCGCATCTTCCAAAAGCCTGCTGTGTTCCACGAAGAACTGTGCGTCAGTTGCAGTGGAAGCTAGCCTGACTTTTTCCGTAGGTAAGGTGACTGCAGGTTTAAGGTCCTAGAAGGAGCGCTAAGCAGAGTGTTTTTCGAGGTATAGCTCAGGTAAGGCAAGGGAGCCATCTTCCTTGTCATGTTGGACTGGATACAACCTTGTTTCAGAAGCCGTTGGAGAGCTTAGGAGATCTGTCTCTCCCAAGGAAGAGTGCAGTATGTTGCCCTTCACTCGGCATAAACAGGCGTACACCTAAGGGCCTTCGGGGCTGGATGATGCTCAAGCGGGCCCTAGGAGCCTGGCGGTACTCAGTGTTCTTGCACTGACTCGGGTGCTGACACGACGTTCTTAGGACTCCTTAAAGGGGTACTACCGAAAACTAAAGCAGAACAGCAAGTAATGCCTCTGGAAAACTGCTGCACGCTCTCCAATCGGGACGGCCCACCACGGCGATTTTCGAGTCTCGTGTGGACACTGAGTTTCCATTTCGCCCTAAAGCAGGGCAGGAAAGCTTACTCAGGAACTGGAAGCAGCCTGCTTCTTTCGAGAAAGCTCATTCGCCTCTCGCAGGCATGCCTGCAGGGACTAAAATCCCGGCAACAAGAGTGTTTTGGACCTGCTGGACTGGCTAGGAACGTCTTTCTGAAGCTGTGGCAGAGCTGAGGATATCTAGCTCTCCCAGGGAAGAGTGCAGTGTGTTGCGCTTCACTCAGAAAACACAGGGGTGCGCTGAAGGACCTACGGGGCTGGGTGCTGCTCCACAGGCCCACCGGAGCCTGGCTTCCAGAGTGTTCTTGTAAGGAAACTGGTGCTAACGTGCTAGGAGTAGGGAAAGCCTACACTCGTGAAACTAAAGTCGTACAGCCAAAATGCCTCATGGAAGCTGCTGCCCACCAATCTTTCTGCATGGCAACCCAGGGCCGTAGTGCAAAGCCAGTGTTTGCGTTTCGGTTCCCTTTAGCTCTAAAGCAGGGTCAGGCTTTCTTTGTGGAACTGTAGTTGAAAGTCAGCCTGCCGATGCAGGAGACACGGGTTCGTACCCCGATCCGGGAAGGTCCCACATGCTGCCGTAGTGCCGGACCCGGGAGCCTTAGCCGCTGAACCTAAGCCTCAGGAGCTGGCGCTCCGCAATGGGAGAGGCCACAACCGTGGGAGGTGCGCGTACACCCAAATAAGAAAAGACACAGGGCAAGATAATATCCCACCCAGGAAACGGAGGCACCCTGTTTCTTGGAGAAAAGTCAACTTCCTATCCGAGCCCTGCATGAAATGACTAGAATCTCCCACAACCCTGAGAGGTGCGCGTACACCCAAATAGGAAAAGACACCCGGCAAGATAATATCCCACCCAGGAAACGGAGGCACCCTGTTTCTTGGAGAAAAGTCAACTTCCTATCCGAGCCCTGCATGAAATGACTAGAATCCTGGAAACACAAGTGTTTTGGCAGAAGGTTCCAGGCTGCCCGAATGTAATGGTCAACATTGGGGAAAAAAGGCCTGTGCCCTCAGGCCCCCATGTCGAGGTTGACAGGAAGCATAAGTACCTCTTGTTTCGAAAAAATTCCAAAGAGACACATGGTACTCACTGGGCCCTTCCCTAAATCAACTTCTCGATACAGCGTTGTTCTGCGCTGTAGGGCGTGGCCTAAAGGAAAGAATGCCGGGGGTCAGCCTAAGGGGCTGTGCATCTTCCAAAAGCCTGCTGTGTTCCGCGAAGAAGTGATCTTTAGTTGCAGTGGAACCCAACCCGAGTTTTTCCTTGAGGTAGGGTGACTGCAGGTAACAAGACCTAGAAGGAATGCTAAGCAGACTGTCTCTCTCAGTATCGCTCTGACAGGGCAATGAGGCTGACCGGCATTGAATGCTGGAAGTGCTACAACCGTGTTACTGAATCCGTCTGTGACCGGGGGCAGTCTAGCTCTCCGACGCACGAGTTCAATATGTTGCCCTGCACTCAGCTACAGAGGGGTACAGCTAAGGATCTTGGCGACTGGATGAGGCTCACCAGGCCACTAGGAGCCTGCAGTTACTCAGTGTTCTTATAGAGAATCGTGTGCGGACGCGAGGGTCCTAGGAGGCCTTTACAGCTCACTGCCTTTAAAGTAAAGCAGAGCTACGACGTGGGTCTCATAGAAGATGCCGCACGCCTCCCCTTCTGCATGGCAGAGCAGGGCTACACGTCGAGGCGAGTGTTCATGTGGAGATTCCGTTTCGCTGTAAAGCAAGGCGGGGAAATCTCCCACCCTGGAAGTCGTAATACCCTATTTCTTCCCAGGAAACTCAGTTTTTACTCAGTGCCACGCCTGCACTGACTAGTAAGCCGGCAAACGCACTATTACCCGGAAGCGTCAAGGGCTCACGCATGGCGCTTTCCAGCGGGGAAAACAAGGCTTGTGATATCAGGGCCCCCATTCGAGGTTGACGCACTGCTTAAGCACCTGTTATTCTGACGAAGTCAGAAGAGACGCAAGCTACCCACTGACCCCTTCCCTAAATCAAGTTTTGTATGCAGGGTTTTCGGCTTGGAGGGAACTGCCTAAATTTTCGAAAGCCCCAGGTCGGCCTAGGGGCCAGCGCATCTTCCAAAAGCCTGCTGTGTTCCACGAAGAACTGTGCGTCAGTTGCAGTGGAACCTAGCCTGACTTTTTCCGTAGGTAAGGTGACTGCAGGTTTAAGGTCCTAGAAGGAGCGCTAAGCAGAGTGTTTTTCGAGGTATAGCTCAGGTAAGGCAAGGGAGCCATCTTCCTTGTCATGTTGGACTGGATACAACCTTGTTTCAGAAGCCGTTGGAGAGCTTAGGAGATCTGTCTCTCCCAAGGAAGAGTGCAGTATGTTGCCCTTCACTCGGCATAAACAGGCGTACACCTAAGGGCCTTCGGGGCTGGATGATGCTCAAGCGGGCCCTAGGAGCCTGGCGGTACTCAGTGTTCTTGCACTGACTCGGGTGCTGACACGACGTTCTTAGGACTCCTTAAAGGGGTACTACCGAAAACTAAAGCAGAACAGCAAGTAATGCCTCTGGAAAACTGCTGCACGCTCTCCAATCGGGACGGCCCACCACGGCGATTTTCGAGTCTCGTGTGGACACTGAGTTTCCATTTCGCCCTAAAGCAGGGCAGGAAAGCTTACTCAGGAACTGGAAGCAGCCTGCTTCTTTCGAGAAAGCTCATTCGCCTCTCGCAGGCATGCCTGCAGGGACTAAAATCCCGGCAACAAGAGTGTTTTGGACCTGCTGGACTGGCTAGGAACGTCTTTCTGAAGCTGTGGCAGAGCTGAGGATATCTAGCTCTCCCAGGGAAGAGTGCAGTGTGTTGCGCTTCACTCAGAAAACACAGGGGTGCGCTGAAGGACCTACGGGGCTGGGTGCTGCTCCACAGGCCCACCGGAGCCTGGCTTCCAGAGTGTTCTTGTAAGGAAACTGGTGCTAACGTGCTAGGAGTAGGGAAAGCCTACACTCGTGAAACTAAAGTCGTACAGCCAAAATGCCTCATGGAAGCTGCTGCCCACCAATCTTTCTGCATGGCAACCCAGGGCCGTAGTGCAAAGCCAGTGTTTGCGTTTCGGTTCCCTTTAGCTCTAAAGCAGGGTCAGGCTTTCTTTGTGGAACTGTAGTTGAAAGTCAGCCTGCCGATGCAGGAGACACGGGTTCGTACCCCGATCCGGGAAGGTCCCACATGCTGCCGTAGTGCCGGACCCGGGAGCCTTAGCCGCTGAACCTAAGCCTCAGGAGCTGGCGCTCCGCAATGGGAGAGGCCACAACCGTGGGAGGTGCGCGTACACCCAAATAAGAAAAGACACAGGGCAAGATAATATCCCACCCAGGAAACGGAGGCACCCTGTTTCTTGGAGAAAAGTCAACTTCCTATCCGAGCCCTGCATGAAATGACTAGAATCTCCCACAACCCTGAGAGGTGCGCGTACACCCAAATAGGAAAAGACACCCGGCAAGATAATATCCCAGCCAGGAAACGGAGGCACCCCGTTTCTTGGAGAAAAGTCAACTTCCTATCCGAGCCCTGCATGAAATGACTAGAATCCTGGAAACACAAGTGTTTTGGCAGAAGCTTCCAGGCTGCCCGAATGTAATGGTCAACATTGGGGAAAAAAGGCCTGTGCCCTCAGGCCCCCATGTCGAGGTGGACAGGAAGCATAAGTACCTCTTGTTTCGAAAAAATTCCAAAGAGACACATGGTACTCACTGGGCCCTTCCCTAAATCAACTTCTCGATACAGCGTTGTTCTGCGCTGTAGGGCGTGGCCTAAAGGAAAGAATGCCGGGGGTCAGCCTAAGGGGCTGTGCATCTTCCAAAAGCCTGCTGTGTTCCGCGAAGAAGTGATCTTTAGTTGCAGTGGAACCCAACCCGAGTTTTTCCTTGAGGTAGGGTGACTGCAGGTAACAAGACCTAGAAGGAATGCTAAGCAGACTGTCTCTCTCAGTATCGCTCTGACAGGGCAATGAGGCTGACCGGCATTGAATGCTGGAAGTGCTACAACCGTGTTACTGAATCCGTCTGTGACCGGAGGCAGTCTAGCTCTCCGACGCACGAGTTCAATATGTTGCCCTGCACTCAGCTACAGAGGGGTACAGCTAAGGATCTTGGCGACTGGATGAGGCTCACCAGGCCACTAGGAGCCTGCAGTTACTCAGTGTTCTTATAGAGAATCGTGTGCGGACGCGAGGGTCCTAGGAGGCCTTTACAGCTCACTGCCTTTAAAGTAAAGCAGAGCTACGACGTGGGTCTCATAGAAGATGCCGCACGCCTCCCCTTCTGCATGGCAGAGCAGGGCTACACGTCGAGGCGAGTGTTCATGTGGAGATTCCGTTTCGCTGTAAAGCAAGGCGGGGAAATCTCCCACCCTGGAAGTCGTAATACCCTATTTCTTCCCAGGAAACTCAGTTTTTACTCAGTGCCACGCCTGCACTGACTAGTAAGCCGGCAAACGCACTATTACCCGGAAGCGTCAAGGGCTCACGCATGGCGCTTTCCAGCGGGGAAAACAAGGCTTGTGATATCAGGCCCCCCATTCGAGGTTGACGCACTGCTTAAGCACCTGTTATTCTGACGAAGTCAGAAGAGACGCAAGCTACCCACTGACCCCTTCCCTAAATCAAGTTTTGTATGCAGGGTTTTCGGCTTGGAGGGAACTGCCTAAATTTTCGAAAGCCCCAGGTCGGCCTAGGGGCCTGTGCATCTTCCAGAAGCCTGCTGTGTTCCACGAAGAACTGTGCGTCAGTTGCAGTGGAAGCTAGCCTGACTTTTTCCGTAGGTAAGGTGACTGCAGGTTTAAGGTCCTAGAAGGAGCGCTAAGCAGAGTGTTTTTCGAGGTATAGCTCAGGTAAGGCAAGGGAGCCATCTTCCTTGTCATGTTGGACTGGATACAACCTTGTTTCAGAAGCCGTTGGAGAGCTTAGGAGATCTGTCTCTCCCAAGGAAGAGTGCAGTATGTTGCCCTTCACTCGGCATAAACAGGCGTACACCTAAGGGCCTTCGGGGCTGGATGATGCTCAAGCGGGCCCTAGGAGCCTGGCGGTACTCAGTGTTCTTGCACTGACTCGGGTGCTGACACGACGTTCTTAGGACTCCTTAAAGGGGTACTACCGAAAACTAAAGCAGAACAGCAAGTAATGCCTCTGGAAAACTGCTGCACGCTCTCCAATCGGGACGGCCCACCACGGCGATTTTCGAGTCTCGTGTGGACACTGAGTTTCCATTTCGCCCTAAAGCAGGGCAGGAAAGCTTACTCAGGAACTGGAAGCAGCCTGCTTCTTTCGAGAAAGCTCATTCGCCTCTCGCAGGCATGCCTGCAGGGACTAAAATCCCGGCAACAAGAGTGTTTTGGACCTGCTGGACTGGCTAGGAACGTCTTTCTGAAGCTGTGGCAGAGCTGAGGATATCTAGCTCTCCCAGGGAAGAGTGCAGTGTGTTGCGCTTCACTCAGAAAACACAGGGGTGCGCTGAAGGACCTACGGGGCTGGGTGCTGCTCCACAGGCCCACCGGAGCCTGGCTTCCAGAGTGTTCTTGTAAGGAAACTGGTGCTAACGTGCTAGGAGTAGGGAAAGCCTACACTCGTGAAACTAAAGTCGTACAGCCAAAATGCCTCATGGAAGCTGCTGCCCACCAATCTTTCTGCATGGCAACCCAGGGCCGTAGTGCAAAGCCAGTGTTTGCGTTTCGGTTCCCTTTAGCTCTAAAGCAGGGTCAGGCTTTCTTTGTGGAACTGTAGTTGAAAGTCAGCCTGCCGATGCAGGAGACACGGGTTCGTACCCCGATCCGGGAAGGTCCCACATGCTGCCGTAGTGCCGGACCCGGGAGCCTTAGCCGCTGAACCTAAGCCTCAGGAGCTGGCGCTCCGCAATGGGAGAGGCCACAACCGTGGGAGGTGCGCGTACACCCAAATAAGAAAAGACACAGGGCAAGATAATATCCCACCCAGGAAACGGAGGCACCCTGTTTCTTGGAGAAAAGTCAACTTCCTATCCGAGCCCTGCATGAAATGACTAGAATCTCCCACAACCCTGAGAGGTGCGCGTACACCCAAATAGGAAAAGACACCCGGCAAGATAATATCCCACCCAGGAAACGGAGGCACCCTGTTTCTTGGAGAAAAGTCAACTTCCTATCCGAGCCCTGCATGAAATGACTAGAATCCTGGAAACACAAGTGTTTTGGCAGAAGGTTCCAGGCTGCCCGAATGTAATGGTCAACATTGGGGAAAAAAGGCCTGTGCCCTCAGGCCCCCATGTCGAGGTTGACAGGAAGCATAAGTACCTCTTGTTTCGAAAAAATTCCAAAGAGACACATGGTACTCACTGGGCCCTTCCCTAAATCAACTTCTCGATACAGCGTTGTTCTGCGCTGTAGGGCGTGGCCTAAAGGAAAGAATGCCGGGGGTCAGCCTAAGGGGCTGTGCATCTTCCAAAAGCCTGCTGTGTTCCGCGAAGAAGTGATCTTTAGTTGCAGTGGAACCCAACCCGAGTTTTTCCTTGAGGTAGGGTGACTGCAGGTAACAAGACCTAGAAGGAATGCTAAGCAGACTGTCTCTCTCAGTATCGCTCTGACAGGGCAATGAGGCTGACCGGCATTGAATGCTGGAAGTGCTACAACCGTGTTACTGAATCCGTCTGTGACCGGAGGCAGTCTAGCTCTCCGACGCACGAGTTCAATATGTTGCCCTGCACTCAGCTACAGAGGGGTACAGCTAAGGATCTTGGCGACTGGATGAGGCTCACCAGGCCACTAGGAGCCTGCAGTTACTCAGTGTTCTTATAGAGAATCGTGTGCGGACGCGAGGGTCCTAGGAGGCCTTTACAGCTCACTGCCTTTAAAGTAAAGCAGAGCTACGACGTGGGTCTCATAGAAGATGCCGCACGCCTCCCCTTCTGCATGGCAGAGCAGGGCTACACGTCGAGGCGAGTGTTCATGTGGAGATTCCGTTTCGCTGTAAAGCAAGGCGGGGAAATCTCCCACCCTGGAAGTCGTAATACCCTATTTCTTCCCAGGAAACTCAGTTTTTACTCAGTGCCACGCCTGCACTGACTAGTAAGCCGGCAAACGCACTATTACCCGGAAGCGTCAAGGGCTCACGCATGGCGCTTTCCAGCGGGGAAAACAAGGCTTGTGATATCAGGGCCCCCATTCGAGGTTGACGCACTGCTTAAGCACCTGTTATTCTGACGAAGTCAGAAGAGACGCAAGCTACCCACTGACCCCTTCCCTAAATCAAGTTTTGTATGCAGGGTTTTCGGCTTGGAGGGAACTGCCTAAATTTTCGAAAGCCCCAGGTCGGCCTAGGGGCCAGCGCATCTTCCAAAAGCCTGCTGTGTTCCACGAAGAACTGTGCGTCAGTTGCAGTGGAACCTAGCCTGACTTTTTCCGTAGGTAAGGTGACTGCAGGTTTAAGGTCCTAGAAGGAGCGCTAAGCAGAGTGTTTTTCGAGGTATAGCTCAGGTAAGGCAAGGGAGCCATCTTCCTTGTCATGTTGGACTGGATACAACCTTGTTTCAGAAGCCGTTGGAGAGCTTAGGAGATCTGTCTCTCCCAAGGAAGAGTGCAGTATGTTGCCCTTCACTCGGCATAAACAGGCGTACACCTAAGGGCCTTCGGGGCTGGATGATGCTCAAGCGGGCCCTAGGAGCCTGGCGGTACTCAGTGTTCTTGCACTGACTCGGGTGCTGACACGACGTTCTTAGGACTCCTTAAAGGGGTACTACCGAAAACTAAAGCAGAACAGCAAGTAATGCCTCTGGAAAACTGCTGCACGCTCTCCAAACGGGACGGCCCACCACGGCGATTTTCGAGTCTCGTGTGGACACTGAGTTTCCATTTCGCCCTAAAGCAGGGCAGGAAAGCTTACTCAGGAACTGGAAGCAGCCTGCTTCTTTCGAGAAAGCTCATTCGCCTCTCGCAGGCATGCCTGCAGGGACTAAAATCCCGGCAACAAGAGTGTTTTGGACCTGCTGGACTGGCTAGGAACGTCTTTCTGAAGCTGTGGCAGAGCTGAGGATATCTAGCTCTCCCAGGGAAGAGTGCAGTGTGTTGCGCTTCACTCAGAAAACACAGGGGTGCGCTGAAGGACCTACGGGGCTGGGTGCTGCTCCACAGGCCCACCGGAGCCTGGCTTCCAGAGTGTTCTTGTAAGGAAACTGGTGCTAACGCGCTAGGAGTAGGGAAAGCCTACACTCGTGAAACTAAAGTCGTACAGCCAAAATGCCTCATGGAAGCTGCTGCCCACCAATCTTTCTGCATGGCAACCCAGGGCCGTAGTGCAAAGCCAGTGTTTGCGTTTCGGTTCCCTTTAGCTCTAAAGCAGGGTCAGGCTTTCTTTGTGGAACTGTAGTTGAAAGTCAGCCTGCCGATGCAGGAGACACGGGTTCGTACCCCGATCCGGGAAGGTCCCACATGCTGCCGTAGTGCCGGACCCGGGAGCCTTAGCCGCTGAACCTAAGCCTCAGGAGCTGGCGCTCCGCAATGGGAGAGGCCACAACCGTGGGAGGTGCGCGTACACCCAAATAAGAAAAGACACAGGGCAAGATAATATCCCACCCAGGAAACGGAGGCACCCTGTTTCTTGGAGAAAAGTCAACTTCCTATCCGAGCCCTGCATGAAATGACTAGAATCTCCCACAACCCTGAGAGGTGCGCGTACACCCAAATAGGAAAAGACACCCGGCAAGATAATATCCCACCCAGGAAACGGAGGCACCCTGTTTCTTGGAGAAAAGTCAACTTCCTATCCGAGCCCTGCATGAAATGACTAGAATCCTGGAAACACAAGTGTTTTGGCAGAAGGTTCCAGGCTGCCCGAATGTAATGGTCAACATTGGGGAAAAAAGGCCTGTGCCCTCAGGCCCCCATGTCGAGGTTGACAGGAAGCATAAGTACCTCTTGTTTCGAAAAAATTCCAAAGAGACACATGGTACTCACTGGGCCCTTCCCTAAATCAACTTCTCGATACAGCGTTGTTCTGCGCTGTAGGGCGTGGCCTAAAGGAAAGAATGCCGGGGGTCAGCCTAAGGGGCTGTGCATCTTCCAAAAGCCTGCTGTGTTCCGCGAAGAAGTGATCTTTAGTTGCAGTGGAACCCAACCCGAGTTTTTCCTTGAGGTAGGGTGACTGCAGGTAACAAGACCTAGAAGGAATGCTAAGCAGACTGTCTCTCTCAGTATCGCTCTGACAGGGCAATGAGGCTGACTGGCATTGAATGCTGGAAGTGCTACAACCGTGTTACTGAATCCGTCTGTGACCGGAGGCAGTCTAGCTCTCCGACGCACGAGTTCAATATGTTGCCCTACACTCAGCTACAGAGGGGTACAGCTAAGGATCTTGGCGACTGGATGAGGCTCACCAGGCCACTAGGAGCCTGCAGTTACTCAGTGTTCTTATAGAGAATCGTGTGCGGACGCGAGGGTCCTAGGAGGCCTTTACAGCTCACTGCCTTTAAAGTAAAGCAGAGCTACGACGTGGGTCTCATAGAAGATGCCGCACGCCTCCCCTTCTGCATGGCAGAGCAGGGCTACACGTCGAGGCGAGTGTTCATGTGGAGATTCCGTTTCGCTGTAAAGCAAGGCGGGGAAATCTCCCACCCTGGAAGTCGTAATACCCTATTTCTTCCCAGGAAACTCAGTTTTTACTCAGTGCCACGCCTGCACTGACTAGTAAGCCGGCAAACGCACTATTACCCGGAAGCGTCAAGGGCTCACGCATGGCGCTTTCCAGCGGGGAAAACAAGGCTTGTGATATCAGGCCCCCCATTCGAGGTTGACGCACTGCTTAAGCACCTGTTATTCTGACGAAGTCAGAAGAGACGCAAGCTACCCACTGACCCCTTCCCTAAATCAAGTTTTGTATGCAGGGTTTTCGGCTTGGAGGGAACTGCCTAAATTTTCGAAAGCCCCAGGTCGGCCTAGGGGCCAGCGCATCTTCCAAAAGCCTGCTGTGTTCCACGAAGAACTGTGCGTCAGTTGCAGTGGAAGCTAGCCTGACTTTTTCCGTAGGTAAGGTGACTGCAGGTTTAAGGTCCTAGAAGGAGCGCTAAGCAGAGTGTTTTTCAAGGTATAGCTCAGGTAAGGCAAGGGAGCCATCTTCCTTGTCATGTTGGACTGGATACAACCTTGTTTCAGAAGCCGTTGGAGAGCTTAGGAGATCTGTCTCTCTCAAGGAAGAGTGCAGTATGTTGCCCTTCACTCGGCATAAACAGGCGTACACCTAAGGGCCTTCGGGGCTGGATGATGCTCAAGCGGGCCCTAGGAGCCTGGCGGTACTCAGTGTTCTTGCACTGACTCGGGTGCTGACACGACGTTCTTAGGACTCCTTAAAGGGGTACTACCGAAAACTAAAGCAGAACAGCAAGTAATGCCTCTGGAAAACTGCTGCACGCTCTCCAATCGGGACGGCCCACCACGGCGATTTTCGAGTCTCGTGTGGACACTGAGTTTCCATTTCGCCCTAAAGCAGGGCAGGAAAGCTTACTCAGGAACTGGAAGCAGCCTGCTTCTTTCGAGAAAGCTCATTCGCCTCTCGCAGGCATGCCTGCAGGGACTAAAATCCCGGCAACAAGAGTGTTTTGGACCTGCTGGACTGGCTAGGAACGTCTTTCTGAAGCTGTGGCAGAGCTGAGGATATCTAGCTCTCCCAGGGAAGAGTGCAGTGTGTTGCGCTTCACTCAGAAAACACAGGGGTGCGCTGAAGGACCTACGGGGCTGGGTGCTGCTCCACAGGCCCACCGGAGCCTGGCTTCCAGAGTGTTCTTGTAAGGAAACTGGTGCTAACGTGCTAGGAGTAGGGAAAGCCTACACTCGTGAAACTAAAGTCGTACAGCCAAAATGCCTCATGGAAGCTGCTGCCCACCAATCTTTCTGCATGGCAACCCAGGGCCGTAGTGCAAAGCCAGTGTTTGCGTTTCGGTTCCCTTTAGCTCTAAAGCAGGGTCAGGCTTTCTTTGTGGAACTGTAGTTGAAAGTCAGCCTGCCGATGCAGGAGACACGGGTTCGTACCCCGATCCGGGAAGGTCCCACATGCTGCCGTAGTGCCGGACCCGGGAGCCTTAGCCGCTGAACCTAAGCCTCAGGAGCTGGCGCTCCGCAATGGGAGAGGCCACAACCGTGGGAGGTGCGCGTACACCCAAATAAGAAAAGACACAGGGCAAGATAATATCCCACCCAGGAAACGGAGGCACCCTGTTTCTTGGAGAAAAGTCAACTTCCTATCCGAGCCCTGCATGAAATGACTAGAATCTCCCACAACCCTGAGAGGTGCGCGTACACCCAAATAGGAAAAGACACCCGGCAAGATAATATCCCAGCCAGGAAACGGAGGCACCCCGTTTCTTGGAGAAAAGTCAACTTCCTATCCGAGCCCTGCATGAAATGACTAGAATCCTGGAAACACAAGTGTTTTGGCAGAAGGTTCCAGGCTGCCCGAATGTAATGGTCAACATTGGGGAAAAAAGGCCTGTGCCCTCAGGCCCCCATGTCGAGGTTGACAGGAAGCATAAGTACCTCTTGTTTCGAAAAAATTCCAAAGAGACACATGGTACTCACTGGGCCCTTCCCTAAATCAACTTCTCGATACAGCGTTGTTCTGCGCTGTAGGGCGTGGCCTAAAGGAAAGAATGCCGGGGGTCAGCCTAAGGGGCTGTGCATCTTCCAAAAGCCTGCTGTGTTCCGCGAAGAAGTGATCTTTAGTTGCAGTGGAACCCAACCCGAGTTTTTCCTTGAGGTAGGGTGACTGCAGGTAACAAGACCTAGAAGGAATGCTAAGCAGACTGTCTCTCTCAGTATCGCTCTGACAGGGCAATGAGGCTGACCGGCATTGAATGCTGGAAGTGCTACAACCGTGTTACTGAATCCGTCTGTGACCGGGGGCAGTCTAGCTCTCCGACGCACGAGTTCAATATGTTGCCCTACACTCAGCTACAGAGGGGTACAGCTAAGGATCTTGGCGACTGGATGAGGCTCACCAGGCCACTAGGAGCCTGCAGTTACTCAGTGTTCTTATAGAGAATCGTGTGCGGACGCGAGGGTCCTAGGAGGCCTTTACAGCTCACTGCCTTTAAAGTAAAGCAGAGCTACGACGTGGGTCTCATAGAAGATGCCGCACGCCTCCCCTTCTGCATGGCAGAGCAGGGCTACACGTCGAGGCGAGTGTTCATGTGGAGATTCCGTTTCGCTGTAAATCAAGGCGGGGAAATCTCCCACCCTGGAAGTCGTAATACCCTATTTCTTCCCAGGAAACTCAGTTTTTACTCAGTGCCACGCCTGCACTGACTAGTAAGCCGGCAAACGCACTATTACCCGGAAGCGTCAAGGGCTCACGCATGGCGCTTTCCAGCGGGGAAAACAAGGCTTGTGATATCAGGCCCCCCATTCGAGGTTGACGCACTGCTTAAGCACCTGTTATTCTGACGAAGTCAGAAGAGACGCAAGCTACCCACTGACCCCTTCCCTAAATCAAGTTTTGTATGCAGGGTTTTCGGCTTGGAGGGAACTGCCTAAATTTTTGAAAGCCCCAGGTCGGCCTAGGGGCCTGTGCATCTTCCAGAAGCCTGCTGTGTTCCACGAAGAACTGTGCGTCAGTTGCAGTGGAAGCTAGCCTGACTTTTTCCGTAGGTAAGGTGACTGCAGGTTTAAGGTCCTAGAAGGAGCGCTAAGCAGAGTGTTTTTCGAGGTATAGCTCAGGTAAGGCAAGGGAGCCATCTTCCTTGTCATGTTGGACTGGATACAACCTTGTTTCAGAAGCCGTTGGAGAGCTTAGGAGATCTGTCTCTCCCAAGGAAGAGTGCAGTATGTTGCCCTACACTCGGCATAAACAGGCGTACACCTAAGGGCCTTCGGGGCTGGATGATGCTCAAGCGGGCCCTAGGAGCCTGGCGGTACTCAGTGTTCTTGCACTGACTCGGGTGCTGACACGACGTTCTTAGGACTCCTTAAAGGGGTACTACCGAAAACTAAAGCAGAACAGCAAGTAATGCCTCTGGAAAACTGCTGCACGCTCTCCAATCGGGACGGCCCACCACGGCGATTTTCGAGTCTCGTGTGGACACTGAGTTTCCATTTCGCCCTAAAGCAGGGCAGGAAAGCTTACTCAGGAACTGGAAGCAGCCTGCTTCTTTCGAGAAAGCTCATTCGCCTCTCGCAGGCATGCCTGCAGGGACTAAAATCCCGGCAACAAGAGTGTTTTGGACCTGCTGGACTGGCTAGGAACGTCTTTCTGAAGCTGTGGCAGAGCTGAGGATATCTAGCTCTCCCAGGGAAGAGTGCAGTGTGTTGCGCTTCACTCAGAAAACACAGGGGTGCGCTGAAGGACCTACGGGGCTGGGTGCTGCTCCACAGGCCCACCGGAGCCTGGCTTCCAGAGTGTTCTTGTAAGGAAACTGGTGCTAACGTGCTAGGAGTAGGGAAAGCCTACACTCGTGAAACTAAAGTCGTACAGCCAAAATGCCTCATGGAAGCTGCTGCCCACCAATCTTTCTGCATGGCAACCCAGGGCCGTAGTGCAAAGCCAGTGTTTGCGTTTCGGTTCCCTTTAGCTCTAAAGCAGGGTCAGGCTTTCTTTGTGGAACTGTAGTTGAAAGTCAGCCTGCCGATGCAGGAGACACGGGTTCGTACCCCGATCCGGGAAGGTCCCACATGCTGCCGTAGTGCCGGACCCGGGAGCCTTAGCCGCTGAACCTAAGCCTCAGGAGCTGGCGCTCCGCAATGGGAGAGGCCACAACCGTGGGAGGTGCGCGTACACCCAAATAAGAAAAGACACAGGGCAAGATAATATCCCACCCAGGAAACGGAGGCACCCTGTTTCTTGGAGAAAAGTCAACTTCCTATCCGAGCCCTGCATGAAATGACTAGAATCTCCCACAACCCTGAGAGGTGCGCGTACACCCAAATAGGAAAAGACACCCGGCAAGATAATATCCCAGCCAGGAAACGGAGGCACCCCGTTTCTTGGAGAAAAGTCAACTTCCTATCCGAGCCCTGCATGAAATGACTAGAATCCTGGAAACACAAGTGTTTTGGCAGAAGGTTCCAGGCTGCCCGAATGTAATGGTCAACATTGGGGAAAAAAGGCCTGTGCCCTCAGGCCCCCATGTCGAGGTGGACAGGAAGCATAAGTACCTCTTGTTTCGAAAAAATTCCAAAGAGACACATGGTACTCACTGGGCCCTTCCCTAAATCAACTTCTCGATACAGCGTTGTTCTGCGCTGTAGGGCGTGGCCTAAAGGAAAGAATGCCGGGGGTCAGCCTAAGGGGCTGTGCATCTTCCAAAAGCCTGCTGTGTTCCGCGAAGAAGTGATCTTTAGTTGCAGTGGAACCCAACCCGAGTTTTTCCTTGAGGTAGGGTGACTGCAGGTAACAAGACCTAGAAGGAATGCTAAGCAGACTGTCTCTCTCAGTATCGCTCTGACAGGGCAATGAGGCTGACCGGCATTGAATGCTGGAAGTGCTACAACCGTGTTACTGAATCCGTCTGTGACCGGAGGCAGTCTAGCTCTCCGACGCACGAGTTCAATATGTTGCCCTGCATTCAGCTACAGAGGGGTACAGCTAAGGATCTTGGCGACTGGATGAGGCTCACCAGGCCACTAGGAGCCTGCAGTTACTCAGTGTTCTTATAGAGAATCGTGTGCGGACGCGAGGGTCCTAGGAGGCCTTTACAGCTCACTGCCTTTAAAGTAAAGCAGAGCTACGACGTGGGTCTCATAGAAGATGCCGCACGCCTCCCCTTCTGCATGGCAGAGCAGGGCTACACGTCGAGGCGAGTGTTCATGTGGAGATTCCGTTTCGCTGTAAAGCAAGGCGGGGAAATCTCCCACCCTGGAAGTCGTAATACCCTATTTCTTCCCAGGAAACTCAGTTTTTACTCAGTGCCACGCCTGCACTGACTAGTAAGCCGGCAAACGCACTATTACCCGGAAGCGTCAAGGGCTCACGCATGGCGCTTTCCAGCGGGGAAAACAAGGCTTGTGATATCAGGCCCCCCATTCGAGGTTGACGCACTGCTTAAGCACCTGTTATTCTGACGAAGTCAGAAGAGACGCAAGCTACCCACTGACCCCTTCCCTAAATCAAGTTTTGTATGCAGGGTTTTCGGCTTGGAGGGAACTGCCTAAATTTTCGAAAGCCCCAGGTCGGCCTAGGGGCCTGTGCATCTTCCAGAAGCCTGCTGTGTTCCACGAAGAACTGTGCGTCAGTTGCAGTGGAAGCTAGCCTGACTTTTTCCGTAGGTAAGGTGACTGCAGGTTTAAGGTCCTAGAAGGAGCGCTAAGCAGAGTGTTTTTCGAGGTATAGCTCAGGTAAGGCAAGGGAGCCATCTTCCTTGTCATGTTGGACTGGATACAACCTTGTTTCAGAAGCCGTTGGAGAGCTTAGGAGATCTGTCTCTCCCAAGGAAGAGTGCAGTATGTTGCCCTTCACTCGGCATAAACAGGCGTACACCTAAGGGCCTTCGGGGCTGGATGATGCTCAAGCGGGCCCTAGGAGCCTGGCGGTACTCAGTGTTCTTGCACTGACTCGGGTGCTGACACGACGTTCTTAGGACTCCTTAAAGGGGTACTACCGAAAACTAAAGCAGAACAGCAAGTAATGCCTCTGGAAAACTGCTGCACGCTCTCCAATCGGGACGGCCCACCACGGCGATTTTCGAGTCTCGTGTGGACACTGAGTTTCCATTTCGCCCTAAAGCAGGGCAGGAAAGCTTACTCAGGAACTGGAAGCAGCCTGCTTCTTTCGAGAAAGCTCATTCGCCTCTCGCAGGCATGCCTGCAGGGACTAAAATCCCGGCAACAAGAGTGTTTTGGACCTGCTGGACTGGCTAGGAACGTCTTTCTGAAGCTGTGGCAGAGCTGAGGATATCTAGCTCTCCCAGGGAAGAGTGCAGTGTGTTGCGCTTCACTCAGAAAACACAGGGGTGCGCTGAAGGACCTACGGGGCTGGGTGCTGCTCCACAGGCCCACCGGAGCCTGGCTTCCAGAGTGTTCTTGTAAGGAAACTGGTGCTAACGTGCTAGGAGTAGGGAAAGCCTACACTCGTGAAACTAAAGTCGTACAGCCAAAATGCCTCATGGAAGCTGCTGCCCACCAATCTTTCTGCATGGCAACCCAGGGCCGTAGTGCAAAGCCAGTGTTTGCGTTTCGGTTCCCTTTAGCTCTAAAGCAGGGTCAGGCTTTCTTTGTGGAACTGTAGTTGAAAGTCAGCCTGCCGATGCAGGAGACACGGGTTCGTACCCCGATCCGGGAAGGTCCCACATGCTGCCGTAGTGCCGGACCCGGGAGCCTTAGCCGCTGAACCTAAGCCTCAGGAGCTGGCGCTCCGCAATGGGAGAGGCCACAACCGTGGGAGGTGCGCGTACACCCAAATAAGAAAAGACACAGGGCAAGATAATATCCCACCCAGGAAACGGAGGCACCCTGTTTCTTGGAGAAAAGTCAACTTCCTATCCGAGCCCTGCATGAAATGACTAGAATCTCCCACAACCCTGAGAGGTGCGCGTACACCCAAATAGGAAAAGACACCCGGCAAGATAATATCCCAGCCAGGAAACGGAGGCACCCTGTTTCTTGGAGAAAAGTCAACTTCCTATCCGAGCCCTGCATGAAATGACTAGAATCCTGGAAACACAAGTGTTTTGGCAGAAGGTTCCAGCCTGCCCGAATGTAATGGTCAACATTGGGGAAAAAAGGCCTGTGCCCTCAGGCCCCCATGTCGAGGTTGACAGGAAGCATAAGTACCTCTTGTTTCGAAAAAATTCCAAAGAGACACATGGTACTCACTGGGCCCTTCCCTAAATCAACTTCTCGATACAGCGTTGTTCTGCGCTGTAGGGCGTGGCCTAAAGGAAAGAATGCCGGGGGTCAGCCTAAGGGGCTGTGCATCTTCCAAAAGCCTGCTGTGTTCCGCGAAGAAGTGATCTTTAGTTGCAGTGGAACCCAACCCGAGTTTTTCCTTGAGGTAGGGTGACTGCAGGTAACAAGACCTAGAAGGAATGCTAAGCAGACTGTCTCTCTCAGTATCGCTCTGACAGGGCAATGAGGCTGACCGGCATTGAATGCTGGAAGTGCTACAACTGTGTTACTGAATCCGTCTGTGACCGGAGGCAGTCTAGCTCTCCGACGCACGAGTTCAATATGTGGCCCTGCACTCAGCTACAGAGGGGTACAGCTAAGGATCTTGGCGACTGGATGAGGCTCACCAGGCCACTAGGAGCCTGCAGTTACTCAGTGTTCTTATAGAGAATCGTGTGCGGACGCGAGGGTCCTAGGAGGCCTTTACAGCTCACTGCCTTTAAAGTAAAGCAGAGCTACGACGTGGGTCTCATAGAAGATGCCGCACGCCTCCCCTTCTGCATGGCAGAGCAGGGCTACACGTCGAGGCGAGTGTTCATGTGGAGATTCCGTTTCGCTGTAAAGCAAGGCGGGGAAATCTCCCACCCTGGAAGTCGTAATACCCTATTTCTTCCCAGGAAACTCAGTTTTTACTCAGTGCCACGCCTGCACTGACTAGTAAGCCGGCAAACGCACTATTACCCGGAAGCGTCAAGGGCTCACGCATGGCGCTTTCCAGCGGGGAAAACAAGGCTTGTGATATCAGGCCCCCCATTCGAGGTTGACGCACTGCTTAAGCACCTGTTATTCTGACGAAGTCAGAAGAGACGCAAGCTACCCACTGACCCCTTCCCTAAATCAAGTTTTGTATGCAGGGTTTTCGGCTTGGAGGGAACTGCCTAAATTTTCGAAAGCCCCAGGTCGGCCTAGGGGCCTGTGCATCTTCCAGAAGCCTGCTGTGTTCCACGAAGAACTGTGCGTCAGTTGCAGTGGAAGCTAGCCTGACTTTTTCCGTAGGTAAGGTGACTGCAGGTTTAAGGTCCTAGAAGGAGCGCTAAGCAGAGTGTTTTTCGAGGTATAGCTCAGGTAAGGCAAGGGAGCCATCTTCCTTGTCATGTTGGACTGGATACAACCTTGTTTCAGAAGCCGTTGGAGAGCTTAGGAGATCTGTCTCTCCCAAGGAAGAGTGCAGTATGTTGCCCTTCACTCGGCATAAACAGGCGTACACCTAAGGGCCTTCGGGGCTGGATGATGCTCAAGCGGGCCCTAGGAGCCTGGCGGTACTCAGTGTTCTTGCCCTGACTCGGGTGCTGACACGACGTTCTTAGGACTCCTTAAAGGGGTACTACCGAAAACTAAAGCAGAACAGCAAGTAATGCCTCTGGAAAACTGCTGCACGCTCTCCAATCGGGACGGCCCACCACGGCGATTTTCGAGTCTCGTGTGGACACTGAGTTTCCATTTCGCCCTAAAGCAGGGCAGGAAAGCTTACTCAGGAACTGGAAGCAGCCTGCTTCTTTCGAGAAAGCTCATTCGCCTCTCGCAGGCATGCCTGCAGGGACTAAAATCCCGGCAACAAGAGTGTTTTGGACCTGCTGGACTGGCTAGGAACGTCTTTCTGAAGCTGTGGCAGAGCTGAGGATATCTAGCTCTCCCAGGGAAGAGTGCAGTGTGTTGCGCTTCACTCAGAAAACACAGGGGTGCGCTGAAGGACCTACGGGGCTGGGTGCTGCTCCACAGGCCCACCGGAGCCTGGCTTCCAGAGTGTTCTTGTAAGGAAACTGGTGCTAACGTGCTAGGAGTAGGGAAAGCCTACACTCGTGAAACTAAAGTCGTACAGCCAAAATGCCTCATGGAAGCTGCTGCCCACCAATCTTTCTGCATGGCAACCCAGGGCCGTAGTGCAAAGCCAGTGTTTGCGTTTCGGTTCCCTTTAGCTCTAAAGCAGGGTCAGGCTTTCTTTGTGGAACTGTAGTTGAAAGTCAGCCTGCCGATGCAGGAGACACGGGTTCGTACCCCGATCCGGGAAGGTCCCACATGCTGCCGTAGTGCCGGACCCGGGAGCCTTAGCCGCTGAACCTAAGCCTCAGGAGCTGGCGCTCCGCAATGGGAGAGGCCACAACCGTGGGAGGTGCGCGTACACCCAAATAAGAAAAGACACAGGGCAAGATAATATCCCACCCAGGAAACGGAGGCACCCTGTTTCTTGGAGAAAAGTCAACTTCCTATCCGAGCCCTGCATGAAATGACTAGAATCTCCCACAACCCTGAGAGGTGCGCGTACACCCAAATAGGAAAAGACACCCGGCAAGATAATATCCCAGCCAGGAAACGGAGGCACCCTGTTTCTTGGAGAAAAGTCAACTTCCTATCCGAGCCCTGCATGAAATGACTAGAATCCTGGAAACACAAGTGTTTTGGCAGAAGGTTCCAGCCTGCCCGAATGTAATGGTCAACATTGGGGAAAAAAGGCCTGTGCCCTCAGGCCCCCATGTCGAGGTTGACAGGAAGCATAAGTACCTCTTGTTTCGAAAAAATTCCAAAGAGACACATGGTACTCACTGGGCCCTTCCCTAAATCAACTTCTCGATACAGCGTTGTTCTGCGCTGTAGGGCGTGGCCTAAAGGAAAGAATGCCGGGGGTCAGCCTAAGGGGCTGTGCATCTTCCAAAAGCCTGCTGTGTTCCGCGAAGAAGTGATCTTTAGTTGCAGTGGAACCCAACCCGAGTTTTTCCTTGAGGTAGGGTGACTGCAGGTAACAAGACCTAGAAGGAATGCTAAGCAGACTGTCTCTCTCAGTATCGCTCTGACAGGGCAATGAGGCTGACCGGCATTGAATGCTGGAAGTGCTACAACCGTGTTACTGAATCCGTCTGTGACCGGAGGCAGTCTAGCTCTCCGACGCACGAGTTCAATAAGTTGCCCTGCACTCAGCTACAGAGGGGTACAGCTAAGGATCTTGGCGACTGGATGAGGCTCACCAGGCCACTAGGAGCCTGCA
Source organism: Mesoplodon bidens (assembly GCF_964165515.1). Taxonomy (NCBI): domain Eukaryota; kingdom Metazoa; phylum Chordata; class Mammalia; order Artiodactyla; family Ziphiidae; genus Mesoplodon; species Mesoplodon bidens. Next base: position 36,115,448 of record NC_138174.1, on the reverse strand, counting down.
GTTACTCAGTGTTCTTATAGAGAATCGTGTGCGGACGCGAGGGTCCTAGGAGGCCTTTACAGCTCACTGCCTTTAAAGTAAAGCAGAGCTACGACGTGGGTCTCATAGAAGATGCCGCACGCCTCCCCTTCTGCATGGCAGAGCAGGGCTACACGTCGAGGCGAGTGTTCATGTGGAGATTCCGTTTCGCTGTAAAGCAAGGCGGGGAAATCTCCCACCCTGGAAGTCGTAATACCCTATTTCTTCCCAGGAAACTCAGTTTTTACTCAGTGCCACGCCTGCACTGACTAGTAAGCCGGCAAACGCACTATTACCCGGAAGCGTCAAGGGCTCACGCATGGCGCTTTCCAGCGGGGAAAACAAGGCTTGTGATATCAGGCCCCCCATTCGAGGTTGACGCACTGCTTAAGCACCTGTTATTCTGACGAAGTCAGAAGAGACGCAAGCTACCCACTGACCCCTTCCCTAAATCAAGTTTTGTATGCAGGGTTTTCGGCTTGGAGGGAACTGCCTAAATTTTCGAAAGCCCCAGGTCGGCCTAGGGGCCAGCGCATCTTCCAAAAGCCTGCTGTGTTCCACGAAGAACTGTGCGTCAGTTGCAGTGGAAGCTAGCCTGACTTTTTCCGTAGGTAAGGTGACTGCAGGTTTAAGGTCCTAGAAGGAGCGCTAAGCAGAGTGGTTTTCGAGGTATAGCTCAGGTAAGGCAAGGGAGCCATCTTCCTTGTCATGTTGGACTGGATACAACCTTGTTTCAGAAGCCGTTGGAGAGCTTAGGAGATCTGTCTCTCCCAAGGAAGAGTGCAGTATGTTGCCCTACACTCGGCATAAACAGGCGTACACCTAAGGGCCTTCGGGGCTGGATGATGCTCAAGCGGGCCCTAGGAGCCTGGCGGTACTCAGTGTTCTTGCACTGACTCGGGTGCTGACACGACGTTCTTAGGACTCCTTAAAGGGGTACTACCGAAAACTAAAGCAGAACAGCAAGTAATGCCTCTGGAAAACTGCTGCACGCTCTCCAATCGGGACGGCCCACCACGGCGATTTTCGAGTCTCGTGTGGACACTGAGTTTCCATTTCGCCCTAAAGCAGGGCAGGAAAGCTTACTCAGGAACTGGAAGCAGCCTGCTTCTTTCGAGAAAGCTCATTCGCCTCTCGCAGGCATGCCTGCAGGGACTAAAATCCCGGCAACAAGAGTGTTTTGGACCTGCTGGACTGGCTAGGAACGTCTTTCTGAAGCTGTGGCAGAGCTGAGGATATCTAGCTCTCCCAGGGAAGAGTGCAGTGTGTTGCGCTTCACTCAGAAAACACAGGGGTGCGCTGAAGGACCTACGGGGCTGGGTGCTGCTCCACAGGCCCACCGGAGCCTGGCTTCCAGAGTGTTCTTGTAAGGAAACTGGTGCTAACGTGCTAGGAGTAGGGAAAGCCTACACTCGTGAAACTAAAGTCGTACAGCCAAAATGCCTCATGGAAGCTGCTGCCCACCAATCTTTCTGCATGGCAACCCAGGGCCGTAGTGCAAAGCCAGTGTTTGCGTTTCGGTTCCCTTTAGCTCTAAAGCAGGGTCAGGCTTTCTTTGTGGAACTGTAGTTGAAAGTCAGCCTGCCGATGCAGGAGACACGGGTTCGTACCCCGATCCGGGAAGGTCCCACATGCTGCCGTAGTGCCGGACCCGGGAGCCTTAGCCGCTGAACCTAAGCCTCAGGAGCTGGCGCTCCGCAATGGGAGAGGCCACAACCGTGGGAGGTGCGCGTACACCCAAATAAGAAAAGACACAGGGCAAGATAATATCCCACCCAGGAAACGGAGGCACCCTGTTTCTTGGAGAAAAGTCAACTTCCTATCCGAGCCCTGCATGAAATGACTAGAATCTCCCACAACCCTGAGAGGTGCGCGTACACCCAAATAGGAAAAGACACCCGGCAAGATAATATCCCACCCAGGAAACGGAGGCACCCCGTTTCTTGGAGAAAAGTCAACTTCCTATCCGAGCCCTGCATGAAATGACTAGAATCTCCCACAACCCTGAGAGGTGCGCGTACACCCAAATAGGAAAAGACACCCGGCAAGATAATATCCCACCCAGGAAACGGAGGCACCCTGTTTCTTGGAGAAAAGTCAACTTCCTATCCGAGCCCTGCATGAAATGACTAGAATCCTGGAAACACAAGTGTTTTGGCAGAAGGTTCCAGCCTGCCCGAATGTAATGGTCAACATTGGGGAAAAAAGGCCTGTGCCCTCAGGCCCCCATGTCGAGGTTGACAGGAAGCATAAGTACCTCTTGTTTCGAAAAAATTCCAAAGAGACACATGGTACTCACTGGGCCCTTCCCTAAATCAACTTCTCGATACAGCGTTGTTCTGCGCTGTAGGGCGTGGCCTAAAGGAAAGAATGCCGGGGGTCAGCCTAAGGGGCTGTGCATCTTCCAAAAGCCTGCTGTGTTCCGCGAAGAACTGATCTTTAGTTGCAGTGGAACCCAACCCGAGTTTTTCCTTGAGGTAGGGTGACTGCAGGTAACAAGACCTAGAAGGAATGCTAAGCAGACTGTCTCTCTCAGTATCGCTCTGACAGGGCAATGAGGCTGACCGGCATTGAATGCTGGAAGTGCTACAACCGTGTTACTGAATCCGTCTGTGACCGGAGGCAGTCTAGCTCTCCGACGCACGAGTTCAATAAGTTGCCCTGCACTCAGCTACAGAGGGGTACAGCTAAGGATCTTGGCGACTGGATGAGGCTCACCAGGCCACTAGGAGCCTGCAGTTACTCAGTGTTCTTATAGAGAATCGTGTGCGGACGCGAGGGTCCTAGGAGGCCTTTACAGCTCACTGCCTTTAAAGTAAAGCAGAGCTACGACGTGGGTCTCATAGAAGATGCCGCACGCCTCCCCTTCTGCATGGCAGAGCAGGGCTACACGTCGAGGCGAGTGTTCATGTGGAGATTCCGTTTCGCTGTAAAGCAAGGCGGGGAAATCTCCCACCCTGGAAGTCGTAATACCCTATTTCTTCCCAGGAAACTCAGTTTTTACTCAGTGCCACGCCTGCACTGACTAGTAAGCCGGCAAACGCACTATTACCCGGAAGCGTCAAGGGCTCACGCATGGCGCTTTCCAGCGGGGAAAACAAGGCTTGTGATATCAGGCCCCCCATTCGAGGTTGACGCACTGCTTAAGCACCTGTTATTCTGACGAAGTCAGAAGAGACGCAAGCTACCCACTGACCCCTTCCCTAAATCAAGTTTTGTATGCAGGGTTTTCGGCTTGGAGGGAACTGCCTAAATTTTCGAAAGCCCCAGGTCGGCCTAGGGGCCAGCGCATCTTCCAGAAGCCTGCTGTGTTCCACGAAGAACTGTGCGTCAGTTGCAGTGGAAGCTAGCCTGACTTTTTCCGTAGGTAAGGTGACTGCAGGTTTAAGGTCCTAGAAGGAGCGCTAAGCAGAGTGGTTTTCGAGGTATAGCTCAGGTAAGGCAAGGGAGCCATCTTCCTTGTCATGTTGGACTGGATACAACCTTGTTTCAGAAGCCGTTGGAGAGCTTAGGAGATCTGTCTCTCCCAAGGAAGAGTGCAGTATGTTGCCCTACACTCGGCATAAACAGGCGTACACCTAAGGGCCTTCGGGGCTGGATGATGCTCAAGCGGGCCCTAGGAGCCTGGCGGTACTCAGTGTTCTTGCACTGACTCGGGTGCTGACACGACGTTCTTAGGACTCCTTAAAGGGGTACTACCGAAAACTAAAGCAGAACAGCAAGTAATGCCTCTGGAAAACTGCTGCACGCTCTCCAATCGGGACGGCCCACCACGGCGATTTTCGAGTCTCGTGTGGACACTGAGTTTCCATTTCGCCCTAAAGCAGGGCAGGAAAGCTTACTCAGGAACTGGAAGCAGCCTGCTTCTTTCGAGAAAGCTCATTCGCCTCTCGCAGGCATGCCTGCAGGGACTAAAATCCCGGCAACAAGAGTGTTTTGGACCTGCTGGACTGGCTAGGAACGTCTTTCTGAAGCTGTGGCAGAGCTGAGGATATCTAGCTCTCCCAGGGAAGAGTGCAGTGTGTTGCGCTTCACTCAGAAAACACAGGGGTGCGCTGAAGGACCTACGGGGCTGGGTGCTGCTCCACAGGCCCACCGGAGCCTGGCTTCCAGAGTGTTCTTGTAAGGAAACTGGTGCTAACGTGCTAGGAGTAGGGAAAGCCTACACTCGTGAAACTAAAGTCGTACAGCCAAAATGCCTCATGGAAGCTGCTGCCCACCAATCTTTCTGCATGGCAACCCAGGGCCGTAGTGCAAAGCCAGTGTTTGCGTTTCGGTTCCCTTTAGCTCTAAAGCAGGGTCAGGCTTTCTTTGTGGAACTGTAGTTGAAAGTCAGCCTGCCGATGCAGGAGACACGGGTTCGTACCCCGATCCGGGAAGGTCCCACATGCTGCCGTAGTGCCGGACCCGGGAGCCTTAGCCGCTGAACCTAAGCCTCAGGAGCTGGCGCTCCGCAATGGGAGAGGCCACAACCGTGGGAGGTGCGCGTACACCCAAATAAGAAAAGACACAGGGCAAGATAATATCCCACCCAGGAAACGGAGGCACCCTGTTTCTTGGAGAAAAGTCAACTTCCTATCCGAGCCCTGCATGAAATGACTAGAATCTCCCACAACCCTGAGAGGTGCGCGTACACCCAAATAGGAAAAGACACCCGGCAAGATAATATCCCAGCCAGGAAACGGAGGCACCCTGTTTCTTGGAGAAAAGTCAACTTCCTATCCGAGCCCTGCATGAAATGACTAGAATCCTGGAAACACAAGTGTTTTGGCAGAAGGTTCCAGCCTGCCCGAATGTAATGGTCAACATTGGGGAAAAAAGGCCTGTGCCCTCAGGCCCCCATGTCGAGGTTGACAGGAAGCATAAGTACCTCTTGTTTCGAAAAAATTCCAAAGAGACACATGGTACTCACTGGGCCCTTCCCTAAATCAACTTCTCGATACAGCGTTGTTCTGCGCTGTAGGGCGTGGCCTAAAGGAAAGAATGCCGGGGGTCAGCCTAAGGGGCTGTGCATCTTCCAAAAGCCTGCTGTGTTCCGCGAAGAACTGATCTTTAGTTGCAGTGGAACCCAACCCGAGTTTTTCCTTGAGGTAGGGTGACTGCAGGTAACAAGACCTAGAAGGAATGCTAAGCAGACTGTCTCTCTCAGTATCGCTCTGACAGGGCAATGAGGCTGACCGGCATTGAATGCTGGAAGTGCTACAACCGTGTTACTGAATCCGTCTGTGACCGGAGGCAGTCTAGCTCTCCGACGCACGAGTTCAATAAGTTGCCCTGCACTCAGCTACAGAGGGGTACAGCTAAGGATCTTGGCGACTGGATGAGGCTCACCAGGCCACTAGGAGCCTGCAGTTACTCAGTGTTCTTATAGAGAATCGTGTGCGGACGCGAGGGTCCTAGGAGGCCTTTACAGCTCACTGCCTTTAAAGTAAAGCAGAGCTACGACGTGGGTCTCATAGAAGATGCCGCACGCCTCCCCTTCTGCATGGCAGAGCAGGGCTACACGTCGAGGAGAGTGTTCATGTGGAGATTCCGTTTCGCTGTAAAGCAAGGCGGGGAAATCTCCCACCCTGGAAGTCGTAATACCCTATTTCTTCCCAGGAAACTCAGTTTTTACTCAGTGCCACGCCTGCACTGACTAGTAAGCCGGCAAACGCACTATTACCCGGAAGCGTCAAGGGCTCACGCATGGCGCTTTCCAGCGGGGAAAACAAGGCTTGTGATATCAGGCCCCCCATTCGAGGTTGACGCACTGCTTAAGCACCTGTTATTCTGACGAAGTCAGAAGAGACGCAAGCTACCCACTGACCCCTTCCCTAAATCAAGTTTTGTATGCAGGGTTTTCGGCTTGGAGGGAACTGCCTAAATTTTCGAAAGCCCCAGGTCGGCCTAGGGGCCAGCGCATCTTCCAGAAGCCTGCTGTGTTCCACGAAGAACTGTGCGTCAGTTGCAGTTGAAGCTAGCCTGACTTTTTCCGTAGGTAAGGTGACTGCAGGTTTAAGGTCCTAGAAGGAGCGCTAAGCAGAGTGGTTTTCGAGGTATAGCTCAGGTAAGGCAAGGGAGCCATCTTCCTTGTCATGTTGGACTGGATACAACCTTGTTTCAGAAGCCGTTGGAGAGCTTAGGAGATCTGTCTCTCCCAAGGAAGAGTGCAGTATGTTGCCCTTCACTCGGCATAAACAGGCGTACACCTAAGGGCCTTCGGGGCTGGATGATGCTCAAGCGGGCCCTAGGAGCCTGGCGGTACTCAGTGTTCTTGCACTGACTCGGGTGCTGACACGACGTTCTTAGGACTCCTTAAAGGGGTACTACCGAAAACTAAAGCAGAACAGCAAGTAATGCCTCTGGAAAACTGCTGCACGCTCTCCAATCGGGACGGCCCACCACGGCGATTTTCGAGTCTCGTGTGGACACTGAGTTTCCATTTCGCCCTAAAGCAGGGCAGGAAAGCTTACTCAGGAACTGGAAGCAGCCTGCTTCTTTCGAGAAAGCTCATTCGCCTCTCGCAGGCATGCCTGCAGGGACTAAAATCCCGGCAACAAGAGTGTTTTGGACCTGCTGGACTGGCTAGGAACGTCTTTCTGAAGCTGTGGCAGAGCTGAGGATATCTAGCTCTCCCAGGGAAGAGTGCAGTGTGTTGCGCTTCACTCAGAAAACACAGGGGTGCGCTGAAGGACCTACGGGGCTGGGTGCTGCTCCACAGGCCCACCGGAGCCTGGCTTCCAGAGTGTTCTTGTAAGGAAACTGGTGCTAACGTGCTAGGAGTAGGGAAAGCCTACACTCGTGAAACTAAAGTCGTACAGCCAAAATGCCTCATGGAAGCTGCTGCCCACCAATCTTTCTGCATGGCAACCCAGGGCCGTAGTGCAAAGCCAGTGTTTGCGTTTCGGTTCCCTTTAGCTCTAAAGCAGGGTCAGGCTTTCTTTGTGGAACTGTAGTTGAAAGTCAGCCTGCCGATGCAGGAGACACGGGTTCGTACCCCGATCCGGGAAGGTCCCACATGCTGCCGTAGTGCCGGACCCGGGAGCCTTAGCCGCTGAACCTAAGCCTCAGGAGCTGGCGCTCCGCAATGGGAGAGGCCACAACCGTGGGAGGTGCGCGTACACCCAAATAAGAAAAGACACAGGGCAAGATAATATCCCACCCAGGAAACGGAGGCACCCTGTTTCTTGGAGAAAAGTCAACTTCCTATCCGAGCCCTGCATGAAATGACTAGAATCTCCCACAACCCTGAGAGGTGCGCGTACACCCAAATAGGAAAAGACACCCGGCAAGATAATATCCCAGCCAGGAAACGGAGGCACCCCGTTTCTTGGAGAAAAGTCAACTTCCTATCCGAGCCCTGCATGAAATGACTAGAATCCTGGAAACACAAGTGTTTTGGCAGAAGGTTCCAGCCTGCCCGAATGTAATGGTCAACATTGGGGAAAAAAGGCCTGTGCCCTCAGGCCCCCATGTCGAGGTTGACAGGAAGCATAAGTACCTCTTGTTTCGAAAAAATTCCAAAGAGACACATGGTACTCACTGGGCCCTTCCCTAAATCAACTTCTCGATACAGCGTTGTTCTGCGCTGTAGGGCGTGGCCTAAAGGAAAGAATGCCGGGGGTCAGCCTAAGGGGCTGTGCATCTTCCAAAAGCCTGCTGTGTTCCGCGAAGAAGTGATCTTTAGTTGCAGTGGAACCCAACCCGAGTTTTTCCTTGAGGTAGGGTGACTGCAGGTAACAAGACCTAGAAGGAATGCTAAGCAGACTGTCTCTCTCAGTATCGCTCTGACAGGGCAATGAGGCTGACCGGCATTGAATGCTGGAAGTGCTACAACTGTGTTACTGAATCCGTCTGTGACCGGAGGCAGTCTAGCTCTCCGACGCACGAGTTCAATATGTTGCCCTGCACTCAGCTACAGAGGGGTACAGCTAAGGATCTTGGCGACTGGATGAGGCTCACCAGGCCACTAGGAGCCTGCAGTTACTCAGTGTTCTTATAGAGAATCGTGTGCGGACGCGAGGGTCCTAGGAGGCCTTTACAGCTCACTGCCTTTAAAGTAAAGCAGAGCTACGACGTGGGTCTCATAGAAGATGCCGCACGCCTCCCCTTCTGCATGGCAGAGCAGGGCTACACGTCGAGGCGAGTGTTCATGTGGAGATTCCGTTTCGCTGTAAAGCAAGGCGGGGAAATCTCCCACCCTGGAAGTCGTAATACCCTATTTCTTCCCAGGAAACTCAGTTTTTACTCAGTGCCACGCCTGCACTGACTAGTAAGCCGGCAAACGCACTATTACCCGGAAGCGTCAAGGGCTCACGCATGGCGCTTTCCAGCGGGGAAAACAAGGCTTGTGATATCAGGCCCCCCATTCGAGGTTGACGCACTGCTTAAGCACCTGTTATTCTGACGAAGTCAGAAGAGACGCAAGCTACCCACTGACCCCTTCCCTAAATCAAGTTTTGTATGCAGGGTTTTCGGCTTGGAGGGAACTGCCTAAATTTTCGAAAGCCCCAGGTCGGCCTAGGGGCCTGTGCATCTTCCAGAAGCCTGCTGTGTTCCACGAAGAACTGTGCGTCAGTTGCAGTGGAAGCTAGCCTGACTTTTTCCGTAGGTAAGGTGACTGCAGGTTTAAGGTCCTAGAAGGAGCGCTAAGCAGAGTGTTTTTCGAGGTATAGCTCAGGTAAGGCAAGGGAGCCATCTTCCTTGTCATGTTGGACTGGATACAACCTTGTTTCAGAAGCCGTTGGAGAGCTTAGGAGATCTGTCTCTCCCAAGGAAGAGTGCAGTATGTTGCCCTTCACTCGGCATAAACAGGCGTACACCTAAGGGCCTTCGGGGCTGGATGATGCTCAAGCGGGCCCTAGGAGCCTGGCGGTACTCAGTGTTCTTGCCCTGACTCGGGTGCTGACACGACGTTCTTAGGACTCCTTAAAGGGGTACTACCGAAAACTAAAGCAGAACAGCAAGTAATGCCTCTGGAAAACTGCTGCACGCTCTCCAATCGGGACGGCCCACCACGGCGATTTTCGAGTCTCGTGTGGACACTGAGTTTCCATTTCGCCCTAAAGCAGGGCAGGAAAGCTTACTCAGGAACTGGAAGCAGCCTGCTTCTTTCGAGAAAGCTCATTCGCCTCTCGCAGGCATGCCTGCAGGGACTAAAATCCCGGCAACAAGAGTGTTTTGGACCTGCTGGACTGGCTAGGAACGTCTTTCTGAAGCTGTGGCAGAGCTGAGGATATCTAGCTCTCCCAGGGAAGAGTGCAGTGTGTTGCGCTTCACTCAGAAAACACAGGGGTGCGCTGAAGGACCTACGGGGCTGGGTGCTGCTCCACAGGCCCACCGGAGCCTGGCTTCCAGAGTGTTCTTGTAAGGAAACTGGTGCTAACGCGCTAGGAGTAGGGAAAGCCTACACTCGTGAAACTAAAGTCGTACAGCCAAAATGCCTCATGGAAGCTGCTGCCCACCAATCTTTCTGCATGGCAACCCAGGGCCGTAGTGCAAAGCCAGTGTTTGCGTTTCGGTTCCCTTTAGCTCTAAAGCAGGGTCAGGCTTTCTTTGTGGAACTGTAGTTGAAAGTCAGCCTGCCGATGCAGGAGACACGGGTTCGTACCCCGATCCGGGAAGGTCCCACATGCTGCCGTAGTGCCGGACCCGGGAGCCTTAGCCGCTGAACCTAAGCCTCAGGAGCTGGCGCTCCGCAATGGGAGAGGCCACAACCGTGGGAGGTGCGCGTACACCCAAATAAGAAAAGACACAGGGCAAGATAATATCCCACCCAGGAAACGGAGGCACCCTGTTTCTTGGAGAAAAGTCAACTTCCTATCCGAGCCCTGCATGAAATGACTAGAATCTCCCACAACCCTGAGAGGTGCGCGTACACCCAAATAGGAAAAGACACCCGGCAAGATAATATCCCACCCAGGAAACGGAGGCACCCTGTTTCTTGGAGAAAAGTCAACTTCCTATCCGAGCCCTGCATGAAATGACTAGAATCCTGGAAACACAAGTGTTTTGGCAGAAGGTTCCAGGCTGCCCGAATGTAATGGTCAACATTGGGGAAAAAAGGCCTGTGCCCTCAGGCCCCCATGTCGAGGTTGACAGGAAGCATAAGTACCTCTTGTTTCGAAAAAATTCCAAAGAGACACATGGTACTCACTGGGCCCTTCCCTAAATCAACTTCTCGATACAGCGTTGTTCTGCGCTGTAGGGCGTGGCCTAAAGGAAAGAATGCCGGGGGTCAGCCTAAGGGGCTGTGCATCTTCCAAAAGCCTGCTGTGTTCCGCGAAGAAGTGATCTTTAGTTGCAGTGGAACCCAACCCGAGTTTTTCCTTGAGGTAGGGTGACTGCAGGTAACAAGACCTAGAAGGAATGCTAAGCAGACTGTCTCTCTCAGTATCGCTCTGACAGGGCAATGAGGCTGACCGGCATTGAATGCTGGAAGTGCTACAACCGTGTTACTGAATCCGTCTGTGACCGGAGGCAGTCTAGCTCTCCGACGCACGAGTTCAATAAGTTGCCCTGCACTCAGCTACAGAGGGGTACAGCTAAGGATCTTGGCGACTGGATGAGGCTCACCAGGCCACTAGGAGCCTGCAGTTACTCAGTGTTCTTATAGAGAATCGTGTGCGGACGCGAGGGTCCTAGGAGGCCTTTACAGCTCACTGCCTTTAAAGTAAAGCAGAGCTACGACGTGGGTCTCATAGAAGATGCCGCACGCCTCCCCTTCTGCATGGCAGAGCAGGGCTACACGTCGAGGCGAGTGTTCATGTGGAGATTCCGTTTCGCTGTAAAGCAAGGCGGGGAAATCTCCCACCCTGGAAGTCGTAATACCCTATTTCTTCCCAGGAAACTCAGTTTTTACTCAGTGCCACGCCTGCACTGACTAGTAAGCCGGCAAACGCACTATTACCCGGAAGCGTCAAGGGCTCACGCATGGCGCTTTCCAGCGGGGAAAACAAGGCTTGTGATATCAGGCCCCCCATTCGAGGTTGACGCACTGCTTAAGCACCTGTTATTCTGACGAAGTCAGAAGAGACGCAAGCTACCCACTGACCCCTTCCCTAAATCAAGTTTTGTATGCAGGGTTTTCGGCTTGGAGGGAACTGCCTAAATTTTCGAAAGCCCCAGGTCGGCCTAGGGGCCTGTGCATCTTCCAGAAGCCTGCTGTGTTCCACGAAGAACTGTGCGTCAGTTGCAGTGGAAGCTAGCCTGACTTTTTCCGTAGGTAAGGTGACTGCAGGTTTAAGGTCCTAGAAGGAGCGCTAAGCAGAGTGTTTTTCGAGGTATAGCTCAGGTAAGGCAAGGGAGCCATCTTCCTTGTCATGTTGGACTGGATACAACCTTGTTTCAGAAGCCGTTGGAGAGCTTAGGAGATCTGTCTCTCCCAAGGAAGAGTGCAGTATGTTGCCCTTCACTCGGCATAAACAGGCGTACACCTAAGGGCCTTCGGGGCTGGATGATGCTCAAGCGGGCCCTAGGAGCCTGGCGGTACTCAGTGTTCTTGCCCTGACTCGGGTGCTGACACGACGTTCTTAGGACTCCTTAAAGGGGTACTACCGAAAACTAAAGCAGAACAGCAAGTAATGCCTCTGGAAAACTGCTGCACGCTCTCCAATCGGGACGGCCCACCACGGCGATTTTCGAGTCTCGTGTGGACACTGAGTTTCCATTTCGCCCTAAAGCAGGGCAGGAAAGCTTACTCAGGAACTGGAAGCAGCCTGCTTCTTTCGAGAAAGCTCATTCGCCTCTCGCAGGCATGCCTGCAGGGACTAAAATCCCGGCAACAAGAGTGTTTTGGACCTGCTGGACTGGCTAGGAACGTCTTTCTGAAGCTGTGGCAGAGCTGAGGATATCTAGCTCTCCCAGGGAAGAGTGCAGTGTGTTGCGCTTCACTCAGAAAACACAGGGGTGCGCTGAAGGACCTACGGGGCTGGGTGCTGCTCCACAGGCCCACCGGAGCCTGGCTTCCAGAGTGTTCTTGTAAGGAAACTGGTGCTAACGTGCTAGGAGTAGGGAAAGCCTACACTCGTGAAACTAAAGTCGTACAGCCAAAATGCCTCATGGAAGCTGCTGCCCACCAATCTTTCTGCATGGCAACCCAGGGCCGTAGTGCAAAGCCAGTGTTTGCGTTTCGGTTCCCTTTAGCTCTAAAGCAGGGTCAGGCTTTCTTTGTGGAACTGTAGTTGAAAGTCAGCCTGCCGATGCAGGAGACACGGGTTCGTACCCCGATCCGGGAAGGTCCCACATGCTGCCGTAGTGCCGGACCCGGGAGCCTTAGCCGCTGAACCTAAGCCTCAGGAGCTGGCGCTCCGCAATGGGAGAGGCCACAACCGTGGGAGGTGCGCGTACACCCAAATAAGAAAAGACACAGGGCAAGATAATATCCCACCCAGGAAACGGAGGCACCCTGTTTCTTGGAGAAAAGTCAACTTCCTATCCGAGCCCTGCATGAAATGACTAGAATCTCCCACAACCCTGAGAGGTGCGCGTACACCCAAATAGGAAAAGACACCCGGCAAGATAATATCCCAGCCAGGAAACGGAGGCACCCTGTTTCTTGGAGAAAAGTCAACTTCCTATCCGAGCCCTGCATGAAATGACTAGAATCCTGGAAACACAAGTGTTTTGGCAGAAGGTTCCAGGCTGCCCGAATGTAATGGTCAACATTGGGGAAAAAAGGCCTGTGCCCTCAGGCCCCCATGTCGAGGTTGACAGGAAGCATAAGTACCTCTTGTTTCGAAAAAATTCCAAAGAGACACATGGTACTCACTGGGCCCTTCCCTAAATCAACTTCTCGATACAGCGTTGTTCTGCGCTGTAGGGCGTGGCCTAAAGGAAAGAATGCCGGGGGTCAGCCTAAGGGGCTGTGCATCTTCCAAAAGCCTGCTGTGTTCCGCGAAGAAGTGATCTTTAGTTGCAGTGGAACCCAACCCGAGTTTTTCCTTGAGGTAGGGTGACTGCAGGTAACAAGACCTAGAAGGAATGCTAAGCAGACTGTCTCTCTCAGTATCGCTCTGACAGGGCAATGAGGCTGACCGGCATTGAATGCTGGAAGTGCTACAACCGTGTTACTGAATCCGTCTGTGACCGGAGGCAGTCTAGCTCTCCGACGCACGAGTTCAATAAGTTGCCCTGCACTCAGCTACAGAGGGGTACAGCTAAGGATCTTGGCGACTGGATGAGGCTCACCAGGCCACTAGGAGCCTGCAGTTACTCAGTGTTCTTATAGAGAATCGTGTGCGGACGCGAGGGTCCTAGGAGGCCTTTACAGCTCACTGCCTTTAAAGTAAAGCAGAGCTACGACGTGGGTCTCATAGAAGATGCCGCACGCCTCCCCTTCTGCATGGCAGAGCAGGGCTACACGTCGAGGCGAGTGTTCATGTGGAGATTCCGTTTCGCTGTAAAGCAAGGCGGGGAAATCTCCCACCCTGGAAGTCGTAATACCCTATTTCTTCCCAGGAAACTCAGTTTTTACTCAGTGCCACGCCTGCACTGACTAGTAAGCCGGCAAACGCACTATTACCCGGAAGCGTCAAGGGCTCACGCATGGCGCTTTCCAGCGGGGAAAACAAGGCTTGTGATATCAGGCCCCCCATTCGAGGTTGACGCACTGCTTAAGCACCTGTTATTCTGACGAAGTCAGAAGAGACGCAAGCTACCCACTGACCCCTTCCCTAAATCAAGTTTTGTATGCAGGGTTTTCGGCTTGGAGGGAACTGCCTAAATTTTCGAAAGCCCCAGGTCGGCCTAGGGGCCAGCGCATCTTCCAAAAGCCTGCTGTGTTCCACGAAGAACTGTGCGTCAGTTGCAGTGGAAGCTAGCCTGACTTTTTCCGTAGGTAAGGTGACTGCAGGTTTAAGGTCCTAGAAGGAGCGCTAAGCAGAGTGGTTTTCGAGGTATAGCTCAGGTAAGGCAAGGGAGCCATCTTCCTTGTCATGTTGGACTGGATACAACCTTGTTTCAGAAGCCGTTGGAGAGCTTAGGAGATCTGTCTCTCCCAAGGAAGAGTGCAGTATGTTGCCCTACACTCGGCATAAACAGGCGTACACCTAAGGGCCTTCGGGGCTGGATGATGCTCAAGCGGGCCCTAGGAGCCTGGCGGTACTCAGTGTTCTTGCACTGACTCGGGTGCTGACACGACGTTCTTAGGACTCCTTAAAGGGGTACTACCGAAAACTAAAGCAGAACAGCAAGTAATGCCTCTGGAAAACTGCTGCACGCTCTCCAATCGGGACGGCCCACCACGGCGATTTTCGAGTCTCGTGTGGACACTGAGTTTCCATTTCGCCCTAAAGCAGGGCAGGAAAGCTTACTCAGGAACTGGAAGCAGCCTGCTTCTTTCGAGAAAGCTCATTCGCCTCTCGCAGGCATGCCTGCAGGGACTAAAATCCCGGCAACAAGAGTGTTTTGGACCTGCTGGACTGGCTAGGAACGTCTTTCTGAAGCTGTGGCAGAGCTGAGGATATCTAGCTCTCCCAGGGAAGAGTGCAGTGTGTTGCGCTTCACTCAGAAAACACAGGGGTGCGCTGAAGGACCTACGGGGCTGGGTGCTGCTCCACAGGCCCACCGGAGCCTGGCTTCCAGAGTGTTCTTGTAAGGAAACTGGTGCTAACGTGCTAGGAGTAGGGAAAGCCTACACTCGTGAAACTAAAGTCGTACAGCCAAAATGCCTCATGGAAGCTGCTGCCCACCAATCTTTCTGCATGGCAACCCAGGGCCGTAGTGCAAAGCCAGTGTTTGCGTTTCGGTTCCCTTTAGCTCTAAAGCAGGGTCAGGCTTTCTTTGTGGAACTGTAGTTGAAAGTCAGCCTGCCGATGCAGGAGACACGGGTTCGTACCCCGATCCGGGAAGGTCCCACATGCTGCCGTAGTGCCGGACCCGGGAGCCTTAGCCGCTGAACCTAAGCCTCAGGAGCTGGCGCTCCGCAATGGGAGAGGCCACAACCGTGGGAGGTGCGCGTACACCCAAATAAGAAAAGACACAGGGCAAGATAATATCCCACCCAGGAAACGGAGGCACCCTGTTTCTTGGAGAAAAGTCAACTTCCTATCCGAGCCCTGCATGAAATGACTAGAATCTCCCACAACCCTGAGAGGTGCGCGTACACCCAAATAGGAAAAGACACCCGGCAAGATAATATCCCACCCAGGAAACGGAGGCACCCTGTTTCTTGGAGAAAAGTCAACTTCCTATCCGAGCCCTGCATGAAATGACTAGAATCCTGGAAACACAAGTGTTTTGGCAGAAGGTTCCAGCCTGCCCGAATGTAATGGTCAACATTGGGGAAAAAAGGCCTGTGCCCTCAGGCCCCCATGTCGAGGTTGACAGGAAGCATAAGTACCTCTTGTTTCGAAAAAATTCCAAAGAGACACATGGTACTCACTGGGCCCTTCCCTAAATCAACTTCTCGATACAGCGTTGTTCTGCGCTGTAGGGCGTGGCCTAAAGGAAAGAATGCCGGGGGTCAGCCTAAGGGGCTGTGCATCTTCCAAAAGCCTGCTGTGTTCCGCGAAGAAGTGATCTTTAGTTGCAGTGGAACCCAACCCGAGTTTTTCCTTGAGGTAGGGTGACTGCAGGTAACAAGACCTAGAAGGAATGCTAAGCAGACTGTCTCTCTCAGTATCGCTCTGACAGGGCAATGAGGCTGACCGGCATTGAATGCTGGAAGTGCTACAACCGTGTTACTGAATCCGTCTGTGACCGGAGGCAGTCTAGCTCTCCGACGCACGAGTTCAATAAGTTGCCCTGCACTCAGCTACAGAGGGGTACAGCTAAGGATCTTGGCGACTGGATGAGGCTCACCAGGCCACTAGGAGCCTGCAGTTACTCAGTGTTCTTATAGAGAATCGTGTGCGGACGCGAGGGTCCTAGGAGGCCTTTACAGCTCACTGCCTTTAAAGTAAAGCAGAGCTACGACGTGGGTCTCATAGAAGATGCCGCACGCCTCCCCTTCTGCATGGCAGAGCAGGGCTACACGTCGAGGCGAGTGTTCATGTGGAGATTCCGTTTCGCTGTAAAGCAAGGCGGGGAAATCTCCCACCCTGGAAGTCGTAATACCCTATTTCTTCCCAGGAAACTCAGTTTTTACTCAGTGCCACGCCTGCACTGACTAGTAAGCCGGCAAACGCACTATTACCCGGAAGCGTCAAGGGCTCACGCATGGCGCTTTCCAGCGGGGAAAACAAGGCTTGTGATATCAGGCCCCCCATTCGAGGTTGACGCACTGCTTAAGCACCTGTTATTCTGACGAAGTCAGAAGAGACGCAAGCTACCCACTGACCCCTTCCCTAAATCAAGTTTTGTATGCAGGGTTTTCGGCTTGGAGGGAACTGCCTAAATTTTCGAAAGCCCCAGGTCGGCCTAGGGGCCAGCGCATCTTCCAAAAGCCTGCTGTGTTCCACGAAGAACTGTGCGTCAGTTGCAGTGGAAGCTAGCCTGACTTTTTCCGTAGGTAAGGTGACTGCAGGTTTAAGGTCCTAGAAGGAGCGCTAAGCAGAGTGGTTTTCGAGGTATAGCTCAGGTAAGGCAAGGGAGCCATCTTCCTTGTCATGTTGGACTGGATACAACCTTGTTTCAGAAGCCGTTGGAGAGCTTAGGAGATCTGTCTCTCCCAAGGAAGAGTGCAGTATGTTGCCCTACACTCGGCATAAACAGGCGTACACCTAAGGGCCTTCGGGGCTGGATGATGCTCAAGCGGGCCCTAGGAGCCTGGCGGTACTCAGTGTTCTTGCACTGACTCGGGTGCTGACACGACGTTCTTAGGACTCCTTAAAGGGGTACTACCGAAAACTAAAGCAGAACAGCAAGTAATGCCTCTGGAAAACTGCTGCACGCTCTCCAATCGGGACGGCCCACCACGGCGATTTTCGAGTCTCGTGTGGACACTGAGTTTCCATTTCGCCCTAAAGCAGGGCAGGAAAGCTTACTCAGGAACTGGAAGCAGCCTGCTTCTTTCGAGAAAGCTCATTCGCCTCTCGCAGGCATGCCTGCAGGGACTAAAATCCCGGCAACAAGAGTGTTTTGGACCTGCTGGACTGGCTAGGAACGTCTTTCTGAAGCTGTGGCAGAGCTGAGGATATCTAGCTCTCCCAGGGAAGAGTGCAGTGTGTTGCGCTTCACTCAGAAAACACAGGGGTGCGCTGAAGGACCTACGGGGCTGGGTGCTGCTCCACAGGCCCACCGGAGCCTGGCTTCCAGAGTGTTCTTGTAAGGAAACTGGTGCTAACGTGCTAGGAGTAGGGAAAGCCTACACTCGTGAAACTAAAGTCGTACAGCCAAAATGCCTCATGGAAGCTGCTGCCCACCAATCTTTCTGCATGGCAACCCAGGGCCGTAGTGCAAAGCCAGTGTTTGCGTTTCGGTTCCCTTTAGCTCTAAAGCAGGGTCAGGCTTTCTTTGTGGAACTGTAGTTGAAAGTCAGCCTGCCGATGCAGGAGACACGGGTTCGTACCCCGATCCGGGAAGGTCCCACATGCTGCCGTAGTGCCGGACCCGGGAGCCTTAGCCGCTGAACCTAAGCCTCAGGAGCTGGCGCTCCGCAATGGGAGAGGCCACAACCGTGGGAGGTGCGCGTACACCCAAATAAGAAAAGACACAGGGCAAGATAATATCCCACCCAGGAAACGGAGGCACCCTGTTTCTTGGAGAAAAGTCAACTTCCTATCCGAGCCCTGCATGAAATGACTAGAATCTCCCACAACCCTGAGAGGTGCGCGTACACCCAAATAGGAAAAGACACCCGGCAAGATAATATCCCACCCAGGAAACGGAGGCACCCTGTTTCTTGGAGAAAAGTCAACTTCCTATCCGAGCCCTGCATGAAATGACTAGAATCCTGGAAACACAAGTGTTTTGGCAGAAGGTTCCAGCCTGCCCGAATGTAATGGTCAACATTGGGGAAAAAAGGCCTGTGCCCTCAGGCCCCCATGTCGAGGTTGACAGGAAGCATAAGTACCTCTTGTTTCGAAAAAATTCCAAAGAGACACATGGTACTCACTGGGCCCTTCCCTAAATCAACTTCTCGATACAGCGTTGTTCTGCGCTGTAGGGCGTGGCCTAAAGGAAAGAATGCCGGGGGTCAGCCTAAGGGGCTGTGCATCTTCCAAAAGCCTGCTGTGTTCCGCGAAGAACTGATCTTTAGTTGCAGTGGAACCCAACCCGAGTTTTTCCTTGAGGTAGGGTGACTGCAGGTAACAAGACCTAGAAGGAATGCTAAGCAGACTGTCTCTCTCAGTATCGCTCTGACAGGGCAATGAGGCTGACCGGCATTGAATGCTGGAAGTGCTACAACCGTGTTACTGAATCCGTCTGTGACCGGAGGCAGTCTAGCTCTCCGACGCACGAGTTCAATAAGTTGCCCTGCACTCAGCTACAGAGGGGTACAGCTAAGGATCTTGGCGACTGGATGAGGCTCACCAGGCCACTAGGAGCCTGCAGTTACTCAGTGTTCTTATAGAGAATCGTGTGCGGACGCGAGGGTCCTAGGAGGCCTTTACAGCTCACTGCCTTTAAAGTAAAGCAGAGCTACGACGTGGGTCTCATAGAAGATGCCGCACGCCTCCCCTTCTGCATGGCAGAGCAGGGCTACACGTCGAGGCGAGTGTTCATGTGGAGATTCCGTTTCGCTGTAAAGCAAGGCGGGGAAATCTCCCACCCTGGAAGTCGTAATACCCTATTTCTTCCCAGGAAACTCAGTTTTTACTCAGTGCCACGCCTGCACTGACTAGTAAGCCGGCAAACGCACTATTACCCGGAAGCGTCAAGGGCTCACGCATGGCGCTTTCCAGCGGGGAAAACAAGGCTTGTGATATCAGGCCCCCCATTCGAGGTTGACGCACTGCTTAAGCACCTGTTATTCTGACGAAGTCAGAAGAGACGCAAGCTACCCACTGACCCCTTCCCTAAATCAAGTTTTGTATGCAGGGTTTTCGGCTTGGAGGGAACTGCCTAAATTTTCGAAAGCCCCAGGTCGGCCTAGGGGCCAGCGCATCTTCCAGAAGCCTGCTGTGTTCCACGAAGAACTGTGCGTCAGTTGCAGTGGAAGCTAGCCTGACTTTTTCCGTAGGTAAGGTGACTGCAGGTTTAAGGTCCTAGAAGGAGCGCTAAGCAGAGTGGTTTTCGAGGTATAGCTCAGGTAAGGCAAGGGAGCCATCTTCCTTGTCATGTTGGACTGGATACAACCTTGTTTCAGAAGCCGTTGGAGAGCTTAGGAGATCTGTCTCTCCCAAGGAAGAGTGCAGTATGTTGCCCTACACTCGGCATAAACAGGCGTACACCTAAGGGCCTTCGGGGCTGGATGATGCTCAAGCGGGCCCTAGGAGCCTGGCGGTACTCAGTGTTCTTGCACTGACTCGGGTGCTGACACGACGTTCTTAGGACTCCTTAAAGGGGTACTACCGAAAACTAAAGCAGAACAGCAAGTAATGCCTCTGGAAAACTGCTGCACGCTCTCCAATCGGGACGGCCCACCACGGCGATTTTCGAGTCTCGTGTGGACACTGAGTTTCCATTTCGCCCTAAAGCAGGGCAGGAAAGCTTACTCAGGAACTGGAAGCAGCCTGCTTCTTTCGAGAAAGCTCATTCGCCTCTCGCAGGCATGCCTGCAGGGACTAAAATCCCGGCAACAAGAGTGTTTTGGACCTGCTGGACTGGCTAGGAACGTCTTTCTGAAGCTGTGGCAGAGCTGAGGATATCTAGCTCTCCCAGGGAAGAGTGCAGTGTGTTGCGCTTCACTCAGAAAACACAGGGGTGCGCTGAAGGACCTACGGGGCTGGGTGCTGCTCCACAGGCCCACCGGAGCCTGGCTTCCAGAGTGTTCTTGTAAGGAAACTGGTGCTAACGTGCTAGGAGTAGGGAAAGCCTACACTCGTGAAACTAAAGTCGTACAGCCAAAATGCCTCATGGAAGCTGCTGCCCACCAATCTTTCTGCATGGCAACCCAGGGCCGTAGTGCAAAGCCAGTGTTTGCGTTTCGGTTCCCTTTAGCTCTAAAGCAGGGTCAGGCTTTCTTTGTGGAACTGTAGTTGAAAGTCAGCCTGCCGATGCAGGAGACACGGGTTCGTACCCCGATCCGGGAAGGTCCCACATGCTGCCGTAGTGCCGGACCCGGGAGCCTTAGCCGCTGAACCTAAGCCTCAGGAGCTGGCGCTCCGCAATGGGAGAGGCCACAACCGTGGGAGGTGCGCGTACACCCAAATAAGAAAAGACACAGGGCAAGATAATATCCCACCCAGGAAACGGAGGCACCCTGTTTCTTGGAGAAAAGTCAACTTCCTATCCGAGCCCTGCATGAAATGACTAGAATCTCCCACAACCCTGAGAGGTGCGCGTACACCCAAATAGGAAAAGACACCCGGCAAGATAATATCCCAGCCAGGAAACGGAGGCACCCTGTTTCTTGGAGAAAAGTCAACTTCCTATCCGAGCCCTGCATGAAATGACTAGAATCCTGGAAACACAAGTGTTTTGGCAGAAGGTTCCAGGCTGCCCGAATGTAATGGTCAACATTGGGGAAAAAAGGCCTGTGCCCTCAGGCCCCCATGTCGAGGTTGACAGGAAGCATAAGTACCTCTTGTTTCGAAAAAATTCCAAAGAGACACATGGTACTCACTGGGCCCTTCCCTAAATCAACTTCTCGATACAGCGTTGTTCTGCGCTGTAGGGCGTGGCCTAAAGGAAAGAATGCCGGGGGTCAGCCTAAGGGGCTGTGCATCTTCCAAAAGCCTGCTGTGTTCCGCGAAGAACTGATCTTTAGTTGCAGTGGAACCCAACCCGAGTTTTTCCTTGAGGTAGGGTGACTGCAGGTAACAAGACCTAGAAGGAATGCTAAGCAGACTGTCTCTCTCAGTATCGCTCTGACAGGGCAATGAGGCTGACCGGCATTGAATGCTGGAAGTGCTACAACTGTGTTACTGAATCCGTCTGTGACCGGAGGCAGTCTAGCTCTCCGACGCACGAGTTCAATATGTTGCCCTACACTCAGCTACAGAGGGGTACAGCTAAGGATCTTGGCGACTGGATGAGGCTCACCAGGCCACTAGGAGCCTGCAGTTACTCAGTGTTCTTATAGAGAATCGTGTGCGGACGCGAGGGTCCTAGGAGGCCTTTACAGCTCACTGCCTTTAAAGTAAAGCAGAGCTACGACGTGGGTCTCATAGAAGATGCCGCACGCCTCCCCTTCTGCATGGCAGAGCAGGGCTACACGTCGAGGCGAGTGTTCATGTGGAGATTCCGTTTCGCTGTAAAGCAAGGCGGGGAAATCTCCCACCCTGGAAGTCGTAATACCCTATTTCTTCCCAGGAAACTCAGTTTTTACTCAGTGCCACGCCTGCACTGACTAGTAAGCCGGCAAACGCACTATTACCCGGAAGCGTCAAGGGCTCACGCATGGCGCTTTCCAGCGGGGAAAACAAGGCTTGTGATATCAGGCCCCCCATTCGAGGTTGACGCACTGCTTAAGCACCTGTTATTCTGACGAAGTCAGAAGAGACGCAAGCTACCCACTGACCCCTTCCCTAAATCAAGTTTTGTATGCAGGGTTTTCGGCTTGGAGGGAACTGCCTAAATTTTCGAAAGCCCCAGGTCGGCCTAGGGGCCTGTGCATCTTCCAGAAGCCTGCTGTGTTCCACGAAGAACTGTGCGTCAGTTGCAGTGGAAGCTAGCCTGACTTTTTCCGTAGGTAAGGTGACTGCAGGTTTAAGGTCCTAGAAGGAGCGCTAAGCAGAGTGTTTTTCGAGGTATAGCTCAGGTAAGGCAAGGGAGCCATCTTCCTTGTCATGTTGGACTGGATACAACCTTGTTTCAGAAGCCGTTGGAGAGCTTAGGAGATCTGTCTCTCCCAAGGAAGAGTGCAGTATGTTGCCCTTCACTCGGCATAAACAGGCGTACACCTAAGGGCCTTCGGGGCTGGATGATGCTCAAGCGGGCCCTAGGAGCCTGGCGGTACTCAGTGTTCTTGCCCTGACTCGGGTGCTGACACGACGTTCTTAGGACTCCTTAAAGGGGTACTACCGAAAACTAAAGCAGAACAGCAAGTAATGCCTCTGGAAAACTGCTGCACGCTCTCCAATCGGGACGGCCCACCACGGCGATTTTCGAGTCTCGTGTGGACACTGAGTTTCCATTTCGCCCTAAAGCAGGGCAGGAAAGCTTACTCAGGAACTGGAAGCAGCCTGCTTCTTTCGAGAAAGCTCATTCGCCTCTCGCAGGCATGCCTGCAGGGACTAAAATCCCGGCAACAAGAGTGTTTTGGACCTGCTGGACTGGCTAGGAACGTCTTTCTGAAGCTGTGGCAGAGCTGAGGATATCTAGCTCTCCCAGGGAAGAGTGCAGTGTGTTGCGCTTCACTCAGAAAACACAGGGGTGCGCTGAAGGACCTACGGGGCTGGGTGCTGCTCCACAGGCCCACCGGAGCCTGGCTTCCAGAGTGTTCTTGTAAGGAAACTGGTGCTAACGCGCTAGGAGTAGGGAAAGCCTACACTCGTGAAACTAAAGTCGTACAGCCAAAATGCCTCATGGAAGCTGCTGCCCACCAATCTTTCTGCATGGCAACCCAGGGCCGTAGTGCAAAGCCAGTGTTTGCGTTTCGGTTCCCTTTAGCTCTAAAGCAGGGTCAGGCTTTCTTTGTGGAACTGTAGTTGAAAGTCAGCCTGCCGATGCAGGAGACACGGGTTCGTACCCCGATCCGGGAAGGTCCCACATGCTGCCGTAGTGCCGGACCCGGGAGCCTTAGCCGCTGAACCTAAGCCTCAGGAGCTGGCGCTCCGCAATGGGAGAGGCCACAACCGTGGGAGGTGCGCGTACACCCAAATAAGAAAAGACACAGGGCAAGATAATATCCCACCCAGGAAACGGAGGCACCCTGTTTCTTGGAGAAAAGTCAACTTCCTATCCGAGCCCTGCATGAAATGACTAGAATCTCCCACAACCCTGAGAGGTGCGCGTACACCCAAATAGGAAAAGACACCCGGCAAGATAATATCCCAGCCAGGAAACGGAGGCACCCCGTTTCTTGGAGAAAAGTCAACTTCCTATCCGAGCCCTGCATGAAATGACTAGAATCCTGGAAACACAAGTGTTTTGGCAGAAGCTTCCAGGCTGCCCGAATGTAATGGTCAACATTGGGGAAAAAAGGCCTGTGCCCTCAGGCCCCCATGTCGAGGTGGACAGGAAGCATAAGTACCTCTTGTTTCGAAAAAATTCCAAAGAGACACATGGTACTCACTGGGCCCTTCCCTAAATCAACTTCTCGATACAGCGTTGTTCTGCGCTGTAGGGCGTGGCCTAAAGGAAAGAATGCCGGGGGTCAGCCTAAGGGGCTGTGCATCTTCCAAAAGCCTGCTGTGTTCCGCGAAGAACTGATCTTTAGTTGCAGTGGAACCCAACCCGAGTTTTTCCTTGAGGTAGGGTGACTGCAGGTAACAAGACCTAGAAGGAATGCTAAGCAGACTGTCTCTCTCAGTATCGCTCTGACAGGGCAATGAGGCTGACCGGCATTGAATGCTGGAAGTGCTACAACCGTGTTACTGAATCCGTCTGTGACCGGAGGCAGTCTAGCTCTCCGACGCACGAGTTCAATATGTTGCCCTGCACTCAGCTACAGAGGGGTACAGCTAAGGATCTTGGCGACTGGATGAGGCTCACCAGGCCACTAGGAGCCTGCAGTTACTCAGTGTTCTTATAGAGAATCGTGTGCGGACGCGAGGGTCCTAGGAGGCCTTTACAGCTCACTGCCTTTAAAGTAAAGCAGAGCTACGACGTGGGTCTCATAGAAGATGCCGCACGCCTCCCCTTCTGCATGGCAGAGCAGGGCTACACGTCGAGGCGAGTGTTCATGTGGAGATTCCGTTTCGCTGTAAAGCAAGGCGGGGAAATCTCCCACCCTGGAAGTCGTAATACCCTATTTCTTCCCAGGAAACTCAGTTTTTACTCAGTGCCACGCCTGCACTGACTAGTAAGCCGGCAAACGCACTATTACCCGGAAGCGTCAAGGGCTCACGCATGGCGCTTTCCAGCGGGGAAAACAAGGCTTGTGATATCAGGCCCCCCATTCGAGGTTGACGCACTGCTTAAGCACCTGTTATTCTGACGAAGTCAGAAGAGACGCAAGCTACCCACTGACCCCTTCCCTAAATCAAGTTTTGTATGCAGGGTTTTCGGCTTGGAGGGAACTGCCTAAATTTTCGAAAGCCCCAGGTCGGCCTAGGGGCCTGTGCATCTTCCAGAAGCCTGCTGTGTTCCACGAAGAACTGTGCGTCAGTTGCAGTGGAAGCTAGCCTGACTTTTTCCGTAGGTAAGGTGACTGCAGGTTTAAGGTCCTAGAAGGAGCGCTAAGCAGAGTGTTTTTCGAGGTATAGCTCAGGTAAGGCAAGGGAGCCATCTTCCTTGTCATGTTGGACTGGATACAACCTTGTTTCAGAAGCCGTTGGAGAGCTTAGGAGATCTGTCTCTCCCAAGGAAGAGTGCAGTATGTTGCCCTTCACTCGGCATAAACAGGCGTACACCTAAGGGCCTTCGGGGCTGGATGATGCTCAAGCGGGCCCTAGGAGCCTGGCGGTACTCAGTGTTCTTGCACTGACTCGGGTGCTGACACGACGTTCTTAGGACTCCTTAAAGGGGTACTACCGAAAACTAAAGCAGAACAGCAAGTAATGCCTCTGGAAAACTGCTGCACGCTCTCCAATCGGGACGGCCCACCACGGCGATTTTCGAGTCTCGTGTGGACACTGAGTTTCCATTTCGCCCTAAAGCAGGGCAGGAAAGCTTACTCAGGAACTGGAAGCAGCCTGCTTCTTTCGAGAAAGCTCATTCGCCTCTCGCAGGCATGCCTGCAGGGACTAAAATCCCGGCAACAAGAGTGTTTTGGACCTGCTGGACTGGCTAGGAACGTCTTTCTGAAGCTGTGGCAGAGCTGAGGATATCTAGCTCTCCCAGGGAAGAGTGCAGTGTGTTGCGCTTCACTCAGAAAACACAGGGGTGCGCTGAAGGACCTACGGGGCTGGGTGCTGCTCCACAGGCCCACCGGAGCCTGGCTTCCAGAGTGTTCTTGTAAGGAAACTGGTGCTAACGTGCTAGGAGTAGGGAAAGCCTACACTCGTGAAACTAAAGTCGTACAGCCAAAATGCCTCATGGAAGCTGCTGCCCACCAATCTTTCTGCATGGCAACCCAGGGCCGTAGTGCAAAGCCAGTGTTTGCGTTTCGGTTCCCTTTAGCTCTAAAGCAGGGTCAGGCTTTCTTTGTGGAACTGTAGTTGAAAGTCAGCCTGCCGATGCAGGAGACACGGGTTCGTACCCCGATCCGGGAAGGTCCCACATGCTGCCGTAGTGCCGGACCCGGGAGCCTTAGCCGCTGAACCTAAGCCTCAGGAGCTGGCGCTCCGCAATGGGAGAGGCCACAACCGTGGGAGGTGCGCGTACACCCAAATAAGAAAAGACACAGGGCAAGATAATATCCCACCCAGGAAACGGAGGCACCCTGTTTCTTGGAGAAAAGTCAACTTCCTATCCGAGCCCTGCATGAAATGACTAGAATCTCCCACAACCCTGAGAGGTGCGCGTACACCCAAATAGGAAAAGACACCCGGCAAGATAATATCCCAGCCAGGAAACGGAGGCACCCCGTTTCTTGGAGAAAAGTCAACTTCCTATCCGAGCCCTGCATGAAATGACTAGAATCCTGGAAACACAAGTGTTTTGGCAGAAGCTTCCAGGCTGCCCGAATGTAATGGTCAACATTGGGGAAAAAAGGCCTGTGCCCTCAGGCCCCCATGTCGAGGTGGACAGGAAGCATAAGTACCTCTTGTTTCGAAAAAATTCCAAAGAGACACATGGTACTCACTGGGCCCTTCCCTAAATCAACTTCTCGATACAGCGTTGTTCTGCGCTGTAGGGCGTGGCCTAAAGGAAAGAATGCCGGGGGTCAGCCTAAGGGGCTGTGCATCTTCCAAAAGCCTGCTGTGTTCCGCGAAGAAGTGATCTTTAGTTGCAGTGGAACCCAACCCGAGTTTTTCCTTGAGGTAGGGTGACTGCAGGTAACAAGACCTAGAAGGAATGCTAAGCAGACTGTCTCTCTCAGTATCGCTCTGACAGGGCAATGAGGCTGACCGGCATTGAATGCTGGAAGTGCTACAACCGTGTTACTGAATCCGTCTGTGACCGGAGGCAGTCTAGCTCTCCGACGCACGAGTTCAATATGTTGCCCTGCACTCAGCTACAGAGGGGTACAGCTAAGGATCTTGGCGACTGGATGAGGCTCACCAGGCCACTAGGAGCCTGCAGTTACTCAGTGTTCTTATAGAGAATCGTGTGCGGACGCGAGGGTCCTAGGAGGCCTTTACAGCTCACTGCCTTTAAAGTAAAGCAGAGCTACGACGTGGGTCTCATAGAAGATGCCGCACGCCTCCCCTTCTGCATGGCAGAGCAGGGCTACACGTCGAGGCGAGTGTTCATGTGGAGATTCCGTTTCGCTGTAAAGCAAGGCGGGGAAATCTCCCACCCTGGAAGTCGTAATACCCTATTTCTTCCCAGGAAACTCAGTTTTTACTCAGTGCCACGCCTGCACTGACTAGTAAGCCGGCAAACGCACTATTACCCGGAAGCGTCAAGGGCTCACGCATGGCGCTTTCCAGCGGGGAAAACAAGGCTTGTGATATCAGGGCCCCCATTCGAGGTTGACGCACTGCTTAAGCACCTGTTATTCTGACGAAGTCAGAAGAGACGCAAGCTACCCACTGACCCCTTCCCTAAATCAAGTTTTGTATGCAGGGTTTTCGGCTTGGAGGGAACTGCCTAAATTTTCGAAAGCCCCAGGTCGGCCTAGGGGCCAGCGCATCTTCCAAAAGCCTGCTGTGTTCCACGAAGAACTGTGCGTCAGTTGCAGTGGAACCTAGCCTGACTTTTTCCGTAGGTAAGGTGACTGCAGGTTTAAGGTCCTAGAAGGAGCGCTAAGCAGAGTGTTTTTCGAGGTATAGCTCAGGTAAGGCAAGGGAGCCATCTTCCTTGTCATGTTGGACTGGATACAACCTTGTTTCAGAAGCCGTTGGAGAGCTTAGGAGATCTGTCTCTCCCAAGGAAGAGTGCAGTATGTTGCCCTTCACTCGGCATAAACAGGCGTACACCTAAGGGCCTTCGGGGCTGGATGATGCTCAAGCGGGCCCTAGGAGCCTGGCGGTACTCAGTGTTCTTGCACTGACTCGGGTGCTGACACGACGTTCTTAGGACTCCTTAAAGGGGTACTACCGAAAACTAAAGCAGAACAGCAAGTAATGCCTCTGGAAAACTGCTGCACGCTCTCCAATCGGGACGGCCCACCACGGCGATTTTCGAGTCTCGTGTGGACACTGAGTTTCCATTTCGCCCTAAAGCAGGGCAGGAAAGCTTACTCAGGAACTGGAAGCAGCCTGCTTCTTTCGAGAAAGCTCATTCGCCTCTCGCAGGCATGCCTGCAGGGACTAAAATCCCGGCAACAAGAGTGTTTTGGACCTGCTGGACTGGCTAGGAACGTCTTTCTGAAGCTGTGGCAGAGCTGAGGATATCTAGCTCTCCCAGGGAAGAGTGCAGTGTGTTGCGCTTCACTCAGAAAACACAGGGGTGCGCTGAAGGACCTACGGGGCTGGGTGCTGCTCCACAGGCCCACCGGAGCCTGGCTTCCAGAGTGTTCTTGTAAGGAAACTGGTGCTAACGTGCTAGGAGTAGGGAAAGCCTACACTCGTGAAACTAAAGTCGTACAGCCAAAATGCCTCATGGAAGCTGCTGCCCACCAATCTTTCTGCATGGCAACCCAGGGCCGTAGTGCAAAGCCAGTGTTTGCGTTTCGGTTCCCTTTAGCTCTAAAGCAGGGTCAGGCTTTCTTTGTGGAACTGTAGTTGAAAGTCAGCCTGCCGATGCAGGAGACACGGGTTCGTACCCCGATCCGGGAAGGTCCCACATGCTGCCGTAGTGCCGGACCCGGGAGCCTTAGCCGCTGAACCTAAGCCTCAGGAGCTGGCGCTCCGCAATGGGAGAGGCCACAACCGTGGGAGGTGCGCGTACACCCAAATAAGAAAAGACACAGGGCAAGATAATATCCCACCCAGGAAACGGAGGCACCCTGTTTCTTGGAGAAAAGTCAACTTCCTATCCGAGCCCTGCATGAAATGACTAGAATCTCCCACAACCCTGAGAGGTGCGCGTACACCCAAATAGGAAAAGACACCCGGCAAGATAATATCCCAGCCAGGAAACGGAGGCACCCCGTTTCTTGGAGAAAAGTCAACTTCCTATCCGAGCCCTGCATGAAATGACTAGAATCCTGGAAACACAAGTGTTTTGGCAGAAGCTTCCAGGCTGCCCGAATGTAATGGTCAACATTGGGGAAAAAAGGCCTGTGCCCTCAGGCCCCCATGTCGAGGTGGACAGGAAGCATAAGTACCTCTTGTTTCGAAAAAATTCCAAAGAGACACATGGTACTCACTGGGCCCTTCCCTAAATCAACTTCTCGATACAGCGTTGTTCTGCGCTGTAGGGCGTGGCCTAAAGGAAAGAATGCCGGGGGTCAGCCTAAGGGGCTGTGCATCTTCCAAAAGCCTGCTGTGTTCCGCGAAGAAGTGATCTTTAGTTGCAGTGGAACCCAACCCGAGTTTTTCCTTGAGGTAGGGTGACTGCAGGTAACAAGACCTAGAAGGAATGCTAAGCAGACTGTCTCTCTCAGTATCGCTCTGACAGGGCAATGAGGCTGACCGGCATTGAATGCTGGAAGTGCTACAACCGTGTTACTGAATCCGTCTGTGACCGGAGGCAGTCTAGCTCTCCGACGCACGAGTTCAATATGTTGCCCTGCACTCAGCTACAGAGGGGTACAGCTAAGGATCTTGGCGACTGGATGAGGCTCACCAGGCCACTAGGAGCCTGCAGTTACTCAGTGTTCTTATAGAGAATCGTGTGCGGACGCGAGGGTCCTAGGAGGCCTTTACAGCTCACTGCCTTTAAAGTAAAGCAGAGCTACGACGTGGGTCTCATAGAAGATGCCGCACGCCTCCCCTTCTGCATGGCAGAGCAGGGCTACACGTCGAGGCGAGTGTTCATGTGGAGATTCCGTTTCGCTGTAAAGCAAGGCGGGGAAATCTCCCACCCTGGAAGTCGTAATACCCTATTTCTTCCCAGGAAACTCAGTTTTTACTCAGTGCCACGCCTGCACTGACTAGTAAGCCGGCAAACGCACTATTACCCGGAAGCGTCAAGGGCTCACGCATGGCGCTTTCCAGCGGGGAAAACAAGGCTTGTGATATCAGGGCCCCCATTCGAGGTTGACGCACTGCTTAAGCACCTGTTATTCTGACGAAGTCAGAAGAGACGCAAGCTACCCACTGACCCCTTCCCTAAATCAAGTTTTGTATGCAGGGTTTTCGGCTTGGAGGGAACTGCCTAAATTTTCGAAAGCCCCAGGTCGGCCTAGGGGCCAGCGCATCTTCCAAAAGCCTGCTGTGTTCCACGAAGAACTGTGCGTCAGTTGCAGTGGAACCTAGCCTGACTTTTTCCGTAGGTAAGGTGACTGCAGGTTTAAGGTCCTAGAAGGAGCGCTAAGCAGAGTGTTTTTCGAGGTATAGCTCAGGTAAGGCAAGGGAGCCATCTTCCTTGTCATGTTGGACTGGATACAACCTTGTTTCAGAAGCCGTTGGAGAGCTTAGGAGATCTGTCTCTCCCAAGGAAGAGTGCAGTATGTTGCCCTTCACTCGGCATAAACAGGCGTACACCTAAGGGCCTTCGGGGCTGGATGATGCTCAAGCGGGCCCTAGGAGCCTGGCGGTACTCAGTGTTCTTGCACTGACTCGGGTGCTGACACGACGTTCTTAGGACTCCTTAAAGGGGTACTACCGAAAACTAAAGCAGAACAGCAAGTAATGCCTCTGGAAAACTGCTGCACGCTCTCCAATCGGGACGGCCCACCACGGCGATTTTCGAGTCTCGTGTGGACACTGAGTTTCCATTTCGCCCTAAAGCAGGGCAGGAAAGCTTACTCAGGAACTGGAAGCAGCCTGCTTCTTTCGAGAAAGCTCATTCGCCTCTCGCAGGCATGCCTGCAGGGACTAAAATCCCGGCAACAAGAGTGTTTTGGACCTGCTGGACTGGCTAGGAACGTCTTTCTGAAGCTGTGGCAGAGCTGAGGATATCTAGCTCTCCCAGGGAAGAGTGCAGTGTGTTGCGCTTCACTCAGAAAACACAGGGGTGCGCTGAAGGACCTACGGGGCTGGGTGCTGCTCCACAGGCCCACCGGAGCCTGGCTTCCAGAGTGTTCTTGTAAGGAAACTGGTGCTAACGTGCTAGGAGTAGGGAAAGCCTACACTCGTGAAACTAAAGTCGTACAGCCAAAATGCCTCATGGAAGCTGCTGCCCACCAATCTTTCTGCATGGCAACCCAGGGCCGTAGTGCAAAGCCAGTGTTTGCGTTTCGGTTCCCTTTAGCTCTAAAGCAGGGTCAGGCTTTCTTTGTGGAACTGTAGTTGAAAGTCAGCCTGCCGATGCAGGAGACACGGGTTCGTACCCCGATCCGGGAAGGTCCCACATGCTGCCGTAGTGCCGGACCCGGGAGCCTTAGCCGCTGAACCTAAGCCTCAGGAGCTGGCGCTCCGCAATGGGAGAGGCCACAACCGTGGGAGGTGCGCGTACACCCAAATAAGAAAAGACACAGGGCAAGATAATATCCCACCCAGGAAACGGAGGCACCCTGTTTCTTGGAGAAAAGTCAACTTCCTATCCGAGCCCTGCATGAAATGACTAGAATCTCCCACAACCCTGAGAGGTGCGCGTACACCCAAATAGGAAAAGACACCCGGCAAGATAATATCCCAGCCAGGAAACGGAGGCACCCCGTTTCTTGGAGAAAAGTCAACTTCCTATCCGAGCCCTGCATGAAATGACTAGAATCCTGGAAACACAAGTGTTTTGGCAGAAGCTTCCAGGCTGCCCGAATGTAATGGTCAACATTGGGGAAAAAAGGCCTGTGCCCTCAGGCCCCCATGTCGAGGTGGACAGGAAGCATAAGTACCTCTTGTTTCGAAAAAATTCCAAAGAGACACATGGTACTCACTGGGCCCTTCCCTAAATCAACTTCTCGATACAGCGTTGTTCTGCGCTGTAGGGCGTGGCCTAAAGGAAAGAATGCCGGGGGTCAGCCTAAGGGGCTGTGCATCTTCCAAAAGCCTGCTGTGTTCCGCGAAGAAGTGATCTTTAGTTGCAGTGGAACCCAACCCGAGTTTTTCCTTGAGGTAGGGTGACTGCAGGTAACAAGACCTAGAAGGAATGCTAAGCAGACTGTCTCTCTCAGTATCGCTCTGACAGGGCAATGAGGCTGACCGGCATTGAATGCTGGAAGTGCTACAACCGTGTTACTGAATCCGTCTGTGACCGGAGGCAGTCTAGCTCTCCGACGCACGAGTTCAATATGTTGCCCTGCACTCAGCTACAGAGGGGTACAGCTAAGGATCTTGGCGACTGGATGAGGCTCACCAGGCCACTAGGAGCCTGCAGTTACTCAGTGTTCTTATAGAGAATCGTGTGCGGACGCGAGGGTCCTAGGAGGCCTTTACAGCTCACTGCCTTTAAAGTAAAGCAGAGCTACGACGTGGGTCTCATAGAAGATGCCGCACGCCTCCCCTTCTGCATGGCAGAGCAGGGCTACACGTCGAGGCGAGTGTTCATGTGGAGATTCCGTTTCGCTGTAAAGCAAGGCGGGGAAATCTCCCACCCTGGAAGTCGTAATACCCTATTTCTTCCCAGGAAACTCAGTTTTTACTCAGTGCCACGCCTGCACTGACTAGTAAGCCGGCAAACGCACTATTACCCGGAAGCGTCAAGGGCTCACGCATGGCGCTTTCCAGCGGGGAAAACAAGGCTTGTGATATCAGGGCCCCCATTCGAGGTTGACGCACTGCTTAAGCACCTGTTATTCTGACGAAGTCAGAAGAGACGCAAGCTACCCACTGACCCCTTCCCTAAATCAAGTTTTGTATGCAGGGTTTTCGGCTTGGAGGGAACTGCCTAAATTTTCGAAAGCCCCAGGTCGGCCTAGGGGCCAGCGCATCTTCCAAAAGCCTGCTGTGTTCCACGAAGAACTGTGCGTCAGTTGCAGTGGAACCTAGCCTGACTTTTTCCGTAGGTAAGGTGACTGCAGGTTTAAGGTCCTAGAAGGAGCGCTAAGCAGAGTGTTTTTCGAGGTATAGCTCAGGTAAGGCAAGGGAGCCATCTTCCTTGTCATGTTGGACTGGATACAACCTTGTTTCAGAAGCCGTTGGAGAGCTTAGGAGATCTGTCTCTCCCAAGGAAGAGTGCAGTATGTTGCCCTTCACTCGGCATAAACAGGCGTACACCTAAGGGCCTTCGGGGCTGGATGATGCTCAAGCGGGCCCTAGGAGCCTGGCGGTACTCAGTGTTCTTGCACTGACTCGGGTGCTGACACGACGTTCTTAGGACTCCTTAAAGGGGTACTACCGAAAACTAAAGCAGAACAGCAAGTAATGCCTCTGGAAAACTGCTGCACGCTCTCCAATCGGGACGGCCCACCACGGCGATTTTCGAGTCTCGTGTGGACACTGAGTTTCCATTTCGCCCTAAAGCAGGGCAGGAAAGCTTACTCAGGAACTGGAAGCAGCCTGCTTCTTTCGAGAAAGCTCATTCGCCTCTCGCAGGCATGCCTGCAGGGACTAAAATCCCGGCAACAAGAGTGTTTTGGACCTGCTGGACTGGCTAGGAACGTCTTTCTGAAGCTGTGGCAGAGCTGAGGATATCTAGCTCTCCCAGGGAAGAGTGCAGTGTGTTGCGCTTCACTCAGAAAACACAGGGGTGCGCTGAAGGACCTACGGGGCTGGGTGCTGCTCCACAGGCCCACCGGAGCCTGGCTTCCAGAGTGTTCTTGTAAGGAAACTGGTGCTAACGTGCTAGGAGTAGGGAAAGCCTACACTCGTGAAACTAAAGTCGTACAGCCAAAATGCCTCATGGAAGCTGCTGCCCACCAATCTTTCTGCATGGCAACCCAGGGCCGTAGTGCAAAGCCAGTGTTTGCGTTTCGGTTCCCTTTAGCTCTAAAGCAGGGTCAGGCTTTCTTTGTGGAACTGTAGTTGAAAGTCAGCCTGCCGATGCAGGAGACACGGGTTCGTACCCCGATCCGGGAAGGTCCCACATGCTGCCGTAGTGCCGGACCCGGGAGCCTTAGCCGCTGAACCTAAGCCTCAGGAGCTGGCGCTCCGCAATGGGAGAGGCCACAACCGTGGGAGGTGCGCGTACACCCAAATAAGAAAAGACACAGGGCAAGATAATATCCCACCCAGGAAACGGAGGCACCCTGTTTCTTGGAGAAAAGTCAACTTCCTATCCGAGCCCTGCATGAAATGACTAGAATCTCCCACAACCCTGAGAGGTGCGCGTACACCCAAATAGGAAAAGACACCCGGCAAGATAATATCCCAGCCAGGAAACGGAGGCACCCCGTTTCTTGGAGAAAAGTCAACTTCCTATCCGAGCCCTGCATGAAATGACTAGAATCCTGGAAACACAAGTGTTTTGGCAGAAGCTTCCAGGCTGCCCGAATGTAATGGTCAACATTGGGGAAAAAAGGCCTGTGCCCTCAGGCCCCCATGTCGAGGTGGACAGGAAGCATAAGTACCTCTTGTTTCGAAAAAATTCCAAAGAGACACATGGTACTCACTGGGCCCTTCCCTAAATCAACTTCTCGATACAGCGTTGTTCTGCGCTGTAGGGCGTGGCCTAAAGGAAAGAATGCCGGGGGTCAGCCTAAGGGGCTGTGCATCTTCCAAAAGCCTGCTGTGTTCCGCGAAGAAGTGATCTTTAGTTGCAGTGGAACCCAACCCGAGTTTTTCCTTGAGGTAGGGTGACTGCAGGTAACAAGACCTAGAAGGAATGCTAAGCAGACTGTCTCTCTCAGTATCGCTCTGACAGGGCAATGAGGCTGACCGGCATTGAATGCTGGAAGTGCTACAACCGTGTTACTGAATCCGTCTGTGACCGGAGGCAGTCTAGCTCTCCGACGCACGAGTTCAATATGTTGCCCTGCACTCAGCTACAGAGGGGTACAGCTAAGGATCTTGGCGACTGGATGAGGCTCACCAGGCCACTAGGAGCCTGCAGTTACTCAGTGTTCTTATAGAGAATCGTGTGCGGACGCGAGGGTCCTAGGAGGCCTTTACAGCTCACTGCCTTTAAAGTAAAGCAGAGCTACGACGTGGGTCTCATAGAAGATGCCGCACGCCTCCCCTTCTGCATGGCAGAGCAGGGCTACACGTCGAGGCGAGTGTTCATGTGGAGATTCCGTTTCGCTGTAAAGCAAGGCGGGGAAATCTCCCACCCTGGAAGTCGTAATACCCTATTTCTTCCCAGGAAACTCAGTTTTTACTCAGTGCCACGCCTGCACTGACTAGTAAGCCGGCAAACGCACTATTACCCGGAAGCGTCAAGGGCTCACGCATGGCGCTTTCCAGCGGGGAAAACAAGGCTTGTGATATCAGGGCCCCCATTCGAGGTTGACGCACTGCTTAAGCACCTGTTATTCTGACGAAGTCAGAAGAGACGCAAGCTACCCACTGACCCCTTCCCTAAATCAAGTTTTGTATGCAGGGTTTTCGGCTTGGAGGGAACTGCCTAAATTTTCGAAAGCCCCAGGTCGGCCTAGGGGCCAGCGCATCTTCCAAAAGCCTGCTGTGTTCCACGAAGAACTGTGCGTCAGTTGCAGTGGAACCTAGCCTGACTTTTTCCGTAGGTAAGGTGACTGCAGGTTTAAGGTCCTAGAAGGAGCGCTAAGCAGAGTGTTTTTCGAGGTATAGCTCAGGTAAGGCAAGGGAGCCATCTTCCTTGTCATGTTGGACTGGATACAACCTTGTTTCAGAAGCCGTTGGAGAGCTTAGGAGATCTGTCTCTCCCAAGGAAGAGTGCAGTATGTTGCCCTTCACTCGGCATAAACAGGCGTACACCTAAGGGCCTTCGGGGCTGGATGATGCTCAAGCGGGCCCTAGGAGCCTGGCGGTACTCAGTGTTCTTGCACTGACTCGGGTGCTGACACGACGTTCTTAGGACTCCTTAAAGGGGTACTACCGAAAACTAAAGCAGAACAGCAAGTAATGCCTCTGGAAAACTGCTGCACGCTCTCCAATCGGGACGGCCCACCACGGCGATTTTCGAGTCTCGTGTGGACACTGAGTTTCCATTTCGCCCTAAAGCAGGGCAGGAAAGCTTACTCAGGAACTGGAAGCAGCCTGCTTCTTTCGAGAAAGCTCATTCGCCTCTCGCAGGCATGCCTGCAGGGACTAAAATCCCGGCAACAAGAGTGTTTTGGACCTGCTGGACTGGCTAGGAACGTCTTTCTGAAGCTGTGGCAGAGCTGAGGATATCTAGCTCTCCCAGGGAAGAGTGCAGTGTGTTGCGCTTCACTCAGAAAACACAGGGGTGCGCTGAAGGACCTACGGGGCTGGGTGCTGCTCCACAGGCCCACCGGAGCCTGGCTTCCAGAGTGTTCTTGTAAGGAAACTGGTGCTAACGTGCTAGGAGTAGGGAAAGCCTACACTCGTGAAACTAAAGTCGTACAGCCAAAATGCCTCATGGAAGCTGCTGCCCACCAATCTTTCTGCATGGCAACCCAGGGCCGTAGTGCAAAGCCAGTGTTTGCGTTTCGGTTCCCTTTAGCTCTAAAGCAGGGTCAGGCTTTCTTTGTGGAACTGTAGTTGAAAGTCAGCCTGCCGATGCAGGAGACACGGGTTCGTACCCCGATCCGGGAAGGTCCCACATGCTGCCGTAGTGCCGGACCCGGGAGCCTTAGCCGCTGAACCTAAGCCTCAGGAGCTGGCGCTCCGCAATGGGAGAGGCCACAACCGTGGGAGGTGCGCGTACACCCAAATAAGAAAAGACACAGGGCAAGATAATATCCCACCCAGGAAACGGAGGCACCCTGTTTCTTGGAGAAAAGTCAACTTCCTATCCGAGCCCTGCATGAAATGACTAGAATCTCCCACAACCCTGAGAGGTGCGCGTACACCCAAATAGGAAAAGACACCCGGCAAGATAATATCCCACCCAGGAAACGGAGGCACCCTGTTTCTTGGAGAAAAGTCAACTTCCTATCCGAGCCCTGCATGAAATGACTAGAATCCTGGAAACACAAGTGTTTTGGCAGAAGGTTCCAGGCTGCCCGAATGTAATGGTCAACATTGGGGAAAAAAGGCCTGTGCCCTCAGGCCCCCATGTCGAGGTTGACAGGAAGCATAAGTACCTCTTGTTTCGAAAAAATTCCAAAGAGACACATGGTACTCACTGGGCCCTTCCCTAAATCAACTTCTCGATACAGCGTTGTTCTGCGCTGTAGGGCGTGGCCTAAAGGAAAGAATGCCGGGGGTCAGCCTAAGGGGCTGTGCATCTTCCAAAAGCCTGCTGTGTTCCGCGAAGAAGTGATCTTTAGTTGCAGTGGAACCCAACCCGAGTTTTTCCTTGAGGTAGGGTGACTGCAGGTAACAAGACCTAGAAGGAATGCTAAGCAGACTGTCTCTCTCAGTATCGCTCTGACAGGGCAATGAGGCTGACCGGCATTGAATGCTGGAAGTGCTACAACCGTGTTACTGAATCCGTCTGTGACCGGGGGCAGTCTAGCTCTCCGACGCACGAGTTCAATATGTTGCCCTGCACTCAGCTACAGAGGGGTACAGCTAAGGATCTTGGCGACTGGATGAGGCTCACCAGGCCACTAGGAGCCTGCAGTTACTCAGTGTTCTTATAGAGAATCGTGTGCGGACGCGAGGGTCCTAGGAGGCCTTTACAGCTCACTGCCTTTAAAGTAAAGCAGAGCTACGACGTGGGTCTCATAGAAGATGCCGCACGCCTCCCCTTCTGCATGGCAGAGCAGGGCTACACGTCGAGGCGAGTGTTCATGTGGAGATTCCGTTTCGCTGTAAAGCAAGGCGGGGAAATCTCCCACCCTGGAAGTCGTAATACCCTATTTCTTCCCAGGAAACTCAGTTTTTACTCAGTGCCACGCCTGCACTGACTAGTAAGCCGGCAAACGCACTATTACCCGGAAGCGTCAAGGGCTCACGCATGGCGCTTTCCAGCGGGGAAAACAAGGCTTGTGATATCAGGGCCCCCATTCGAGGTTGACGCACTGCTTAAGCACCTGTTATTCTGACGAAGTCAGAAGAGACGCAAGCTACCCACTGACCCCTTCCCTAAATCAAGTTTTGTATGCAGGGTTTTCGGCTTGGAGGGAACTGCCTAAATTTTCGAAAGCCCCAGGTCGGCCTAGGGGCCAGCGCATCTTCCAAAAGCCTGCTGTGTTCCACGAAGAACTGTGCGTCAGTTGCAGTGGAACCTAGCCTGACTTTTTCCGTAGGTAAGGTGACTGCAGGTTTAAGGTCCTAGAAGGAGCGCTAAGCAGAGTGGTTTTCGAGGTATAGCTCAGGTAAGGCAAGGGAGCCATCTTCCTTGTCATGTTGGACTGGATACAACCTTGTTTCAGAAGCCGTTGGAGAGCTTAGGAGATCTGTCTCTCCCAAGGAAGAGTGCAGTATGTTGCCCTTCACTCGGCATAAACAGGCGTACACCTAAGGGCCTTCGGGGCTGGATGATGCTCAAGCGGGCCCTAGGAGCCTGGCGGTACTCAGTGTTCTTGCACTGACTCGGGTGCTGACACGACGTTCTTAGGACTCCTTAAAGGGGTACTACCGAAAACTAAAGCAGAACAGCAAGTAATGCCTCTGGAAAACTGCTGCACGCTCTCCAATCGGGACGGCCCACCACGGCGATTTTCGAGTCTCATGTGGACACTGAGTTTCCATTTCGCCCTAAAGCAGGGCAGGAAAGCTTACTCAGGAACTGGAAGCAGCCTGCTTCTTTCGAGAAAGCTCATTCGCCTCTCGCAGGCATGCCTGCAGGGACTAAAATCCCGGCAACAAGAGTGTTTTGGACCTGCTGGACTGGCTAGGAACGTCTTTCTGAAGCTGTGGCAGAGCTGAGGATATCTAGCTCTCCCAGGGAAGAGTGCAGTGTGTTGCGCTTCACTCAGAAAACACAGGGGTGCGCTGAAGGACCTACGGGGCTGGGTGCTGCTCCACAGGCCCACCGGAGCCTGGCTTCCAGAGTGTTCTTGTAAGGAAACTGGTGCTAACGTGCTAGGAGTAGGGAAAGCCTACACTCGTGAAACTAAAGTCGTACAGCCAAAATGCCTCATGGAAGCTGCTGCCCACCAATCTTTCTGCATGGCAACCCAGGGCCGTAGTGCAAAGCCAGTGTTTGCGTTTCGGTTCCCTTTAGCTCTAAAGCAGGGTCAGGCTTTCTTTGTGGAACTGTAGTTGAAAGTCAGCCTGCCGATGCAGGAGACACGGGTTCGTACCCCGATCCGGGAAGGTCCCACATGCTGCCGTAGTGCCGGACCCGGGAGCCTTAGCCGCTGAACCTAAGCCTCAGGAGCTGGCGCTCCGCAATGGGAGAGGCCACAACCGTGGGAGGTGCGCGTACACCCAAATAAGAAAAGACACAGGGCAAGATAATATCCCACCCAGGAAACGGAGGCACCCTGTTTCTTGGAGAAAAGTCAACTTCCTATCCGAGCCCTGCATGAAATGACTAGAATCTCCCACAACCCTGAGAGGTGCGCGTACACCCAAATAGGAAAAGACACCCGGCAAGATAATATCCCAGCCAGGAAACGGAGGCACCCCGTTTCTTGGAGAAAAGTCAACTTCCTATCCGAGCCCTGCATGAAATGACTAGAATCCTGGAAACACAAGTGTTTTGGCAGAAGCTTCCAGGCTGCCCGAATGTAATGGTCAACATTGGGGAAAAAAGGCCTGTGCCCTCAGGCCCCCATGTCGAGGTGGACAGGAAGCATAAGTACCTCTTGTTTCGAAAAAATTCCAAAGAGACACATGGTACTCACTGGGCCCTTCCCTAAATCAACTTCTCGATACAGCGTTGTTCTGCGCTGTAGGGCGTGGCCTAAAGGAAAGAATGCCGGGGGTCAGCCTAAGGGGCTGTGCATCTTCCAAAAGCCTGCTGTGTTCCGCGAAGAAGTGATCTTTAGTTGCAGTGGAACCCAACCCGAGTTTTTCCTTGAGGTAGGGTGACTGCAGGTAACAAGACCTAGAAGGAATGCTAAGCAGACTGTCTCTCTCAGTATCGCTCTGACAGGGCAATGAGGCTGACCGGCATTGAATGCTGGAAGTGCTACAACCGTGTTACTGAATCCGTCTGTGACCGGAGGCAGTCTAGCTCTCCGACGCACGAGTTCAATATGTTGCCCTGCACTCAGCTACAGAGGGGTACAGCTAAGGATCTTGGCGACTGGATGAGGCTCACCAGGCCACTAGGAGCCTGCAGTTACTCAGTGTTCTTATAGAGAATCGTGTGCGGACGCGAGGGTCCTAGGAGGCCTTTACAGCTCACTGCCTTTAAAGTAAAGCAGAGCTACGACGTGGGTCTCATAGAAGATGCCGCACGCCTCCCCTTCTGCATGGCAGAGCAGGGCTACACGTCGAGGCGAGTGTTCATGTGGAGATTCCGTTTCGCTGTAAAGCAAGGCGGGGAAATCTCCCACCCTGGAAGTCGTAATACCCTATTTCTTCCCAGGAAACTCAGTTTTTACTCAGTGCCACGCCTGCACTGACTAGTAAGCCGGCAAACGCACTATTACCCGGAAGCGTCAAGGGCTCACGCATGGCGCTTTCCAGCGGGGAAAACAAGGCTTGTGATATCAGGGCCCCCATTCGAGGTTGACGCACTGCTTAAGCACCTGTTATTCTGACGAAGTCAGAAGAGACGCAAGCTACCCACTGACCCCTTCCCTAAATCAAGTTTTGTATGCAGGGTTTTCGGCTTGGAGGGAACTGCCTAAATTTTCGAAAGCCCCAGGTCGGCCTAGGGGCCAGCGCATCTTCCAAAAGCCTGCTGTGTTCCACGAAGAACTGTGCGTCAGTTGCAGTGGAACCTAGCCTGACTTTTTCCGTAGGTAAGGTGACTGCAGGTTTAAGGTCCTAGAAGGAGCGCTAAGCAGAGTGGTTTTCGAGGTATAGCTCAGGTAAGGCAAGGGAGCCATCTTCCTTGTCATGTTGGACTGGATACAACCTTGTTTCAGAAGCCGTTGGAGAGCTTAGGAGATCTGTCTCTCTCAAGGAAGAGTGCAGTATGTTGCCCTTCACTCGGCATAAACAGGCGTACACCTAAGGGCCTTCGGGGCTGGATGATGCTCAAGCGGGCCCTAGGAGCCTGGCGGTACTCAGTGTTCTTGCACTGACTCGGGTGCTGACACGACGTTCTTAGGACTCCTTAAAGGGGTACTACCGAAAACTAAAGCAGAACAGCAAGTAATGCCTCTGGAAAACTGCTGCACGCTCTCCAATCGGGACGGCCCACCACGGCGATTTTCGAGTCTCGTGTGGACACTGAGTTTCCATTTCGCCCTAAAGCAGGGCAGGAAAGCTTACTCAGGAACTGGAAGCAGCCTGCTTCTTTCGAGAAAGCTCATTCGCCTCTCGCAGGCATGCCTGCAGGGACTAAAATCCCGGCAACAAGAGTGTTTTGGACCTGCTGGACTGGCTAGGAACGTCTTTCTGAAGCTGTGGCAGAGCTGAGGATATCTAGCTCTCCCAGGGAAGAGTGCAGTGTGTTGCGCTTCACTCAGAAAACACAGGGGTGCGCTGAAGGACCTACGGGGCTGGGTGCTGCTCCACAGGCCCACCGGAGCCTGGCTTCCAGAGTGTTCTTGTAAGGAAACTGGTGCTAACGTGCTAGGAGTAGGGAAAGCCTACACTCGTGAAACTAAAGTCGTACAGCCAAAATGCCTCATGGAAGCTGCTGCCCACCAATCTTTCTGCATGGCAACCCAGGGCCGTAGTGCAAAGCCAGTGTTTGCGTTTCGGTTCCCTTTAGCTCTAAAGCAGGGTCAGGCTTTCTTTGTGGAACTGTAGTTGAAAGTCAGCCTGCCGATGCAGGAGACACGGGTTCGTACCCCGATCCGGGAAGGTCCCACATGCTGCCGTAGTGCCGGACCCGGGAGCCTTAGCCGCTGAACCTAAGCCTCAGGAGCTGGCGCTCCGCAATGGGAGAGGCCACAACCGTGGGAGGTGCGCGTACACCCAAATAAGAAAAGACACAGGGCAAGATAATATCCCACCCAGGAAACGGAGGCACCCTGTTTCTTGGAGAAAAGTCAACTTCCTATCCGAGCCCTGCATGAAATGACTAGAATCTCCCACAACCCTGAGAGGTGCGCGTACACCCAAATAGGAAAAGACACCCGGCAAGATAATATCCCACCCAGGAAACGGAGGCACCCTGTTTCTTGGAGAAAAGTCAACTTCCTATCCGAGCCCTGCATGAAATGACTAGAATCCTGGAAACACAAGTGTTTTGGCAGAAGGTTCCAGGCTGCCCGAATGTAATGGTCAACATTGGGGAAAAAAGGCCTGTGCCCTCAGGCCCCCATGTCGAGGTTGACAGGAAGCATAAGTACCTCTTGTTTCGAAAAAATTCCAAAGAGACACATGGTACTCACTGGGCCCTTCCCTAAATCAACTTCTCGATACAGCGTTGTTCTGCGCTGTAGGGCGTGGCCTAAAGGAAAGAATGCCGGGGGTCAGCCTAAGGGGCTGTGCATCTTCCAAAAGCCTGCTGTGTTCCGCGAAGAAGTGATCTTTAGTTGCAGTGGAACCCAACCCGAGTTTTTCCTTGAGGTAGGGTGACTGCAGGTAACAAGACCTAGAAGGAATGCTAAGCAGACTGTCTCTCTCAGTATCGCTCTGACAGGGCAATGAGGCTGACCGGCATTGAATGCTGGAAGTGCTACAACCGTGTTACTGAATCCGTCTGTGACCGGAGGCAGTCTAGCTCTCCGACGCACGAGTTCAATATGTTGCCCTGCACTCAGCTACAGAGGGGTACAGCTAAGGATCTTGGCGACTGGATGAGGCTCACCAGGCCACTAGGAGCCTGCAGTTACTCAGTGTTCTTATAGAGAATCGTGTGCGGACGCGAGGGTCCTAGGAGGCCTTTACAGCTCACTGCCTTTAAAGTAAAGCAGAGCTACGACGTGGGTCTCATAGAAGATGCCGCACGCCTCCCCTTCTGCATGGCAGAGCAGGGCTACACGTCGAGGCGAGTGTTCATGTGGAGATTCCGTTTCGCTGTAAAGCAAGGCGGGGAAATCTCCCACCCTGGAAGTCGTAATACCCTATTTCTTCCCAGGAAACTCAGTTTTTACTCAGTGCCACGCCTGCACTGACTAGTAAGCCGGCAAACGCACTATTACCCGGAAGCGTCAAGGGCTCACGCATGGCGCTTTCCAGCGGGGAAAACAAGGCTTGTGATATCAGGGCCCCCATTCGAGGTTGACGCACTGCTTAAGCACCTGTTATTCTGACGAAGTCAGAAGAGACGCAAGCTACCCACTGACCCCTTCCCTAAATCAAGTTTTGTATGCAGGGTTTTCGGCTTGGAGGGAACTGCCTAAATTTTCGAAAGCCCCAGGTCGGCCTAGGGGCCAGCGCATCTTCCAAAAGCCTGCTGTGTTCCACGAAGAACTGTGCGTCAGTTGCAGTGGAACCTAGCCTGACTTTTTCCGTAGGTAAGGTGACTGCAGGTTTAAGGTCCTAGAAGGAGCGCTAAGCAGAGTGTTTTTCGAGGTATAGCTCAGGTAAGGCAAGGGAGCCATCTTCCTTGTCATGTTGGACTGGATACAACCTTGTTTCAGAAGCCGTTGGAGAGCTTAGGAGATCTGTCTCTCCCAAGGAAGAGTGCAGTATGTTGCCCTTCACTCGGCATAAACAGGCGTACACCTAAGGGCCTTCGGGGCTGGATGATGCTCAAGCGGGCCCTAGGAGCCTGGCGGTACTCAGTGTTCTTGCACTGACTCGGGTGCTGACACGACGTTCTTAGGACTCCTTAAAGGGGTACTACCGAAAACTAAAGCAGAACAGCAAGTAATGCCTCTGGAAAACTGCTGCACGCTCTCCAATCGGGACGGCCCACCACGGCGATTTTCGAGTCTCGTGTGGACACTGAGTTTCCATTTCGCCCTAAAGCAGGGCAGGAAAGCTTACTCAGGAACTGGAAGCAGCCTGCTTCTTTCGAGAAAGCTCATTCGCCTCTCGCAGGCATGCCTGCAGGGACTAAAATCCCGGCAACAAGAGTGTTTTGGACCTGCTGGACTGGCTAGGAACGTCTTTCTGAAGCTGTGGCAGAGCTGAGGATATCTAGCTCTCCCAGGGAAGAGTGCAGTGTGTTGCGCTTCACTCAGAAAACACAGGGGTGCGCTGAAGGACCTACGGGGCTGGGTGCTGCTCCACAGGCCCACCGGAGCCTGGCTTCCAGAGTGTTCTTGTAAGGAAACTGGTGCTAACGTGCTAGGAGTAGGGAAAGCCTACACTCGTGAAACTAAAGTCGTACAGCCAAAATGCCTCATGGAAGCTGCTGCCCACCAATCTTTCTGCATGGCAACCCAGGGCCGTAGTGCAAAGCCAGTGTTTGCGTTTCGGTTCCCTTTAGCTCTAAAGCAGGGTCAGGCTTTCTTTGTGGAACTGTAGTTGAAAGTCAGCCTGCCGATGCAGGAGACACGGGTTCGTACCCCGATCCGGGAAGGTCCCACATGCTGCCGTAGTGCCGGACCCGGGAGCCTTAGCCGCTGAACCTAAGCCTCAGGAGCTGGCGCTCCGCAATGGGAGAGGCCACAACCGTGGGAGGTGCGCGTACACCCAAATAAGAAAAGACACAGGGCAAGATAATATCCCACCCAGGAAACGGAGGCACCCTGTTTCTTGGAGAAAAGTCAACTTCCTATCCGAGCCCTGCATGAAATGACTAGAATCTCCCACAACCCTGAGAGGTGCGCGTACACCCAAATAGGAAAAGACACCCGGCAAGATAATATCCCAGCCAGGAAACGGAGGCACCCCGTTTCTTGGAGAAAAGTCAACTTCCTATCCGAGCCCTGCATGAAATGACTAGAATCCTGGAAACACAAGTGTTTTGGCAGAAGGTTCCAGCCTGCCCGAATGTAATGGTCAACATTGGGGAAAAAAGGCCTGTGCCCTCAGGCCCCCATGTCGAGGTTGACAGGAAGCATAAGTACCTCTTGTTTCGAAAAAATTCCAAAGAGACACATGGTACTCACTGGGCCCTTCCCTAAATCAACTTCTCGATACAGCGTTCTTCTGCGC
Organism: Mesoplodon bidens; assembly: GCF_964165515.1. Lineage (NCBI taxonomy): Eukaryota > Metazoa > Chordata > Mammalia > Artiodactyla > Ziphiidae > Mesoplodon > Mesoplodon bidens. The sequence goes on along the minus strand of NC_138174.1, from coordinate 36,071,277 downwards.
TGTAGGGCGTGGCCTAAAGGAAAGAATGCCGGGGGTCAGCCTAAGGGGCTGTGCATCTTCCAAAAGCCTGCTGTGTTCCGCGAAGAAGTGATCTTTAGTTGCAGTGGAACCCAACCCGAGTTTTTCCTTGAGGTAGGGTGACTGCAGGTAACAAGACCTAGAAGGAATGCTAAGCAGACTGTCTCTCTCAGTATCGCTCTGACAGGGCAATGAGGCTGACCGGCATTGAATGCTGGAAGTGCTACAACCGTGTTACTGAATCCGTCTGTGACCGGAGGCAGTCTAGCTCTCCGACGCACGAGTTCAATATGTTGCCCTGCACTCAGCTACAGAGGGGTACAGCTAAGGATCTTGGCGACTGGATGAGGCTCACCAGGCCACTAGGAGCCTGCAGTTACTCAGTGTTCTTATAGAGAATCGTGTGCGGACGCGAGGGTCCTAGGAGGCCTTTACAGCTCACTGCCTTTAAAGTAAAGCAGAGCTACGACGTGGGTCTCATAGAAGATGCCGCACGCCTCCCCTTCTGCATGGCAGAGCTGGGCTACACGTCGAGGCGAGTGTTCATGTGGAGATTCCGTTTCGCTGTAAATCAAGGCGGGGAAATCTCCCACCCTGGAAGTCGTAATACCCTATTTCTTCCCAGGAAACTCAGTTTTTACTCAGTGCCACGCCTGCACTGACTAGTAAGCCGGCAAACGCACTATTACCCGGAAGCGTCAAGGGCTCACGCATGGCGCTTTCCAGCGGGGAAAACAAGGCTTGTGATATCAGGCCCCCCATTCGAGGTTGACGCACTGCTTAAGCACCTGTTATTCTGACGAAGTCAGAAGAGACGCAAGCTACCCACTGACCCCTTCCCTAAATCAAGTTTTGTATGCAGGGTTTTCGGCTTGGAGGGAACTGCCTAAATTTTCGAAAGCCCCAGGTCGGCCTAGGGGCCTGTGCATCTTCCAGAAGCCTGCTGTGTTCCACGAAGAACTGTGCGTCAGTTGCAGTGGAAGCTAGCCTGACTTTTTCCGTAGGTAAGGTGACTGCAGGTTTAAGGTCCTAGAAGGAGCGCTAAGCAGAGTGTTTTTCGAGGTATAGCTCAGGTAAGGCAAGGGAGCCATCTTCCTTGTCATGTTGGACTGGATACAACCTTGTTTCAGAAGCCGTTGGAGAGCTTAGGAGATCTGTCTCTCCCAAGGAAGAGTGCAGTATGTTGCCCTTCACTCGGCATAAACAGGCGTACACCTAAGGGCCTTCGGGGCTGGATGATGCTCAAGCGGGCCCTAGGAGCCTGGCGGTACTCAGTGTTCTTGCACTGACTCGGGTGCTGACACGACGTTCTTAGGACTCCTTAAAGGGGTACTACCGAAAACTAAAGCAGAACAGCAAGTAATGCCTCTGGAAAACTGCTGCACGCTCTCCAAACGGGACGGCCCACCACGGCGATTTTCGAGTCTCGTGTGGACACTGAGTTTCCATTTCGCCCTAAAGCAGGGCAGGAAAGCTTACTCAGGAACTGGAAGCAGCCTGCTTCTTTCGAGAAAGCTCATTCGCCTCTCGCAGGCATGCCTGCAGGGACTAAAATCCCGGCAACAAGAGTGTTTTGGACCTGCTGGACTGGCTAGGAACGTCTTTCTGAAGCTGTGGCAGAGCTGAGGATATCTAGCTCTCCCAGGGAAGAGTGCAGTGTGTTGCGCTTCACTCAGAAAACACAGGGGTGCGCTGAAGGACCTACGGGGCTGGGTGCTGCTCCACAGGCCCACCGGAGCCTGGCTTCCAGAGTGTTCTTGTAAGGAAACTGGTGCTAACGCGCTAGGAGTAGGGAAAGCCTACACTCGTGAAACTAAAGTCGTACAGCCAAAATGCCTCATGGAAGCTGCTGCCCACCAATCTTTCTGCATGGCAACCCAGGGCCGTAGTGCAAAGCCAGTGTTTGCGTTTCGGTTCCCTTTAGCTCTAAAGCAGGGTCAGGCTTTCTTTGTGGAACTGTAGTTGAAAGTCAGCCTGCCGATGCAGGAGACACGGGTTCGTACCCCGATCCGGGAAGGTCCCACATGCTGCCGTAGTGCCGGACCCGGGAGCCTTAGCCGCTGAACCTAAGCCTCAGGAGCTGGCGCTCCGCAATGGGAGAGGCCACAACCGTGGGAGGTGCGCGTACACCCAAATAAGAAAAGACACAGGGCAAGATAATATCCCACCCAGGAAACGGAGGCACCCTGTTTCTTGGAGAAAAGTCAACTTCCTATCCGAGCCCTGCATGAAATGACTAGAATCTCCCACAACCCTGAGAGGTGCGCGTACACCCAAATAGGAAAAGACACCCGGCAAGATAATATCCCAGCCAGGAAACGGAGGCACCCTGTTTCTTGGAGAAAAGTCAACTTCCTATCCGAGCCCTGCATGAAATGACTAGAATCCTGGAAACACAAGTGTTTTGGCAGAAGGTTCCAGGCTGCCCGAATGTAATGGTCAACATTGGGGAAAAAAGGCCTGTGCCCTCAGGCCCCCATGTCGAGGTTGACAGGAAGCATAAGTACCTCTTGTTTCGAAAAAATTCCAAAGAGACACATGGTACTCACTGGGCCCTTCCCTAAATCAACTTCTCGATACAGCGTTGTTCTGCGCTGTAGGGCGTGGCCTAAAGGAAAGAATGCCGGGGGTCAGCCTAAGGGGCTGTGCATCTTCCAAAAGCCTGCTGTGTTCCGCGAAGAAGTGATCTTTAGTTGCAGTGGAACCCAACCCGAGTTTTTCCTTGAGGTAGGGTGACTGCAGGTAACAAGACCTAGAAGGAATGCTAAGCAGACTGTCTCTCTCAGTATCGCTCTGACAGGGCAATGAGGCTGACTGGCATTGAATGCTGGAAGTGCTACAACCGTGTTACTGAATCCGTCTGTGACCGGAGGCAGTCTAGCTCTCCGACGCACGAGTTCAATATGTTGCCCTACACTCAGCTACAGAGGGGTACAGCTAAGGATCTTGGCGACTGGATGAGGCTCACCAGGCCACTAGGAGCCTGCAGTTACTCAGTGTTCTTATAGAGAATCGTGTGCGGACGCGAGGGTCCTAGGAGGCCTTTACAGCTCACTGCCTTTAAAGTAAAGCAGAGCTACGACGTGGGTCTCATAGAAGATGCCGCACGCCTCCCCTTCTGCATGGCAGAGCAGGGCTACACGTCGAGGCGAGTGTTCATGTGGAGATTCCGTTTCGCTGTAAAGCAAGGCGGGGAAATCTCCCACCCTGGAAGTCGTAATACCCTATTTCTTCCCAGGAAACTCAGTTTTTACTCAGTGCCACGCCTGCACTGACTAGTAAGCCGGCAAACGCACTATTACCCGGAAGCGTCAAGGGCTCACGCATGGCGCTTTCCAGCGGGGAAAACAAGGCTTGTGATATCAGGCCCCCCATTCGAGGTTGACGCACTGCTTAAGCACCTGTTATTCTGACGAAGTCAGAAGAGACGCAAGCTACCCACTGACCCCTTCCCTAAATCAAGTTTTGTATGCAGGGTTTTCGGCTTGGAGGGAACTGCCTAAATTTTCGAAAGCCCCAGGTCGGCCTAGGGGCCAGCGCATCTTCCAAAAGCCTGCTGTGTTCCACGAAGAACTGTGCGTCAGTTGCAGTGGAAGCTAGCCTGACTTTTTCCGTAGGTAAGGTGACTGCAGGTTTAAGGTCCTAGAAGGAGCGCTAAGCAGAGTGTTTTTCAAGGTATAGCTCAGGTAAGGCAAGGGAGCCATCTTCCTTGTCATGTTGGACTGGATACAACCTTGTTTCAGAAGCCGTTGGAGAGCTTAGGAGATCTGTCTCTCTCAAGGAAGAGTGCAGTATGTTGCCCTTCACTCGGCATAAACAGGCGTACACCTAAGGGCCTTCGGGGCTGGATGATGCTCAAGCGGGCCCTAGGAGCCTGGCGGTACTCAGTGTTCTTGCACTGACTCGGGTGCTGACACGACGTTCTTAGGACTCCTTAAAGGGGTACTACCGAAAACTAAAGCAGAACAGCAAGTAATGCCTCTGGAAAACTGCTGCACGCTCTCCAATCGGGACGGCCCACCACGGCGATTTTCGAGTCTCGTGTGGACACTGAGTTTCCATTTCGCCCTAAAGCAGGGCAGGAAAGCTTACTCAGGAACTGGAAGCAGCCTGCTTCTTTCGAGAAAGCTCATTCGCCTCTCGCAGGCATGCCTGCAGGGACTAAAATCCCGGCAACAAGAGTGTTTTGGACCTGCTGGACTGGCTAGGAACGTCTTTCTGAAGCTGTGGCAGAGCTGAGGATATCTAGCTCTCCCAGGGAAGAGTGCAGTGTGTTGCGCTTCACTCAGAAAACACAGGGGTGCGCTGAAGGACCTACGGGGCTGGGTGCTGCTCCACAGGCCCACCGGAGCCTGGCTTCCAGAGTGTTCTTGTAAGGAAACTGGTGCTAACGTGCTAGGAGTAGGGAAAGCCTACACTCGTGAAACTAAAGTCGTACAGCCAAAATGCCTCATGGAAGCTGCTGCCCACCAATCTTTCTGCATGGCAACCCAGGGCCGTAGTGCAAAGCCAGTGTTTGCGTTTCGGTTCCCTTTAGCTCTAAAGCAGGGTCAGGCTTTCTTTGTGGAACTGTAGTTGAAAGTCAGCCTGCCGATGCAGGAGACACGGGTTCGTACCCCGATCCGGGAAGGTCCCACATGCTGCCGTAGTGCCGGACCCGGGAGCCTTAGCCGCTGAACCTAAGCCTCAGGAGCTGGCGCTCCGCAATGGGAGAGGCCACAACCGTGGGAGGTGCGCGTACACCCAAATAAGAAAAGACACAGGGCAAGATAATATCCCACCCAGGAAACGGAGGCACCCTGTTTCTTGGAGAAAAGTCAACTTCCTATCCGAGCCCTGCATGAAATGACTAGAATCTCCCACAACCCTGAGAGGTGCGCGTACACCCAAATAGGAAAAGACACCCGGCAAGATAATATCCCAGCCAGGAAACGGAGGCACCCCGTTTCTTGGAGAAAAGTCAACTTCCTATCCGAGCCCTGCATGAAATGACTAGAATCCTGGAAACACAAGTGTTTTGGCAGAAGGTTCCAGGCTGCCCGAATGTAATGGTCAACATTGGGGAAAAAAGGCCTGTGCCCTCAGGCCCCCATGTCGAGGTTGACAGGAAGCATAAGTACCTCTTGTTTCGAAAAAATTCCAAAGAGACACATGGTACTCACTGGGCCCTTCCCTAAATCAACTTCTCGATACAGCGTTGTTCTGCGCTGTAGGGCGTGGCCTAAAGGAAAGAATGCCGGGGGTCAGCCTAAGGGGCTGTGCATCTTCCAAAAGCCTGCTGTGTTCCGCGAAGAAGTGATCTTTAGTTGCAGTGGAACCCAACCCGAGTTTTTCCTTGAGGTAGGGTGACTGCAGGTAACAAGACCTAGAAGGAATGCTAAGCAGACTGTCTCTCTCAGTATCGCTCTGACAGGGCAATGAGGCTGACCGGCATTGAATGCTGGAAGTGCTACAACCGTGTTACTGAATCCGTCTGTGACCGGGGGCAGTCTAGCTCTCCGACGCACGAGTTCAATATGTTGCCCTACACTCAGCTACAGAGGGGTACAGCTAAGGATCTTGGCGACTGGATGAGGCTCACCAGGCCACTAGGAGCCTGCAGTTACTCAGTGTTCTTATAGAGAATCGTGTGCGGACGCGAGGGTCCTAGGAGGCCTTTACAGCTCACTGCCTTTAAAGTAAAGCAGAGCTACGACGTGGGTCTCATAGAAGATGCCGCACGCCTCCCCTTCTGCATGGCAGAGCAGGGCTACACGTCGAGGCGAGTGTTCATGTGGAGATTCCGTTTCGCTGTAAATCAAGGCGGGGAAATCTCCCACCCTGGAAGTCGTAATACCCTATTTCTTCCCAGGAAACTCAGTTTTTACTCAGTGCCACGCCTGCACTGACTAGTAAGCCGGCAAACGCACTATTACCCGGAAGCGTCAAGGGCTCACGCATGGCGCTTTCCAGCGGGGAAAACAAGGCTTGTGATATCAGGCCCCCCATTCGAGGTTGACGCACTGCTTAAGCACCTGTTATTCTGACGAAGTCAGAAGAGACGCAAGCTACCCACTGACCCCTTCCCTAAATCAAGTTTTGTATGCAGGGTTTTCGGCTTGGAGGGAACTGCCTAAATTTTCGAAAGCCCCAGGTCGGCCTAGGGGCCTGTGCATCTTCCAGAAGCCTGCTGTGTTCCACGAAGAACTGTGCGTCAGTTGCAGTGGAAGCTAGCCTGACTTTTTCCGTAGGTAAGGTGACTGCAGGTTTAAGGTCCTAGAAGGAGCGCTAAGCAGAGTGTTTTTCGAGGTATAGCTCAGGTAAGGCAAGGGAGCCATCTTCCTTGTCATGTTGGACTGGATACAACCTTGTTTCAGAAGCCGTTGGAGAGCTTAGGAGATCTGTCTCTCCCAAGGAAGAGTGCAGTATGTTGCCCTTCACTCGGCATAAACAGGCGTACACCTAAGGGCCTTCGGGGCTGGATGATGCTCAAGCGGGCCCTAGGAGCCTGGCGGTACTCAGTGTTCTTGCACTGACTCGGGTGCTGACACGACGTTCTTAGGACTCCTTAAAGGGGTACTACCGAAAACTAAAGCAGAACAGCAAGTAATGCCTCTGGAAAACTGCTGCACGCTCTCCAATCGGGACGGCCCACCACGGCGATTTTCGAGTCTCGTGTGGACACTGAGTTTCCATTTCGCCCTAAAGCAGGGCAGGAAAGCTTACTCAGGAACTGGAAGCAGCCTGCTTCTTTCGAGAAAGCTCATTCGCCTCTCGCAGGCATGCCTGCAGGGACTAAAATCCCGGCAACAAGAGTGTTTTGGACCTGCTGGACTGGCTAGGAACGTCTTTCTGAAGCTGTGGCAGAGCTGAGGATATCTAGCTCTCCCAGGGAAGAGTGCAGTGTGTTGCGCTTCACTCAGAAAACACAGGGGTGCGCTGAAGGACCTACGGGGCTGGGTGCTGCTCCACAGGCCCACCGGAGCCTGGCTTCCAGAGTGTTCTTGTAAGGAAACTGGTGCTAACGTGCTAGGAGTAGGGAAAGCCTACACTCGTGAAACTAAAGTCGTACAGCCAAAATGCCTCATGGAAGCTGCTGCCCACCAATCTTTCTGCATGGCAACCCAGGGCCGTAGTGCAAAGCCAGTGTTTGCGTTTCGGTTCCCTTTAGCTCTAAAGCAGGGTCAGGCTTTCTTTGTGGAACTGTAGTTGAAAGTCAGCCTGCCGATGCAGGAGACACGGGTTCGTACCCCGATCCGGGAAGGTCCCACATGCTGCCGTAGTGCCGGACCCGGGAGCCTTAGCCGCTGAACCTAAGCCTCAGGAGCTGGCGCTCCGCAATGGGAGAGGCCACAACCGTGGGAGGTGCGCGTACACCCAAATAAGAAAAGACACAGGGCAAGATAATATCCCACCCAGGAAACGGAGGCACCCTGTTTCTTGGAGAAAAGTCAACTTCCTATTCGAGCCCTGCATGAAATGACTAGAATCTCCCACAACCCTGAGAGGTGTGCGTACACCCAAATAGGAAAAGACACCCGGCAAGATAATATCCCAGCCAGGAAACGGAGGCACCCCGTTTCTTGGAGAAAAGTCAACTTCCTATCCGAGCCCTGCATGAAATGACTAGAATCCTGGAAACACAAGTGTTTTGGCAGAAGGTTCCAGGCTGCCCGAATGTAATGGTCAACATTGGGGAAAAAAGGCCTGTGCCCTCAGGCCCCCATGTCGAGGTGGACAGGAAGCATAAGTACCTCTTGTTTCGAAAAAATTCCAAAGAGACACATGGTACTCACTGGGCCCTTCCCTAAATCAACTTCTCGATACAGCGTTGTTCTGCGCTGTAGGGCGTGGCCTAAAGGAAAGAATGCCGGGGGTCAGCCTAAGGGGCTGTGCATCTTCCAAAAGCCTGCTGTGTTCCGCGAAGAACTGATCTTTAGTTGCAGTGGAACCCAACCCGAGTTTTTCCTTGAGGTAGGGTGACTGCAGGTAACAAGACCTAGAAGGAATGCTAAGCAGACTGTCTCTCTCAGTATCGCTCTGACAGGGCAATGAGGCTGACTGGCATTGAATGCTGGAAGTGCTACAACCGTGTTACTGAATCCGTCTGTGACCGGAGGCAGTCTAGCTCTCCGACGCACGAGTTCAATATGTTGCCCTACACTCAGCTACAGAGGGGTAGAGCTAAGGATCTTGGCGACTGGATGAGGCTCACCAGGCCACTAGGAGCCTGCAGTTACTCAGTGTTCTTATAGAGAATCGTGTGCGGACGCGAGGGTCCTAGGAGGCCTTTACAGCTCACTGCCTTTAAAGTAAAGCAGAGCTACGACGTGGGTCTCATAGAAGATGCCGCACGCCTCCCCTTCTGCATGGCAGAGCAGGGCTACACGTCGAGGCGAGTGTTCATGTGGAGATTCCGTTTCGCTGTAAAGCAAGGCGGGGAAATCTCCCACCCTGGAAGTCGTAATACCCTATTTCTTCCCAGGAAACTCAGTTTTTACTCAGTGCCACGCCTGCACTGACTAGTAAGCCGGCAAACGCACTATTACCCGGAAGCGTCAAGGGCTCACGCATGGCGCTTTCCAGCGGGGAAAACAAGGCTTGTGATATCAGGCCCCCCATTCGAGGTTGACGCACTGCTTAAGCACCTGTTATTCTGACGAAGTCAGAAGAGACGCAAGCTACCCACTGACCCCTTCCCTAAATCAAGTTTTGTATGCAGGGTTTTCGGCTTGGAGGGAACTGCCTAAATTTTCGAAAGCCCCAGGTCGGCCTAGGGGCCAGCGCATCTTCCAAAAGCCTGCTGTGTTCCACGAAGAACTGTGCGTCAGTTGCAGTGGAAGCTAGCCTGACTTTTTCCGTAGGTAAGGTGACTGCAGGTTTAAGGTCCTAGAAGGAGCGCTAAGCAGAGTGTTTTTCGAGGTATAGCTCAGGTAAGGCAAGGGAGCCATCTTCCTTGTCATGTTGGACTGGATACAACCTTGTTTCAGAAGCCGTTGGAGAGCTTAGGAGATCTGTCTCTCCCAAGGAAGAGTGCAGTATGTTGCCCTTCACTCGGCATAAACAGGCGTACACCTAAGGGCCTTCGGGGCTGGATGATGCTCAAGCGGGCCCTAGGAGCCTGGCGGTACTCAGTGTTCTTGCACTGACTCGGGTGCTGACACGACGTTCTTAGGACTCCTTAAAGGGGTACTACCGAAAACTAAAGCAGAACAGCAAGTAATGCCTCTGGAAAACTGCTGCACGCTCTCCAATCGGGACGGCCCACCACGGCGATTTTCGAGTCTCGTGTGGACACTGAGTTTCCATTTCGCCCTAAAGCAGGGCAGGAAAGCTTACTCAGGAACTGGAAGCAGCCTGCTTCTTTCGAGAAAGCTCATTCGCCTCTCGCAGGCATGCCTGCAGGGACTAAAATCCCGGCAACAAGAGTGTTTTGGACCTGCTGGACTGGCTAGGAACGTCTTTCTGAAGCTGTGGCAGAGCTGAGGATATCTAGCTCTCCCAGGGAAGAGTGCAGTGTGTTGCGCTTCACTCAGAAAACACAGGGGTGCGCTGAAGGACCTACGGGGCTGGGTGCTGCTCCACAGGCCCACCGGAGCCTGGCTTCCAGAGTGTTCTTGTAAGGAAACTGGTGCTAACGTGCTAGGAGTAGGGAAAGCCTACACTCGTGAAACTAAAGTCGTACAGCCAAAATGCCTCATGGAAGCTGCTGCCCACCAATCTTTCTGCATGGCAACCCAGGGCCGTAGTGCAAAGCCAGTGTTTGCGTTTCGGTTCCCTTTAGCTCTAAAGCAGGGTCAGGCTTTCTTTGAGGAACTGTAGTTGAAAGTCAGCCTGCCGATGCAGGAGACACGGGTTCGTACCCCGATCCGGGAAGGTCCCACATGCTGCCGTAGTGCCGGACCCGGGAGCCTTAGCCGCTGATCCTAAGCCTCAGGAGCTGGCGCTCCGCAATGGGAGAGGCCACAATCGTGGGAGGTGCGCGTACACCCAAATAAGAAAAGACACAGGGCAAGATAATATCCCACCCAGGAAACGGAGGCACCCTGTTTCTTGGAGAAAAGTCAACTTCCTATCCGAGCCCTGCATGAAATGACTAGAATCTCCCACAACCCTGAGAGGTGCGCGTACACCCAAATAGGAAAAGACACCCGGCAAGATAATATCCCAGCCAGGAAACGGAGGCACCCCGTTTCTTGGAGAAAAGTCAACTTCCTATCCGAGCCCTGCATGAAATGACTAGAATCCTGGAAACACAAGTGTTTTGGCAGAAGGTTCCAGGCTGCCCGAATGTAATGGTCAACATTGGGGAAAAAAGGCCTGTGCCCTCAGGCCCCCATGTCGAGGTTGACAGGAAGCATAAGTACCTCTTGTTTCGAAAAAATTCCAAAGAGACACATGGTACTCACTGGGCCCTTCCCTAAATCAACTTCTCGATACAGCGTTGTTCTGCGCTGTAGGGCGTGGCCTAAAGGAAAGAATGCCGGGGGTCAGCCTAAGGGGCTGTGCATCTTCCAAAAGCCTGCTGTGTTCCGCGAAGAAGTGATCTTTAGTTGCAGTGGAACCCAACCCGAGTTTTTCCTTGAGGTAGGGTGACTGCAGGTAACAAGACCTAGAAGGAATGCTAAGCAGACTGTCTCTCTCAGTATCGCTCTGACAGGGCAATGAGGCTGACCGGCATTGAATGCTGGAAGTGCTACAACCGTGTTACTGAATCCGTCTGTGACCGGGGGCAGTCTAGCTCTCCGACGCACGAGTTCAATATGTTGCCCTACACTCAGCTACAGAGGGGTACAGCTAAGGATCTTGGCGACTGGATGAGGCTCACCAGGCCACTAGGAGCCTGCAGTTACTCAGTGTTCTTATAGAGAATCGTGTGCGGACGCGAGGGTCCTAGGAGGCCTTTACAGCTCACTGCCTTTAAAGTAAAGCAGAGCTACGACGTGGGTCTCATAGAAGATGCCGCACGCCTCCCCTTCTGCATGGCAGAGCAGGGCTACACGTCGAGGCGAGTGTTCATGTGGAGATTCCGTTTCGCTGTAAATCAAGGCGGGGAAATCTCCCACCCTGGAAGTCGTAATACCCTATTTCTTCCCAGGAAACTCAGTTTTTACTCAGTGCCACGCCTGCACTGACTAGTAAGCCGGCAAACGCACTATTACCCGGAAGCGTCAAGGGCTCACGCATGGCGCTTTCCAGCGGGGAAAACAAGGCTTGTGATATCAGGCCCCCCATTCGAGGTTGACGCACTGCTTAAGCACCTGTTATTCTGACGAAGTCAGAAGAGACGCAAGCTACCCACTGACCCCTTCCCTAAATCAAGTTTTGTATGCAGGGTTTTCGGCTTGGAGGGAACTGCCTAAATTTTCGAAAGCCCCAGGTCGGCCTAGGGGCCTGTGCATCTTCCAGAAGCCTGCTGTGTTCCACGAAGAACTGTGCGTCAGTTGCAGTGGAAGCTAGCCTGACTTTTTCCGTAGGTAAGGTGACTGCAGGTTTAAGGTCCTAGAAGGAGCGCTAAGCAGAGTGTTTTTCGAGGTATAGCTCAGGTAAGGCAAGGGAGCCATCTTCCTTGTCATGTTGGACTGGATACAACCTTGTTTCAGAAGCCGTTGGAGAGCTTAGGAGATCTGTCTCTCCCAAGGAAGAGTGCAGTATGTTGCCCTTCACTCGGCATAAACAGGCGTACACCTAAGGGCCTTCGGGGCTGGATGATGCTCAAGCGGGCCCTAGGAGCCTGGCGGTACTCAGTGTTCTTGCACTGACTCGGGTGCTGACACGACGTTCTTAGGACTCCTTAAAGGGGTACTACCGAAAACTAAAGCAGAACAGCAAGTAATGCCTCTGGAAAACTGCTGCACGCTCTCCAATCGGGACGGCCCACCACGGCGATTTTCGAGTCTCGTGTGGACACTGAGTTTCCATTTCGCCCTAAAGCAGGGCAGGAAAGCTTACTCAGGAACTGGAAGCAGCCTGCTTCTTTCGAGAAAGCTCATTCGCCTCTCGCAGGCATGCCTGCAGGGACTAAAATCCCGGCAACAAGAGTGTTTTGGACCTGCTGGACTGGCTAGGAACGTCTTTCTGAAGCTGTGGCAGAGCTGAGGATATCTAGCTCTCCCAGGGAAGAGTGCAGTGTGTTGCGCTTCACTCAGAAAACACAGGGGTGCGCTGAAGGACCTACGGGGCTGGGTGCTGCTCCACAGGCCCACCGGAGCCTGGCTTCCAGAGTGTTCTTGTAAGGAAACTGGTGCTAACGTGCTAGGAGTAGGGAAAGCCTACACTCGTGAAACTAAAGTCGTACAGCCAAAATGCCTCATGGAAGCTGCTGCCCACCAATCTTTCTGCATGGCAACCCAGGGCCGTAGTGCAAAGCCAGTGTTTGCGTTTCGGTTCCCTTTAGCTCTAAAGCAGGGTCAGGCTTTCTTTGTGGAACTGTAGTTGAAAGTCAGCCTGCCGATGCAGGAGACACGGGTTCGTACCCCGATCCGGGAAGGTCCCACATGCTGCCGTAGTGCCGGACCCGGGAGCCTTAGCCGCTGAACCTAAGCCTCAGGAGCTGGCGCTCCGCAATGGGAGAGGCCACAACCGTGGGAGGTGCGCGTACACCCAAATAAGAAAAGACACAGGGCAAGATAATATCCCACCCAGGAAACGGAGGCACCCTGTTTCTTGGAGAAAAGTCAACTTCCTATCCGAGCCCTGCATGAAATGACTAGAATCTCCCACAACCCTGAGAGGTGCGCGTACACCCAAATAGGAAAAGACACCCGGCAAGATAATATCCCAGCCAGGAAACGGAGGCACCCCGTTTCTTGGAGAAAAGTCAAATTCCTATCCGAGCCCTGCATGAAATGACTAGAATCCTGGAAACACAAGTGTTTTGGCAGAAGGTTCCAGGCTGCCCGAATGTAAAGGTCAACATTGGGGAAAAAAGGCCTGTGCCCTCAGGCCCCCATGTCGAGGTGGACAGGAAGCATAAGTACCTCTTGTTTCGAAAAAATTCCAAAGAGACACATGGTACTCACTGGGCCCTTCCCTAAATCAACTTCTCGATACAGCGTTGTTCTGCGCTGTAGGGCGTGGCCTAAAGGAAAGAATGCCGGGGGTCAGCCTAAGGGGCTGTGCATCTTCCAAAAGCCTGCTGTGTTCCGCGAAGAAGTGATCTTTAGTTGCAGTGGAACCCAACCCGAGTTTTTCCTTGAGGTAGGGTGACTGCAGGTAACAAGACCTAGAAGGAATGCTAAGCAGACTGTCTCTCTCAGTATCGCTCTGACAGGGCAATGAGGCTGACCGGCATTGAATGCTGGAAGTGCTACAACCGTGTTACTGAATCCGTCTGTGACCGGAGGCAGTCTAGCTCTCCGACGCACGAGTTCAATATGTTGCCCTGCATTCAGCTACAGAGGGGTACAGCTAAGGATCTTGGCGACTGGATGAGGCTCACCAGGCCACTAGGAGCCTGCAGTTACTCAGTGTTCTTATAGAGAATCGTGTGCGGACGCGAGGGTCCTAGGAGGCCTTTACAGCTCACTGCCTTTAAAGTAAAGCAGAGCTACGACGTGGGTCTCATAGAAGATGCCGCACGCCTCCCCTTCTGCATGGCAGAGCAGGGCTACACGTCGAGGCGAGTGTTCATGTGGAGATTCCGTTTCGCTGTAAAGCAAGGCGGGGAAATCTCCCACCCTGGAAGTCGTAATACCCTATTTCTTCCCAGGAAACTCAGTTTTTACTCAGTGCCACGCCTGCACTGACTAGTAAGCCGGCAAACGCACTATTACCCGGAAGCGTCAAGGGCTCACGCATGGCGCTTTCCAGCGGGGAAAACAAGGCTTGTGATATCAGGCCCCCCATTCGAGGTTGACGCACTGCTTAAGCACCTGTTATTCTGACGAAGTCAGAAGAGACGCAAGCTACCCACTGACCCCTTCCCTAAATCAAGTTTTGTATGCAGGGTTTTCGGCTTGGAGGGAACTGCCTAAATTTTCGAAAGCCCCAGGTCGGCCTAGGGGCCTGTGCATCTTCCAGAAGCCTGCTGTGTTCCACGAAGAACTGTGCGTCAGTTGCAGTGGAAGCTAGCCTGACTTTTTCCGTAGGTAAGGTGACTGCAGGTTTAAGGTCCTAGAAGGAGCGCTAAGCAGAGTGGTTTTCGAGGTATAGCTCAGGTAAGGCAAGGGAGCCATCTTCCTTGTCATGTTGGACTGGATACAACCTTGTTTCAGAAGCCGTTGGAGAGCTTAGGAGATCTGTCTCTCCCAAGGAAGAGTGCAGTATGTTGCCCTTCACTCGGCATAAACAGGCGTACACCTAAGGGCCTTCGGGGCTGGATGATGCTCAAGCGGGCCCTAGGAGCCTGGCGGTACTCAGTGTTCTTGCACTGACTCGGGTGCTGACACGACGTTCTTAGGACTCCTTAAAGGGGTACTACCGAAAACTAAAGCAGAACAGCAAGTAATGCCTCTGGAAAACTGCTGCACGCTCTCCAATCGGGACGGCCCACCACGGCGATTTTCGAGTCTCGTGTGGACACTGAGTTTCCATTTCGCCCTAAAGCAGGGCAGGAAAGCTTACTCAGGAACTGGAAGCAGCCTGCTTCTTTCGAGAAAGCTCATTCGCCTCTCGCAGGCATGCCTGCAGGGACTAAAATCCCGGCAACAAGAGTGTTTTGGACCTGCTGGACTGGCTAGGAACGTCTTTCTGAAGCTGTGGCAGAGCTGAGGATATCTAGCTCTCCCAGGGAAGAGTGCAGTGTGTTGCGCTTCACTCAGAAAACACAGGGGTGCGCTGAAGGACCTACGGGGCTGGGTGCTGCTCCACAGGCCCACCGGAGCCTGGCTTCCAGAGTGTTCTTGTAAGGAAACTGGTGCTAACGTGCTAGGAGTAGGGAAAGCCTACACTCGTGAAACTAAAGTCGTACAGCCAAAATGCCTCATGGAAGCTGCTGCCCACCAATCTTTCTGCATGGCAACCCAGGGCCGTAGTGCAAAGCCAGTGTTTGCGTTTCGGTTCCCTTTAGCTCTAAAGCAGGGTCAGGCTTTCTTTGTGGAACTGTAGTTGAAAGTCAGCCTGCCGATGCAGGAGACACGGGTTCGTACCCCGATCCGGGAAGGTCCCACATGCTGCCGTAGTGCCGGACCCGGGAGCCTTAGCCGCTGAACCTAAGCCTCAGGAGCTGGCGCTCCGCAATGGGAGAGGCCACAACCGTGGGAGGTGCGCGTACACCCAAATAAGAAAAGACACAGGGCAAGATAATATCCCACCCAGGAAACGGAGGCACCCTGTTTCTTGGAGAAAAGTCAACTTCCTATCCGAGCCCTGCATGAAATGACTAGAATCTCCCACAACCCTGAGAGGTGCGCGTACACCCAAATAGGAAAAGACACCCGGCAAGATAATATCCCAGCCAGGAAACGGAGGCACCCTGTTTCTTGGAGAAAAGTCAACTTCCTATCCGAGCCCTGCATGAAATGACTAGAATCCTGGAAACACAAGTGTTTTGGCAGAAGGTTCCAGCCTGCCCGAATGTAATGGTCAACATTGGGGAAAAAAGGCCTGTGCCCTCAGGCCCCCATGTCGAGGTTGACAGGAAGCATAAGTACCTCTTGTTTCGAAAAAATTCCAAAGAGACACATGGTACTCACTGGGCCCTTCCCTAAATCAACTTCTCGATACAGCGTTGTTCTGCGCTGTAGGGCGTGGCCTAAAGGAAAGAATGCCGGGGGTCAGCCTAAGGGGCTGTGCATCTTCCAAAAGCCTGCTGTGTTCCGCGAAGAAGTGATCTTTAGTTGCAGTGGAACCCAACCCGAGTTTTTCCTTGAGGTAGGGTGACTGCAGGTAACAAGACCTAGAAGGAATGCTAAGCAGACTGTCTCTCTCAGTATCGCTCTGACAGGGCAATGAGGCTGACCGGCATTGAATGCTGGAAGTGCTACAACTGTGTTACTGAATCCGTCTGTGACCGGAGGCAGTCTAGCTCTCCGACGCACGAGTTCAATATGTGGCCCTGCACTCAGCTACAGAGGGGTACAGCTAAGGATCTTGGCGACTGGATGAGGCTCACCAGGCCACTAGGAGCCTGCAGTTACTCAGTGTTCTTATAGAGAATCGTGTGCGGACGCGAGGGTCCTAGGAGGCCTTTACAGCTCACTGCCTTTAAAGTAAAGCAGAGCTACGACGTGGGTCTCATAGAAGATGCCGCACGCCTCCCCTTCTGCATGGCAGAGCAGGGCTACACGTCGAGGCGAGTGTTCATGTGGAGATTCCGTTTCGCTGTAAAGCAAGGCGGGGAAATCTCCCACCCTGGAAGTCGTAATACCCTATTTCTTCCCAGGAAACTCAGTTTTTACTCAGTGCCACGCCTGCACTGACTAGTAAGCCGGCAAACGCACTATTACCCGGAAGCGTCAAGGGCTCACGCATGGCGCTTTCCAGCGGGGAAAACAAGGCTTGTGATATCAGGCCCCCCATTCGAGGTTGACGCACTGCTTAAGCACCTGTTATTCTGACGAAGTCAGAAGAGACGCAAGCTACCCACTGACCCCTTCCCTAAATCAAGTTTTGTATGCAGGGTTTTCGGCTTGGAGGGAACTGCCTAAATTTTCGAAAGCCCCAGGTCGGCCTAGGGGCCTGTGCATCTTCCAGAAGCCTGCTGTGTTCCACGAAGAACTGTGCGTCAGTTGCAGTGGAAGCTAGCCTGACTTTTTCCGTAGGTAAGGTGACTGCAGGTTTAAGGTCCTAGAAGGAGCGCTAAGCAGAGTGTTTTTCGAGGTATAGCTCAGGTAAGGCAAGGGAGCCATCTTCCTT
The DNA here is from genome assembly GCF_964165515.1 of Mesoplodon bidens. Taxonomy (NCBI): domain Eukaryota; kingdom Metazoa; phylum Chordata; class Mammalia; order Artiodactyla; family Ziphiidae; genus Mesoplodon; species Mesoplodon bidens. The sequence goes on along the minus strand of NC_138174.1, from coordinate 36,054,483 downwards.
GTCATGTTGGACTGGATACAACCTTGTTTCAGAAGCCGTTGGAGAGCTTAGGAGATCTGTCTCTCCCAAGGAAGAGTGCAGTATGTTGCCCTTCACTCGGCATAAACAGGCGTACACCTAAGGGCCTTCGGGGCTGGATGATGCTCAAGCGGGCCCTAGGAGCCTGGCGGTACTCAGTGTTCTTGCCCTGACTCGGGTGCTGACACGACGTTCTTAGGACTCCTTAAAGGGGTACTACCGAAAACTAAAGCAGAACAGCAAGTAATGCCTCTGGAAAACTGCTGCACGCTCTCCAATCGGGACGGCCCACCACGGCGATTTTCGAGTCTCGTGTGGACACTGAGTTTCCATTTCGCCCTAAAGCAGGGCAGGAAAGCTTACTCAGGAACTGGAAGCAGCCTGCTTCTTTCGAGAAAGCTCATTCGCCTCTCGCAGGCATGCCTGCAGGGACTAAAATCCCGGCAACAAGAGTGTTTTGGACCTGCTGGACTGGCTAGGAACGTCTTTCTGAAGCTGTGGCAGAGCTGAGGATATCTAGCTCTCCCAGGGAAGAGTGCAGTGTGTTGCGCTTCACTCAGAAAACACAGGGGTGCGCTGAAGGACCTACGGGGCTGGGTGCTGCTCCACAGGCCCACCGGAGCCTGGCTTCCAGAGTGTTCTTGTAAGGAAACTGGTGCTAACGTGCTAGGAGTAGGGAAAGCCTACACTCGTGAAACTAAAGTCGTACAGCCAAAATGCCTCATGGAAGCTGCTGCCCACCAATCTTTCTGCATGGCAACCCAGGGCCGTAGTGCAAAGCCAGTGTTTGCGTTTCGGTTCCCTTTAGCTCTAAAGCAGGGTCAGGCTTTCTTTGTGGAACTGTAGTTGAAAGTCAGCCTGCCGATGCAGGAGACACGGGTTCGTACCCCGATCCGGGAAGGTCCCACATGCTGCCGTAGTGCCGGACCCGGGAGCCTTAGCCGCTGAACCTAAGCCTCAGGAGCTGGCGCTCCGCAATGGGAGAGGCCACAACCGTGGGAGGTGCGCGTACACCCAAATAAGAAAAGACACAGGGCAAGATAATATCCCACCCAGGAAACGGAGGCACCCTGTTTCTTGGAGAAAAGTCAACTTCCTATCCGAGCCCTGCATGAAATGACTAGAATCTCCCACAACCCTGAGAGGTGCGCGTACACCCAAATAGGAAAAGACACCCGGCAAGATAATATCCCAGCCAGGAAACGGAGGCACCCTGTTTCTTGGAGAAAAGTCAACTTCCTATCCGAGCCCTGCATGAAATGACTAGAATCCTGGAAACACAAGTGTTTTGGCAGAAGGTTCCAGCCTGCCCGAATGTAATGGTCAACATTGGGGAAAAAAGGCCTGTGCCCTCAGGCCCCCATGTCGAGGTTGACAGGAAGCATAAGTACCTCTTGTTTCGAAAAAATTCCAAAGAGACACATGGTACTCACTGGGCCCTTCCCTAAATCAACTTCTCGATACAGCGTTGTTCTGCGCTGTAGGGCGTGGCCTAAAGGAAAGAATGCCGGGGGTCAGCCTAAGGGGCTGTGCATCTTCCAAAAGCCTGCTGTGTTCCGCGAAGAAGTGATCTTTAGTTGCAGTGGAACCCAACCCGAGTTTTTCCTTGAGGTAGGGTGACTGCAGGTAACAAGACCTAGAAGGAATGCTAAGCAGACTGTCTCTCTCAGTATCGCTCTGACAGGGCAATGAGGCTGACCGGCATTGAATGCTGGAAGTGCTACAACCGTGTTACTGAATCCGTCTGTGACCGGAGGCAGTCTAGCTCTCCGACGCACGAGTTCAATAAGTTGCCCTGCACTCAGCTACAGAGGGGTACAGCTAAGGATCTTGGCGACTGGATGAGGCTCACCAGGCCACTAGGAGCCTGCAGTTACTCAGTGTTCTTATAGAGAATCGTGTGCGGACGCGAGGGTCCTAGGAGGCCTTTACAGCTCACTGCCTTTAAAGTAAAGCAGAGCTACGACGTGGGTCTCATAGAAGATGCCGCACGCCTCCCCTTCTGCATGGCAGAGCAGGGCTACACGTCGAGGCGAGTGTTCATGTGGAGATTCCGTTTCGCTGTAAAGCAAGGCGGGGAAATCTCCCACCCTGGAAGTCGTAATACCCTATTTCTTCCCAGGAAACTCAGTTTTTACTCAGTGCCACGCCTGCACTGACTAGTAAGCCGGCAAACGCACTATTACCCGGAAGCGTCAAGGGCTCACGCATGGCGCTTTCCAGCGGGGAAAACAAGGCTTGTGATATCAGGCCCCCCATTCGAGGTTGACGCACTGCTTAAGCACCTGTTATTCTGACGAAGTCAGAAGAGACGCAAGCTACCCACTGACCCCTTCCCTAAATCAAGTTTTGTATGCAGGGTTTTCGGCTTGGAGGGAACTGCCTAAATTTTCGAAAGCCCCAGGTCGGCCTAGGGGCCAGCGCATCTTCCAAAAGCCTGCTGTGTTCCACGAAGAACTGTGCGTCAGTTGCAGTGGAAGCTAGCCTGACTTTTTCCGTAGGTAAGGTGACTGCAGGTTTAAGGTCCTAGAAGGAGCGCTAAGCAGAGTGGTTTTCGAGGTATAGCTCAGGTAAGGCAAGGGAGCCATCTTCCTTGTCATGTTGGACTGGATACAACCTTGTTTCAGAAGCCGTTGGAGAGCTTAGGAGATCTGTCTCTCCCAAGGAAGAGTGCAGTATGTTGCCCTACACTCGGCATAAACAGGCGTACACCTAAGGGCCTTCGGGGCTGGATGATGCTCAAGCGGGCCCTAGGAGCCTGGCGGTACTCAGTGTTCTTGCACTGACTCGGGTGCTGACACGACGTTCTTAGGACTCCTTAAAGGGGTACTACCGAAAACTAAAGCAGAACAGCAAGTAATGCCTCTGGAAAACTGCTGCACGCTCTCCAATCGGGACGGCCCACCACGGCGATTTTCGAGTCTCGTGTGGACACTGAGTTTCCATTTCGCCCTAAAGCAGGGCAGGAAAGCTTACTCAGGAACTGGAAGCAGCCTGCTTCTTTCGAGAAAGCTCATTCGCCTCTCGCAGGCATGCCTGCAGGGACTAAAATCCCGGCAACAAGAGTGTTTTGGACCTGCTGGACTGGCTAGGAACGTCTTTCTGAAGCTGTGGCAGAGCTGAGGATATCTAGCTCTCCCAGGGAAGAGTGCAGTGTGTTGCGCTTCACTCAGAAAACACAGGGGTGCGCTGAAGGACCTACGGGGCTGGGTGCTGCTCCACAGGCCCACCGGAGCCTGGCTTCCAGAGTGTTCTTGTAAGGAAACTGGTGCTAACGTGCTAGGAGTAGGGAAAGCCTACACTCGTGAAACTAAAGTCGTACAGCCAAAATGCCTCATGGAAGCTGCTGCCCACCAATCTTTCTGCATGGCAACCCAGGGCCGTAGTGCAAAGCCAGTGTTTGCGTTTCGGTTCCCTTTAGCTCTAAAGCAGGGTCAGGCTTTCTTTGTGGAACTGTAGTTGAAAGTCAGCCTGCCGATGCAGGAGACACGGGTTCGTACCCCGATCCGGGAAGGTCCCACATGCTGCCGTAGTGCCGGACCCGGGAGCCTTAGCCGCTGAACCTAAGCCTCAGGAGCTGGCGCTCCGCAATGGGAGAGGCCACAACCGTGGGAGGTGCGCGTACACCCAAATAAGAAAAGACACAGGGCAAGATAATATCCCACCCAGGAAACGGAGGCACCCTGTTTCTTGGAGAAAAGTCAACTTCCTATCCGAGCCCTGCATGAAATGACTAGAATCTCCCACAACCCTGAGAGGTGCGCGTACACCCAAATAGGAAAAGACACCCGGCAAGATAATATCCCAGCCAGGAAACGGAGGCACCCTGTTTCTTGGAGAAAAGTCAACTTCCTATCCGAGCCCTGCATGAAATGACTAGAATCCTGGAAACACAAGTGTTTTGGCAGAAGGTTCCAGGCTGCCCGAATGTAATGGTCAACATTGGGGAAAAAAGGCCTGTGCCCTCAGGCCCCCATGTCGAGGTGGACAGGAAGCATAAGTACCTCTTGTTTCGAAAAAATTCCAAAGAGACACATGGTACTCACTGGGCCCTTCCCTAAATCAACTTCTCGATACAGCGTTGTTCTGCGCTGTAGGGCGTGGCCTAAAGGAAAGAATGCCGGGGGTCAGCCTAAGGGGCTGTGCATCTTCCAAAAGCCTGCTGTGTTCCGCGAAGAAGTGATCTTTAGTTGCAGTGGAACCCAACCCGAGTTTTTCCTTGAGGTAGGGTGACTGCAGGTAACAAGACCTAGAAGGAATGCTAAGCAGACTGTCTCTCTCAGTATCGCTCTGACAGGGCAATGAGGCTGACCGGCATTGAATGCTGGAAGTGCTACAACTGTGTTACTGAATCCGTCTGTGACCGGAGGCAGTCTAGCTCTCCGACGCACGAGTTCAATATGTTGCCCTACACTCAGCTACAGAGGGGTACAGCTAAGGATCTTGGCGACTGGATGAGGCTCACCAGGCCACTAGGAGCCTGCAGTTACTCAGTGTTCTTATAGAGAATCGTGTGCGGACGCGAGGGTCCTAGGAGGCCTTTACAGCTCACTGCCTTTAAAGTAAAGCAGAGCTACGACGTGGGTCTCATAGAAGATGCCGCACGCCTCCCCTTCTGCATGGCAGAGCAGGGCTACACGTCGAGGCGAGTGTTCATGTGGAGATTCCGTTTCGCTGTAAAGCAAGGCGGGGAAATCTCCCACCCTGGAAGTCGTAATACCCTATTTCTTCCCAGGAAACTCAGTTTTTACTCAGTGCCACGCCTGCACTGACTAGTAAGCCGGCAAACGCACTATTACCCGGAAGCGTCAAGGGCTCACGCATGGCGCTTTCCAGCGGGGAAAACAAGGCTTGTGATATCAGGCCCCCCATTCGAGGTTGACGCACTGCTTAAGCACCTGTTATTCTGACGAAGTCAGAAGAGACGCAAGCTACCCACTGACCCCTTCCCTAAATCAAGTTTTGTATGCAGGGTTTTCGGCTTGGAGGGAACTGCCTAAATTTTCGAAAGCCCCAGGTCGGCCTAGGGGCCTGTGCATCTTCCAGAAGCCTGCTGTGTTCCACGAAGAACTGTGCGTCAGTTGCAGTGGAAGCTAGCCTGACTTTTTCCGTAGGTAAGGTGACTGCAGGTTTAAGGTCCTAGAAGGAGCGCTAAGCAGAGTGTTTTTCGAGGTATAGCTCAGGTAAGGCAAGGGAGCCATCTTCCTTGTCATGTTGGACTGGATACAACCTTGTTTCAGAAGCCGTTGGAGAGCTTAGGAGATCTGTCTCTCCCAAGGAAGAGTGCAGTATGTTGCCCTTCACTCGGCATAAACAGGCGTACACCTAAGGGCCTTCGGGGCTGGATGATGCTCAAGCGGGCCCTAGGAGCCTGGCGGTACTCAGTGTTCTTGCCCTGACTCGGGTGCTGACACGACGTTCTTAGGACTCCTTAAAGGGGTACTACCGAAAACTAAAGCAGAACAGCAAGTAATGCCTCTGGAAAACTGCTGCACGCTCTCCAATCGGGACGGCCCACCACGGCGATTTTCGAGTCTCGTGTGGACACTGAGTTTCCATTTCGCCCTAAAGCAGGGCAGGAAAGCTTACTCAGGAACTGGAAGCAGCCTGCTTCTTTCGAGAAAGCTCATTCGCCTCTCGCAGGCATGCCTGCAGGGACTAAAATCCCGGCAACAAGAGTGTTTTGGACCTGCTGGACTGGCTAGGAACGTCTTTCTGAAGCTGTGGCAGAGCTGAGGATATCTAGCTCTCCCAGGGAAGAGTGCAGTGTGTTGCGCTTCACTCAGAAAACACAGGGGTGCGCTGAAGGACCTACGGGGCTGGGTGCTGCTCCACAGGCCCACCGGAGCCTGGCTTCCAGAGTGTTCTTGTAAGGAAACTGGTGCTAACGCGCTAGGAGTAGGGAAAGCCTACACTCGTGAAACTAAAGTCGTACAGCCAAAATGCCTCATGGAAGCTGCTGCCCACCAATCTTTCTGCATGGCAACCCAGGGCCGTAGTGCAAAGCCAGTGTTTGCGTTTCGGTTCCCTTTAGCTCTAAAGCAGGGTCAGGCTTTCTTTGTGGAACTGTAGTTGAAAGTCAGCCTGCCGATGCAGGAGACACGGGTTCGTACCCCGATCCGGGAAGGTCCCACATGCTGCCGTAGTGCCGGACCCGGGAGCCTTAGCCGCTGAACCTAAGCCTCAGGAGCTGGCGCTCCGCAATGGGAGAGGCCACAACCGTGGGAGGTGCGCGTACACCCAAATAAGAAAAGACACCCGGCAAGATAATATCCCAGCCAGGAAACGGAGGCACCCTGTTTCTTGGAGAAAAGTCAACTTCCTATCCGAGCCCTGCATGAAATGACTAGAATCTCCCACAACCCTGAGAGGTGCGCGTACACCCAAATAGGAAAAGACACCCGGCAAGATAATATCCCACCCAGGAAACGGAGGCACCCTGTTTCTTGGAGAAAAGTCAACTTCCTATCCGAGCCCTGCATGAAATGACTAGAATCCTGGAAACACAAGTGTTTTGGCAGAAGGTTCCAGCCTGCCCGAATGTAATGGTCAACATTGGGGAAAAAAGGCCTGTGCCCTCAGGCCCCCATGTCGAGGTTGACAGGAAGCATAAGTACCTCTTGTTTCGAAAAAATTCCAAAGAGACACATGGTACTCACTGGGCCCTTCCCTAAATCAACTTCTCGATACAGCGTTGTTCTGCGCTGTAGGGCGTGGCCTAAAGGAAAGAATGCCGGGGGTCAGCCTAAGGGGCTGTGCATCTTCCAAAAGCCTGCTGTGTTCCGCGAAGAACTGATCTTTAGTTGCAGTGGAACCCAACCCGAGTTTTTCCTTGAGGTAGGGTGACTGCAGGTAACAAGACCTAGAAGGAATGCTAAGCAGACTGTCTCTCTCAGTATCGCTCTGACAGGGCAATGAGGCTGACCGGCATTGAATGCTGGAAGTGCTACAACCGTGTTACTGAATCCGTCTGTGACCGGAGGCAGTCTAGCTCTCCGACACACGAGTTCAATAAGTTGCCCTGCACTCAGCTACAGAGGGGTACAGCTAAGGATCTTGGCGACTGGATGAGGCTCACCAGGCCACTAGGAGCCTGCAGTTACTCAGTGTTCTTATAGAGAATCGTGTGCGGACGCGAGGGTCCTAGGAGGCCTTTACAGCTCACTGCCTTTAAAGTAAAGCAGAGCTACGACGTGGGTCTCATAGAAGATGCCGCACGCCTCCCCTTCTGCATGGCAGAGCAGGGCTACACGTCGAGGCGAGTGTTCATGTGGAGATTCCGTTTCGCTGTAAAGCAAGGCGGGGAAATCTCCCACCCTGGAAGTCGTAATACCCTATTTCTTCCCAGGAAACTCAGTTTTTACTCAGTGCCACGCCTGCACTGACTAGTAAGCCGGCAAACGCACTATTACCCGGAAGCGTCAAGGGCTCACGCATGGCGCTTTCCAGCGGGGAAAACAAGGCTTGTGATATCAGGCCCCCCATTCGAGGTTGACGCACTGCTTAAGCACCTGTTATTCTGACGAAGTCAGAAGAGACGCAAGCTACCCACTGACCCCTTCCCTAAATCAAGTTTTGTATGCAGGGTTTTCGGCTTGGAGGGAACTGCCTAAATTTTCGAAAGCCCCAGGTCGGCCTAGGGGCCTGTGCATCTTCCAGAAGCCTGCTGTGTTCCTCGAAGAACTGTGCGTCAGTTGCAGTGGAAGCTAGCCTGACTTTTTCCGTAGGTAAGGTGACTGCAGGTTTAAGGTCCTAGAAGGAGCGCTAAGCAGAGTGTTTTTCGAGGTATAGCTCAGGTAAGGCAAGGGAGCCATCTTCCTTGTCATGTTGGACTGGATACAACCTTGTTTCAGAAGCCGTTGGAGAGCTTAGGAGATCTGTCTCTCCCAAGGAAGAGTGCAGTATGTTGCCCTTCACTCGGCATAAACAGGCGTACACCTAAGGGCCTTCGGGGCTGGATGATGCTCAAGCGGGCCCTAGGAGCCTGGCGGTACTCAGTGTTCTTGCACTGACTCGGGTGCTGACACGACGTTCTTAGGACTCCTTAAAGGGGTACTACCGAAAACTAAAGCAGAACAGCAAGTAATGCCTCTGGAAAACTGCTGCACGCTCTCCAATCGGGACGGCCCACCACGGCGATTTTCGAGTCTCGTGTGGACACTGAGTTTCCATTTCGCCCTAAAGCAGGGCAGGAAAGCTTACTCAGGAAGTGGAAGCAGCCTGCTTCTTTCGAGAAAGCTCATTCGCCTCTCGCAGGCATGCCTGCAGGGACTAAAATCCCGGCAACAAGAGTGTTTTGGACCTGCTGGACTGGCTAGGAACGTCTTTCTGAAGCTGTGGCAGAGCTGAGGATATCTAGCTCTCCCAGGGAAGAGTGCAGTGTGTTGCGCTTCACTCAGAAAACACAGGGGTGCGCTGAAGGACCTACGGGGCTGGGTGCTGCTCCACAGGCCCACCGGAGCCTGGCTTCCAGAGTGTTCTTGTAAGGAAACTGGTGCTAACGTGCTAGGAGTAGGGAAAGCCTACACTCGTGAAACTAAAGTCGTACAGCCAAAATGCCTCATGGAAGCTGCTGCCCACCAATCTTTCTGCATGGCAACCCAGGGCCGTAGTGCAAAGCCAGTGTTTGCGTTTCGGTTCCCTTTAGCTCTAAAGCAGGGTCAGGCTTTCTTTGTGGAACTGTAGTTGAAAGTCAGCCTGCCGATGCAGGAGACACGGGTTCGTACCCCGATCCGGGAAGGTCCCACATGCTGCCGTAGTGCCGGACCCGGGAGCCTTAGCCGCTGAACCTAAGCCTCAGGAGCTGGCGCTCCGCAATGGGAGAGGCCACAACCGTGGGAGGTGCGCGTACACCCAAATAAGAAAAGACACCCGGCAAGATAATATCCCAGCCAGGAAACGGAGGCACCCTGTTTCTTGGAGAAAAGTCAACTTCCTATCCGAGCCCTGCATGAAATGACTAGAATCTCCCACAACCCTGAGAGGTGCGCGTACACCCAAATAGGAAAAGACACCCGGCAAGATAATATCCCACCCAGGAAACGGAGGCACCCTGTTTCTTGGAGAAAAGTCAACTTCCTATCCGAGCCCTGCATGAAATGACTAGAATCCTGGAAACACAAGTGTTTTGGCAGAAGGTTCCAGCCTGCCCGAATGTAATGGTCAACATTGGGGAAAAAAGGCCTGTGCCCTCAGGCCCCCATGTCGAGGTTGACAGGAAGCATAAGTACCTCTTGTTTCGAAAAAATTCCAAAGAGACACATGGTACTCACTGGGCCCTTCCCTAAATCAACTTCTCGATACAGCGTTGTTCTGCGCTGTAGGGCGTGGCCTAAAGGAAAGAATGCCGGGGGTCAGCCTAAGGGGCTGTGCATCTTCCAAAAGCCTGCTGTGTTCCGCGAAGAACTGATCTTTAGTTGCAGTGGAACCCAACCCGAGTTTTTCCTTGAGGTAGGGTGACTGCAGGTAACAAGACCTAGAAGGAATGCTAAGCAGACTGTCTCTCTCAGTATCGCTCTGACAGGGCAATGAGGCTGACCGGCATTGAATGCTGGAAGTGCTACAACCGTGTTACTGAATCCGTCTGTGACCGGAGGCAGTCTAGCTCTCCGACACACGAGTTCAATAAGTTGCCCTGCACTCAGCTACAGAGGGGTACAGCTAAGGATCTTGGCGACTGGATGAGGCTCACCAGGCCACTAGGAGCCTGCAGTTACTCAGTGTTCTTATAGAGAATCGTGTGCGGACGCGAGGGTCCTAGGAGGCCTTTACAGCTCACTGCCTTTAAAGTAAAGCAGAGCTACGACGTGGGTCTCATAGAAGATGCCGCACGCCTCCCCTTCTGCATGGCAGAGCAGGGCTACACGTCGAGGCGAGTGTTCATGTGGAGATTCCGTTTCGCTGTAAAGCAAGGCGGGGAAATCTCCCACCCTGGAAGTCGTAATACCCTATTTCTTCCCAGGAAACTCAGTTTTTACTCAGTGCCACGCCTGCACTGACTAGTAAGCCGGCAAACGCACTATTACCCGGAAGCGTCAAGGGCTCACGCATGGCGCTTTCCAGCGGGGAAAACAAGGCTTGTGATATCAGGCCCCCCATTCGAGGTTGACGCACTGCTTAAGCACCTGTTATTCTGACGAAGTCAGAAGAGACGCAAGCTACCCACTGACCCCTTCCCTAAATCAAGTTTTGTATGCAGGGTTTTCGGCTTGGAGGGAACTGCCTAAATTTTCGAAAGCCCCAGGTCGGCCTAGGGGCCTGTGCATCTTCCAGAAGCCTGCTGTGTTCCTCGAAGAACTGTGCGTCAGTTGCAGTGGAAGCTAGCCTGACTTTTTCCGTAGGTAAGGTGACTGCAGGTTTAAGGTCCTAGAAGGAGCGCTAAGCAGAGTGTTTTTCGAGGTATAGCTCAGGTAAGGCAAGGGAGCCATCTTCCTTGTCATGTTGGACTGGATACAACCTTGTTTCAGAAGCCGTTGGAGAGCTTAGGAGATCTGTCTCTCCCAAGGAAGAGTGCAGTATGTTGCCCTTCACTCGGCATAAACAGGCGTACACCTAAGGGCCTTCGGGGCTGGATGATGCTCAAGCGGGCCCTAGGAGCCTGGCGGTACTCAGTGTTCTTGCACTGACTCGGGTGCTGACACGACGTTCTTAGGACTCCTTAAAGGGGTACTACCGAAAACTAAAGCAGAACAGCAAGTAATGCCTCTGGAAAACTGCTGCACGCTCTCCAATCGGGACGGCCCACCACGGCGATTTTCGAGTCTCGTGTGGACACTGAGTTTCCATTTCGCCCTAAAGCAGGGCAGGAAAGCTTACTCAGGAAGTGGAAGCAGCCTGCTTCTTTCGAGAAAGCTCATTCGCCTCTCGCAGGCATGCCTGCAGGGACTAAAATCCCGGCAACAAGAGTGTTTTGGACCTGCTGGACTGGCTAGGAACGTCTTTCTGAAGCTGTGGCAGAGCTGAGGATATCTAGCTCTCCCAGGGAAGAGTGCAGTGTGTTGCGCTTCACTCAGAAAACACAGGGGTGCGCTGAAGGACCTACGGGGCTGGGTGCTGCTCCACAGGCCCACCGGAGCCTGGCTTCCAGAGTGTTCTTGTAAGGAAACTGGTGCTAACGTGCTAGGAGTAGGGAAAGCCTACACTCGTGAAACTAAAGTCGTACAGCCAAAATGCCTCATGGAAGCTGCTGCCCACCAATCTTTCTGCATGGCAACCCAGGGCCGTAGTGCAAAGCCAGTGTTTGCGTTTCGGTTCCCTTTAGCTCTAAAGCAGGGTCAGGCTTTCTTTGTGGAACTGTAGTTGAAAGTCAGCCTGCCGATGCAGGAGACACGGGTTCGTACCCCGATCCGGGAAGGTCCCACATGCTGCCGTAGTGCCGGACCCGGGAGCCTTAGCCGCTGAACCTAAGCCTCAGGAGCTGGCGCTCCGCAATGGGAGAGGCCACAACCGTGGGAGGTGCGCGTACACCCAAATAAGAAAAGACACAGGGCAAGATAATATCCCACCCAGGAAACGGAGGCACCCTGTTTCTTGGAGAAAAGTCAACTTCCTATCCGAGCCCTGCATGAAATGACTAGAATCTCCCACAACCCTGAGAGGTGCGCGTACACCCAAATAGGAAAAGACACCCGGCAAGATAATATCCCAGCCAGGAAACGGAGGCACCCCGTTTCTTGGAGAAAAGTCAACTTCCTATCCGAGCCCTGCATGAAATGACTAGAATCCTGGAAACACAAGTGTTTTGGCAGAAGGTTCCAGCCTGCCCGAATGTAATGGTCAACATTGGGGAAAAAAGGCCTGTGCCCTCAGGCCCCCATGTCGAGGTTGACAGGAAGCATAAGTACCTCTTGTTTCGAAAAAATTCCAAAGAGACACATGGTACTCACTGGGCCCTTCCCTAAATCAACTTCTCGATACAGCGTTGTTCTGCGCTGTAGGGCGTGGCCTAAAGGAAAGAATGCCGGGGGTCAGCCTAAGGGGCTGTGCATCTTCCAAAAGCCTGCTGTGTTCCGCGAAGAAGTGATCTTTAGTTGCAGTGGAACCCAACCCGAGTTTTTCCTTGAGGTAGGGTGACTGCAGGTAACAAGACCTAGAAGGAATGCTAAGCAGACTGTCTCTCTCAGTATCGCTCTGACAGGGCAATGAGGCTGACCGGCATTGAATGCTGGAAGTGCTACAACTGTGTTACTGAATCCGTCTGTGACCGGAGGCAGTCTAGCTCTCCGACGCACGAGTTCAATATGTTGCCCTGCACTCAGCTACAGAGGGGTACAGCTAAGGATCTTGGCGACTGGATGAGGCTCACCAGGCCACTAGGAGCCTGCAGTTACTCAGTGTTCTTATAGAGAATCGTGTGCGGACGCGAGGGTCCTAGGAGGCCTTTACAGCTCACTGCCTTTAAAGTAAAGCAGAGCTACGACGTGGGTCTCATAGAAGATGCCGCACGCCTCCCCTTCTGCATGGCAGAGCAGGGCTACACGTCGAGGCGAGTGTTCATGTGGAGATTCCGTTTCGCTGTAAAGCAAGGCGGGGAAATCTCCCACCCTGGAAGTCGTAATACCCTATTTCTTCCCAGGAAACTCAGTTTTTACTCAGTGCCACGCCTGCACTGACTAGTAAGCCGGCAAACGCACTATTACCCGGAAGCGTCAAGGGCTCACGCATGGCGCTTTCCAGCGGGGAAAACAAGGCTTGTGATATCAGGCCCCCCATTCGAGGTTGACGCACTGCTTAAGCACCTGTTATTCTGACGAAGTCAGAAGAGACGCAAGCTACCCACTGACCCCTTCCCTAAATCAAGTTTTGTATGCAGGGTTTTCGGCTTGGAGGGAACTGCCTAAATTTTCGAAAGCCCCAGGTCGGCCTAGGGGCCTGTGCATCTTCCAGAAGCCTGCTGTGTTCCACGAAGAACTGTGCGTCAGTTGCAGTGGAAGCTAGCCTGACTTTTTCCGTAGGTAAGGTGACTGCAGGTTTAAGGTCCTAGAAGGAGCGCTAAGCAGAGTGTTTTTCGAGGTATAGCTCAGGTAAGGCAAGGGAGCCATCTTCCTTGTCATGTTGGACTGGATACAACCTTGTTTCAGAAGCCGTTGGAGAGCTTAGGAGATCTGTCTCTCCCAAGGAAGAGTGCAGTATGTTGCCCTTCACTCGGCATAAACAGGCGTACACCTAAGGGCCTTCGGGGCTGGATGATGCTCAAGCGGGCCCTAGGAGCCTGGCGGTACTCAGTGTTCTTGCCCTGACTCGGGTGCTGACACGACGTTCTTAGGACTCCTTAAAGGGGTACTACCGAAAACTAAAGCAGAACAGCAAGTAATGCCTCTGGAAAACTGCTGCACGCTCTCCAATCGGGACGGCCCACCACGGCGATTTTCGAGTCTCGTGTGGACACTGAGTTTCCATTTCGCCCTAAAGCAGGGCAGGAAAGCTTACTCAGGAACTGGAAGCAGCCTGCTTCTTTCGAGAAAGCTCATTCGCCTCTCGCAGGCATGCCTGCAGGGACTAAAATCCCGGCAACAAGAGTGTTTTGGACCTGCTGGACTGGCTAGGAACGTCTTTCTGAAGCTGTGGCAGAGCTGAGGATATCTAGCTCTCCCAGGGAAGAGTGCAGTGTGTTGCGCTTCACTCAGAAAACACAGGGGTGCGCTGAAGGACCTACGGGGCTGGGTGCTGCTCCACAGGCCCACCGGAGCCTGGCTTCCAGAGTGTTCTTGTAAGGAAACTGGTGCTAACGCGCTAGGAGTAGGGAAAGCCTACACTCGTGAAACTAAAGTCGTACAGCCAAAATGCCTCATGGAAGCTGCTGCCCACCAATCTTTCTGCATGGCAACCCAGGGCCGTAGTGCAAAGCCAGTGTTTGCGTTTCGGTTCCCTTTAGCTCTAAAGCAGGGTCAGGCTTTCTTTGTGGAACTGTAGTTGAAAGTCAGCCTGCCGATGCAGGAGACACGGGTTCGTACCCCGATCCGGGAAGGTCCCACATGCTGCCGTAGTGCCGGACCCGGGAGCCTTAGCCGCTGAACCTAAGCCTCAGGAGCTGGCGCTCCGCAATGGGAGAGGCCACAACCGTGGGAGGTGCGCGTACACCCAAATAAGAAAAGACACCCGGCAAGATAATATCCCAGCCAGGAAACGGAGGCACCCTGTTTCTTGGAGAAAAGTCAACTTCCTATCCGAGCCCTGCATGAAATGACTAGAATCTCCCACAACCCTGAGAGGTGCGCGTACACCCAAATAGGAAAAGACACCCGGCAAGATAATATCCCACCCAGGAAACGGAGGCACCCTGTTTCTTGGAGAAAAGTCAACTTCCTATCCGAGCCCTGCATGAAATGACTAGAATCCTGGAAACACAAGTGTTTTGGCAGAAGGTTCCAGGCTGCCCGAATGTAATGGTCAACATTGGGGAAAAAAGGCCTGTGCCCTCAGGCCCCCATGTCGAGGTTGACAGGAAGCATAAGTACCTCTTGTTTCGAAAAAATTCCAAAGAGACACATGGTACTCACTGGGCCCTTCCCTAAATCAACTTCTCGATACAGCGTTGTTCTGCGCTGTAGGGCGTGGCCTAAAGGAAAGAATGCCGGGGGTCAGCCTAAGGGGCTGTGCATCTTCCAAAAGCCTGCTGTGTTCCGCGAAGAAGTGATCTTTAGTTGCAGTGGAACCCAACCCGAGTTTTTCCTTGAGGTAGGGTGACTGCAGGTAACAAGACCTAGAAGGAATGCTAAGCAGACTGTCTCTCTCAGTATCGCTCTGACAGGGCAATGAGGCTGACCGGCATTGAATGCTGGAAGTGCTACAACCGTGTTACTGAATCCGTCTGTGACCGGAGGCAGTCTAGCTCTCCGACGCACGAGTTCAATAAGTTGCCCTGCACTCAGCTACAGAGGGGTACAGCTAAGGATCTTGGCGACTGGATGAGGCTCACCAGGCCACTAGGAGCCTGCAGTTACTCAGTGTTCTTATAGAGAATCGTGTGCGGACGCGAGGGTCCTAGGAGGCCTTTACAGCTCACTGCCTTTAAAGTAAAGCAGAGCTACGACGTGGGTCTCATAGAAGATGCCGCACGCCTCCCCTTCTGCATGGCAGAGCAGGGCTACACGTCGAGGCGAGTGTTCATGTGGAGATTCCGTTTCGCTGTAAAGCAAGGCGGGGAAATCTCCCACCCTGGAAGTCGTAATACCCTATTTCTTCCCAGGAAACTCAGTTTTTACTCAGTGCCACGCCTGCACTGACTAGTAAGCCGGCAAACGCACTATTACCCGGAAGCGTCAAGGGCTCACGCATGGCGCTTTCCAGCGGGGAAAACAAGGCTTGTGATATCAGGCCCCCCATTCGAGGTTGACGCACTGCTTAAGCACCTGTTATTCTGACGAAGTCAGAAGAGACGCAAGCTACCCACTGACCCCTTCCCTAAATCAAGTTTTGTATGCAGGGTTTTCGGCTTGGAGGGAACTGCCTAAATTTTCGAAAGCCCCAGGTCGGCCTAGGGGCCTGTGCATCTTCCAGAAGCCTGCTGTGTTCCTCGAAGAACTGTGCGTCAGTTGCAGTGGAAGCTAGCCTGACTTTTTCCGTAGGTAAGGTGACTGCAGGTTTAAGGTCCTAGAAGGAGCGCTAAGCAGAGTGTTTTTCGAGGTATAGCTCAGGTAAGGCAAGGGAGCCATCTTCCTTGTCATGTTGGACTGGATACAACCTTGTTTCAGAAGCCGTTGGAGAGCTTAGGAGATCTGTCTCTCCCAAGGAAGAGTGCAGTATGTTGCCCTTCACTCGGCATAAACAGGCGTACACCTAAGGGCCTTCGGGGCTGGATGATGCTCAAGCGGGCCCTAGGAGCCTGGCGGTACTCAGTGTTCTTGCACTGACTCGGGTGCTGACACGACGTTCTTAGGACTCCTTAAAGGGGTACTACCGAAAACTAAAGCAGAACAGCAAGTAATGCCTCTGGAAAACTGCTGCACGCTCTCCAATCGGGACGGCCCACCACGGCGATTTTCGAGTCTCGTGTGGACACTGAGTTTCCATTTCGCCCTAAAGCAGGGCAGGAAAGCTTACTCAGGAACTGGAAGCAGCCTGCTTCTTTCGAGAAAGCTCATTCGCCTCTCGCAGGCATGCCTGCAGGGACTAAAATCCCGGCAACAAGAGTGTTTTGGACCTGCTGGACTGGCTAGGAACGTCTTTCTGAAGCTGTGGCAGAGCTGAGGATATCTAGCTCTCCCAGGGAAGAGTGCAGTGTGTTGCGCTTCACTCAGAAAACACAGGGGTGCGCTGAAGGACCTACGGGGCTGGGTGCTGCTCCACAGGCCCACCGGAGCCTGGCTTCCAGAGTGTTCTTGTAAGGAAACTGGTGCTAACGTGCTAGGAGTAGGGAAAGCCTACACTCGTGAAACTAAAGTCGTACAGCCAAAATGCCTCATGGAAGCTGCTGCCCACCAATCTTTCTGCATGGCAACCCAGGGCCGTAGTGCAAAGCCAGTGTTTGCGTTTCGGTTCCCTTTAGCTCTAAAGCAGGGTCAGGCTTTCTTTGTGGAACTGTAGTTGAAAGTCAGCCTGCCGATGCAGGAGACACGGGTTCGTACCCCGATCCGGGAAGGTCCCACATGCTGCCGTAGTGCCGGACCCGGGAGCCTTAGCCGCTGAACCTAAGCCTCAGGAGCTGGCGCTCCGCAATGGGAGAGGCCACAACCGTGGGAGGTGCGCGTACACCCAAATAAGAAAAGACACAGGGCAAGATAATATCCCACCCAGGAAACGGAGGCACCCTGTTTCTTGGAGAAAAGTCAACTTCCTATCCGAGCCCTGCATGAAATGACTAGAATCTCCCACAACCCTGAGAGGTGCGCGTACACCCAAATAGGAAAAGACACCCGGCAAGATAATATCCCAGCCAGGAAACGGAGGCACCCTGTTTCTTGGAGAAAAGTCAACTTCCTATCCGAGCCCTGCGTGAAATGACTAGAATCCTGGAAACACAAGTGTTTTGGCAGAAGGTTCCAGCCTGCCCGAATGTAATGGTCAACATTGGGGAAAAAAGGCCTGTGCCCTCAGGCCCCCATGTCGAGGTTGACAGGAAGCGTAAGTACCTCTTGTTTCGAAAAAATTCCAAAGAGACACATGGTACTCACTGGGCCCTTCCCTAAATCAACTTCTCGATACAGCGTTGTTCTGCGCTGTAGGGCGTGGCCTAAAGGAAAGAATGCCGGGGGTCAGCCTAAGGGGCTGTGCATCTTCCAAAAGCCTGCTGTGTTCCGCGAAGAAGTGATCTTTAGTTGCAGTGGAACCCAACCCGAGTTTTTCCTTGAGGTAGGGTGACTGCAGGTAACAAGACCTAGAAGGAATGCTAAGCAGACTGTCTCTCTCAGTATCGCTCTGACAGGGCAATGAGGCTGACCGGCATTGAATGCTGGAAGTGCTACAACTGTGTTACTGAATCCGTCTGTGACCGGAGGCAGTCTAGCTCTCCGACGCACGAGTTCAATATGTTGCCCTGCACTCAGCTACAGAGGGGTACAGCTAAGGATCTTGGCGACTGGATGAGGCTCACCAGGCCACTAGGAGCCTGCAGTTACTCAGTGTTCTTATAGAGAATCGTGTGCGGACGCGAGGGTCCTAGGAGGCCTTTACAGCTCACTGCCTTTAAAGTAAAGCAGAGCTACGACGTGGGTCTCATAGAAGATGCCGCACGCCTCCCCTTCTGCATGGCAGAGCAGGGCTACACGTCGAGGCGAGTGTTCATGTGGAGATTCCGTTTCGCTGTAAAGCAAGGCGGGGAAATCTCCCACCCTGGAAGTCGTAATACCCTATTTCTTCCCAGGAAACTCAGTTTTTACTCAGTGCCACGCCTGCACTGACTAGTAAGCCGGCAAACGCACTATTACCCGGAAGCGTCAAGGGCTCACGCATGGCGCTTTCCAGCGGGGAAAACAAGGCTTGTGATATCAGGCCCCCCATTCGAGGTTGACGCACTGCTTAAGCACCTGTTATTCTGACGAAGTCAGAAGAGACGCAAGCTACCCACTGACCCCTTCCCTAAATCAAGTTTTGTATGCAGGGTTTTCGGCTTGGAGGGAACTGCCTAAATTTTCGAAAGCCCCAGGTCGGCCTAGGGGCCTGTGCATCTTCCAGAAGCCTGCTGTGTTCCACGAAGAACTGTGCGTCAGTTGCAGTGGAAGCTAGCCTGACTTTTTCCGTAGGTAAGGTGACTGCAGGTTTAAGGTCCTAGAAGGAGCGCTAAGCAGAGTGTTTTTCGAGGTATAGCTCAGGTAAGGCAAGGGAGCCATCTTCCTTGTCATGTTGGACTGGATACAACCTTGTTTCAGAAGCCGTTGGAGAGCTTAGGAGATCTGTCTCTCCCAAGGAAGAGTGCAGTATGTTGCCCTTCACTCGGCATAAACAGGCGTACACCTAAGGGCCTTCGGGGCTGGATGATGCTCAAGCGGGCCCTAGGAGCCTGGCGGTACTCAGTGTTCTTGCCCTGACTCGGGTGCTGACACGACGTTCTTAGGACTCCTTAAAGGGGTACTACCGAAAACTAAAGCAGAACAGCAAGTAATGCCTCTGGAAAACTGCTGCACGCTCTCCAATCGGGACGGCCCACCACGGCGATTTTCGAGTCTCGTGTGGACACTGAGTTTCCATTTCGCCCTAAAGCAGGGCAGGAAAGCTTACTCAGGAACTGGAAGCAGCCTGCTTCTTTCGAGAAAGCTCATTCGCCTCTCGCAGGCATGCCTGCAGGGACTAAAATCCCGGCAACAAGAGTGTTTTGGACCTGCTGGACTGGCTAGGAACGTCTTTCTGAAGCTGTGGCAGAGCTGAGGATATCTAGCTCTCCCAGGGAAGAGTGCAGTGTGTTGCGCTTCACTCAGAAAACACAGGGGTGCGCTGAAGGACCTACGGGGCTGGGTGCTGCTCCACAGGCCCACCGGAGCCTGGCTTCCAGAGTGTTCTTGTAAGGAAACTGGTGCTAACGCGCTAGGAGTAGGGAAAGCCTACACTCGTGAAACTAAAGTCGTACAGCCAAAATGCCTCATGGAAGCTGCTGCCCACCAATCTTTCTGCATGGCAACCCAGGGCCGTAGTGCAAAGCCAGTGTTTGCGTTTCGGTTCCCTTTAGCTCTAAAGCAGGGTCAGGCTTTCTTTGTGGAACTGTAGTTGAAAGTCAGCCTGCCGATGCAGGAGACACGGGTTCGTACCCCGATCCGGGAAGGTCCCACATGCTGCCGTAGTGCCGGACCCGGGAGCCTTAGCCGCTGAACCTAAGCCTCAGGAGCTGGCGCTCCGCAATGGGAGAGGCCACAACCGTGGGAGGTGCGCGTACACCCAAATAAGAAAAGACACAGGGCAAGATAATATCCCACCCAGGAAACGGAGGCACCCTGTTTCTTGGAGAAAAGTCAACTTCCTATCCGAGCCCTGCATGAAATGACTAGAATCTCCCACAACCCTGAGAGGTGCGCGTACACCCAAATAGGAAAAGACACCCGGCAAGATAATATCCCAGCCAGGAAACGGAGGCACCCTGTTTCTTGGAGAAAAGTCAACTTCCTATCCGAGCCCTGCATGAAATGACTAGAATCCTGGAAACACAAGTGTTTTGGCAGAAGGTTCCAGGCTGCCCGAATGTAATGGTCAACATTGGGGAAAAAAGGCCTGTGCCCTCAGGCCCCCATGTCGAGGTTGACAGGAAGCATAAGTACCTCTTGTTTCGAAAAAATTCCAAAGAGACACATGGTACTCACTGGGCCCTTCCCTAAATCAACTTCTCGATACAGCGTTGTTCTGCGCTGTAGGGCGTGGCCTAAAGGAAAGAATGCCGGGGGTCAGCCTAAGGGGCTGTGCATCTTCCAAAAGCCTGCTGTGTTCCGCGAAGAAGTGATCTTTAGTTGCAGTGGAACCCAACCCGAGTTTTTCCTTGAGGTAGGGTGACTGCAGGTAACAAGACCTAGAAGGAATGCTAAGCAGACTGTCTCTCTCAGTATCGCTCTGACAGGGCAATGAGGCTGACCGGCATTGAATGCTGGAAGTGCTACAACCGTGTTACTGAATCCGTCTGTGACCGGAGGCAGTCTAGCTCTCCGACGCACGAGTTCAATAAGTTGCCCTGCACTCAGCTACAGAGGGGTACAGCTAAGGATCTTGGCGACTGGATGAGGCTCACCAGGCCACTAGGAGCCTGCAGTTACTCAGTGTTCTTATAGAGAATCGTGTGCGGACGCGAGGGTCCTAGGAGGCCTTTACAGCTCACTGCCTTTAAAGTAAAGCAGAGCTACGACGTGGGTCTCATAGAAGATGCCGCACGCCTCCCCTTCTGCATGGCAGAGCAGGGCTACACGTCGAGGCGAGTGTTCATGTGGAGATTCCGTTTCGCTGTAAAGCAAGGCGGGGAAATCTCCCACCCTGGAAGTCGTAATACCCTATTTCTTCCCAGGAAACTCAGTTTTTACTCAGTGCCACGCCTGCACTGACTAGTAAGCCGGCAAACGCACTATTACCCGGAAGCGTCAAGGGCTCACGCATGGCGCTTTCCAGCGGGGAAAACAAGGCTTGTGATATCAGGCCCCCCATTCGAGGTTGACGCACTGCTTAAGCACCTGTTATTCTGACGAAGTCAGAAGAGACGCAAGCTACCCACTGACCCCTTCCCTAAATCAAGTTTTGTATGCAGGGTTTTCGGCTTGGAGGGAACTGCCTAAATTTTCGAAAGCCCCAGGTCGGCCTAGGGGCCTGTGCATCTTCCAGAAGCCTGCTGTGTTCCTCGAAGAACTGTGCGTCAGTTGCAGTGGAAGCTAGCCTGACTTTTTCCGTAGGTAAGGTGACTGCAGGTTTAAGGTCCTAGAAGGAGCGCTAAGCAGAGTGTTTTTCGAGGTATAGCTCAGGTAAGGCAAGGGAGCCATCTTCCTTGTCATGTTGGACTGGATACAACCTTGTTTCAGAAGCCGTTGGAGAGCTTAGGAGATCTGTCTCTCCCAAGGAAGAGTGCAGTATGTTGCCCTTCACTCGGCATAAACAGGCGTACACCTAAGGGCCTTCGGGGCTGGATGATGCTCAAGCGGGCCCTAGGAGCCTGGCGGTACTCAGTGTTCTTGCCCTGACTCGGGTGCTGACACGACGTTCTTAGGACTCCTTAAAGGGGTACTACCGAAAACTAAAGCAGAACAGCAAGTAATGCCTCTGGAAAACTGCTGCACGCTCTCCAATCGGGACGGCCCACCACGGCGATTTTCGAGTCTCGTGTGGACACTGAGTTTCCATTTCGCCCTAAAGCAGGGCAGGAAAGCTTACTCAGGAACTGGAAGCAGCCTGCTTCTTTCGAGAAAGCTCATTCGCCTCTCGCAGGCATGCCTGCAGGGACTAAAATCCCGGCAACAAGAGTGTTTTGGACCTGCTGGACTGGCTAGGAACGTCTTTCTGAAGCTGTGGCAGAGCTGAGGATATCTAGCTCTCCCAGGGAAGAGTGCAGTGTGTTGCGCTTCACTCAGAAAACACAGGGGTGCGCTGAAGGACCTACGGGGCTGGGTGCTGCTCCACAGGCCCACCGGAGCCTGGCTTCCAGAGTGTTCTTGTAAGGAAACTGGTGCTAACGTGCTAGGAGTAGGGAAAGCCTACACTCGTGAAACTAAAGTCGTACAGCCAAAATGCCTCATGGAAGCTGCTGCCCACCAATCTTTCTGCATGGCAACCCAGGGCCGTAGTGCAAAGCCAGTGTTTGCGTTTCGGTTCCCTTTAGCTCTAAAGCAGGGTCAGGCTTTCTTTGTGGAACTGTAGTTGAAAGTCAGCCTGCCGATGCAGGAGACACGGGTTCGTACCCCGATCCGGGAAGGTCCCACATGCTGCCGTAGTGCCGGACCCGGGAGCCTTAGCCGCTGAACCTAAGCCTCAGGAGCTGGCGCTCCGCAATGGGAGAGGCCACAACCGTGGGAGGTGCGCGTACACCCAAATAAGAAAAGACACAGGGCAAGATAATATCCCACCCAGGAAACGGAGGCACCCTGTTTCTTGGAGAAAAGTCAACTTCCTATCCGAGCCCTGCATGAAATGACTAGAATCTCCCACAACCCTGAGAGGTGCGCGTACACCCAAATAGGAAAAGACACCCGGCAAGATAATATCCCAGCCAGGAAACGGAGGCACCCTGTTTCTTGGAGAAAAGTCAACTTCCTATCCGAGCCCTGCATGAAATGACTAGAATCCTGGAAACACAAGTGTTTTGGCAGAAGGTTCCAGCCTGCCCGAATGTAATGGTCAACATTGGGGAAAAAAGGCCTGTGCCCTCAGGCCCCCATGTCGAGGTTGACAGGAAGCATAAGTACCTCTTGTTTCGAAAAAATTCCAAAGAGACACATGGTACTCACTGGGCCCTTCCCTAAATCAACTTCTCGATACAGCGTTGTTCTGCGCTGTAGGGCGTGGCCTAAAGGAAAGAATGCCGGGGGTCAGCCTAAGGGGCTGTGCATCTTCCAAAAGCCTGCTGTGTTCCGCGAAGAAGTGATCTTTAGTTGCAGTGGAACCCAACCCGAGTTTTTCCTTGAGGTAGGGTGACTGCAGGTAACAAGACCTAGAAGGAATGCTAAGCAGACTGTCTCTCTCAGTATCGCTCTGACAGGGCAATGAGGCTGACCGGCATTGAATGCTGGAAGTGCTACAACCGTGTTACTGAATCCGTCTGTGACCGGAGGCAGTCTAGCTCTCCGACGCACGAGTTCAATAAGTTGCCCTGCACTCAGCTACAGAGGGGTACAGCTAAGGATCTTGGCGACTGGATGAGGCTCACCAGGCCACTAGGAGCCTGCAGTTACTCAGTGTTCTTATAGAGAATCGTGTGCGGACGCGAGGGTCCTAGGAGGCCTTTACAGCTCACTGCCTTTAAAGTAAAGCAGAGCTACGACGTGGGTCTCATAGAAGATGCCGCACGCCTCCCCTTCTGCATGGCAGAGCAGGGCTACACGTCGAGGCGAGTGTTCATGTGGAGATTCCGTTTCGCTGTAAAGCAAGGCGGGGAAATCTCCCACCCTGGAAGTCGTAATACCCTATTTCTTCCCAGGAAACTCAGTTTTTACTCAGTGCCACGCCTGCACTGACTAGTAAGCCGGCAAACGCACTATTACCCGGAAGCGTCAAGGGCTCACGCATGGCGCTTTCCAGCGGGGAAAACAAGGCTTGTGATATCAGGCCCCCCATTCGAGGTTGACGCACTGCTTAAGCACCTGTTATTCTGACGAAGTCAGAAGAGACGCAAGCTACCCACTGACCCCTTCCCTAAATCAAGTTTTGTATGCAGGGTTTTCGGCTTGGAGGGAACTGCCTAAATTTTCGAAAGCCCCAGGTCGGCCTAGGGGCCTGTGCATCTTCCAGAAGCCTGCTGTGTTCCACGAAGAACTGTGCGTCAGTTGCAGTGGAAGCTAGCCTGACTTTTTCCGTAGGTAAGGTGACTGCAGGTTTAAGGTCCTAGAAGGAGCGCTAAGCAGAGTGTTTTTCGAGGTATAGCTCAGGTAAGGCAAGGGAGCCATCTTCCTTGTCATGTTGGACTGGATACAACCTTGTTTCAGAAGCCGTTGGAGAGCTTAGGAGATCTGTCTCTCCCAAGGAAGAGTGCAGTATGTTGCCCTTCACTCGGCATAAACAGGCGTACACCTAAGGGCCTTCGGGGCTGGATGATGCTCAAGCGGGCCCTAGGAGCCTGGCGGTACTCAGTGTTCTTGCCCTGACTCGGGTGCTGACACGACGTTCTTAGGACTCCTTAAAGGGGTACTACCGAAAACTAAAGCAGAACAGCAAGTAATGCCTCTGGAAAACTGCTGCACGCTCTCCAATCGGGACGGCCCACCACGGCGATTTTCGAGTCTCGTGTGGACACTGAGTTTCCATTTCGCCCTAAAGCAGGGCAGGAAAGCTTACTCAGGAACTGGAAGCAGCCTGCTTCTTTCGAGAAAGCTCATTCGCCTCTCGCAGGCATGCCTGCAGGGACTAAAATCCCGGCAACAAGAGTGTTTTGGACCTGCTGGACTGGCTAGGAACGTCTTTCTGAAGCTGTGGCAGAGCTGAGGATATCTAGCTCTCCCAGGGAAGAGTGCAGTGTGTTGCGCTTCACTCAGAAAACACAGGGGTGCGCTGAAGGACCTACGGGGCTGGGTGCTGCTCCACAGGCCCACCGGAGCCTGGCTTCCAGAGTGTTCTTGTAAGGAAACTGGTGCTAACGCGCTAGGAGTAGGGAAAGCCTACACTCGTGAAACTAAAGTCGTACAGCCAAAATGCCTCATGGAAGCTGCTGCCCACCAATCTTTCTGCATGGCAACCCAGGGCCGTAGTGCAAAGCCAGTGTTTGCGTTTCGGTTCCCTTTAGCTCTAAAGCAGGGTCAGGCTTTCTTTGTGGAACTGTAGTTGAAAGTCAGCCTGCCGATGCAGGAGACACGGGTTCGTACCCCGATCCGGGAAGGTCCCACATGCTGCCGTAGTGCCGGACCCGGGAGCCTTAGCCGCTGAACCTAAGCCTCAGGAGCTGGCGCTCCGCAATGGGAGAGGCCACAACCGTGGGAGGTGCGCGTACACCCAAATAAGAAAAGACACAGGGCAAGATAATATCCCACCCAGGAAACGGAGGCACCCTGTTTCTTGGAGAAAAGTCAACTTCCTATCCGAGCCCTGCATGAAATGACTAGAATCTCCCACAACCCTGAGAGGTGCGCGTACACCCAAATAGGAAAAGACACCCGGCAAGATAATATCCCAGCCAGGAAACGGAGGCACCCTGTTTCTTGGAGAAAAGTCAACTTCCTATCCGAGCCCTGCATGAAATGACTAGAATCCTGGAAACACAAGTGTTTTGGCAGAAGGTTCCAGGCTGCCCGAATGTAATGGTCAACATTGGGGAAAAAAGGCCTGTGCCCTCAGGCCCCCATGTCGAGGTTGACAGGAAGCATAAGTACCTCTTGTTTCGAAAAAATTCCAAAGAGACACATGGTACTCACTGGGCCCTTCCCTAAATCAACTTCTCGATACAGCGTTGTTCTGCGCTGTAGGGCGTGGCCTAAAGGAAAGAATGCCGGGGGTCAGCCTAAGGGGCTGTGCATCTTCCAAAAGCCTGCTGTGTTCCGCGAAGAAGTGATCTTTAGTTGCAGTGGAACCCAACCCGAGTTTTTCCTTGAGGTAGGGTGACTGCAGGTAACAAGACCTAGAAGGAATGCTAAGCAGACTGTCTCTCTCAGTATCGCTCTGACAGGGCAATGAGGCTGACCGGCATTGAATGCTGGAAGTGCTACAACCGTGTTACTGAATCCGTCTGTGACCGGAGGCAGTCTAGCTCTCCGACGCACGAGTTCAATAAGTTGCCCTGCACTCAGCTACAGAGGGGTACAGCTAAGGATCTTGGCGACTGGATGAGGCTCACCAGGCCACTAGGAGCCTGCAGTTACTCAGTGTTCTTATAGAGAATCGTGTGCGGACGCGAGGGTCCTAGGAGGCCTTTACAGCTCACTGCCTTTAAAGTAAAGCAGAGCTACGACGTGGGTCTCATAGAAGATGCCGCACGCCTCCCCTTCTGCATGGCAGAGCAGGGCTACACGTCGAGGCGAGTGTTCATGTGGAGATTCCGTTTCGCTGTAAAGCAAGGCGGGGAAATCTCCCACCCTGGAAGTCGTAATACCCTATTTCTTCCCAGGAAACTCAGTTTTTACTCAGTGCCACGCCTGCACTGACTAGTAAGCCGGCAAACGCACTATTACCCGGAAGCGTCAAGGGCTCACGCATGGCGCTTTCCAGCGGGGAAAACAAGGCTTGTGATATCAGGCCCCCCATTCGAGGTTGACGCACTGCTTAAGCACCTGTTATTCTGACGAAGTCAGAAGAGACGCAAGCTACCCACTGACCCCTTCCCTAAATCAAGTTTTGTATGCAGGGTTTTCGGCTTGGAGGGAACTGCCTAAATTTTCGAAAGCCCCAGGTCGGCCTAGGGGCCTGTGCATCTTCCAGAAGCCTGCTGTGTTCCTCGAAGAACTGTGCGTCAGTTGCAGTGGAAGCTAGCCTGACTTTTTCCGTAGGTAAGGTGACTGCAGGTTTAAGGTCCTAGAAGGAGCGCTAAGCAGAGTGTTTTTCGAGGTATAGCTCAGGTAAGGCAAGGGAGCCATCTTCCTTGTCATGTTGGACTGGATACAACCTTGTTTCAGAAGCCGTTGGAGAGCTTAGGAGATCTGTCTCTCCCAAGGAAGAGTGCAGTATGTTGCCCTTCACTCGGCATAAACAGGCGTACACCTAAGGGCCTTCGGGGCTGGATGATGCTCAAGCGGGCCCTAGGAGCCTGGCGGTACTCAGTGTTCTTGCCCTGACTCGGGTGCTGACACGACGTTCTTAGGACTCCTTAAAGGGGTACTACCGAAAACTAAAGCAGAACAGCAAGTAATGCCTCTGGAAAACTGCTGCACGCTCTCCAATCGGGACGGCCCACCACGGCGATTTTCGAGTCTCGTGTGGACACTGAGTTTCCATTTCGCCCTAAAGCAGGGCAGGAAAGCTTACTCAGGAACTGGAAGCAGCCTGCTTCTTTCGAGAAAGCTCATTCGCCTCTCGCAGGCATGCCTGCAGGGACTAAAATCCCGGCAACAAGAGTGTTTTGGACCTGCTGGACTGGCTAGGAACGTCTTTCTGAAGCTGTGGCAGAGCTGAGGATATCTAGCTCTCCCAGGGAAGAGTGCAGTGTGTTGCGCTTCACTCAGAAAACACAGGGGTGCGCTGAAGGACCTACGGGGCTGGGTGCTGCTCCACAGGCCCACCGGAGCCTGGCTTCCAGAGTGTTCTTGTAAGGAAACTGGTGCTAACGTGCTAGGAGTAGGGAAAGCCTACACTCGTGAAACTAAAGTCGTACAGCCAAAATGCCTCATGGAAGCTGCTGCCCACCAATCTTTCTGCATGGCAACCCAGGGCCGTAGTGCAAAGCCAGTGTTTGCGTTTCGGTTCCCTTTAGCTCTAAAGCAGGGTCAGGCTTTCTTTGTGGAACTGTAGTTGAAAGTCAGCCTGCCGATGCAGGAGACACGGGTTCGTACCCCGATCCGGGAAGGTCCCACATGCTGCCGTAGTGCCGGACCCGGGAGCCTTAGCCGCTGAACCTAAGCCTCAGGAGCTGGCGCTCCGCAATGGGAGAGGCCACAACCGTGGGAGGTGCGCGTACACCCAAATAAGAAAAGACACAGGGCAAGATAATATCCCACCCAGGAAACGGAGGCACCCTGTTTCTTGGAGAAAAGTCAACTTCCTATCCGAGCCCTGCATGAAATGACTAGAATCTCCCACAACCCTGAGAGGTGCGCGTACACCCAAATAGGAAAAGACACCCGGCAAGATAATATCCCAGCCAGGAAACGGAGGCACCCTGTTTCTTGGAGAAAAGTCAACTTCCTATCCGAGCCCTGCATGAAATGACTAGAATCCTGGAAACACAAGTGTTTTGGCAGAAGGTTCCAGCCTGCCCGAATGTAATGGTCAACATTGGGGAAAAAAGGCCTGTGCCCTCAGGCCCCCATGTCGAGGTTGACAGGAAGCATAAGTACCTCTTGTTTCGAAAAAATTCCAAAGAGACACATGGTACTCACTGGGCCCTTCCCTAAATCAACTTCTCGATACAGCGTTGTTCTGCGCTGTAGGGCGTGGCCTAAAGGAAAGAATGCCGGGGGTCAGCCTAAGGGGCTGTGCATCTTCCAAAAGCCTGCTGTGTTCCGCGAAGAAGTGATCTTTAGTTGCAGTGGAACCCAACCCGAGTTTTTCCTTGAGGTAGGGTGACTGCAGGTAACAAGACCTAGAAGGAATGCTAAGCAGACTGTCTCTCTCAGTATCGCTCTGACAGGGCAATGAGGCTGACCGGCATTGAATGCTGGAAGTGCTACAACCGTGTTACTGAATCCGTCTGTGACCGGAGGCAGTCTAGCTCTCCGACGCACGAGTTCAATAAGTTGCCCTGCACTCAGCTACAGAGGGGTACAGCTAAGGATCTTGGCGACTGGATGAGGCTCACCAGGCCACTAGGAGCCTGCAGTTACTCAGTGTTCTTATAGAGAATCGTGTGCGGACGCGAGGGTCCTAGGAGGCCTTTACAGCTCACTGCCTTTAAAGTAAAGCAGAGCTACGACGTGGGTCTCATAGAAGATGCCGCACGCCTCCCCTTCTGCATGGCAGAGCAGGGCTACACGTCGAGGCGAGTGTTCATGTGGAGATTCCGTTTCGCTGTAAAGCAAGGCGGGGAAATCTCCCACCCTGGAAGTCGTAATACCCTATTTCTTCCCAGGAAACTCAGTTTTTACTCAGTGCCACGCCTGCACTGACTAGTAAGCCGGCAAACGCACTATTACCCGGAAGCGTCAAGGGCTCACGCATGGCGCTTTCCAGCGGGGAAAACAAGGCTTGTGATATCAGGCCCCCCATTCGAGGTTGACGCACTGCTTAAGCACCTGTTATTCTGACGAAGTCAGAAGAGACGCAAGCTACCCACTGACCCCTTCCCTAAATCAAGTTTTGTATGCAGGGTTTTCGGCTTGGAGGGAACTGCCTAAATTTTCGAAAGCCCCAGGTCGGCCTAGGGGCCAGCGCATCTTCCAAAAGCCTGCTGTGTTCCACGAAGAACTGTGCGTCAGTTGCAGTGGAAGCTAGCCTGACTTTTTCCGTAGGTAAGGTGACTGCAGGTTTAAGGTCCTAGAAGGAGCGCTAAGCAGAGTGGTTTTCGAGGTATAGCTCAGGTAAGGCAAGGGAGCCATCTTCCTTGTCATGTTGGACTGGATACAACCTTGTTTCAGAAGCCGTTGGAGAGCTTAGGAGATCTGTCTCTCCCAAGGAAGAGTGCAGTATGTTGCCCTACACTCGGCATAAACAGGCGTACACCTAAGGGCCTTCGGGGCTGGATGATGCTCAAGCGGGCCCTAGGAGCCTGGCGGTACTCAGTGTTCTTGCACTGACTCGGGTGCTGACACGACGTTCTTAGGACTCCTTAAAGGGGTACTACCGAAAACTAAAGCAGAACAGCAAGTAATGCCTCTGGAAAACTGCTGCACGCTCTCCAATCGGGACGGCCCACCACGGCGATTTTCGAGTCTCGTGTGGACACTGAGTTTCCATTTCGCCCTAAAGCAGGGCAGGAAAGCTTACTCAGGAACTGGAAGCAGCCTGCTTCTTTCGAGAAAGCTCATTCGCCTCTCGCAGGCATGCCTGCAGGGACTAAAATCCCGGCAACAAGAGTGTTTTGGACCTGCTGGACTGGCTAGGAACGTCTTTCTGAAGCTGTGGCAGAGCTGAGGATATCTAGCTCTCCCAGGGAAGAGTGCAGTGTGTTGCGCTTCACTCAGAAAACACAGGGGTGCGCTGAAGGACCTACGGGGCTGGGTGCTGCTCCACAGGCCCACCGGAGCCTGGCTTCCAGAGTGTTCTTGTAAGGAAACTGGTGCTAACGTGCTAGGAGTAGGGAAAGCCTACACTCGTGAAACTAAAGTCGTACAGCCAAAATGCCTCATGGAAGCTGCTGCCCACCAATCTTTCTGCATGGCAACCCAGGGCCGTAGTGCAAAGCCAGTGTTTGCGTTTCGGTTCCCTTTAGCTCTAAAGCAGGGTCAGGCTTTCTTTGTGGAACTGTAGTTGAAAGTCAGCCTGCCGATGCAGGAGACACGGGTTCGTACCCCGATCCGGGAAGGTCCCACATGCTGCCGTAGTGCCGGACCCGGGAGCCTTAGCCGCTGAACCTAAGCCTCAGGAGCTGGCGCTCCGCAATGGGAGAGGCCACAACCGTGGGAGGTGCGCGTACACCCAAATAAGAAAAGACACAGGGCAAGATAATATCCCACCCAGGAAACGGAGGCACCCTGTTTCTTGGAGAAAAGTCAACTTCCTATCCGAGCCCTGCATGAAATGACTAGAATCTCCCACAACCCTGAGAGGTGCGCGTACACCCAAATAGGAAAAGACACCCGGCAAGATAATATCCCAGCCAGGAAACGGAGGCACCCTGTTTCTTGGAGAAAAGTCAACTTCCTATCCGAGCCCTGCATGAAATGACTAGAATCCTGGAAACACAAGTGTTTTGGCAGAAGGTTCCAGGCTGCCCGAATGTAATGGTCAACATTGGGGAAAAAAGGCCTGTGCCCTCAGGCCCCCATGTCGAGGTGGACAGGAAGCATAAGTACCTCTTGTTTCGAAAAAATTCCAAAGAGACACATGGTACTCACTGGGCCCTTCCCTAAATCAACTTCTCGATACAGCGTTGTTCTGCGCTGTAGGGCGTGGCCTAAAGGAAAGAATGCCGGGGGTCAGCCTAAGGGGCTGTGCATCTTCCAAAAGCCTGCTGTGTTCCGCGAAGAAGTGATCTTTAGTTGCAGTGGAACCCAACCCGAGTTTTTCCTTGAGGTAGGGTGACTGCAGGTAACAAGACCTAGAAGGAATGCTAAGCAGACTGTCTCTCTCAGTATCGCTCTGACAGGGCAATGAGGCTGACCGGCATTGAATGCTGGAAGTGCTACAACTGTGTTACTGAATCCGTCTGTGACCGGAGGCAGTCTAGCTCTCCGACGCACGAGTTCAATATGTTGCCCTACACTCAGCTACAGAGGGGTACAGCTAAGGATCTTGGCGACTGGATGAGGCTCACCAGGCCACTAGGAGCCTGCAGTTACTCAGTGTTCTTATAGAGAATCGTGTGCGGACGCGAGGGTCCTAGGAGGCCTTTACAGCTCACTGCCTTTAAAGTAAAGCAGAGCTACGACGTGGGTCTCATAGAAGATGCCGCACGCCTCCCCTTCTGCATGGCAGAGCAGGGCTACACGTCGAGGCGAGTGTTCATGTGGAGATTCCGTTTCGCTGTAAAGCAAGGCGGGGAAATCTCCCACCCTGGAAGTCGTAATACCCTATTTCTTCCCAGGAAACTCAGTTTTTACTCAGTGCCACGCCTGCACTGACTAGTAAGCCGGCAAACGCACTATTACCCGGAAGCGTCAAGGGCTCACGCATGGCGCTTTCCAGCGGGGAAAACAAGGCTTGTGATATCAGGCCCCCCATTCGAGGTTGACGCACTGCTTAAGCACCTGTTATTCTGACGAAGTCAGAAGAGACGCAAGCTACCCACTGACCCCTTCCCTAAATCAAGTTTTGTATGCAGGGTTTTCGGCTTGGAGGGAACTGCCTAAATTTTCGAAAGCCCCAGGTCGGCCTAGGGGCCTGTGCATCTTCCAGAAGCCTGCTGTGTTCCACGAAGAACTGTGCGTCAGTTGCAGTGGAAGCTAGCCTGACTTTTTCCGTAGGTAAGGTGACTGCAGGTTTAAGGTCCTAGAAGGAGCGCTAAGCAGAGTGTTTTTCGAGGTATAGCTCAGGTAAGGCAAGGGAGCCATCTTCCTTGTCATGTTGGACTGGATACAACCTTGTTTCAGAAGCCGTTGGAGAGCTTAGGAGATCTGTCTCTCCCAAGGAAGAGTGCAGTATGTTGCCCTTCACTCGGCATAAACAGGCGTACACCTAAGGGCCTTCGGGGCTGGATGATGCTCAAGCGGGCCCTAGGAGCCTGGCGGTACTCAGTGTTCTTGCCCTGACTCGGGTGCTGACACGACGTTCTTAGGACTCCTTAAAGGGGTACTACCGAAAACTAAAGCAGAACAGCAAGTAATGCCTCTGGAAAACTGCTGCACGCTCTCCAATCGGGACGGCCCACCACGGCGATTTTCGAGTCTCGTGTGGACACTGAGTTTCCATTTCGCCCTAAAGCAGGGCAGGAAAGCTTACTCAGGAACTGGAAGCAGCCTGCTTCTTTCGAGAAAGCTCATTCGCCTCTCGCAGGCATGCCTGCAGGGACTAAAATCCCGGCAACAAGAGTGTTTTGGACCTGCTGGACTGGCTAGGAACGTCTTTCTGAAGCTGTGGCAGAGCTGAGGATATCTAGCTCTCCC
The DNA here is from genome assembly GCF_964165515.1 of Mesoplodon bidens. Lineage (NCBI taxonomy): Eukaryota > Metazoa > Chordata > Mammalia > Artiodactyla > Ziphiidae > Mesoplodon > Mesoplodon bidens. The sequence goes on along the minus strand of NC_138174.1, from coordinate 36,022,582 downwards.
AGGGAAGAGTGCAGTGTGTTGCGCTTCACTCAGAAAACACAGGGGTGCGCTGAAGGACCTACGGGGCTGGGTGCTGCTCCACAGGCCCACCGGAGCCTGGCTTCCAGAGTGTTCTTGTAAGGAAACTGGTGCTAACGCGCTAGGAGTAGGGAAAGCCTACACTCGTGAAACTAAAGTCGTACAGCCAAAATGCCTCATGGAAGCTGCTGCCCACCAATCTTTCTGCATGGCAACCCAGGGCCGTAGTGCAAAGCCAGTGTTTGCGTTTCGGTTCCCTTTAGCTCTAAAGCAGGGTCAGGCTTTCTTTGTGGAACTGTAGTTGAAAGTCAGCCTGCCGATGCAGGAGACACGGGTTCGTACCCCGATCCGGGAAGGTCCCACATGCTGCCGTAGTGCCGGACCCGGGAGCCTTAGCCGCTGAACCTAAGCCTCAGGAGCTGGCGCTCCGCAATGGGAGAGGCCACAACCGTGGGAGGTGCGCGTACACCCAAATAAGAAAAGACACCCGGCAAGATAATATCCCAGCCAGGAAACGGAGGCACCCTGTTTCTTGGAGAAAAGTCAACTTCCTATCCGAGCCCTGCATGAAATGACTAGAATCTCCCACAACCCTGAGAGGTGCGCGTACACCCAAATAGGAAAAGACACCCGGCAAGATAATATCCCACCCAGGAAACGGAGGCACCCTGTTTCTTGGAGAAAAGTCAACTTCCTATCCGAGCCCTGCATGAAATGACTAGAATCCTGGAAACACAAGTGTTTTGGCAGAAGGTTCCAGCCTGCCCGAATGTAATGGTCAACATTGGGGAAAAAAGGCCTGTGCCCTCAGGCCCCCATGTCGAGGTTGACAGGAAGCATAAGTACCTCTTGTTTCGAAAAAATTCCAAAGAGACACATGGTACTCACTGGGCCCTTCCCTAAATCAACTTCTCGATACAGCGTTGTTCTGCGCTGTAGGGCGTGGCCTAAAGGAAAGAATGCCGGGGGTCAGCCTAAGGGGCTGTGCATCTTCCAAAAGCCTGCTGTGTTCCGCGAAGAACTGATCTTTAGTTGCAGTGGAACCCAACCCGAGTTTTTCCTTGAGGTAGGGTGACTGCAGGTAACAAGACCTAGAAGGAATGCTAAGCAGACTGTCTCTCTCAGTATCGCTCTGACAGGGCAATGAGGCTGACCGGCATTGAATGCTGGAAGTGCTACAACCGTGTTACTGAATCCGTCTGTGACCGGAGGCAGTCTAGCTCTCCGACACACGAGTTCAATAAGTTGCCCTGCACTCAGCTACAGAGGGGTACAGCTAAGGATCTTGGCGACTGGATGAGGCTCACCAGGCCACTAGGAGCCTGCAGTTACTCAGTGTTCTTATAGAGAATCGTGTGCGGACGCGAGGGTCCTAGGAGGCCTTTACAGCTCACTGCCTTTAAAGTAAAGCAGAGCTACGACGTGGGTCTCATAGAAGATGCCGCACGCCTCCCCTTCTGCATGGCAGAGCAGGGCTACACGTCGAGGCGAGTGTTCATGTGGAGATTCCGTTTCGCTGTAAAGCAAGGCGGGGAAATCTCCCACCCTGGAAGTCGTAATACCCTATTTCTTCCCAGGAAACTCAGTTTTTACTCAGTGCCACGCCTGCACTGACTAGTAAGCCGGCAAACGCACTATTACCCGGAAGCGTCAAGGGCTCACGCATGGCGCTTTCCAGCGGGGAAAACAAGGCTTGTGATATCAGGCCCCCCATTCGAGGTTGACGCACTGCTTAAGCACCTGTTATTCTGACGAAGTCAGAAGAGACGCAAGCTACCCACTGACCCCTTCCCTAAATCAAGTTTTGTATGCAGGGTTTTCGGCTTGGAGGGAACTGCCTAAATTTTCGAAAGCCCCAGGTCGGCCTAGGGGCCTGTGCATCTTCCAGAAGCCTGCTGTGTTCCTCGAAGAACTGTGCGTCAGTTGCAGTGGAAGCTAGCCTGACTTTTTCCGTAGGTAAGGTGACTGCAGGTTTAAGGTCCTAGAAGGAGCGCTAAGCAGAGTGTTTTTCGAGGTATAGCTCAGGTAAGGCAAGGGAGCCATCTTCCTTGTCATGTTGGACTGGATACAACCTTGTTTCAGAAGCCGTTGGAGAGCTTAGGAGATCTGTCTCTCCCAAGGAAGAGTGCAGTATGTTGCCCTTCACTCGGCATAAACAGGCGTACACCTAAGGGCCTTCGGGGCTGGATGATGCTCAAGCGGGCCCTAGGAGCCTGGCGGTACTCAGTGTTCTTGCACTGACTCGGGTGCTGACACGACGTTCTTAGGACTCCTTAAAGGGGTACTACCGAAAACTAAAGCAGAACAGCAAGTAATGCCTCTGGAAAACTGCTGCACGCTCTCCAATCGGGACGGCCCACCACGGCGATTTTCGAGTCTCGTGTGGACACTGAGTTTCCATTTCGCCCTAAAGCAGGGCAGGAAAGCTTACTCAGGAAGTGGAAGCAGCCTGCTTCTTTCGAGAAAGCTCATTCGCCTCTCGCAGGCATGCCTGCAGGGACTAAAATCCCGGCAACAAGAGTGTTTTGGACCTGCTGGACTGGCTAGGAACGTCTTTCTGAAGCTGTGGCAGAGCTGAGGATATCTAGCTCTCCCAGGGAAGAGTGCAGTGTGTTGCGCTTCACTCAGAAAACACAGGGGTGCGCTGAAGGACCTACGGGGCTGGGTGCTGCTCCACAGGCCCACCGGAGCCTGGCTTCCAGAGTGTTCTTGTAAGGAAACTGGTGCTAACGTGCTAGGAGTAGGGAAAGCCTACACTCGTGAAACTAAAGTCGTACAGCCAAAATGCCTCATGGAAGCTGCTGCCCACCAATCTTTCTGCATGGCAACCCAGGGCCGTAGTGCAAAGCCAGTGTTTGCGTTTCGGTTCCCTTTAGCTCTAAAGCAGGGTCAGGCTTTCTTTGTGGAACTGTAGTTGAAAGTCAGCCTGCCGATGCAGGAGACACGGGTTCGTACCCCGATCCGGGAAGGTCCCACATGCTGCCGTAGTGCCGGACCCGGGAGCCTTAGCCGCTGAACCTAAGCCTCAGGAGCTGGCGCTCCGCAATGGGAGAGGCCACAACCGTGGGAGGTGCGCGTACACCCAAATAAGAAAAGACACCCGGCAAGATAATATCCCAGCCAGGAAACGGAGGCACCCTGTTTCTTGGAGAAAAGTCAACTTCCTATCCGAGCCCTGCATGAAATGACTAGAATCTCCCACAACCCTGAGAGGTGCGCGTACACCCAAATAGGAAAAGACACCCGGCAAGATAATATCCCACCCAGGAAACGGAGGCACCCTGTTTCTTGGAGAAAAGTCAACTTCCTATCCGAGCCCTGCATGAAATGACTAGAATCCTGGAAACACAAGTGTTTTGGCAGAAGGTTCCAGCCTGCCCGAATGTAATGGTCAACATTGGGGAAAAAAGGCCTGTGCCCTCAGGCCCCCATGTCGAGGTTGACAGGAAGCATAAGTACCTCTTGTTTCGAAAAAATTCCAAAGAGACACATGGTACTCACTGGGCCCTTCCCTAAATCAACTTCTCGATACAGCGTTGTTCTGCGCTGTAGGGCGTGGCCTAAAGGAAAGAATGCCGGGGGTCAGCCTAAGGGGCTGTGCATCTTCCAAAAGCCTGCTGTGTTCCGCGAAGAACTGATCTTTAGTTGCAGTGGAACCCAACCCGAGTTTTTCCTTGAGGTAGGGTGACTGCAGGTAACAAGACCTAGAAGGAATGCTAAGCAGACTGTCTCTCTCAGTATCGCTCTGACAGGGCAATGAGGCTGACCGGCATTGAATGCTGGAAGTGCTACAACCGTGTTACTGAATCCGTCTGTGACCGGAGGCAGTCTAGCTCTCCGACACACGAGTTCAATAAGTTGCCCTGCACTCAGCTACAGAGGGGTACAGCTAAGGATCTTGGCGACTGGATGAGGCTCACCAGGCCACTAGGAGCCTGCAGTTACTCAGTGTTCTTATAGAGAATCGTGTGCGGACGCGAGGGTCCTAGGAGGCCTTTACAGCTCACTGCCTTTAAAGTAAAGCAGAGCTACGACGTGGGTCTCATAGAAGATGCCGCACGCCTCCCCTTCTGCATGGCAGAGCAGGGCTACACGTCGAGGCGAGTGTTCATGTGGAGATTCCGTTTCGCTGTAAAGCAAGGCGGGGAAATCTCCCACCCTGGAAGTCGTAATACCCTATTTCTTCCCAGGAAACTCAGTTTTTACTCAGTGCCACGCCTGCACTGACTAGTAAGCCGGCAAACGCACTATTACCCGGAAGCGTCAAGGGCTCACGCATGGCGCTTTCCAGCGGGGAAAACAAGGCTTGTGATATCAGGCCCCCCATTCGAGGTTGACGCACTGCTTAAGCACCTGTTATTCTGACGAAGTCAGAAGAGACGCAAGCTACCCACTGACCCCTTCCCTAAATCAAGTTTTGTATGCAGGGTTTTCGGCTTGGAGGGAACTGCCTAAATTTTCGAAAGCCCCAGGTCGGCCTAGGGGCCTGTGCATCTTCCAGAAGCCTGCTGTGTTCCTCGAAGAACTGTGCGTCAGTTGCAGTGGAAGCTAGCCTGACTTTTTCCGTAGGTAAGGTGACTGCAGGTTTAAGGTCCTAGAAGGAGCGCTAAGCAGAGTGTTTTTCGAGGTATAGCTCAGGTAAGGCAAGGGAGCCATCTTCCTTGTCATGTTGGACTGGATACAACCTTGTTTCAGAAGCCGTTGGAGAGCTTAGGAGATCTGTCTCTCCCAAGGAAGAGTGCAGTATGTTGCCCTTCACTCGGCATAAACAGGCGTACACCTAAGGGCCTTCGGGGCTGGATGATGCTCAAGCGGGCCCTAGGAGCCTGGCGGTACTCAGTGTTCTTGCACTGACTCGGGTGCTGACACGACGTTCTTAGGACTCCTTAAAGGGGTACTACCGAAAACTAAAGCAGAACAGCAAGTAATGCCTCTGGAAAACTGCTGCACGCTCTCCAATCGGGACGGCCCACCACGGCGATTTTCGAGTCTCGTGTGGACACTGAGTTTCCATTTCGCCCTAAAGCAGGGCAGGAAAGCTTACTCAGGAAGTGGAAGCAGCCTGCTTCTTTCGAGAAAGCTCATTCGCCTCTCGCAGGCATGCCTGCAGGGACTAAAATCCCGGCAACAAGAGTGTTTTGGACCTGCTGGACTGGCTAGGAACGTCTTTCTGAAGCTGTGGCAGAGCTGAGGATATCTAGCTCTCCCAGGGAAGAGTGCAGTGTGTTGCGCTTCACTCAGAAAACACAGGGGTGCGCTGAAGGACCTACGGGGCTGGGTGCTGCTCCACAGGCCCACCGGAGCCTGGCTTCCAGAGTGTTCTTGTAAGGAAACTGGTGCTAACGTGCTAGGAGTAGGGAAAGCCTACACTCGTGAAACTAAAGTCGTACAGCCAAAATGCCTCATGGAAGCTGCTGCCCACCAATCTTTCTGCATGGCAACCCAGGGCCGTAGTGCAAAGCCAGTGTTTGCGTTTCGGTTCCCTTTAGCTCTAAAGCAGGGTCAGGCTTTCTTTGTGGAACTGTAGTTGAAAGTCAGCCTGCCGATGCAGGAGACACGGGTTCGTACCCCGATCCGGGAAGGTCCCACATGCTGCCGTAGTGCCGGACCCGGGAGCCTTAGCCGCTGAACCTAAGCCTCAGGAGCTGGCGCTCCGCAATGGGAGAGGCCACAACCGTGGGAGGTGCGCGTACACCCAAATAAGAAAAGACACAGGGCAAGATAATATCCCACCCAGGAAACGGAGGCACCCTGTTTCTTGGAGAAAAGTCAACTTCCTATCCGAGCCCTGCATGAAATGACTAGAATCTCCCACAACCCTGAGAGGTGCGCGTACACCCAAATAGGAAAAGACACCCGGCAAGATAATATCCCAGCCAGGAAACGGAGGCACCCCGTTTCTTGGAGAAAAGTCAACTTCCTATCCGAGCCCTGCATGAAATGACTAGAATCCTGGAAACACAAGTGTTTTGGCAGAAGGTTCCAGCCTGCCCGAATGTAATGGTCAACATTGGGGAAAAAAGGCCTGTGCCCTCAGGCCCCCATGTCGAGGTTGACAGGAAGCATAAGTACCTCTTGTTTCGAAAAAATTCCAAAGAGACACATGGTACTCACTGGGCCCTTCCCTAAATCAACTTCTCGATACAGCGTTGTTCTGCGCTGTAGGGCGTGGCCTAAAGGAAAGAATGCCGGGGGTCAGCCTAAGGGGCTGTGCATCTTCCAAAAGCCTGCTGTGTTCCGCGAAGAAGTGATCTTTAGTTGCAGTGGAACCCAACCCGAGTTTTTCCTTGAGGTAGGGTGACTGCAGGTAACAAGACCTAGAAGGAATGCTAAGCAGACTGTCTCTCTCAGTATCGCTCTGACAGGGCAATGAGGCTGACCGGCATTGAATGCTGGAAGTGCTACAACTGTGTTACTGAATCCGTCTGTGACCGGAGGCAGTCTAGCTCTCCGACGCACGAGTTCAATATGTTGCCCTGCACTCAGCTACAGAGGGGTACAGCTAAGGATCTTGGCGACTGGATGAGGCTCACCAGGCCACTAGGAGCCTGCAGTTACTCAGTGTTCTTATAGAGAATCGTGTGCGGACGCGAGGGTCCTAGGAGGCCTTTACAGCTCACTGCCTTTAAAGTAAAGCAGAGCTACGACGTGGGTCTCATAGAAGATGCCGCACGCCTCCCCTTCTGCATGGCAGAGCAGGGCTACACGTCGAGGCGAGTGTTCATGTGGAGATTCCGTTTCGCTGTAAAGCAAGGCGGGGAAATCTCCCACCCTGGAAGTCGTAATACCCTATTTCTTCCCAGGAAACTCAGTTTTTACTCAGTGCCACGCCTGCACTGACTAGTAAGCCGGCAAACGCACTATTACCCGGAAGCGTCAAGGGCTCACGCATGGCGCTTTCCAGCGGGGAAAACAAGGCTTGTGATATCAGGCCCCCCATTCGAGGTTGACGCACTGCTTAAGCACCTGTTATTCTGACGAAGTCAGAAGAGACGCAAGCTACCCACTGACCCCTTCCCTAAATCAAGTTTTGTATGCAGGGTTTTCGGCTTGGAGGGAACTGCCTAAATTTTCGAAAGCCCCAGGTCGGCCTAGGGGCCTGTGCATCTTCCAGAAGCCTGCTGTGTTCCACGAAGAACTGTGCGTCAGTTGCAGTGGAAGCTAGCCTGACTTTTTCCGTAGGTAAGGTGACTGCAGGTTTAAGGTCCTAGAAGGAGCGCTAAGCAGAGTGTTTTTCGAGGTATAGCTCAGGTAAGGCAAGGGAGCCATCTTCCTTGTCATGTTGGACTGGATACAACCTTGTTTCAGAAGCCGTTGGAGAGCTTAGGAGATCTGTCTCTCCCAAGGAAGAGTGCAGTATGTTGCCCTTCACTCGGCATAAACAGGCGTACACCTAAGGGCCTTCGGGGCTGGATGATGCTCAAGCGGGCCCTAGGAGCCTGGCGGTACTCAGTGTTCTTGCCCTGACTCGGGTGCTGACACGACGTTCTTAGGACTCCTTAAAGGGGTACTACCGAAAACTAAAGCAGAACAGCAAGTAATGCCTCTGGAAAACTGCTGCACGCTCTCCAATCGGGACGGCCCACCACGGCGATTTTCGAGTCTCGTGTGGACACTGAGTTTCCATTTCGCCCTAAAGCAGGGCAGGAAAGCTTACTCAGGAACTGGAAGCAGCCTGCTTCTTTCGAGAAAGCTCATTCGCCTCTCGCAGGCATGCCTGCAGGGACTAAAATCCCGGCAACAAGAGTGTTTTGGACCTGCTGGACTGGCTAGGAACGTCTTTCTGAAGCTGTGGCAGAGCTGAGGATATCTAGCTCTCCCAGGGAAGAGTGCAGTGTGTTGCGCTTCACTCAGAAAACACAGGGGTGCGCTGAAGGACCTACGGGGCTGGGTGCTGCTCCACAGGCCCACCGGAGCCTGGCTTCCAGAGTGTTCTTGTAAGGAAACTGGTGCTAACGCGCTAGGAGTAGGGAAAGCCTACACTCGTGAAACTAAAGTCGTACAGCCAAAATGCCTCATGGAAGCTGCTGCCCACCAATCTTTCTGCATGGCAACCCAGGGCCGTAGTGCAAAGCCAGTGTTTGCGTTTCGGTTCCCTTTAGCTCTAAAGCAGGGTCAGGCTTTCTTTGTGGAACTGTAGTTGAAAGTCAGCCTGCCGATGCAGGAGACACGGGTTCGTACCCCGATCCGGGAAGGTCCCACATGCTGCCGTAGTGCCGGACCCGGGAGCCTTAGCCGCTGAACCTAAGCCTCAGGAGCTGGCGCTCCGCAATGGGAGAGGCCACAACCGTGGGAGGTGCGCGTACACCCAAATAAGAAAAGACACCCGGCAAGATAATATCCCAGCCAGGAAACGGAGGCACCCTGTTTCTTGGAGAAAAGTCAACTTCCTATCCGAGCCCTGCATGAAATGACTAGAATCTCCCACAACCCTGAGAGGTGCGCGTACACCCAAATAGGAAAAGACACCCGGCAAGATAATATCCCACCCAGGAAACGGAGGCACCCTGTTTCTTGGAGAAAAGTCAACTTCCTATCCGAGCCCTGCATGAAATGACTAGAATCCTGGAAACACAAGTGTTTTGGCAGAAGGTTCCAGGCTGCCCGAATGTAATGGTCAACATTGGGGAAAAAAGGCCTGTGCCCTCAGGCCCCCATGTCGAGGTTGACAGGAAGCATAAGTACCTCTTGTTTCGAAAAAATTCCAAAGAGACACATGGTACTCACTGGGCCCTTCCCTAAATCAACTTCTCGATACAGCGTTGTTCTGCGCTGTAGGGCGTGGCCTAAAGGAAAGAATGCCGGGGGTCAGCCTAAGGGGCTGTGCATCTTCCAAAAGCCTGCTGTGTTCCGCGAAGAAGTGATCTTTAGTTGCAGTGGAACCCAACCCGAGTTTTTCCTTGAGGTAGGGTGACTGCAGGTAACAAGACCTAGAAGGAATGCTAAGCAGACTGTCTCTCTCAGTATCGCTCTGACAGGGCAATGAGGCTGACCGGCATTGAATGCTGGAAGTGCTACAACCGTGTTACTGAATCCGTCTGTGACCGGAGGCAGTCTAGCTCTCCGACGCACGAGTTCAATAAGTTGCCCTGCACTCAGCTACAGAGGGGTACAGCTAAGGATCTTGGCGACTGGATGAGGCTCACCAGGCCACTAGGAGCCTGCAGTTACTCAGTGTTCTTATAGAGAATCGTGTGCGGACGCGAGGGTCCTAGGAGGCCTTTACAGCTCACTGCCTTTAAAGTAAAGCAGAGCTACGACGTGGGTCTCATAGAAGATGCCGCACGCCTCCCCTTCTGCATGGCAGAGCAGGGCTACACGTCGAGGCGAGTGTTCATGTGGAGATTCCGTTTCGCTGTAAAGCAAGGCGGGGAAATCTCCCACCCTGGAAGTCGTAATACCCTATTTCTTCCCAGGAAACTCAGTTTTTACTCAGTGCCACGCCTGCACTGACTAGTAAGCCGGCAAACGCACTATTACCCGGAAGCGTCAAGGGCTCACGCATGGCGCTTTCCAGCGGGGAAAACAAGGCTTGTGATATCAGGCCCCCCATTCGAGGTTGACGCACTGCTTAAGCACCTGTTATTCTGACGAAGTCAGAAGAGACGCAAGCTACCCACTGACCCCTTCCCTAAATCAAGTTTTGTATGCAGGGTTTTCGGCTTGGAGGGAACTGCCTAAATTTTCGAAAGCCCCAGGTCGGCCTAGGGGCCTGTGCATCTTCCAGAAGCCTGCTGTGTTCCTCGAAGAACTGTGCGTCAGTTGCAGTGGAAGCTAGCCTGACTTTTTCCGTAGGTAAGGTGACTGCAGGTTTAAGGTCCTAGAAGGAGCGCTAAGCAGAGTGTTTTTCGAGGTATAGCTCAGGTAAGGCAAGGGAGCCATCTTCCTTGTCATGTTGGACTGGATACAACCTTGTTTCAGAAGCCGTTGGAGAGCTTAGGAGATCTGTCTCTCCCAAGGAAGAGTGCAGTATGTTGCCCTTCACTCGGCATAAACAGGCGTACACCTAAGGGCCTTCGGGGCTGGATGATGCTCAAGCGGGCCCTAGGAGCCTGGCGGTACTCAGTGTTCTTGCACTGACTCGGGTGCTGACACGACGTTCTTAGGACTCCTTAAAGGGGTACTACCGAAAACTAAAGCAGAACAGCAAGTAATGCCTCTGGAAAACTGCTGCACGCTCTCCAATCGGGACGGCCCACCACGGCGATTTTCGAGTCTCGTGTGGACACTGAGTTTCCATTTCGCCCTAAAGCAGGGCAGGAAAGCTTACTCAGGAACTGGAAGCAGCCTGCTTCTTTCGAGAAAGCTCATTCGCCTCTCGCAGGCATGCCTGCAGGGACTAAAATCCCGGCAACAAGAGTGTTTTGGACCTGCTGGACTGGCTAGGAACGTCTTTCTGAAGCTGTGGCAGAGCTGAGGATATCTAGCTCTCCCAGGGAAGAGTGCAGTGTGTTGCGCTTCACTCAGAAAACACAGGGGTGCGCTGAAGGACCTACGGGGCTGGGTGCTGCTCCACAGGCCCACCGGAGCCTGGCTTCCAGAGTGTTCTTGTAAGGAAACTGGTGCTAACGTGCTAGGAGTAGGGAAAGCCTACACTCGTGAAACTAAAGTCGTACAGCCAAAATGCCTCATGGAAGCTGCTGCCCACCAATCTTTCTGCATGGCAACCCAGGGCCGTAGTGCAAAGCCAGTGTTTGCGTTTCGGTTCCCTTTAGCTCTAAAGCAGGGTCAGGCTTTCTTTGTGGAACTGTAGCTGAAAGTCAGCCTGCCGATGCAGGAGACACGGGTTCGTACCCCGATCCGGGAAGGTCCCACATGCTGCCGTAGTGCCGGACCCGGGAGCCTTAGCCGCTGAACCTAAGCCTCAGGAGCTGGCGCTCCGCAATGGGAGAGGCCACAACCGTGGGAGGTGCGCGTACACCCAAATAAGAAAAGACACAGGGCAAGATAATATCCCACCCAGGAAACGGAGGCACCCTGTTTCTTGGAGAAAAGTCAACTTCCTATCCGAGCCCTGCATGAAATGACTAGAATCTCCCACAACCCTGAGAGGTGCGCGTACACCCAAATAGGAAAAGACACCCGGCAAGATAATATCCCAGCCAGGAAACGGAGGCACCCTGTTTCTTGGAGAAAAGTCAACTTCCTATCCGAGCCCTGCGTGAAATGACTAGAATCCTGGAAACACAAGTGTTTTGGCAGAAGGTTCCAGCCTGCCCGAATGTAATGGTCAACATTGGGGAAAAAAGGCCTGTGCCCTCAGGCCCCCATGTCGAGGTTGACAGGAAGCGTAAGTACCTCTTGTTTCGAAAAAATTCCAAAGAGACACATGGTACTCACTGGGCCCTTCCCTAAATCAACTTCTCGATACAGCGTTGTTCTGCGCTGTAGGGCGTGGCCTAAAGGAAAGAATGCCGGGGGTCAGCCTAAGGGGCTGTGCATCTTCCAAAAGCCTGCTGTGTTCCGCGAAGAAGTGATCTTTAGTTGCAGTGGAACCCAACCCGAGTTTTTCCTTGAGGTAGGGTGACTGCAGGTAACAAGACCTAGAAGGAATGCTAAGCAGACTGTCTCTCTCAGTATCGCTCTGACAGGGCAATGAGGCTGACCGGCATTGAATGCTGGAAGTGCTACAACTGTGTTACTGAATCCGTCTGTGACCGGAGGCAGTCTAGCTCTCCGACGCACGAGTTCAATATGTTGCCCTGCACTCAGCTACAGAGGGGTACAGCTAAGGATCTTGGCGACTGGATGAGGCTCACCAGGCCACTAGGAGCCTGCAGTTACTCAGTGTTCTTATAGAGAATCGTGTGCGGACGCGAGGGTCCTAGGAGGCCTTTACAGCTCACTGCCTTTAAAGTAAAGCAGAGCTACGACGTGGGTCTCATAGAAGATGCCGCACGCCTCCCCTTCTGCATGGCAGAGCAGGGCTACACGTCGAGGCGAGTGTTCATGTGGAGATTCCGTTTCGCTGTAAAGCAAGGCGGGGAAATCTCCCACCCTGGAAGTCGTAATACCCTATTTCTTCCCAGGAAACTCAGTTTTTACTCAGTGCCACGCCTGCACTGACTAGTAAGCCGGCAAACGCACTATTACCCGGAAGCGTCAAGGGCTCACGCATGGCGCTTTCCAGCGGGGAAAACAAGGCTTGTGATATCAGGCCCCCCATTCGAGGTTGACGCACTGCTTAAGCACCTGTTATTCTGACGAAGTCAGAAGAGACGCAAGCTACCCACTGACCCCTTCCCTAAATCAAGTTTTGTATGCAGGGTTTTCGGCTTGGAGGGAACTGCCTAAATTTTCGAAAGCCCCAGGTCGGCCTAGGGGCCTGTGCATCTTCCAGAAGCCTGCTGTGTTCCACGAAGAACTGTGCGTCAGTTGCAGTGGAAGCTAGCCTGACTTTTTCCGTAGGTAAGGTGACTGCAGGTTTAAGGTCCTAGAAGGAGCGCTAAGCAGAGTGTTTTTCGAGGTATAGCTCAGGTAAGGCAAGGGAGCCATCTTCCTTGTCATGTTGGACTGGATACAACCTTGTTTCAGAAGCCGTTGGAGAGCTTAGGAGATCTGTCTCTCCCAAGGAAGAGTGCAGTATGTTGCCCTTCACTCGGCATAAACAGGCGTACACCTAAGGGCCTTCGGGGCTGGATGATGCTCAAGCGGGCCCTAGGAGCCTGGCGGTACTCAGTGTTCTTGCCCTGACTCGGGTGCTGACACGACGTTCTTAGGACTCCTTAAAGGGGTACTACCGAAAACTAAAGCAGAACAGCAAGTAATGCCTCTGGAAAACTGCTGCACGCTCTCCAATCGGGACGGCCCACCACGGCGATTTTCGAGTCTCGTGTGGACACTGAGTTTCCATTTCGCCCTAAAGCAGGGCAGGAAAGCTTACTCAGGAACTGGAAGCAGCCTGCTTCTTTCGAGAAAGCTCATTCGCCTCTCGCAGGCATGCCTGCAGGGACTAAAATCCCGGCAACAAGAGTGTTTTGGACCTGCTGGACTGGCTAGGAACGTCTTTCTGAAGCTGTGGCAGAGCTGAGGATATCTAGCTCTCCCAGGGAAGAGTGCAGTGTGTTGCGCTTCACTCAGAAAACACAGGGGTGCGCTGAAGGACCTACGGGGCTGGGTGCTGCTCCACAGGCCCACCGGAGCCTGGCTTCCAGAGTGTTCTTGTAAGGAAACTGGTGCTAACGTGCTAGGAGTAGGGAAAGCCTACACTCGTGAAACTAAAGTCGTACAGCCAAAATGCCTCATGGAAGCTGCTGCCCACCAATCTTTCTGCATGGCAACCCAGGGCCGTAGTGCAAAGCCAGTGTTTGCGTTTCGGTTCCCTTTAGCTCTAAAGCAGGGTCAGGCTTTCTTTGTGGAACTGTAGTTGAAAGTCAGCCTGCCGATGCAGGAGACACGGGTTCGTACCCCGATCCGGGAAGGTCCCACATGCTGCCGTAGTGCCGGACCCGGGAGCCTTAGCCGCTGAACCTAAGCCTCAGGAGCTGGCGCTCCGCAATGGGAGAGGCCACAACCGTGGGAGGTGCGCGTACACCCAAATAAGAAAAGACACAGGGCAAGATAATATCCCACCCAGGAAACGGAGGCACCCTGTTTCTTGGAGAAAAGTCAACTTCCTATCCGAGCCCTGCATGAAATGACTAGAATCTCCCACAACCCTGAGAGGTGCGCGTACACCCAAATAGGAAAAGACACCCGGCAAGATAATATCCCAGCCAGGAAACGGAGGCACCCTGTTTCTTGGAGAAAAGTCAACTTCCTATCCGAGCCCTGCATGAAATGACTAGAATCCTGGAAACACAAGTGTTTTGGCAGAAGGTTCCAGCCTGCCCGAATGTAATGGTCAACATTGGGGAAAAAAGGCCTGTGCCCTCAGGCCCCCATGTCGAGGTTGACAGGAAGCATAAGTACCTCTTGTTTCGAAAAAATTCCAAAGAGACACATGGTACTCACTGGGCCCTTCCCTAAATCAACTTCTCGATACAGCGTTGTTCTGCGCTGTAGGGCGTGGCCTAAAGGAAAGAATGCCGGGGGTCAGCCTAAGGGGCTGTGCATCTTCCAAAAGCCTGCTGTGTTCCGCGAAGAAGTGATCTTTAGTTGCAGTGGAACCCAACCCGAGTTTTTCCTTGAGGTAGGGTGACTGCAGGTAACAAGACCTAGAAGGAATGCTAAGCAGACTGTCTCTCTCAGTATCGCTCTGACAGGGCAATGAGGCTGACCGGCATTGAATGCTGGAAGTGCTACAACCGTGTTACTGAATCCGTCTGTGACCGGAGGCAGTCTAGCTCTCCGACGCACGAGTTCAATAAGTTGCCCTGCACTCAGCTACAGAGGGGTACAGCTAAGGATCTTGGCGACTGGATGAGGCTCACCAGGCCACTAGGAGCCTGCAGTTACTCAGTGTTCTTATAGAGAATCGTGTGCGGACGCGAGGGTCCTAGGAGGCCTTTACAGCTCACTGCCTTTAAAGTAAAGCAGAGCTACGACGTGGGTCTCATAGAAGATGCCGCACGCCTCCCCTTCTGCATGGCAGAGCAGGGCTACACGTCGAGGCGAGTGTTCATGTGGAGATTCCGTTTCGCTGTAAAGCAAGGCGGGGAAATCTCCCACCCTGGAAGTCGTAATACCCTATTTCTTCCCAGGAAACTCAGTTTTTACTCAGTGCCACGCCTGCACTGACTAGTAAGCCGGCAAACGCACTATTACCCGGAAGCGTCAAGGGCTCACGCATGGCGCTTTCCAGCGGGGAAAACAAGGCTTGTGATATCAGGCCCCCCATTCGAGGTTGACGCACTGCTTAAGCACCTGTTATTCTGACGAAGTCAGAAGAGACGCAAGCTACCCACTGACCCCTTCCCTAAATCAAGTTTTGTATGCAGGGTTTTCGGCTTGGAGGGAACTGCCTAAATTTTCGAAAGCCCCAGGTCGGCCTAGGGGCCTGTGCATCTTCCAGAAGCCTGCTGTGTTCCTCGAAGAACTGTGCGTCAGTTGCAGTGGAAGCTAGCCTGACTTTTTCCGTAGGTAAGGTGACTGCAGGTTTAAGGTCCTAGAAGGAGCGCTAAGCAGAGTGTTTTTCGAGGTATAGCTCAGGTAAGGCAAGGGAGCCATCTTCCTTGTCATGTTGGACTGGATACAACCTTGTTTCAGAAGCCGTTGGAGAGCTTAGGAGATCTGTCTCTCCCAAGGAAGAGTGCAGTATGTTGCCCTTCACTCGGCATAAACAGGCGTACACCTAAGGGCCTTCGGGGCTGGATGATGCTCAAGCGGGCCCTAGGAGCCTGGCGGTACTCAGTGTTCTTGCACTGACTCGGGTGCTGACACGACGTTCTTAGGACTCCTTAAAGGGGTACTACCGAAAACTAAAGCAGAACAGCAAGTAATGCCTCTGGAAAACTGCTGCACGCTCTCCAATCGGGACGGCCCACCACGGCGATTTTCGAGTCTCGTGTGGACACTGAGTTTCCATTTCGCCCTAAAGCAGGGCAGGAAAGCTTACTCAGGAACTGGAAGCAGCCTGCTTCTTTCGAGAAAGCTCATTCGCCTCTCGCAGGCATGCCTGCAGGGACTAAAATCCCGGCAACAAGAGTGTTTTGGACCTGCTGGACTGGCTAGGAACGTCTTTCTGAAGCTGTGGCAGAGCTGAGGATATCTAGCTCTCCCAGGGAAGAGTGCAGTGTGTTGCGCTTCACTCAGAAAACACAGGGGTGCGCTGAAGGACCTACGGGGCTGGGTGCTGCTCCACAGGCCCACCGGAGCCTGGCTTCCAGAGTGTTCTTGTAAGGAAACTGGTGCTAACGTGCTAGGAGTAGGGAAAGCCTACACTCGTGAAACTAAAGTCGTACAGCCAAAATGCCTCATGGAAGCTGCTGCCCACCAATCTTTCTGCATGGCAACCCAGGGCCGTAGTGCAAAGCCAGTGTTTGCGTTTCGGTTCCCTTTAGCTCTAAAGCAGGGTCAGGCTTTCTTTGTGGAACTGTAGTTGAAAGTCAGCCTGCCGATGCAGGAGACACGGGTTCGTACCCCGATCCGGGAAGGTCCCACATGCTGCCGTAGTGCCGGACCCGGGAGCCTTAGCCGCTGAACCTAAGCCTCAGGAGCTGGCGCTCCGCAATGGGAGAGGCCACAACCGTGGGAGGTGCGCGTACACCCAAATAAGAAAAGACACAGGGCAAGATAATATCCCACCCAGGAAACGGAGGCACCCTGTTTCTTGGAGAAAAGTCAACTTCCTATCCGAGCCCTGCATGAAATGACTAGAATCTCCCACAACCCTGAGAGGTGCGCGTACACCCAAATAGGAAAAGACACCCGGCAAGATAATATCCCAGCCAGGAAACGGAGGCACCCTGTTTCTTGGAGAAAAGTCAACTTCCTATCCGAGCCCTGCATGAAATGACTAGAATCCTGGAAACACAAGTGTTTTGGCAGAAGGTTCCAGCCTGCCCGAATGTAATGGTCAACATTGGGGAAAAAAGGCCTGTGCCCTCAGGCCCCCATGTCGAGGTTGACAGGAAGCATAAGTACCTCTTGTTTCGAAAAAATTCCAAAGAGACACATGGTACTCACTGGGCCCTTCCCTAAATCAACTTCTCGATACAGCGTTGTTCTGCGCTGTAGGGCGTGGCCTAAAGGAAAGAATGCCGGGGGTCAGCCTAAGGGGCTGTGCATCTTCCAAAAGCCTGCTGTGTTCCGCGAAGAAGTGATCTTTAGTTGCAGTGGAACCCAACCCGAGTTTTTCCTTGAGGTAGGGTGACTGCAGGTAACAAGACCTAGAAGGAATGCTAAGCAGACTGTCTCTCTCAGTATCGCTCTGACAGGGCAATGAGGCTGACCGGCATTGAATGCTGGAAGTGCTACAACTGTGTTACTGAATCCGTCTGTGACCGGAGGCAGTCTAGCTCTCCGACGCACGAGTTCAATATGTTGCCCTGCACTCAGCTACAGAGGGGTACAGCTAAGGATCTTGGCGACTGGATGAGGCTCACCAGGCCACTAGGAGCCTGCAGTTACTCAGTGTTCTTATAGAGAATCGTGTGCGGACGCGAGGGTCCTAGGAGGCCTTTACAGCTCACTGCCTTTAAAGTAAAGCAGAGCTACGACGTGGGTCTCATAGAAGATGCCGCACGCCTCCCCTTCTGCATGGCAGAGCAGGGCTACACGTCGAGGCGAGTGTTCATGTGGAGATTCCGTTTCGCTGTAAAGCAAGGCGGGGAAATCTCCCACCCTGGAAGTCGTAATACCCTATTTCTTCCCAGGAAACTCAGTTTTTACTCAGTGCCACGCCTGCACTGACTAGTAAGCCGGCAAACGCACTATTACCCGGAAGCGTCAAGGGCTCACGCATGGCGCTTTCCAGCGGGGAAAACAAGGCTTGTGATATCAGGCCCCCCATTCGAGGTTGATGCACTGCTTAAGCACCTGTTATTCTGACGAAGTCAGAAGAGACGCAAGCTACCCACTGACCCCTTCCCTAAATCAAGTTTTGTATGCAGGGTTTTCGGCTTGGAGGGAACTGCCTAAATTTTCGAAAGCCCCAGGTCGGCCTAGGGGCCTGTGCATCTTCCAGAAGCCTGCTGTGTTCCACGAAGAACTGTGCGTCAGTTGCAGTGGAAGCTAGCCTGACTTTTTCCGTAGGTAAGGTGACTGCAGGTTTAAGGTCCTAGAAGGAGCGCTAAGCAGAGTGTTTTTCGAGGTATAGCTCAGGTAAGGCAAGGGAGCCATCTTCCTTGTCATGTTGGACTGGATACAACCTTGTTTCAGAAGCCGTTGGAGAGCTTAGGAGATCTGTCTCTCCCAAGGAAGAGTGCAGTATGTTGCCCTTCACTCGGCATAAACAGGCGTACACCTAAGGGCCTTCGGGGCTGGATGATGCTCAAGCGGGCCCTAGGAGCCTGGCGGTACTCAGTGTTCTTGCCCTGACTCGGGTGCTGACACGACGTTCTTAGGACTCCTTAAAGGGGTACTACCGAAAACTAAAGCAGAACAGCAAGTAATGCCTCTGGAAAACTGCTGCACGCTCTCCAATCGGGACGGCCCACCACGGCGATTTTCGAGTCTCGTGTGGACACTGAGTTTCCATTTCGCCCTAAAGCAGGGCAGGAAAGCTTACTCAGGAACTGGAAGCAGCCTGCTTCTTTCGAGAAAGCTCATTCGCCTCTCGCAGGCATGCCTGCAGGGACTAAAATCCCGGCAACAAGAGTGTTTTGGACCTGCTGGACTGGCTAGGAACGTCTTTCTGAAGCTGTGGCAGAGCTGAGGATATCTAGCTCTTCCAGGGAAGAGTGCAGTGTGTTGCGCTTCACTCAGAAAACACAGGGGTGCGCTGAAGGACCTACGGGGCTGGGTGCTGCTCCACAGGCCCACCGGAGCCTGGCTTCCAGAGTGTTCTTGTAAGGAAACTGGTGCTAACGTGCTAGGAGTAGGGAAAGCCTACACTCGTGAAACTAAAGTCGTACAGCCAAAATGCCTCATGGAAGCTGCTGCCCACCAATCTTTCTGCATGGCAACCCAGGGCCGTAGTGCAAAGCCAGTGTTTGCGTTTCGGTTCCCTTTAGCTCTAAAGCAGGGTCAGGCTTTCTTTGTGGAACTGTAGTTGAAAGTCAGCCTGCCGATGCAGGAGACACGGGTTCGTACCCCGATCCGGGAAGGTCCCACATGCTGCCGTAGTGCCGGACCCGGGAGCCTTAGCCACTGAACCTAAGCCTCAGGAGCTGGCGCTCCGCAATGGGAGAGGCCACAACCGTGGGAGGTGCGCGTACACCCAAATAAGAAAAGACACAGGGCAAGATAATATCCCACCCAGGAAACGGAGGCACCCTGTTTCTTGGAGAAAAGTCAACTTCCTATCCGAGCCCTGCATGAAATGACTAGAATCTCCCACAACCCTGAGAGGTGCGCGTACACCCAAATAGGAAAAGACACCCGGCAAGATAATATCCCAGCCAGGAAACGGAGGCACCCTGTTTCTTGGAGAAAAGTCAACTTCCTATCCGAGCCCTGCATGAAATGACTAGAATCCTGGAAACACAAGTGTTTTGGCAGAAGGTTCCAGCCTGCCCGAATGTAATGGTCAACATTGGGGAAAAAAGGCCTGTGCCCTCAGGCCCCCATGTCGAGGTTGACAGGAAGCATAAGTACCTCTTGTTTCGAAAAAATTCCAAAGAGACACATGGTACTCACTGGGCCCTTCCCTAAATCAACTTCTCGATACAGCGTTGTTCTGCGCTGTAGGGCGTGGCCTAAAGGAAAGAATGCCGGGGGTCAGCCTAAGGGGCTGTGCATCTTCCAAAAGCCTGCTGTGTTCCGCGAAGAAGTGATCTTTAGTTGCAGTGGAACCCAACCCGAGTTTTTCCTTGAGGTAGGGTGACTGCAGGTAACAAGACCTAGAAGGAATGCTAAGCAGACTGTCTCTCTCAGTATCGCTCTGACAGGGCAATGAGGCTGACCGGCATTGAATGCTGGAAGTGCTACAACCGTGTTACTGAATCCGTCTGTGACCGGAGGCAGTCTAGCTCTCCGACGCACGAGTTCAATAAGTTGCCCTGCACTCAGCTACAGAGGGGTACAGCTAAGGATCTTGGCGACTGGATGAGGCTCACCAGGCCACTAGGAGCCTGCAGTTACTCAGTGTTCTTATAGAGAATCGTGTGCGGACGCGAGGGTCCTAGGAGGCCTTTACAGCTCACTGCCTTTAAAGTAAAGCAGAGCTACGACGTGGGTCTCATAGAAGATGCCGCACGCCTCCCCTTCTGCATGGCAGAGCAGGGCTACACGTCGAGGCGAGTGTTCATGTGGAGATTCCGTTTCGCTGTAAAGCAAGGCGGGGAAATCTCCCACCCTGGAAGTCGTAATACCCTATTTCTTCCCAGGAAACTCAGTTTTTACTCAGTGCCACGCCTGCACTGACTAGTAAGCCGGCAAACGCACTATTACCCGGAAGCGTCAAGGGCTCACGCATGGCGCTTTCCAGCGGGGAAAACAAGGCTTGTGATATCAGGCCCCCCATTCGAGGTTGACGCACTGCTTAAGCACCTGTTATTCTGACGAAGTCAGAAGAGACGCAAGCTACCCACTGACCCCTTCCCTAAATCAAGTTTTGTATGCAGGGTTTTCGGCTTGGAGGGAACTGCCTAAATTTTCGAAAGCCCCAGGTCGGCCTAGGGGCCAGCGCATCTTCCAAAAGCCTGCTGTGTTCCACGAAGAACTGTGCGTCAGTTGCAGTGGAAGCTAGCCTGACTTTTTCCGTAGGTAAGGTGACTGCAGGTTTAAGGTCCTAGAAGGAGCGCTAAGCAGAGTGTTTTTCGAGGTATAGCTCAGGTAAGGCAAGGGAGCCATCTTCCTTGTCATGTTGGACTGGATACAACCTTGTTTCAGAAGCCGTTGGAGAGCTTAGGAGATCTGTCTCTCCCAAGGAAGAGTGCAGTATGTTGCCCTTCACTCGGCATAAACAGGCGTACACCTAAGGGCCTTCGGGGCTGGATGATGCTCAAGCGGGCCCTAGGAGCCTGGCGGTACTCAGTGTTCTTGCACTGACTCGGGTGCTGACACGACGTTCTTAGGACTCCTTAAAGGGGTACTACCGAAAACTAAAGCAGAACAGCAAGTAATGCCTCTGGAAAACTGCTGCACGCTCTCCAATCGGGACGGCCCACCACGGCGATTTTCGAGTCTCGTGTGGACACTGAGTTTCCATTTCGCCCTAAAGCAGGGCAGGAAAGCTTACTCAGGAACTGGAAGCAGCCTGCTTCTTTCGAGAAAGCTCATTCGCCTCTCGCAGGCATGCCTGCAGGGACTAAAATCCCGGCAACAAGAGTGTTTTGGACCTGCTGGACTGGCTAGGAACGTCTTTCTGAAGCTGTGGCAGAGCTGAGGATATCTAGCTCTCCCAGGGAAGAGTGCAGTGTGTTGCGCTTCACTCAGAAAACACAGGGGTGCGCTGAAGGACCTACGGGGCTGGGTGCTGCTCCACAGGCCCACCGGAGCCTGGCTTCCAGAGTGTTCTTGTAAGGAAACTGGTGCTAACGCGCTAGGAGTAGGGAAAGCCTACACTCGTGAAACTAAAGTCGTACAGCCAAAATGCCTCATGGAAGCTGCTGCCCACCAATCTTTCTGCATGGCAACCCAGGGCCGTAGTGCAAAGCCAGTGTTTGCGTTTCGGTTCCCTTTAGCTCTAAAGCAGGGTCAGGCTTTCTTTGTGGAACTGTAGTTGAAAGTCAGCCTGCCGATGCAGGAGACACGGGTTCGTACCCCGATCCGGGAAGGTCCCACATGCTGCCGTAGTGCCGGACCCGGGAGCCTTAGCCGCTGAACCTAAGCCTCAGGAGCTGGCGCTCCGCAATGGGAGAGGCCACAACCGTGGGAGGTGCGCATACACCCAAATAAGAAAAGACACAGGGCAAGATAATATCCCACCCAGGAAACGGAGGCACCCTGTTTCTTGGAGAAAAGTCAACTTCCTATCCGAGCCCTGCATGAAATGACTAGAATCTCCCACAACCCTGAGAGGTGCGCGTACACCCAAATAGGAAAAGACACCCGGCAAGATAATATCCCACCCAGGAAACGGAGGCACCCTGTTTCTTGGAGAAAAGTCAACTTCCTATCCGAGCCCTGCATGAAATGACTAGAATCTCCCACAACCCTGAGAGGTGCGCGTACACCCAAATAGGAAAAGACACCCGGCAAGATAATATCCCAGCCAGGAAACGGAGGCACCCTGTTTCTTGGAGAAAAGTCAACTTCCTATCCGAGCCCTGCATGAAATGACTAGAATCCTGGAAACACAAGTGTTTTGGCAGAAGGTTCCAGCCTGCCCGAATGTAATGGTCAACATTGGGGAAAAAAGGCCTGTGCCCTCAGGCCCCCATGTCGAGGTTGACAGGAAGCATAAGTACCTCTTGTTTCGAAAAAATTCCAAAGAGACACATGGTACTCACTGGGCCCTTCCCTAAATCAACTTCTCGATACAGCGTTGTTCTGCGCTGTAGGGCGTGGCCTAAAGGAAAGAATGCCGGGGGTCAGCCTAAGGGGCTGTGCATCTTCCAAAAGCCTGCTGTGTTCCGCGAAGAAGTGATCTTTAGTTGCAGTGGAACCCAACCCGAGTTTTTCCTTGAGGTAGGGTGACTGCAGGTAACAAGACCTAGAAGGAATGCTAAGCAGACTGTCTCTCTCAGTATCGCTCTGACAGGGCAATGAGGCTGACCGGCATTGAATGCTGGAAGTGCTACAACCGTGTTACTGAATCCGTCTGTGACCGGAGGCAGTCTAGCTCTCCGACGCACGAGTTCAATAAGTTGCCCTGCACTCAGCTACAGAGGGGTACAGCTAAGGATCTTGGCGACTGGATGAGGCTCACCAGGCCACTAGGAGCCTGCAGTTACTCAGTGTTCTTATAGAGAATCGTGTGCGGACGCGAGGGTCCTAGGAGGCCTTTACAGCTCACTGCCTTTAAAGTAAAGCAGAGCTACGACGTGGGTCTCATAGAAGATGCCGCACGCCTCCCCTTCTGCATGGCAGAGCAGGGCTACACGTCGAGGCGAGTGTTCATGTGGAGATTCCGTTTCGCTGTAAAGCAAGGCGGGGAAATCTCCCACCCTGGAAGTCGTAATACCCTATTTCTTCCCAGGAAACTCAGTTTTTACTCAGTGCCACGCCTGCACTGACTAGTAAGCCGGCAAACGCACTATTACCCGGAAGCGTCAAGGGCTCACGCATGGCGCTTTCCAGCGGGGAAAACAAGGCTTGTGATATCAGGCCCCCCATTCGAGGTTGACGCACTGCTTAAGCACCTGTTATTCTGACGAAGTCAGAAGAGACGCAAGCTACCCACTGACCCCTTCCCTAAATCAAGTTTTGTATGCAGGGTTTTCGGCTTGGAGGGAACTGCCTAAATTTTCGAAAGCCCCAGGTCGGCCTAGGGGCCAGCGCATCTTCCAAAAGCCTGCTGTGTTCCACGAAGAACTGTGCGTCAGTTGCAGTGGAAGCTAGCCTGACTTTTTCCGTAGGTAAGGTGACTGCAGGTTTAAGGTCCTAGAAGGAGCGCTAAGCAGAGTGGTTTTCGAGGTATAGCTCAGGTAAGGCAAGGGAGCCATCTTCCTTGTCATGTTGGACTGGATACAACCTTGTTTCAGAAGCCGTTGGAGAGCTTAGGAGATCTGTCTCTCCCAAGGAAGAGTGCAGTATGTTGCCCTACACTCGGCATAAACAGGCGTACACCTAAGGGCCTTCGGGGCTGGATGATGCTCAAGCGGGCCCTAGGAGCCTGGCGGTACTCAGTGTTCTTGCACTGACTCGGGTGCTGACACGACGTTCTTAGGACTCCTTAAAGGGGTACTACCGAAAACTAAAGCAGAACAGCAAGTAATGCCTCTGGAAAACTGCTGCACGCTCTCCAATCGGGACGGCCCACCACGGCGATTTTCGAGTCTCGTGTGGACACTGAGTTTCCATTTCGCCCTAAAGCAGGGCAGGAAAGCTTACTCAGGAACTGGAAGCAGCCTGCTTCTTTCGAGAAAGCTCATTCGCCTCTCGCAGGCATGCCTGCAGGGACTAAAATCCCGGCAACAAGAGTGTTTTGGACCTGCTGGACTGGCTAGGAACGTCTTTCTGAAGCTGTGGCAGAGCTGAGGATATCTAGCTCTCCCAGGGAAGAGTGCAGTGTGTTGCGCTTCACTCAGAAAACACAGGGGTGCGCTGAAGGACCTACGGGGCTGGGTGCTGCTCCACAGGCCCACCGGAGCCTGGCTTCCAGAGTGTTCTTGTAAGGAAACTGGTGCTAACGTGCTAGGAGTAGGGAAAGCCTACACTCGTGAAACTAAAGTCGTACAGCCAAAATGCCTCATGGAAGCTGCTGCCCACCAATCTTTCTGCATGGCAACCCAGGGCCGTAGTGCAAAGCCAGTGTTTGCGTTTCGGTTCCCTTTAGCTCTAAAGCAGGGTCAGGCTTTCTTTGTGGAACTGTAGTTGAAAGTCAGCCTGCCGATGCAGGAGACACGGGTTCGTACCCCGATCCGGGAAGGTCCCACATGCTGCCGTAGTGCCGGACCCGGGAGCCTTAGCCGCTGAACCTAAGCCTCAGGAGCTGGCGCTCCGCAATGGGAGAGGCCACAACCGTGGGAGGTGCGCGTACACCCAAATAAGAAAAGACACAGGGCAAGATAATATCCCACCCAGGAAACGGAGGCACCCTGTTTCTTGGAGAAAAGTCAACTTCCTATCCGAGCCCTGCATGAAATGACTAGAATCTCCCACAACCCTGAGAGGTGCGCGTACACCCAAATAGGAAAAGACACCCGGCAAGATAATATCCCAGCCAGGAAACGGAGGCACCCCGTTTCTTGGAGAAAAGTCAACTTCCTATCCGAGCCCTGCATGAAATGACTAGAATCTCCCACAACCCTGAGAGGTGCGCGTACACCCAAATAGGAAAAGACACCCGGCAAGATAATATCCCACCCAGGAAACGGAGGCACCCTGTTTCTTGGAGAAAAGTCAACTTCCTATCCGAGCCCTGCATGAAATGACTAGAATCCTGGAAACACAAGTGTTTTGGCAGAAGGTTCCAGCCTGCCCGAATGTAATGGTCAACATTGGGGAAAAAAGGCCTGTGCCCTCAGGCCCCCATGTCGAGGTTGACAGGAAGCATAAGTACCTCTTGTTTCGAAAAAATTCCAAAGAGACACATGGTACTCACTGGGCCCTTCCCTAAATCAACTTCTCGATACAGCGTTGTTCTGCGCTGTAGGGCGTGGCCTAAAGGAAAGAATGCCGGGGGTCAGCCTAAGGGGCTGTGCATCTTCCAAAAGCCTGCTGTGTTCCGCGAAGAAGTGATCTTTAGTTGCAGTGGAACCCAACCCGAGTTTTTCCTTGAGGTAGGGTGACTGCAGGTAACAAGACCTAGAAGGAATGCTAAGCAGACTGTCTCTCTCAGTATCGCTCTGACAGGGCAATGAGGCTGACCGGCATTGAATGCTGGAAGTGCTACAACCGTGTTACTGAATCCGTCTGTGACCGGAGGCAGTCTAGCTCTCCGACGCACGAGTTCAATAAGTTGCCCTGCACTCAGCTACAGAGGGGTACAGCTAAGGATCTTGGCGACTGGATGAGGCTCACCAGGCCACTAGGAGCCTGCAGTTACTCAGTGTTCTTATAGAGAATCGTGTGCGGACGCGAGGGTCCTAGGAGGCCTTTACAGCTCACTGCCTTTAAAGTAAAGCAGAGCTACGACGTGGGTCTCATAGAAGATGCCGCACGCCTCCCCTTCTGCATGGCAGAGCAGGGCTACACGTCGAGGCGAGTGTTCATGTGGAGATTCCGTTTCGCTGTAAAGCAAGGCGGGGAAATCTCCCACCCTGGAAGTCGTAATACCCTATTTCTTCCCAGGAAACTCAGTTTTTACTCAGTGCCACGCCTGCACTGACTAGTAAGCCGGCAAACGCACTATTACCCGGAAGCGTCAAGGGCTCACGCATGGCGCTTTCCAGCGGGGAAAACAAGGCTTGTGATATCAGGCCCCCCATTCGAGGTTGACGCACTGCTTAAGCACCTGTTATTCTGACGAAGTCAGAAGAGACGCAAGCTACCCACTGACCCCTTCCCTAAATCAAGTTTTGTATGCAGGGTTTTCGGCTTGGAGGGAACTGCCTAAATTTTCGAAAGCCCCAGGTCGGCCTAGGGGCCAGCGCATCTTCCAGAAGCCTGCTGTGTTCCACGAAGAACTGTGCGTCAGTTGCAGTTGAAGCTAGCCTGACTTTTTCCGTAGGTAAGGTGACTGCAGGTTTAAGGTCCTAGAAGGAGCGCTAAGCAGAGTGGTTTTCGAGGTATAGCTCAGGTAAGGCAAGGGAGCCATCTTCCTTGTCATGTTGGACTGGATACAACCTTGTTTCAGAAGCCGTTGGAGAGCTTAGGAGATCTGTCTCTCCCAAGGAAGAGTGCAGTATGTTGCCCTACACTCGGCATAAACAGGCGTACACCTAAGGGCCTTCGGGGCTGGATGATGCTCAAGCGGGCCCTAGGAGCCTGGCGGTACTCAGTGTTCTTGCACTGACTCGGGTGCTGACACGACGTTCTTAGGACTCCTTAAAGGGGTACTACCGAAAACTAAAGCAGAACAGCAAGTAATGCCTCTGGAAAACTGCTGCACGCTCTCCAATCGGGACGGCCCACCACGGCGATTTTCGAGTCTCGTGTGGACACTGAGTTTCCATTTCGCCCTAAAGCAGGGCAGGAAAGCTTACTCAGGAACTGGAAGCAGCCTGCTTCTTTCGAGAAAGCTCATTCGCCTCTCGCAGGCATGCCTGCAGGGACTAAAATCCCGGCAACAAGAGTGTTTTGGACCTGCTGGACTGGCTAGGAACGTCTTTCTGAAGCTGTGGCAGAGCTGAGGATATCTAGCTCTCCCAGGGAAGAGTGCAGTGTGTTGCGCTTCACTCAGAAAACACAGGGGTGCGCTGAAGGACCTACGGGGCTGGGTGCTGCTCCACAGGCCCACCGGAGCCTGGCTTCCAGAGTGTTCTTGTAAGGAAACTGGTGCTAACGTGCTAGGAGTAGGGAAAGCCTACACTCGTGAAACTAAAGTCGTACAGCCAAAATGCCTCAGGGAAGCTGCTGCCCACCAATCTTTCTGCATGGCAACCCAGGGCCGTAGTGCAAAGCCAGTGTTTGCGTTTCGGTTCCCTTTAGCTCTAAAGCAGGGTCAGGCTTTCTTTGTGGAACTGTAGTTGAAAGTCAGCCTGCCGATGCAGGAGACACGGGTTCGTACCCCGATCCGGGAAGGTCCCACATGCTGCCGTAGTGCCGGACCCGGGAGCCTTAGCCGCTGAACCTAAGCCTCAGGAGCTGGCGCTCCGCAATGGGAGAGGCCACAACCGTGGGAGGTGCGCGTACACCCAAATAAGAAAAGACACAGGGCAAGATAATATCCCACCCAGGAAACGGAGGCACCCTGTTTCTTGGAGAAAAGTCAACTTCCTATCCGAGCCCTGCATGAAATGACTAGAATCTCCCACAACCCTGAGAGGTGCGCGTACACCCAAATAGGAAAAGACACCCGGCAAGATAATATCCCAGCCAGGAAACGGAGGCACCCTGTTTCTTGGAGAAAAGTCAACTTCCTATCCGAGCCCTGCATGAAATGACTAGAATCCTGGAAACACAAGTGTTTTGGCAGAAGGTTCCAGCCTGCCCGAATGTAATGGTCAACATTGGGGAAAAAAGGCCTGTGCCCTCAGGCCCCCATGTCGAGGTTGACAGGAAGCATAAGTACCTCTTGTTTCGAAAAAATTCCAAAGAGACACATGGTACTCACTGGGCCCTTCCCTAAATCAACTTCTCGATACAGCGTTGTTCTGCGCTGTAGGGCGTGGCCTAAAGGAAAGAATGCCGGGGGTCAGCCTAAGGGGCTGTGCATCTTCCAAAAGCCTGCTGTGTTCCGCGAAGAAGTGATCTTTAGTTGCAGTGGAACCCAACCCGAGTTTTTCCTTGAGGTAGGGTGACTGCAGGTAACAAGACCTAGAAGGAATGCTAAGCAGACTGTCTCTCTCAGTATCGCTCTGACAGGGCAATGAGGCTGACCGGCATTGAATGCTGGAAGTGCTACAACCGTGTTACTGAATCCGTCTGTGACCGGAGGCAGTCTAGCTCTCCGACGCACGAGTTCAATATGTTGCCCTGCACTCAGCTACAGAGGGGTACAGCTAAGGATCTTGGCGACTGGATGAGGCTCACCAGGCCACTAGGAGCCTGCAGTTACTCAGTGTTCTTATAGAGAATCGTGTGCGGACGCGAGGGTCCTAGGAGGCCTTTACAGCTCACTGCCTTTAAAGTAAAGCAGAGCTACGACGTGGGTCTCATAGAAGATGCCGCACGCCTCCCCTTCTGCATGGCAGAGCAGGGCTACACGTCGAGGCGAGTGTTCATGTGGAGATTCCGTTTCGCTGTAAAGCAAGGCGGGGAAATCTCCCACCCTGGAAGTCGTAATACCCTATTTCTTCCCAGGAAACTCAGTTTTTACTCAGTGCCACGCCTGCACTGACTAGTAAGCCGGCAAACGCACTATTACCCGGAAGCGTCAAGGGCTCACGCATGGCGCTTTCCAGCGGGGAAAACAAGGCTTGTGATATCAGGCCCCCCATTCGAGGTTGACGCACTGCTTAAGCACCTGTTATTCTGACGAAGTCAGAAGAGACGCAAGCTACCCACTGACCCCTTCCCTAAATCAAGTTTTGTATGCAGGGTTTTCGGCTTGGAGGGAACTGCCTAAATTTTCGAAAGCCCCAGGTCGGCCTAGGGGCCTGTGCATCTTCCAGAAGCCTGCTGTGTTCCACGAAGAACTGTGCGTCAGTTGCAGTGGAAGCTAGCCTGACTTTTTCCGTAGGTAAGGTGACTGCAGGTTTAAGGTCCTAGAAGGAGCGCTAAGCAGAGTGGTTTTCGAGGTATAGCTCAGGTAAGGCAAGGGAGCCATCTTCCTTGTCATGTTGGACTGGATACAACCTTGTTTCAGAAGCCGTTGGAGAGCTTAGGAGATCTGTCTCTCCCAAGGAAGAGTGCAGTATGTTGCCCTTCACTCGGCATAAACAGGCGTACACCTAAGGGCCTTCGGGGCTGGATGATGCTCAAGCGGGCCCTAGGAGCCTGGCGGTACTCAGTGTTCTTGCACTGACTCGGGTGCTGACACGACGTTCTTAGGACTCCTTAAAGGGGTACTACCGAAAACTAAAGCAGAACAGCAAGTAATGCCTCTGGAAAACTGCTGCACGCTCTCCAATCGGGACGGCCCACCACGGCGATTTTCGAGTCTCGTGTGGACACTGAGTTTCCATTTCGCCCTAAAGCAGGGCAGGAAAGCTTACTCAGGAACTGGAAGCAGCCTGCTTCTTTCGAGAAAGCTCATTCGCCTCTCGCAGGCATGCCTGCAGGGACTAAAATCCCGGCAACAAGAGTGTTTTGGACCTGCTGGACTGGCTAGGAACGTCTTTCTGAAGCTGTGGCAGAGCTGAGGATATCTAGCTCTCCCAGGGAAGAGTGCAGTGTGTTGCGCTTCACTCAGAAAACACAGGGGTGCGCTGAAGGACCTACGGGGCTGGGTGCTGCTCCACAGGCCCACCGGAGCCTGGCTTCCAGAGTGTTCTTGTAAGGAAACTGGTGCTAACGTGCTAGGAGTAGGGAAAGCCTACACTCGTGAAACTAAAGTCGTACAGCCAAAATGCCTCATGGAAGCTGCTGCCCACCAATCTTTCTGCATGGCAACCCAGGGCCGTAGTGCAAAGCCAGTGTTTGCGTTTCGGTTCCCTTTAGCTCTAAAGCAGGGTCAGGCTTTCTTTGTGGAACTGTAGTTGAAAGTCAGCCTGCCGATGCAGGAGACACGGGTTCGTACCCCGATCCGGGAAGGTCCCACATGCTGCCGTAGTGCCGGACCCGGGAGCCTTAGCCGCTGAACCTAAGCCTCAGGAGCTGGCGCTCCGCAATGGGAGAGGCCACAACCGTGGGAGGTGCGCGTACACCCAAATAAGAAAAGACACAGGGCAAGATAATATCCCACCCAGGAAACGGAGGCACCCTGTTTCTTGGAGAAAAGTCAACTTCCTATCCGAGCCCTGCATGAAATGACTAGAATCTCCCACAACCCTGAGAGGTGCGCGTACACCCAAATAGGAAAAGACACCCGGCAAGATAATATCCCAGCCAGGAAACGGAGGCACCCCGTTTCTTGGAGAAAAGTCAACTTCCTATCCGAGCCCTGCATGAAATGACTAGAATCCTGGAAACACAAGTGTTTTGGCAGAAGGTTCCAGCCTGCCCGAATGTAATGGTCAACATTGGGGAAAAAAGGCCTGTGCCCTCAGGCCCCCATGTCGAGGTTGACAGGAAGCATAAGTACCTCTTGTTTCGAAAAAATTCCAAAGAGACACATGGTACTCACTGGGCCCTTCCCTAAATCAACTTCTCGATACAGCGTTGTTCTGCGCTGTAGGGCGTGGCCTAAAGGAAAGAATGCCGGGGGTCAGCCTAAGGGGCTGTGCATCTTCCAAAAGCCTGCTGTGTTCCGCGAAGAAGTGATCTTTAGTTGCAGTGGAACCCAACCCGAGTTTTTCCTTGAGGTAGGGTGACTGCAGGTAACAAGACCTAGAAGGAATGCTAAGCAGACTGTCTCTCTCAGTATCGCTCTGACAGGGCAATGAGGCTGACCGGCATTGAATGCTGGAAGTGCTACAACCGTGTTACTGAATCCGTCTGTGACCGGAGGCAGTCTAGCTCTCCGACGCACGAGTTCAATATGTTGCCCTGCATTCAGCTACAGAGGGGTACAGCTAAGGATCTTGGCGACTGGATGAGGCTCACCAGGCCACTAGGAGCCTGCAGTTACTCAGTGTTCTTATAGAGAATCGTGTGCGGACGCGAGGGTCCTAGGAGGCCTTTACAGCTCACTGCCTTTAAAGTAAAGCAGAGCTACGACGTGGGTCTCATAGAAGATGCCGCACGCCTCCCCTTCTGCATGGCAGAGCAGGGCTACACGTCGAGGCGAGTGTTCATGTGGAGATTCCGTTTCGCTGTAAAGCAAGGCGGGGAAATCTCCCACCCTGGAAGTCGTAATACCCTATTTCTTCCCAGGAAACTCAGTTTTTACTCAGTGCCACGCCTGCACTGACTAGTAAGCCGGCAAACGCACTATTACCCGGAAGCGTCAAGGGCTCACGCATGGCGCTTTCCAGCGGGGAAAACAAGGCTTGTGATATCAGGCCCCCCATTCGAGGTTGACGCACTGCTTAAGCACCTGTTATTCTGACGAAGTCAGAAGAGACGCAAGCTACCCACTGACCCCTTCCCTAAATCAAGTTTTGTATGCAGGGTTTTCGGCTTGGAGGGAACTGCCTAAATTTTCGAAAGCCCCAGGTCGGCCTAGGGGCCTGTGCATCTTCCAGAAGCCTGCTGTGTTCCTCGAAGAACTGTGCGTCAGTTGCAGTGGAAGCTAGCCTGACTTTTTCCGTAGGTAAGGTGACTGCAGGTTTAAGGTCCTAGAAGGAGCGCTAAGCAGAGTGTTTTTCGAGGTATAGCTCAGGTAAGGCAAGGGAGCCATCTTCCTTGTCATGTTGGACTGGATACAACCTTGTTTCAGAAGCCGTTGGAGAGCTTAGGAGATCTGTCTCTCCCAAGGAAGAGTGCAGTATGTTGCCCTTCACTCGGCATAAACAGGCGTACACCTAAGGGCCTTCGGGGCTGGATGATGCTCAAGCGGGCCCTAGGAGCCTGGCGGTACTCAGTGTTCTTGCACTGACTCGGGTGCTGACACGACGTTCTTAGGACTCCTTAAAGGGGTACTACCGAAAACTAAAGCAGAACAGCAAGTAATGCCTCTGGAAAACTGCTGCACGCTCTCCAATCGGGACGGCCCACCACGGCGATTTTCGAGTCTCGTGTGGACACTGAGTTTCCATTTCGCCCTAAAGCAGGGCAGGAAAGCTTACTCAGGAACTGGAAGCAGCCTGCTTCTTTCGAGAAAGCTCATTCGCCTCTCGCAGGCATGCCTGCAGGGACTAAAATCCCGGCAACAAGAGTGTTTTGGACCTGCTGGACTGGCTAGGAACGTCTTTCTGAAGCTGTGGCAGAGCTGAGGATATCTAGCTCTCCCAGGGAAGAGTGCAGTGTGTTGCGCTTCACTCAGAAAACACAGGGGTGCGCTGAAGGACCTACGGGGCTGGGTGCTGCTCCACAGGCCCACCGGAGCCTGGCTTCCAGAGTGTTCTTGTAAGGAAACTGGTGCTAACGTGCTAGGAGTAGGGAAAGCCTACACTCGTGAAACTAAAGTCGTACAGCCAAAATGCCTCATGGAAGCTGCTGCCCACCAATCTTTCTGCATGGCAACCCAGGGCCGTAGTGCAAAGCCAGTGTTTGCGTTTCGGTTCCCTTTAGCTCTAAAGCAGGGTCAGGCTTTCTTTGTGGAACTGTAGTTGAAAGTCAGCCTGCCGATGCAGGAGACACGGGTTCGTACCCCGATCCGGGAAGGTCCCACATGCTGCCGTAGTGCCGGACCCGGGAGCCTTAGCCGCTGAACCTAAGCCTCAGGAGCTGGCGCTCCGCAATGGGAGAGGCCACAACCGTGGGAGGTGCGCGTACACCCAAATAAGAAAAGACACAGGGCAAGATAATATCCCACCCAGGAAACGGAGGCACCCTGTTTCTTGGAGAAAAGTCAACTTCCTATCCGAGCCCTGCATGAAATGACTAGAATCTCCCACAACCCTGAGAGGTGCGCGTACACCCAAATAGGAAAAGACACCCGGCAAGATAATATCCCAGCCAGGAAACGGAGGCACCCTGTTTCTTGGAGAAAAGTCAACTTCCTATCCGAGCCCTGCATGAAATGACTAGAATCCTGGAAACACAAGTGTTTTGGCAGAAGGTTCCAGCCTGCCCGAATGTAATGGTCAACATTGGGGAAAAAAGGCCTGTGCCCTCAGGCCCCCATGTCGAGGTTGACAGGAAGCATAAGTACCTCTTGTTTCGAAAAAATTCCAAAGAGACACATGGTACTCACTGGGCCCTTCCCTAAATCAACTTCTCGATACAGCGTTGTTCTGCGCTGTAGGGCGTGGCCTAAAGGAAAGAATGCCGGGGGTCAGCCTAAGGGGCTGTGCATCTTCCAAAAGCCTGCTGTGTTCCGCGAAGAAGTGATCTTTAGTTGCAGTGGAACCCAACCCGAGTTTTTCCTTGAGGTAGGGTGACTGCAGGTAACAAGACCTAGAAGGAATGCTAAGCAGACTGTCTCTCTCAGTATCGCTCTGACAGGGCAATGAGGCTGACCGGCATTGAATGCTGGAAGTGCTACAACTGTGTTACTGAATCCGTCTGTGACCGGAGGCAGTCTAGCTCTCCGACGCACGAGTTCAATATGTTGCCCTGCACTCAGCTACAGAGGGGTACAGCTAAGGATCTTGGCGACTGGATGAGGCTCACCAGGCCACTAGGAGCCTGCAGTTACTCAGTGTTCTTATAGAGAATCGTGTGCGGACGCGAGGGTCCTAGGAGGCCTTTACAGCTCACTGCCTTTAAAGTAAAGCAGAGCTACGACGTGGGTCTCATAGAAGATGCCGCACGCCTCCCCTTCTGCATGGCAGAGCAGGGCTACACGTCGAGGCGAGTGTTCATGTGGAGATTCCGTTTCGCTGTAAAGCAAGGCGGGGAAATCTCCCACCCTGGAAGTCGTAATACCCTATTTCTTCCCAGGAAACTCAGTTTTTACTCAGTGCCACGCCTGCACTGACTAGTAAGCCGGCAAACGCACTATTACCCGGAAGCGTCAAGGGCTCACGCATGGCGCTTTCCAGCGGGGAAAACAAGGCTTGTGATATCAGGCCCCCCATTCGAGGTTGACGCACTGCTTAAGCACCTGTTATTCTGACGAAGTCAGAAGAGACGCAAGCTACCCACTGACCCCTTCCCTAAATCAAGTTTTGTATGCAGGGTTTTCGGCTTGGAGGGAACTGCCTAAATTTTCGAAAGCCCCAGGTCGGCCTAGGGGCCTGTGCATCTTCCAGAAGCCTGCTGTGTTCCACGAAGAACTGTGCGTCAGTTGCAGTGGAAGCTAGCCTGACTTTTTCCGTAGGTAAGGTGACTGCAGGTTTAAGGTCCTAGAAGGAGCGCTAAGCAGAGTGTTTTTCGAGGTATAGCTCAGGTAAGGCAAGGGAGCCATCTTCCTTGTCATGTTGGACTGGATACAACCTTGTTTCAGAAGCCGTTGGAGAGCTTAGGAGATCTGTCTCTCCCAAGGAAGAGTGCAGTATGTTGCCCTTCACTCGGCATAAACAGGCGTACACCTAAGGGCCTTCGGGGCTGGATGATGCTCAAGCGGGCCCTAGGAGCCTGGCGGTACTCAGTGTTCTTGCCCTGACTCGGGTGCTGACACGACGTTCTTAGGACTCCTTAAAGGGGTACTACCGAAAACTAAAGCAGAACAGCAAGTAATGCCTCTGGAAAACTGCTGCACGCTCTCCAATCGGGACGGCCCACCACGGCGATTTTCGAGTCTCGTGTGGACACTGAGTTTCCATTTCGCCCTAAAGCAGGGCAGGAAAGCTTACTCAGGAACTGGAAGCAGCCTGCTTCTTTCGAGAAAGCTCATTCGCCTCTCGCAGGCATGCCTGCAGGGACTAAAATCCCGGCAACAAGAGTGTTTTGGACCTGCTGGACTGGCTAGGAACGTCTTTCTGAAGCTGTGGCAGAGCTGAGGATATCTAGCTCTCCCAGGGAAGAGTGCAGTGTGTTGCGCTTCACTCAGAAAACACAGGGGTGCGCTGAAGGACCTACGGGGCTGGGTGCTGCTCCACAGGCCCACCGGAGCCTGGCTTCCAGAGTGTTCTTGTAAGGAAACTGGTGCTAACGCGCTAGGAGTAGGGAAAGCCTACACTCGTGAAACTAAAGTCGTACAGCCAAAATGCCTCATGGAAGCTGCTGCCCACCAATCTTTCTGCATGGCAACCCAGGGCCGTAGTGCAAAGCCAGTGTTTGCGTTTCGGTTCCCTTTAGCTCTAAAGCAGGGTCAGGCTTTCTTTGTGGAACTGTAGTTGAAAGTCAGCCTGCCGATGCAGGAGACACGGGTTCGTACCCCGATCCGGGAAGGTCCCACATGCTGCCGTAGTGCCGGACCCGGGAGCCTTAGCCGCTGAACCTAAGCCTCAGGAGCTGGCGCTCCGCAATGGGAGAGGCCACAACCGTGGGAGGTGCGCGTACACCCAAATAAGAAAAGACACAGGGCAAGATAATATCCCACCCAGGAAACGGAGGCACCCTGTTTCTTGGAGAAAAGTCAACTTCCTATCCGAGCCCTGCATGAAATGACTAGAATCTCCCACAACCCTGAGAGGTGCGCGTACACCCAAATAGGAAAAGACACCCGGCAAGATAATATCCCAGCCAGGAAACGGAGGCACCCTGTTTCTTGGAGAAAAGTCAACTTCCTATCCGAGCCCTGCATGAAATGACTAGAATCCTGGAAACACAAGTGTTTTGGCAGAAGGTTCCAGCCTGCCCGAATGTAATGGTCAACATTGGGGAAAAAAGGCCTGTGCCCTCAGGCCCCCATGTCGAGGTTGACAGGAAGCATAAGTACCTCTTGTTTCGAAAAAATTCCAAAGAGACACATGGTACTCACTGGGCCCTTCCCTAAATCAACTTCTCGATACAGCGTTGTTCTGCGCTGTAGGGCGTGGCCTAAAGGAAAGAATGCCGGGGGTCAGCCTAAGGGGCTGTGCATCTTCCAAAAGCCTGCTGTGTTCCGCGAAGAAGTGATCTTTAGTTGCAGTGGAACCCAACCCGAGTTTTTCCTTGAGGTAGGGTGACTGCAGGTAACAAGACCTAGAAGGAATGCTAAGCAGACTGTCTCTCTCAGTATCGCTCTGACAGGGCAATGAGGCTGACCGGCATTGAATGCTGGAAGTGCTACAACCGTGTTACTGAATCCGTCTGTGACCGGAGGCAGTCTAGCTCTCCGACGCACGAGTTCAATAAGTTGCCCTGCACTCAGCTACAGAGGGGTACAGCTAAGGATCTTGGCGACTGGATGAGGCTCACCAGGCCACTAGGAGCCTGCAGTTACTCAGTGTTCTTATAGAGAATCGTGTGCGGACGCGAGGGTCCTAGGAGGCCTTTACAGCTCACTGCCTTTAAAGTAAAGCAGAGCTACGACGTGGGTCTCATAGAAGATGCCGCACGCCTCCCCTTCTGCATGGCAGAGCAGGGCTACACGTCGAGGCGAGTGTTCATGTGGAGATTCCGTTTCGCTGTAAAGCAAGGCGGGGAAATCTCCCACCCTGGAAGTCGTAATACCCTATTTCTTCCCAGGAAACTCAGTTTTTACTCAGTGCCACGCCTGCACTGACTAGTAAGCCGGCAAACGCACTATTACCCGGAAGCGTCAAGGGCTCACGCATGGCGCTTTCCAGCGGGGAAAACAAGGCTTGTGATATCAGGCCCCCCATTCGAGGTTGACGCACTGCTTAAGCACCTGTTATTCTGACGAAGTCAGAAGAGACGCAAGCTACCCACTGACCCCTTCCCTAAATCAAGTTTTGTATGCAGGGTTTTCGGCTTGGAGGGAACTGCCTAAATTTTCGAAAGCCCCAGGTCGGCCTAGGGGCCTGTGCATCTTCCAGAAGCCTGCTGTGTTCCTCGAAGAACTGTGCGTCAGTTGCAGTGGAAGCTAGCCTGACTTTTTCCGTAGGTAAGGTGACTGCAGGTTTAAGGTCCTAGAAGGAGCGCTAAGCAGAGTGTTTTTCGAGGTATAGCTCAGGTAAGGCAAGGGAGCCATCTTCCTTGTCATGTTGGACTGGATACAACCTTGTTTCAGAAGCCGTTGGAGAGCTTAGGAGATCTGTCTCTCCCAAGGAAGAGTGCAGTATGTTGCCCTTCACTCGGCATAAACAGGCGTACACCTAAGGGCCTTCGGGGCTGGATGATGCTCAAGCGGGCCCTAGGAGCCTGGCGGTACTCAGTGTTCTTGCACTGACTCGGGTGCTGACACGACGTTCTTAGGACTCCTTAAAGGGGTACTACCGAAAACTAAAGCAGAACAGCAAGTAATGCCTCTGGAAAACTGCTGCACGCTCTCCAATCGGGACGGCCCACCACGGCGATTTTCGAGTCTCGTGTGGACACTGAGTTTCCATTTCGCCCTAAAGCAGGGCAGGAAAGCTTACTCAGGAACTGGAAGCAGCCTGCTTCTTTCGAGAAAGCTCATTCGCCTCTCGCAGGCATGCCTGCAGGGACTAAAATCCCGGCAACAAGAGTGTTTTGGACCTGCTGGACTGGCTAGGAACGTCTTTCTGAAGCTGTGGCAGAGCTGAGGATATCTAGCTCTCCCAGGGAAGAGTGCAGTGTGTTGCGCTTCACTCAGAAAACACAGGGGTGCGCTGAAGGACCTACGGGGCTGGGTGCTGCTCCACAGGCCCACCGGAGCCTGGCTTCCAGAGTGTTCTTGTAAGGAAACTGGTGCTAACGTGCTAGGAGTAGGGAAAGCCTACACTCGTGAAACTAAAGTCGTACAGCCAAAATGCCTCATGGAAGCTGCTGCCCACCAATCTTTCTGCATGGCAACCCAGGGCCGTAGTGCAAAGCCAGTGTTTGCGTTTCGGTTCCCTTTAGCTCTAAAGCAGGGTCAGGCTTTCTTTGTGGAACTGTAGTTGAAAGTCAGCCTGCCGATGCAGGAGACACGGGTTCGTACCCCGATCCGGGAAGGTCCCACATGCTGCCGTAGTGCCGGACCCGGGAGCCTTAGCCGCTGAACCTAAGCCTCAGGAGCTGGCGCTCCGCAATGGGAGAGGCCACAACCGTGGGAGGTGCGCGTACACCCAAATAAGAAAAGACACAGGGCAAGATAATATCCCACCCAGGAAACGGAGGCACCCTGTTTCTTGGAGAAAAGTCAACTTCCTATCCGAGCCCTGCATGAAATGACTAGAATCTCCCACAACCCTGAGAGGTGCGCGTACACCCAAATAGGAAAAGACACCCGGCAAGATAATATCCCAGCCAGGAAACGGAGGCACCCTGTTTCTTGGAGAAAAGTCAACTTCCTATCCGAGCCCTGCATGAAATGACTAGAATCCTGGAAACACAAGTGTTTTGGCAGAAGGTTCCAGCCTGCCCGAATGTAATGGTCAACATTGGGGAAAAAAGGCCTGTGCCCTCAGGCCCCCATGTCGAGGTTGACAGGAAGCATAAGTACCTCTTGTTTCGAAAAAATTCCAAAGAGACACATGGTACTCACTGGGCCCTTCCCTAAATCAACTTCTCGATACAGCGTTGTTCTGCGCTGTAGGGCGTGGCCTAAAGGAAAGAATGCCGGGGGTCAGCCTAAGGGGCTGTGCATCTTCCAAAAGCCTGCTGTGTTCCGCGAAGAAGTGATCTTTAGTTGCAGTGGAACCCAACCCGAGTTTTTCCTTGAGGTAGGGTGACTGCAGGTAACAAGACCTAGAAGGAATGCTAAGCAGACTGTCTCTCTCAGTATCGCTCTGACAGGGCAATGAGGCTGACCGGCATTGAATGCTGGAAGTGCTACAACTGTGTTACTGAATCCGTCTGTGACCGGAGGCAGTCTAGCTCTCCGACGCACGAGTTCAATATGTTGCCCTGCACTCAGCTACAGAGGGGTACAGCTAAGGATCTTGGCGACTGGATGAGGCTCACCAGGCCACTAGGAGCCTGCAGTTACTCAGTGTTCTTATAGAGAATCGTGTGCGGACGCGAGGGTCCTAGGAGGCCTTTACAGCTCACTGCCTTTAAAGTAAAGCAGAGCTACGACGTGGGTCTCATAGAAGATGCCGCACGCCTCCCCTTCTGCATGGCAGAGCAGGGCTACACGTCGAGGCGAGTGTTCATGTGGAGATTCCGTTTCGCTGTAAAGCAAGGCGGGGAAATCTCCCACCCTGGAAGTCGTAATACCCTATTTCTTCCCAGGAAACTCAGTTTTTACTCAGTGCCACGCCTGCACTGACTAGTAAGCCGGCAAACGCACTATTACCCGGAAGCGTCAAGGGCTCACGCATGGCGCTTTCCAGCGGGGAAAACAAGGCTTGTGATATCAGGCCCCCCATTCGAGGTTGACGCACTGCTTAAGCACCTGTTATTCTGACGAAGTCAGAAGAGACGCAAGCTACCCACTGACCCCTTCCCTAAATCAAGTTTTGTATGCAGGGTTTTCGGCTTGGAGGGAACTGCCTAAATTTTCGAAAGCCCCAGGTCGGCCTAGGGGCCAGCGCATCTTCCAAAAGCCTGCTGTGTTCCACGAAGAACTGTGCGTCAGTTGCAGTGGAACCTAGCCTGACTTTTTCCGTAGGTAAGGTGACTGCAGGTTTAAGGTCCTAGAAGGAGCGCTAAGCAGAGTGTTTTTCGAGGTATAGCTCAGGTAAGGCA
This sequence comes from Mesoplodon bidens, assembly GCF_964165515.1. NCBI lineage: Eukaryota > Metazoa > Chordata > Mammalia > Artiodactyla > Ziphiidae > Mesoplodon > Mesoplodon bidens. Next base: position 35,983,663 of record NC_138174.1, on the reverse strand, counting down.
AGGGAGCCATCTTCCTTGTCATGTTGGACTGGATACAACCTTGTTTCAGAAGCCGTTGGAGAGCTTAGGAGATCTGTCTCTCCCAAGGAAGAGTGCAGTATGTTGCCCTTCACTCGGCATAAACAGGCGTACACCTAAGGGCCTTCGGGGCTGGATGATGCTCAAGCGGGCCCTAGGAGCCTGGCGGTACTCAGTGTTCTTGCCCTGACTCGGGTGCTGACACGACGTTCTTAGGACTCCTTAAAGGGGTACTACCGAAAACTAAAGCAGAACAGCAAGTAATGCCTCTGGAAAACTGCTGCACGCTCTCCAATCGGGACGGCCCACCACGGCGATTTTCGAGTCTCGTGTGGACACTGAGTTTCCATTTCGCCCTAAAGCAGGGCAGGAAAGCTTACTCAGGAACTGGAAGCAGCCTGCTTCTTTCGAGAAAGCTCATTCGCCTCTCGCAGGCATGCCTGCAGGGACTAAAATCCCGGCAACAAGAGTGTTTTGGACCTGCTGGACTGGCTAGGAACGTCTTTCTGAAGCTGTGGCAGAGCTGAGGATATCTAGCTCTCCCAGGGAAGAGTGCAGTGTGTTGCGCTTCACTCAGAAAACACAGGGGTGCGCTGAAGGACCTACGGGGCTGGGTGCTGCTCCACAGGCCCACCGGAGCCTGGCTTCCAGAGTGTTCTTGTAAGGAAACTGGTGCTAACGCGCTAGGAGTAGGGAAAGCCTACACTCGTGAAACTAAAGTCGTACAGCCAAAATGCCTCATGGAAGCTGCTGCCCACCAATCTTTCTGCATGGCAACCCAGGGCCGTAGTGCAAAGCCAGTGTTTGCGTTTCGGTTCCCTTTAGCTCTAAAGCAGGGTCAGGCTTTCTTTGTGGAACTGTAGTTGAAAGTCAGCCTGCCGATGCAGGAGACACGGGTTCGTACCCCGATCCGGGAAGGTCCCACATGCTGCCGTAGTGCCGGACCCGGGAGCCTTAGCCGCTGAACCTAAGCCTCAGGAGCTGGCGCTCCGCAATGGGAGAGGCCACAACCGTGGGAGGTGCGCGTACACCCAAATAAGAAAAGACACAGGGCAAGATAATATCCCACCCAGGAAACGGAGGCACCCTGTTTCTTGGAGAAAAGTCAACTTCCTATCCGAGCCCTGCATGAAATGACTAGAATCTCCCACAACCCTGAGAGGTGCGCGTACACCCAAATAGGAAAAGACACCCGGCAAGATAATATCCCAGCCAGGAAACGGAGGCACCCTGTTTCTTGGAGAAAAGTCAACTTCCTATCCGAGCCCTGCATGAAATGACTAGAATCCTGGAAACACAAGTGTTTTGGCAGAAGGTTCCAGGCTGCCCGAATGTAATGGTCAACATTGGGGAAAAAAGGCCTGTGCCCTCAGGCCCCCATGTCGAGGTTGACAGGAAGCATAAGTACCTCTTGTTTCGAAAAAATTCCAAAGAGACACATGGTACTCACTGGGCCCTTCCCTAAATCAACTTCTCGATACAGCGTTGTTCTGCGCTGTAGGGCGTGGCCTAAAGGAAAGAATGCCGGGGGTCAGCCTAAGGGGCTGTGCATCTTCCAAAAGCCTGCTGTGTTCCGCGAAGAAGTGATCTTTAGTTGCAGTGGAACCCAACCCGAGTTTTTCCTTGAGGTAGGGTGACTGCAGGTAACAAGACCTAGAAGGAATGCTAAGCAGACTGTCTCTCTCAGTATCGCTCTGACAGGGCAATGAGGCTGACCGGCATTGAATGCTGGAAGTGCTACAACCGTGTTACTGAATCCGTCTGTGACCGGAGGCAGTCTAGCTCTCCGACGCACGAGTTCAATAAGTTGCCCTGCACTCAGCTACAGAGGGGTACAGCTAAGGATCTTGGCGACTGGATGAGGCTCACCAGGCCACTAGGAGCCTGCAGTTACTCAGTGTTCTTATAGAGAATCGTGTGCGGACGCGAGGGTCCTAGGAGGCCTTTACAGCTCACTGCCTTTAAAGTAAAGCAGAGCTACGACGTGGGTCTCATAGAAGATGCCGCACGCCTCCCCTTCTGCATGGCAGAGCAGGGCTACACGTCGAGGCGAGTGTTCATGTGGAGATTCCGTTTCGCTGTAAAGCAAGGCGGGGAAATCTCCCACCCTGGAAGTCGTAATACCCTATTTCTTCCCAGGAAACTCAGTTTTTACTCAGTGCCACGCCTGCACTGACTAGTAAGCCGGCAAACGCACTATTACCCGGAAGCGTCAAGGGCTCACGCATGGCGCTTTCCAGCGGGGAAAACAAGGCTTGTGATATCAGGCCCCCCATTCGAGGTTGACGCACTGCTTAAGCACCTGTTATTCTGACGAAGTCAGAAGAGACGCAAGCTACCCACTGACCCCTTCCCTAAATCAAGTTTTGTATGCAGGGTTTTCGGCTTGGAGGGAACTGCCTAAATTTTCGAAAGCCCCAGGTCGGCCTAGGGGCCTGTGCATCTTCCAGAAGCCTGCTGTGTTCCTCGAAGAACTGTGCGTCAGTTGCAGTGGAAGCTAGCCTGACTTTTTCCGTAGGTAAGGTGACTGCAGGTTTAAGGTCCTAGAAGGAGCGCTAAGCAGAGTGGTTTTCGAGGTATAGCTCAGGTAAGGCAAGGGAGCCATCTTCCTTGTCATGTTGGACTGGATACAACCTTGTTTCAGAAGCCGTTGGAGAGCTTAGGAGATCTGTCTCTCCCAAGGAAGAGTGCAGTATGTTGCCCTTCACTCGGCATAAACAGGCGTACACCTAAGGGCCTTCGGGGCTGGATGATGCTCAAGCGGGCCCTAGGAGCCTGGCGGTACTCAGTGTTCTTGCACTGACTCGGGTGCTGACACGACGTTCTTAGGACTCCTTAAAGGGGTACTACCGAAAACTAAAGCAGAACAGCAAGTAATGCCTCTGGAAAACTGCTGCACGCTCTCCAATCGGGACGGCCCACCACGGCGATTTTCGAGTCTCGTGTGGACACTGAGTTTCCATTTCGCCCTAAAGCAGGGCAGGAAAGCTTACTCAGGAACTGGAAGCAGCCTGCTTCTTTCGAGAAAGCTCATTCGCCTCTCGCAGGCATGCCTGCAGGGACTAAAATCCCGGCAACAAGAGTGTTTTGGACCTGCTGGACTGGCTAGGAACGTCTTTCTGAAGCTGTGGCAGAGCTGAGGATATCTAGCTCTCCCAGGGAAGAGTGCAGTGTGTTGCGCTTCACTCAGAAAACACAGGGGTGCGCTGAAGGACCTACGGGGCTGGGTGCTGCTCCACAGGCCCACCGGAGCCTGGCTTCCAGAGTGTTCTTGTAAGGAAACTGGTGCTAACGTGCTAGGAGTAGGGAAAGCCTACACTCGTGAAACTAAAGTCGTACAGCCAAAATGCCTCATGGAAGCTGCTGCCCACCAATCTTTCTGCATGGCAACCCAGGGCCGTAGTGCAAAGCCAGTGTTTGCGTTTCGGTTCCCTTTAGCTCTAAAGCAGGGTCAGGCTTTCTTTGTGGAACTGTAGTTGAAAGTCAGCCTGCCGATGCAGGAGACACGGGTTCGTACCCCGATCCGGGAAGGTCCCACATGCTGCCGTAGTGCCGGACCCGGGAGCCTTAGCCGCTGAACCTAAGCCTCAGGAGCTGGCGCTCCGCAATGGGAGAGGCCACAACCGTGGGAGGTGCGCGTACACCCAAATAAGAAAAGACACAGGGCAAGATAATATCCCACCCAGGAAACGGAGGCACCCTGTTTCTTGGAGAAAAGTCAACTTCCTATCCGAGCCCTGCATGAAATGACTAGAATCTCCCACAACCCTGAGAGGTGCGCGTACACCCAAATAGGAAAAGACACCCGGCAAGATAATATCCCAGCCAGGAAACGGAGGCACCCTGTTTCTTGGAGAAAAGTCAACTTCCTATCCGAGCCCTGCATGAAATGACTAGAATCCTGGAAACACAAGTGTTTTGGCAGAAGGTTCCAGCCTGCCCGAATGTAATGGTCAACATTGGGGAAAAAAGGCCTGTGCCCTCAGGCCCCCATGTCGAGGTTGACAGGAAGCATAAGTACCTCTTGTTTCGAAAAAATTCCAAAGAGACACATGGTACTCACTGGGCCCTTCCCTAAATCAACTTCTCGATACAGCGTTGTTCTGCGCTGTAGGGCGTGGCCTAAAGGAAAGAATGCCGGGGGTCAGCCTAAGGGGCTGTGCATCTTCCAAAAGCCTGCTGTGTTCCGCGAAGAAGTGATCTTTAGTTGCAGTGGAACCCAACCCGAGTTTTTCCTTGAGGTAGGGTGACTGCAGGTAACAAGACCTAGAAGGAATGCTAAGCAGACTGTCTCTCTCAGTATCGCTCTGACAGGGCAATGAGGCTGACCGGCATTGAATGCTGGAAGTGCTACAACTGTGTTACTGAATCCGTCTGTGACCGGAGGCAGTCTAGCTCTCCGACGCACGAGTTCAATATGTTGCCCTGCACTCAGCTACAGAGGGGTACAGCTAAGGATCTTGGCGACTGGATGAGGCTCACCAGGCCACTAGGAGCCTGCAGTTACTCAGTGTTCTTATAGAGAATCGTGTGCGGACGCGAGGGTCCTAGGAGGCCTTTACAGCTCACTGCCTTTAAAGTAAAGCAGAGCTACGACGTGGGTCTCATAGAAGATGCCGCACGCCTCCCCTTCTGCATGGCAGAGCAGGGCTACACGTCGAGGCGAGTGTTCATGTGGAGATTCCGTTTCGCTGTAAAGCAAGGCGGGGAAATCTCCCACCCTGGAAGTCGTAATACCCTATTTCTTCCCAGGAAACTCAGTTTTTACTCAGTGCCACGCCTGCACTGACTAGTAAGCCGGCAAACGCACTATTACCCGGAAGCGTCAAGGGCTCACGCATGGCGCTTTCCAGCGGGGAAAACAAGGCTTGTGATATCAGGCCCCCCATTCGAGGTTGACGCACTGCTTAAGCACCTGTTATTCTGACGAAGTCAGAAGAGACGCAAGCTACCCACTGACCCCTTCCCTAAATCAAGTTTTGTATGCAGGGTTTTCGGCTTGGAGGGAACTGCCTAAATTTTCGAAAGCCCCAGGTCGGCCTAGGGGCCTGTGCATCTTCCAGAAGCCTGCTGTGTTCCACGAAGAACTGTGCGTCAGTTGCAGTGGAAGCTAGCCTGACTTTTTCCGTAGGTAAGGTGACTGCAGGTTTAAGGTCCTAGAAGGAGCGCTAAGCAGAGTGTTTTTCGAGGTATAGCTCAGGTAAGGCAAGGGAGCCATCTTCCTTGTCATGTTGGACTGGATACAACCTTGTTTCAGAAGCCGTTGGAGAGCTTAGGAGATCTGTCTCTCCCAAGGAAGAGTGCAGTATGTTGCCCTTCACTCGGCATAAACAGGCGTACACCTAAGGGCCTTCGGGGCTGGATGATGCTCAAGCGGGCCCTAGGAGCCTGGCGGTACTCAGTGTTCTTGCCCTGACTCGGGTGCTGACACGACGTTCTTAGGACTCCTTAAAGGGGTACTACCGAAAACTAAAGCAGAACAGCAAGTAATGCCTCTGGAAAACTGCTGCACGCTCTCCAATCGGGACGGCCCACCACGGCGATTTTCGAGTCTCGTGTGGACACTGAGTTTCCATTTCGCCCTAAAGCAGGGCAGGAAAGCTTACTCAGGAACTGGAAGCAGCCTGCTTCTTTCGAGAAAGCTCATTCGCCTCTCGCAGGCATGCCTGCAGGGACTAAAATCCCGGCAACAAGAGTGTTTTGGACCTGCTGGACTGGCTAGGAACGTCTTTCTGAAGCTGTGGCAGAGCTGAGGATATCTAGCTCTCCCAGGGAAGAGTGCAGTGTGTTGCGCTTCACTCAGAAAACACAGGGGTGCGCTGAAGGACCTACGGGGCTGGGTGCTGCTCCACAGGCCCACCGGAGCCTGGCTTCCAGAGTGTTCTTGTAAGGAAACTGGTGCTAACGTGCTAGGAGTAGGGAAAGCCTACACTCGTGAAACTAAAGTCGTACAGCCAAAATGCCTCATGGAAGCTGCTGCCCACCAATCTTTCTGCATGGCAACCCAGGGCCGTAGTGCAAAGCCAGTGTTTGCGTTTCGGTTCCCTTTAGCTCTAAAGCAGGGTCAGGCTTTCTTTGTGGAACTGTAGTTGAAAGTCAGCCTGCCGATGCAGGAGACACGGGTTCGTACCCCGATCCGGGAAGGTCCCACATGCTGCCGTAGTGCCGGACCCGGGAGCCTTAGCCGCTGAACCTAAGCCTCAGGAGCTGGCGCTCCGCAATGGGAGAGGCCACAACCGTGGGAGGTGCGCGTACACCCAAATAAGAAAAGACACAGGGCAAGATAATATCCCACCCAGGAAACGGAGGCACCCTGTTTCTTGGAGAAAAGTCAACTTCCTATCCGAGCCCTGCATGAAATGACTAGAATCTCCCACAACCCTGAGAGGTGCGCGTACACCCAAATAGGAAAAGACACCCGGCAAGATAATATCCCAGCCAGGAAACGGAGGCACCCCGTTTCTTGGAGAAAAGTCAACTTCCTATCCGAGCCCTGCATGAAATGACTAGAATCTCCCACAACCCTGAGAGGTGCGCGTACACCCAAATAGGAAAAGACACCCGGCAAGATAATATCCCACCCAGGAAACGGAGGCACCCTGTTTCTTGGAGAAAAGTCAACTTCCTATCCGAGCCCTGCATGAAATGACTAGAATCCTGGAAACACAAGTGTTTTGGCAGAAGGTTCCAGCCTGCCCGAATGTAATGGTCAACATTGGGGAAAAAAGGCCTGTGCCCTCAGGCCCCCATGTCGAGGTTGACAGGAAGCATAAGTACCTCTTGTTTCGAAAAAATTCCAAAGAGACACATGGTACTCACTGGGCCCTTCCCTAAATCAACTTCTCGATACAGCGTTGTTCTGCGCTGTAGGGCGTGGCCTAAAGGAAAGAATGCCGGGGGTCAGCCTAAGGGGCTGTGCATCTTCCAAAAGCCTGCTGTGTTCCGCGAAGAAGTGATCTTTAGTTGCAGTGGAACCCAACCCGAGTTTTTCCTTGAGGTAGGGTGACTGCAGGTAACAAGACCTAGAAGGAATGCTAAGCAGACTGTCTCTCTCAGTATCGCTCTGACAGGGCAATGAGGCTGACCGGCATTGAATGCTGGAAGTGCTACAACTGTGTTACTGAATCCGTCTGTGACCGGAGGCAGTCTAGCTCTCCGACGCACGAGTTCAATATGTTGCCCTGCACTCAGCTACAGAGGGGTACAGCTAAGGATCTTGGCGACTGGATGAGGCTCACCAGGCCACTAGGAGCCTGCAGTTACTCAGTGTTCTTATAGAGAATCGTGTGCGGACGCGAGGGTCCTAGGAGGCCTTTACAGCTCACTGCCTTTAAAGTAAAGCAGAGCTACGACGTGGGTCTCATAGAAGATGCCGCACGCCTCCCCTTCTGCATGGCAGAGCAGGGCTACACGTCGAGGCGAGTGTTCATGTGGAGATTCCGTTTCGCTGTAAAGCAAGGCGGGGAAATCTCCCACCCTGGAAGTCGTAATACCCTATTTCTTCCCAGGAAACTCAGTTTTTACTCAGTGCCACGCCTGCACTGACTAGTAAGCCGGCAAACGCACTATTACCCGGAAGCGTCAAGGGCTCACGCATGGCGCTTTCCAGCGGGGAAAACAAGGCTTGTGATATCAGGCCCCCCATTCGAGGTTGACGCACTGCTTAAGCACCTGTTATTCTGACGAAGTCAGAAGAGACGCAAGCTACCCACTGACCCCTTCCCTAAATCAAGTTTTGTATGCAGGGTTTTCGGCTTGGAGGGAACTGCCTAAATTTTCGAAAGCCCCAGGTCGGCCTAGGGGCCTGTGCATCTTCCAGAAGCCTGCTGTGTTCCACGAAGAACTGTGCGTCAGTTGCAGTGGAAGCTAGCCTGACTTTTTCCGTAGGTAAGGTGACTGCAGGTTTAAGGTCCTAGAAGGAGCGCTAAGCATAGTGTTTTTCGAGGTATAGCTCAGGTAAGGCAAGGGAGCCATCTTCCTTGTCATGTTGGACTGGATACAACCTTGTTTCAGAAGCCGTTGGAGAGCTTAGGAGATCTGTCTCTCCCAAGGAAGAGTGCAGTATGTTGCCCTTCACTCGGCATAAACAGGCGTACACCTAAGGGCCTTCGGGGCTGGATGATGCTCAAGCGGGCCCTAGGAGCCTGGCGGTACTCAGTGTTCTTGCCCTGACTCGGGTGCTGACACGACGTTCTTAGGACTCCTTAAAGGGGTACTACCGAAAACTAAAGCAGAACAGCAAGTAATGCCTCTGGAAAACTGCTGCACGCTCTCCAATCGGGACGGCCCACCACGGCGATTTTCGAGTCTCGTGTGGACACTGAGTTTCCATTTCGCCCTAAAGCAGGGCAGGAAAGCTTACTCAGGAACTGGAAGCAGCCTGCTTCTTTCGAGAAAGCTCATTCGCCTCTCGCAGGCATGCCTGCAGGGACTAAAATCCCGGCAACAAGAGTGTTTTGGACCTGCTGGACTGGCTAGGAACGTCTTTCTGAAGCTGTGGCAGAGCTGAGGATATCTAGCTCTCCCAGGGAAGAGTGCAGTGTGTTGCGCTTCACTCAGAAAACACAGGGGTGCGCTGAAGGACCTACGGGGCTGGGTGCTGCTCCACAGGCCCACCGGAGCCTGGCTTCCAGAGTGTTCTTGTAAGGAAACTGGTGCTAACGTGCTAGGAGTAGGGAAAGCCTACACTCGTGAAACTAAAGTCGTACAGCCAAAATGCCTCATGGAAGCTGCTGCCCACCAATCTTTCTGCATGGCAACCCAGGGCCGTAGTGCAAAGCCAGTGTTTGCGTTTCGGTTCCCTTTAGCTCTAAAGCAGGGTCAGGCTTTCTTTGTGGAACTGTAGTTGAAAGTCAGCCTGCCGATGCAGGAGACACGGGTTCGTACCCCGATCCGGGAAGGTCCCACATGCTGCCGTAGTGCCGGACCCGGGAGCCTTAGCCGCTGAACCTAAGCCTCAGGAGCTGGCGCTCCGCAATGGGAGAGGCCACAACCGTGGGAGGTGCGCGTACACCCAAATAAGAAAAGACACAGGGCAAGATAATATCCCACCCAGGAAACGGAGGCACCCTGTTTCTTGGAGAAAAGTCAACTTCCTATCCGAGCCCTGCATGAAATGACTAGAATCTCCCACAACCCTGAGAGGTGCGCGTACACCCAAATAGGAAAAGACACCCGGCAAGATAATATCCCAGCCAGGAAACGGAGGCACCCTGTTTCTTGGAGAAAAGTCAACTTCCTATCCGAGCCCTGCATGAAATGACTAGAATCCTGGAAACACAAGTGTTTTGGCAGAAGGTTCCAGCCTGCCCGAATGTAATGGTCAACATTGGGGAAAAAAGGCCTGTGCCCTCAGGCCCCCATGTCGAGGTTGACAGGAAGCATAAGTACCTCTTGTTTCGAAAAAATTCCAAAGAGACACATGGTACTCACTGGGCCCTTCCCTAAATCAACTTCTCGATACAGCGTTGTTCTGCGCTGTAGGGCGTGGCCTAAAGGAAAGAATGCCGGGGGTCAGCCTAAGGGGCTGTGCATCTTCCAAAAGCCTGCTGTGTTCCGCGAAGAAGTGATCTTTAGTTGCAGTGGAACCCAACCCGAGTTTTTCCTTGAGGTAGGGTGACTGCAGGTAACAAGACCTAGAAGGAATGCTAAGCAGACTGTCTCTCTCAGTATCGCTCTGACAGGGCAATGAGGCTGACCGGCATTGAATGCTGGAAGTGCTACAACTGTGTTACTGAATCCGTCTGTGACCGGAGGCAGTCTAGCTCTCCGACGCACGAGTTCAATATGTTGCCCTGCACTCAGCTACAGAGGGGTACAGCTAAGGATCTTGGCGACTGGATGAGGCTCACCAGGCCACTAGGAGCCTGCAGTTACTCAGTGTTCTTATAGAGAATCGTGTGCGGACGCGAGGGTCCTAGGAGGCCTTTACAGCTCACTGCCTTTAAAGTAAAGCAGAGCTACGACGTGGGTCTCATAGAAGATGCCGCACGCCTCCCCTTCTGCATGGCAGAGCAGGGCTACACGTCGAGGCGAGTGTTCATGTGGAGATTCCGTTTCGCTGTAAAGCAAGGCGGGGAAATCTCCCACCCTGGAAGTCGTAATACCCTATTTCTTCCCAGGAAACTCAGTTTTTACTCAGTGCCACGCCTGCACTGACTAGTAAGCCGGCAAACGCACTATTACCCGGAAGCGTCAAGGGCTCACGCATGGCGCTTTCCAGCGGGGAAAACAAGGCTTGTGATATCAGGCCCCCCATTCGAGGTTGACGCACTGCTTAAGCACCTGTTATTCTGACGAAGTCAGAAGAGACGCAAGCTACCCACTGACCCCTTCCCTAAATCAAGTTTTGTATGCAGGGTTTTCGGCTTGGAGGGAACTGCCTAAATTTTCGAAAGCCCCAGGTCGGCCTAGGGGCCTGTGCATCTTCCAGAAGCCTGCTGTGTTCCACGAAGAACTGTGCGTCAGTTGCAGTGGAAGCTAGCCTGACTTTTTCCGTAGGTAAGGTGACTGCAGGTTTAAGGTCCTAGAAGGAGCGCTAAGCAGAGTGTTTTTCGAGGTATAGCTCAGGTAAGGCAAGGGAGCCATCTTCCTTGTCATGTTGGACTGGATACAACCTTGTTTCAGAAGCCGTTGGAGAGCTTAGGAGATCTGTCTCTCCCAAGGAAGAGTGCAGTATGTTGCCCTTCACTCGGCATAAACAGGCGTACACCTAAGGGCCTTCGGGGCTGGATGATGCTCAAGCGGGCCCTAGGAGCCTGGCGGTACTCAGTGTTCTTGCCCTGACTCGGGTGCTGACACGACGTTCTTAGGACTCCTTAAAGGGGTACTACCGAAAACTAAAGCAGAACAGCAAGTAATGCCTCTGGAAAACTGCTGCACGCTCTCCAATCGGGACGGCCCACCACGGCGATTTTCGAGTCTCGTGTGGACACTGAGTTTCCATTTCGCCCTAAAGCAGGGCAGGAAAGCTTACTCAGGAACTGGAAGCAGCCTGCTTCTTTCGAGAAAGCTCATTCGCCTCTCGCAGGCATGCCTGCAGGGACTAAAATCCCGGCAACAAGAGTGTTTTGGACCTGCTGGACTGGCTAGGAACGTCTTTCTGAAGCTGTGGCAGAGCTGAGGATATCTAGCTCTTCCAGGGAAGAGTGCAGTGTGTTGCGCTTCACTCAGAAAACACAGGGGTGCGCTGAAGGACCTACGGGGCTGGGTGCTGCTCCACAGGCCCACCGGAGCCTGGCTTCCAGAGTGTTCTTGTAAGGAAACTGGTGCTAACGTGCTAGGAGTAGGGAAAGCCTACACTCGTGAAACTAAAGTCGTACAGCCAAAATGCCTCATGGAAGCTGCTGCCCACCAATCTTTCTGCATGGCAACCCAGGGCCGTAGTGCAAAGCCAGTGTTTGCGTTTCGGTTCCCTTTAGCTCTAAAGCAGGGTCAGGCTTTCTTTGTGGAACTGTAGTTGAAAGTCAGCCTGCCGATGCAGGAGACACGGGTTCGTACCCCGATCCGGGAAGGTCCCACATGCTGCCGTAGTGCCGGACCCGGGAGCCTTAGCCACTGAACCTAAGCCTCAGGAGCTGGCGCTCCGCAATGGGAGAGGCCACAACCGTGGGAGGTGCGCGTACACCCAAATAAGAAAAGACACAGGGCAAGATAATATCCCACCCAGGAAACGGAGGCACCCTGTTTCTTGGAGAAAAGTCAACTTCCTATCCGAGCCCTGCATGAAATGACTAGAATCTCCCACAACCCTGAGAGGTGCGCGTACACCCAAATAGGAAAAGACACCCGGCAAGATAATATCCCAGCCAGGAAACGGAGGCACCCTGTTTCTTGGAGAAAAGTCAACTTCCTATCCGAGCCCTGCATGAAATGACTAGAATCCTGGAAACACAAGTGTTTTGGCAGAAGGTTCCAGCCTGCCCGAATGTAATGGTCAACATTGGGGAAAAAAGGCCTGTGCCCTCAGGCCCCCATGTCGAGGTTGACAGGAAGCATAAGTACCTCTTGTTTCGAAAAAATTCCAAAGAGACACATGGTACTCACTGGGCCCTTCCCTAAATCAACTTCTCGATACAGCGTTGTTCTGCGCTGTAGGGCGTGGCCTAAAGGAAAGAATGCCGGGGGTCAGCCTAAGGGGCTGTGCATCTTCCAAAAGCCTGCTGTGTTCCGCGAAGAAGTGATCTTTAGTTGCAGTGGAACCCAACCCGAGTTTTTCCTTGAGGTAGGGTGACTGCAGGTAACAAGACCTAGAAGGAATGCTAAGCAGACTGTCTCTCTCAGTATCGCTCTGACAGGGCAATGAGGCTGACCGGCATTGAATGCTGGAAGTGCTACAACCGTGTTACTGAATCCGTCTGTGACCGGAGGCAGTCTAGCTCTCCGACGCACGAGTTCAATAAGTTGCCCTGCACTCAGCTACAGAGGGGTACAGCTAAGGATCTTGGCGACTGGATGAGGCTCACCAGGCCACTAGGAGCCTGCAGTTACTCAGTGTTCTTATAGAGAATCGTGTGCGGACGCGAGGGTCCTAGGAGGCCTTTACAGCTCACTGCCTTTAAAGTAAAGCAGAGCTACGACGTGGGTCTCATAGAAGATGCCGCACGCCTCCCCTTCTGCATGGCAGAGCAGGGCTACACGTCGAGGCGAGTGTTCATGTGGAGATTCCGTTTCGCTGTAAAGCAAGGCGGGGAAATCTCCCACCCTGGAAGTCGTAATACCCTATTTCTTCCCAGGAAACTCAGTTTTTACTCAGTGCCACGCCTGCACTGACTAGTAAGCCGGCAAACGCACTATTACCCGGAAGCGTCAAGGGCTCACGCATGGCGCTTTCCAGCGGGGAAAACAAGGCTTGTGATATCAGGCCCCCCATTCGAGGTTGACGCACTGCTTAAGCACCTGTTATTCTGACGAAGTCAGAAGAGACGCAAGCTACCCACTGACCCCTTCCCTAAATCAAGTTTTGTATGCAGGGTTTTCGGCTTGGAGGGAACTGCCTAAATTTTCGAAAGCCCCAGGTCGGCCTAGGGGCCAGCGCATCTTCCAAAAGCCTGCTGTGTTCCACGAAGAACTGTGCGTCAGTTGCAGTGGAAGCTAGCCTGACTTTTTCCGTAGGTAAGGTGACTGCAGGTTTAAGGTCCTAGAAGGAGCGCTAAGCAGAGTGGTTTTCGAGGTATAGCTCAGGTAAGGCAAGGGAGCCATCTTCCTTGTCATGTTGGACTGGATACAACCTTGTTTCAGAAGCCGTTGGAGAGCTTAGGAGATCTGTCTCTCCCAAGGAAGAGTGCAGTATGTTGCCCTACACTCGGCATAAACAGGCGTACACCTAAGGGCCTTCGGGGCTGGATGATGCTCAAGCGGGCCCTAGGAGCCTGGCGGTACTCAGTGTTCTTGCACTGACTCGGGTGCTGACACGACGTTCTTAGGACTCCTTAAAGGGGTACTACCGAAAACTAAAGCAGAACAGCAAGTAATGCCTCTGGAAAACTGCTGCACGCTCTCCAATCGGGACGGCCCACCACGGCGATTTTCGAGTCTCGTGTGGACACTGAGTTTCCATTTCGCCCTAAAGCAGGGCAGGAAAGCTTACTCAGGAACTGGAAGCAGCCTGCTTCTTTCGAGAAAGCTCATTCGCCTCTCGCAGGCATGCCTGCAGGGACTAAAATCCCGGCAACAAGAGTGTTTTGGACCTGCTGGACTGGCTAGGAACGTCTTTCTGAAGCTGTGGCAGAGCTGAGGATATCTAGCTCTCCCAGGGAAGAGTGCAGTGTGTTGCGCTTCACTCAGAAAACACAGGGGTGCGCTGAAGGACCTACGGGGCTGGGTGCTGCTCCACAGGCCCACCGGAGCCTGGCTTCCAGAGTGTTCTTGTAAGGAAACTGGTGCTAACGCGCTAGGAGTAGGGAAAGCCTACACTCGTGAAACTAAAGTCGTACAGCCAAAATGCCTCATGGAAGCTGCTGCCCACCAATCTTTCTGCATGGCAACCCAGGGCCGTAGTGCAAAGCCAGTGTTTGCGTTTCGGTTCCCTTTAGCTCTAAAGCAGGGTCAGGCTTTCTTTGTGGAACTGTAGTTGAAAGTCAGCCTGCCGATGCAGGAGACACGGGTTCGTACCCCGATCCGGGAAGGTCCCACATGCTGCCGTAGTGCCGGACCCGGGAGCCTTAGCCGCTGAACCTAAGCCTCAGGAGCTGGCGCTCCGCAATGGGAGAGGCCACAACCGTGGGAGGTGCGCGTACACCCAAATAAGAAAAGACACAGGGCAAGATAATATCCCACCCAGGAAACGGAGGCACCCTGTTTCTTGGAGAAAAGTCAACTTCCTATCCGAGCCCTGCATGAAATGACTAGAATCTCCCACAACCCTGAGAGGTGCGCGTACACCCAAATAGGAAAAGACACCCGGCAAGATAATATCCCACCCAGGAAACGGAGGCACCCTGTTTCTTGGAGAAAAGTCAACTTCCTATCCGAGCCCTGCATGAAATGACTAGAATCTCCCACAACCCTGAGAGGTGCGCGTACACCCAAATAGGAAAAGACACCCGGCAAGATAATATCCCACCCAGGAAACGGAGGCACCCTGTTTCTTGGAGAAAAGTCAACTTCCTATCCGAGCCCTGCATGAAATGACTAGAATCCTGGAAACACAAGTGTTTTGGCAGAAGGTTCCAGCCTGCCCGAATGTAATGGTCAACATTGGGGAAAAAAGGCCTGTGCCCTCAGGCCCCCATGTCGAGGTTGACAGGAAGCATAAGTACCTCTTGTTTCGAAAAAATTCCAAAGAGACACATGGTACTCACTGGGCCCTTCCCTAAATCAACTTCTCGATACAGCGTTGTTCTGCGCTGTAGGGCGTGGCCTAAAGGAAAGAATGCCGGGGGTCAGCCTAAGGGGCTGTGCATCTTCCAAAAGCCTGCTGTGTTCCGCGAAGAAGTGATCTTTAGTTGCAGTGGAACCCAACCCGAGTTTTTCCTTGAGGTAGGGTGACTGCAGGTAACAAGACCTAGAAGGAATGCTAAGCAGACTGTCTCTCTCAGTATCGCTCTGACAGGGCAATGAGGCTGACCGGCATTGAATGCTGGAAGTGCTACAACCGTGTTACTGAATCCGTCTGTGACCGGAGGCAGTCTAGCTCTCCGACGCACGAGTTCAATAAGTTGCCCTGCACTCAGCTACAGAGGGGTACAGCTAAGGATCTTGGCGACTGGATGAGGCTCACCAGGCCACTAGGAGCCTGCAGTTACTCAGTGTTCTTATAGAGAATCGTGTGCGGACGCGAGGGTCCTAGGAGGCCTTTACAGCTCACTGCCTTTAAAGTAAAGCAGAGCTACGACGTGGGTCTCATAGAAGATGCCGCACGCCTCCCCTTCTGCATGGCAGAGCAGGGCTACACGTCGAGGCGAGTGTTCATGTGGAGATTCCGTTTCGCTGTAAAGCAAGGCGGGGAAATCTCCCACCCTGGAAGTCGTAATACCCTATTTCTTCCCAGGAAACTCAGTTTTTACTCAGTGCCACGCCTGCACTGACTAGTAAGCCGGCAAACGCACTATTACCCGGAAGCGTCAAGGGCTCACGCATGGCGCTTTCCAGCGGGGAAAACAAGGCTTGTGATATCAGGCCCCCCATTCGAGGTTGACGCACTGCTTAAGCACCTGTTATTCTGACGAAGTCAGAAGAGACGCAAGCTACCCACTGACCCCTTCCCTAAATCAAGTTTTGTATGCAGGGTTTTCGGCTTGGAGGGAACTGCCTAAATTTTCGAAAGCCCCAGGTCGGCCTAGGGGCCAGCGCATCTTCCAGAAGCCTGCTGTGTTCCACGAAGAACTGTGCGTCAGTTGCAGTTGAAGCTAGCCTGACTTTTTCCGTAGGTAAGGTGACTGCAGGTTTAAGGTCCTAGAAGGAGCGCTAAGCAGAGTGGTTTTCGAGGTATAGCTCAGGTAAGGCAAGGGAGCCATCTTCCTTGTCATGTTGGACTGGATACAACCTTGTTTCAGAAGCCGTTGGAGAGCTTAGGAGATCTGTCTCTCCCAAGGAAGAGTGCAGTATGTTGCCCTACACTCGGCATAAACAGGCGTACACCTAAGGGCCTTCGGGGCTGGATGATGCTCAAGCGGGCCCTAGGAGCCTGGCGGTACTCAGTGTTCTTGCACTGACTCGGGTGCTGACACGACGTTCTTAGGACTCCTTAAAGGGGTACTACCGAAAACTAAAGCAGAACAGCAAGTAATGCCTCTGGAAAACTGCTGCACGCTCTCCAATCGGGACGGCCCACCACGGCGATTTTCGAGTCTCGTGTGGACACTGAGTTTCCATTTCGCCCTAAAGCAGGGCAGGAAAGCTTACTCAGGAACTGGAAGCAGCCTGCTTCTTTCGAGAAAGCTCATTCGCCTCTCGCAGGCATGCCTGCAGGGACTAAAATCCCGGCAACAAGAGTGTTTTGGACCTGCTGGACTGGCTAGGAACGTCTTTCTGAAGCTGTGGCAGAGCTGAGGATATCTAGCTCTCCCAGGGAAGAGTGCAGTGTGTTGCGCTTCACTCAGAAAACACAGGGGTGCGCTGAAGGACCTACGGGGCTGGGTGCTGCTCCACAGGCCCACCGGAGCCTGGCTTCCAGAGTGTTCTTGTAAGGAAACTGGTGCTAACGTGCTAGGAGTAGGGAAAGCCTACACTCGTGAAACTAAAGTCGTACAGCCAAAATGCCTCAGGGAAGCTGCTGCCCACCAATCTTTCTGCATGGCAACCCAGGGCCGTAGTGCAAAGCCAGTGTTTGCGTTTCGGTTCCCTTTAGCTCTAAAGCAGGGTCAGGCTTTCTTTGTGGAACTGTAGTTGAAAGTCAGCCTGCCGATGCAGGAGACACGGGTTCGTACCCCGATCCGGGAAGGTCCCACATGCTGCCGTAGTGCCGGACCCGGGAGCCTTAGCCGCTGAACCTAAGCCTCAGGAGCTGGCGCTCCGCAATGGGAGAGGCCACAACCGTGGGAGGTGCGCGTACACCCAAATAAGAAAAGACACAGGGCAAGATAATATCCCACCCAGGAAACGGAGGCACCCTGTTTCTTGGAGAAAAGTCAACTTCCTATCCGAGCCCTGCATGAAATGACTAGAATCTCCCACAACCCTGAGAGGTGCGCGTACACCCAAATAGGAAAAGACACCCGGCAAGATAATATCCCACCCAGGAAACGGAGGCACCCTGTTTCTTGGAGAAAAGTCAACTTCCTATCCGAGCCCTGCATGAAATGACTAGAATCCTGGAAACACAAGTGTTTTGGCAGAAGGTTCCAGGCTGCCCGAATGTAATGGTCAACATTGGGGAAAAAAGGCCTGTGCCCTCAGGCCCCCATGTCGAGGTTGACAGGAAGCATAAGTACCTCTTGTTTCGAAAAAATTCCAAAGAGACACATGGTACTCACTGGGCCCTTCCCTAAATCAACTTCTCGATACAGCGTTGTTCTGCGCTGTAGGGCGTGGCCTAAAGGAAAGAATGCCGGGGGTCAGCCTAAGGGGCTGTGCATCTTCCAAAAGCCTGCTGTGTTCCGCGAAGAAGTGATCTTTAGTTGCAGTGGAACCCAACCCGAGTTTTTCCTTGAGGTAGGGTGACTGCAGGTAACAAGACCTAGAAGGAATGCTAAGCAGACTGTCTCTCTCAGTATCGCTCTGACAGGGCAATGAGGCTGACCGGCATTGAATGCTGGAAGTGCTACAACCGTGTTACTGAATCCGTCTGTGACCGGAGGCAGTCTAGCTCTCCGACGCACGAGTTCAATATGTTGCCCTGCACTCAGCTACAGAGGGGTACAGCTAAGGATCTTGGCGACTGGATGAGGCTCACCAGGCCACTAGGAGCCTGCAGTTACTCAGTGTTCTTATAGAGAATCGTGTGCGGACGCGAGGGTCCTAGGAGGCCTTTACAGCTCACTGCCTTTAAAGTAAAGCAGAGCTACGACGTGGGTCTCATAGAAGATGCCGCACGCCTCCCCTTCTGCATGGCAGAGCAGGGCTACACGTCGAGGCGAGTGTTCATGTGGAGATTCCGTTTCGCTGTAAAGCAAGGCGGGGAAATCTCCCACCCTGGAAGTCGTAATACCCTATTTCTTCCCAGGAAACTCAGTTTTTACTCAGTGCCACGCCTGCACTGACTAGTAAGCCGGCAAACGCACTATTACCCGGAAGCGTCAAGGGCTCACGCATGGCGCTTTCCAGCGGGGAAAACAAGGCTTGTGATATCAGGCCCCCCATTCGAGGTTGACGCACTGCTTAAGCACCTGTTATTCTGACGAAGTCAGAAGAGACGCAAGCTACCCACTGACCCCTTCCCTAAATCAAGTTTTGTATGCAGGGTTTTCGGCTTGGAGGGAACTGCCTAAATTTTCGAAAGCCCCAGGTCGGCCTAGGGGCCTGTGCATCTTCCAGAAGCCTGCTGTGTTCCACGAAGAACTGTGCGTCAGTTGCAGTGGAAGCTAGCCTGACTTTTTCCGTAGGTAAGGTGACTGCAGGTTTAAGGTCCTAGAAGGAGCGCTAAGCAGAGTGTTTTTCGAGGTATAGCTCAGGTAAGGCAAGGGAGCCATCTTCCTTGTCATGTTGGACTGGATACAACCTTGTTTCAGAAGCCGTTGGAGAGCTTAGGAGATCTGTCTCTCCCAAGGAAGAGTGCAGTATGTTGCCCTTCACTCGGCATAAACAGGCGTACACCTAAGGGCCTTCGGGGCTGGATGATGCTCAAGCGGGCCCTAGGAGCCTGGCGGTACTCAGTGTTCTTGCACTGACTCGGGTGCTGACACGACGTTCTTAGGACTCCTTAAAGGGGTACTACCGAAAACTAAAGCAGAACAGCAAGTAATGCCTCTGGAAAACTGCTGCACGCTCTCCAATCGGGACGGCCCACCACGGCGATTTTCGAGTCTCGTGTGGACACTGAGTTTCCATTTCGCCCTAAAGCAGGGCAGGAAAGCTTACTCAGGAACTGGAAGCAGCCTGCTTCTTTCGAGAAAGCTCATTCGCCTCTCGCAGGCATGCCTGCAGGGACTAAAATCCCGGCAACAAGAGTGTTTTGGACCTGCTGGACTGGCTAGGAACGTCTTTCTGAAGCTGTGGCAGAGCTGAGGATATCTAGCTCTCCCAGGGAAGAGTGCAGTGTGTTGCGCTTCACTCAGAAAACACAGGGGTGCGCTGAAGGACCTACGGGGCTGGGTGCTGCTCCACAGGCCCACCGGAGCCTGGCTTCCAGAGTGTTCTTGTAAGGAAACTGGTGCTAACGTGCTAGGAGTAGGGAAAGCCTACACTCGTGAAACTAAAGTCGTACAGCCAAAATGCCTCATGGAAGCTGCTGCCCACCAATCTTTCTGCATGGCAACCCAGGGCCGTAGTGCAAAGCCAGTGTTTGCGTTTCGGTTCCCTTTAGCTCTAAAGCAGGGTCAGGCTTTCTTTGTGGAACTGTAGTTGAAAGTCAGCCTGCCGATGCAGGAGACACGGGTTCGTACCCCGATCCGGGAAGGTCCCACATGCTGCCGTAGTGCCGGACCCGGGAGCCTTAGCCGCTGAACCTAAGCCTCAGGAGCTGGCGCTCCGCAATGGGAGAGGCCACAACCGTGGGAGGTGCGCGTACACCCAAATAAGAAAAGACACAGGGCAAGATAATATCCCACCCAGGAAACGGAGGCACCCTGTTTCTTGGAGAAAAGTCAACTTCCTATCCGAGCCCTGCATGAAATGACTAGAATCTCCCACAACCCTGAGAGGTGCGCGTACACCCAAATAGGAAAAGACACCCGGCAAGATAATATCCCACCCAGGAAACGGAGGCACCCCGTTTCTTGGAGAAAAGTCAACTTCCTATCCGAGCCCTGCATGAAATGACTAGAATCCTGGAAACACAAGTGTTTTGGCAGAAGGTTCCAGCCTGCCCGAATGTAATGGTCAACATTGGGGAAAAAAGGCCTGTGCCCTCAGGCCCCCATGTCGAGGTTGACAGGAAGCATAAGTACCTCTTGTTTCGAAAAAATTCCAAAGAGACACATGGTACTCACTGGGCCCTTCCCTAAATCAACTTCTCGATACAGCGTTGTTCTGCGCTGTAGGGCGTGGCCTAAAGGAAAGAATGCCGGGGGTCAGCCTAAGGGGCTGTGCATCTTCCAAAAGCCTGCTGTGTTCCGCGAAGAAGTGATCTTTAGTTGCAGTGGAACCCAACCCGAGTTTTTCCTTGAGGTAGGGTGACTGCAGGTAACAAGACCTAGAAGGAATGCTAAGCAGACTGTCTCTCTCAGTATCGCTCTGACAGGGCAATGAGGCTGACCGGCATTGAATGCTGGAAGTGCTACAACTGTGTTACTGAATCCGTCTGTGACCGGAGGCAGTCTAGCTCTCCGACGCACGAGTTCAATATGTTGCCCTGCACTCAGCTACAGAGGGGTACAGCTAAGGATCTTGGCGACTGGATGAGGCTCACCAGGCCACTAGGAGCCTGCAGTTACTCAGTGTTCTTATAGAGAATCGTGTGCGGACGCGAGGGTCCTAGGAGGCCTTTACAGCTCACTGCCTTTAAAGTAAAGCAGAGCTACGACGTGGGTCTCATAGAAGATGCCGCACGCCTCCCCTTCTGCATGGCAGAGCAGGGCTACACGTCGAGGCGAGTGTTCATGTGGAGATTCCGTTTCGCTGTAAAGCAAGGCGGGGAAATCTCCCACCCTGGAAGTCGTAATACCCTATTTCTTCCCAGGAAACTCAGTTTTTACTCAGTGCCACGCCTGCACTGACTAGTAAGCCGGCAAACGCACTATTACCCGGAAGCGTCAAGGGCTCACGCATGGCGCTTTCCAGCGGGGAAAACAAGGCTTGTGATATCAGGCCCCCCATTCGAGGTTGACGCACTGCTTAAGCACCTGTTATTCTGACGAAGTCAGAAGAGACGCAAGCTACCCACTGACCCCTTCCCTAAATCAAGTTTTGTATGCAGGGTTTTCGGCTTGGAGGGAACTGCCTAAATTTTCGAAAGCCCCAGGTCGGCCTAGGGGCCTGTGCATCTTCCAGAAGCCTGCTGTGTTCCACGAAGAACTGTGCGTCAGTTGCAGTGGAAGCTAGCCTGACTTTTTCCGTAGGTAAGGTGACTGCAGGTTTAAGGTCCTAGAAGGAGCGCTAAGCAGAGTGGTTTTCGAGGTATAGCTCAGGTAAGGCAAGGGAGCCATCTTCCTTGTCATGTTGGACTGGATACAACCTTGTTTCAGAAGCCGTTGGAGAGCTTAGGAGATCTGTCTCTCCCAAGGAAGAGTGCAGTATGTTGCCCTTCACTCGGCATAAACAGGCGTACACCTAAGGGCCTTCGGGGCTGGATGATGCTCAAGCGGGCCCTAGGAGCCTGGCGGTACTCAGTGTTCTTGCCCTGACTCGGGTGCTGACACGACGTTCTTAGGACTCCTTAAAGGGGTACTACCGAAAACTAAAGCAGAACAGCAAGTAATGCCTCTGGAAAACTGCTGCACGCTCTCCAATCGGGACGGCCCACCACGGCGATTTTCGAGTCTCGTGTGGACACTGAGTTTCCATTTCGCCCTAAAGCAGGGCAGGAAAGCTTACTCAGGAACTGGAAGCAGCCTGCTTCTTTCGAGAAAGCTCATTCGCCTCTCGCAGGCATGCCTGCAGGGACTAAAATCCCGGCAACAAGAGTGTTTTGGACCTGCTGGACTGGCTAGGAACGTCTTTCTGAAGCTGTGGCAGAGCTGAGGATATCTAGCTCTCCCAGGGAAGAGTGCAGTGTGTTGCGCTTCACTCAGAAAACACAGGGGTGCGCTGAAGGACCTACGGGGCTGGGTGCTGCTCCACAGGCCCACCGGAGCCTGGCTTCCAGAGTGTTCTTGTAAGGAAACTGGTGCTAACGCGCTAGGAGTAGGGAAAGCCTACACTCGTGAAACTAAAGTCGTACAGCCAAAATGCCTCAGGGAAGCTGCTGCCCACCAATCTTTCTGCATGGCAACCCAGGGCCGTAGTGCAAAGCCAGTGTTTGCGTTTCGGTTCCCTTTAGCTCTAAAGCAGGGTCAGGCTTTCTTTGTGGAACTGTAGTTGAAAGTCAGCCTGCCGATGCAGGAGACACGGGTTCGTACCCCGATCCGGGAAGGTCCCACATGCTGCCGTAGTGCCGGACCCGGGAGCCTTAGCCGCTGAACCTAAGCCTCAGGAGCTGGCGCTCCGCAATGGGAGAGGCCACAACCGTGGGAGGTGCGCGTACACCCAAATAAGAAAAGACACAGGGCAAGATAATATCCCACCCAGGAAACGGAGGCACCCTGTTTCTTGGAGAAAAGTCAACTTCCTATCCGAGCCCTGCATGAAATGACTAGAATCTCCCACAACCCTGAGAGGTGCGCGTACACCCAAATAGGAAAAGACACCCGGCAAGATAATATCCCACCCAGGAAACGGAGGCACCCTGTTTCTTGGAGAAAAGTCAACTTCCTATCCGAGCCCTGCATGAAATGACTAGAATCCTGGAAACACAAGTGTTTTGGCAGAAGGTTCCAGGCTGCCCGAATGTAATGGTCAACATTGGGGAAAAAAGGCCTGTGCCCTCAGGCCCCCATGTCGAGGTTGACAGGAAGCATAAGTACCTCTTGTTTCGAAAAAATTCCAAAGAGACACATGGTACTCACTGGGCCCTTCCCTAAATCAACTTCTCGATACAGCGTTGTTCTGCGCTGTAGGGCGTGGCCTAAAGGAAAGAATGCCGGGGGTCAGCCTAAGGGGCTGTGCATCTTCCAAAAGCCTGCTGTGTTCCGCGAAGAAGTGATCTTTAGTTGCAGTGGAACCCAACCCGAGTTTTTCCTTGAGGTAGGGTGACTGCAGGTAACAAGACCTAGAAGGAATGCTAAGCAGACTGTCTCTCTCAGTATCGCTCTGACAGGGCAATGAGGCTGACCGGCATTGAATGCTGGAAGTGCTACAACCGTGTTACTGAATCCGTCTGTGACCGGAGGCAGTCTAGCTCTCCGACGCACGAGTTCAATAAGTTGCCCTGCACTCAGCTACAGAGGGGTACAGCTAAGGATCTTGGCGACTGGATGAGGCTCACCAGGCCACTAGGAGCCTGCAGTTACTCAGTGTTCTTATAGAGAATCGTGTGCGGACGCGAGGGTCCTAGGAGGCCTTTACAGCTCACTGCCTTTAAAGTAAAGCAGAGCTACGACGTGGGTCTCATAGAAGATGCCGCACGCCTCCCCTTCTGCATGGCAGAGCAGGGCTACACGTCGAGGCGAGTGTTCATGTGGAGATTCCGTTTCGCTGTAAAGCAAGGCGGGGAAATCTCCCACCCTGGAAGTCGTAATACCCTATTTCTTCCCAGGAAACTCAGTTTTTACTCAGTGCCACGCCTGCACTGACTAGTAAGCCGGCAAACGCACTATTACCCGGAAGCGTCAAGGGCTCACGCATGGCGCTTTCCAGCGGGGAAAACAAGGCTTGTGATATCAGGCCCCCCATTCGAGGTTGACGCACTGCTTAAGCACCTGTTATTCTGACGAAGTCAGAAGAGACGCAAGCTACCCACTGACCCCTTCCCTAAATCAAGTTTTGTATGCAGGGTTTTCGGCTTGGAGGGAACTGCCTAAATTTTCGAAAGCCCCAGGTCGGCCTAGGGGCCTGTGCATCTTCCAGAAGCCTGCTGTGTTCCTCGAAGAACTGTGCGTCAGTTGCAGTGGAAGCTAGCCTGACTTTTTCCGTAGGTAAGGTGACTGCAGGTTTAAGGTCCTAGAAGGAGCGCTAAGCAGAGTGTTTTTCGAGGTATAGCTCAGGTAAGGCAAGGGAGCCATCTTCCTTGTCATGTTGGACTGGATACAACCTTGTTTCAGAAGCCGTTGGAGAGCTTAGGAGATCTGTCTCTCCCAAGGAAGAGTGCAGTATGTTGCCCTTCACTCGGCATAAACAGGCGTACACCTAAGGGCCTTCGGGGCTGGATGATGCTCAAGCGGGCCCTAGGAGCCTGGCGGTACTCAGTGTTCTTGCACTGACTCGGGTGCTGACACGACGTTCTTAGGACTCCTTAAAGGGGTACTACCGAAAACTAAAGCAGAAC
This sequence comes from Mesoplodon bidens, assembly GCF_964165515.1. Lineage (NCBI taxonomy): Eukaryota > Metazoa > Chordata > Mammalia > Artiodactyla > Ziphiidae > Mesoplodon > Mesoplodon bidens. The sequence goes on along the minus strand of NC_138174.1, from coordinate 35,959,587 downwards.
AGCAAGTAATGCCTCTGGAAAACTGCTGCACGCTCTCCAATCGGGACGGCCCACCACGGCGATTTTCGAGTCTCGTGTGGACACTGAGTTTCCATTTCGCCCTAAAGCAGGGCAGGAAAGCTTACTCAGGAACTGGAAGCAGCCTGCTTCTTTCGAGAAAGCTCATTCGCCTCTCGCAGGCATGCCTGCAGGGACTAAAATCCCGGCAACAAGAGTGTTTTGGACCTGCTGGACTGGCTAGGAACGTCTTTCTGAAGCTGTGGCAGAGCTGAGGATATCTAGCTCTCCCAGGGAAGAGTGCAGTGTGTTGCGCTTCACTCAGAAAACACAGGGGTGCGCTGAAGGACCTACGGGGCTGGGTGCTGCTCCACAGGCCCACCGGAGCCTGGCTTCCAGAGTGTTCTTGTAAGGAAACTGGTGCTAACGTGCTAGGAGTAGGGAAAGCCTACACTCGTGAAACTAAAGTCGTACAGCCAAAATGCCTCATGGAAGCTGCTGCCCACCAATCTTTCTGCATGGCAACCCAGGGCCGTAGTGCAAAGCCAGTGTTTGCGTTTCGGTTCCCTTTAGCTCTAAAGCAGGGTCAGGCTTTCTTTGTGGAACTGTAGTTGAAAGTCAGCCTGCCGATGCAGGAGACACGGGTTCGTACCCCGATCCGGGAAGGTCCCACATGCTGCCGTAGTGCCGGACCCGGGAGCCTTAGCCGCTGAACCTAAGCCTCAGGAGCTGGCGCTCCGCAATGGGAGAGGCCACAACCGTGGGAGGTGCGCGTACACCCAAATAAGAAAAGACACAGGGCAAGATAATATCCCACCCAGGAAACGGAGGCACCCTGTTTCTTGGAGAAAAGTCAACTTCCTATCCGAGCCCTGCATGAAATGACTAGAATCTCCCACAACCCTGAGAGGTGCGCGTACACCCAAATAGGAAAAGACACCCGGCAAGATAATATCCCAGCCAGGAAACGGAGGCACCCTGTTTCTTGGAGAAAAGTCAACTTCCTATCCGAGCCCTGCATGAAATGACTAGAATCCTGGAAACACAAGTGTTTTGGCAGAAGGTTCCAGGCTGCCCGAATGTAATGGTCAACATTGGGGAAAAAAGGCCTGTGCCCTCAGGCCCCCATGTCGAGGTTGACAGGAAGCATAAGTACCTCTTGTTTCGAAAAAATTCCAAAGAGACACATGGTACTCACTGGGCCCTTCCCTAAATCAACTTCTCGATACAGCGTTGTTCTGCGCTGTAGGGCGTGGCCTAAAGGAAAGAATGCCGGGGGTCAGCCTAAGGGGCTGTGCATCTTCCAAAAGCCTGCTGTGTTCCGCGAAGAAGTGATCTTTAGTTGCAGTGGAACCCAACCCGAGTTTTTCCTTGAGGTAGGGTGACTGCAGGTAACAAGACCTAGAAGGAATGCTAAGCAGACTGTCTCTCTCAGTATCGCTCTGACAGGGCAATGAGGCTGACCGGCATTGAATGCTGGAAGTGCTACAACTGTGTTACTGAATCCGTCTGTGACCGGAGGCAGTCTAGCTCTCCGACGCACGAGTTCAATATGTTGCCCTGCACTCAGCTACAGAGGGGTACAGCTAAGGATCTTGGCGACTGGATGAGGCTCACCAGGCCACTAGGAGCCTGCAGTTACTCAGTGTTCTTATAGAGAATCGTGTGCGGACGCGAGGGTCCTAGGAGGCCTTTACAGCTCACTGCCTTTAAAGTAAAGCAGAGCTACGACGTGGGTCTCATAGAAGATGCCGCACGCCTCCCCTTCTGCATGGCAGAGCAGGGCTACACGTCGAGGCGAGTGTTCATGTGGAGATTCCGTTTCGCTGTAAAGCAAGGCGGGGAAATCTCCCACCCTGGAAGTCGTAATACCCTATTTCTTCCCAGGAAACTCAGTTTTTACTCAGTGCCACGCCTGCACTGACTAGTAAGCCGGCAAACGCACTATTACCCGGAAGCGTCAAGGGCTCACGCATGGCGCTTTCCAGCGGGGAAAACAAGGCTTGTGATATCAGGCCCCCCATTCGAGGTTGACGCACTGCTTAAGCACCTGTTATTCTGACGAAGTCAGAAGAGACGCAAGCTACCCACTGACCCCTTCCCTAAATCAAGTTTTGTATGCAGGGTTTTCGGCTTGGAGGGAACTGCCTAAATTTTCGAAAGCCCCAGGTCGGCCTAGGGGCCTGTGCATCTTCCAGAAGCCTGCTGTGTTCCACGAAGAACTGTGCGTCAGTTGCAGTGGAAGCTAGCCTGACTTTTTCCGTAGGTAAGGTGACTGCAGGTTTAAGGTCCTAGAAGGAGCGCTAAGCAGAGTGTTTTTCGAGGTATAGCTCAGGTAAGGCAAGGGAGCCATCTTCCTTGTCATGTTGGACTGGATACAACCTTGTTTCAGAAGCCGTTGGAGAGCTTAGGAGATCTGTCTCTCCCAAGGAAGAGTGCAGTATGTTGCCCTTCACTCGGCATAAACAGGCGTACACCTAAGGGCCTTCGGGGCTGGATGATGCTCAAGCGGGCCCTAGGAGCCTGGCGGTACTCAGTGTTCTTGCCCTGACTCGGGTGCTGACACGACGTTCTTAGGACTCCTTAAAGGGGTACTACCGAAAACTAAAGCAGAACAGCAAGTAATGCCTCTGGAAAACTGCTGCACGCTCTCCAATCGGGACGGCCCACCACGGCGATTTTCGAGTCTCGTGTGGACACTGAGTTTCCATTTCGCCCTAAAGCAGGGCAGGAAAGCTTACTCAGGAACTGGAAGCAGCCTGCTTCTTTCGAGAAAGCTCATTCGCCTCTCGCAGGCATGCCTGCAGGGACTAAAATCCCGGCAACAAGAGTGTTTTGGACCTGCTGGACTGGCTAGGAACGTCTTTCTGAAGCTGTGGCAGAGCTGAGGATATCTAGCTCTCCCAGGGAAGAGTGCAGTGTGTTGCGCTTCACTCAGAAAACACAGGGGTGCGCTGAAGGACCTACGGGGCTGGGTGCTGCTCCACAGGCCCACCGGAGCCTGGCTTCCAGAGTGTTCTTGTAAGGAAACTGGTGCTAACGTGCTAGGAGTAGGGAAAGCCTACACTCGTGAAACTAAAGTCGTACAGCCAAAATGCCTCATGGAAGCTGCTGCCCACCAATCTTTCTGCATGGCAACCCAGGGCCGTAGTGCAAAGCCGGTGTTTGCGTTTCGGTTCCCTTTAGCTCTAAAGCAGGGTCAGGCTTTCTTTGTGGAACTGTAGTTGAAAGTCAGCCTGCCGATGCAGGAGACACGGGTTCGTACCCCGATCCGGGAAGGTCCCACATGCTGCCGTAGTGCCGGACCCGGGAGCCTTAGCCGCTGAACCTAAGCCTCAGGAGCTGGCGCTCCGCAATGGGAGAGGCCACAACCGTGGGAGGTGCGCGTACACCCAAATAAGAAAAGACACAGGGCAAGATAATATCCCACCCAGGAAACGGAGGCACCCTGTTTCTTGGAGAAAAGTCAACTTCCTATCCGAGCCCTGCATGAAATGACTAGAATCTCCCACAACCCTGAGAGGTGCGCGTACACCCAAATAGGAAAAGACACCCGGCAAGATAATATCCCAGCCAGGAAACGGAGGCACCCTGTTTCTTGGAGAAAAGTCAACTTCCTATCCGAGCCCTGCATGAAATGACTAGAATCCTGGAAACACAAGTGTTTTGGCAGAAGGTTCCAGCCTGCCCGAATGTAATGGTCAACATTGGGGAAAAAAGGCCTGTGCCCTCAGGCCCCCATGTCGAGGTTGACAGGAAGCATAAGTACCTCTTGTTTCGAAAAAATTCCAAAGAGACACATGGTACTCACTGGGCCCTTCCCTAAATCAACTTCTCGATACAGCGTTGTTCTGCGCTGTAGGGCGTGGCCTAAAGGAAAGAATGCCGGGGGTCAGCCTAAGGGGCTGTGCATCTTCCAAAAGCCTGCTGTGTTCCGCGAAGAAGTGATCTTTAGTTGCAGTGGAACCCAACCCGAGTTTTTCCTTGAGGTAGGGTGACTGCAGGTAACAAGACCTAGAAGGAATGCTAAGCAGACTGTCTCTCTCAGTATCGCTCTGACAGGGCAATGAGGCTGACCGGCATTGAATGCTGGAAGTGCTACAACCGTGTTACTGAATCCGTCTGTGACCGGAGGCAGTCTAGCTCTCCGACGCACGAGTTCAATAAGTTGCCCTGCACTCAGCTACAGAGGGGTACAGCTAAGGATCTTGGCGACTGGATGAGGCTCACCAGGCCACTAGGAGCCTGCAGTTACTCAGTGTTCTTATAGAGAATCGTGTGCGGACGCGAGGGTCCTAGGAGGCCTTTACAGCTCACTGCCTTTAAAGTAAAGCAGAGCTACGACGTGGGTCTCATAGAAGATGCCGCACGCCTCCCCTTCTGCATGGCAGAGCAGGGCTACACGTCGAGGCGAGTGTTCATGTGGAGATTCCGTTTCGCTGTAAAGCAAGGCGGGGAAATCTCCCACCCTGGAAGTCGTAATACCCTATTTCTTCCCAGGAAACTCAGTTTTTACTCAGTGCCACGCCTGCACTGACTAGTAAGCCGGCAAACGCACTATTACCCGGAAGCGTCAAGGGCTCACGCATGGCGCTTTCCAGCGGGGAAAACAAGGCTTGTGATATCAGGCCCCCCATTCGAGGTTGACGCACTGCTTAAGCACCTGTTATTCTGACGAAGTCAGAAGAGACGCAAGCTACCCACTGACCCCTTCCCTAAATCAAGTTTTGTATGCAGGGTTTTCGGCTTGGAGGGAACTGCCTAAATTTTCGAAAGCCCCAGGTCGGCCTAGGGGCCTGTGCATCTTCCAGAAGCCTGCTGTGTTCCTCGAAGAACTGTGCGTCAGTTGCAGTGGAAGCTAGCCTGACTTTTTCCGTAGGTAAGGTGACTGCAGGTTTAAGGTCCTAGAAGGAGCGCTAAGCAGAGTGTTTTTCGAGGTATAGCTCAGGTAAGGCAAGGGAGCCATCTTCCTTGTCATGTTGGACTGGATACAACCTTGTTTCAGAAGCCGTTGGAGAGCTTAGGAGATCTGTCTCTCCCAAGGAAGAGTGCAGTATGTTGCCCTTCACTCGGCATAAACAGGCGTACACCTAAGGGCCTTCGGGGCTGGATGATGCTCAAGCGGGCCCTAGGAGCCTGGCGGTACTCAGTGTTCTTGCACTGACTCGGGTGCTGACACGACGTTCTTAGGACTCCTTAAAGGGGTACTACCGAAAACTAAAGCAGAACAGCAAGTAATGCCTCTGGAAAACTGCTGCACGCTCTCCAATCGGGACGGCCCACCACGGCGATTTTCGAGTCTCGTGTGGACACTGAGTTTCCATTTCGCCCTAAAGCAGGGCAGGAAAGCTTACTCAGGAACTGGAAGCAGCCTGCTTCTTTCGAGAAAGCTCATTCGCCTCTCGCAGGCATGCCTGCAGGGACTAAAATCCCGGCAACAAGAGTGTTTTGGACCTGCTGGACTGGCTAGGAACGTCTTTCTGAAGCTGTGGCAGAGCTGAGGATATCTAGCTCTCCCAGGGAAGAGTGCAGTGTGTTGCGCTTCACTCAGAAAACACAGGGGTGCGCTGAAGGACCTACGGGGCTGGGTGCTGCTCCACAGGCCCACCGGAGCCTGGCTTCCAGAGTGTTCTTGTAAGGAAACTGGTGCTAACGTGCTAGGAGTAGGGAAAGCCTACACTCGTGAAACTAAAGTCGTACAGCCAAAATGCCTCATGGAAGCTGCTGCCCACCAATCTTTCTGCATGGCAACCCAGGGCCGTAGTGCAAAGCCAGTGTTTGCGTTTCGGTTCCCTTTAGCTCTAAAGCAGGGTCAGGCTTTCTTTGTGGAACTGTAGTTGAAAGTCAGCCTGCCGATGCAGGAGACATGGGTTCGTACCCCGATCCGGGAAGGTCCCACATGCTGCCGTAGTGCCGGACCCGGGAGCCTTAGCCGCTGAACCTAAGCCTCAGGAGCTGGCGCTCCGCAATGGGAGAGGCCACAACCGTGGGAGGTGCGCGTACACCCAAATAAGAAAAGACACAGGGCAAGATAATATCCCACCCAGGAAACGGAGGCACCCTGTTTCTTGGAGAAAAGTCAACTTCCTATCCGAGCCCTGCATGAAATGACTAGAATCTCCCACAACCCTGAGAGGTGCGCGTACACCCAAATAGGAAAAGACACCCGGCAAGATAATATCCCAGCCAGGAAACGGAGGCACCCTGTTTCTTGGAGAAAAGTCAACTTCCTATCCGAGCCCTGCATGAAATGACTAGAATCCTGGAAACACAAGTGTTTTGGCAGAAGGTTCCAGCCTGCCCGAATGTAATGGTCAACATTGGGGAAAAAAGGCCTGTGCCCTCAGGCCCCCATGTCGAGGTTGACAGGAAGCATAAGTACCTCTTGTTTCGAAAAAATTCCAAAGAGACACATGGTACTCACTGGGCCCTTCCCTAAATCAACTTCTCGATACAGCGTTGTTCTGCGCTGTAGGGCGTGGCCTAAAGGAAAGAATGCCGGGGGTCAGCCTAAGGGGCTGTGCATCTTCCAAAAGCCTGCTGTGTTCCGCGAAGAAGTGATCTTTAGTTGCAGTGGAACCCAACCCGAGTTTTTCCTTGAGGTAGGGTGACTGCAGGTAACAAGACCTAGAAGGAATGCTAAGCAGACTGTCTCTCTCAGTATCGCTCTGACAGGGCAATGAGGCTGACCGGCATTGAATGCTGGAAGTGCTACAACTGTGTTACTGAATCCGTCTGTGACCGGAGGCAGTCTAGCTCTCTGACGCACGAGTTCAATATGTTGCCCTGCACTCAGCTACAGAGGGGTACAGCTAAGGATCTTGGCGACTGGATGAGGCTCACCAGGCCACTAGGAGCCTGCAGTTACTCAGTGTTCTTATAGAGAATCGTGTGCGGACGCGAGGGTCCTAGGAGGCCTTTACAGCTCACTGCCTTTAAAGTAAAGCAGAGCTACGACGTGGGTCTCATAGAAGATGCCGCACGCCTCCCCTTCTGCATGGCAGAGCAGGGCTACACGTCGAGGCGAGTGTTCATGTGGAGATTCCGTTTCGCTGTAAAGCAAGGCGGGGAAATCTCCCACCCTGGAAGTCGTAATACCCTATTTCTTCCCAGGAAACTCAGTTTTTACTCAGTGCCACGCCTGCACTGACTAGTAAGCCGGCAAACGCACTATTACCCGGAAGCGTCAAGGGCTCACGCATGGCGCTTTCCAGCGGGGAAAACAAGGCTTGTGATATCAGGCCCCCCATTCGAGGTTGACGCACTGCTTAAGCACCTGTTATTCTGACGAAGTCAGAAGAGACGCAAGCTACCCACTGACCCCTTCCCTAAATCAAGTTTTGTATGCAGGGTTTTCGGCTTGGAGGGAACTGCCTAAATTTTCGAAAGCCCCAGGTCGGCCTAGGGGCCTGTGCATCTTCCAGAAGCCTGCTGTGTTCCACGAAGAACTGTGCGTCAGTTGCAGTGGAAGCTAGCCTGACTTTTTCCGTAGGTAAGGTGACTGCAGGTTTAAGGTCCTAGAAGGAGCGCTAAGCAGAGTGTTTTTCGAGGTATAGCTCAGGTAAGGCAAGGGAGCCATCTTCCTTGTCATGTTGGACTGGATACAACCTTGTTTCAGAAGCCGTTGGAGAGCTTAGGAGATCTGTCTCTCCCAAGGAAGAGTGCAGTATGTTGCCCTTCACTCGGCATAAACAGGCGTACACCTAAGGGCCTTCGGGGCTGGATGATGCTCAAGCGGGCCCTAGGAGCCTGGCGGTACTCAGTGTTCTTGCCCTGACTCGGGTGCTGACACGACGTTCTTAGGACTCCTTAAAGGGGTACTACCGAAAACTAAAGCAGAACAGCAAGTAATGCCTCTGGAAAACTGCTGCACGCTCTCCAATCGGGACGGCCCACCACGGCGATTTTCGAGTCTCGTGTGGACACTGAGTTTCCATTTCGCCCTAAAGCAGGGCAGGAAAGCTTACTCAGGAACTGGAAGCAGCCTGCTTCTTTCGAGAAAGCTCATTCGCCTCTCGCAGGCATGCCTGCAGGGACTAAAATCCCGGCAACAAGAGTGTTTTGGACCTGCTGGACTGGCTAGGAACGTCTTTCTGAAGCTGTGGCAGAGCTGAGGATATCTAGCTCTCCCAGGGAAGAGTGCAGTGTGTTGCGCTTCACTCAGAAAACACAGGGGTGCGCTGAAGGACCTACGGGGCTGGGTGCTGCTCCACAGGCCCACCGGAGCCTGGCTTCCAGAGTGTTCTTGTAAGGAAACTGGTGCTAACGTGCTAGGAGTAGGGAAAGCCTACACTCGTGAAACTAAAGTCGTACAGCCAAAATGCCTCATGGAAGCTGCTGCCCACCAATCTTTCTGCATGGCAACCCAGGGCCGTAGTGCAAAGCCAGTGTTTGCGTTTCGGTTCCCTTTAGCTCTAAAGCAGGGTCAGGCTTTCTTTGTGGAACTGTAGTTGAAAGTCAGCCTGCCGATGCAGGAGACACGGGTTCGTACCCCGATCCGGGAAGGTCCCACATGCTGCCGTAGTGCCGGACCCGGGAGCCTTAGCCGCTGAACCTAAGCCTCAGGAGCTGGCGCTCCGCAATGGGAGAGGCCACAACCGTGGGAGGTGCGCGTACACCCAAATAAGAAAAGACACAGGGCAAGATAATATCCCACCCAGGAAACGGAGGCACCCTGTTTCTTGGAGAAAAGTCAACTTCCTATCCGAGCCCTGCATGAAATGACTAGAATCTCCCACAACCCTGAGAGGTGCGCGTACACCCAAATAGGAAAAGACACCCGGCAAGATAATATCCCAGCCAGGAAACGGAGGCACCCTGTTTCTTGGAGAAAAGTCAACTTCCTATCCGAGCCCTGCATGAAATGACTAGAATCCTGGAAACACAAGTGTTTTGGCAGAAGGTTCCAGCCTGCCCGAATGTAATGGTCAACATTGGGGAAAAAAGGCCTGTGCCCTCAGGCCCCCATGTCGAGGTTGACAGGAAGCATAAGTACCTCTTGTTTCGAAAAAATTCCAAAGAGACACATGGTACTCACTGGGCCCTTCCCTAAATCAACTTCTCGATACAGCGTTGTTCTGCGCTGTAGGGCGTGGCCTAAAGGAAAGAATGCCGGGGGTCAGCCTAAGGGGCTGTGCATCTTCCAAAAGCCTGCTGTGTTCCGCGAAGAAGTGATCTTTAGTTGCAGTGGAACCCAACCCGAGTTTTTCCTTGAGGTAGGGTGACTGCAGGTAACAAGACCTAGAAGGAATGCTAAGCAGACTGTCTCTCTCAGTATCGCTCTGACAGGGCAATGAGGCTGACCGGCATTGAATGCTGGAAGTGCTACAACCGTGTTACTGAATCCGTCTGTGACCGGAGGCAGTCTAGCTCTCCGACGCACGAGTTCAATAAGTTGCCCTGCACTCAGCTACAGAGGGGTACAGCTAAGGATCTTGGCGACTGGATGAGGCTCACCAGGCCACTAGGAGCCTGCAGTTACTCAGTGTTCTTATAGAGAATCGTGTGCGGACGCGAGGGTCCTAGGAGGCCTTTACAGCTCACTGCCTTTAAAGTAAAGCAGAGCTACGACGTGGGTCTCATAGAAGATGCCGCACGCCTCCCCTTCTGCATGGCAGAGCAGGGCTACACGTCGAGGCGAGTGTTCATGTGGAGATTCCGTTTCGCTGTAAAGCAAGGCGGGGAAATCTCCCACCCTGGAAGTCGTAATACCCTATTTCTTCCCAGGAAACTCAGTTTTTACTCAGTGCCACGCCTGCACTGACTAGTAAGCCGGCAAACGCACTATTACCCGGAAGCGTCAAGGGCTCACGCATGGCGCTTTCCAGCGGGGAAAACAAGGCTTGTGATATCAGGCCCCCCATTCGAGGTTGACGCACTGCTTAAGCACCTGTTATTCTGACGAAGTCAGAAGAGACGCAAGCTACCCACTGACCCCTTCCCTAAATCAAGTTTTGTATGCAGGGTTTTCGGCTTGGAGGGAACTGCCTAAATTTTCGAAAGCCCCAGGTCGGCCTAGGGGCCAGCGCATCTTCCAAAAGCCTGCTGTGTTCCACGAAGAACTGTGCGTCAGTTGCAGTGGAAGCTAGCCTGACTTTTTCCGTAGGTAAGGTGACTGCAGGTTTAAGGTCCTAGAAGGAGCGCTAAGCAGAGTGGTTTTCGAGGTATAGCTCAGGTAAGGCAAGGGAGCCATCTTCCTTGTCATGTTGGACTGGATACAACCTTGTTTCAGAAGCCGTTGGAGAGCTTAGGAGATCTGTCTCTCCCAAGGAAGAGTGCAGTATGTTGCCCTACACTCGGCATAAACAGGCGTACACCTAAGGGCCTTCGGGGCTGGATGATGCTCAAGCGGGCCCTAGGAGCCTGGCGGTACTCAGTGTTCTTGCACTGACTCGGGTGCTGACACGACGTTCTTAGGACTCCTTAAAGGGGTACTACCGAAAACTAAAGCAGAACAGCAAGTAATGCCTCTGGAAAACTGCTGCACGCTCTCCAATCGGGACGGCCCACCACGGCGATTTTCGAGTCTCGTGTGGACACTGAGTTTCCATTTCGCCCTAAAGCAGGGCAGGAAAGCTTACTCAGGAACTGGAAGCAGCCTGCTTCTTTCGAGAAAGCTCATTCGCCTCTCGCAGGCATGCCTGCAGGGACTAAAATCCCGGCAACAAGAGTGTTTTGGACCTGCTGGACTGGCTAGGAACGTCTTTCTGAAGCTGTGGCAGAGCTGAGGATATCTAGCTCTCCCAGGGAAGAGTGCAGTGTGTTGCGCTTCACTCAGAAAACACAGGGGTGCGCTGAAGGACCTACGGGGCTGGGTGCTGCTCCACAGGCCCACCGGAGCCTGGCTTCCAGAGTGTTCTTGTAAGGAAACTGGTGCTAACGTGCTAGGAGTAGGGAAAGCCTACACTCGTGAAACTAAAGTCGTACAGCCAAAATGCCTCATGGAAGCTGCTGCCCACCAATCTTTCTGCATGGCAACCCAGGGCCGTAGTGCAAAGCCAGTGTTTGCGTTTCGGTTCCCTTTAGCTCTAAAGCAGGGTCAGGCTTTCTTTGTGGAACTGTAGTTGAAAGTCAGCCTGCCGATGCAGGAGACACGGGTTCGTACCCCGATCCGGGAAGGTCCCACATGCTGCCGTAGTGCCGGACCCGGGAGCCTTAGCCGCTGAACCTAAGCCTCAGGAGCTGGCGCTCCGCAATGGGAGAGGCCACAACCGTGGGAGGTGCGCGTACACCCAAATAAGAAAAGACACAGGGCAAGATAATATCCCACCCAGGAAACGGAGGCACCCTGTTTCTTGGAGAAAAGTCAACTTCCTATCCGAGCCCTGCATGAAATGACTAGAATCTCCCACAACCCTGAGAGGTGCGCGTACACCCAAATAGGAAAAGACACCCGGCAAGATAATATCCCAGCCAGGAAACGGAGGCACCCCGTTTCTTGGAGAAAAGTCAACTTCCTATCCGAGCCCTGCATGAAATGACTAGAATCTCCCACAACCCTGAGAGGTGCGCGTACACGCAAATAGGAAAAGACACCCGGCAAGATAATATCCCACCCAGGAAACGGAGGCACCCTGTTTCTTGGAGAAAAGTCAACTTCCTATCCGAGCCCTGCATGAAATGACTAGAATCCTGGAAACACAAGTGTTTTGGCAGAAGGTTCCAGGCTGCCCGAATGTAATGGTCAACATTGGGGAAAAAAGGCCTGTGCCCTCAGGCCCCCATGTCGAGGTTGACAGGAAGCATAAGTACCTCTTGTTTCGAAAAAATTCCAAAGAGACACATGGTACTCACTGGGCCCTTCCCTAAATCAACTTCTCGATACAGCGTTGTTCTGCGCTGTAGGGCGTGGCCTAAAGGAAAGAATGCCGGGGGTCAGCCTAAGGGGCTGTGCATCTTCCAAAAGCCTGCTGTGTTCCGCGAAGAAGTGATCTTTAGTTGCAGTGGAACCCAACCCGAGTTTTTCCTTGAGGTAGGGTGACTGCAGGTAACAAGACCTAGAAGGAATGCTAAGCAGACTGTCTCTCTCAGTATCGCTCTGACAGGGCAATGAGGCTGACCGGCATTGAATGCTGGAAGTGCTACAACCGTGTTACTGAATCCGTCTGTGACCGGAGGCAGTCTAGCTCTCCGACGCACGAGTTCAATAAGTTGCCCTGCACTCAGCTACAGAGGGGTACAGCTAAGGATCTTGGCGACTGGATGAGGCTCACCAGGCCACTAGGAGCCTGCAGTTACTCAGTGTTCTTATAGAGAATCGTGTGCGGACGCGAGGGTCCTAGGAGGCCTTTACAGCTCACTGCCTTTAAAGTAAAGCAGAGCTACGACGTGGGTCTCATAGAAGATGCCGCACGCCTCCCCTTCTGCATGGCAGAGCAGGGCTACACGTCGAGGCGAGTGTTCATGTGGAGATTCCGTTTCGCTGTAAAGCAAGGCGGGGAAATCTCCCACCCTGGAAGTCGTAATACCCTATTTCTTCCCAGGAAACTCAGTTTTTACTCAGTGCCACGCCTGCACTGACTAGTAAGCCGGCAAACGCACTATTACCCGGAAGCGTCAAGGGCTCACGCATGGCGCTTTCCAGCGGGGAAAACAAGGCTTGTGATATCAGGCCCCCCATTCGAGGTTGACGCACTGCTTAAGCACCTGTTATTCTGACGAAGTCAGAAGAGACGCAAGCTACCCACTGACCCCTTCCCTAAATCAAGTTTTGTATGCAGGGTTTTCGGCTTGGAGGGAACTGCCTAAATTTTCGAAAGCCCCAGGACGGCCTAGGGGCCAGCGCATCTTCCAGAAGCCTGCTGTGTTCCACGAAGAACTGTGCGTCAGTTGCAGTTGAAGCTAGCCTGACTTTTTCCGTAGGTAAGGTGACTGCAGGTTTAAGGTCCTAGAAGGAGCGCTAAGCAGAGTGGTTTTCGAGGTATAGCTCAGGTAAGGCAAGGGAGCCATCTTCCTTGTCATGTTGGACTGGATACAACCTTGTTTCAGAAGCCGTTGGAGAGCTTAGGAGATCTGTCTCTCCCAAGGAAGAGTGCAGTATGTTGCCCTACACTCGGCATAAACAGGCGTACACCTAAGGGCCTTCGGGGCTGGATGATGCTCAAGCGGGCCCTAGGAGCCTGGCGGTACTCAGTGTTCTTGCACTGACTCGGGTGCTGACACGACGTTCTTAGGACTCCTTAAAGGGGTACTACCGAAAACTAAAGCAGAACAGCAAGTAATGCCTCTGGAAAACTGCTGCACGCTCTCCAATCGGGACGGCCCACCACGGCGATTTTCGAGTCTCGTGTGGACACTGAGTTTCCATTTCGCCCTAAAGCAGGGCAGGAAAGCTTACTCAGGAACTGGAAGCAGCCTGCTTCTTTCGAGAAAGCTCATTCGCCTCTCGCAGGCATGCCTGCAGGGACTAAAATCCCGGCAACAAGAGTGTTTTGGACCTGCTGGACTGGCTAGGAACGTCTTTCTGAAGCTGTGGCAGAGCTGAGGATATCTAGCTCTCCCAGGGAAGAGTGCAGTGTGTTGCGCTTCACTCAGAAAACACAGGGGTGCGCTGAAGGACCTACGGGGCTGGGTGCTGCTCCACAGGCCCACCGGAGCCTGGCTTCCAGAGTGTTCTTGTAAGGAAACTGGTGCTAACGTGCTAGGAGTAGGGAAAGCCTACACTCGTGAAACTAAAGTCGTACAGCCAAAATGCCTCATGGAAGCTGCTGCCCACCAATCTTTCTGCATGGCAACCCAGGGCCGTAGTGCAAAGCCAGTGTTTGCGTTTCGGTTCCCTTTAGCTCTAAAGCAGGGTCAGGCTTTCTTTGTGGAACTGTAGTTGAAAGTCAGCCTGCCGATGCAGGAGACACGGGTTCGTACCCCGATCCGGGAAGGTCCCACATGCTGCCGTAGTGCCGGACCCGGGAGCCTTAGCCGCTGAACCTAAGCCTCAGGAGCTGGCGCTCCGCAATGGGAGAGGCCACAACCGTGGGAGGTGCGCGTACACCCAAATAAGAAAAGACACAGGGCAAGATAATATCCCACCCAGGAAACGGAGGCACCCTGTTTCTTGGAGAAAAGTCAACTTCCTATCCGAGCCCTGCATGAAATGACTAGAATCTCCCACAACCCTGAGAGGTGCGCGTACACCCAAATAGGAAAAGACACCCGGCAAGATAATATCCCACCCAGGAAACGGAGGCACCCTGTTTCTTGGAGAAAAGTCAACTTCCTATCCGAGCCCTGCATGAAATGACTAGAATCCTGGAAACACAAGTGTTTTGGCAGAAGGTTCCAGGCTGCCCGAATGTAATGGTCAACATTGGGGAAAAAAGGCCTGTGCCCTCAGGCCCCCATGTCGAGGTGGACAGGAAGCATAAGTACCTCTTGTTTCGAAAAAATTCCAAAGAGACACATGGTACTCACTGGGCCCTTCCCTAAATCAACTTCTCGATACAGCGTTGTTCTGCGCTGTAGGGCGTGGCCTAAAGGAAAGAATGCCGGGGGTCAGCCTAAGGGGCTGTGCATCTTCCAAAAGCCTGCTGTGTTCCGCGAAGAAGTGATCTTTAGTTGCAGTGGAACCCAACCCGAGTTTTTCCTTGAGGTAGGGTGACTGCAGGTAACAAGACCTAGAAGGAATGCTAAGCAGACTGTCTCTCTCAGTATCGCTCTGACAGGGCAATGAGGCTGACCGGCATTGAATGCTGGAAGTGCTACAACCGTGTTACTGAATCCGTCTGTGACCGGAGGCAGTCTAGCTCTCCGACGCACGAGTTCAATATGTTGCCCTGCACTCAGCTACAGAGGGGTACAGCTAAGGATCTTGGCGACTGGATGAGGCTCACCAGGCCACTAGGAGCCTGCAGTTACTCAGTGTTCTTATAGAGAATCGTGTGCGGACGCGAGGGTCCTAGGAGGCCTTTACAGCTCACTGCCTTTAAAGTAAAGCAGAGCTACGACGTGGGTCTCATAGAAGATGCCGCACGCCTCCCCTTCTGCATGGCAGAGCAGGGCTACACGTCGAGGCGAGTGTTCATGTGGAGATTCCGTTTCGCTGTAAAGCAAGGCGGGGAAATCTCCCACCCTGGAAGTCGTAATACCCTATTTCTTCCCAGGAAACTCAGTTTTTACTCAGTGCCACGCCTGCACTGACTAGTAAGCCGGCAAACGCACTATTACCCGGAAGCGTCAAGGGCTCACGCATGGCGCTTTCCAGCGGGGAAAACAAGGCTTGTGATATCAGGCCCCCCATTCGAGGTTGACGCACTGCTTAAGCACCTGTTATTCTGACGAAGTCAGAAGAGACGCAAGCTACCCACTGACCCCTTCCCTAAATCAAGTTTTGTATGCAGGGTTTTCGGCTTGGAGGGAACTGCCTAAATTTTCGAAAGCCCCAGGTCGGCCTAGGGGCCTGTGCATCTTCCAGAAGCCTGCTGTGTTCCACGAAGAACTGTGCGTCAGTTGCAGTGGAAGCTAGCCTGACTTTTTCCGTAGGTAAGGTGACTGCAGGTTTAAGGTCCTAGAAGGAGCGCTAAGCAGAGTGTTTTTCGAGGTATAGCTCAGGTAAGGCAAGGGAGCCATCTTCCTTGTCATGTTGGACTGGATACAACCTTGTTTCAGAAGCCGTTGGAGAGCTTAGGAGATCTGTCTCTCCCAAGGAAGAGTGCAGTATGTTGCCCTTCACTCGGCATAAACAGGCGTACACCTAAGGGCCTTCGGGGCTGGATGATGCTCAAGCGGGCCCTAGGAGCCTGGCGGTACTCAGTGTTCTTGCACTGACTCGGGTGCTGACACGACGTTCTTAGGACTCCTTAAAGGGGTACTACCGAAAACTAAAGCAGAACAGCAAGTAATGCCTCTGGAAAACTGCTGCACGCTCTCCAATCGGGACGGCCCACCACGGCGATTTTCGAGTCTCGTGTGGACACTGAGTTTCCATTTCGCCCTAAAGCAGGGCAGGAAAGCTTACTCAGGAACTGGAAGCAGCCTGCTTCTTTCGAGAAAGCTCATTCGCCTCTCGCAGGCATGCCTGCAGGGACTAAAATCCCGGCAACAAGAGTGTTTTGGACCTGCTGGACTGGCTAGGAACGTCTTTCTGAAGCTGTGGCAGAGCTGAGGATATCTAGCTCTCCCAGGGAAGAGTGCAGTGTGTTGCGCTTCACTCAGAAAACACAGGGGTGCGCTGAAGGACCTACGGGGCTGGGTGCTGCTCCACAGGCCCACCGGAGCCTGGCTTCCAGAGTGTTCTTGTAAGGAAACTGGTGCTAACGTGCTAGGAGTAGGGAAAGCCTACACTCGTGAAACTAAAGTCGTACAGCCAAAATGCCTCATGGAAGCTGCTGCCCACCAATCTTTCTGCATGGCAACCCAGGGCCGTAGTGCAAAGCCAGTGTTTGCGTTTCGGTTCCCTTTAGCTCTAAAGCAGGGTCAGGCTTTCTTTGTGGAACTGTAGTTGAAAGTCAGCCTGCCGATGCAGGAGACACGGGTTCGTACCCCGATCCGGGAAGGTCCCACATGCTGCCGTAGTGCCGGACCCGGGAGCCTTAGCCGCTGAACCTAAGCCTCAGGAGCTGGCGCTCCGCAATGGGAGAGGCCACAACCGTGGGAGGTGCGCGTACACCCAAATAAGAAAAGACACAGGGCAAGATAATATCCCACCCAGGAAACGGAGGCACCCTGTTTCTTGGAGAAAAGTCAACTTCCTATCCGAGCCCTGCATGAAATGACTAGAATCTCCCACAACCCTGAGAGGTGCGCGTACACCCAAATAGGAAAAGACACCCGGCAAGATAATATCCCAGCCAGGAAACGGAGGCACCCCGTTTCTTGGAGAAAAGTCAACTTCCTATCCGAGCCCTGCATGAAATGACTAGAATCCTGGAAACACAAGTGTTTTGGCAGAAGGTTCCAGCCTGCCCGAATGTAATGGTCAACATTGGGGAAAAAAGGCCTGTGCCCTCAGGCCCCCATGTCGAGGTTGACAGGAAGCATAAGTACCTCTTGTTTCGAAAAAATTCCAAAGAGACACATGGTACTCACTGGGCCCTTCCCTAAATCAACTTCTCGATACAGCGTTGTTCTGCGCTGTAGGGCGTGGCCTAAAGGAAAGAATGCCGGGGGTCAGCCTAAGGGGCTGTGCATCTTCCAAAAGCCTGCTGTGTTCCGCGAAGAACTGATCTTTAGTTGCAGTGGAACCCAACCCGAGTTTTTCCTTGAGGTAGGGTGACTGCAGGTAACAAGACCTAGAAGGAATGCTAAGCAGACTGTCTCTCTCAGTATCGCTCTGACAGGGCAATGAGGCTGACCGGCATTGAATGCTGGAAGTGCTACAACCGTGTTACTGAATCCGTCTGTGACCGGAGGCAGTCTAGCTCTCCGACGCACGAGTTCAATATGTTGCCCTGCATTCAGCTACAGAGGGGTACAGCTAAGGATCTTGGCGACTGGATGAGGCTCACCAGGCCACTAGGAGCCTGCAGTTACTCAGTGTTCTTATAGAGAATCGTGTGCGGACGCGAGGGTCCTAGGAGGCCTTTACAGCTCACTGCCTTTAAAGTAAAGCAGAGCTACGACGTGGGTCTCATAGAAGATGCCGCACGCCTCCCCTTCTGCATGGCAGAGCAGGGCTACACGTCGAGGCGAGTGTTCATGTGGAGATTCCGTTTCGCTGTAAAGCAAGGCGGGGAAATCTCCCACCCTGGAAGTCGTAATACCCTATTTCTTCCCAGGAAACTCAGTTTTTACTCAGTGCCACGCCTGCACTGACTAGTAAGCCGGCAAACGCACTATTACCCGGAAGCGTCAAGGGCTCACGCATGGCGCTTTCCAGCGGGGAAAACAAGGCTTGTGATATCAGGCCCCCCATTCGAGGTTGACGCACTGCTTAAGCACCTGTTATTCTGACGAAGTCAGAAGAGACGCAAGCTACCCACTGACCCCTTCCCTAAATCAAGTTTTGTATGCAGGGTTTTCGGCTTGGAGGGAACTGCCTAAATTTTCGAAAGCCCCAGGTCGGCCTAGGGGCCTGTGCATCTTCCAGAAGCCTGCTGTGTTCCACGAAGAACTGTGCGTCAGTTGCAGTGGAAGCTAGCCTGACTTTTTCCGTAGGTAAGGTGACTGCAGGTTTAAGGTCCTAGAAGGAGCGCTAAGCAGAGTGTTTTTCGAGGTATAGCTCAGGTAAGGCAAGGGAGCCATCTTCCTTGTCATGTTGGACTGGATACAACCTTGTTTCAGAAGCCGTTGGAGAGCTTAGGAGATCTGTCTCTCCCAAGGAAGAGTGCAGTATGTTGCCCTTCACTCGGCATAAACAGGCGTACACCTAAGGGCCTTCGGGGCTGGATGATGCTCAAGCGGGCCCTAGGAGCCTGGCGGTACTCAGTGTTCTTGCACTGACTCGGGTGCTGACACGACGTTCTTAGGACTCCTTAAAGGGGTACTACCGAAAACTAAAGCAGAACAGCAAGTAATGCCTCTGGAAAACTGCTGCACGCTCTCCAATCGGGACGGCCCACCACGGCGATTTTCGAGTCTCGTGTGGACACTGAGTTTCCATTTCGCCCTAAAGCAGGGCAGGAAAGCTTACTCAGGAACTGGAAGCAGCCTGCTTCTTTCGAGAAAGCTCATTCGCCTCTCGCAGGCATGCCTGCAGGGACTAAAATCCCGGCAACAAGAGTGTTTTGGACCTGCTGGACTGGCTAGGAACGTCTTTCTGAAGCTGTGGCAGAGCTGAGGATATCTAGCTCTCCCAGGGAAGAGTGCAGTGTGTTGCGCTTCACTCAGAAAACACAGGGGTGCGCTGAAGGACCTACGGGGCTGGGTGCTGCTCCACAGGCCCACCGGAGCCTGGCTTCCAGAGTGTTCTTGTAAGGAAACTGGTGCTAACGCGCTAGGAGTAGGGAAAGCCTACACTCGTGAAACTAAAGTCGTACAGCCAAAATGCCTCATGGAAGCTGCTGCCCACCAATCTTTCTGCATGGCAACCCAGGGCCGTAGTGCAAAGCCAGTGTTTGCGTTTCGGTTCCCTTTAGCTCTAAAGCAGGGTCAGGCTTTCTTTGTGGAACTGTAGTTGAAAGTCAGCCTGCCGATGCAGGAGACACGGGTTCGTACCCCGATCCGGGAAGGTCCCACATGCTGCCGTAGTGCCGGACCCGGGAGCCTTAGCCGCTGAACCTAAGCCTCAGGAGCTGGCGCTCCGCAATGGGAGAGGCCACAACCGTGGGAGGTGCGCGTACACCCAAATAAGAAAAGACACAGGGCAAGATAATATCCCACCCAGGAAACGGAGGCACCCTGTTTCTTGGAGAAAAGTCAACTTCCTATCCGAGCCCTGCATGAAATGACTAGAATCTCCCACAACCCTGAGAGGTGCGCGTACACCCAAATAGGAAAAGACACCCGGCAAGATAATATCCCAGCCAGGAAACGGAGGCACCCCGTTTCTTGGAGAAAAGTCAACTTCCTATCCGAGCCCTGCATGAAATGACTAGAATCCTGGAAACACAAGTGTTTTGGCAGAAGCTTCCAGGCTGCCCGAATGTAATGGTCAACATTGGGGAAAAAAGGCCTGTGCCCTCAGGCCCCCATGTCGAGGTGGACAGGAAGCATAAGTACCTCTTGTTTCGAAAAAATTCCAAAGAGACACATGGTACTCACTGGGCCCTTCCCTAAATCAACTTCTCGATACAGCGTTGTTCTGCGCTGTAGGGCGTGGCCTAAAGGAAAGAATGCCGGGGGTCAGCCTAAGGGGCTGTGCATCTTCCAAAAGCCTGCTGTGTTCCGCGAAGAAGTGATCTTTAGTTGCAGTGGAACCCAACCCGAGTTTTTCCTTGAGGTAGGGTGACTGCAGGTAACAAGACCTAGAAGGAATGCTAAGCAGACTGTCTCTCTCAGTATCGCTCTGACAGGGCAATGAGGCTGACCGGCATTGAATGCTGGAAGTGCTACAACCGTGTTACTGAATCCGTCTGTGACCGGAGGCAGTCTAGCTCTCCGACGCACGAGTTCAATATGTTGCCCTACACTCAGCTACAGAGGGGTACAGCTAAGGATCTTGGCGACTGGATGAGGCTCACCAGGCCACTAGGAGCCTGCAGTTACTCAGTGTTCTTATAGAGAATCGTGTGCGGACGCGAGGGTCCTAGGAGGCCTTTACAGCTCACTGCCTTTAAAGTAAAGCAGAGCTACGACGTGGGTCTCATAGAAGATGCCGCACGCCTCCCCTTCTGCATGGCAGAGCAGGGCTACACGTCGAGGCGAGTGTTCATGTGGAGATTCCGTTTCGCTGTAAATCAAGGCGGGGAAATCTCCCACCCTGGAAGTCGTAATACCCTATTTCTTCCCAGGAAACTCAGTTTTTACTCAGTGCCACGCCTGCACTGACTAGTAAGCCGGCAAACGCACTATTACCCGGAAGCGTCAAGGGCTCACGCATGGCGCTTTCCAGCGGGGAAAACAAGGCTTGTGATATCAGGCCCCCCATTCGAGGTTGACGCACTGCTTAAGCACCTGTTATTCTGACGAAGTCAGAAGAGACGCAAGCTACCCACTGACCCCTTCCCTAAATCAAGTTTTGTATGCAGGGTTTTCGGCTTGGAGGGAACTGCCTAAATTTTCGAAAGCCCCAGGTCGGCCTAGGGGCCTGTGCATCTTCCAGAAGCCTGCTGTGTTCCACGAAGAACTGTGCGTCAGTTGCAGTGGAAGCTAGCCTGACTTTTTCCGTAGGTAAGGTGACTGCAGGTTTAAGGTCCTAGAAGGAGCGCTAAGCAGAGTGTTTTTCGAGGTATAGCTCAGGTAAGGCAAGGGAGCCATCTTCCTTGTCATGTTGGACTGGATACAACCTTGTTTCAGAAGCCGTTGGAGAGCTTAGGAGATCTGTCTCTCCCAAGGAAGAGTGCAGTATGTTGCCCTTCACTCGGCATAAACAGGCGTACACCTAAGGGCCTTCGGGGCTGGATGATGCTCAAGCGGGCCCTAGGAGCCTGGCGGTACTCAGTGTTCTTGCACTGACTCGGGTGCTGACACGACGTTCTTAGGACTCCTTAAAGGGGTACTACCGAAAACTAAAGCAGAACAGCAAGTAATGCCTCTGGAAAACTGCTGCACGCTCTCCAATCGGGACGGCCCACCACGGCGATTTTCGAGTCTCGTGTGGACACTGAGTTTCCATTTCGCCCTAAAGCAGGGCAGGAAAGCTTACTCAGGAACTGGAAGCAGCCTGCTTCTTTCGAGAAAGCTCATTCGCCTCTCGCAGGCATGCCTGCAGGGACTAAAATCCCGGCAACAAGAGTGTTTTGGACCTGCTGGACTGGCTAGGAACGTCTTTCTGAAGCTGTGGCAGAGCTGAGGATATCTAGCTCTCCCAGGGAAGAGTGCAGTGTGTTGCGCTTCACTCAGAAAACACAGGGGTGCGCTGAAGGACCTACGGGGCTGGGTGCTGCTCCACAGGCCCACCGGAGCCTGGCTTCCAGAGTGTTCTTGTAAGGAAACTGGTGCTAACGTGCTAGGAGTAGGGAAAGCCTACACTCGTGAAACTAAAGTCGTACAGCCAAAATGCCTCATGGAAGCTGCTGCCCACCAATCTTTCTGCATGGCAACCCAGGGCCGTAGTGCAAAGCCAGTGTTTGCGTTTCGGTTCCCTTTAGCTCTAAAGCAGGGTCAGGCTTTCTTTGTGGAACTGTAGTTGAAAGTCAGCCTGCCGATGCAGGAGACACGGGTTCGTACCCCGATCCGGGAAGGTCCCACATGCTGCCGTAGTGCCGGACCCGGGAGCCTTAGCCGCTGAACCTAAGCCTCAGGAGCTGGCGCTCCGCAATGGGAGAGGCCACAACCGTGGGAGGTGCGCGTACACCCAAATAAGAAAAGACACAGGGCAAGATAATATCCCACCCAGGAAACGGAGGCACCCTGTTTCTTGGAGAAAAGTCAACTTCCTATCCGAGCCCTGCATGAAATGACTAGAATCTCCCACAACCCTGAGAGGTGCGCGTACACCCAAATAGGAAAAGACACCCGGCAAGATAATATCCCAGCCAGGAAACGGAGGCACCCCGTTTCTTGGAGAAAAGTCAACTTCCTATCCGAGCCCTGCATGAAATGACTAGAATCCTGGAAACACAAGTGTTTTGGCAGAAGCTTCCAGGCTGCCCGAATGTAATGGTCAACATTGGGGAAAAAAGGCCTGTGCCCTCAGGCCCCCATGTCGAGGTGGACAGGAAGCATAAGTACCTCTTGTTTCGAAAAAATTCCAAAGAGACACATGGTACTCACTGGGCCCTTCCCTAAATCAACTTCTCGATACAGCGTTGTTCTGCGCTGTAGGGCGTGGCCTAAAGGAAAGAATGCCGGGGGTCAGCCTAAGGGGCTGTGCATCTTCCAAAAGCCTGCTGTGTTCCGCGAAGAACTGATCTTTAGTTGCAGTGGAACCCAACCCGAGTTTTTCCTTGAGGTAGGGTGACTGCAGGTAACAAGACCTAGAAGGAATGCTAAGCAGACTGTCTCTCTCAGTATCGCTCTGACAGGGCAATGAGGCTGACCGGCATTGAATGCTGGAAGTGCTACAACCGTGTTACTGAATCCGTCTGTGACCGGAGGCAGTCTAGCTCTCCGACGCACGAGTTCAATATGTTGCCCTGCACTCAGCTACAGAGGGGTACAGCTAAGGATCTTGGCGACTGGATGAGGCTCACCAGGCCACTAGGAGCCTGCAGTTACTCAGTGTTCTTATAGAGAATCGTGTGCGGACGCGAGGGTCCTAGGAGGCCTTTACAGCTCACTGCCTTTAAAGTAAAGCAGAGCTACGACGTGGGTCTCATAGAAGATGCCGCACGCCTCCCCTTCTGCATGGCAGAGCAGGGCTACACGTCGAGGCGAGTGTTCATGTGGAGATTCCGTTTCGCTGTAAATCAAGGCGGGGAAATCTCCCACCCTGGAAGTCGTAATACCCTATTTCTTCCCAGGAAACTCAGTTTTTACTCAGTGCCACGCCTGCACTGACTAGTAAGCCGGCAAACGCACTATTACCCGGAAGCGTCAAGGGCTCACGCATGGCGCTTTCCAGCGGGGAAAACAAGGCTTGTGATATCAGGCCCCCCATTCGAGGTTGACGCACTGCTTAAGCACCTGTTATTCTGACGAAGTCAGAAGAGACGCAAGCTACCCACTGACCCCTTCCCTAAATCAAGTTTTGTATGCAGGGTTTTCGGCTTGGAGGGAACTGCCTAAATTTTCGAAAGCCCCAGGTCGGCCTAGGGGCCTGTGCATCTTCCAAAAGCCTGCTGTGTTCCACGAAGAACTGTGCGTCAGTTGCAGTGGAAGCTAGCCTGACTTTTTCCGTAGGTAAGGTGACTGCAGGTTTAAGGTCCTAGAAGGAGCGCTAAGCAGAGTGTTTTTCGAGGTATAGCTCAGGTAAGGCAAGGGAGCCATCTTCCTTGTCATGTTGGACTGGATACAACCTTGTTTCAGAAGCCGTTGGAGAGCTTAGGAGATCTGTCTCTCCCAAGGAAGAGTGCAGTATGTTGCCCTTCACTCGGCATAAACAGGCGTACACCTAAGGGCCTTCGGGGCTGGATGATGCTCAAGCGGGCCCTAGGAGCCTGGCGGTACTCAGTGTTCTTGCACTGACTCGGGTGCTGACACGACGTTCTTAGGACTCCTTAAAGGGGTACTACCGAAAACTAAAGCAGAACAGCAAGTAATGCCTCTGGAAAACTGCTGCACGCTCTCCAATCGGGACGGCCCACCACGGCGATTTTCGAGTCTCGTGTGGACACTGAGTTTCCATTTCGCCCTAAAGCAGGGCAGGAAAGCTTACTCAGGAACTGGAAGCAGCCTGCTTCTTTCGAGAAAGCTCATTCGCCTCTCGCAGGCATGCCTGCAGGGACTAAAATCCCGGCAACAAGAGTGTTTTGGACCTGCTGGACTGGCTAGGAACGTCTTTCTGAAGCTGTGGCAGAGCTGAGGATATCTAGCTCTCCCAGGGAAGAGTGCAGTGTGTTGCGCTTCACTCAGAAAACACAGGGGTGCGCTGAAGGACCTACGGGGCTGGGTGCTGCTCCACAGGCCCACCGGAGCCTGGCTTCCAGAGTGTTCTTGTAAGGAAACTGGTGCTAACGTGCTAGGAGTAGGGAAAGCCTACACTCGTGAAACTAAAGTCGTACAGCCAAAATGCCTCATGGAAGCTGCTGCCCACCAATCTTTCTGCATGGCAACCCAGGGCCGTAGTGCAAAGCCAGTGTTTGCGTTTCGGTTCCCTTTAGCTCTAAAGCAGGGTCAGGCTTTCTTTGTGGAACTGTAGTTGAAAGTCAGCCTGCCGATGCAGGAGACACGGGTTCGTACCCCGATCCGGGAAGGTCCCACATGCTGCCGTAGTGCCGGACCCGGGAGCCTTAGCCGCTGAACCTAAGCCTCAGGAGCTGGCGCTCCGCAATGGGAGAGGCCACAACCGTGGGAGGTGCGCGTACACCCAAATAAGAAAAGACACAGGGCAAGATAATATCCCACCCAGGAAACGGAGGCACCCTGTTTCTTGGAGAAAAGTCAACTTCCTATCCGAGCCCTGCATGAAATGACTAGAATCTCCCACAACCCTGAGAGGTGCGCGTACACCCAAATAGGAAAAGACACCCGGCAAGATAATATCCCAGCCAGGAAACGGAGGCACCCCGTTTCTTGGAGAAAAGTCAACTTCCTATCCGAGCCCTGCATGAAATGACTAGAATCCTGGAAACACAAGTGTTTTGGCAGAAGCTTCCAGGCTGCCCGAATGTAATGGTCAACATTGGGGAAAAAAGGCCTGTGCCCTCAGGCCCCCATGTCGAGGTGGACAGGAAGCATAAGTACCTCTTGTTTCGAAAAAATTCCAAAGAGACACATGGTACTCACTGGGCCCTTCCCTAAATCAACTTCTCGATACAGCGTTGTTCTGCGCTGTAGGGCGTGGCCTAAAGGAAAGAATGCCGGGGGTCAGCCTAAGGGGCTGTGCATCTTCCAAAAGCCTGCTGTGTTCCGCGAAGAAGTGATCTTTAGTTGCAGTGGAACCCAACCCGAGTTTTTCCTTGAGGTAGGGTGACTGCAGGTAACAAGACCTAGAAGGAATGCTAAGCAGACTGTCTCTCTCAGTATCGCTCTGACAGGGCAATGAGGCTGACCGGCATTGAATGCTGGAAGTGCTACAACCGTGTTACTGAATCCGTCTGTGACCGGAGGCAGTCTAGCTCTCCGACGCACGAGTTCAATAAGTTGCCCTGCACTCAGCTACAGAGGGGTACAGCTAAGGATCTTGGCGACTGGATGAGGCTCACCAGGCCACTAGGAGCCTGCAGTTACTCAGTGTTCTTATAGAGAATCGTGTGCGGACGCGAGGGTCCTAGGAGGCCTTTACAGCTCACTGCCTTTAAAGTAAAGCAGAGCTACGACGTGGGTCTCATAGAAGATGCCGCACGCCTCCCCTTCTGCATGGCAGAGCAGGGCTACACGTCGAGGCGAGTGTTCATGTGGAGATTCCGTTTCGCTGTAAAGCAAGGCGGGGAAATCTCCCACCCTGGAAGTCGTAATACCCTATTTCTTCCCAGGAAACTCAGTTTTTACTCAGTGCCACGCCTGCACTGACTAGTAAGCCGGCAAACGCACTATTACCCGGAAGCGTCAAGGGCTCACGCATGGCGCTTTCCAGCGGGGAAAACAAGGCTTGTGATATCAGGCCCCCCATTCGAGGTTGACGCACTGCTTAAGCACCTGTTATTCTGACGAAGTCAGAAGAGACGCAAGCTACCCACTGACCCCTTCCCTAAATCAAGTTTTGTATGCAGGGTTTTCGGCTTGGAGGGAACTGCCTAAATTTTCGAAAGCCCCAGGTCGGCCTAGGGGCCTGTGCATCTTCCAGAAGCCTGCTGTGTTCCACGAAGAACTGTGCGTCAGTTGCAGTGGAAGCTAGCCTGACTTTTTCCGTAGGTAAGGTGACTGCAGGTTTAAGGTCCTAGAAGGAGCGCTAAGCAGAGTGTTTTTCGAGGTATAGCTCAGGTAAGGCAAGGGAGCCATCTTCCTTGTCATGTTGGACTGGATACAACCTTGTTTCAGAAGCCGTTGGAGAGCTTAGGAGATCTGTCTCTCCCAAGGAAGAGTGCAGTATGTTGCCCTTCACTCGGCATAAACAGGCGTACACCTAAGGGCCTTCGGGGCTGGATGATGCTCAAGCGGGCCCTAGGAGCCTGGCGGTACTCAGTGTTCTTGCACTGACTCGGGTGCTGACACGACGTTCTTAGGACTCCTTAAAGGGGTACTACCGAAAACTAAAGCAGAACAGCAAGTAATGCCTCTGGAAAACTGCTGCACGCTCTCCAATCGGGACGGCCCACCACGGCGATTTTCGAGTCTCGTGTGGACACTGAGTTTCCATTTCGCCCTAAAGCAGGGCAGGAAAGCTTACTCAGGAACTGGAAGCAGCCTGCTTCTTTCGAGAAAGCTCATTCGCCTCTCGCAGGCATGCCTGCAGGGACTAAAATCCCGGCAACAAGAGTGTTTTGGACCTGCTGGACTGGCTAGGAACGTCTTTCTGAAGCTGTGGCAGAGCTGAGGATATCTAGCTCTCCCAGGGAAGAGTGCAGTGTGTTGCGCTTCACTCAGAAAACACAGGGGTGCGCTGAAGGACCTACGGGGCTGGGTGCTGCTCCACAGGCCCACCGGAGCCTGGCTTCCAGAGTGTTCTTGTAAGGAAACTGGTGCTAACGTGCTAGGAGTAGGGAAAGCCTACACTCGTGAAACTAAAGTCGTACAGCCAAAATGCCTCATGGAAGCTGCTGCCCACCAATCTTTCGGCATGGCAACCCAGGGCCGTAGTGCAAAGCCAGTGTTTGCGTTTCGGTTCCCTTTAGCTCTAAAGCAGGGTCAGGCTTTCTTTGTGGAACTGTAGTTGAAAGTCAGCCTGCCGATGCAGGAGACACGGGTTCGTACCCCGATCCGGGAAGGTCCCACATGCTGCCGTAGTGCCGGACCCGGGAGCCTTAGCCGCTGAACCTAAGCCTCAGGAGCTGGCGCTCCGCAATGGGAGAGGCCACAACCGTGGGAGGTGCGCGTACACCCAAATAAGAAAAGACACAGGGCAAGATAATATCCCACCCAGGAAACGGAGGCACCCTGTTTCTTGGAGAAAAGTCAACTTCCTATCCGAGCCCTGCATGAAATGACTAGAATCTCCCACAACCCTGAGAGGTGCGCGTACACCCAAATAGGAAAAGACACCCGGCAAGATAATATCCCAGCCAGGAAACGGAGGCACCCCGTTTCTTGGAGAAAAGTCAACTTCCTATCCGAGCCCTGCATGAAATGACTAGAATCCTGGAAACACAAGTGTTTTGGCAGAAGCTTCCAGGCTGCCCGAATGTAATGGTCAACATTGGGGAAAAAAGGCCTGTGCCCTCAGGCCCCCATGTCGAGGTGGACAGGAAGCATAAGTACCTCTTGTTTCGAAAAAATTCCAAAGAGACACATGGTACTCACTGGGCCCTTCCCTAAATCAACTTCTCGATACAGCGTTGTTCTGCGCTGTAGGGCGTGGCCTAAAGGAAAGAATGCCGGGGGTCAGCCTAAGGGGCTGTGCATCTTCCAAAAGCCTGCTGTGTTCCGCGAAGAACTGATCTTTAGTTGCAGTGGAACCCAACCCGAGTTTTTCCTTGAGGTAGGGTGACTGCAGGTAACAAGACCTAGAAGGAATGCTAAGCAGACTGTCTCTCTCAGTATCGCTCTGACAGGGCAATGAGGCTGACCGGCATTGAATGCTGGAAGTGCTACAACCGTGTTACTGAATCCGTCTGTGACCGGAGGCAGTCTAGCTCTCCGACGCACGAGTTCAATATGTTGCCCTGCACTCAGCTACAGAGGGGTACAGCTAAGGATCTTGGCGACTGGATGAGGCTCACCAGGCCACTAGGAGCCTGCAGTTACTCAGTGTTCTTATAGAGAATCGTGTGCGGACGCGAGGGTCCTAGGAGGCCTTTACAGCTCACTGCCTTTAAAGTAAAGCAGAGCTACGACGTGGGTCTCATAGAAGATGCCGCACGCCTCCCCTTCTGCATGGCAGAGCAGGGCTACACGTCGAGGCGAGTGTTCATGTGGAGATTCCGTTTCGCTGTAAAGCAAGGCGGGGAAATCTCCCACCCTGGAAGTCGTAATACCCTATTTCTTCCCAGGAAACTCAGTTTTTACTCAGTGCCACGCCTGCACTGACTAGTAAGCCGGCAAACGCACTATTACCCGGAAGCGTCAAGGGCTCACGCATGGCGCTTTCCAGCGGGGAAAACAAGGCTTGTGATATCAGGCCCCCCATTCGAGGTTGACGCACTGCTTAAGCACCTGTTATTCTGACGAAGTCAGAAGAGACGCAAGCTACCCACTGACCCCTTCCCTAAATCAAGTTTTGTATGCAGGGTTTTCGGCTTGGAGGGAACTGCCTAAATTTTCGAAAGCCCCAGGTCGGCCTAGGGGCCTGTGCATCTTCCAGAAGCCTGCTGTGTTCCACGAAGAACTGTGCGTCAGTTGCAGTGGAAGCTAGCCTGACTTTTTCCGTAGGTAAGGTGACTGCAGGTTTAAGGTCCTAGAAGGAGCGCTAAGCAGAGTGTTTTTCGAGGTATAGCTCAGGTAAGGCAAGGGAGCCATCTTCCTTGTCATGTTGGACTGGATACAACCTTGTTTCAGAAGCCGTTGGAGAGCTTAGGAGATCTGTCTCTCCCAAGGAAGAGTGCAGTATGTTGCCCTTCACTCGGCATAAACAGGCGTACACCTAAGGGCCTTCGGGGCTGGATGATGCTCAAGCGGGCCCTAGGAGCCTGGCGGTACTCAGTGTTCTTGCACTGACTCGGGTGCTGACACGACGTTCTTAGGACTCCTTAAAGGGGTACTACCGAAAACTAAAGCAGAACAGCAAGTAATGCCTCTGGAAAACTGCTGCACGCTCTCCAATCGGGACGGCCCACCACGGCGATTTTCGAGTCTCGTGTGGACACTGAGTTTCCATTTCGCCCTAAAGCAGGGCAGGAAAGCTTACTCAGGAACTGGAAGCAGCCTGCTTCTTTCGAGAAAGCTCATTCGCCTCTCGCAGGCATGCCTGCAGGGACTAAAATCCCGGCAACAAGAGTGTTTTGGACCTGCTGGACTGGCTAGGAACGTCTTTCTGAAGCTGTGGCAGAGCTGAGGATATCTAGCTCTCCCAGGGAAGAGTGCAGTGTGTTGCGCTTCACTCAGAAAACACAGGGGTGCGCTGAAGGACCTACGGGGCTGGGTGCTGCTCCACAGGCCCACCGGAGCCTGGCTTCCAGAGTGTTCTTGTAAGGAAACTGGTGCTAACGTGCTAGGAGTAGGGAAAGCCTACACTCGTGAAACTAAAGTCGTACAGCCAAAATGCCTCATGGAAGCTGCTGCCCACCAATCTTTCGGCATGGCAACCCAGGGCCGTAGTGCAAAGCCAGTGTTTGCGTTTCGGTTCCCTTTAGCTCTAAAGCAGGGTCAGGCTTTCTTTGTGGAACTGTAGTTGAAAGTCAGCCTGCCGATGCAGGAGACACGGGTTCGTACCCCGATCCGGGAAGGTCCCACATGCTGCCGTAGTGCCGGACCCGGGAGCCTTAGCCGCTGAACCTAAGCCTCAGGAGCTGGCGCTCCGCAATGGGAGAGGCCACAACCGTGGGAGGTGCGCGTACACCCAAATAAGAAAAGACACAGGGCAAGATAATATCCCACCCAGGAAACGGAGGCACCCTGTTTCTTGGAGAAAAGTCAACTTCCTATCCGAGCCCTGCATGAAATGACTAGAATCTCCCACAACCCTGAGAGGTGCGCGTACACCCAAATAGGAAAAGACACCCGGCAAGATAATATCCCAGCCAGGAAACGGAGGCACCCCGTTTCTTGGAGAAAAGTCAACTTCCTATCCGAGCCCTGCATGAAATGACTAGAATCCTGGAAACACAAGTGTTTTGGCAGAAGCTTCCAGGCTGCCCGAATGTAATGGTCAACATTGGGGAAAAAAGGCCTGTGCCCTCAGGCCCCCATGTCGAGGTGGACAGGAAGCATAAGTACCTCTTGTTTCGAAAAAATTCCAAAGAGACACATGGTACTCACTGGGCCCTTCCCTAAATCAACTTCTCGATACAGCGTTGTTCTGCGCTGTAGGGCGTGGCCTAAAGGAAAGAATGCCGGGGGTCAGCCTAAGGGGCTGTGCATCTTCCAAAAGCCTGCTGTGTTCCGCGAAGAAGTGATCTTTAGTTGCAGTGGAACCCAACCCGAGTTTTTCCTTGAGGTAGGGTGACTGCAGGTAACAAGACCTAGAAGGAATGCTAAGCAGACTGTCTCTCTCAGTATCGCTCTGACAGGGCAATGAGGCTGACCGGCATTGAATGCTGGAAGTGCTACAACCGTGTTACTGAATCCGTCTGTGACCGGAGGCAGTCTAGCTCTCCGACGCACGAGTTCAATAAGTTGCCCTGCACTCAGCTACAGAGGGGTACAGCTAAGGATCTTGGCGACTGGATGAGGCTCACCAGGCCACTAGGAGCCTGCAGTTACTCAGTGTTCTTATAGAGAATCGTGTGCGGACGCGAGGGTCCTAGGAGGCCTTTACAGCTCACTGCCTTTAAAGTAAAGCAGAGCTACGACGTGGGTCTCATAGAAGATGCCGCACGCCTCCCCTTCTGCATGGCAGAGCAGGGCTACACGTCGAGGCGAGTGTTCATGTGGAGATTCCGTTTCGCTGTAAAGCAAGGCGGGGAAATCTCCCACCCTGGAAGTCGTAATACCCTATTTCTTCCCAGGAAACTCAGTTTTTACTCAGTGCCACGCCTGCACTGACTAGTAAGCCGGCAAACGCACTATTACCCGGAAGCGTCAAGGGCTCACGCATGGCGCTTTCCAGCGGGGAAAACAAGGCTTGTGATATCAGGCCCCCCATTCGAGGTTGACGCACTGCTTAAGCACCTGTTATTCTGACGAAGTCAGAAGAGACGCAAGCTACCCACTGACCCCTTCCCTAAATCAAGTTTTGTATGCAGGGTTTTCGGCTTGGAGGGAACTGCCTAAATTTTCGAAAGCCCCAGGTCGGCCTAGGGGCCTGTGCATCTTCCAGAAGCCTGCTGTGTTCCACGAAGAACTGTGCGTCAGTTGCAGTGGAAGCTAGCCTGACTTTTTCCGTAGGTAAGGTGACTGCAGGTTTAAGGTCCTAGAAGGAGCGCTAAGCAGAGTGTTTTTCGAGGTATAGCTCAGGTAAGGCAAGGGAGCCATCTTCCTTGTCATGTTGGACTGGATACAACCTTGTTTCAGAAGCCGTTGGAGAGCTTAGGAGATCTGTCTCTCCCAAGGAAGAGTGCAGTATGTTGCCCTTCACTCGGCATAAACAGGCGTACACCTAAGGGCCTTCGGGGCTGGATGATGCTCAAGCGGGCCCTAGGAGCCTGGCGGTACTCAGTGTTCTTGCACTGACTCGGGTGCTGACACGACGTTCTTAGGACTCCTTAAAGGGGTACTACCGAAAACTAAAGCAGAACAGCAAGTAATGCCTCTGGAAAACTGCTGCACGCTCTCCAATCGGGACGGCCCACCACGGCGATTTTCGAGTCTCGTGTGGACACTGAGTTTCCATTTCGCCCTAAAGCAGGGCAGGAAAGCTTACTCAGGAACTGGAAGCAGCCTGCTTCTTTCGAGAAAGCTCATTCGCCTCTCGCAGGCATGCCTGCAGGGACTAAAATCCCGGCAACAAGAGTGTTTTGGACCTGCTGGACTGGCTAGGAACGTCTTTCTGAAGCTGTGGCAGAGCTGAGGATATCTAGCTCTCCCAGGGAAGAGTGCAGTGTGTTGCGCTTCACTCAGAAAACACAGGGGTGCGCTGAAGGACCTACGGGGCTGGGTGCTGCTCCACAGGCCCACCGGAGCCTGGCTTCCAGAGTGTTCTTGTAAGGAAACTGGTGCTAACGTGCTAGGAGTAGGGAAAGCCTACACTCGTGAAACTAAAGTCGTACAGCCAAAATGCCTCATGGAAGCTGCTGCCCACCAATCTTTCTGCATGGCAACCCAGGGCCGTAGTGCAAAGCCAGTGTTTGCGTTTCGGTTCCCTTTAGCTCTAAAGCAGGGTCAGGCTTTCTT
The DNA here is from genome assembly GCF_964165515.1 of Mesoplodon bidens. Taxonomy (NCBI): domain Eukaryota; kingdom Metazoa; phylum Chordata; class Mammalia; order Artiodactyla; family Ziphiidae; genus Mesoplodon; species Mesoplodon bidens. The sequence goes on along the minus strand of NC_138174.1, from coordinate 35,927,493 downwards.
TGTGGAACTGTAGTTGAAAGTCAGCCTGCCGATGCAGGAGACACGGGTTCGTACCCCGATCCGGGAAGGTCCCACATGCTGCCGTAGTGCCGGACCCGGGAGCCTTAGCCGCTGAACCTAAGCCTCAGGAGCTGGCGCTCCGCAATGGGAGAGGCCACAACCGTGGGAGGTGCGCGTACACCCAAATAAGAAAAGACACAGGGCAAGATAATATCCCACCCAGGAAACGGAGGCACCCTGTTTCTTGGAGAAAAGTCAACTTCCTATCCGAGCCCTGCATGAAATGACTAGAATCTCCCACAACCCTGAGAGGTGCGCGTACACCCAAATAGGAAAAGACACCCGGCAAGATAATATCCCAGCCAGGAAACGGAGGCACCCCGTTTCTTGGAGAAAAGTCAACTTCCTATCCGAGCCCTGCATGAAATGACTAGAATCCTGGAAACACAAGTGTTTTGGCAGAAGCTTCCAGGCTGCCCGAATGTAATGGTCAACATTGGGGAAAAAAGGCCTGTGCCCTCAGGCCCCCATGTCGAGGTGGACAGGAAGCATAAGTACCTCTTGTTTCGAAAAAATTCCAAAGAGACACATGGTACTCACTGGGCCCTTCCCTAAATCAACTTCTCGATACAGCGTTGTTCTGCGCTGTAGGGCGTGGCCTAAAGGAAAGAATGCCGGGGGTCAGCCTAAGGGGCTGTGCATCTTCCAAAAGCCTGCTGTGTTCCGCGAAGAACTGATCTTTAGTTGCAGTGGAACCCAACCCGAGTTTTTCCTTGAGGTAGGGTGACTGCAGGTAACAAGACCTAGAAGGAATGCTAAGCAGACTGTCTCTCTCAGTATCGCTCTGACAGGGCAATGAGGCTGACCGGCATTGAATGCTGGAAGTGCTACAACCGTGTTACTGAATCCGTCTGTGACCGGAGGCAGTCTAGCTCTCCGACGCACGAGTTCAATATGTTGCCCTGCACTCAGCTACAGAGGGGTACAGCTAAGGATCTTGGCGACTGGATGAGGCTCACCAGGCCACTAGGAGCCTGCAGTTACTCAGTGTTCTTATAGAGAATCGTGTGCGGACGCGAGGGTCCTAGGAGGCCTTTACAGCTCACTGCCTTTAAAGTAAAGCAGAGCTACGACGTGGGTCTCATAGAAGATGCCGCACGCCTCCCCTTCTGCATGGCAGAGCAGGGCTACACGTCGAGGCGAGTGTTCATGTGGAGATTCCGTTTCGCTGTAAAGCAAGGCGGGGAAATCTCCCACCCTGGAAGTCGTAATACCCTATTTCTTCCCAGGAAACTCAGTTTTTACTCAGTGCCACGCCTGCACTGACTAGTAAGCCGGCAAACGCACTATTACCCGGAAGCGTCAAGGGCTCACGCATGGCGCTTTCCAGCGGGGAAAACAAGGCTTGTGATATCAGGCCCCCCATTCGAGGTTGACGCACTGCTTAAGCACCTGTTATTCTGACGAAGTCAGAAGAGACGCAAGCTACCCACTGACCCCTTCCCTAAATCAAGTTTTGTATGCAGGGTTTTCGGCTTGGAGGGAACTGCCTAAATTTTCGAAAGCCCCAGGTCGGCCTAGGGGCCTGTGCATCTTCCAGAAGCCTGCTGTGTTCCACGAAGAACTGTGCGTCAGTTGCAGTGGAAGCTAGCCTGACTTTTTCCGTAGGTAAGGTGACTGCAGGTTTAAGGTCCTAGAAGGAGCGCTAAGCAGAGTGTTTTTCGAGGTATAGCTCAGGTAAGGCAAGGGAGCCATCTTCCTTGTCATGTTGGACTGGATACAACCTTGTTTCAGAAGCCGTTGGAGAGCTTAGGAGATCTGTCTCTCCCAAGGAAGAGTGCAGTATGTTGCCCTTCACTCGGCATAAACAGGCGTACACCTAAGGGCCTTCGGGGCTGGATGATGCTCAAGCGGGCCCTAGGAGCCTGGCGGTACTCAGTGTTCTTGCACTGACTCGGGTGCTGACACGACGTTCTTAGGACTCCTTAAAGGGGTACTACCGAAAACTAAAGCAGAACAGCAAGTAATGCCTCTGGAAAACTGCTGCACGCTCTCCAATCGGGACGGCCCACCACGGCGATTTTCGAGTCTCGTGTGGACACTGAGTTTCCATTTCGCCCTAAAGCAGGGCAGGAAAGCTTACTCAGGAACTGGAAGCAGCCTGCTTCTTTCGAGAAAGCTCATTCGCCTCTCGCAGGCATGCCTGCAGGGACTAAAATCCCGGCAACAAGAGTGTTTTGGACCTGCTGGACTGGCTAGGAACGTCTTTCTGAAGCTGTGGCAGAGCTGAGGATATCTAGCTCTCCCAGGGAAGAGTGCAGTGTGTTGCGCTTCACTCAGAAAACACAGGGGTGCGCTGAAGGACCTACGGGGCTGGGTGCTGCTCCACAGGCCCACCGGAGCCTGGCTTCCAGAGTGTTCTTGTAAGGAAACTGGTGCTAACGTGCTAGGAGTAGGGAAAGCCTACACTCGTGAAACTAAAGTCGTACAGCCAAAATGCCTCATGGAAGCTGCTGCCCACCAATCTTTCGGCATGGCAACCCAGGGCCGTAGTGCAAAGCCAGTGTTTGCGTTTCGGTTCCCTTTAGCTCTAAAGCAGGGTCAGGCTTTCTTTGTGGAACTGTAGTTGAAAGTCAGCCTGCCGATGCAGGAGACACGGGTTCGTACCCCGATCCGGGAAGGTCCCACATGCTGCCGTAGTGCCGGACCCGGGAGCCTTAGCCGCTGAACCTAAGCCTCAGGAGCTGGCGCTCCGCAATGGGAGAGGCCACAACCGTGGGAGGTGCGCGTACACCCAAATAAGAAAAGACACAGGGCAAGATAATATCCCACCCAGGAAACGGAGGCACCCTGTTTCTTGGAGAAAAGTCAACTTCCTATCCGAGCCCTGCATGAAATGACTAGAATCTCCCACAACCCTGAGAGGTGCGCGTACACCCAAATAGGAAAAGACACCCGGCAAGATAATATCCCAGCCAGGAAACGGAGGCACCCCGTTTCTTGGAGAAAAGTCAACTTCCTATCCGAGCCCTGCATGAAATGACTAGAATCCTGGAAACACAAGTGTTTTGGCAGAAGCTTCCAGGCTGCCCGAATGTAATGGTCAACATTGGGGAAAAAAGGCCTGTGCCCTCAGGCCCCCATGTCGAGGTGGACAGGAAGCATAAGTACCTCTTGTTTCGAAAAAATTCCAAAGAGACACATGGTACTCACTGGGCCCTTCCCTAAATCAACTTCTCGATACAGCGTTGTTCTGCGCTGTAGGGCGTGGCCTAAAGGAAAGAATGCCGGGGGTCAGCCTAAGGGGCTGTGCATCTTCCAAAAGCCTGCTGTGTTCCGCGAAGAACTGATCTTTAGTTGCAGTGGAACCCAACCCGAGTTTTTCCTTGAGGTAGGGTGACTGCAGGTAACAAGACCTAGAAGGAATGCTAAGCAGACTGTCTCTCTCAGTATCGCTCTGACAGGGCAATGAGGCTGACCGGCATTGAATGCTGGAAGTGCTACAACCGTGTTACTGAATCCGTCTGTGACCGGAGGCAGTCTAGCTCTCCGACGCACGAGTTCAATATGTTGCCCTACACTCAGCTACAGAGGGGTACAGCTAAGGATCTTGGCGACTGGATGAGGCTCACCAGGCCACTAAGAGCCTGCAGTTACTCAGTGTTCTTATAGAGAATCGTGTGCGGACGCGAGGGTCCTAGGAGGCCTTTACAGCTCACTGCCTTTAAAGTAAAGCAGAGCTACGACGTGGGTCTCATAGAAGATGCCGCACGCCTCCCCTTCTGCATGGCAGAGCAGGGCTACACGTCGAGGCGAGTGTTCATGTGGAGATTCCGTTTCGCTGTAAAGCAAGGCGGGGAAATCTCCCACCCTGGAAGTCGTAATACCCTATTTCTTCCCAGGAAACTCAGTTTTTACTCAGTGCCACGCCTGCACTGACTAGTAAGCCGGCAAACGCACTATTACCCGGAAGCGTCAAGGGCTCACGCATGGCGCTTTCCAGCGGGGAAAACAAGGCTTGTGATATCAGGCCCCCCATTCGAGGTTGACGCACTGCTTAAGCACCTGTTATTCTGACGAAGTCAGAAGAGACGCAAGCTACCCACTGACCCCTTCCCTAAATCAAGTTTTGTATGCAGGGTTTTCGGCTTGGAGGGAACTGCCTAAATTTTCGAAAGCCCCAGGTCGGCCTAGGGGCCTGTGCATCTTCCAAAAGCCTGCTGTGTTCCACGAAGAACTGTGCGTCAGTTGCAGTGGAAGCTAGCCTGACTTTTTCCGTAGGTAAGGTGACTGCAGGTTTAAGGTCCTAGAAGGAGCGCTAAGTAGAGTGTTTTTCGAGGTATAGCTCAGGTAAGGCAAGGGAGCCATCTTCCTTGTCATGTTGGACTGGATACAACCTTGTTTCAGAAGCCGTTGGAGAGCTTAGGAGATCTGTCTCTCCCAAGGAAGAGTGCAGTATGTTGCCCTTCACTCGGCATAAACAGGCGTACACCTAAGGGCCTTCGGGGCTGGATGATGCTCAAGCGGGCCCTAGGAGCCTGGCGGTACTCAGTGTTCTTGCACTGACTCGGGTGCTGACACGACGTTCTTAGGACTCCTTAAAGGGGTACTACCGAAAACTAAAGCAGAACAGCAAGTAATGCCTCTGGAAAACTGCTGCACGCTCTCCAATCGGGACGGCCCACCACGGCGATTTTCGAGTCTCGTGTGGACACTGAGTTTCCATTTCGCCCTAAAGCAGGGCAGGAAAGCTTACTCAGGAACTGGAAGCAGCCTGCTTCTTTCGAGAAAGCTCATTCGCCTCTCGCAGGCATGCCTGCAGGGACTAAAATCCCGGCAACAAGAGTGTTTTGGACCTGCTGGACTGGCTAGGAACGTCTTTCTGAAGCTGTGGCAGAGCTGAGGATATCTAGCTCTCCCAGGGAAGAGTGCAGTGTGTTGCGCTTCACTCAGAAAACACAGGGGTGCGCTGAAGGACCTACGGGGCTGGGTGCTGCTCCACAGGCCCACCGGAGCCTGGCTTCCAGAGTGTTCTTGTAAGGAAACTGGTGCGAACGCGCTAGGAGTAGGGAAAGCCTACACTCGTGAAACTAAAGTCGTACAGCCAAAATGCCTCATGGAAGCTGCTGCCCACCAATCTTTCTGCATGGCAACCCAGGGCCGTAGTGCAAAGCCAGTGTTTGCGTTTCGGTTCCCTTTAGCTCTAAAGCAGGGTCAGGCTTTCTTTGTGGAACTGTAGTTGAAAGTCAGCCTGCCGATGCAGGAGACACGGGTTCGTACCCCGATCCGGGAAGGTCCCACATGCTGCCGTAGTGCCGGACCCGGGAGCCTTAGCCGCTGAACCTAAGCCTCAGGAGCTGGCGCTCCGCAATGGGAGAGGCCACAACCGTGGGAGGTGCGCGTACACCCAAATAAGAAAAGACACAGGGCAAGATAATATCCCACCCAGGAAACGGAGGCACCCTGTTTCTTGGAGAAAAGTCAACTTCCTATCCGAGCCCTGCATGAAATGACTAGAATCTCCCACAACCCTGAGAGGTGCGCGTACACCCAAATAGGAAAAGACACCCGGCAAGATAATATCCCAGCCAGGAAACGGAGGCACCCCGTTTCTTGGAGAAAAGTCAACTTCCTATCCGAGCCCTGCATGAAATGACTAGAATCCTGGAAACACAAGTGTTTTGGCAGAAGCTTCCAGGCTGCCCGAATGTAATGGTCAACATTGGGGAAAAAAGGCCTGTGCCCTCAGGCCCCCATGTCGAGGTGGACAGGAAGCATAAGTACCTCTTGTTTCGAAAAAATTCCAAAGAGACACATGGTACTCACTGGGCCCTTCCCTAAATCAACTTCTCGATACAGCGTTGTTCTGCGCTGTAGGGCGTGGCCTAAAGGAAAGAATGCCGGGGGTCAGCCTAAGGGGCTGTGCATCTTCCAAAAGCCTGCTGTGTTCCGCGAAGAAGTGATCTTTAGTTGCAGTGGAACCCAACCCGAGTTTTTCCTTGAGGTAGGGTGACTGCAGGTAACAAGACCTAGAAGGAATGCTAAGCAGACTGTCTCTCTCAGTATCGCTCTGACAGGGCAATGAGGCTGACCGGCATTGAATGCTGGAAGTGCTACAACCGTGTTACTGAATCCGTCTGTGACCGGAGGCAGTCTAGCTCTCCGACGCACGAGTTCAATATGTTGCCCTGCACTCAGCTACAGAGGGGTACAGCTAAGGATCTTGGCGACTGGATGAGGCTCACCAGGCCACTAGGAGCCTGCAGTTACTCAGTGTTCTTATAGAGAATCGTGTGCGGACGCGAGGGTCCTAGGAGGCCTTTACAGCTCACTGCCTTTAAAGTAAAGCAGAGCTACGACGTGGGTCTCATAGAAGATGCCGCACGCCTCCCCTTCTGCATGGCAGAGCAGGGCTACACGTCGAGGCGAGTGTTCATGTGGAGATTCCGTTTCGCTGTAAAGCAAGGCGGGGAAATCTCCCACCCTGGAAGTCGTAATACCCTATTTCTTCCCAGGAAACTCAGTTTTTACTCAGTGCCACGCCTGCACTGACTAGTAAGCCGGCAAACGCACTATTACCCGGAAGCGTCAAGGGCTCACGCATGGCGCTTTCCAGCGGGGAAAACAAGGCTTGTGATATCAGGGCCCCCATTCGAGGTTGACGCACTGCTTAAGCACCTGTTATTCTGACGAAGTCAGAAGAGACGCAAGCTACCCACTGACCCCTTCCCTAAATCAAGTTTTGTATGCAGGGTTTTCGGCTTGGAGGGAACTGCCTAAATTTTCGAAAGCCCCAGGTCGGCCTAGGGGCCAGCGCATCTTCCAAAAGCCTGCTGTGTTCCACGAAGAACTGTGCGTCAGTTGCAGTGGAACCTAGCCTGACTTTTTCCGTAGGTAAGGTGACTGCAGGTTTAAGGTCCTAGAAGGAGCGCTAAGCAGAGTGTTTTTCGAGGTATAGCTCAGGTAAGGCAAGGGAGCCATCTTCCTTGTCATGTTGGACTGGATACAACCTTGTTTCAGAAGCCGTTGGAGAGCTTAGGAGATCTGTCTCTCCCAAGGAAGAGTGCAGTATGTTGCCCTTCACTCGGCATAAACAGGCGTACACCTAAGGGCCTTCGGGGCTGGATGATGCTCAAGCGGGCCCTAGGAGCCTGGCGGTACTCAGTGTTCTTGCACTGACTCGGGTGCTGACACGACGTTCTTAGGACTCCTTAAAGGGGTACTACCGAAAACTAAAGCAGAACAGCAAGTAATGCCTCTGGAAAACTGCTGCACGCTCTCCAATCGGGACGGCCCACCACGGCGATTTTCGAGTCTCGTGTGGACACTGAGTTTCCATTTCGCCCTAAAGCAGGGCAGGAAAGCTTACTCAGGAAGTGGAAGCAGCCTGCTTCTTTCGAGAAAGCTCATTCGCCTCTCGCAGGCATGCCTGCAGGGACTAAAATCCCGGCAACAAGAGTGTTTTGGACCTGCTGGACTGGCTAGGAACGTCTTTCTGAAGCTGTGGCAGAGCTGAGGATATCTAGCTCTCCCAGGGAAGAGTGCAGTGTGTTGCGCTTCACTCAGAAAACACAGGGGTGCGCTGAAGGACCTACGGGGCTGGGTGCTGCTCCACAGGCCCACCGGAGCCTGGCTTCCAGAGTGTTCTTGTAAGGAAACTGGTGCTAACGTGCTAGGAGTAGGGAAAGCCTACACTCGTGAAACTAAAGTCGTACAGCCAAAATGCCTCATGGAAGCTGCTGCCCACCAATCTTTCTGCATGGCAACCCAGGGCCGTAGTGCAAAGCCAGTGTTTGCGTTTCGGTTCCCTTTAGCTCTAAAGCAGGGTCAGGCTTTCTTTGTGGAACTGTAGTTGAAAGTCAGCCTGCCGATGCAGGAGACACGGGTTCGTACCCCGATCCGGGAAGGTCCCACATGCTGCCGTAGTGCCGGACCCGGGAGCCTTAGCCGCTGAACCTAAGCCTCAGGAGCTGGCGCTCCGCAATGGGAGAGGCCACAACCGTGGGAGGTGCGCGTACACCCAAATAAGAAAAGACACAGGGCAAGATAATATCCCACCCAGGAAACGGAGGCACCCTGTTTCTTGGAGAAAAGTCAACTTCCTATCCGAGCCCTGCATGAAATGACTAGAATCTCCCACAACCCTGAGAGGTGCGCGTACACCCAAATAGGAAAAGACACCCGGCAAGATAATATCCCAGCCAGGAAACGGAGGCACCCCGTTTCTTGGAGAAAAGTCAACTTCCTATCCGAGCCCTGCATGAAATGACTAGAATCCTGGAAACACAAGTGTTTTGGCAGAAGCTTCCAGGCTGCCCGAATGTAATGGTCAACATTGGGGAAAAAAGGCCTGTGCCCTCAGGCCCCCATGTCGAGGTGGACAGGAAGCATAAGTACCTCTTGTTTCGAAAAAATTCCAAAGAGACACATGGTACTCACTGGGCCCTTCCCTAAATCAACTTCTCGATACAGCGTTGTTCTGCGCTGTAGGGCGTGGCCTAAAGGAAAGAATGCCGGGGGTCAGCCTAAGGGGCTGTGCATCTTCCAAAAGCCTGCTGTGTTCCGCGAAGAAGTGATCTTTAGTTGCAGTGGAACCCAACCCGAGTTTTTCCTTGAGGTAGGGTGACTGCAGGTAACAAGACCTAGAAGGAATGCTAAGCAGACTGTCTCTCTCAGTATCGCTCTGACAGGGCAATGAGGCTGACCGGCATTGAATGCTGGAAGTGCTACAACCGTGTTACTGAATCCGTCTGTGACCGGAGGCAGTCTAGCTCTCCGACGCACGAGTTCAATATGTTGCCCTGCACTCAGCTACAGAGGGGTACAGCTAAGGATCTTGGCGACTGGATGAGGCTCACCAGGCCACTAGGAGCCTGCAGTTACTCAGTGTTCTTATAGAGAATCGTGTGCGGACGCGAGGGTCCTAGGAGGCCTTTACAGCTCACTGCCTTTAAAGTAAAGCAGAGCTACGACGTGGGTCTCATAGAAGATGCCGCACGCCTCCCCTTCTGCATGGCAGAGCAGGGCTACACGTCGAGGCGAGTGTTCATGTGGAGATTCCGTTTCGCTGTAAAGCAAGGCGGGGAAATCTCCCACCCTGGAAGTCGTAATACCCTATTTCTTCCCAGGAAACTCAGTTTTTACTCAGTGCCACGCCTGCACTGACTAGTAAGCCGGCAAACGCACTATTACCCGGAAGCGTCAAGGGCTCACGCATGGCGCTTTCCAGCGGGGAAAACAAGGCTTGTGATATCAGGGCCCCCATTCGAGGTTGACGAACTGCTTAAGCACCTGTTATTCTGACGAAGTCAGAAGAGACGCAAGCTACCCACTGACCCCTTCCCTAAATCAAGTTTTGTATGCAGGGTTTTCGGCTTGGAGGGAACTGCCTAAATTTTCGAAAGCCCCAGGTCGGCCTAGGGGCCAGCGCATCTTCCAAAAGCCTGCTGTGTTCCACGAAGAACTGTGCGTCAGTTGCAGTGGAACCTAGCCTGACTTTTTCCGTAGGTAAGGTGACTGCAGGTTTAAGGTCCTAGAAGGAGCGCTAAGCAGAGTGTTTTTCGAGGTATAGCTCAGGTAAGGCAAGGGAGCCATCTTCCTTGTCATGTTGGACTGGATACAACCTTGTTTCAGAAGCCGTTGGAGAGCTTAGGAGATCTGTCTCTCCCAAGGAAGAGTGCAGTATGTTGCCCTTCACTCGGCATAAACAGGCGTACACCTAAGGGCCTTCGGGGCTGGATGATGCTCAAGCGGGCCCTAGGAGCCTGGCGGTACTCAGTGTTCTTGCACTGACTCGGGTGCTGACACGACGTTCTTAGGACTCCTTAAAGGGGTACTACCGAAAACTAAAGCAGAACAGCAAGTAATGCCTCTGGAAAACTGCTGCACGCTCTCCAATCGGGACGGCCCACCACGGCGATTTTCGAGTCTCGTGTGGACACTGAGTTTCCATTTCGCCCTAAAGCAGGGCAGGAAAGCTTACTCAGGAACTGGAAGCAGCCTGCTTCTTTCGAGAAAGCTCATTCGCCTCTCGCAGGCATGCCTGCAGGGACTAAAATCCCGGCAACAAGAGTGTTTTGGACCTGCTGGACTGGCTAGGAACGTCTTTCTGAAGCTGTGGCAGAGCTGAGGATATCTAGCTCTCCCAGGGAAGAGTGCAGTGTGTTGCGCTTCACTCAGAAAACACAGGGGTGCGCTGAAGGACCTACGGGGCTGGGTGCTGCTCCACAGGCCCACCGGAGCCTGGCTTCCAGAGTGTTCTTGTAAGGAAACTGGTGCTAACGTGCTAGGAGTAGGGAAAGCCTACACTCGTGAAACTAAAGTCGTACAGCCAAAATGCCTCATGGAAGCTGCTGCCCACCAATCTTTCTGCATGGCAACCCAGGGCCGTAGTGCAAAGCCAGTGTTTGCGTTTCGGTTCCCTTTAGCTCTAAAGCAGGGTCAGGCTTTCTTTGTGGAACTGTAGTTGAAAGTCAGCCTGCCGATGCAGGAGACACGGGTTCGTACCCCGATCCGGGAAGGTCCCACATGCTGCCGTAGTGCCGGACCCGGGAGCCTTAGCCGCTGAACCTAAGCCTCAGGAGCTGGCGCTCCGCAATGGGAGAGGCCACAACCGTGGGAGGTGCGCGTACACCCAAATAAGAAAAGACACAGGGCAAGATAATATCCCACCCAGGAAACGGAGGCACCCTGTTTCTTGGAGAAAAGTCAACTTCCTATCCGAGCCCTGCATGAAATGACTAGAATCTCCCACAACCCTGAGAGGTGCGCGTACACCCAAATAGGAAAAGACACCCGGCAAGATAATATCCCAGCCAGGAAACGGAGGCACCCCGTTTCTTGGAGAAAAGTCAACTTCCTATCCGAGCCCTGCATGAAATGACTAGAATCCTGGAAACACAAGTGTTTTGGCAGAAGCTTCCAGGCTGCCCGAATGTAATGGTCAACATTGGGGAAAAAAGGCCTGTGCCCTCAGGCCCCCATGTCGAGGTGGACAGGAAGCATAAGTACCTCTTGTTTCGAAAAAATTCCAAAGAGACACATGGTACTCACTGGGCCCTTCCCTAAATCAACTTCTCGATACAGCGTTGTTCTGCGCTGTAGGGCGTGGCCTAAAGGAAAGAATGCCGGGGGTCAGCCTAAGGGGCTGTGCATCTTCCAAAAGCCTGCTGTGTTCCGCGAAGAAGTGATCTTTAGTTGCAGTGGAACCCAACCCGAGTTTTTCCTTGAGGTAGGGTGACTGCAGGTAACAAGACCTAGAAGGAATGCTAAGCAGACTGTCTCTCTCAGTATCGCTCTGACAGGGCAATGAGGCTGACCGGCATTGAATGCTGGAAGTGCTACAACCGTGTTACTGAATCCGTCTGTGACCGGAGGCAGTCTAGCTCTCCGACGCACGAGTTCAATATGTTGCCCTGCACTCAGCTACAGAGGGGTACAGCTAAGGATCTTGGCGACTGGATGAGGCTCACCAGGCCACTAGGAGCCTGCAGTTACTCAGTGTTCTTATAGAGAATCGTGTGCGGACGCGAGGGTCCTAGGAGGCCTTTACAGCTCACTGCCTTTAAAGTAAAGCAGAGCTACGACGTGGGTCTCATAGAAGATGCCGCACGCCTCCCCTTCTGCATGGCAGAGCAGGGCTACACGTCGAGGCGAGTGTTCATGTGGAGATTCCGTTTCGCTGTAAATCAAGGCGGGGAAATCTCCCACCCTGGAAGTCGTAATACCCTATTTCTTCCCAGGAAACTCAGTTTTTACTCAGTGCCACGCCTGCACTGACTAGTAAGCCGGCAAACGCACTATTACCCGGAAGCGTCAAGGGCTCACGCATGGCGCTTTCCAGCGGGGAAAACAAGGCTTGTGATATCAGGCCCCCCATTCGAGGTTGACGCACTGCTTAAGCACCTGTTATTCTGACGAAGTCAGAAGAGACGCAAGCTACCCACTGACCCCTTCCCTAAATCAAGTTTTGTATGCAGGGTTTTCGGCTTGGAGGGAACTGCCTAAATTTTCGAAAGCCCCAGGTCGGCCTAGGGGCCTGTGCATCTTCCAGAAGCCTGCTGTGTTCCACGAAGAACTGTGCGTCAGTTGCAGTGGAAGCTAGCCTGACTTTTTCCGTAGGTAAGGTGACTGCAGGTTTAAGGTCCTAGAAGGAGCGCTAAGCAGAGTGTTTTTCGAGGTATAGCTCAGGTAAGGCAAGGGAGCCATCTTCCTTGTCATGTTGGACTGGATACAACCTTGTTTCAGAAGCCGTTGGAGAGCTTAGGAGATCTGTCTCTCCCAAGGAAGAGTGCAGTATGTTGCCCTTCACTCGGCATAAACAGGCGTACACCTAAGGGCCTTCGGGGCTGGATGATGCTCAAGCGGGCCCTAGGAGCCTGGCGGTACTCAGTGTTCTTGCACTGACTCGGGTGCTGACACGACGTTCTTAGGACTCCTTAAAGGGGTACTACCGAAAACTAAAGCAGAACAGCAAGTAATGCCTCTGGAAAACTGCTGCACGCTCTCCAATCGGGACGGCCCACCACGGCGATTTTCGAGTCTCGTGTGGACACTGAGTTTCCATTTCGCCCTAAAGCAGGGCAGGAAAGCTTACTCAGGAAGTGGAAGCAGCCTGCTTCTTTCGAGAAAGCTCATTCGCCTCTCGCAGGCATGCCTGCAGGGACTAAAATCCCGGCAACAAGAGTGTTTTGGACCTGCTGGACTGGCTAGGAACGTCTTTCTGAAGCTGTGGCAGAGCTGAGGATATCTAGCTCTCCCAGGGAAGAGTGCAGTGTGTTGCGCTTCACTCAGAAAACACAGGGGTGCGCTGAAGGACCTACGGGGCTGGGTGCTGCTCCACAGGCCCACCGGAGCCTGGCTTCCAGAGTGTTCTTGTAAGGAAACTGGTGCTAACGTGCTAGGAGTAGGGAAAGCCTACACTCGTGAAACTAAAGTCGTACAGCCAAAATGCCTCATGGAAGCTGCTGCCCACCAATCTTTCTGCATGGCAACCCAGGGCCGTAGTGCAAAGCCAGTGTTTGCGTTTCGGTTCCCTTTAGCTCTAAAGCAGGGTCAGGCTTTCTTTGTGGAACTGTAGTTGAAAGTCAGCCTGCCGATGCAGGAGACACGGGTTCGTACCCCGATCCGGGAAGGTCCCACATGCTGCCGTAGTGCCGGACCCGGGAGCCTTAGCCGCTGAACCTAAGCCTCAGGAGCTGGCGCTCCGCAATGGGAGAGGCCACAACCGTGGGAGGTGCGCGTACACCCAAATAAGAAAAGACACAGGGCAAGATAATATCCCACCCAGGAAACGGAGGCACCCTGTTTCTTGGAGAAAAGTCAACTTCCTATCCGAGCCCTGCATGAAATGACTAGAATCTCCCACAACCCTGAGAGGTGCGCGTACACCCAAATAGGAAAAGACACCCGGCAAGATAATATCCCAGCCAGGAAACGGAGGCACCCCGTTTCTTGGAGAAAAGTCAACTTCCTATCCGAGAGCTGCATGAAATGACTAGAATCCTGGAAACACAAGTGTTTTGGCAGAAGGTTCCAGCCTGCCCGAATGTAATGGTCAACATTGGGGAAAAAAGGCCTGTGCCCTCAGGCCCCCATGTCGAGGTTGACAGGAAGCATAAGTACCTCTTGTTTCGAAAAAATTCCAAAGAGACACATGGTACTCACTGGGCCCTTCCCTAAATCAACTTCTCGATACAGCGTTCTTCTGCGCTGTAGGGCGTGGCCTAAAGGAAAGAATGCCGGGGGTCAGCCTAAGGGGCTGTGCATCTTCCAAAAGCCTGCTGTGTTCCGCGAAGAAGTGATCTTTAGTTGCAGTGGAACCCAACCCGAGTTTTTCCTTGAGGTAGGGTGACTGCAGGTAACAAGACCTAGAAGGAATGCTAAGCAGACTGTCTCTCTCAGTATCGCTCTGACAGGGCAATGAGGCTGACCGGCATTGAATGCTGGAAGTGCTACAACCGTGTTACTGAATCCGTCTGTGACCGGAGGCAGTCTAGCTCTCCGACGCACGAGTTCAATATGTTGCCCTGCACTCAGCTACAGAGGGGTACAGCTAAGGATCTTGGCGACTGGATGAGGCTCACCAGGCCACTAGGAGCCTGCAGTTACTCAGTGTTCTTATAGAGAATCGTGTGCGGACGCGAGGGTCCTAGGAGGCCTTTACAGCTCACTGCCTTTAAAGTAAAGCAGAGCTACGACGTGGGTCTCATAGAAGATGCCGCACGCCTCCCCTTCTGCATGGCAGAGCTGGGCTACACGTCGAGGCGAGTGTTCATGTGGAGATTCCGTTTCGCTGTAAATCAAGGCGGGGAAATCTCCCACCCTGGAAGTCGTAATACCCTATTTCTTCCCAGGAAACTCAGTTTTTACTCAGTGCCACGCCTGCACTGACTAGTAAGCCGGCAAACGCACTATTACCCGGAAGCGTCAAGGGCTCACGCATGGCGCTTTCCAGCGGGGAAAACAAGGCTTGTGATATCAGGCCCCCCATTCGAGGTTGACGCACTGCTTAAGCACCTGTTATTCTGACGAAGTCAGAAGAGACGCAAGCTACCCACTGACCCCTTCCCTAAATCAAGTTTTGTATGCAGGGTTTTCGGCTTGGAGGGAACTGCCTAAATTTTCGAAAGCCCCAGGTCGGCCTAGGGGCCTGTGCATCTTCCAGAAGCCTGCTGTGTTCCACGAAGAACTGTGCGTCAGTTGCAGTGGAAGCTAGCCTGACTTTTTCCGTAGGTAAGGTGACTGCAGGTTTAAGGTCCTAGAAGGAGCGCTAAGCAGAGTGTTTTTCGAGGTATAGCTCAGGTAAGGCAAGGGAGCCATCTTCCTTGTCATGTTGGACTGGATACAACCTTGTTTCAGAAGCCGTTGGAGAGCTTAGGAGATCTGTCTCTCCCAAGGAAGAGTGCAGTATGTTGCCCTTCACTCGGCATAAACAGGCGTACACCTAAGGGCCTTCGGGGCTGGATGATGCTCAAGCGGGCCCTAGGAGCCTGGCGGTACTCAGTGTTCTTGCACTGACTCGGGTGCTGACACGACGTTCTTAGGACTCCTTAAAGGGGTACTACCGAAAACTAAAGCAGAACAGCAAGTAATGCCTCTGGAAAACTGCTGCACGCTCTCCAATCGGGACGGCCCACCACGGCGATTTTCGAGTCTCGTGTGGACACTGAGTTTCCATTTCGCCCTAAAGCAGGGCAGGAAAGCTTACTCAGGAACTGGAAGCAGCCTGCTTCTTTCGAGAAAGCTCATTCGCCTCTCGCAGGCATGCCTGCAGGGACTAAAATCCCGGCAACAAGAGTGTTTTGGACCTGCTGGACTGGCTAGGAACGTCTTTCTGAAGCTGTGGCAGAGCTGAGGATATCTAGCTCTCCCAGGGAAGAGTGCAGTGTGTTGCGCTTCACTCAGAAAACACAGGGGTGCGCTGAAGGACCTACGGGGCTGGGTGCTGCTCCACAGGCCCACCGGAGCCTGGCTTCCAGAGTGTTCTTGTAAGGAAACTGGTGCTAACGTGCTAGGAGTAGGGAAAGCCTACACTCGTGAAACTAAAGTCGTACAGCCAAAATGCCTCATGGAAGCTGCTGCCCACCAATCTTTCTGCATGGCAACCCAGGGCCGTAGTGCAAAGCCAGTGTTTGCGTTTCGGTTCCCTTTAGCTCTAAAGCAGGGTCAGGCTTTCTTTGTGGAACTGTAGTTGAAAGTCAGCCTGCCGATGCAGGAGACACGGGTTCGTACCCCGATCCGGGAAGGTCCCACATGCTGCCGTAGTGCCGGACCCGGGAGCCTTAGCCGCTGAACCTAAGCCTCAGGAGCTGGCGCTCCGCAATGGGAGAGGCCACAACCGTGGGAGGTGCGCGTACACCCAAATAAGAAAAGACACAGGGCAAGATAATATCCCACCCAGGAAACGGAGGCACCCTGTTTCTTGGAGAAAAGTCAACTTCCTATCCGAGCCCTGCATGAAATGACTAGAATCTCCCACAACCCTGAGAGGTGCGCGTACACCCAAATAGGAAAAGACACCCGGCAAGATAATATCCCAGCCAGGAAACGGAGGCACCCCGTTTCTTGGAGAAAAGTCAACTTCCTATCCGAGAGCTGCATGAAATGACTAGAATCCTGGAAACACAAGTGTTTTGGCAGAAGGTTCCAGCCTGCCCGAATGTAATGGTCAACATTGGGGAAAAAAGGCCTGTGCCCTCAGGCCCCCATGTCGAGGTTGACAGGAAGCATAAGTACCTCTTGTTTCGAAAAAATTCCAAAGAGACACATGGTACTCACTGGGCCCTTCCCTAAATCAACTTCTCGATACAGCGTTCTTCTGCGCTGTAGGGCGTGGCCTAAAGGAAAGAATGCCGGGGGTCAGCCTAAGGGGCTGTGCATCTTCCAAAAGCCTGCTGTGTTCCGCGAAGAAGTGATCTTTAGTTGCAGTGGAACCCAACCCGAGTTTTTCCTTGAGGTAGGGTGACTGCAGGTAACAAGACCTAGAAGGAATGCTAAGCAGACTGTCTCTCTCAGTATCGCTCTGACAGGGCAATGAGGCTGACCGGCATTGAATGCTGGAAGTGCTACAACCGTGTTACTGAATCCGTCTGTGACCGGAGGCAGTCTAGCTCTCCGACGCACGAGTTCAATATGTTGCCCTGCACTCAGCTACAGAGGGGTACAGCTAAGGATCTTGGCGACTGGATGAGGCTCACCAGGCCACTAGGAGCCTGCAGTTACTCAGTGTTCTTATAGAGAATCGTGTGCGGACGCGAGGGTCCTAGGAGGCCTTTACAGCTCACTGCCTTTAAAGTAAAGCAGAGCTACGACGTGGGTCTCATAGAAGATGCCGCACGCCTCCCCTTCTGCATGGCAGAGCTGGGCTACACGTCGAGGCGAGTGTTCATGTGGAGATTCCGTTTCGCTGTAAATCAAGGCGGGGAAATCTCCCACCCTGGAAGTCGTAATACCCTATTTCTTCCCAGGAAACTCAGTTTTTACTCAGTGCCACGCCTGCACTGACTAGTAAGCCGGCAAACGCACTATTACCCGGAAGCGTCAAGGGCTCACGCATGGCGCTTTCCAGCGGGGAAAACAAGGCTTGTGATATCAGGCCCCCCATTCGAGGTTGACGCACTGCTTAAGCACCTGTTATTCTGACGAAGTCAGAAGAGACGCAAGCTACCCACTGACCCCTTCCCTAAATCAAGTTTTGTATGCAGGGTTTTCGGCTTGGAGGGAACTGCCTAAATTTTCGAAAGCCCCAGGTCGGCCTAGGGGCCTGTGCATCTTCCAGAAGCCTGCTGTGTTCCACGAAGAACTGTGCGTCAGTTGCAGTGGAAGCTAGCCTGACTTTTTCCGTAGGTAAGGTGACTGCAGGTTTAAGGTCCTAGAAGGAGCGCTAAGCAGAGTGTTTTTCGAGGTATAGCTCAGGTAAGGCAAGGGAGCCATCTTCCTTGTCATGTTGGACTGGATACAACCTTGTTTCAGAAGCCGTTGGAGAGCTTAGGAGATCTGTCTCTCCCAAGGAAGAGTGCAGTATGTTGCCCTTCACTCGGCATAAACAGGCGTACACCTAAGGGCCTTCGGGGCTGGATGATGCTCAAGCGGGCCCTAGGAGCCTGGCGGTACTCAGTGTTCTTGCACTGACTCGGGTGCTGACACGACGTTCTTAGGACTCCTTAAAGGGGTACTACCGAAAACTAAAGCAGAACAGCAAGTAATGCCTCTGGAAAACTGCTGCACGCTCTCCAATCGGGACGGCCCACCACGGCGATTTTCGAGTCTCGTGTGGACACTGAGTTTCCATTTCGCCCTAAAGCAGGGCAGGAAAGCTTACTCAGGAACTGGAAGCAGCCTGCTTCTTTCGAGAAAGCTCATTCGCCTCTCGCAGGCATGCCTGCAGGGACTAAAATCCCGGCAACAAGAGTGTTTTGGACCTGCTGGACTGGCTAGGAACGTCTTTCTGAAGCTGTGGCAGAGCTGAGGATATCTAGCTCTCCCAGGGAAGAGTGCAGTGTGTTGCGCTTCACTCAGAAAACACAGGGGTGCGCTGAAGGACCTACGGGGCTGGGTGCTGCTCCACAGGCCCACCGGAGCCTGGCTTCCAGAGTGTTCTTGTAAGGAAACTGGTGCTAACGCGCTAGGAGTAGGGAAAGCCTACACTCGTGAAACTAAAGTCGTACAGCCAAAATGCCTCATGGAAGCTGCTGCCCACCAATCTTTCTGCATGGCAACCCAGGGCCGTATTGCAAACCCAGTGTTTGCGTTTCGGTTCCCTTTAGCTCTAAAGCAGGGTCAGGCTTTCTTTGTGGAACTGTAGTTGAAAGTCAGCCTGCCGATGCAGGAGACACGGGTTCGTACCCCGATCCGGGAAGGTCCCACATGCTGCCGTAGTGCCGGACCCGGGAGCCTTAGCCGCTGAACCTAAGCCTCAGGAGCTGGCGCTCCGCAATGGGAGAGGCCACAACCGTGGGAGGTGCGCGTACACCCAAATAAGAAAAGACACAGGGCAAGATAATATCCCACCCAGGAAACGGAGGCACCCTGTTTCTTGGAGAAAAGTCAACTTCCTATCCGAGCCCTGCATGAAATGACTAGAATCTCCCACAACCCTGAGAGGTGCGCGTACACCCAAATAGGAAAAGACACCCGGCAAGATAATATCCCACCCAGGAAACGGAGGCACCCTGTTTCTTGGAGAAAAGTCAACTTCCTATCCGAGCCCTGCATGAAATGACTAGAATCCTGGAAACACAAGTGTTTTGGCAGAAGCTTCCAGGCTGCCCGAATGTAATGGTCAACATTGGGGAAAAAAGGCCTGTGCCCTCAGGCCCCCATGTCGAGGTTGACAGGAAGCATAAGTACCTCTTGTTTCGAAAAAATTCCAAAGAGACACATGGTACTCACTGGGCCCTTCCCTAAATCAACTTCTCGATACAGCGTTGTTCTGCGCTGTAGGGCGTGGCCTAAAGGAAAGAATGCCGGGGGTCAGCCTAAGGGGCTGTGCATCTTCCAAAAGCCTGCTGTGTTCCGCGAAGAAGTGATCTTTAGTTGCAGTGGAACCCAACCCGAGTTTTTCCTTGAGGTAGGGTGACTGCAGGTAACAAGACCTAGAAGGAATGCTAAGCAGACTGTCTCTCTCAGTATCGCTCTGACAGGGCAATGAGGCTGACCGGCATTGAATACTGGAAGTGCTACAACCGTGTTACTGAATCCGTCTGTGACCGGAGGCAGTCTAGCTCTCCGACGCACGAGTTCAATATGTTGCCCTGCACTCAGCTACAGAGGGGTACAGCTAAGGATCTTGGCGACTGGATGAGGCTCACCAGGCCACTAGGAGCCTGCAGTTACTCAGTGTTCTTATAGAGAATCGTGTGCGGACGCGAGGGTCCTAGGAGGCCTTTACAGCTCACTGCCTTTAAAGTAAAGCAGAGCTACGACGTGGGTCTCATAGAAGATGCCGCACGCCTCCCCTTCTGCATGGCAGAGCAGGGCTACACGTCGAGGCGAGTGTTCATGTGGAGATTCCGTTTCGCTGTAAAGCAAGGCGGGGAAATCTCCCACCCTGGAAGTCGTAATACCCTATTTCTTCCCAGGAAACTCAGTTTTTACTCAGTGCCACGCCTGCACTGACTAGTAAGCCGGCAAACGCACTATTACCCGGAAGCGTCAAGGGCTCACGCATGGCGCTTTCCAGCGGGGAAAACAAGGCTTGTGATATCAGGCCCCCCATTCGAGGTTGACGCACTGCTTAAGCACCTGTTATTCTGACGAAGTCAGAAGAGACGCAAGCTACCCACTGACCCCTTCCCTAAATCAAGTTTTGTATGCAGGGTTTTCGGCTTGGAGGGAACTGCCTAAATTTTCGAAAGCCCCAGGTCGGCCTAGGGGCCTGTGCATCTTCCAGAAGCCTGCTGTGTTCCACGAAGAACTGTGCGTCAGTTGCAGTGGAAGCTAGCCTGACTTTTTCCGTAGGTAAGGTGACTGCAGGTTTAAGGTCCTAGAAGGAGCGCTAAGCAGAGTGTTTTTCGAGGTATAGCTCAGGTAAGGCAAGGGAGCCATCTTCCTTGTCATGTTGGACTGGATACAACCTTGTTTCAGAAGCCGTTGGAGAGCTTAGGAGATCTGTCTCTCCCAAGGAAGAGTGCAGTATGTTGCCCTTCACTCGGCATAAACAGGCGTACACCTAAGGGCCTTCGGGGCTGGATGATGCTCAAGCGGGCCCTAGGAGCCTGGCGGTACTCAGTGTTCTTGCACTGACTCGGGTGCTGACACGACGTTCTTAGGACTCCTTAAAGGGGTACTACCGAAAACTAAAGCAGAACAGCAAGTAATGCCTCTGGAAAACTGCTGCACGCTCTCCAATCGGGACGGCCCACCACGGCGATTTTCGAGTCTCGTGTGGACACTGAGTTTCCATTTCGCCCTAAAGCAGGGCAGGAAAGCTTACTCAGGAACTGGAAGCAGCCTGCTTCTTTCGAGAAAGCTCATTCGCCTCTCGCAGGCATGCCTGCAGGGACTAAAATCCCGGCAACAAGAGTGTTTTGGACCTGCTGGACTGGCTAGGAACGTCTTTCTGAAGCTGTGGCAGAGCTGAGGATATCTAGCTCTCCCAGGGAAGAGTGCAGTGTGTTGCGCTTCACTCAGAAAACACAGGGGTGCGCTGAAGGACCTACGGGGCTGGGTGCTGCTCCACAGGCCCACCGGAGCCTGGCTTCCAGAGTGTTCTTGTAAGGAAACTGGTGCTAACGTGCTAGGAGTAGGGAAAGCCTACACTCGTGAAACTAAAGTCGTACAGCCAAAATGCCTCATGGAAGCTGCTGCCCACCAATCTTTCTGCATGGCAACCCAGGGCCGGAGTGCAAAGCCAGTGTTTGCGTTTCGGTTCCCTTTAGCTCTAAAGCAGGGTCAGGCTTTCTTTGTGGAACTGTAGTTGAAAGTCAGCCTGCCGATGCAGGAGACACGGGTTCGTACCCCGATCCGGGAAGGTCCCACATGCTGCCGTAGTGCCGGACCCGGGAGCCTTAGCCGCTGAACCTAAGCCTCAGGAGCTGGCGCTCCGCAATGGGAGAGGCCACAACCGTGGGAGGTGCGCGTACACCCAAATAAGAAAAGACACAGGGCAAGATAATATCCCACCCAGGAAACGGAGGCACCCTGTTTCTTGGAGAAAAGTCAACTTCCTATTCGAGCCCTGCATGAAATGACTAGAATCTCCCACAACCCTGAGAGGTGTGCGTACACCCAAATAGGAAAAGACACCCGGCAAGATAATATCCCAGCCAGGAAACGGAGGCACCCCGTTTCTTGGAGAAAAGTCAACTTCCTATCCGAGCCCTGCATGAAATGACTAGAATCCTGGAAACACAAGTGTTTTGGCAGAAGGTTCCAGGCTGCCCGAATGTAATGGTCAACATTGGGGAAAAAAGGCCTGTGCCCTCAGGCCCCCATGTCGAGGTTGACAGGAAGCATAAGTACCTCTTGTTTCGAAAAAATTCCAAAGAGACACATGGTACTCACTGGGCCCTTCCCTAAATCAACTTCTCGATACAGCGTTGTTCTGCGCTGTAGGGCGTGGCCTAAAGGAAAGAATGCCGGGGGTCAGCCTAAGGGGCTGTGCATCTTCCAAAAGCCTGCTGTGTTCCGCGAAGAACTGATCTTTAGTTGCAGTGGAACCCAACCCGAGTTTTTCCTTGAGGTAGGGTGACTGCAGGTAACAAGACCTAGAAGGAATGCTAAGCAGACTGTCTCTCTCAGTATCGCTCTGACAGGGCAATGAGGCTGACTGGCATTGAATGCTGGAAGTGCTACAACCGTGTTACTGAATCCGTCTGTGACCGGAGGCAGTCTAGCTCTCCGACGCACGAGTTCAATATGTTGCCCTACACTCAGCTACAGAGGGGTACAGCTAAGGATCTTGGCGACTGGATGAGGCTCACCAGGCCACTAGGAGCCTGCAGTTACTCAGTGTTCTTATAGAGAATCGTGTGCGGACGCGAGGGTCCTAGGAGGCCTTTACAGCTCACTGCCTTTAAAGTAAAGCAGAGCTACGACGTGGGTCTCATAGAAGATGCCGCACGCCTCCCCTTCTGCATGGCAGAGCAGGGCTACACGTCGAGGCGAGTGTTCATGTGGAGATTCCGTTTCGCTGTAAAGCAAGGCGGGGAAATCTCCCACCCTGGAAGTCGTAATACCCTATTTCTTCCCAGGAAACTCAGTTTTTACTCAGTGCCACGCCTGCACTGACTAGTAAGCCGGCAAACGCACTATTACCCGGAAGCGTCAAGGGCTCACGCATGGCGCTTTCCAGCGGGGAAAACAAGGCTTGTGATATCAGGGCCCCCATTCGAGGTTGACGCACTGCTTAAGCACCTGTTATTCTGACGAAGTCAGAAGAGACGCAAGCTACCCACTGACCCCTTCCCTAAATCAAGTTTTGTATGCAGGGTTTTCGGCTTGGAGGGAACTGCCTAAATTTTCGAAAGCCCCAGGTCGGCCTAGGGGCCAGCGCATCTTCCAAAAGCCTGCTGTGTTCCACGAAGAACTGTGCGTCAGTTGCAGTGGAAGCTAGCCTGACTTTTTCCGTAGGTAAGGTGACTGCAGGTTTAAGGTCCTAGAAGGAGCGCTAAGCAGAGTGTTTTTCGAGGTATAGCTCAGGTAAGGCAAGGGAGCCATCTTCCTTGTCATGTTGGACTGGATACAACCTTGTTTCAGAAGCCGTTGGAGAGCTTAGGAGATCTGTCTCTCCCAAGGAAGAGTGCAGTATGTTGCCCTTCACTCGGCATAAACAGGCGTACACCTAAGGGCCTTCGGGGCTGGATGATGCTCAAGCGGGCCCTAGGAGCCTGGCGGTACTCAGTGTTCTTGCACTGACTCGGGTGCTGACACGACGTTCTTAGGACTCCTTAAAGGGGTACTACCGAAAACTAAAGCAGAACAGCAAGTAATGCCTCTGGAAAACTGCTGCACGCTCTCCAATCGGGACGGCCCACCACGGCGATTTTCGAGTCTCGTGTGGACACTGAGTTTCCATTTCGCCCTAAAGCAGGGCAGGAAAGCTTACTCAGGAACTGGAAGCAGCCTGCTTCTTTCGAGAAAGCTCATTCGCCTCTCGCAGGCATGCCTGCAGGGACTAAAATCCCGGCAACAAGAGTGTTTTGGACCTGCTGGACTGGCTAGGAACGTCTTTCTGAAGCTGTGGCAGAGCTGAGGATATCTAGCTCTCCCAGGGAAGAGTGCAGTGTGTTGCGCTTCACTCAGAAAACACAGGGGTGCGCTGAAGGACCTACGGGGCTGGGTGCTGCTCCACAGGCCCACCGGAGCCTGGCTTCCAGAGTGTTCTTGTAAGGAAACTGGTGCTAACGTGCTAGGAGTAGGGAAAGCCTACACTCGTGAAACTAAAGTCGTACAGCCAAAATGCCTCATGGAAGCTGCTGCCCACCAATCTTTCTGCATGGCAACCCAGGGCCGTAGTGCAAAGCCAGTGTTTGCGTTTCGGTTCCCTTTAGCTCTAAAGCAGGGTCAGGCTTTCTTTGTGGAACTGTTGTTGAAAGTCAGCCTGCCGATGCAGGAGACACGGGTTCGTACCCCGATCCGGGAAGGTCCCACATGCTGCCGTAGTGCCGGACCCGGGAGCCTTAGCCGCTGAACCTAAGCCTCAGGAGCTGGCGCTCCGCAATGGGAGAGGCCACAACCGTGGGAGGTGCGCGTACACCCAAATAAGAAAAGACACAGGGCAAGATAATATCCCACCCAGGAAACGGAGGCACCCTGTTTCTTGGAGAAAAGTCAACTTCCTATCCGAGCCCTGCATGAAATGACTAGAATCTCCCACAACCCTGAGAGGTGCGCGTACACCCAAATAGGAAAAGACACCCGGCAAGATAATATCCCAGCCAGGAAACGGAGGCACCCCGTTTCTTGGAGAAAAGTCAACTTCCTATCCGAGCCCTGCATGAAATGACTAGAATCCTGGAAACACAAGTGTTTTGGCAGAAGCTTCCAGGCTGCCCGAATGTAATGGTCAACATTGGGGAAAAAAGGCCTGTGCCCTCAGGCCCCCATGTCGAGGTGGACAGGAAGCATAAGTACCTCTTGTTTCGAAAAAATTCCAAAGAGACACATGGTACTCACTGGGCCCTTCCCTAAATCAACTTCTCGATACAGCGTTGTTCTGCGCTGTAGGGCGTGGCCTAAAGGAAAGAATGCCGGGGGTCAGCCTAAGGGGCTGTGCATCTTCCAAAAGCTTGCTGTGTTCCGCGAAGAACTGATCTTTAGTTGCAGTGGAACCCAACCCGAGTTTTTCCTTGAGGTAGGGTGACTGCAGGTAACAAGACCTAGAAGGAATGCTAAGCAGACTGTCTCTCTCAGTATCGCTCTGACAGGGCAATGAGGCTGACCGGCATTGAATGCTGGAAGTGCTACAACCGTGTTACTGAATCCGTCTGTGACCGGAGGCAGTCTAGCTCTCCGACGCACGAGTTCAATATGTTGCCCTGCACTCAGCTACAGAGGGGTACAGCTAAGGATCTTGGCGACTGGATGAGGCTCACCAGGCCACTAGGAGCCTGCAGTTACTCAGTGTTCTTATAGAGAATCGTGTGCGGACGCGAGGGTCCTAGGAGGCCTTTACAGCTCACTGCCTTTAAAGTAAAGCAGAGCTACGACGTGGGTCTCATAGAAGATGCCGCACGCCTCCCCTTCTGCATGGCAGAGCAGGGCTACACGTCGAGGCGAGTGTTCATGTGGAGATTCCGTTTCGCTGTAAAGCAAGGCGGGGAAATCTCCCACCCTGGAAGTCGTAATACCCTATTTCTTCCCAGGAAACTCAGTTTTTACTCAGTGCCACGCCTGCACTGACTAGTAAGCCGGCAAACGCACTATTACCCGGAAGCGTCAAGGGCTCACGCATGGCGCTTTCCAGCGGGGAAAACAAGGCTTGTGATATCAGGCCCCCCATTCGAGGTTGACGCACTGCTTAAGCACCTGTTATTCTGACGAAGTCAGAAGAGACGCAAGCTACCCACTGACCCCTTCCCTAAATCAAGTTTTGTATGCAGGGTTTTCGGCTTGGAGGGAACTGCCTAAATTTTCGAAAGCCCCAGGTCGGCCTAGGGGCCTGTGCATCTTCCAGAAGCCTGCTGTGTTCCACGAAGAACTGTGCGTCAGTTGCAGTGGAAGCTAGCCTGACTTTTTCCGTAGGTAAGGTGACTGCAGGTTTAAGGTCCTAGAAGGAGCGCTAAGCAGAGTGTTTTTCGAGGTATAGCTCAGGTAAGGCAAGGGAGCCATCTTCCTTGTCATGTTGGACTGGATACAACCTTGTTTCAGAAGCCGTTGGAGAGCTTAGGAGATCTGTCTCTCCCAAGGAAGAGTGCAGTATGTTGCCCTTCACTCGGCATAAACAGGCGTACACCTAAGGGCCTTCGGGGCTGGATGATGCTCAAGCGGGCCCTAGGAGCCTGGCGGTACTCAGTGTTCTTGCACTGACTCGGGTGCTGACACGACGTTCTTAGGACTCCTTAAAGGGGTACTACCGAAAACTAAAGCAGAACAGCAAGTAATGCCTCTGGAAAACTGCTGCACGCTCTCCAATCGGGACGGCCCACCACGGCGATTTTCGAGTCTCGTGTGGACACTGAGTTTCCATTTCGCCCTAAAGCAGGGCAGGAAAGCTTACTCAGGAACTGGAAGCAGCCTGCTTCTTTCGAGAAAGCTCATTCGCCTCTCGCAGGCATGCCTGCAGGGACTAAAATCCCGGCAACAAGAGTGTTTTGGACCTGCTGGACTGGCTAGGAACGTCTTTCTGAAGCTGTGGCAGAGCTGAGGATATCTAGCTCTCCCAGGGAAGAGTGCAGTGTGTTGCGCTTCACTCAGAAAACACAGGGGTGCGCTGAAGGACCTACGGGGCTGGGTGCTGCTCCACAGGCCCACCGGAGCCTGGCTTCCAGAGTGTTCTTGTAAGGAAACTGGTGCTAACGTGCTAGGAGTAGGGAAAGCCTACACTCGTGAAACTAAAGTCGTACAGCCAAAATGCCTCATGGAAGCTGCTGCCCACCAATCTTTCTGCATGGCAACCCAGGGCCGTAGTGCAAAGCCAGTGTTTGCGTTTCGGTTCCCTTTAGCTCTAAAGCAGGGTCAGGCTTTCTTTGTGGAACTGTAGTTGAAAGTCAGCCTGCCGATGCAGGAGACACGGGTTCGTACCCCGATCCGGGAAGGTCCCACATGCTGCCGTAGTGCCGGACCCGGGAGCCTTAGCCGCTGAACCTAAGCCTCAGGAGCTGGCGCTCCGCAATGGGAGAGGCCACAACCGTGGGAGGTGCGCGTACACCCAAATAAGAAAAGACACAGGGCAAGATAATATCCCACCCAGGAAACGGAGGCACCCTGTTTCTTGGAGAAAAGTCAACTTCCTATCCGAGCCCTGCATGAAATGACTAGAATCTCCCACAACCCTGAGAGGTGCGCGTACACCCAAATAGGAAAAGACACCCGGCAAGATAATATCCCAGCCAGGAAACGGAGGCACCCCGTTTCTTGGAGAAAAGTCAACTTCCTATCCGAGCCCTGCATGAAATGACTAGAATCCTGGAAACACAAGTGTTTTGGCAGAAGCTTCCAGGCTGCCCGAATGTAATGGTCAACATTGGGGAAAAAAGGCCTGTGCCCTCAGGCCCCCATGTCGAGGTGGACAGGAAGCATAAGTACCTCTTGTTTCGAAAAAATTCCAAAGAGACACATGGTACTCACTGGGCCCTTCCCTAAATCAACTTCTCGATACAGCGTTGTTCTGCGCTGTAGGGCGTGGCCTAAAGGAAAGAATGCCGGGGGTCAGCCTAAGGGGCTGTGCATCTTCCAAAAGCCTGCTGTGTTCCGCGAAGAACTGATCTTTAGTTGCAGTGGAACCCAACCCGAGTTTTTCCTTGAGGTAGGGTGACTGCAGGTAACAAGACCTAGAAGGAATGCTAAGCAGACTGTCTCTCTCAGTATCGCTCTGACAGGGCAATGAGGCTGACCGGCATTGAATGCTGGAAGTGCTACAACCGTGTTACTGAATCCGTCTGTGACCGGAGGCAGTCTAGCTCTCCGACGCACGAGTTCAATATGTTGCCCTGCACTCAGCTACAGAGGGGTACAGCTAAGGATCTTGGCGACTGGATGAGGCTCACCAGGCCACTAGGAGCCTGCAGTTACTCAGTGTTCTTATAGAGAATCGTGTGCGGACGCGAGGGTCCTAGGAGGCCTTTACAGCTCACTGCCTTTAAAGTAAAGCAGAGCTACGACGTGGGTCTCATAGAAGATGCCGCACGCCTCCCCTTCTGCATGGCAGAGCAGGGCTACACGTCGAGGCGAGTGTTCATGTGGAGATTCCGTTTCGCTGTAAAGCAAGGCGGGGAAATCTCCCACCCTGGAAGTCGTAATACCCTATTTCTTCCCAGGAAACTCAGTTTTTACTCAGTGCCACGCCTGCACTGACTAGTAAGCCGGCAAACGCACTATTACCCGGAAGCGTCAAGGGCTCACGCATGGCGCTTTCCAGCGGGGAAAACAAGGCTTGTGATATCAGGCCCCCCATTCGAGGTTGACGCA
Organism: Mesoplodon bidens; assembly: GCF_964165515.1. Classification (NCBI taxonomy): domain Eukaryota; kingdom Metazoa; phylum Chordata; class Mammalia; order Artiodactyla; family Ziphiidae; genus Mesoplodon; species Mesoplodon bidens. Next base: position 35,899,923 of record NC_138174.1, on the reverse strand, counting down.
CTGCTTAAGCACCTGTTATTCTGACGAAGTCAGAAGAGACGCAAGCTACCCACTGACCCCTTCCCTAAATCAAGTTTTGTATGCAGGGTTTTCGGCTTGGAGGGAACTGCCTAAATTTTCGAAAGCCCCAGGTCGGCCTAGGGGCCAGCGCATCTTCCAAAAGCCTGCTGTGTTCCACGAAGAACTGTGCGTCAGTTGCAGTGGAAGCTAGCCTGACTTTTTCCGTAGGTAAGGTGACTGCAGGTTTAAGGTCCTAGAAGGAGCGCTAAGCAGAGTGGTTTTCGAGGTATAGCTCAGGTAAGGCAAGGGAGCCATCTTCCTTGTCATGTTGGACTGGATACAACCTTGTTTCAGAAGCCGTTGGAGAGCTTAGGAGATCTGTCTCTCTCAAGGAAGAGTGCAGTATGTTGCCCTTCACTCGGCATAAACAGGCGTACACCTAAGGGCCTTCGGGGCTGGATGATGCTCAAGCGGGCCCTAGGAGCCTGGCGGTACTCAGTGTTCTTGCACTGACTCGGGTGCTGACACGACGTTCTTAGGACTCCTTAAAGGGGTACTACCGAAAACTAAAGCAGAACAGCAAGTAATGCCTCTGGAAAACTGCTGCACGCTCTCCAATCGGGACGGCCCACCACGGCGATTTTCGAGTCTCGTGTGGACACTGAGTTTCCATTTCGCCCTAAAGCAGGGCAGGAAAGCTTACTCAGGAACTGGAAGCAGCCTGCTTCTTTCGAGAAAGCTCATTCGCCTCTCGCAGGCATGCCTGCAGGGACTAAAATCCCGGCAACAAGAGTGTTTTGGACCTGCTGGACTGGCTAGGAACGTCTTTCTGAAGCTGTGGCAGAGCTGAGGATATCTAGCTCTCCCAGGGAAGAGTGCAGTGTGTTGCGCTTCACTCAGAAAACACAGGGGTGCGCTGAAGGACCTACGGGGCTGGGTGCTGCTCCACAGGCCCACCGGAGCCTGGCTTCCAGAGTGTTCTTGTAAGGAAACTGGTGCTAACGTGCTAGGAGTAGGGAAAGCCTACACTCGTGAAACTAAAGTCGTACAGCCAAAATGCCTCATGGAAGCTGCTGCCCACCAATCTTTCTGCATGGCAACCCAGGGCCGTAGTGCAAAGCCAGTGTTTGCGTTTCGGTTCCCTTTAGCTCTAAAGCAGGGTCAGGCTTTCTTTGTGGAACTGTAGTGGAAAGTCAGCCTGCCGATGCAGGAGACACGGGTTCGTACCCCGATCCGGGAAGGTCCCACATGCTGCCGTAGTGCCGGACCCGGGAGCCTTAGCCGCTGATCCTAAGCCTCAGGAGCTGGCGCTCCGCAATGGGAGAGGCCACAACCGTGGGAGGTGCGCGTACACCCAAATAAGAAAAGACACAGGGCAAGATAATATCCCACCCAGGAAACGGAGGCACCCTGTTTCTTGGAGAAAAGTCAACTTCCTATCCGAGCCCTGCATGAAATGACTAGAATCTCCCACAACACTGAGAGGTGCGCGTACACCCAAATAGGAAAAGACACCCGGCAAGATAATATCCCAGCCAGGAAACGGAGGCACCCCGTTTCTTGGAGAAAAGTCAACTTCCTATCCGAGCCCTGCATGAAATGACTAGAATCCTGGAAACACAAGTGTTTTGGCAGAAGGTTCCAGGCTGCCCGAATGTAATGGTCAACATTGGGGAAAAAAGGCCTGTGCCCTCAGGCCCCCATGTCGAGGTGGACAGGAAGCATAAGTACCTCTTGTTTCGAAAAAATTCCAAAGAGACACATGGTACTCACTGGGCCCTTCCCTAAATCAACTTCTCGATACAGCGTTGTTCTGCGCTGTAGGGCGTGGCCTAAAGGAAAGAATGCCGGGGGTCAGCCTAAGGGGCTGTGCATCTTCCAAAAGCCTGCTGTGTTCCGCGAAGAACTGATCTTTAGTTGCAGTGGAACCCAACCCGAGTTTTTCCTTGAGGTAGGGTGACTGCAGGTAACAAGACCTAGAAGGAATGCTAAGCAGACTGTCTCTCTCAGTATCGCTCTGACAGGGCAATGAGGCTGACCGGCATTGAATGCTGGAAGTGCTACAACCGTGTTACTGAATCCGTCTGTGACCGGAGGCAGTCTAGCTCTCCGACGCACGAGTTCAATATGTTGCCCTACACTCAGCTACAGAGGGGTACAGCTAAGGATCTTGGCGACTGGATGAGGCTCACCAGGCCACTAGGAGCCTGCAGTTACTCAGTGTTCTTATAGAGAATCGTGTGCGGACGCGAGGGTCCTAGGAGGCCTTTACAGCTCACTGCCTTTAAAGTAAAGCAGAGCTACGACGTGGGTCTCATAGAAGATGCCGCACGCCTCCCCTTCTGCATGGCAGAGCAGGGCTACACGTCGAGGCGAGTGTTCATGTGGAGATTCCGTTTCGCTGTAAAGCAAGGCGGGGAAATCTCCCACCCTGGAAGTCGTAATACCCTATTTCTTCCCAGGAAACTCAGTTTTTACTCAGTGCCACGCCTGCACTGACTAGTAAGCCGGCAAACGCACTATTACCCGGAAGCGTCAAGGGCTCACGCATGGCGCTTTCCAGCGGGGAAAACAAGGCTTGTGATATCAGGCCCCCCATTCGAGGTTGACGCACTGCTTAAGCACCTGTTATTCTGACGAAGTCAGAAGAGACGCAAGCTACCCACTGACCCCTTCCCTAAATCAAGTTTTGTATGCAGGGTTTTCGGCTTGGAGGGAACTGCCTAAATTTTCGAAAGCCCCAGGTCGGCCTAGGGGCCAGCGCATCTTCCAAAAGCCTGCTGTGTTCCACGAAGAACTGTGCGTCAGTTGCAGTGGAAGCTAGCCTGACTTTTTCCGTAGGTAAGGTGACTGCAGGTTTAAGGTCCTAGAAGGAGCGCTAAGCAGAGTGGTTTTCGAGGTATAGCTCAGGTAAGGCAAGGGAGCCATCTTCCTTGTCATGTTGGACTGGATACAACCTTGTTTCAGAAGCCGTTGGAGAGCTTAGGAGATCTGTCTCTCCCAAGGAAGAGTGCAGTATGTTGCCCTTCACTCGGCATAAACAGGCGTACACCTAAGGGCCTTCGGGGCTGGATGATGCTCAAGCGGGCCCTAGGAGCCTGGCGGTACTCAGTGTTCTTGCACTGACTCGGGTGCTGACACGACGTTCTTAGGACTCCTTAAAGGGGTACTACCGAAAACTAAAGCAGAACAGCAAGTAATGCCTCTGGAAAACTGCTGCACGCTCTCCAATCGGGACGGCCCACCACGGCGATTTTCGAGTCTCGTGTGGACACTGAGTTTCCATTTCGCCCTAAAGCAGGGCAGGAAAGCTTACTCAGGAACTGGAAGCAGCCTGCTTCTTTCGAGAAAGCTCATTCGCCTCTCGCAGGCATGCCTGCAGGGACTAAAATCCCGGCAACAAGAGTGTTTTGGACCTGCTGGACTGGCTAGGAACGTCTTTCTGAAGCTGTGGCAGAGCTGAGGATATCTAGCTCTCCCAGGGAAGAGTGCAGTGTGTTGCGCTTCACTCAGAAAACACGGGGGTGCGCTGAAGGACCTACGGGGCTGGGTGCTGCTCCACAGGCCCACCGGAGCCTGGCTTCCAGAGTGTTCTTGTAAGGAAACTGGTGCTAACGTGCTAGGAGTAGGGAAAGCCTACACTCGTGAAACTAAAGTCGTACAGCCAAAATGCCTCATGGAAGCTGCTGCCCACCAATCTTTCTGCATGGCAACCCAGGGCCGTAGTGCAAAGCCAGTGTTTGCGTTTCGGTTCCCTTTAGCTCTAAAGCAGGGTCAGGCTTTCTTTGTGGAACTGTAGTTGAAAGTCAGCCTGCCGATGCAGGAGACACGGGTTCGTACCCCGATCCGGGAAGGTCCCACATGCTGCCGTAGTGCCGGACCCGGGAGCCTTAGCCGCTGATCCTAAGCCTCAGGAGCTGGCGCTCCGCAATGGGAGAGGCCACAACCGTGGGAGGTGCGCGTACACCCAAATAAGAAAAGACACAGGGCAAGATAATATCCCACCCAGGAAACGGAGGCACCCTGTTTCTTGGAGAAAAGTCAACTTCCTATCCGAGCCCTGCATGAAATGACTAGAATCTCCCACAACCCTGAGAGGTGCGCGTACACCCAAATAGGAAAAGACACCCGGCAAGATAATATCCCAGCCAGGAAACGGAGGCACCCCGTTTCTTGGAGAAAAGTCAACTTCCTATCCGAGCCCTGCATGAAATGACTAGAATCCTGGAAACACAAGTGTTTTGGCAGAAGGTTCCAGGCTGCCCGAATGTAATGGTCAACATTGGGGAAAAAAGGCCTGTGCCCTCAGGCCCCCATGTCGAGGTGGACAGGAAGCATAAGTACCTCTTGTTTCGAAAAAATTCCAAAGAGACACATGGTACTCACTGGGCCCTTCCCTAAATCAACTTCTCGATACAGCGTTGTTCTGCGCTGTAGGGCGTGGCCTAAAGGAAAGAATGCCGGGGGTCAGCCTAAGGGGCTGTGCATCTTCCAAAAGCCTGCTGTGTTCCGCGAAGAAGTGATCTTTAGTTGCAGTGGAACCCAACCCGAGTTTTTCCTTGAGGTAGGGTGACTGCAGGTAACAAGACCTAGAAGGAATGCTAAGCAGACTGTCTCTCTCAGTATCGCTCTGACAGGGCAATGAGGCTGACCGGCATTGAATGCTGGAAGTGCTACAACCGTGTTACTGAATCCGTCTGTGACCGGAGGCAGTCTAGCTCTCCGACGCACGAGTTCAATATGTTGCCCTACACTCAGCTACAGAGGGGTACAGCTAAGGATCTTGGCGACTGGATGAGGCTCACCAGGCCACTAGGAGCCTGCAGTTACTCAGTGTTCTTATAGAGAATCGTGTGCGGACGCGAGGGTCCTAGGAGGCCTTTACAGCTCACTGCCTTTAAAGTAAAGCAGAGCTACGACGTGGGTCTCATAGAAGATGCCGCACGCCTCCCCTTCTGCATGGCAGAGCAGGGCTACACGTCGAGGCGAGTGTTCATGTGGAGATTCCGTTTCGCTGTAAAGCAAGGCGGGGAAATCTCCCACCCTGGAAGTCGTAATACCCTATTTCTTCCCAGGAAACTGTTTTTACTCAGTGCCACGCCTGCACTGACTAGTAAGCCGGCAAACGCACTATTACCCGGAAGCGTCAAGGGCTCACGCATGGCGCTTTCCAGCGGGGAAAACAAGGCTTGTGATATCAGGCCCCCCATTCGAGGTTGACGCACTGCTTAAGCACCTGTTATTCTGACGAAGTCAGAAGAGACGCAAGCTACCCACTGACCCCTTCCCTAAATCAAGTTTTGTATGCAGGGTTTTCGGCTTGGAGGGAACTGCCTAAATTTTCGAAAGCCCCAGGTCGGCCTAGGGGCCTGTGCATCTTCCAGAAGCCTGCTGTGTTCCACGAAGAACTGTGCGTCAGTTGCAGTGGAAGCTAGCCTGACTTTTTCCGTAGGTAAGGTGACTGCAGGTTTAAGGTCCTAGAAGGAGCGCTAAGCAGAGGGTTTTTCGAGGTATAGCTCAGGTAAGGCAAGGGAGCCATCTTCCTTGTCATGTTGGACTGGATACAACCTTGTTTCAGAAGCCGTTGGAGAGCTTAGGAGATCTGTCTCTCCCAAGGAAGAGTGCAGTATGTTGCCCTTCACTCGGCATAAACAGGCGTACACCTAAGGGCCTTCGGGGCTGGATGATGCTCAAGCGGGCCCTAGGAGCCTGGCGGTACTCAGTGTTCTTGCACTGACTCGGGTGCTGACACGACGTTCTTAGGACTCCTTAAAGGGGTACTACCGAAAACTAAAGCAGAACAGCAAGTAATGCCTCTGGAAAACTGCTGCACGCTCTCCAATCGGGACGGCCCACCACGGCGATTTTCGAGTCTCGTGTGGACACTGAGTTTCCATTTCGCCCTAAAGCAGGGCAGGAAAGCTTACTCAGGAACTGGAAGCAGCCTGCTTCTTTCGAGAAAGCTCATTCGCCTCTCGCAGGCATGCCTGCAGGGACTAAAATCCCGGCAACAAGAGTGTTTTGGACCTGCTGGACTGGCTAGGAACGTCTTTCTGAAGCTGTGGCAGAGCTGAGGATATCTAGCTCTCCCAGGGAAGAGTGCAGTGTGTTGCGCTTCACTCAGAAAACACAGGGGTGCGCTGAAGGACCTACGGGGCTGGGTGCTGCTCCACAGGCCCACCGGAGCCTGGCTTCCAGAGTGTTCTTGTAAGGAAACTGGTGCTAACGTGCTAGGAGTAGGGAAAGCCTACACTCGTGAAACTAAAGTCGTACAGCCAAAATGCCTCATGGAAGCTGCTGCCCACCAATCTTTCTGCATGGCAACCCAGGGCCGTAGTGCAAAGCCAGTGTTTGCGTTTCGGTTCCCTTTAGCTCTAAAGCAGGGTCAGGCTTTCTTTGTGGAACTGTAGTTGAAAGTCAGCCTGCCGATGCAGGAGACACGGGTTCGTACCCCGATCCGGGAAGGTCCCACATGCTGCCGTAGTGCCGGACCCGGGAGCCTTAGCCGCTGAACCTAAGCCTCAGGAGCTGGCGCTCCGCAATGGGAGAGGCCACAACCGTGGGAGGTGCGCGTACACCCAAATAAGAAAAGACACAGGGCAAGATAATATCCCACCCAGGAAACGGAGGCACCCTGTTTCTTGGAGAAAAGTCAACTTCCTATCCGAGCCCTGCATGAAATGACTAGAATCTCCCACAACCCTGAGAGGTGCGCGTACACCCAAATAGGAAAAGACACCCGGCAAGATAATATCCCAGCCAGGAAACGGAGGCACCCCGTTTCTTGGAGAAAAGTCAACTTCCTATCCGAGCCCTGCATGAAATGACTAGAATCCTGGAAACACAAGTGTTTTGGCAGAAGCTTCCAGGCTGCCCGAATGTAATGGTCAACATTGGGGAAAAAAGGCCTGTGCCCTCAGGCCCCCATGTCGAGGTGGACAGGAAGCATAAGTACCTCTTGTTTCGAAAAAATTCCAAAGAGACACATGGTACTCACTGGGCCCTTCCCTAAATCAACTTCTCGATACAGCGTTGTTCTGCGCTGTAGGGCGTGGCCTAAAGGAAAGAATGCCGGGGGTCAGCCTAAGGGGCTGTGCATCTTCCAAAAGCCTGCTGTGTTCCGCGAAGAAGTGATCTTTAGTTGCAGTGGAACCCAACCCGAGTTTTTCCTTGAGGTAGGGTGACTGCAGGTAACAAGACCTAGAAGGAATGCTAAGCAGACTGTCTCTCTCAGTATCGCTCTGACAGGGCAATGAGGCTGACCGGCATTGAATGCTGGAAGTGCTACAACCGTGTTACTGAATCCGTCTGTGACCGGAGGCAGTCTAGCTCTCCGACGCACGAGTTCAATAAGTTGCCCTGCACTCAGCTACAGAGGGGTACAGCTAAGGATCTTGGCGACTGGATGAGGCTCACCAGGCCACTAGGAGCCTGCAGTTACTCAGTGTTCTTATAGAGAATCGTGTGCGGACGCGAGGGTCCTAGGAGGCCTTTACAGCTCACTGCCTTTAAAGTAAAGCAGAGCTACGACGTGGGTCTCATAGAAGATGCCGCACGCCTCCCCTTCTGCATGGCAGAGCAGGGCTACACGTCGAGGCGAGTGTTCATGTGGAGATTCCGTTTCGCTGTAAAGCAAGGCGGGGAAATCTCCCACCCTGGAAGTCGTAATACCCTATTTCTTCCCAGGAAACTCAGTTTTTACTCAGTGCCACGCCTGCACTGACTAGTAAGCCGGCAAACGCACTATTACCCGGAAGCGTCAAGGGCTCACGCATGGCGCTTTCCAGCGGGGAAAACAAGGCTTGTGATATCAGGCCCCCCATTCGAGGTTGACGCACTGCTTAAGCACCTGTTATTCTGACGAAGTCAGAAGAGACGCAAGCTACCCACTGACCCCTTCCCTAAATCAAGTTTTGTATGCAGGGTTTTCGGCTTGGAGGGAACTGCCTAAATTTTCGAAAGCCCCAGGTCGGCCTAGGGGCCTGTGCATCTTCCAGAAGCCTGCTGTGTTCCACGAAGAACTGTGCGTCAGTTGCAGTGGAAGCTAGCCTGACTTTTTCCGTAGGTAAGGTGACTGCAGGTTTAAGGTCCTAGAAGGAGCGCTAAGCAGAGTGTTTTTCGAGGTATAGCTCAGGTAAGGCAAGGGAGCCATCTTCCTTGTCATGTTGGACTGGATACAACCTTGTTTCAGAAGCCGTTGGAGAGCTTAGGAGATCTGTCTCTCCCAAGGAAGAGTGCAGTATGTTGCCCTTCACTCGGCATAAACAGGCGTACACCTAAGGGCCTTCGGGGCTGGATGATGCTCAAGCGGGCCCTAGGAGCCTGGCGGTACTCAGTGTTCTTGCACTGACTCGGGTGCTGACACGACGTTCTTAGGACTCCTTAAAGGGGTACTACCGAAAACTAAAGCAGAACAGCAAGTAATGCCTCTGGAAAACTGCTGCACGCTCTCCAATCGGGACGGCCCACCACGGCGATTTTCGAGTCTCGTGTGGACACTGAGTTTCCATTTCGCCCTAAAGCAGGGCAGGAAAGCTTACTCAGGAACTGGAAGCAGCCTGCTTCTTTCGAGAAAGCTCATTCGCCTCTCGCAGGCATGCCTGCAGGGACTAAAATCCCGGCAACAAGAGTGTTTTGGACCTGCTGGACTGGCTAGGAACGTCTTTCTGAAGCTGTGGCAGAGCTGAGGATATCTAGCTCTCCCAGGGAAGAGTGCAGTGTGTTGCGCTTCACTCAGAAAACACAGGGGTGCGCTGAAGGACCTACGGGGCTGGGTGCTGCTCCACAGGCCCACCGGAGCCTGGCTTCCAGAGTGTTCTTGTAAGGAAACTGGTGCTAACGTGCTAGGAGTAGGGAAAGCCTACACTCGTGAAACTAAAGTCGTACAGCCAAAATGCCTCATGGAAGCTGCTGCCCACCAATCTTTCTGCATGGCAACCCAGGGCCGTAGTGCAAAGCCAGTGTTTGCGTTTCGGTTCCCTTTAGCTCTAAAGCAGGGTCAGGCTTTCTTTGTGGAACTGTAGTTGAAAGTCAGCCTGCCGATGCAGGAGACACGGGTTCGTACCCCGATCCGGGAAGGTCCCACATGCTGCCGTAGTGCCGGACCCGGGAGCCTTAGCCGCTGAACCTAAGCCTCAGGAGCTGGCGCTCCGCAATGGGAGAGGCCACAACCGTGGGAGGTGCGCGTACACCCAAATAAGAAAAGACACAGGGCAAGATAATATCCCACCCAGGAAACGGAGGCACCCTGTTTCTTGGAGAAAAGTCAACTTCCTATCCGAGCCCTGCATGAAATGACTAGAATCTCCCACAACCCTGAGAGGTGCGCGTACACCCAAATAGGAAAAGACACCCGGCAAGATAATATCCCAGCCAGGAAACGGAGGCACCCCGTTTCTTGGAGAAAAGTCAACTTCCTATCCGAGCCCTGCATGAAATGACTAGAATCCTGGAAACACAAGTGTTTTGGCAGAAGCTTCCAGGCTGCCCGAATGTAATGGTCAACATTGGGGAAAAAAGGCCTGTGCCCTCAGGCCCCCATGTCGAGGTGGACAGGAAGCATAAGTACCTCTTGTTTCGAAAAAATTCCAAAGAGACACATGGTACTCACTGGGCCCTTCCCTAAATCAACTTCTCGATACAGCGTTGTTCTGCGCTGTAGGGCGTGGCCTAAAGGAAAGAATGCCGGGGGTCAGCCTAAGGGGCTGTGCATCTTCCAAAAGCCTGCTGTGTTCCGCGAAGAAGTGATCTTTAGTTGCAGTGGAACCCAACCCGAGTTTTTCCTTGAGGTAGGGTGACTGCAGGTAACAAGACCTAGAAGGAATGCTAAGCAGACTGTCTCTCTCAGTATCGCTCTGACAGGGCAATGAGGCTGACCGGCATTGAATGCTGGAAGTGCTACAACCGTGTTACTGAATCCGTCTGTGACCGGAGGCAGTCTAGCTCTCCGACGCACGAGTTCAATATGTTGCCCTACACTCAGCTACAGAGGGGTACAGCTAAGGATCTTGGCGACTGGATGAGGCTCACCAGGCCACTAGGAGCCTGCAGTTACTCAGTGTTCTTATAGAGAATCGTGTGCGGACGCGAGGGTCCTAGGAGGCCTTTACAGCTCACTGCCTTTAAAGTAAAGCAGAGCTACGACGTGGGTCTCATAGAAGATGCCGCACGCCTCCCCTTCTGCATGGCAGAGCAGGGCTACACGTCGAGGCGAGTGTTCATGTGGAGATTCCGTTTCGCTGTAAAGCAAGGCGGGGAAATCTCCCACCCTGGAAGTCGTAATACCCTATTTCTTCCCAGGAAACTCAGTTTTTACTCAGTGCCACGCCTGCACTGACTAGTAAGCCAGCAAACGCACTATTACCCGGAAGCGTCAAGGGCTCACGCATGGCGCTTTCCAGCGGGGAAAACAAGGCTTGTGATATCAGGCCCCCCATTCGAGGTTGACGCACTGCTTAAGCACCTGTTATTCTGACGAAGTCAGAAGAGACGCAAGCTACCCACTGACCCCTTCCCTAAATCAAGTTTTGTATGCAGGGTTTTCGGCTTGGAGGGAACTGCCTAAATTTTCGAAAGCCCCAGGTCGGCCTAGGGGCCTGTGCATCTTCCAGAAGCCTGCTGTGTTCCACGAAGAACTGTGCGTCAGTTGCAGTGGAAGCTAGCCTGACTTTTTCCGTAGGTAAGGTGACTGCAGGTTTAAGGTCCTAGAAGGAGCGCTAAGCAGAGTGGTTTTCGAGGTATAGCTCAGGTAAGGCAAGGGAGCCATCTTCCTTGTCATGTTGGACTGGATACAACCTTGTTTCAGAAGCCGTTGGAGAGCTTAGGAGATCTGTCTCTCCCAAGGAAGAGTGCAGTATGTTGCCCTTCACTCGGCATAAACAGGCGTACACCTAAGGGCCTTCGGGGCTGGATGATGCTCAAGCGGGCCCTAGGAGCCTGGCGGTACTCAGTGTTCTTGCACTGACTCGGGTGCTGACACGACGTTCTTAGGACTCCTTAAAGGGGTACTACCGAAAACTAAAGCAGAACAGCAAGTAATGCCTCTGGAAAACTGCTGCACGCTCTCCAATCGGGACGGCCCACCACGGCGATTTTCGAGTCTCGTGTGGACACTGAGTTTCCATTTCGCCCTAAAGCAGGGCAGGAAAGCTTACTCAGGAACTGGAAGCAGCCTGCTTCTTTCGAGAAAGCTCATTCGCCTCTCGCAGGCATGCTTGCAGGGACTAAAATCCCGGCAACAAGAGTGTTTTGGACCTGCTGGACTGGCTAGGAACGTCTTTCTGAAGCTGTGGCAGAGCTGAGGATATCTAGCTCTCCCAGGGAAGAGTGCAGTGTGTTGCGCTTCACTCAGAAAACACAGGGGTGCGCTGAAGGACCTACGGGGCTGGGTGCTGCTCCACAGGCCCACCGGAGCCTGGCTTCCAGAGTGTTCTTGTAAGGAAACTGGTGCTAACGCGCTAGGAGTAGGGAAAGCCTACACTCGTGAAACTAAAGTCGTACAGCCAAAATGCCTCATGGAAGCTGCTGCCCACCAATCTTTCTGCATGGCAACCCAGGGCCGTAGTGCAAAGCCAGTGTTTGCGTTTCGGTTCCCTTTAGCTCTAAAGCAGGGTCAGGCTTTCTTTGTGGAACTGTAGTTGAAAGTCAGCCTGCCGATGCAGGAGACACGGGTTCGTACCCCGATCCGGGAAGGTCCCACATGCTGCCGTAGTGCCGGACCCGGGAGCCTTAGCCGCTGAACCTAAGCCTCAGGAGCTGGCGCTCCGCAATGGGAGAGGCCACAACCGTGGGAGGTGCGCGTACACCCAAATAAGAAAAGACACAGGGCAAGATAATATCCCACCCAGGAAACGGAGGCACCCTGTTTCTTGGAGAAAAGTCAACTTCCTATCCGAGCCCTGCATGAAATGACTAGAATCTCCCACAACCCTGAGAGGTGCGCGTACACCCAAATAGGAAAAGACACCCGGCAAGATAATATCCCAGCCAGGAAACGGAGGCACCCCGTTTCTTGGAGAAAAGTCAACTTCCTATCCGAGCCCTGCATGAAATGACTAGAATCCTGGAAACACAAGTGTTTTGGCAGAAGCTTCCAGGCTGCCCGAATGTAATGGTCAACATTGGGGAAAAAAGGCCTGTGCCCTCAGGCCCCCATGTCGAGGTGGACAGGAAGCATAAGTACCTCTTGTTTCGAAAAAATTCCAAAGAGACACATGGTACTCACTGGGCCCTTCCCTAAATCAACTTCTCGATACAGCGTTGTTCTGCGCTGTAGGGCGTGGCCTAAAGGAAAGAATGCCGGGGGTCAGCCTAAGGGGCTGTGCATCTTCCAAAAGCCTGCTGTGTTCCGCGAAGAACTGATCTTTAGTTGCAGTGGAACCCAACCCGAGTTTTTCCTTGAGGTAGGGTGACTGCAGGTAACAAGACCTAGAAGGAATGCTAAGCAGACTGTCTCTCTCAGTATCGCTCTGACAGGGCAATGAGGCTGACCGGCATTGAATGCTGGAAGTGCTACAACCGTGTTACTGAATCCGTCTGTGACCGGGGGCAGTCTAGCTCTCCGACGCACGAGTTCAATATGTTGCCCTACACTCAGCTACAGAGGGGTACAGCTAAGGATCTTGGCGACTGGATGAGGCTCACCAGGCCACTAGGAGCCTGCAGTTACTCAGTGTTCTTATAGAGAATCGTGTGCGGACGCGAGGGTCCTAGGAGGCCTTTACAGCTCACTGCCTTTAAAGTAAAGCAGAGCTACGACGTGGGTCTCATAGAAGATGCCGCACGCCTCCCCTTCTGCATGGCAGAGCAGGGCTACACGTCGAGGCGAGTGTTCATGTGGAGATTCCGTTTCGCTGTAAAGCAAGGCGGGGAAATCTCCCACCCTGGAAGTCGTAATACCCTATTTCTTCCCAGGAAACTCAGTTTTTACTCAGTGCCACGCCTGCACTGACTAGTAAGCCGGCAAACGCACTATTACCCGGAAGCGTCAAGGGCTCACGCATGGCGCTTTCCAGCGGGGAAAACAAGGCTTGTGATATCAGGCCCCCCATTCGAGGTTGACGCACTGCTTAAGCACCTGTTATTCTGACGAAGTCAGAAGAGACGCAAGCTACCCACTGACCCCTTCCCTAAATCAAGTTTTGTATGCAGGGTTTTCGGCTTGGAGGGAACTGCCTAAATTTTCGAAAGCCCCAGGTCGGCCTAGGGGCCTGTGCATCTTCCAGAAGCCTGCTGTGTTCCACGAAGAACTGTGCGTCAGTTGCAGTGGAAGCTAGCCTGACTTTTTCCGTAGGTAAGGTGACTGCAGGTTTAAGGTCCTAGAAGGAGCGCTAAGCAGAGTGTTTTTCGAGGTATAGCTCAGGTAAGGCAAGGGAGCCATCTTCCTTGTCATGTTGGACTGGATACAACCTTGTTTCAGAAGCCGTTGGAGAGCTTAGGAGATCTGTCTCTCCCAAGGAAGAGTGCAGTATGTTGCCCTTCACTCGGCATAAACAGGCGTACACCTAAGGGCCTTCGGGGCTGGATGATGCTCAAGCGGGCCCTAGGAGCCTGGCGGTACTCAGTGTTCTTGCACTGACTCGGGTGCTGACACGACGTTCTTAGGACTCCTTAAAGGGGTACTACCGAAAACTAAAGCAGAACAGCAAGTAATGCCTCTGGAAAACTGCTGCACGCTCTCCAATCGGGACGGCCCACCACGGCGATTTTCGAGTCTCGTGTGGACACTGAGTTTCCATTTCGCCCTAAAGCAGGGCAGGAAAGCTTACTCAGGAACTGGAAGCAGCCTGCTTCTTTCGAGAAAGCTCATTCGCCTCTCGCAGGCATGCCTGCAGGGACTAAAATCCCGGCAACAAGAGTGTTTTGGACCTGCTGGACTGGCTAGGAACGTCTTTCTGAAGCTGTGGCAGAGCTGAGGATATCTAGCTCTCCCAGGGAAGAGTGCAGTGTGTTGCGCTTCACTCAGAAAACACAGGGGTGCGCTGAAGGACCTACGGGGCTGGGTGCTGCTCCACAGGCCCACCGGAGCCTGGCTTCCAGAGTGTTCTTGTAAGGAAACTGGTGCTAACGTGCTAGGAGTAGGGAAAGCCTACACTCGTGAAACTAAAGTCGTACAGCCAAAATGCCTCATGGAAGCTGCTGCCCACCAATCTTTCTGCATGGCAACCCAGGGCCGTAGTGCAAAGCCAGTGTTTGCGTTTCGGTTCCCTTTAGCTCTAAAGCAGGGTCAGGCTTTCTTTGTGGAACTGTAGTTGAAAGTCAGCCTGCCGATGCAGGAGACACGGGTTCGTACCCCGATCCGGGAAGGTCCCACATGCTGCCGTAGTGCCGGACCCGGGAGCCTTAGCCGCTGATCCTAAGCCTCAGGAGCTGGCGCTCCGCAATGGGAGAGGCCACAACCGTGGGAGGTGCGCGTACACCCAAATAAGAAAAGACACAGGGCAAGATAATATCCCACCCAGGAAACGGAGGCACCCTGTTTCTTGGAGAAAAGTCAACTTCCTATCCGAGCCCTGCATGAAATGACTAGAATCTCCCACAACCCTGAGAGGTGCGCGTACACCCAAATAGGAAAAGACACCCGGCAAGATAATATCCCAGCCAGGAAACGGAGGCACCCCGTTTCTTGGAGAAAAGTCAACTTCCTATCCGAGCCCTGCATGAAATGACTAGAATCCTGGAAACACAAGTGTTTTGGCAGAAGCTTCCAGGCTGCCCGAATGTAATGGTCAACATTGGGGAAAAAAGGCCTGTGCCCTCAGGCCCCCATGTCGAGGTGGACAGGAAGCATAAGTACCTCTTGTTTCGAAAAAATTCCAAAGAGACACATGGTACTCACTGGGCCCTTCCCTAAATCAACTTCTCGATACAGCGTTGTTCTGCGCTGTAGGGCGTGGCCTAAAGGAAAGAATGCCGGGGGTCAGCCTAAGGGGCTGTGCATCTTCCAAAAGCCTGCTGTGTTCCGCGAAGAAGTGATCTTTAGTTGCAGTGGAACCCAACCCGAGTTTTTCCTTGAGGTAGGGTGACTGCAGGTAACAAGACCTAGAAGGAATGCTAAGCAGACTGTCTCTCTCAGTATCGCTCTGACAGGGCAATGAGGCTGACCGGCATTGAATGCTGGAAGTGCTACAACCGTGTTACTGAATCCGTCTGTGACCGGGGGCAGTCTAGCTCTCCGACGCACGAGTTCAATATGTTGCCCTACACTCAGCTACAGAGGGGTACAGCTAAGGATCTTGGCGACTGGATGAGGCTCACCAGGCCACTAGGAGCCTGCAGTTACTCAGTGTTCTTATAGAGAATCGTGTGCGGACGCGAGGGTCCTAGGAGGCCTTTACAGCTCACTGCCTTTAAAGTAAAGCAGAGCTACGACGTGGGTCTCATAGAAGATGCCGCACGCCTCCCCTTCTGCATGGCAGAGCAGGGCTACACGTCGAGGCGAGTGTTCATGTGGAGATTCCGTTTCGCTGTAAAGCAAGGCGGGGAAATCTCCCACCCTGGAAGTCGTAATACCCTATTTCTTCCCAGGAAACTCAGTTTTTACTCAGTGCCACGCCTGCACTGACTAGTAAGCCGGCAAACGCACTATTACCCGGAAGCGTCAAGGGCTCACGCATGGCGCTTTCCAGCGGGGAAAACAAGGCTTGTGATATCAGGCCCCCCATTCGAGGTTGACGCACTGCTTAAGCACCTGTTATTCTGACGAAGTCAGAAGAGACGCAAGCTACCCACTGACCCCTTCCCTAAATCAAGTTTTGTATGCAGGGTTTTCGGCTTGGAGGGAACTGCCTAAATTTTCGAAAGCCCCAGGTCGGCCTAGGGGCCTGTGCATCTTCCAGAAGCCTGCTGTGTTCCACGAAGAACTGTGCGTCAGTTGCAGTGGAAGCTAGCCTGACTTTTTCCGTAGGTAAGGTGACTGCAGGTTTAAGGTCCTAGAAGGAGCGCTAAGCAGAGTGTTTTTCGAGGTATAGCTCAGGTAAGGCAAGGGAGCCATCTTCCTTGTCATGTTGGACTGGATACAACCTTGTTTCAGAAGCCGTTGGAGAGCTTAGGAGATCTGTCTCTCCCAAGGAAGAGTGCAGTATGTTGCCCTTCACTCGGCATAAACAGGCGTACACCTAAGGGCCTTCGGGGCTGGATGATGCTCAAGCGGGCCCTAGGAGCCTGGCGGTACTCAGTGTTCTTGCACTGACTCGGGTGCTGACACGACGTTCTTAGGACTCCTTAAAGGGGTACTACCGAAAACTAAAGCAGAACAGCAAGTAATGCCTCTGGAAAACTGCTGCACGCTCTCCAATCGGGACGGCCCACCACGGCGATTTTCGAGTCTCGTGTGGACACTGAGTTTCCATTTCGCCCTAAAGCAGGGCAGGAAAGCTTACTCAGGAACTGGAAGCAGCCTGCTTCTTTCGAGAAAGCTCATTCGCCTCTCGCAGGCATGCCTGCAGGGACTAAAATCCCGGCAACAAGAGTGTTTTGGACCTGCTGGACTGGCTAGGAACGTCTTTCTGAAGCTGTGGCAGAGCTGAGGATATCTAGCTCTCCCAGGGAAGAGTGCAGTGTGTTGCGCTTCACTCAGAAAACACAGGGGTGCGCTGAAGGACCTACGGGGCTGGGTGCTGCTCCACAGGCCCACCGGAGCCTGGCTTCCAGAGTGTTCTTGTAAGGAAACTGGTGCTAACGTGCTAGGAGTAGGGAAAGCCTACACTCGTGAAACTAAAGTCGTACAGCCAAAATGCCTCATGGAAGCTGCTGCCCACCAATCTTTCTGCATGGCAACCCAGGGCCGTAGTGCAAAGCCAGTGTTTGCGTTTCGGTTCCCTTTAGCTCTAAAGCAGGGTCAGGCTTTCTTTGTGGAACTGTAGTTGAAAGTCAGCCTGCCGATGCAGGAGACACGGGTTCGTACCCCGATCCGGGAAGGTCCCACATGCTGCCGTAGTGCCGGACCCGGGAGCCTTAGCCGCTGAACCTAAGCCTCAGGAGCTGGCGCTCCGCAATGGGAGAGGCCACAACCGTGGGAGGTGCGCGTACACCCAAATAAGAAAAGACACAGGGCAAGATAATATCCCACCCAGGAAACGGAGGCACCCTGTTTCTTGGAGAAAAGTCAACTTCCTATCCGAGCCCTGCATGAAATGACTAGAATCTCCCACAACCCTGAGAGGTGCGCGTACACCCAAATAGGAAAAGACACCCGGCAAGATAATATCCCAGCCAGGAAACGGAGGCACCCCGTTTCTTGGAGAAAAGTCAACTTCCTATCCGAGCCCTGCATGAAATGACTAGAATCCTGGAAACACAAGTGTTTTGGCAGAAGCTTCCAGGCTGCCCGAATGTAATGGTCAACATTGGGGAAAAAAGGCCTGTGCCCTCAGGCCCCCATGTCGAGGTGGACAGGAAGCATAAGTACCTCTTGTTTCGAAAAAATTCCAAAGAGACACATGGTACTCACTGGGCCCTTCCCTAAATCAACTTCTCGATACAGCGTTGTTCTGCGCTGTAGGGCGTGGCCTAAAGGAAAGAATGCCGGGGGTCAGCCTAAGGGGCTGTGCATCTTCCAAAAGCCTGCTGTGTTCCGCGAAGAAGTGATCTTTAGTTGCAGTGGAACCCAACCCGAGTTTTTCCTTGAGGTAGGGTGACTGCAGGTAACAAGACCTAGAAGGAATGCTAAGCAGACTGTCTCTCTCAGTATCGCTCTGACAGGGCAATGAGGCTGACCGGCATTGAATGCTGGAAGTGCTACAACCGTGTTACTGAATCCGTCTGTGACCGGAGGCAGTCTAGCTCTCCGACGCACGAGTTCAATATGTTGCCCTGCACTCAGCTACAGAGGGGTACAGCTAAGGATCTTGGCGACTGGATGAGGCTCACCAGGCCACTAGGAGCCTGCAGTTACTCAGTGTTCTTATAGAGAATCGTGTGCGGACGCGAGGGTCCTAGGAGGCCTTTACAGCTCACTGCCTTTAAAGTAAAGCAGAGCTACGACGTGGGTCTCATAGAAGATGCCGCACGCCTCCCCTTCTGCATGGCAGAGCAGGGCTACACGTCGAGGCGAGTGTTCATGTGGAGATTCCGTTTCGCTGTAAAGCAAGGCGGGGAAATCTCCCACCCTGGAAGTCGTAATACCCTATTTCTTCCCAGGAAACTCAGTTTTTACTCAGTGCCACGCCTGCACTGACTAGTAAGCCGGCAAACGCACTATTACCCGGAAGCGTCAAGGGCTCACGCATGGCGCTTTCCAGCGGGGAAAACAAGGCTTGTGATATCAGGGCCCCCATTCGAGGTTGACGCACTGCTTAAGCACCTGTTATTCTGACGAAGTCAGAAGAGACGCAAGCTACCCACTGACCCCTTCCCTAAATCAAGTTTTGTATGCAGGGTTTTCGGCTTGGAGGGAACTGCCTAAATTTTCGAAAGCCCCAGGTCGGCCTAGGGGCCAGCGCATCTTCCAAAAGCCTGCTGTGTTCCACGAAGAACTGTGCGTCAGTTGCAGTGGAACCTAGCCTGACTTTTTCCGTAGGTAAGGTGACTGCAGGTTTAAGGTCCTAGAAGGAGCGCTAAGCAGAGTGTTTTTCGAGGTATATCTCAGGTAAGGCAAGGGAGCCATCTTCCTTGTCATGTTGGACTGGATACAACCTTGTTTCAGAAGCCGTTGGAAAGCTTAGGAGATCTGTCTCTCCCAAGGAAGAGTGCAGTATGTTGCCCTTCACTCGGCATAAACAGGCGTACACCTAAGGGCCTTCGGGGCTGGATGATGCTCAAGCGGGCCCTAGGAGCCTGGCGGTACTCAGTGTTCTTGCACTGACTCGGGTGCTGACACGACGTTCTTAGGACTCCTTAAAGGGGTACTACCGAAAACTAAAGCAGAACAGCAAGTAATGCCTCTGGAAAACTGCTGCACGCTCTCCAATCGGGACGGCCCACCACGGCGATTTTCGAGTCTCGTGTGGACACTGAGTTTCCATTTCGCCCTAAAGCAGGGCAGGAAAGCTTACTCAGGAACTGGAAGCAGCCTGCTTCTTTCGAGAAAGCTCATTCGCCTCTCGCAGGCATGCCTGCAGGGACTAAAATCCCGGCAACAAGAGTGTTTTGGACCTGCTGGACTGGCTAGGAACGTCTTTCTGAAGCTGTGGCAGAGCTGAGGATATCTAGCTCTCCCAGGGAAGAGTGCAGTGTGTTGCGCTTCACTCAGAAAACACAGGGGTGCGCTGAAGGACCTACGGGGCTGGGTGCTGCTCCACAGGCCCACCGGAGCCTGGCTTCCAGAGTGTTCTTGTAAGGAAACTGGTGCTAACGTGCTAGGAGTAGGGAAAGCCTACACTCGTGAAACTAAAGTCGTACAGCCAAAATGCCTCATGGAAGCTGCTGCCCACCAATCTTTCGGCATGGCAACCCAGGGCCGTAGTGCAAAGCCAGTGTTTGCGTTTCGGTTCCCTTTAGCTCTAAAGCAGGGTCAGGCTTTCTTTGTGGAACTGTAGTTGAAAGTCAGCCTGCCGATGCAGGAGACACGGGTTCGTACCCCGATCCGGGAAGGTCCCACATGCTGCCGTAGTGCCGGACCCGGGAGCCTTAGCCGCTGAACCTAAGCCTCAGGAGCTGGCGCTCCGCAATGGGAGAGGCCACAACCGTGGGAGGTGCGCGTACACCCAAATAAGAAAAGACACAGGGCAAGATAATATCCCACCCAGGAAACGGAGGCACCCTGTTTCTTGGAGAAAAGTCAACTTCCTATCCGAGCCCTGCATGAAATGACTAGAATCTCCCACAACCCTGAGAGGTGCGCGTACACCCAAATAGGAAAAGACACCCGGCAAGATAATATCCCAGCCAGGAAACGGAGGCACCCCGTTTCTTGGAGAAAAGTCAACTTCCTATCCGAGCCCTGCATGAAATGACTAGAATCCTGGAAACACAAGTGTTTTGGCAGAAGCTTCCAGGCTGCCCGAATGTAATGGTCAACATTGGGGAAAAAAGGCCTGTGCCCTCAGGCCCCCATGTCGAGGTGGACAGGAAGCATAAGTACCTCTTGTTTCGAAAAAATTCCAAAGAGACACATGGTACTCACTGGGCCCTTCCCTAAATCAACTTCTCGATACAGCGTTGTTCTGCGCTGTAGGGCGTGGCCTAAAGGAAAGAATGCCGGGGGTCAGCCTAAGGGGCTGTGCATCTTCCAAAAGCCTGCTGTGTTCCGCGAAGAACTGATCTTTAGTTGCAGTGGAACCCAACCCGAGTTTTTCCTTGAGGTAGGGTGACTGCAGGTAACAAGACCTAGAAGGAATGCTAAGCAGACTGTCTCTCTCAGTATCGCTCTGACAGGGCAATGAGGCTGACCGGCATTGAATGCTGGAAGTGCTACAACCGTGTTACTGAATCCGTCTGTGACCGGAGGCAGTCTAGCTCTCCGACGCACGAGTTCAATATGTTGCCCTGCACTCAGCTACAGAGGGGTACAGCTAAGGATCTTGGCGACTGGATGAGGCTCACCAGGCCACTAGGAGCCTGCAGTTACTCAGTGTTCTTATAGAGAATCGTGTGCGGACGCGAGGGTCCTAGGAGGCCTTTACAGCTCACTGCCTTTAAAGTAAAGCAGAGCTACGACGTGGGTCTCATAGAAGATGCCGCACGCCTCCCCTTCTGCATGGCAGAGCAGGGCTACACGTCGAGGCGAGTGTTCATGTGGAGATTCCGTTTCGCTGTAAAGCAAGGCGGGGAAATCTCCCACCCTGGAAGTCGTAATACCCTATTTCTTCCCAGGAAACTCAGTTTTTACTCAGTGCCACGCCTGCACTGACTAGTAAGCCGGCAAACGCACTATTACCCGGAAGCGTCAAGGGCTCACGCATGGCGCTTTCCAGCGGGGAAAACAAGGCTTGTGATATCAGGGCCCCCATTCGAGGTTGACGCACTGCTTAAGCACCTGTTATTCTGACGAAGTCAGAAGAGACGCAAGCTACCCACTGACCCCTTCCCTAAATCAAGTTTTGTATGCAGGGTTTTCGGCTTGGAGGGAACTGCCTAAATTTTCGAAAGCCCCAGGTCGGCCTAGGGGCCAGCGCATCTTCCAAAAGCCTGCTGTGTTCCACGAAGAACTGTGCGTCAGTTGCAGTGGAACCTAGCCTGACTTTTTCCGTAGGTAAGGTGACTGCAGGTTTAAGGTCCTAGAAGGAGCGCTAAGCAGAGTGTTTTTCGAGGTATAGCTCAGGTAAGGCAAGGGAGCCATCTTCCTTGTCATGTTGGACTGGATACAACCTTGTTTCAGAAGCCGTTGGAGAGCTTAGGAGATCTGTCTCTCCCAAGGAAGAGTGCAGTATGTTGCCCTTCACTCGGCATAAACAGGCGTACACCTAAGGGCCTTCGGGGCTGGATGATGCTCAAGCGGGCCCTAGGAGCCTGGCGGTACTCAGTGTTCTTGCACTGACTCGGGTGCTGACACGACGTTCTTAGGACTCCTTAAAGGGGTACTACCGAAAACTAAAGCAGAACAGCAAGTAATGCCTCTGGAAAACTGCTGCACGCTCTCCAATCGGGACGGCCCACCACGGCGATTTTCGAGTCTCGTGTGGACACTGAGTTTCCATTTCGCCCTAAAGCAGGGCAGGAAAGCTTACTCAGGAACTGGAAGCAGCCTGCTTCTTTCGAGAAAGCTCATTCGCCTCTCGCAGGCATGCCTGCAGGGACTAAAATCCCGGCAACAAGAGTGTTTTGGACCTGCTGGACTGGCTAGGAACGTCTTTCTGAAGCTGTGGCAGAGCTGAGGATATCTAGCTCTCCCAGGGAAGAGTGCAGTGTGTTGCGCTTCACTCAGAAAACACAGGGGTGCGCTGAAGGACCTACGGGGCTGGGTGCTGCTCCACAGGCCCACCGGAGCCTGGCTTCCAGAGTGTTCTTGTAAGGAAACTGGTGCTAACGCGCTAGGAGTAGGGAAAGCCTACACTCGTGAAACTAAAGTCGTACAGCCAAAATGCCTCATGGAAGCTGCTGCCCACCAATCTTTCTGCATGGCAACCCAGGGCCGTAGTGCAAAGCCAGTGTTTGCGTTTCGGTTCCCTTTAGCTCTAAAGCAGGGTCAGGCTTTCTTTGTGGAACTGTAGTTGAAAGTCAGCCTGCCGATGCAGGAGACACGGGTTCGTACCCCGATCCGGGAAGGTCCCACATGCTGCCGTAGTGCCGGACCCGGGAGCCTTAGCCGCTGAACCTAAGCCTCAGGAGCTGGCGCTCCGCAATGGGAGAGGCCACAACCGTGGGAGGTGCGCGTACACCCAAATAAGAAAAGACACAGGGCAAGATAATATCCCACCCAGGAAACGGAGGCACCCTGTTTCTTGGAGAAAAGTCAACTTCCTATCCGAGCCCTGCATGAAATGACTAGAATCTCCCACAACCCTGAGAGGTGCGCGTACACCCAAATAGGAAAAGACACCCGGCAAGATAATATCCCAGCCAGGAAACGGAGGCACCCCGTTTCTTGGAGAAAAGTCAACTTCCTATCCGAGCCCTGCATGAAATGACTAGAATCCTGGAAACACAAGTGTTTTGGCAGAAGCTTCCAGGCTGCCCGAATGTAATGGTCAACATTGGGGAAAAAAGGCCTGTGCCCTCAGGCCCCCATGTCGAGGTGGACAGGAAGCATAAGTACCTCTTGTTTCGAAAAAATTCCAAAGAGACACATGGTACTCACTGGGCCCTTCCCTAAATCAACTTCTCGATACAGCGTTGTTCTGCGCTGTAGGGCGTGGCCTAAAGGAAAGAATGCCGGGGGTCAGCCTAAGGGGCTGTGCATCTTCCAAAAGCCTGCTGTGTTCCGCGAAGAAGTGATCTTTAGTTGCAGTGGAACCCAACCCGAGTTTTTCCTTGAGGTAGGGTGACTGCAGGTAACAAGACCTAGAAGGAATGCTAAGCAGACTGTCTCTCTCAGTATCGCTCTGACAGGGCAATGAGGCTGACCGGCATTGAATGCTGGAAGTGCTACAACCGTGTTACTGAATCCGTCTGTGACCGGAGGCAGTCTAGCTCTCCGACGCACGAGTTCAATATGTTGCCCTGCACTCAGCTACAGAGGGGTACAGCTAAGGATCTTGGCGACTGGATGAGGCTCACCAGGCCACTAGGAGCCTGCAGTTACTCAGTGTTCTTATAGAGAATCGTGTGCGGACGCGAGGGTCCTAGGAGGCCTTTACAGCTCACTGCCTTTAAAGTAAAGCAGAGCTACGACGTGGGTCTCATAGAAGATGCCGCACGCCTCCCCTTCTGCATGGCAGAGCAGGGCTACACGTCGAGGCGAGTGTTCATGTGGAGATTCCGTTTCGCTGTAAAGCAAGGCGGGGAAATCTCCCACCCTGGAAGTCGTAATACCCTATTTCTTCCCAGGAAACTCAGTTTTTACTCAGTGCCACGCCTGCACTGACTAGTAAGCCGGCAAACGCACTATTACCCGGAAGCGTCAAGGGCTCACGCATGGCGCTTTCCAGCGGGGAAAACAAGGCTTGTGATATCAGGGCCCCCATTCGAGGTTGACGCACTGCTTAAGCACCTGTTATTCTGACGAAGTCAGAAGAGACGCAAGCTACCCACTGACCCCTTCCCTAAATCAAGTTTTGTATGCAGGGTTTTCGGCTTGGAGGGAACTGCCTAAATTTTCGAAAGCCCCAGGTCGGCCTAGGGGCCAGCGCATCTTCCAGAAGCCTGCTGTGTTCCACGAAGAACTGTGCGTCAGTTGCAGTGGAACCTAGCCTGACTTTTTCCGTAGGTAAGGTGACTGCAGGTTTAAGGTCCTAGAAGGAGCGCTAAGCAGAGTGTTTTTCGAGGTATAGCTCAGGTAAGGCAAGGGAGCCATCTTCCTTGTCATGTTGGACTGGATACAACCTTGTTTCAGAAGCCGTTGGAGAGCTTAGGAGATCTGTCTCTCCCAAGGAAGAGTGCAGTATGTTGCCCTTCACTCGGCATAAACAGGCGTACACCTAAGGGCCTTCGGGGCTGGATGATGCTCAAGCGGGCCCTAGGAGCCTGGCGGTACTCAGTGTTCTTGCACTGACTCGGGTGCTGACACGACGTTCTTAGGACTCCTTAAAGGGGTACTACCGAAAACTAAAGCAGAACAGCAAGTAATGCCTCTGGAAAACTGCTGCACGCTCTCCAATCGGGACGGCCCACCACGGCGATTTTCGAGTCTCGTGTGGACACTGAGTTTCCATTTCGCCCTAAAGCAGGGCAGGAAAGCTTACTCAGGAACTGGAAGCAGCCTGCTTCTTTCGAGAAAGCTCATTCGCCTCTCGCAGGCATGCCTGCAGGGACTAAAATCCCGGCAACAAGAGTGTTTTGGACCTGCTGGACTGGCTAGGAACGTCTTTCTGAAGCTGTGGCAGAGCTGAGGATATCTAGCTCTCCCAGGGAAGAGTGCAGTGTGTTGCGCTTCACTCAGAAAACACAGGGGTGCGCTGAAGGACCTACGGGGCTGGGTGCTGCTCCACAGGCCCACCGGAGCCTGGCTTCCAGAGTGTTCTTGTAAGGAAACTGGTGCTAACGTGCTAGGAGTAGGGAAAGCCTACACTCGTGAAACTAAAGTCGTACAGCCAAAATGCCTCATGGAAGCTGCTGCCCACCAATCTTTCTGCATGGCAACCCAGGGCCGTAGTGCAAAGCCAGTGTTTGCGTTTCGGTTCCCTTTAGCTCTAAAGCAGGGTCAGGCTTTCTTTGTGGAACTGTAGTTGAAAGTCAGCCTGCCGATGCAGGAGACACGGGTTCGTACCCCGATCCGGGAAGGTCCCACATGCTGCCGTAGTGCCGGACCCGGGAGCCTTAGCCGCTGAACCTAAGCCTCAGGAGCTGGCGCTCCGCAATGGGAGAGGCCACAACCGTGGGAGGTGCGCGTACACCCAAATAAGAAAAGACACAGGGCAAGATAATATCCCACCCAGGAAACGGAGGCACCCTGTTTCTTGGAGAAAAGTCAACTTCCTATCCGAGCCCTGCATGAAATGACTAGAATCTCCCACAACCCTGAGAGGTGCGCGTACACCCAAATAGGAAAAGACACCCGGCAAGATAATATCCCAGCCAGGAAACGGAGGCACCCCGTTTCTTGGAGAAAAGTCAACTTCCTATCCGAGCCCTGCATGAAATGACTAGAATCCTGGAAACACAAGTGTTTTGGCAGAAGGTTCCAGCCTGCCCGAATGTAATGGTCAACATTGGGGAAAAAAGGCCTGTGCCCTCAGGCCCCCATGTCGAGGTTGACAGGAAGCATAAGTACCTCTTGTTTCGAAAAAATTCCAAAGAGACACATGGTACTCACTGGGCCCTTCCCTAAATCAACTTCTCGATACAGCGTTGTTCTGCGCTGTAGGGCGTGGCCTAAAGGAAAGAATGCCGGGGGTCAGCCTAAGGGGCTGTGCATCTTCCAAAAGCCTGCTGTGTTCCGCGAAGAAGTGATCTTTAGTTGCAGTGGAACCCAACCCGAGTTTTTCCTTGAGGTAGGGTGACTGCAGGTAACAAGACCTAGAAGGAATGCTAAGCAGACTGTCTCTCTCAGTATCGCTCTGACAGGGCAATGAGGCTGACCGGCATTGAATGCTGGAAGTGCTACAACCGTGTTACTGAATCCGTCTGTGACCGGAGGCAGTCTAGCTCTCCGACGCACGAGTTCAATATGTTGCCCTGCACTCAGCTACAGAGGGGTACAGCTAAGGATCTTGGCGACTGGATGAGGCTCACCAGGCCACTAGGAGCCTGCAGTTACTCAGTGTTCTTATAGAGAATCGTGTGCGGACGCGAGGGTCCTAGGAGGCCTTTACAGCTCACTGCCTTTAAAGTAAAGCAGAGCTACGACGTGGGTCTCATAGAAGATGCCGCACGCCTCCCCTTCTGCATGGCAGAGCTGGGCTACACGTCGAGGCGAGTGTTCATGTGGAGATTCCGTTTCGCTGTAAATCAAGGCGGGGAAATCTCCCACCCTGGAAGTCGTAATACCCTATTTCTTCCCAGGAAACTCACTTTTTACTCAGTGCCACGCCTGCACTGACTAGTAAGCCGGCAAACGCACTATTACCCGGAAGCGTCAAGGGCTCACGCATGGCGCTTTCCAGCGGGGAAAACAAGGCTTGTGATATCAGGCCCCCCATTCGAGGTTGACGCACTGCTTAAGCACCTGTTATTCTGACGAAGTCAGAAGAGACGCAAGCTACCCACTGACCCCTTCCCTAAATCAAGTTTTGTATGCAGGGTTTTCGGCTTGGAGGGAACTGCCTAAATTTTCGAAAGCCCCAGGTCGGCCTAGGGGCCTGTGCATCTTCCAGAAGCCTGCTGTGTTCCACGAAGAACTGTGCGTCAGTTGCAGTGGAAGCTAGCCTGACTTTTTCCGTAGGTAAGGTGACTGCAGGTTTAAGGTCCTAGAAGGAGCGCTAAGCAGAGTGTTTTTCGAGGTATAGCTCAGGTAAGGCAAGGGAGCCATCTTCCTTGTCATGTTGGACTGGATACAACCTTGTTTCAGAAGCCGTTGGAGAGCTTAGGAGATCTGTCTCTCCCAAGGAAGAGTGCAGTATGTTGCCCTTCACTCGGCATAAACAGGCGTACACCTAAGGGCCTTCGGGGCTGGATGATGCTCAAGCGGGCCCTAGGAGCCTGGCGGTACTCAGTGTTCTTGCACTGACTCGGGTGCTGACACGACGTTCTTAGGACTCCTTAAAGGGGTACTACCGAAAACTAAAGCAGAACAGCAAGTAATGCCTCTGGAAAACTGCTGCACGCTCTCCAATCGGGACGGCCCACCACGGCGATTTTCGAGTCTCGTGTGGACACTGAGTTTCCATTTCGCCCTAAAGCAGGGCAGGAAAGCTTACTCAGGAACTGGAAGCAGCCTGCTTCTTTCGAGAAAGCTCATTCGCCTCTCGCAGGCATGCCTGCAGGGACTAAAATCCCGGCAACAAGAGTGTTTTGGACCTGCTGGACTGGCTAGGAACGTCTTTCTGAAGCTGTGGCAGAGCTGAGGATATCTAGCTCTCCCAGGGAAGAGTGCAGTGTGTTGCGCTTCACTCAGAAAACACAGGGGTGCGCTGAAGGACCTACGGGGCTGGGTGCTGCTCCACAGGCCCACCGGAGCCTGGCTTCCAGAGTGTTCTTGTAAGGAAACTGGTGCTAACGCGCTAGGAGTAGGGAAAGCCTACACTCGTGAAACTAAAGTCGTACAGCCAAAATGCCTCATGGAAGCTGCTGCCCACCAATCTTTCTGCATGGCAACCCAGGGCCGTAGTGCAAAGCCAGTGTTTGCGTTTCGGTTCCCTTTAGCTCTAAAGCAGGGTCAGGCTTTCTTTGTGGAACTGTAGTTGAAAGTCAGCCTGCCGATGCAGGAGACACGGGTTCGTACCCCGATCCGGGAAGGTCCCACATGCTGCCGTAGTGCCGGACCCGGGAGCCTTAGCCGCTGAACCTAAGCCTCAGGAGCTGGCGCTCCGCAATGGGAGAGGCCACAACCGTGGGAGGTGCGCGTACACCCAAATAAGAAAAGACACAGGGCAAGATAATATCCCACCCAGGAAACGGAGGCACCCTGTTTCTTGGAGAAAAGTCAACTTCCTATCCGAGCCCTGCATGAAATGACTAGAATCTCCCACAACCCTGAGAGGTGCGCGTACACCCAAATAGGAAAAGACACCCGGCAAGATAATATCCCAGCCAGGAAACGGAGGCACCCCGTTTCTTGGAGAAAAGTCAACTTCCTATCCGAGCCCTGCATGAAATGACTAGAATCCTGGAAACACAAGTGTTTTGGCAGAAGCTTCCAGGCTGCCCGAATGTAATGGTCAACATTGGGGAAAAAAGGCCTGTGCCCTCAGGCCCCCATGTCGAGGTGGACAGGAAGCATAAGTACCTCTTGTTTCGAAAAAATTCCAAAGAGACACATGGTACTCACTGGGCCCTTCCCTAAATCAACTTCTCGATACAGCGTTGTTCTGCGCTGTAGGGCGTGGCCTAAAGGAAAGAATGCCGGGGGTCAGCCTAAGGGGCTGTGCATCTTCCAAAAGCCTGCTGTGTTCCGCGAAGAAGTGATCTTTAGTTGCAGTGGAACCCAACCCGAGTTTTTCCTTGAGGTAGGGTGACTGCAGGTAACAAGACCTAGAAGGAATGCTAAGCAGACTGTCTCTCTCAGTATCGCTCTGACAGGGCAATGAGGCTGACCGGCATTGAATGCTGGAAGTGCTACAACCGTGTTACTGAATCCGTCTGTGACCGGAGGCAGTCTAGCTCTCCGACGCACGAGTTCAATATGTTGCCCTGCACTCAGCTACAGAGGGGTACAGCTAAGGATCTTGGCGACTGGATGAGGCTCACCAGGCCACTAGGAGCCTGCAGTTACTCAGTGTTCTTATAGAGAATCGTGTGCGGACGCGAGGGTCCTAGGAGGCCTTTACAGCTCACTGCCTTTAAAGTAAAGCAGAGCTACGACGTGGGTCTCATAGAAGATGCCGCACGCCTCCCCTTCTGCATGGCAGAGCAGGGCTACACGTCGAGGCGAGTGTTCATGTGGAGATTCCGTTTCGCTGTAAAGCAAGGCGGGGAAATCTCCCACCCTGGAAGTCGTAATACCCTATTTCTTCCCAGGAAACTCAGTTTTTACTCAGTGCCACGCCTGCACTGACTAGTAAGCCGGCAAACGCACTATTACCCGGAAGCGTCAAGGGCTCACGCATGGCGCTTTCCAGCGGGGAAAACAAGGCTTGTGATATCAGGGCCCCCATTCGAGGTTGACGCACTGCTTAAGCACCTGTTATTCTGACGAAGTCAGAAGAGACGCAAGCTACCCACTGACCCCTTCCCTAAATCAAGTTTTGTATGCAGGGTTTTCGGCTTGGAGGGAACTGCCTAAATTTTCGAAAGCCCCAGGTCGGCCTAGGGGCCAGCGCATCTTCCAAAAGCCTGCTGTGTTCCACGAAGAACTGTGCGTCAGTTGCAGTGGAACCTAGCCTGACTTTTTCCGTAGGTAAGGTGACTGCAGGTTTAAGGTCCTAGAAGGAGCGCTAAGCAGAGTGTTTTTCGAGGTATAGCTCAGGTAAGGCAAGGGAGCCATCTTCCTTGTCATGTTGGACTGGATACAACCTTGTTTCAGAAGCCGTTGGAGAGCTTAGGAGATCTGTCTCTCCCAAGGAAGAGTGCAGTATGTTGCCCTTCACTCGGCATAAACAGGCGTACACCTAAGGGCCTTCGGGGCTGGATGATGCTCAAGCGGGCCCTAGGAGCCTGGCGGTACTCAGTGTTCTTGCACTGACTCGGGTGCTGACACGACGTTCTTAGGACTCCTTAAAGGGGTACTACCGAAAACTAAAGCAGAACAGCAAGTAATGCCTCTGGAAAACTGCTGCACGCTCTCCAATCGGGACGGCCCACCACGGCGATTTTCGAGTCTCGTGTGGACACTGAGTTTCCATTTCGCCCTAAAGCAGGGCAGGAAAGCTTACTCAGGAACTGGAAGCAGCCTGCTTCTTTCGAGAAAGCTCATTCGCCTCTCGCAGGCATGCCTGCAGGGACTAAAATCCCGGCAACAAGAGTGTTTTGGACCTGCTGGACTGGCTAGGAACGTCTTTCTGAAGCTGTGGCAGAGCTGAGGATATCTAGCTCTCCCAGGGAAGAGTGCAGTGTGTTGCGCTTCACTCAGAAAACACAGGGGTGCGCTGAAGGACCTACGGGGCTGGGTGCTGCTCCACAGGCCCACCGGAGCCTGGCTTCCAGAGTGTTCTTGTAAGGAAACTGGTGCTAACGTGCTAGGAGTAGGGAAAGCCTACACTCGTGAAACTAAAGTCGTACAGCCAAAATGCCTCATGGAAGCTGCTGCCCACCAATCTTTCTGCATGGCAACCCAGGGCCGTAGTGCAAAGCCAGTGTTTGCGTTTCGGTTCCCTTTAGCTCTAAAGCAGGGTCAGGCTTTCTTTGTGGAACTGTAGTTGAAAGTCAGCCTGCCGATGCAGGAGACACGGGTTCGTACCCCGATCCGGGAAGGTCCCACATGCTGCCGTAGTGCCGGACCCGGGAGCCTTAGCCGCTGAACCTAAGCCTCAGGAGCTGGCGCTCCGCAATGGGAGAGGCCACAACCGTGGGAGGTGCGCGTACACCCAAATAAGAAAAGACACAGGGCAAGATAATATCCCACCCAGGAAACGGAGGCACCCTGTTTCTTGGAGAAAAGTCAACTTCCTATCCGAGCCCTGCATGAAATGACTAGAATCTCCCACAACCCTGAGAGGTGCGCGTACACCCAAATAGGAAAAGACACCCGGCAAGATAATATCCCAGCCAGGAAACGGAGGCACCCCGTTTCTTGGAGAAAAGTCAACTTCCTATCCGAGCCCTGCATGAAATGACTAGAATCCTGGAAACACAAGTGTTTTGGCAGAAGGTTCCAGCCTGCCCGAATGTAATGGTCAACATTGGGGAAAAAAGGCCTGTGCCCTCAGGCCCCCATGTCGAGGTTGACAGGAAGCATAAGTACCTCTTGTTTCGAAAAAATTCCAAAGAGACACATGGTACTCACTGGGCCCTTCCCTAAATCAACTTCTCGATACAGCGTTGTTCTGCGCTGTAGGGCGTGGCCTAAAGGAAAGAATGCCGGGGGTCAGCCTAAGGGGCTGTGCATCTTCCAAAAGCCTGCTGTGTTCCGCGAAGAAGTGATCTTTAGTTGCAGTGGAACCCAACCCGAGTTTTTCCTTGAGGTAGGGTGACTGCAGGTAACAAGACCTAGAAGGAATGCTAAGCAGACTGTCTCTCTCAGTATCGCTCTGACAGGGCAATGAGGCTGACCGGCATTGAATGCTGGAAGTGCTACAACCGTGTTACTGAATCCGTCTGTGACCGGAGGCAGTCTAGCTCTCCGACGCACGAGTTCAATATGTTGCCCTGCACTCAGCTACAGAGGGGTACAGCTAAGGATCTTGGCGACTGGATGAGGCTCACCAGGCCACTAGGAGCCTGCAGTTACTCAGTGTTCTTATAGAGAATCGTGTGCGGACGCGAGGGTCCTAGGAGGCCTTTACAGCTCACTGCCTTTAAAGTAAAGCAGAGCTACGACGTGGGTCTCATAGAAGATGCCGCACGCCTCCCCTTCTGCATGGCAGAGCTGGGCTACACGTCGAGGCGAGTGTTCATGTGGAGATTCCGTTTCGCTGTAAATCAAGGCGGGGAAATCTCCCACCCTGGAAGTCGTAATACCCTATTTCTTCCCAGGAAACTCACTTTTTACTCAGTGCCACGCCTGCACTGACTAGTAAGCCGGCAAACGCACTATTACCCGGAAGCGTCAAGGGCTCACGCATGGCGCTTTCCAGCGGGGAAAACAAGGCTTGTGATATCAGGCCCCCCATTCGAGGTTGACGCACTGCTTAAGCACCTGTTATTCTGACGAAGTCAGAAGAGACGCAAGCTACCCACTGACCCCTTCCCTAAATCAAGTTTTGTATGCAGGGTTTTCGGCTTGGAGGGAACTGCCTAAATTTTCGAAAGCCCCAGGTCGGCCTAGGGGCCTGTGCATCTTCCAGAAGCCTGCTGTGTTCCACGAAGAACTGTGCGTCAGTTGCAGTGGAAGCTAGCCTGACTTTTTCCGTAGGTAAGGTGACTGCAGGTTTAAGGTCCTAGAAGGAGCGCTAAGCAGAGTGTTTTTCGAGGTATAGCTCAGGTAAGGCAAGGGAGCCATCTTCCTTGTCATGTTGGACTGGATACAACCTTGTTTCAGAAGCCGTTGGAGAGCTTAGGAGATCTGTCTCTCCCAAGGAAGAGTGCAGTATGTTGCCCTTCACTCGGCATAAACAGGCGTACACCTAAGGGCCTTCGGGGCTGGATGATGCTCAAGCGGGCCCTAGGAGCCTGGCGGTACTCAGTGTTCTTGCACTGACTCGGGTGCTGACACGACGTTCTTAGGACTCCTTAAAGGGGTACTACCGAAAACTAAAGCAGAACAGCAAGTAATGCCTCTGGAAAACTGCTGCACGCTCTCCAATCGGGACGGCCCACCACGGCGATTTTCGAGTCTCGTGTGGACACTGAGTTTCCATTTCGCCCTAAAGCAGGGCAGGAAAGCTTACTCAGGAACTGGAAGCAGCCTGCTTCTTTCGAGAAAGCTCATTCGCCTCTCGCAGGCATGCCTGCAGGGACTAAAATCCCGGCAACAAGAGTGTTTTGGACCTGCTGGACTGGCTAGGAACGTCTTTCTGAAGCTGTGGCAGAGCTGAGGATATCTAGCTCTCCCAGGGAAGAGTGCAGTGTGTTGCGCTTCACTCAGAAAACACAGGGGTGCGCTGAAGGACCTACGGGGCTGGGTGCTGCTCCACAGGCCCACCGGAGCCTGGCTTCCAGAGTGTTCTTGTAAGGAAACTGGTGCTAACGCGCTAGGAGTAGGGAAAGCCTACACTCGTGAAACTAAAGTCGTACAGCCAAAATGCCTCATGGAAGCTGCTGCCCACCAATCTTTCTGCATGGCAACCCAGGGCCGTAGTGCAAAGCCAGTGTTTGCGTTTCGGTTCCCTTTAGCTCTAAAGCAGGGTCAGGCTTTCTTTGTGGAACTGTAGTTGAAAGTCAGCCTGCCGATGCAGGAGACACGGGTTCGTACCCCGATCCGGGAAGGTCCCACATGCTGCCGTAGTGCCGGACCCGGGAGCCTTAGCCGCTGAACCTAAGCCTCAGGAGCTGGCGCTCCGCAATGGGAGAGGCCACAACCGTGGGAGGTGCGCGTACACCCAAATAAGAAAAGACACAGGGCAAGATAATATCCCACCCAGGAAACGGAGGCACCCTGTTTCTTGGAGAAAAGTCAACTTCCTATCCGAGCCCTGCATGAAATGACTAGAATCTCCCACAACCCTGAGAGGTGCGCGTACACCCAAATAGGAAAAGACACCCGGCAAGATAATATCCCACCCAGGAAACGGAGGCACCCTGTTTCTTGGAGAAAAGTCAACTTCCTATCCGAGCCCTGCATGAAATGACTAGAATCCTGGAAACACAAGTGTTTTGGCAGAAGGTTCCAGGCTGCCCGAATGTAATGGTCAACATTGGGGAAAAAAGGCCTGTGCCCTCAGGCCCCCATGTCGAGGTGGACAGGAAGCATAAGTACCTCTTGTTTCGAAAAA
This sequence comes from Mesoplodon bidens, assembly GCF_964165515.1. NCBI lineage: Eukaryota > Metazoa > Chordata > Mammalia > Artiodactyla > Ziphiidae > Mesoplodon > Mesoplodon bidens. The sequence goes on along the minus strand of NC_138174.1, from coordinate 35,866,822 downwards.
ATTCCAAAGAGACACATGGTACTCACTGGGCCCTTCCCTAAATCAACTTCTCGATACAGCGTTGTTCTGCGCTGTAGGGCGTGGCCTAAAGGAAAGAATGCCGGGGGTCAGCCTAAGGGGCTGTGCATCTTCCAAAAGCCTGCTGTGTTCCGCGAAGAAGTGATCTTTAGTTGCAGTGGAACCCAACCCGAGTTTTTCCTTGAGGTAGGGTGACTGCAGGTAACAAGACCTAGAAGGAATGCTAAGCAGACTGTCTCTCTCAGTATCGCTCTGACAGGGCAATGAGGCTGACCGGCATTGAATGCTGGAAGTGCTACAACCGTGTTACTGAATCCGTCTGTGACCGGAGGCAGTCTAGCTCTCCGACGCACGAGTTCAATATGTTGCCCTGCACTCAGCTACAGAGGGGTACAGCTAAGGATCTTGGCGACTGGATGAGGCTCACCAGGCCACTAGGAGCCTGCAGTTACTCAGTGTTCTTATAGAGAATCGTGTGCGGACGCGAGGGTCCTAGGAGGCCTTTACAGCTCACTGCCTTTAAAGTAAAGCAGAGCTACGACGTGGGTCTCATAGAAGATGCCGCACGCCTCCCCTTCTGCATGGCAGAGCAGGGCTACACGTCGAGGCGAGTGTTCATGTGGAGATTCCGTTTCGCTGTAAAGCAAGGCGGGGAAATCTCCCACCCTGGAAGTCGTAATACCCTATTTCTTCCCAGGAAACTCAGTTTTTACTCAGTGCCACGCCTGCACTGACTAGTAAGCCGGCAAACGCACTATTACCCGGAAGCGTCAAGGGCTCACGCATGGCGCTTTCCAGCGGGGAAAACAAGGCTTGTGATATCAGGGCCCCCATTCGAGGTTGACGCACTGCTTAAGCACCTGTTATTCTGACGAAGTCAGAAGAGACGCAAGCTACCCACTGACCCCTTCCCTAAATCAAGTTTTGTATGCAGGGTTTTCGGCTTGGAGGGAACTGCCTAAATTTTCGAAAGCCCCAGGTCGGCCTAGGGGCCAGCGCATCTTCCAAAAGCCTGCTGTGTTCCACGAAGAACTGTGCGTCAGTTGCAGTGGAACCTAGCCTGACTTTTTCCGTAGGTAAGGTGACTGCAGGTTTAAGGTCCTAGAAGGAGCGCTAAGCAGAGTGTTTTTCGAGGTATAGCTCAGGTAAGGCAAGGGAGCCATCTTCCTTGTCATGTTGGACTGGATACAACCTTGTTTCAGAAGCCGTTGGAGAGCTTAGGAGATCTGTCTCTCCCAAGGAAGAGTGCAGTATGTTGCCCTTCACTCGGCATAAACAGGCGTACACCTAAGGGCCTTCGGGGCTGGATGATGCTCAAGCGGGCCCTAGGAGCCTGGCGGTACTCAGTGTTCTTGCACTGACTCGGGTGCTGACACGACGTTCTTAGGACTCCTTAAAGGGGTACTACCGAAAACTAAAGCAGAACAGCAAGTAATGCCTCTGGAAAACTGCTGCACGCTCTCCAATCGGGACGGCCCACCACGGCGATTTTCGAGTCTCGTGTGGACACTGAGTTTCCATTTCGCCCTAAAGCAGGGCAGGAAAGCTTACTCAGGAACTGGAAGCAGCCTGCTTCTTTCGAGAAAGCTCATTCGCCTCTCGCAGGCATGCCTGCAGGGACTAAAATCCCGGCAACAAGAGTGTTTTGGACCTGCTGGACTGGCTAGGAACGTCTTTCTGAAGCTGTGGCAGAGCTGAGGATATCTAGCTCTCCCAGGGAAGAGTGCAGTGTGTTGCGCTTCACTCAGAAAACACAGGGGTGCGCTGAAGGACCTACGGGGCTGGGTGCTGCTCCACAGGCCCACCGGAGCCTGGCTTCCAGAGTGTTCTTGTAAGGAAACTGGTGCTAACGTGCTAGGAGTAGGGAAAGCCTACACTCGTGAAACTAAAGTCGTACAGCCAAAATGCCTCATGGAAGCTGCTGCCCACCAATCTTTCTGCATGGCAACCCAGGGCCGTAGTGCAAAGCCAGTGTTTGCGTTTCGGTTCCCTTTAGCTCTAAAGCAGGGTCAGGCTTTCTTTGTGGAACTGTAGTTGAAAGTCAGCCTGCCGATGCAGGAGACACGGGTTCGTACCCCGATCCGGGAAGGTCCCACATGCTGCCGTAGTGCCGGACCCGGGAGCCTTAGCCGCTGAACCTAAGCCTCAGGAGCTGGCGCTCCGCAATGGGAGAGGCCACAACCGTGGGAGGTGCGCGTACACCCAAATAAGAAAAGACACAGGGCAAGATAATATCCCACCCAGGAAACGGAGGCACCCTGTTTCTTGGAGAAAAGTCAACTTCCTATCCGAGCCCTGCATGAAATGACTAGAATCTCCCACAACCCTGAGAGGTGCGCGTACACCCAAATAGGAAAAGACACCCGGCAAGATAATATCCCAGCCAGGAAACGGAGGCACCCCGTTTCTTGGAGAAAAGTCAACTTCCTATCCGAGCCCTGCATGAAATGACTAGAATCCTGGAAACACAAGTGTTTTGGCAGAAGGTTCCAGCCTGCCCGAATGTAATGGTCAACATTGGGGAAAAAAGGCCTGTGCCCTCAGGCCCCCATGTCGAGGTTGACAGGAAGCATAAGTACCTCTTGTTTCGAAAAAATTCCAAAGAGACACATGGTACTCACTGGGCCCTTCCCTAAATCAACTTCTCGATACAGCGTTGTTCTGCGCTGTAGGGCGTGGCCTAAAGGAAAGAATGCCGGGGGTCAGCCTAAGGGGCTGTGCATCTTCCAAAAGCCTGCTGTGTTCCGCGAAGAAGTGATCTTTAGTTGCAGTGGAACCCAACCCGAGTTTTTCCTTGAGGTAGGGTGACTGCAGGTAACAAGACCTAGAAGGAATGCTAAGCAGACTGTCTCTCTCAGTATCGCTCTGACAGGGCAATGAGGCTGACCGGCATTGAATGCTGGAAGTGCTACAACCGTGTTACTGAATCCGTCTGTGACCGGAGGCAGTCTAGCTCTCCGACGCACGAGTTCAATATGTTGCCCTGCACTCAGCTACAGAGGGGTACAGCTAAGGATCTTGGCGACTGGATGAGGCTCACCAGGCCACTAGGAGCCTGCAGTTACTCAGTGTTCTTATAGAGAATCGTGTGCGGACGCGAGGGTCCTAGGAGGCCTTTACAGCTCACTGCCTTTAAAGTAAAGCAGAGCTACGACGTGGGTCTCATAGAAGATGCCGCACGCCTCCCCTTCTGCATGGCAGAGCTGGGCTACACGTCGAGGCGAGTGTTCATGTGGAGATTCCGTTTCGCTGTAAATCAAGGCGGGGAAATCTCCCACCCTGGAAGTCGTAATACCCTATTTCTTCCCAGGAAACTCACTTTTTACTCAGTGCCACGCCTGCACTGACTAGTAAGCCGGCAAACGCACTATTACCCGGAAGCGTCAAGGGCTCACGCATGGCGCTTTCCAGCGGGGAAAACAAGGCTTGTGATATCAGGCCCCCCATTCGAGGTTGACGCACTGCTTAAGCACCTGTTATTCTGACGAAGTCAGAAGAGACGCAAGCTACCCACTGACCCCTTCCCTAAATCAAGTTTTGTATGCAGGGTTTTCGGCTTGGAGGGAACTGCCTAAATTTTCGAAAGCCCCAGGTCGGCCTAGGGGCCTGTGCATCTTCCAGAAGCCTGCTGTGTTCCACGAAGAACTGTGCGTCAGTTGCAGTGGAAGCTAGCCTGACTTTTTCCGTAGGTAAGGTGACTGCAGGTTTAAGGTCCTAGAAGGAGCGCTAAGCAGAGTGTTTTTCGAGGTATAGCTCAGGTAAGGCAAGGGAGCCATCTTCCTTGTCATGTTGGACTGGATACAACCTTGTTTCAGAAGCCGTTGGAGAGCTTAGGAGATCTGTCTCTCCCAAGGAAGAGTGCAGTATGTTGCCCTTCACTCGGCATAAACAGGCGTACACCTAAGGGCCTTCGGGGCTGGATGATGCTCAAGCGGGCCCTAGGAGCCTGGCGGTACTCAGTGTTCTTGCACTGACTCGGGTGCTGACACGACGTTCTTAGGACTCCTTAAAGGGGTACTACCGAAAACTAAAGCAGAACAGCAAGTAATGCCTCTGGAAAACTGCTGCACGCTCTCCAATCGGGACGGCCCACCACGGCGATTTTCGAGTCTCGTGTGGACACTGAGTTTCCATTTCGCCCTAAAGCAGGGCAGGAAAGCTTACTCAGGAACTGGAAGCAGCCTGCTTCTTTCGAGAAAGCTCATTCGCCTCTCGCAGGCATGCCTGCAGGGACTAAAATCCCGGCAACAAGAGTGTTTTGGACCTGCTGGACTGGCTAGGAACGTCTTTCTGAAGCTGTGGCAGAGCTGAGGATATCTAGCTCTCCCAGGGAAGAGTGCAGTGTGTTGCGCTTCACTCAGAAAACACAGGGGTGCGCTGAAGGACCTACGGGGCTGGGTGCTGCTCCACAGGCCCACCGGAGCCTGGCTTCCAGAGTGTTCTTGTAAGGAAACTGGTGCTAACGCGCTAGGAGTAGGGAAAGCCTACACTCGTGAAACTAAAGTCGTACAGCCAAAATGCCTCATGGAAGCTGCTGCCCACCAATCTTTCTGCATGGCAACCCAGGGCCGTAGTGCAAAGCCAGTGTTTGCGTTTCGGTTCCCTTTAGCTCTAAAGCAGGGTCAGGCTTTCTTTGTGGAACTGTAGTTGAAAGTCAGCCTGCCGATGCAGGAGACACGGGTTCGTACCCCGATCCGGGAAGGTCCCACATGCTGCCGTAGTGCCGGACCCGGGAGCCTTAGCCGCTGAACCTAAGCCTCAGGAGCTGGCGCTCCGCAATGGGAGAGGCCACAACCGTGGGAGGTGCGCGTACACCCAAATAAGAAAAGACACAGGGCAAGATAATATCCCACCCAGGAAACGGAGGCACCCTGTTTCTTGGAGAAAAGTCAACTTCCTATCCGAGCCCTGCATGAAATGACTAGAATCTCCCACAACCCTGAGAGGTGCGCGTACACCCAAATAGGAAAAGACACCCGGCAAGATAATATCCCACCCAGGAAACGGAGGCACCCTGTTTCTTGGAGAAAAGTCAACTTCCTATCCGAGCCCTGCATGAAATGACTAGAATCCTGGAAACACAAGTGTTTTGGCAGAAGGTTCCAGGCTGCCCGAATGTAATGGTCAACATTGGGGAAAAAAGGCCTGTGCCCTCAGGCCCCCATGTCGAGGTGGACAGGAAGCATAAGTACATCTTGTTTCGAAAAAATTCCAAAGAGACACATGGTACTCACTGGGCCCTTCCCTAAATCAACTTCTCGATACAGCGTTGTTCTGCGCTGTAGGGCGTGGCCTAAAGGAAAGAATGCCGGGGGTCAGCCTAAGGGGCTGTGCATCTTCCAAAAGCCTGCTGTGTTCCGCGAAGAAGTGATCTTTAGTTGCAGTGGAACCCAACCCGAGTTTTTCCTTGAGGTAGGGTGACTGCAGGTAACAAGACCTAGAAGGAATGCTAAGCAGACTGTCTCTCTCAGTATCGCTCTGACAGGGCAATGAGGCTGACCGGCATTGAATGCTGGAAGTGCTACAACCGTGTTACTGAATCCGTCTGTGACCGGAGGCAGTCTAGCTCTCCGACGCACGAGTTCAATATGTTGCCCTGCACTCAGCTACAGAGGGGTACAGCTAAGGATCTTGGCGACTGGATGAGGCTCACCAGGCCACTAGGAGCCTGCAGTTACTCAGTGTTCTTATAGAGAATCGTGTGCGGACGCGAGGGTCCTAGGAGGCCTTTACAGCTCACTGCCTTTAAAGTAAAGCAGAGCTACAACGTGGGTCTCATAGAAGATGCCGCACGCCTCCCCTTCTGCATGGCAGAGCAGGGCTACACGTCGAGGCGAGTGTTCATGTGGAGATTCCGTTTCGCTGTAAAGCAAGGCGGGGAAATCTCCCACCCTGGAAGTCGTAATACCCTATTTCTTCCCAGGAAACTCAGTTTTTACTCAGTGCCACGCCTGCACTGACTAGTAAGCCGGCAAACGCACTATTACCCGGAAGCGTCAAGGGCTCACGCATGGCGCTTTCCAGCGGGGAAAACAAGGCTTGTGATATCAGGGCCCCCATTCGAGGTTGACGCACTGCTTAAGCACCTGTTATTCTGACGAAGTCAGAAGAGACGCAAGCTACCCACTGACCCCTTCCCTAAATCAAGTTTTGTATGCAGGGTTTTCGGCTTGGAGGGAACTGCCTAAATTTTCGAAAGCCCCAGGTCGGCCTAGGGGCCAGCGCATCTTCCAAAAGCCTGCTGTGTTCCACGAAGAACTGTGCGTCAGTTGCAGTGGAACCTAGCCTGACTTTTTCCGTAGGTAAGGTGACTGCAGGTTTAAGGTCCTAGAAGGAGCGCTAAGCAGAGTGTTTTTCGAGGTATAGCTCAGGTAAGGCAAGGGAGCCATCTTCCTTGTCATGTTGGACTGGATACAACCTTGTTTCAGAAGCCGTTGGAGAGCTTAGGAGATCTGTCTCTCCCAAGGAAGAGTGCAGTATGTTGCCCTTCACTCGGCATAAACAGGCGTACACCTAAGGGCCTTCGGGGCTGGATGATGCTCAAGCGGGCCCTAGGAGCCTGGCGGTACTCAGTGTTCTTGCACTGACTCGGGTGCTGACACGACGTTCTTAGGACTCCTTAAAGGGGTACTACCGAAAACTAAAGCAGAACAGCAAGTAATGCCTCTGGAAAACTGCTGCACGCTCTCCAATCGGGACGGCCCACCACGGCGATTTTCGAGTCTCGTGTGGACACTGAGTTTCCATTTCGCCCTAAAGCAGGGCAGGAAAGCTTACTCAGGAACTGGAAGCAGCCTGCTTCTTTCGAGAAAGCTCATTCGCCTCTCGCAGGCATGCCTGCAGGGACTAAAATCCCGGCAACAAGAGTGTTTTGGACCTGCTGGACTGGCTAGGAACGTCTTTCTGAAGCTGTGGCAGAGCTGAGGATATCTAGCTCTCCCAGGGAAGAGTGCAGTGTGTTGCGCTTCACTCAGAAAACACAGGGGTGCGCTGAAGGACCTACGGGGCTGGGTGCTGCTCCACAGGCCCACCGGAGCCTGGCTTCCAGAGTGTTCTTGTAAGGAAACTGGTGCTAACGCGCTAGGAGTAGGGAAAGCCTACACTCGTGAAACTAAAGTCGTACAGCCAAAATGCCTCATGGAAGCTGCTGCCCACCAATCTTTCTGCATGGCAACCCAGGGCCGTAGTGCAAAGCCAGTGTTTGCGTTTCGGTTCCCTTTAGCTCTAAAGCAGGGTCAGGCTTTCTTTGTGGAACTGTAGTTGAAAGTCAGCCTGCCGATGCAGGAGACACGGGTTCGTACCCCGATCCGGGAAGGTCCCACATGCTGCCGTAGTGCCGGACCCGGGAGCCTTAGCCGCTGAACCTAAGCCTCAGGAGCTGGCGCTCCGCAATGGGAGAGGCCACAACCGTGGGAGGTGCGCGTACACCCAAATAAGAAAAGACACAGGGCAAGATAATATCCCACCCAGGAAACGGAGGCACCCTGTTTCTTGGAGAAAAGTCAACTTCCTATCCGAGCCCTGCATGAAATGACTAGAATCTCCCACAACCCTGAGAGGTGCGCGTACACCCAAATAGGAAAAGACACCCGGCAAGATAATATCCCAGCCAGGAAACGGAGGCACCCCGTTTCTTGGAGAAAAGTCAACTTCCTATCCGAGCCCTGCATGAAATGACTAGAATCCTGGAAACACAAGTGTTTTGGCAGAAGGTTCCAGCCTGCCCGAATGTAATGGTCAACATTGGGGAAAAAAGGCCTGTGCCCTCAGGCCCCCATGTCGAGGTTGACAGGAAGCATAAGTACCTCTTGTTTCGAAAAAATTCCAAAGAGACACATGGTACTCACTGGGCCCTTCCCTAAATCAACTTCTCGATACAGCGTTGTTCTGCGCTGTAGGGCGTGGCCTAAAGGAAAGAATGCCGGGGGTCAGCCTAAGGGGCTGTGCATCTTCCAAAAGCCTGCTGTGTTCCGCGAAGAAGTGATCTTTAGTTGCAGTGGAACCCAACCCGAGTTTTTCCTTGAGGTAGGGTGACTGCAGGTAACAAGACCTAGAAGGAATGCTAAGCAGACTGTCTCTCTCAGTATCGCTCTGACAGGGCAATGAGGCTGACCGGCATTGAATGCTGGAAGTGCTACAACCGTGTTACTGAATCCGTCTGTGACCGGAGGCAGTCTAGCTCTCCGACGCACGAGTTCAATATGTTGCCCTGCACTCAGCTACAGAGGGGTACAGCTAAGGATCTTGGCGACTGGATGAGGCTCACCAGGCCACTAGGAGCCTGCAGTTACTCAGTGTTCTTATAGAGAATCGTGTGCGGACGCGAGGGTCCTAGGAGGCCTTTACAGCTCACTGCCTTTAAAGTAAAGCAGAGCTACGACGTGGGTCTCATAGAAGATGCCGCACGCCTCCCCTTCTGCATGGCAGAGCTGGGCTACACGTCGAGGCGAGTGTTCATGTGGAGATTCCGTTTCGCTGTAAATCAAGGCGGGGAAATCTCCCACCCTGGAAGTCGTAATACCCTATTTCTTCCCAGGAAACTCAGTTTTTACTCAGTGCCACGCCTGCACTGACTAGTAAGCCGGCAAACGCACTATTACCCGGAAGCGTCAAGGGCTCACGCATGGCGCTTTCCAGCGGGGAAAACAAGGCTTGTGATATCAGGCCCCCCATTCGAGGTTGACGCACTGCTTAAGCACCTGTTATTCTGACGAAGTCAGAAGAGACGCAAGCTACCCACTGACCCCTTCCCTAAATCAAGTTTTGTATGCAGGGTTTTCGGCTTGGAGGGAACTGCCTAAATTTTCGAAAGCCCCAGGTCGGCCTAGGGGCCTGTGCATCTTCCAGAAGCCTGCTGTGTTCCACGAAGAACTGTGCGTCAGTTGCAGTGGAAGCTAGCCTGACTTTTTCCGTAGGTAAGGTGACTGCAGGTTTAAGGTCCTAGAAGGAGCGCTAAGCAGAGTGTTTTTCGAGGTATAGCTCAGGTAAGGCAAGGGAGCCATCTTCCTTGTCATGTTGGACTGGATACAACCTTGTTTCAGAAGCCGTTGGAGAGCTTAGGAGATCTGTCTCTCCCAAGGAAGAGTGCAGTATGTTGCCCTTCACTCGGCATAAACAGGCGTACACCTAAGGGCCTTCGGGGCTGGATGATGCTCAAGCGGGCCCTAGGAGCCTGGCGGTACTCAGTGTTCTTGCACTGACTCGGGTGCTGACACGACGTTCTTAGGACTCCTTAAAGGGGTACTACCGAAAACTAAAGCAGAACAGCAAGTAATGCCTCTGGAAAACTGCTGCACGCTCTCCAATCGGGACGGCCCACCACGGCGATTTTCGAGTCTCGTGTGGACACTGAGTTTCCATTTCGCCCTAAAGCAGGGCAGGAAAGCTTACTCAGGAACTGGAAGCAGCCTGCTTCTTTCGAGAAAGCTCATTCGCCTCTCGCAGGCATGCCTGCAGGGACTAAAATCCCGGCAACAAGAGTGTTTTGGACCTGCTGGACTGGCTAGGAACGTCTTTCTGAAGCTGTGGCAGAGCTGAGGATATCTAGCTCTCCCAGGGAAGAGTGCAGTGTGTTGCGCTTCACTCAGAAAACACAGGGGTGCGCTGAAGGACCTACGGGGCTGGGTGCTGCTCCACAGGCCCACCGGAGCCTGGCTTCCAGAGTGTTCTTGTAAGGAAACTGGTGCTAACGCGCTAGGAGTAGGGAAAGCCTACACTCGTGAAACTAAAGTCGTACAGCCAAAATGCCTCATGGAAGCTGCTGCCCACCAATCTTTCTGCATGGCAACCCAGGGCCGTAGTGCAAAGCCAGTGTTTGCGTTTCGGTTCCCTTTAGCTCTAAAGCAGGGTCAGGCTTTCTTTGTGGAACTGTAGTTGAAAGTCAGCCTGCCGATGCAGGAGACACGGGTTCGTACCCCGATCCGGGAAGGTCCCACATGCTGCCGTAGTGCCGGACCCGGGAGCCTTAGCCGCTGAACCTAAGCCTCAGGAGCTGGCGCTCCGCAATGGGAGAGGCCACAACCGTGGGAGGTGCGCGTACACCCAAATAAGAAAAGACACAGGGCAAGATAATATCCCACCCAGGAAACGGAGGCACCCTGTTTCTTGGAGAAAAGTCAACTTCCTATCCGAGCCCTGCATGAAATGACTAGAATCTCCCACAACCCTGAGAGGTGCGCGTACACCCAAATAGGAAAAGACACCCGGCAAGATAATATCCCAGCCAGGAAACGGAGGCACCCTGTTTCTTGGAGAAAAGTCAACTTCCTATCCGAGCCCTGCATGAAATGACTAGAATCCTGGAAACACAAGTGTTTTGGCAGAAGGTTCCAGGCTGCCCGAATGTAATGGTCAACATTGGGGAAAAAAGGCCTGTGCCCTCAGGCCCCCATGTCGAGGTGGACAGGAAGCATAAGTACCTCTTGTTTCGAAAAAATTCCAAAGAGACACATGGTACTCACTGGGCCCTTCCCTAAATCAACTTCTCGATACAGCGTTGTTCTGCGCTGTAGGGCGTGGCCTAAAGGAAAGAATGCCGGGGGTCAGCCTAAGGGGCTGTGCATCTTCCAAAAGCCTGCTGTGTTCCGCGAAGAACTGATCTTTAGTTGCAGTGGAACCCAACCCGAGTTTTTCCTTGAGGTAGGGTGACTGCAGGTAACAAGACCTAGAAGGAATGCTAAGCAGACTGTCTCTCTCAGTATCGCTCTGACAGGGCAATGAGGCTGACTGGCATTGAATGCTGGAAGTGCTACAACCGTGTTACTGAATCCGTCTGTGACCGGAGGCAGTCTAGCTCTCCGACGCACGAGTTCAATATGTTGCCCTACACTCAGCTACAGAGGGGTACAGCTAAGGATCTTGGCGACTGGATGAGGCTCACCAGGCCACTAGGAGCCTGCAGTTACTCAGTGTTCTTATAGAGAATCGTGTGCGGACGCGAGGGTCCTAGGAGGCCTTTACAGCTCACTGCCTTTAAAGTAAAGCAGAGCTACGACGTGGGTCTCATAGAAGATGCCGCACGCCTCCCCTTCTGCATGGCAGAGCAGGGCTACACGTCGAGGCGAGTGTTCATGTGGAGATTCCGTTTCGCTGTAAAGCAAGGCGGGGAAATCTCCCACCCTGGAAGTCGTAATACCCTATTTCTTCCCAGGAAACTCAGTTTTTACTCAGTGCCACGCCTGCACTGACTAGTAAGCCGGCAAACGCACTATTACCCGGAAGCGTCAAGGGCTCACGCATGGCGCTTTCCAGCGGGGAAAACAAGGCTTGTGATATCAGGCCCCCCATTCGAGGTTGACGCACTGCTTAAGCACCTGTTATTCTGACGAAGTCAGAAGAGACGCAAGCTACCCACTGACCCCTTCCCTAAATCAAGTTTTGTATGCAGGGTTTTCGGCTTGGAGGGAACTGCCTAAATTTTCGAAAGCCCCAGGTCGGCCTAGGGGCCAGCGCATCTTCCAAAAGCCTGCTGTGTTCCACGAAGAACTGTGCGTCAGTTGCAGTGGAAGCTAGCCTGACTTTTTCCGTAGGTAAGGTGACTGCAGGTTTAAGGTCCTAGAAGGAGCGCTAAGCAGAGTGTTTTTCGAGGTATAGCTCAGGTAAGGCAAGGGAGCCATCTTCCTTGTCATGTTGGACTGGATACAACCTTGTTTCAGAAGCCGTTGGAGAGCTTAGGAGATCTGTCTCTCTCAAGGAAGAGTGCAGTATGTTGCCCTTCACTCGGCATAAACAGGCGTACACCTAAGGGCCTTCGGGGCTGGATGATGCTCAAGCGGGCCCTAGGAGCCTGGCGGTACTCAGTGTTCTTGCACTGACTCGGGTGCTGACACGACGTTCTTAGGACTCCTTAAAGGGGTACTACCGAAAACTAAAGCAGAACAGCAAGTAATGCCTCTGGAAAACTGCTGCACGCTCTCCAATCGGGACGGCCCACCACGGCGATTTTCGAGTCTCGTGTGGACACTGAGTTTCCATTTCGCCCTAAAGCAGGGCAGGAAAGCTTACTCAGGAACTGGAAGCAGCCTGCTTCTTTCGAGAAAGCTCATTCGCCTCTCGCAGGCATGCCTGCAGGGACTAAAATCCCGGCAACAAGAGTGTTTTGGACCTGCTGGACTGGCTAGGAACGTCTTTCTGAAGCTGTGGCAGAGCTGAGGATATCTAGCTCTCCCAGGGAAGAGTGCAGTGTGTTGCGCTTCACTCAGAAAACACAGGGGTGCGCTGAAGGACCTACGGGGCTGGGTGCTGCTCCACAGGCCCACCGGAGCCTGGCTTCCAGAGTGTTCTTGTAAGGAAACTGGTGCTAACGTGCTAGGAGTAGGGAAAGCCTACACTCGTGAAACTAAAGTCGTACAGCCAAAATGCCTCATGGAAGCTGCTGCCCACCAATCTTTCTGCATGGCAACCCAGGGCCGTAGTGCAAAGCCAGTGTTTGCGTTTCGGTTCCCTTTAGCTCTAAAGCAGGGTCAGGCTTTCTTTGTGGAACTGTAGTTGAAAGTCAGCCTGCCGATGCAGGAGACACGGGTTCGTACCCCGATCCGGGAAGGTCCCACATGCTGCCGTAGTGCCGGACCCGGGAGCCTTAGCCGCTGAACCTAAGCCTCAGGAGCTGGCGCTCCGCAATGGGAGAGGCCACAACCGTGGGAGGTGCGCGTACACCCAAATAAGAAAAGACACAGGGCAAGATAATATCCCACCCAGGAAACGGAGGCACCCTGTTTCTTGGAGAAAAGTCAACTTCCTATCCGAGCCCTGCATGAAATGACTAGAATCTCCCACAACCCTGAGAGGTGCGCGTACACCCAAATAGGAAAAGACACCCGGCAAGATAATATCCCAGCCAGGAAACGGAGGCACCCCGTTTCTTGGAGAAAAGTCAACTTCCTATCCGAGCCCTGCATGAAATGACTAGAATCCTGGAAACACAAGTGTTTTGGCAGAAGGTTCCAGCCTGCCCGAATGTAATGGTCAACATTGGGGAAAAAAGGCCTGTGCCCTCAGGCCCCCATGTCGAGGTTGACAGGAAGCATAAGTACCTCTTGTTTCGAAAAAATTCCAAAGAGACACATGGTACTCACTGGGCCCTTCCCTAAATCAACTTCTCGATACAGCGTTGTTCTGCGCTGTAGGGCGTGGCCTAAAGGAAAGAATGCCGGGGGTCAGCCTAAGGGGCTGTGCATCTTCCAAAAGCCTGCTGTGTTCCGCGAAGAAGTGATCTTTAGTTGCAGTGGAACCCAACCCGAGTTTTTCCTTGAGGTAGGGTGACTGCAGGTAACAAGACCTAGAAGGAATGCTAAGCAGACTGTCTCTCTCAGTATCGCTCTGACAGGGCAATGAGGCTGACCGGCATTGAATGCTGGAAGTGCTACAACCGTGTTACTGAATCCGTCTGTGACCGGAGGCAGTCTAGCTCTCCGACGCACGAGTTCAATATGTTGCCCTGCACTCAGCTACAGAGGGGTACAGCTAAGGATCTTGGCGACTGGATGAGGCTCACCAGGCCACTAGGAGCCTGCAGTTACTCAGTGTTCTTATAGAGAATCGTGTGCGGACGCGAGGGTCCTAGGAGGCCTTTACAGCTCACTGCCTTTAAAGTAAAGCAGAGCTACGACGTGGGTCTCATAGAAGATGCCGCACGCCTCCCCTTCTGCATGGCAGAGCTGGGCTACACGTCGAGGCGAGTGTTCATGTGGAGATTCCGTTTCGCTGTAAATCAAGGCGGGGAAATCTCCCACCCTGGAAGTCGTAATACCCTATTTCTTCCCAGGAAACTCACTTTTTACTCAGTGCCACGCCTGCACTGACTAGTAAGCCGGCAAACGCACTATTACCCGGAAGCGTCAAGGGCTCACGCATGGCGCTTTCCAGCGGGGAAAACAAGGCTTGTGATATCAGGCCCCCCATTCGAGGTTGACGCACTGCTTAAGCACCTGTTATTCTGACGAAGTCAGAAGAGACGCAAGCTACCCACTGACCCCTTCCCTAAATCAAGTTTTGTATGCAGGGTTTTCGGCTTGGAGGGAACTGCCTAAATTTTCGAAAGCCCCAGGTCGGCCTAGGGGCCTGTGCATCTTCCAGAAGCCTGCTGTGTTCCACGAAGAACTGTGCGTCAGTTGCAGTGGAAGCTAGCCTGACTTTTTCCGTAGGTAAGGTGACTGCAGGTTTAAGGTCCTAGAAGGAGCGCTAAGCAGAGTGTTTTTCGAGGTATAGCTCAGGTAAGGCAAGGGAGCCATCTTCCTTGTCATGTTGGACTGGATACAACCTTGTTTCAGAAGCCGTTGGAGAGCTTAGGAGATCTGTCTCTCCCAAGGAAGAGTGCAGTATGTTGCCCTTCACTCGGCATAAACAGGCGTACACCTAAGGGCCTTCGGGGCTGGATGATGCTCAAGCGGGCCCTAGGAGCCTGGCGGTACTCAGTGTTCTTGCACTGACTCGGGTGCTGACACGACGTTCTTAGGACTCCTTAAAGGGGTACTACCGAAAACTAAAGCAGAACAGCAAGTAATGCCTCTGGAAAACTGCTGCACGCTCTCCAATCGGGACGGCCCACCACGGCGATTTTCGAGTCTCGTGTGGACACTGAGTTTCCATTTCGCCCTAAAGCAGGGCAGGAAAGCTTACTCAGGAACTGGAAGCAGCCTGCTTCTTTCGAGAAAGCTCATTCGCCTCTCGCAGGCATGCCTGCAGGGACTAAAATCCCGGCAACAAGAGTGTTTTGGACCTGCTGGACTGGCTAGGAACGTCTTTCTGAAGCTGTGGCAGAGCTGAGGATATCTAGCTCTCCCAGGGAAGAGTGCAGTGTGTTGCGCTTCACTCAGAAAACACAGGGGTGCGCTGAAGGACCTACGGGGCTGGGTGCTGCTCCACAGGCCCACCGGAGCCTGGCTTCCAGAGTGTTCTTGTAAGGAAACTGGTGCTAACGCGCTAGGAGTAGGGAAAGCCTACACTCGTGAAACTAAAGTCGTACAGCCAAAATGCCTCATGGAAGCTGCTGCCCACCAATCTTTCTGCATGGCAACCCAGGGCCGTAGTGCAAAGCCAGTGTTTGCGTTTCGGTTCCCTTTAGCTCTAAAGCAGGGTCAGGCTTTCTTTGTGGAACTGTAGTTGAAAGTCAGCCTGCCGATGCAGGAGACACGGGTTCGTACCCCGATCCGGGAAGGTCCCACATGCTGCCGTAGTGCCGGACCCGGGAGCCTTAGCCGCTGAACCTAAGCCTCAGGAGCTGGCGCTCCGCAATGGGAGAGGCCACAACCGTGGGAGGTGCGCGTACACCCAAATAAGAAAAGACACAGGGCAAGATAATATCCCACCCAGGAAACGGAGGCACCCTGTTTCTTGGAGAAAAGTCAACTTCCTATCCGAGCCCTGCATGAAATGACTAGAATCTCCCACAACCCTGAGAGGTGCGCGTACACCCAAATAGGAAAAGACACCCGGCAAGATAATATCCCACCCAGGAAACGGAGGCACCCCGTTTCTTGGAGAAAAGTCAACTTCCTATCCGAGCCCTGCATGAAATGACTAGAATCCTGGAAACACAAGTGTTTTGGCAGAAGGTTCCAGCCTGCCCGAATGTAATGGTCAACATTGGGGAAAAAAGGCCTGTGCCCTCAGGCCCCCATGTCGAGGTTGACAGGAAGCATAAGTACCTCTTGTTTCGAAAAAATTCCAAAGAGACACATGGTACTCACTGGGCCCTTCCCTAAATCAACTTCTCGATACAACGTTGTTCTGCGCTGTAGGGCGTGGCCTAAAGGAAAGAATGCCGGGGGTCAGCCTAAGGGGCTGTGCATCTTCCAAAAGCCTGCTGTGTTCCGCGAAGAACTGATCTTTAGTTGCAGTGGAACCCAACCCGAGTTTTTCCTTGAGGTAGGGTGACTGCAGGTAACAAGACCTAGAAGGAATGCTAAGCAGACTGTCTCTCTCAGTATCGCTCTGACAGGGCAATGAGGCTGACTGGCATTGAATGCTGGAAGTGCTACAACCGTGTTACTGAATCCGTCTGTGACCGGAGGCAGTCTAGCTCTCCGACGCACGAGTTCAATATGTTGCCCTACACTCAGCTACAGAGGGGTACAGCTAAGGATCTTGGCGACTGGATGAGGCTCACCAGGCCACTAGGAGCCTGCAGTTACTCAGTGTTCTTATAGAGAATCGTGTGCGGACGCGAGGGTCCTAGGAGGCCTTTACAGCTCACTGCCTTTAAAGTAAAGCAGAGCTACGACGTGGGTCTCATAGAAGATGCCGCACGCCTCCCCTTCTGCATGGCAGAGCAGGGCTACACGTCGAGGCGAGTGTTCATGTGGAGATTCCGTTTCGCTGTAAAGCAAGGCGGGGAAATCTCCCACCCTGGAAGTCGTAATACCCTATTTCTTCCCAGGAAACTCAGTTTTTACTCAGTGCCACGCCTGCACTGACTAGTAAGCCGGCAAACGCACTATTACCCGGAAGCGTCAAGGGCTCACGCATGGCGCTTTCCAGCGGGGAAAACAAGGCTTGTGATATCAGGCCCCCCATTCGAGGTTGACGCACTGCTTAAGCACCTGTTATTCTGACGAAGTCAGAAGAGACGCAAGCTACCCACTGACCCCTTCCCTAAATCAAGTTTTGTATGCAGGGTTTTCGGCTTGGAGGGAACTGCCTAAATTTTCGAAAGCCCCAGGTCGGCCTAGGGGCCAGCGCATCTTCCAAAAGCCTGCTGTGTTCCACGAAGAACTGTGCGTCAGTTGCAGTGGAAGCTAGCCTGACTTTTTCCGTAGGTAAGGTGACTGCAGGTTTAAGGTCCTAGAAGGAGCGCTAAGCAGAGTGTTTTTCGAGGTATAGCTCAGGTAAGGCAAGGGAGCCATCTTCCTTGTCATGTTGGACTGGATACAACCTTGTTTCAGAAGCCGTTGGAGAGCTTAGGAGATCTGTCTCTCTCAAGGAAGAGTGCAGTATGTTGCCCTTCACTCGGCATAAACAGGCGTACACCTAAGGGCCTTCGGGGCTGGATGATGCTCAAGCGGGCCCTAGGAGCCTGGCGGTACTCAGTGTTCTTGCACTGACTCGGGTGCTGACACGACGTTCTTAGGACTCCTTAAAGGGGTACTACCGAAAACTAAAGCAGAACAGCAAGTAATGCCTCTGGAAAACTGCTGCACGCTCTCCAATCGGGACGGCCCACCACGGCGATTTTCGAGTCTCGTGTGGACACTGAGTTTCCATTTCGCCCTAAAGCAGGGCAGGAAAGCTTACTCAGGAACTGGAAGCAGCCTGCTTCTTTCGAGAAAGCTCATTCGCCTCTCGCAGGCATGCCTGCAGGGACTAAAATCCCGGCAACAAGAGTGTTTTGGACCTGCTGGACTGGCTAGGAACGTCTTTCTGAAGCTGTGGCAGAGCTGAGGATATCTAGCTCTCCCAGGGAAGAGTGCAGTGTGTTGCGCTTCACTCAGAAAACACAGGGGTGCGCTGAAGGACCTACGGGGCTGGGTGCTGCTCCACAGGCCCACCGGAGCCTGGCTTCCAGAGTGTTCTTGTAAGGAAACTGGTGCTAACGTGCTAGGAGTAGGGAAAGCCTACACTCGTGAAACTAAAGTCGTACAGCCAAAATGCCTCATGGAAGCTGCTGCCCACCAATCTTTCTGCATGGCAACCCAGGGCCGTAGTGCAAAGCCAGTGTTTGTGTTTCGGTTCCCTTTAGCTCTAAAGCAGGGTCAGGCTTTCTTTGTGGAACTGTAGTTGAAAGTCAGCCTGCCGATGCAGGAGACACGGGTTCGTACCCCGATCCGGGAAGGTCCCACATGCTGCCGTAGTGCCGGACCCGGGAGCCTTAGCCGCTGATCCTAAGCCTCAGGAGCTGGCGCTCCGCAATGGGAGAGGCCACAATCGTGGGAGGTGCGCGTACACCCAAATAAGAAAAGACACAGGGCAAGATAATATCCCACCCAGGAAACGGAGGCACCCTGTTTCTTGGAGAAAAGTCAACTTCCTATCCGAGCCCTGCATGAAATGACTAGAATCTCCCACAACCCTGAGAGGTGCGCGTACACCCAAATAGGAAAAGACACCCGGCAAGATAATATCCCAGCCAGGAAACGGAGGCACCCCGTTTCTTGGAGAAAAGTCAACTTCCTATCCGAGCCCTGCATGAAATGACTAGAATCCTGGAAACACAAGTGTTTTGGCAGAAGGTTCCAGGCTGCCCGAATGTAATGGTCAACATTGGGGAAAAAAGGCCTGTGCCCTCAGGCCCCCATGTCGAGGTTGACAGGAAGCATAAGTACCTCTTGTTTCGAAAAAATTCCAAAGAGACACATGGTACTCACTGGGCCCTTCCCTAAATCAACTTCTCGATACAGCGTTGTTCTGCGCTGTAGGGCGTGGCCTAAAGGAAAGAATGCCGGGGGTCAGCCTAAGGGGCTGTGCATCTTCCAAAAGCCTGCTGTGTTCCGCGAAGAAGTGATCTTTAGTTGCAGTGGAACCCAACCCGAGTTTTTCCTTGAGGTAGGGTGACTGCAGGTAACAAGACCTAGAAGGAATGCTAAGCAGACTGTCTCTCTCAGTATCGCTCTGACAGGGCAATGAGGCTGACCGGCATTGAATGCTGGAAGTGCTACAACCGTGTTACTGAATCCGTCTGTGACCGGGGGCAGTCTAGCTCTCCGACGCACGAGTTCAATATGTTGCCCTACACTCAGCTACAGAGGGGTACAGCTAAGGATCTTGGCGACTGGATGAGGCTCACCAGGCCACTAGGAGCCTGCAGTTACTCAGTGTTCTTATAGAGAATCGTGTGCGGACGCGAGGGTCCTAGGAGGCCTTTACAGCTCACTGCCTTTAAAGTAAAGCAGAGCTACGACGTGGGTCTCATAGAAGATGCCGCACGCCTCCCCTTCTGCATGGCAGAGCAGGGCTACACGTCGAGGCGAGTGTTCATGTGGAGATTCCGTTTCGCTGTAAAGCAAGGCGGGGAAATCTCCCACCCTGGAAGTCGTAATACCCTATTTCTTCCCAGGAAACTCAGTTTTTACTCAGTGCCACGCCTGCACTGACTAGTAAGCCGGCAAACGCACTATTACCCGGAAGCGTCAAGGGCTCACGCATGGCGCTTTCCAGCGGGGAAAACAAGGCTTGTGATATCAGGCCCCCCATTCGAGGTTGACGCACTGCTTAAGCACCTGTTATTCTGACGAAGTCAGAAGAGACGCAAGCTACCCACTGACCCCTTCCCTAAATCAAGTTTTGTATGCAGGGTTTTCGGCTTGGAGGGAACTGCCTAAATTTTCGAAAGCCCCAGGTCGGCCTAGGGGCCTGTGCATCTTCCAGAAGCCTGCTGTGTTCCACGAAGAACTGTGCGTCAGTTGCAGTGGAAGCTAGCCTGACTTTTTCCGTAGGTAAGGTGACTGCAGGTTTAAGGTCCTAGAAGGAGCGCTAAGCAGAGTGGTTTTCGAGGTATAGCTCAGGTAAGGCAAGGGAGCCATCTTCCTTGTCATGTTGGACTGGATACAACCTTGTTTCAGAAGCCGTTGGAGAGCTTAGGAGATCTGTCTCTCCCAAGGAAGAGTGCAGTATGTTGCCCTTCACTCGGCATAAACAGGCGTACACCTAAGGGCCTTCGGGGCTGGATGATGCTCAAGCGGGCCCTAGGAGCCTGGCGGTACTCAGTGTTCTTGCACTGACTCGGGTGCTGACACGACGTTCTTAGGACTCCTTAAAGGGGTACTACCGAAAACTAAAGCAGAACAGCAAGTAATGCCTCTGGAAAACTGCTGCACGCTCTCCAATCGGGACGGCCCACCACGGCGATTTTCGAGTCTCGTGTGGACACTGAGTTTCCATTTCGCCCTAAAGCAGGGCAGGAAAGCTTACTCAGGAACTGGAAGCAGCCTGCTTCTTTCGAGAAAGCTCATTCGCCTCTCGCAGGCATGCCTGCAGGGACTAAAATCCCGGCAACAAGAGTGTTTTGGACCTGCTGGACTGGCTAGGAACGTCTTTCTGAAGCTGTGGCAGAGCTGAGGATATCTAGCTCTCCCAGGGAAGAGTGCAGTGTGTTGCGCTTCACTCAGAAAACACAGGGGTGCGCTGAAGGACCTACGGGGCTGGGTGCTGCTCCACAGGCCCACCGGAGCCTGGCTTCCAGAGTGTTCTTGTAAGGAAACTGGTGCTAACGTGCTAGGAGTAGGGAAAGCCTACACTCGTGAAACTAAAGTCGTACAGCCAAAATGCCTCATGGAAGCTGCTGCCCACCAATCTTTCTGCATGGCAACCCAGGGCCGTAGTGCAAAGCCAGTGTTTGCGTTTCGGTTCCCTTTAGCTCTAAAGCAGGGTCAGGCTTTCTTTGTGGAACTGTAGTTGAAAGTCAGCCTGCCGATGCAGGAGACACGGGTTCGTACCCCGATCCGGGAAGGTCCCACATGCTGCCGTAGTGCCGGACCCGGGAGCCTTAGCCGCTGAACCTAAGCCTCAGGAGCTGGCGCTCCGCAATGGGAGAGGCCACAACCGTGGGAGGTGCGCGTACACCCAAATAAGAAAAGACACAGGGCAAGATAATATCCCACCCAGGAAACGGAGGCACCCTGTTTCTTGGAGAAAAGTCAACTTCCTATTCGAGCCCTGCATGAAATGACTAGAATCTCCCACAACCCTGAGAGGTGTGCGTACACCCAAATAGGAAAAGACACCCGGCAAGATAATATCCCAGCCAGGAAACGGAGGCACCCCGTTTCTTGGAGAAAAGTCAACTTCCTATCCGAGCCCTGCATGAAATGACTAGAATCCTGGAAACACAAGTGTTTTGGCAGAAGGTTCCAGCCTGCCCGAATGTAATGGTCAACATTGGGGAAAAAAGGCCTGTGCCCTCAGGCCCCCATGTCGAGGTTGACAGGAAGCATAAGTACCTCTTGTTTCGAAAAAATTCCAAAGAGACACATGGTACTCACTGGGCCCTTCCCTAAATCAACTTCTCGATACAGCGTTGTTCTGCGCTGTAGGGCGTGGCCTAAAGGAAAGAATGCCGGGGGTCAGCCTAAGGGGCTGTGCATCTTCCAAAAGCCTGCTGTGTTCCGCGAAGAACTGATCTTTAGTTGCAGTGGAACCCAACCCGAGTTTTTCCTTGAGGTAGGGTGACTGCAGGTAACAAGACCTAGAAGGAATGCTAAGCAGACTGTCTCTCTCAGTATCGCTCTGACAGGGCAATGAGGCTGACTGGCATTGAATGCTGGAAGTGCTACAACCGTGTTACTGAATCCGTCTGTGACCGGAGGCAGTCTAGCTCTCCGACGCACGAGTTCAATATGTTAGCCTACACTCAGCTACAGAGGGGTACAGCTAAGGATCTTGGCGACTGGATGAGGCTCACCAGGCCACTAGGAGCCTGCAGTTACTCAGTGTTCTTATAGAGAATCGTGTGCGGACGCGAGGGTCCTAGGAGGCCTTTACAGCTCACTGCCTTTAAAGTAAAGCAGAGCTACGACGTGGGTCTCATAGAAGATGCCGCACGCCTCCCCTTCTGCATGGCAGAGCAGGGCTACACGTCGAGGCGAGTGTTCATGTGGAGATTCCGTTTCGCTGTAAAGCAAGGCGGGGAAATCTCCCACCCTGGAAGTCGTAATACCCTATTTCTTCCCAGGAAACTCAGTTTTTACTCAGTGCCACGCCTGCACTGACTAGTAAGCCGGCAAACGCACTATTACCCGGAAGCGTCAAGGGCTCACGCATGGCGCTTTCCAGCGGGGAAAACAAGGCTTGTGATATCAGGCCCCCCATTCGAGGTTGACGCACTGCTTAAGCACCTGTTATTCTGACGAAGTCAGAAGAGACGCAAGCTACCCACTGACCCCTTCCCTAAATCAAGTTTTGTATGCAGGGTTTTCGGCTTGGAGGGAACTGCCTAAATTTTCGAAAGCCCCAGGTCGGCCTAGGGGCCTGTGCATCTTCCAGAAGCCTGCTGTGTTCCACGAAGAACTGTGCGTCAGTTGCAGTGGAAGCTAGCCTGACTTTTTCCGTAGGTAAGGTGACTGCAGGTTTAAGGTCCTAGAAGGAGCGCTAAGCAGAGTGTTTTTCGAGGTATAGCTCAGGTAAGGCAAGGGAGCCATCTTCCTTGTCATGTTGGACTGGATACAACCTTGTTTCAGAAGCCGTTGGAGAGCTTAGGAGATCTGTCTCTCCCAAGGAAGAGTGCAGTATGTTGCCCTACACTCGGCATAAACAGGCGTACACCTAAGGGCCTTCGGGGCTGGATGATGCTCAAGCGGGCCCTAGGAGCCTGGCGGTACTCAGTGTTCTTGCACTGACTCGGGTGCTGACACGACGTTCTTAGGACTCCTTAAAGGGGTACTACCGAAAACTAAAGCAGAACAGCAAGTAATGCCTCTGGAAAACTGCTGCACGCTCTCCAATCGGGACGGCCCACCACGGCGATTTTCGAGTCTCGTGTGGACACTGAGTTTCCATTTCGCCCTAAAGCAGGGCAGGAAAGCTTACTCAGGAACTGGAAGCAGCCTGCTTCTTTCGAGAAAGCTCATTCGCCTCTCGCAGGCATGCCTGCAGGGACTAAAATCCCGGCAACAAGAGTGTTTTGGACCTGCTGGACTGGCTAGGAACGTCTTTCTGAAGCTGTGGCAGAGCTGAGGATATCTAGCTCTCCCAGGGAAGAGTGCAGTGTGTTGCGCTTCACTCAGAAAACACAGGGGTGCGCTGAAGGACCTACGGGGCTGGGTGCTGCTCCACAGGCCCACCGGAGCCTGGCTTCCAGAGTGTTCTTGTAAGGAAACTGGTGCTAACGTGCTAGGAGTAGGGAAAGCCTACACTCGTGAAACTAAAGTCGTACAGCCAAAATGCCTCATGGAAGCTGCTGCCCACCAATCTTTCTGCATGGCAACCCAGGGCCGTAGTGCAAAGCCAGTGTTTGCGTTTCGGTTCCCTTTAGCTCTAAAGCAGGGTCAGGCTTTCTTTGTGGAACTGTAGTTGAAAGTCAGCCTGCCGATGCAGGAGACACGGGTTCGTACCCCGATCCGGGAAGGTCCCACATGCTGCCGTAGTGCCGGACCCGGGAGCCTTAGCCGCTGAACCTAAGCCTCAGGAGCTGGCGCTCCGCAATGGGAGAGGCCACAACCGTGGGAGGTGCGCGTACACCCAAATAAGAAAAGACACAGGGCAAGATAATATCCCACCCAGGAAACGGAGGCACCCTGTTTCTTGGAGAAAAGTCAACTTCCTATCCGAGCCCTGCATGAAATGACTAGAATCTCCCACAACCCTGAGAGGTGCGCGTACACCCAAATAGGAAAAGACACCCGGCAAGATAATATCCCAGCCAGGAAACGGAGGCACCCCGTTTCTTGGAGAAAAGTCAACTTCCTATCCGAGCCCTGCATGAAATGACTAGAATCCTGGAAACACAAGTGTTTTGGCAGAAGGTTCCAGCCTGCCCGAATGTAATGGTCAACATTGGGGAAAAAAGGCCTGCGCCCTCAGGCCCCCATGTCGAGGTGGACAGGAAGCATAAGTACCTCTTGTTTCGAAAAAATTCCAAAGAGACACATGGTACTCACTGGGCCCTTCCCTAAATCAACTTCTCGATACAGCGTTGTTCTGCGCTGTAGGGCGTGGCCTAAAGGAAAGAATGCCGGGGGTCAGCCTAAGGGGCTGTGCATCTTCCAAAAGCCTGCTGTGTTCCGCGAAGAACTGATCTTTAGTTGCAGTGGAACCCAACCCGAGTTTTTCCTTGAGGTAGGGTGACTGCAGGTAACAAGACCTAGAAGGAATGCTAAGCAGACTGTCTCTCTCAGTATCGCTCTGACAGGGCAATGAGGCTGACCGGCATTGAATGCTGGAAGTGCTACAACCGTGTTACTGAATCCGTCTGTGACCGGAGGCAGTCTAGCTCTCCGACGCACGAGTTCAATATGTTGCCCTGCATTCAGCTACAGAGGGGTACAGCTAAGGATCTTGGTGACTGGATGAGGCTCACCAGGCCACTAGGAGCCTGCAGTTACTCAGTGTTCTTATAGAGAATCGTGTGCGGACGCGAGGGTCCTAGGAGGCCTTTACAGCTCACTGCCTTTAAAGTAAAGCAGAGCTACGACGTGGGTCTCATAGAAGATGCCGCACGCCTCCCCTTCTGCATGGCAGAGCAGGGCTACACGTCGAGGCGAGTGTTCATGTGGAGATTCCGTTTCGCTGTAAATCAAGGCGGGGAAATCTCCCACCCTGGAAGTCGTAATACCCTATTTCTTCCCAGGAAACTCAGTTTTTACTCAGTGCCACGCCTGCACTGACTAGTAAGCCGGCAAACGCACTATTACCCGGAAGCGTCAAGGGCTCACGCATGGCGCTTTCCAGCGGGGAAAACAAGGCTTGTGATATCAGGCCCCCCATTCGAGGTTGACGCACTGCTTAAGCACCTGTTATTCTGACGAAGTCAGAAGAGACGCAAGCTACCCACTGACCCCTTCCCTAAATCAAGTTTTGTATGCAGGGTTTTCGGCTTGGAGGGAACTGCCTAAATTTTCGAAAGCCCCAGGTCGGCCTAGGGGCCTGTGCATCTTCCAGAAGCCTGCTGTGTTCCACGAAGAACTGTGCGTCAGTTGCAGTGGAAGCTAGCCTGACTTTTTCCGTAGGTAAGGTGACTGCAGGTTTAAGGTCCTAGAAGGAGCGCTAAGCAGAGTGTTTTTCGAGGTATAGCTCAGGTAAGGCAAGGGAGCCATCTTCCTTGTCATGTTGGACTGGATACAACCTTGTTTCAGAAGCCGTTGGAGAGCTTAGGAGATCTGTCTCTCCCAAGGAAGAGTGCAGTATGTTGCCCTTCACTCGGCATAAACAGGCGTACACCTAAGGGCCTTCGGGGCTGGATGATGCTCAAGCGGGCCCTAGGAGCCTGGCGGTACTCAGTGTTCTTGCACTGACTCGGGTGCTGACACGACGTTCTTAGGACTCCTTAAAGGGGTACTACCGAAAACTAAAGCAGAACAGCAAGTAATGCCTCTGGAAAACTGCTGCACGCTCTCCAATCGGGACGGCCCACCACGGCGATTTTCGAGTCTCGTGTGGACACTGAGTTTCCATTTCGCCCTAAAGCAGGGCAGGAAAGCTTACTCAGGAACTGGAAGCAGCCTGCTTCTTTCGAGAAAGCTCATTCGCCTCTCGCAGGCATGCCTGCAGGGACTAAAATCCCGGCAACAAGAGTGTTTTGGACCTGCTGGACTGGCTAGGAACGTCTTTCTGAAGCTGTGGCAGAGCTGAGGATATCTAGCTCTCCCAGGGAAGAGTGCAGTGTGTTGCGCTTCACTCAGAAAACACAGGGGTGCGCTGAAGGACCTACGGGGCTGGGTGCTGCTCCACAGGCCCACCGGAGCCTGGCTTCCAGAGTGTTCTTGTAAGGAAACTGGTGCTAACGCGCTAGGAGTAGGGAAAGCCTACACTCGTGAAACTAAAGTCGTACAGCCAAAATGCCTCATGGAAGCTGCTGCCCACCAATCTTTCTGCATGGCAACCCAGGGCCGTAGTGCAAAGCCAGTGTTTGCGTTTCGGTTCCCTTTAGCTCTAAAGCAGGGTCAGGCTTTCTTTGTGGAACTGTAGTTGAAAGTCAGCCTGCCGATGCAGGAGACACGGGTTCGTACCCCGATCCGGGAAGGTCCCACATGCTGCCGTAGTGCCGGACCCGGGAGCCTTAGCCGCTGAACCTAAGCCTCAGGAGCTGGCGCTCCGCAATGGGAGAGGCCACAACCGTGGGAGGTGCGCGTACACCCAAATAAGAAAAGACACAGGGCAAGATAATATCCCACCCAGGAAACGGAGGCACCCTGTTTCTTGGAGAAAAGTCAACTTCCTATTCGAGCCCTGCATGAAATGACTAGAATCTCCCACAACCCTGAGAGGTGTGCGTACACCCAAATAGGAAAAGACACCCGGCAAGATAATATCCCAGCCAGGAAACGGAGGCACCCCGTTTCTTGGAGAAAAGTCAACTTCCTATCCGAGCCCTGCATGAAATGACTAGAATCCTGGAAACACAAGTGTTTTGGCAGAAGGTTCCAGCCTGCCCGAATGTAATGGTCAACATTGGGGAAAAAAGGCCTGTGCCCTCAGGCCCCCATGTCGAGGTTGACAGGAAGCATAAGTACCTCTTGTTTCGAAAAAATTCCAAAGAGACACATGGTACTCACTGGGCCCTTCCCTAAATCAACTTCTCGATACAGCGTTGTTCTGCGCTGTAGGGCGTGGCCTAAAGGAAAGAATGCCGGGGGTCAGCCTAAGGGGCTGTGCATCTTCCAAAAGCCTGCTGTGTTCCGCGAAGAACTGATCTTTAGTTGCAGTGGAACCCAACCCGAGTTTTTCCTTGAGGTAGGGTGACTGCAGGTAACAAGACCTAGAAGGAATGCTAAGCAGACTGTCTCTCTCAGTATCGCTCTGACAGGGCAATGAGGCTGACTGGCATTGAATGCTGGAAGTGCTACAACCGTGTTACTGAATCCGTCTGTGACCGGAGGCAGTCTAGCTCTCCGACGCACGAGTTCAATATGTTAGCCTACACTCAGCTACAGAGGGGTACAGCTAAGGATCTTGGCGACTGGATGAGGCTCACCAGGCCACTAGGAGCCTGCAGTTACTCAGTGTTCTTATAGAGAATCGTGTGCGGACGCGAGGGTCCTAGGAGGCCTTTACAGCTCACTGCCTTTAAAGTAAAGCAGAGCTACGACGTGGGTCTCATAGAAGATGCCGCACGCCTCCCCTTCTGCATGGCAGAGCAGGGCTACACGTCGAGGCGAGTGTTCATGTGGAGATTCCGTTTCGCTGTAAAGCAAGGCGGGGAAATCTCCCACCCTGGAAGTCGTAATACCCTATTTCTTCCCAGGAAACTCAGTTTTTACTCAGTGCCACGCCTGCACTGACTAGTAAGCCGGCAAACGCACTATTACCCGGAAGCGTCAAGGGCTCACGCATGGCGCTTTCCAGCGGGGAAAACAAGGCTTGTGATATCAGGCCCCCCATTCGAGGTTGACGCACTGCTTAAGCACCTGTTATTCTGACGAAGTCAGAAGAGACGCAAGCTACCCACTGACCCCTTCCCTAAATCAAGTTTTGTATGCAGGGTTTTCGGCTTGGAGGGAACTGCCTAAATTTTCGAAAGCCCCAGGTCGGCCTAGGGGCCTGTGCATCTTCCAGAAGCCTGCTGTGTTCCACGAAGAACTGTGCGTCAGTTGCAGTGGAAGCTAGCCTGACTTTTTCCGTAGGTAAGGTGACTGCAGGTTTAAGGTCCTAGAAGGAGCGCTAAGCAGAGTGTTTTTCGAGGTATAGCTCAGGTAAGGCAAGGGAGCCATCTTCCTTGTCATGTTGGACTGGATACAACCTTGTTTCAGAAGCCGTTGGAGAGCTTAGGAGATCTGTCTCTCCCAAGGAAGAGTGCAGTATGTTGCCCTACACTCGGCATAAACAGGCGTACACCTAAGGGCCTTCGGGGCTGGATGATGCTCAAGCGGGCCCTAGGAGCCTGGCGGTACTCAGTGTTCTTGCACTGACTCGGGTGCTGACACGACGTTCTTAGGACTCCTTAAAGGGGTACTACCGAAAACTAAAGCAGAACAGCAAGTAATGCCTCTGGAAAACTGCTGCACGCTCTCCAATCGGGACGGCCCACCACGGCGATTTTCGAGTCTCGTGTGGACACTGAGTTTCCATTTCGCCCTAAAGCAGGGCAGGAAAGCTTACTCAGGAACTGGAAGCAGCCTGCTTCTTTCGAGAAAGCTCATTCGCCTCTCGCAGGCATGCCTGCAGGGACTAAAATCCCGGCAACAAGAGTGTTTTGGACCTGCTGGACTGGCTAGGAACGTCTTTCTGAAGCTGTGGCAGAGCTGAGGATATCTAGCTCTCCCAGGGAAGAGTGCAGTGTGTTGCGCTTCACTCAGAAAACACAGGGGTGCGCTGAAGGACCTACGGGGCTGGGTGCTGCTCCACAGGCCCACCGGAGCCTGGCTTCCAGAGTGTTCTTGTAAGGAAACTGGTGCTAACGTGCTAGGAGTAGGGAAAGCCTACACTCGTGAAACTAAAGTCGTACAGCCAAAATGCCTCATGGAAGCTGCTGCCCACCAATCTTTCTGCATGGCAACCCAGGGCCGTAGTGCAAAGCCAGTGTTTGCGTTTCGGTTCCCTTTAGCTCTAAAGCAGGGTCAGGCTTTCTTTGTGGAACTGTAGTTGAAAGTCAGCCTGCCGATGCAGGAGACACGGGTTCGTACCCCGATCCGGGAAGGTCCCACATGCTGCCGTAGTGCCGGACCCGGGAGCCTTAGCCGCTGAACCTAAGCCTCAGGAGCTGGCGCTCCGCAATGGGAGAGGCCACAACCGTGGGAGGTGCGCGTACACCCAAATAAGAAAAGACACAGGGCAAGATAATATCCCACCCAGGAAACGGAGGCACCCTGTTTCTTGGAGAAAAGTCAACTTCCTATCCGAGCCCTGCATGAAATGACTAGAATCTCCCACAACCCTGAGAGGTGCGCGTACACCCAAATAGGAAAAGACACCCGGCAAGATAATATCCCAGCCAGGAAACGGAGGCACCCCGTTTCTTGGAGAAAAGTCAACTTCCTATCCGAGCCCTGCATGAAATGACTAGAATCCTGGAAACACAAGTGTTTTGGCAGAAGGTTCCAGCCTGCCCGAATGTAATGGTCAACATTGGGGAAAAAAGGCCTGCGCCCTCAGGCCCCCATGTCGAGGTGGACAGGAAGCATAAGTACCTCTTGTTTCGAAAAAATTCCAAAGAGACACATGGTACTCACTGGGCCCTTCCCTAAATCAACTTCTCGATACAGCGTTGTTCTGCGCTGTAGGGCGTGGCCTAAAGGAAAGAATGCCGGGGGTCAGCCTAAGGGGCTGTGCATCTTCCAAAAGCCTGCTGTGTTCCGCGAAGAACTGATCTTTAGTTGCAGTGGAACCCAACCCGAGTTTTTCCTTGAGGTAGGGTGACTGCAGGTAACAAGACCTAGAAGGAATGCTAAGCAGACTGTCTCTCTCAGTATCGCTCTGACAGGGCAATGAGGCTGACCGGCATTGAATGCTGGAAGTGCTACAACCGTGTTACTGAATCCGTCTGTGACCGGAGGCAGTCTAGCTCTCCGACGCACGAGTTCAATATGTTGCCCTGCATTCAGCTACAGAGGGGTACAGCTAAGGATCTTGGTGACTGGATGAGGCTCACCAGGCCACTAGGAGCCTGCAGTTACTCAGTGTTCTTATAGAGAATCGTGTGCGGACGCGAGGGTCCTAGGAGGCCTTTACAGCTCACTGCCTTTAAAGTAAAGCAGAGCTACGACGTGGGTCTCATAGAAGATGCCGCACGCCTCCCCTTCTGCATGGCAGAGCAGGGCTACACGTCGAGGCGAGTGTTCATGTGGAGATTCCGTTTCGCTGTAAATCAAGGCGGGGAAATCTCCCACCCTGGAAGTCGTAATACCCTATTTCTTCCCAGGAAACTCAGTTTTTACTCAGTGCCACGCCTGCACTGACTAGTAAGCCGGCAAACGCACTATTACCCGGAAGCGTCAAGGGCTCACGCATGGCGCTTTCCAGCGGGGAAAACAAGGCTTGTGATATCAGGCCCCCCATTCGAGGTTGACGCACTGCTTAAGCACCTGTTATTCTGACGAAGTCAGAAGAGACGCAAGCTACCCACTGACCCCTTCCCTAAATCAAGTTTTGTATGCAGGGTTTTCGGCTTGGAGGGAACTGCCTAAATTTTCGAAAGCCCCAGGTCGGCCTAGGGGCCTGTGCATCTTCCAGAAGCCTGCTGTGTTCCACGAAGAACTGTGCGTCAGTTGCAGTGGAAGCTAGCCTGACTTTTTCCGTAGGTAAGGTGACTGCAGGTTTAAGGTCCTAGAAGGAGCGCTAAGCAGAGTGTTTTTCGAGGTATAGCTCAGGTAAGGCAAGGGAGCCATCTTCCTTGTCATGTTGGACTGGATACAACCTTGTTTCAGAAGCCGTTGGAGAGCTTAGGAGATCTGTCTCTCCCAAGGAAGAGTGCAGTATGTTGCCCTTCACTCGGCATAAACAGGCGTACACCTAAGGGCCTTCGGGGCTGGATGATGCTCAAGCGGGCCCTAGGAGCCTGGCGGTACTCAGTGTTCTTGCACTGACTCGGGTGCTGACACGACGTTCTTAGGACTCCTTAAAGGGGTACTACCGAAAACTAAAGCAGAACAGCAAGTAATGCCTCTGGAAAACTGCTGCACGCTCTCCAATCGGGACGGCCCACCACGGCGATTTTCGAGTCTCGTGTGGACACTGAGTTTCCATTTCGCCCTAAAGCAGGGCAGGAAAGCTTACTCAGGAACTGGAAGCAGCCTGCTTCTTTCGAGAAAGCTCATTCGCCTCTCGCAGGCATGCCTGCAGGGACTAAAATCCCGGCAACAAGAGTGTTTTGGACCTGCTGGACTGGCTAGGAACGTCTTTCTGAAGCTGTGGCAGAGCTGAGGATATCTAGCTCTCCCAGGGAAGAGTGCAGTGTGTTGCGCTTCACTCAGAAAACACAGGGGTGCGCTGAAGGACCTACGGGGCTGGGTGCTGCTCCACAGGCCCACCGGAGCCTGGCTTCCAGAGTGTTCTTGTAAGGAAACTGGTGCTAACGCGCTAGGAGTAGGGAAAGCCTACACTCGTGAAACTAAAGTCGTACAGCCAAAATGCCTCATGGAAGCTGCTGCCCACCAATCTTTCTGCATGGCAACCCAGGGCCGTAGTGCAAAGCCAGTGTTTGCGTTTCGGTTCCCTTTAGCTCTAAAGCAGGGTCAGGCTTTCTTTGTGGAACTGTAGTTGAAAGTCAGCCTGCCGATGCAGGAGACACGGGTTCGTACCCCGATCCGGGAAGGTCCCACATGCTGCCGTAGTGCCGGACCCGGGAGCCTTAGCCGCTGAACCTAAGCCTCAGGAGCTGGCGCTCCGCAATGGGAGAGGCCACAACCGTGGGAGGTGCGCGTACACCCAAATAAGAAAAGACACAGGGCAAGATAATATCCCACCCAGGAAACGGAGGCACCCTGTTTCTTGGAGAAAAGTCAACTTCCTATCCGAGCCCTGCATGAAATGACTAGAATCTCCCACAACCCTGAGAGGTGCGCGTACACCCAAATAGGAAAAGACACCCGGCAAGATAATATCCCACCCAGGAAACGGAGGCACCCTGTTTCTTGGAGAAAAGTCAACTTCCTATCCGAGCCCTGCATGAAATGACTAGAATCCTGGAAACACAAGTGTTTTGGCAGAAGGTTCCAGGCTGCCCGAATGTAATGGTCAACATTGGGGAAAAAAGGCCTGTGCCCTCAGGCCCCCATGTCGAGGTGGACAGGAAGCATAAGTACCTCTTGTTTCGAAAAAATTCCAAAGAGACACATGGTACTCACTGGGCCCTTCCCTAAATCAACTTCTCGATACAGCGTTGTTCTGCGCTGTAGGGCGTGGCCTAAAGGAAAGAATGCCGGGGGTCAGCCTAAGGGGCTGTGCATCTTCCAAAAGCCTGCTGTGTTCCGCGAAGAAGTGATCTTTAGTTGCAGTGGAACCCAACCCGAGTTTTTCCTTGAGGTAGGGTGACTGCAGGTAACAAGACCTAGAAGGAATGCTAAGCAGACTGTCTCTCTCAGTATCGCTCTGACAGGGCAATGAGGCTGACCGGCATTGAATGCTGGAAGTGCTACAACCGTGTTACTGAATCCGTCTGTGACCGGAGGCAGTCTAGCTCTCCGACGCACGAGTTCAATATGTTGCCCTGCACTCAGCTACAGAGGGGTACAGCTAAGGATCTTGGCGACTGGATGAGGCTCACCAGGCCACTAGGAGCCTGCAGTTACTCAGTGTTCTTATAGAGAATCGTGTGCGGACGCGAGGGTCCTAGGAGGCCTTTACAGCTCACTGCCTTTAAAGTAAAGCAGAGCTACGACGTGGGTCTCATAGAAGATGCCGCACGCCTCCCCTTCTGCATGGCAGAGCAGGGCTACACGTCGAGGCGAGTGTTCATGTGGAGATTCCGTTTCGCTGTAAAGCAAGGCGGGGAAATCTCCCACCCTGGAAGTCGTAATACCCTATTTCTTCCCAGGAAACTCAGTTTTTACTCAGTGCCACGCCTGCACTGACTAGTAAGCCGGCAAACGCACTATTACCCGGAAGCGTCAAGGGCTCACGCATGGCGCTTTCCAGCGGGGAAAACAAGGCTTGTGATATCAGGGCCCCCATTCGAGGTTGACGCACTGCTTAAGCACCTGTTATTCTGACGAAGTCAGAAGAGACGCAAGCTACCCACTGACCCCTTCCCTAAATCAAGTTTTGTATGCAGGGTTTTCGGCTTGGAGGGAACTGCCTAAATTTTCGAAAGCCCCAGGTCGGCCTAGGGGCCAGCGCATCTTCCAAAAGCCTGCTGTGTTCCACGAAGAACTGTGCGTCAGTTGCAGTGGAACCTAGCCTGACTTTTTCCGTAGGTAAGGTGACTGCAGGTTTAAGGTCCTAGAAGGAGCGCTAAGCAGAGTGTTTTTCGAGGTATAGCTCAGGTAAGGCAAGGGAGCCATCTTCCTTGTCATGTTGGACTGGATACAACCTTGTTTCAGAAGCCGTTGGAGAGCTTAGGAGATCTGTCTCTCCCAAGGAAGAGTGCAGTATGTTGCCCTTCACTCGGCATAAACAGGCGTACACCTAAGGGCCTTCGGGGCTGGATGATGCTCAAGCGGGCCCTAGGAGCCTGGCGGTACTCAGTGTTCTTGCACTGACTCGGGTGCTGACACGACGTTCTTAGGACTCCTTAAAGGGGTACTACCGAAAACTAAAGCAGAACAGCAAGTAATGCCTCTGGAAAACTGCTGCACGCTCTCCAATCGGGACGGCCCACCACGGCGATTTTCGAGTCTCGTGTGGACACTGAGTTTCCATTTCGCCCTAAAGCAGGGCAGGAAAGCTTACTCAGGAACTGGAAGCAGCCTGCTTCTTTCGAGAAAGCTCATTCGCCTCTCGCAGGCATGCCTGCAGGGACTAAAATCCCGGCAACAAGAGTGTTTTGGACCTGCTGGACTGGCTAGGAACGTCTTTCTGAAGCTGTGGCAGAGCTGAGGATATCTAGCTCTCCCAGGGAAGAGTGCAGTGTGTTGCGCTTCACTCAGAAAACACAGGGGTGCGCTGAAGGACCTACGGGGCTGGGTGCTGCTCCACAGGCCCACCGGAGCCTGGCTTCCAGAGTGTTCTTGTAAGGAAACTGGTGCTAACGTGCTAGGAGTAGGGAAAGCCTACACTCGTGAAACTAAAGTCGTACAGCCAAAATGCCTCATGGAAGCTGCTGCCCACCAATCTTTCTGCATGGCAACCCAGGGCCGTAGTGCAAAGCCAGTGTTTGCGTTTCGGTTCCCTTTAGCTCTAAAGCAGGGTCAGGCTTTCTTTGTGGAACTGTAGTTGAAAGTCAGCCTGCCGATGCAGGAGACACGGGTTCGTACCCCGATCCGGGAAGGTCCCACATGCTGCCGTAGTGCCGGACCCGGGAGCCTTAGCCGCTGAACCTAAGCCTCAGGAGCTGGCGCTCCGCAATGGGAGAGGCCACAACCGTGGGAGGTGCGCGTACACCCAAATAAGAAAAGACACAGGGCAAGATAATATCCCACCCAGGAAACGGAGGCACCCTGTTTCTTGGAGAAAAGTCAACTTCCTATCCGAGCCCTGCATGAAATGACTAGAATCTCCCACAACCCTGAGAGGTGCGCGTACACCCAAATAGGAAAAGACACCCGGCAAGATAATATCCCAGCCAGGAAACGGAGGCACCCTGTTTCTTGGAGAAAAGTCAACTTCCTATCCGAGCCCTGCATGAAATGACTAGAATCTCCCACAACCCTGAGAGGTGCGCGTACACCCAAATAGGAAAAGACACCCGGCAAGATAATATCCCAGCCAGGAAACGGAGGCACCCCGTTTCTTGGAGAAAAGTCAACTTCCTATCCGAGCCCTGCATGAAATGACTAGAATCCTGGAAACACAAGTGTTTTGGCAGAAGGTTCCAGCCTGCCCGAATGTAATGGTCAACATTGGGGAAAAAAGGCCTGTGCCCTCAGGCCCCCATGTCGAGGTTGACAGGAAGCATAAGTACCTCTTGTTTCGAAAAAATTCCAAAGAGACACATGGTACTCACTGGGCCCTTCCCTAAATCAACTTCTCGATACAGCGTTGTTCTGCGCTGTAGGGCGTGGCCTAAAGGAAAGAATGCCGGGGGTCAGCCTAAGGGGCTGTGCATCTTCCAAAAGCCTGCTGTGTTCCGCGAAGAAGTGATCTTTAGTTGCAGTGGAACCCAACCCGAGTTTTTCCTTGAGGTAGGGTGACTGCAGGTAACAAGACCTAGAAGGAATGCTAAGCAGACTGTCTCTCTCAGTATCGCTCTGACAGGGCAATGAGGCTGACCGGCATTGAATGCTGGAAGTGCTACAACCGTGTTACTGAATCCGTCTGTGACCGGAGGCAGTCTAGCTCTCCGACGCACGAGTTCAATATGTTGCCCTGCACTCAGCTACAGAGGGGTACAGCTAAGGATCTTGGCGACTGGATGAGGCTCACCAGGCCACTAGGAGCCTGCAGTTACTCAGTGTTCTTATAGAGAATCGTGTGCGGACGCGAGGGTCCTAGGAGGCCTTTACAGCTCACTGCCTTTAAAGTAAAGCAGAGCTACGACGTGGGTCTCATAGAAGATGCCGCACGCCTCCCCTTCTGCATGGCAGAGCTGGGCTACACGTCGAGGCGAGTGTTCATGTGGAGATTCCGTTTCGCTGTAAATCAAGGCGGGGAAATCTCCCACCCTGGAAGTCGTAATACCCTATTTCTTCCCAGGAAACTCACTTTTTACTCAGTGCCACGCCTGCACTGACTAGTAAGCCGGCAAACGCACTATTACCCGGAAGCGTCAAGGGCTCACGCATGGCGCTTTCCAGCGGGGAAAACAAGGCTTGTGATATCAGGCCCCCCATTCGAGGTTGACGCACTGCTTAAGCACCTGTTATTCTGACGAAGTCAGAAGAGACGCAAGCTACCCACTGACCCCTTCCCTAAATCAAGTTTTGTATGCAGGGTTTTCGGCTTGGAGGGAACTGCCTAAATTTTCGAAAGCCCCAGGTCGGCCTAGGGGCCTGTGCATCTTCCAGAAGCCTGCTGTGTTCCACGAAGAACTGTGCGTCAGTTGCAGTGGAAGCTAGCCTGACTTTTTCCGTAGGTAAGGTGACTGCAGGTTTAAGGTCCTAGAAGGAGCGCTAAGCAGAGTGTTTTTCGAGGTATAGCTCAGGTAAGGCAAGGGAGCCATCTTCCTTGTCATGTTGGACTGGATACAACCTTGTTTCAGAAGCCGTTGGAGAGCTTAGGAGATCTGTCTCTCCCAAGGAAGAGTGCAGTATGTTGCCCTTCACTCGGCATAAACAGGCGTACACCTAAGGGCCTTCGGGGCTGGATGATGCTCAAGCGGGCCCTAGGAGCCTGGCGGTACTCAGTGTTCTTGCACTGACTCGGGTGCTGACACGACGTTCTTAGGACTCCTTAAAGGGGTACTACCGAAAACTAAAGCAGAACAGCAAGTAATGCCTCTGGAAAACTGCTGCACGCTCTCCAATCGGGACGGCCCACCACGGCGATTTTCGAGTCTCGTGTGGACACTGAGTTTCCATTTCGCCCTAAAGCAGGGCAGGAAAGCTTACTCAGGAACTGGAAGCAGCCTGCTTCTTTCGAGAAAGCTCATTCGCCTCTCGCAGGCATGCCTGCAGGGACTAAAATCCCGGCAACAAGAGTGTTTTGGACCTGCTGGACTGGCTAGGAACGTCTTTCTGAAGCTGTGGCAGAGCTGAGGATATCTAGCTCTCCCAGGGAAGAGTGCAGTGTGTTGCGCTTCACTCAGAAAACACAGGGGTGCGCTGAAGGACCTACGGGGCTGGGTGCTGCTCCACAGGCCCACCGGAGCCTGGCTTCCAGAGTGTTCTTGTAAGGAAACTGGTGCTAACGCGCTAGGAGTAGGGAAAGCCTACACTCGTGAAACTAAAGTCGTACAGCCAAAATGCCTCATGGAAGCTGCTGCCCACCAATCTTTCTGCATGGCAACCCAGGGCCGTAGTGCAAAGCCAGTGTTTGCGTTTCGGTTCCCTTTAGCTCTAAAGCAGGGTCAGGCTTTCTTTGTGGAACTGTAGTTGAAAGTCAGCCTGCCGATGCAGGAGACACGGGTTCGTACCCCGATCCGGGAAGGTCCCACATGCTGCCGTAGTGCCGGACCCGGGAGCCTTAGCCGCTGAACCTAAGCCTCAGGAGCTGGCGCTCCGCAATGGGAGAGGCCACAACCGTGGGAGGTGCGCGTACACCCAAATAAGAAAAGACACAGGGCAAGATAATATCCCACCCAGGAAACGGAGGCACCCTGTTTCTTGGAGAAAAGTCAACTTCCTATCCGAGCCCTGCATGAAATGACTAGAATCTCCCACAACCCTGAGAGGTGCGCGTACACCCAAATAGGAAAAGACACCCGGCAAGATAATATCCCACCCAGGAAACGGAGGCACCCTGTTTCTTGGAGAAAAGTCAACTTCCTATCCGAGCCCTGCATGAAATGACTAGAATCCTGGAAACACAAGTGTTTTGGCAGAAGGTTCCAGGCTGCCCGAATGTAATGGTCAACATTGGGGAAAAAAGGCCTGTGCCCTCAGGCCCCCATGTCGAGGTGGACAGGAAGCATAAGTACCTCTTGTTTCGAAAAAATTCCAAAGAGACACATGGTACTCACTGGGCCCTTCCCTAAATCAACTTCTCGATACAGCGTTGTTCTGCGCTGTAGGGCGTGGCCTAAAGGAAAGAATGCCGGGGGTCAGCCTAAGGGGCTGTGCATCTTCCAAAAGCCTGCTGTGTTCCGCGAAGAAGTGATCTTTAGTTGCAGTGGAACCCAACCCGAGTTTTTCCTTGAGGTAGGGTGACTGCAGGTAACAAGACCTAGAAGGAATGCTAAGCAGACTGTCTCTCTCAGTATCGCTCTGACAGGGCAATGAGGCTGACCGGCATTGAATGCTGGAAGTGCTACAACCGTGTTACTGAATCCGTCTGTGACCGGAGGCAGTCTAGCTCTCCGACGCACGAGTTCAATATGTTGCCCTGCACTCAGCTACAGAGGGGTACAGCTAAGGATCTTGGCGACTGGATGAGGCTCACCAGGCCACTAGGAGCCTGCAGTTACTCAGTGTTCTTATAGAGAATCGTGTGCGGACGCGAGGGTCCTAGGAGGCCTTTACAGCTCACTGCCTTTAAAGTAAAGCAGAGCTACGACGTGGGTCTCATAGAAGATGCCGCACGCCTCCCCTTCTGCATGGCAGAGCAGGGCTACACGTCGAGGCGAGTGTTCATGTGGAGATTCCGTTTCGCTGTAAAGCAAGGCGGGGAAATCTCCCACCCTGGAAGTCGTAATACCCTATTTCTTCCCAGGAAACTCAGTTTTTACTCAGTGCCACGCCTGCACTGACTAGTAAGCCGGCAAACGCACTATTACCCGGAAGCGTCAAGGGCTCACGCATGGCGCTTTCCAGCGGGGAAAACAAGGCTTGTGATATCAGGGCCCCCATTCGAGGTTGACGCACTGCTTAAGCACCTGTTATTCTGACGAAGTCAGAAGAGACGCAAGCTACCCACTGACCCCTTCCCTAAATCAAGTTTTGTATGCAGGGTTTTCGGCTTGGAGGGAACTGCCTAAATTTTCGAAAGCCCCAGGTCGGCCTAGGGGCCAGCGCATCTTCCAAAAGCCTGCTGTGTTCCACGAAGAACTGTGCGTCAGTTGCAGTGGAACCTAGCCTGACTTTTTCCGTAGGTAAGGTGACTGCAGGTTTAAGGTCCTAGAAGGAGCGCTAAGCAGAGTGTTTTTCGAGGTATAGCTCAGGTAAGGCAAGGGAGCCATCTTCCTTGTCATGTTGGACTGGATACAACCTTGTTTCAGAAGCCGTTGGAGAGCTTAGGAGATCTGTCTCTCCCAAGGAAGAGTGCAGTATGTTGCCCTTCACTCGGCATAAACAGGCGTACACCTAAGGGCCTTCGGGGCTGGATGATGCTCAAGCGGGCCCTAGGAGCCTGGCGGTACTCAGTGTTCTTGCACTGACTCGGGTGCTGACACGACGTTCTTAGGACTCCTTAAAGGGGTACTACCGAAAACTAAAGCAGAACAGCAAGTAATGCCTCTGGAAAACTGCTGCACGCTCTCCAATCGGGACGGCCCACCACGGCGATTTTCGAGTCTCGTGTGGACACTGAGTTTCCATTTCGCCCTAAAGCAGGGCAGGAAAGCTTACTCAGGAACTGGAAGCAGCCTGCTTCTTTCGAGAAAGCTCATTCGCCTCTCGCAGGCATGCCTGCAGGGACTAAAATCCCGGCAACAAGAGTGTTTTGGACCTGCTGGACTGGCTAGGAACGTCTTTCTGAAGCTGTGGCAGAGCTGAGGATATCTAGCTCTCCCAGGGAAGAGTGCAGTGTGTTGCGCTTCACTCAGAAAACACAGGGGTGCGCTGAAGGACCTACGGGGCTGGGTGCTGCTCCACAGGCCCACCGGAGCCTGGCTTCCAGAGTGTTCTTGTAAGGAAACTGGTGCTAACGCGCTAGGAGTAGGGAAAGCCTACACTCGTGAAACTAAAGTCGTACAGCCAAAATGCCTCATGGAAGCTGCTGCCCACCAATCTTTCTGCATGGCAACCCAGGGCCGTAGTGCAAAGCCAGTGTTTGCGTTTCGGTTCCCTTTAGCTCTAAAGCAGGGTCAGGCTTTCTTTGTGGAACTGTAGTTGAAAGTCAGCCTGCCGATGCAGGAGACACGGGTTCGTACCCCGATCCGGGAAGGTCCCACATGCTGCCGTAGTGCCGGACCCGGGAGCCTTAGCCGCTGAACCTAAGCCTCAGGAGCTGGCGCTCCGCAATGGGAGAGGCCACAACCGTGGGAGGTGCGCGTACACCCAAATAAGAAAAGACACAGGGCAAGATAATATCCCACCCAGGAAACGGAGGCACCCTGTTTCTTGGAGAAAAGTCAACTTCCTATCCGAGCCCTGCATGAAATGACTAGAATCTCCCACAACCCTGAGAGGTGCGCGTACACCCAAATAGGAAAAGACACCCGGCAAGATAATATCCCAGCCAGGAAACGGAGGCACCCCGTTTCTTGGAGAAAAGTCAACTTCCTATCCGAGCCCTGCATGAAATGACTAGAATCCTGGAAACACAAGTGTTTTGGCAGAAGGTTCCAGCCTGCCCGAATGTAATGGTCAACATTGGGGAAAAAAGGCCTGTGCCCTCAGGCCCCCATGTCGAGGTTGACAGGAAGCATAAGTACCTCTTGTTTCGAAAAAATTCCAAAGAGACACATGGTACTCACTGGGCCCTTCCCTAAATCAACTTCTCGATACAGCGTTGTTCTGCGCTGTAGGGCGTGGCCTAAAGGAAAGAATGCCGGGGGTCAGCCTAAGGGGCTGTGCATCTTCCAAAAGCCTGCTGTGTTCCGCGAAGAAGTGATCTTTAGTTGCAGTGGAACCCAACCCGAGTTTTTCCTTGAGGTAGGGTGACTGCAGGTAACAAGACCTAGAAGGAATGCTAAGCAGACTGTCTCTCTCAGTATCGCTCTGACAGGGCAATGAGGCTGACCGGCATTGAATGCTGGAAGTGCTACAACCGTGTTACTGAATCCGTCTGTGACCGGAGGCAGTCTAGCTCTCCGACGCACGAGTTCAATATGTTGCCCTGCACTCAGCTACAGAGGGGTACAGCTAAGGATCTTGGCGACTGGATGAGGCTCACCAGGCCACTAGGAGCCTGCAGTTACTCAGTGTTCTTATAGAGAATCGTGTGCGGACGCGAGGGTCCTAGGAGGCCTTTACAGCTCACTGCCTTTAAAGTAAAGCAGAGCTACGACGTGGGTCTCATAGAAGATGCCGCACGCCTCCCCTTCTGCATGGCAGAGCTGGGCTACACGTCGAGGCGAGTGTTCATGTGGAGATTCCGTTTCGCTGTAAATCAAGGCGGGGAAATCTCCCACCCTGGAAGTCGTAATACCCTATTTCTTCCCAGGAAACTCAGTTTTTACTCAGTGCCACGCCTGCACTGACTAGTAAGCCGGCAAACGCACTATTACCCGGAAGCGTCAAGGGCTCACGCATGGCGCTTTCCAGCGGGGAAAACAAGGCTTGTGATATCAGGCCCCCCATTCGAGGTTGACGCACTGCTTAAGCACCTGTTATTCTGACGAAGTCAGAAGAGACGCAAGCTACCCACTGACCCCTTCCCTAAATCAAGTTTTGTATGCAGGGTTTTCGGCTTGGAGGGAACTGCCTAAATTTTCGAAAGCCCCAGGTCGGCCTAGGGGCCTGTGCATCTTCCAGAAGCCTGCTGTGTTCCACGAAGAACTGTGCGTCAGTTGCAGTGGAAGCTAGCCTGACTTTTTCCGTAGGTAAGGTGACTGCAGGTTTAAGGTCCTAGAAGGAGCGCTAAGCAGAGTGTTTTTCGAGGTATAGCTCAGGTAAGGCAAGGGAGCCATCTTCCTTGTCATGTTGGACTGGATACAACCTTGTTTCAGAAGCCGTTGGAGAGCTTAGGAGATCTGTCTCTCCCAAGGAAGAGTGCAGTATGTTGCCCTTCACTCGGCA
This sequence comes from Mesoplodon bidens, assembly GCF_964165515.1. NCBI lineage: Eukaryota > Metazoa > Chordata > Mammalia > Artiodactyla > Ziphiidae > Mesoplodon > Mesoplodon bidens. The sequence continues at coordinate 35,826,194 of NC_138174.1, read as the reverse complement.
TAAACAGGCGTACACCTAAGGGCCTTCGGGGCTGGATGATGCTCAAGCGGGCCCTAGGAGCCTGGCGGTACTCAGTGTTCTTGCACTGACTCGGGTGCTGACACGACGTTCTTAGGACTCCTTAAAGGGGTACTACCGAAAACTAAAGCAGAACAGCAAGTAATGCCTCTGGAAAACTGCTGCACGCTCTCCAATCGGGACGGCCCACCACGGCGATTTTCGAGTCTCGTGTGGACACTGAGTTTCCATTTCGCCCTAAAGCAGGGCAGGAAAGCTTACTCAGGAACTGGAAGCAGCCTGCTTCTTTCGAGAAAGCTCATTCGCCTCTCGCAGGCATGCCTGCAGGGACTAAAATCCCGGCAACAAGAGTGTTTTGGACCTGCTGGACTGGCTAGGAACGTCTTTCTGAAGCTGTGGCAGAGCTGAGGATATCTAGCTCTCCCAGGGAAGAGTGCAGTGTGTTGCGCTTCACTCAGAAAACACAGGGGTGCGCTGAAGGACCTACGGGGCTGGGTGCTGCTCCACAGGCCCACCGGAGCCTGGCTTCCAGAGTGTTCTTGTAAGGAAACTGGTGCTAACGCGCTAGGAGTAGGGAAAGCCTACACTCGTGAAACTAAAGTCGTACAGCCAAAATGCCTCATGGAAGCTGCTGCCCACCAATCTTTCTGCATGGCAACCCAGGGCCGTAGTGCAAAGCCAGTGTTTGCGTTTCGGTTCCCTTTAGCTCTAAAGCAGGGTCAGGCTTTCTTTGTGGAACTGTAGTTGAAAGTCAGCCTGCCGATGCAGGAGACACGGGTTCGTACCCCGATCCGGGAAGGTCCCACATGCTGCCGTAGTGCCGGACCCGGGAGCCTTAGCCGCTGAACCTAAGCCTCAGGAGCTGGCGCTCCGCAATGGGAGAGGCCACAACCGTGGGAGGTGCGCGTACACCCAAATAAGAAAAGACACAGGGCAAGATAATATCCCACCCAGGAAACGGAGGCACCCTGTTTCTTGGAGAAAAGTCAACTTCCTATCCGAGCCCTGCATGAAATGACTAGAATCTCCCACAACCCTGAGAGGTGCGCGTACACCCAAATAGGAAAAGACACCCGGCAAGATAATATCCCAGCCAGGAAACGGAGGCACCCTGTTTCTTGGAGAAAAGTCAACTTCCTATCCGAGCCCTGCATGAAATGACTAGAATCCTGGAAACACAAGTGTTTTGGCAGAAGGTTCCAGGCTGCCCGAATGTAATGGTCAACATTGGGGAAAAAAGGCCTGTGCCCTCAGGCCCCCATGTCGAGGTGGACAGGAAGCATAAGTACCTCTTGTTTCGAAAAAATTCCAAAGAGACACATGGTACTCACTGGGCCCTTCCCTAAATCAACTTCTCGATACAGCGTTGTTCTGCGCTGTAGGGCGTGGCCTAAAGGAAAGAATGCCGGGGGTCAGCCTAAGGGGCTGTGCATCTTCCAAAAGCCTGCTGTGTTCCGCGAAGAACTGATCTTTAGTTGCAGTGGAACCCAACCCGAGTTTTTCCTTGAGGTAGGGTGACTGCAGGTAACAAGACCTAGAAGGAATGCTAAGCAGACTGTCTCTCTCAGTATCGCTCTGACAGGGCAATGAGGCTGACTGGCATTGAATGCTGGAAGTGCTACAACCGTGTTACTGAATCCGTCTGTGACCGGAGGCAGTCTAGCTCTCCGACGCACGAGTTCAATATGTTGCCCTACACTCAGCTACAGAGGGGTACAGCTAAGGATCTTGGCGACTGGATGAGGCTCACCAGGCCACTAGGAGCCTGCAGTTACTCAGTGTTCTTATAGAGAATCGTGTGCGGACGCGAGGGTCCTAGGAGGCCTTTACAGCTCACTGCCTTTAAAGTAAAGCAGAGCTACGACGTGGGTCTCATAGAAGATGCCGCACGCCTCCCCTTCTGCATGGCAGAGCAGGGCTACACGTCGAGGCGAGTGTTCATGTGGAGATTCCGTTTCGCTGTAAAGCAAGGCGGGGAAATCTCCCACCCTGGAAGTCGTAATACCCTATTTCTTCCCAGGAAACTCAGTTTTTACTCAGTGCCACGCCTGCACTGACTAGTAAGCCGGCAAACGCACTATTACCCGGAAGCGTCAAGGGCTCACGCATGGCGCTTTCCAGCGGGGAAAACAAGGCTTGTGATATCAGGCCCCCCATTCGAGGTTGACGCACTGCTTAAGCACCTGTTATTCTGACGAAGTCAGAAGAGACGCAAGCTACCCACTGACCCCTTCCCTAAATCAAGTTTTGTATGCAGGGTTTTCGGCTTGGAGGGAACTGCCTAAATTTTCGAAAGCCCCAGGTCGGCCTAGGGGCCAGCGCATCTTCCAAAAGCCTGCTGTGTTCCACGAAGAACTGTGCGTCAGTTGCAGTGGAAGCTAGCCTGACTTTTTCCGTAGGTAAGGTGACTGCAGGTTTAAGGTCCTAGAAGGAGCGCTAAGCAGAGTGTTTTTCGAGGTATAGCTCAGGTAAGGCAAGGGAGCCATCTTCCTTGTCATGTTGGACTGGATACAACCTTGTTTCAGAAGCCGTTGGAGAGCTTAGGAGATCTGTCTCTCCCAAGGAAGAGTGCAGTATGTTGCCCTTCACTCGGCATAAACAGGCGTACACCTAAGGGCCTTCGGGGCTGGATGATGCTCAAGCGGGCCCTAGGAGCCTGGCGGTACTCAGTGTTCTTGCACTGACTCGGGTGCTGACACGACGTTCTTAGGACTCCTTAAAGGGGTACTACCGAAAACTAAAGCAGAACAGCAAGTAATGCCTCTGGAAAACTGCTGCACGCTCTCCAATCGGGACGGCCCACCACGGCGATTTTCGAGTCTCGTGTGGACACTGAGTTTCCATTTCGCCCTAAAGCAGGGCAGGAAAGCTTACTCAGGAAGTGGAAGCAGCCTGCTTCTTTCGAGAAAGCTCATTCGCCTCTCGCAGGCATGCCTGCAGGGACTAAAATCCCGGCAACAAGAGTGTTTTGGACCTGCTGGACTGGCTAGGAACGTCTTTCTGAAGCTGTGGCAGAGCTGAGGATATCTAGCTCTCCCAGGGAAGAGTGCAGTGTGTTGCGCTTCACTCAGAAAACACAGGGGTGCGCTGAAGGACCTACGGGGCTGGGTGCTGCTCCACAGGCCCACCGGAGCCTGGCTTCCAGAGTGTTCTTGTAAGGAAACTGGTGCTAACGTGCTAGGAGTAGGGAAAGCCTACACTCGTGAAACTAAAGTCGTACAGCCAAAATGCCTCATGGAAGCTGCTGCCCACCAATCTTTCTGCATGGCAACCCAGGGCCGTAGTGCAAAGCCAGTGTTTGCGTTTCGGTTCCCTTTAGCTCTAAAGCAGGGTCAGGCTTTCTTTGTGGAACTGTAGTTGAAAGTCAGCCTGCCGATGCAGGAGACACGGGTTCGTACCCCGATCCGGGAAGGTCCCACATGCTGCCGTAGTGCCGGACCCGGGAGCCTTAGCCGCTGAACCTAAGCCTCAGGAGCTGGCGCTCCGCAATGGGAGAGGCCACAACCGTGGGAGGTGCGCGTACACCCAAATAAGAAAAGACACAGGGCAAGATAATATCCCACCCAGGAAACGGAGGCACCCTGTTTCTTGGAGAAAAGTCAACTTCCTATCCGAGCCCTGCATGAAATGACTAGAATCTCCCACAACCCTGAGAGGTGCGCGTACACCCAAATAGGAAAAGACACCCGGCAAGATAATATCCCAGCCAGGAAACGGAGGCACCCCGTTTCTTGGAGAAAAGTCAACTTCCTATCCGAGCCCTGCATGAAATGACTAGAATCCTGGAAACACAAGTGTTTTGGCAGAAGGTTCCAGCCTGCCCGAATGTAATGGTCAACATTGGGGAAAAAAGGCCTGTGCCCTCAGGCCCCCATGTCGAGGTTGACAGGAAGCATAAGTACCTCTTGTTTCGAAAAAATTCCAAAGAGACACATGGTACTCACTGGGCCCTTCCCTAAATCAACTTCTCGATACAGCGTTGTTCTGCGCTGTAGGGCGTGGCCTAAAGGAAAGAATGCCGGGGGTCAGCCTAAGGGGCTGTGCATCTTCCAAAAGCCTGCTGTGTTCCGCGAAGAAGTGATCTTTAGTTGCAGTGGAACCCAACCCGAGTTTTTCCTTGAGGTAGGGTGACTGCAGGTAACAAGACCTAGAAGGAATGCTAAGCAGACTGTCTCTCTCAGTATCGCTCTGACAGGGCAATGAGGCTGACCGGCATTGAATGCTGGAAGTGCTACAACCGTGTTACTGAATCCGTCTGTGACCGGAGGCAGTCTAGCTCTCCGACGCACGAGTTCAATATGTTGCCCTGCACTCAGCTACAGAGGGGTACAGCTAAGGATCTTGGCGACTGGATGAGGCTCACCAGGCCACTAGGAGCCTGCAGTTACTCAGTGTTCTTATAGAGAATCGTGTGCGGACGCGAGGGTCCTAGGAGGCCTTTACAGCTCACTGCCTTTAAAGTAAAGCAGAGCTACGACGTGGGTCTCATAGAAGATGCCGCACGCCTCCCCTTCTGCATGGCAGAGCTGGGCTACACGTCGAGGCGAGTGTTCATGTGGAGATTCCGTTTCGCTGTAAAGCAAGGCGGGGAAATCTCCCACCCTGGAAGTCGTAATACCCTATTTCTTCCCAGGAAACTCAGTTTTTACTCAGTGCCACGCCTGCACTGACTAGTAAGCCGGCAAACGCACTATTACCCGGAAGCGTCAAGGGCTCACGCATGGCGCTTTCCAGCGGGGAAAACAAGGCTTGTGATATCAGGCCCCCCATTCGAGGTTGACGCACTGCTTAAGCACCTGTTATTCTGACGAAGTCAGAAGAGACGCAAGCTACCCACTGACCCCTTCCCTAAATCAAGTTTTGTATGCAGGGTTTTCGGCTTGGAGGGAACTGCCTAAATTTTCGAAAGCCCCAGGTCGGCCTAGGGGCCTGTGCATCTTCCAGAAGCCTGCTGTGTTCCACGAAGAACTGTGCGTCAGTTGCAGTGGAAGCTAGCCTGACTTTTTCCGTAGGTAAGGTGACTGCAGGTTTAAGGTCCTAGAAGGAGCGCTAAGCAGAGTGTTTTTCGAGGTATAGCTCAGGTAAGGCAAGGGAGCCATCTTCCTTGTCATGTTGGACTGGATACAACCTTGTTTCAGAAGCCGTTGGAGAGCTTAGGAGATCTGTCTCTCCCAAGGAAGAGTGCAGTATGTTGCCCTTCACTCGGCATAAACAGGCGTACACCTAAGGGCCTTCGGGGCTGGATGATGCTCAAGCGGGCCCTAGGAGCCTGGCGGTACTCAGTGTTCTTGCACTGACTCGGGTGCTGACACGACGTTCTTAGGACTCCTTAAAGGGGTACTACCGAAAACTAAAGCAGAACAGCAAGTAATGCCTCTGGAAAACTGCTGCACGCTCTCCAATCGGGACGGCCCACCACGGCGATTTTCGAGTCTCGTGTGGACACTGAGTTTCCATTTCGCCCTAAAGCAGGGCAGGAAAGCTTACTCAGGAACTGGAAGCAGCCTGCTTCTTTCGAGAAAGCTCATTCGCCTCTCGCAGGCATGCCTGCAGGGACTAAAATCCCGGCAACAAGAGTGTTTTGGACCTGCTGGACTGGCTAGGAACGTCTTTCTGAAGCTGTGGCAGAGCTGAGGATATCTAGCTCTCCCAGGGAAGAGTGCAGTGTGTTGCGCTTCACTCAGAAAACACAGGGGTGCGCTGAAGGACCTACGGGGCTGGGTGCTGCTCCACAGGCCCACCGGAGCCTGGCTTCCAGAGTGTTCTTGTAAGGAAACTGGTGCTAACGCGCTAGGAGTAGGGAAAGCCTACACTCGTGAAACTAAAGTCGTACAGCCAAAATGCCTCATGGAAGCTGCTGCCCACCAATCTTTCTGCATGGCAACCCAGGGCCGTAGTGCAAAGCCAGTGTTTGCGTTTCGGTTCCCTTTAGCTCTAAAGCAGGGTCAGGCTTTCTTTGTGGAACTGTAGTTGAAAGTCAGCCTGCCGATGCAGGAGACACGGGTTCGTACCCCGATCCGGGAAGGTCCCACATGCTGCCGTAGTGCCGGACCCGGGAGCCTTAGCCGCTGAACCTAAGCCTCAGGAGCTGGCGCTCCGCAATGGGAGAGGCCACAACCGTGGGAGGTGCGCGTACACCCAAATAAGAAAAGACACAGGGCAAGATAATATCCCACCCAGGAAACGGAGGCACCCTGTTTCTTGGAGAAAAGTCAACTTCCTATCCGAGCCCTGCATGAAATGACTAGAATCTCCCACAACCCTGAGAGGTGCGCGTACACCCAAATAGGAAAAGACACCCGGCAAGATAATATCCCACCCAGGAAACGGAGGCACCCTGTTTCTTGGAGAAAAGTCAACTTCCTATCCGAGCCCTGCATGAAATGACTAGAATCCTGGAAACACAAGTGTTTTGGCAGAAGGTTCCAGGCTGCCCGAATGTAATGGTCAACATTGGGGAAAAAAGGCCTGTGCCCTCAGGCCCCCATGTCGAGGTTGACAGGAAGCATAAGTACCTCTTGTTTCGAAAAAATTCCAAAGAGACACATGGTACTCACTGGGCCCTTCCCTAAATCAACTTCTCGATACAGCGTTGTTCTGCGCTGTAGGGCGTGGCCTAAAGGAAAGAATGCCGGGGGTCAGCCTAAGGGGCTGTGCATCTTCCAAAAGCCTGCTGTGTTCCGCGAAGAACTGATCTTTAGTTGCAGTGGAACCCAACCCGAGTTTTTCCTTGAGGTAGGGTGACTGCAGGTAACAAGACCTAGAAGGAATGCTAAGCAGACTGTCTCTCTCAGTATCGCTCTGACAGGGCAATGAGGCTGACTGGCATTGAATGCTGGAAGTGCTACAACCGTGTTACTGAATCCGTCTGTGACCGGAGGCAGTCTAGCTCTCCGACGCACGAGTTCAATATGTTGCCCTACACTCAGCTACAGAGGGGTACAGCTAAGGATCTTGGCGACTGGATGAGGCTCACCAGGCCACTAGGAGCCTGCAGTTACTCAGTGTTCTTATAGAGAATCGTGTGCGGACGCGAGGGTCCTAGGAGGCCTTTACAGCTCACTGCCTTTAAAGTAAAGCAGAGCTACGACGTGGGTCTCATAGAAGATGCCGCACGCCTCCCCTTCTGCATGGCAGAGCAGGGCTACACGTCGAGGCGAGTGTTCATGTGGAGATTCCGTTTCGCTGTAAAGCAAGGCGGGGAAATCTCCCACCCTGGAAGTCGTAATACCCTATTTCTTCCCAGGAAACTCAGTTTTTACTCAGTGCCACGCCTGCACTGACTAGTAAGCCGGCAAACGCACTATTACCCGGAAGCGTCAAGGGCTCACGCATGGCGCTTTCCAGCGGGGAAAACAAGGCTTGTGATATCAGGCCCCCCATTCGAGGTTGACGCACTGCTTAAGCACCTGTTATTCTGACGAAGTCAGAAGAGACGCAAGCTACCCACTGACCCCTTCCCTAAATCAAGTTTTGTATGCAGGGTTTTCGGCTTGGAGGGAACTGCCTAAATTTTCGAAAGCCCCAGGTCGGCCTAGGGGCCAGCGCATCTTCCAAAAGCCTGCTGTGTTCCACGAAGAACTGTGCGTCAGTTGCAGTGGAAGCTAGCCTGACTTTTTCCGTAGGTAAGGTGACTGCAGGTTTAAGGTCCTAGAAGGAGCGCTAAGCAGAGTGTTTTTCGAGGTATAGCTCAGGTAAGGCAAGGGAGCCATCTTCCTTGTCATGTTGGACTGGATACAACCTTGTTTCAGAAGCCGTTGGAGAGCTTAGGAGATCTGTCTCTCTCAAGGAAGAGTGCAGTATGTTGCCCTTCACTCGGCATAAACAGGCGTACACCTAAGGGCCTTCGGGGCTGGATGATGCTCAAGCGGGCCCTAGGAGCCTGGCGGTACTCAGTGTTCTTGCACTGACTCGGGTGCTGACACGACGTTCTTAGGACTCCTTAAAGGGGTACTACCGAAAACTAAAGCAGAACAGCAAGTAATGCCTCTGGAAAACTGCTGCACGCTCTCCAATCGGGACGGCCCACCACGGCGATTTTCGAGTCTCGTGTGGACACTGAGTTTCCATTTCGCCCTAAAGCAGGGCAGGAAAGCTTACTCAGGAACTGGAAGCAGCCTGCTTCTTTCGAGAAAGCTCATTCGCCTCTCGCAGGCATGCCTGCAGGGACTAAAATCCCGGCAACAAGAGTGTTTTGGACCTGCTGGACTGGCTAGGAACGTCTTTCTGAAGCTGTGGCAGAGCTGAGGATATCTAGCTCTCCCAGGGAAGAGTGCAGTGTGTTGCGCTTCACTCAGAAAACACAGGGGTGCGCTGAAGGACCTACGGGGCTGGGTGCTGCTCCACAGGCCCACCGGAGCCTGGCTTCCAGAGTGTTCTTGTAAGGAAACTGGTGCTAACGTGCTAGGAGTAGGGAAAGCCTACACTCGTGAAACTAAAGTCGTACAGCCAAAATGCCTCATGGAAGCTGCTGCCCACCAATCTTTCTGCATGGCAACCCAGGGCCGTAGTGCAAAGCCAGTGTTTGTGTTTCGGTTCCCTTTAGCTCTAAAGCAGGGTCAGGCTTTCTTTGTGGAACTGTAGTTGAAAGTCAGCCTGCCGATGCAGGAGACACGGGTTCGTACCCCGATCCGGGAAGGTCCCACATGCTGCCGTAGTGCCGGACCCGGGAGCCTTAGCCGCTGATCCTAAGCCTCAGGAGCTGGCGCTCCGCAATGGGAGAGGCCACAATCGTGGGAGGTGCGCGTACACCCAAATAAGAAAAGACACAGGGCAAGATAATATCCCACCCAGGAAACGGAGGCACCCTGTTTCTTGGAGAAAAGTCAACTTCCTATCCGAGCCCTGCATGAAATGACTAGAATCTCCCACAACCCTGAGAGGTGCGCGTACACCCAAATAGGAAAAGACACCCGGCAAGATAATATCCCAGCCAGGAAACGGAGGCACCCCGTTTCTTGGAGAAAAGTCAACTTCCTATCCGAGCCCTGCATGAAATGACTAGAATCCTGGAAACACAAGTGTTTTGGCAGAAGGTTCCAGGCTGCCCGAATGTAATGGTCAACATTGGGGAAAAAAGGCCTGTGCCCTCAGGCCCCCATGTCGAGGTTGACAGGAAGCATAAGTACCTCTTGTTTCGAAAAAATTCCAAAGAGACACATGGTACTCACTGGGCCCTTCCCTAAATCAACTTCTCGATACAGCGTTGTTCTGCGCTGTAGGGCGTGGCCTAAAGGAAAGAATGCCGGGGGTCAGCCTAAGGGGCTGTGCATCTTCCAAAAGCCTGCTGTGTTCCGCGAAGAACTGATCTTTAGTTGCAGTGGAACCCAACCCGAGTTTTTCCTTGAGGTAGGGTGACTGCAGGTAACAAGACCTAGAAGGAATGCTAAGCAGACTGTCTCTCTCAGTATCGCTCTGACAGGGCAATGAGGCTGACCGGCATTGAATGCTGGAAGTGCTACAACCGTGTTACTGAATCCGTCTGTGACCGGGGGCAGTCTAGCTCTCCGACGCACGAGTTCAATATGTTGCCCTACACTCAGCTACAGAGGGGTACAGCTAAGGATCTTGGCGACTGGATGAGGCTCACCAGGCCACTAGGAGCCTGCAGTTACTCAGTGTTCTTATAGAGAATCGTGTGCGGACGCGAGGGTCCTAGGAGGCCTTTACAGCTCACTGCCTTTAAAGTAAAGCAGAGCTACGACGTGGGTCTCATAGAAGATGCCGCACGCCTCCCCTTCTGCATGGCAGAGCAGGGCTACACGTCGAGGCGAGTGTTCATGTGGAGATTCCGTTTCGCTGTAAATCAAGGCGGGGAAATCTCCCACCCTGGAAGTCGTAATACCCTATTTCTTCCCAGGAAACTCAGTTTTTACTCAGTGCCACGCCTGCACTGACTAGTAAGCCGGCAAACGCACTATTACCCGGAAGCGTCAAGGGCTCACGCATGGCGCTTTCCAGCGGGGAAAACAAGGCTTGTGATATCAGGCCCCCCATTCGAGGTTGACGCACTGCTTAAGCACCTGTTATTCTGACGAAGTCAGAAGAGACGCAAGCTACCCACTGACCCCTTCCCTAAATCAAGTTTTGTATGCAGGGTTTTCGGCTTGGAGGGAACTGCCTAAATTTTCGAAAGCCCCAGGTCGGCCTAGGGGCCTGTGCATCTTCCAGAAGCCTGCTGTGTTCCACGAAGAACTGTGCGTCAGTTGCAGTGGAAGCTAGCCTGACTTTTTCCGTAGGTAAGGTGACTGCAGGTTTAAGGTCCTAGAAGGAGCGCTAAGCAGAGTGGTTTTCGAGGTATAGCTCAGGTAAGGCAAGGGAGCCATCTTCCTTGTCATGTTGGACTGGATACAACCTTGTTTCAGAAGCCGTTGGAGAGCTTAGGAGATCTGTCTCTCCCAAGGAAGAGTGCAGTATGTTGCCCTTCACTCGGCATAAACAGGCGTACACCTAAGGGCCTTCGGGGCTGGATGATGCTCAAGCGGGCCCTAGGAGCCTGGCGGTACTCAGTGTTCTTGCACTGACTCGGGTGCTGACACGACGTTCTTAGGACTCCTTAAAGGGGTACTACCGAAAACTAAAGCAGAACAGCAAGTAATGCCTCTGGAAAACTGCTGCACGCTCTCCAATCGGGACGGCCCACCACGGCGATTTTCGAGTCTCGTGTGGACACTGAGTTTCCATTTCGCCCTAAAGCAGGGCAGGAAAGCTTACTCAGGAACTGGAAGCAGCCTGCTTCTTTCGAGAAAGCTCATTCGCCTCTCGCAGGCATGCCTGCAGGGACTAAAATCCCGGCAACAAGAGTGTTTTGGACCTGCTGGACTGGCTAGGAACGTCTTTCTGAAGCTGTGGCAGAGCTGAGGATATCTAGCTCTCCCAGGGAAGAGTGCAGTGTGTTGCGCTTCACTCAGAAAACACAGGGGTGCGCTGAAGGACCTACGGGGCTGGGTGCTGCTCCACAGGCCCACCGGAGCCTGGCTTCCAGAGTGTTCTTGTAAGGAAACTGGTGCTAACGTGCTAGGAGTAGGGAAAGCCTACACTCGTGAAACTAAAGTCGTACAGCCAAAATGCCTCATGGAAGCTGCTGCCCACCAATCTTTCTGCATGGCAACCCAGGGCCGTAGTGCAAAGCCAGTGTTTGCGTTTCGGTTCCCTTTAGCTCTAAAGCAGGGTCAGGCTTTCTTTGTGGAACTGTAGTTGAAAGTCAGCCTGCCGATGCAGGAGACACGGGTTCGTACCCCGATCCGGGAAGGTCCCACATGCTGCCGTAGTGCCGGACCCGGGAGCCTTAGCCGCTGAACCTAAGCCTCAGGAGCTGGCGCTCCGCAATGGGAGAGGCCACAACCGTGGGAGGTGCGCGTACACCCAAATAAGAAAAGACACAGGGCAAGATAATATCCCACCCAGGAAACGGAGGCACCCTGTTTCTTGGAGAAAAGTCAACTTCCTATTCGAGCCCTGCATGAAATGACTAGAATCTCCCACAACCCTGAGAGGTGTGCGTACACCCAAATAGGAAAAGACACCCGGCAAGATAATATCCCAGCCAGGAAACGGAGGCACCCCGTTTCTTGGAGAAAAGTCAACTTCCTATCCGAGCCCTGCATGAAATGACTAGAATCCTGGAAACACAAGTGTTTTGGCAGAAGGTTCCAGCCTGCCCGAATGTAATGGTCAACATTGGGGAAAAAAGGCCTGTGCCCTCAGGCCCCCATGTCGAGGTTGACAGGAAGCATAAGTACCTCTTGTTTCGAAAAAATTCCAAAGAGACACATGGTACTCACTGGGCCCTTCCCTAAATCAACTTCTCGATACAGCGTTGTTCTGCGCTGTAGGGCGTGGCCTAAAGGAAAGAATGCCGGGGGTCAGCCTAAGGGGCTGTGCATCTTCCAAAAGCCTGCTGTGTTCCGCGAAGAACTGATCTTTAGTTGCAGTGGAACCCAACCCGAGTTTTTCCTTGAGGTAGGGTGACTGCAGGTAACAAGACCTAGAAGGAATGCTAAGCAGACTGTCTCTCTCAGTATCGCTCTGACAGGGCAATGAGGCTGACTGGCATTGAATGCTGGAAGTGCTACAACCGTGTTACTGAATCCGTCTGTGACCGGAGGCAGTCTAGCTCTCCGACGCACGAGTTCATTATGTTAGCCTACACTCAGCTACAGAGGGGTACAGCTAAGGATCTTGGCGACTGGATGAGGCTCACCAGGCCACTAGGAGCCTGCAGTTACTCAGTGTTCTTATAGAGAATCGTGTGCGGACGCGAGGGTCCTAGGAGGCCTTTACAGCTCACTGCCTTTAAAGTAAAGCAGAGCTACGACGTGGGTCTCATAGAAGATGCCGCACGCCTCCCCTTCTGCATGGCAGAGCAGGGCTACACGTCGAGGCGAGTGTTCATGTGGAGATTCCGTTTCGCTGTAAAGCAAGGCGGGGAAATCTCCCACCCTGGAAGTCGTAATACCCTATTTCTTCCCAGGAAACTCAGTTTTTACTCAGTGCCACGCCTGCACTGACTAGTAAGCCGGCAAACGCACTATTACCCGGAAGCGTCAAGGGCTCACGCATGGCGCTTTCCAGCGGGGAAAACAAGGCTTGTGATATCAGGCCCCCCATTCGAGGTTGACGCACTGCTTAAGCACCTGTTATTCTGACGAAGTCAGAAGAGACGCAAGCTACCCACTGACCCCTTCCCTAAATCAAGTTTTGTATGCAGGGTTTTCGGCTTGGAGGGAACTGCCTAAATTTTCGAAAGCCCCAGGTCGGCCTAGGGGCCTGTGCATCTTCCAGAAGCCTGCTGTGTTCCACGAAGAACTGTGCGTCAGTTGCAGTGGAAGCTAGCCTGACTTTTTCCGTAGGTAAGGTGACTGCAGGTTTAAGGTCCTAGAAGGAGCGCTAAGCAGAGTGTTTTTCGAGGTATAGCTCAGGTAAGGCAAGGGAGCCATCTTCCTTGTCATGTTGGACTGGATACAACCTTGTTTCAGAAGCCGTTGGAGAGCTTAGGAGATCTGTCTCTCCCAAGGAAGAGTGCAGTATGTTGCCCTACACTCGGCATAAACAGGCGTACACCTAAGGGCCTTCGGGGCTGGATGATGCTCAAGCGGGCCCTAGGAGCCTGGCGGTACTCAGTGTTCTTGCACTGACTCGGGTGCTGACACGACGTTCTTAGGACTCCTTAAAGGGGTACTACCGAAAACTAAAGCAGAACAGCAAGTAATGCCTCTGGAAAACTGCTGCACGCTCTCCAATCGGGACGGCCCACCACGGCGATTTTCGAGTCTCGTGTGGACACTGAGTTTCCATTTCGCCCTAAAGCAGGGCAGGAAAGCTTACTCAGGAACTGGAAGCAGCCTGCTTCTTTCGAGAAAGCTCATTCGCCTCTCGCAGGCATGCCTGCAGGGACTAAAATCCCGGCAACAAGAGTGTTTTGGACCTGCTGGACTGGCTAGGAACGTCTTTCTGAAGCTGTGGCAGAGCTGAGGATATCTAGCTCTCCCAGGGAAGAGTGCAGTGTGTTGCGCTTCACTCAGAAAACACAGGGGTGCGCTGAAGGACCTACGGGGCTGGGTGCTGCTCCACAGGCCCACCGGAGCCTGGCTTCCAGAGTGTTCTTGTAAGGAAACTGGTGCTAACGTGCTAGGAGTAGGGAAAGCCTACACTCGTGAAACTAAAGTCGTACAGCCAAAATGCCTCATGGAAGCTGCTGCCCACCAATCTTTCTGCATGGCAACCCAGGGCCGTAGTGCAAAGCCAGTGTTTGCGTTTCGGTTCCCTTTAGCTCTAAAGCAGGGTCAGGCTTTCTTTGTGGAACTGTAGTTGAAAGTCAGCCTGCCGATGCAGGAGACACGGGTTCGTACCCCGATCCGGGAAGGTCCCACATGCTGCCGTAGTGCCGGACCCGGGAGCCTTAGCCGCTGAACCTAAGCCTCAGGAGCTGGCGCTCCGCAATGGGAGAGGCCACAACCGTGGGAGGTGCGCGTACACCCAAATAAGAAAAGACACAGGGCAAGATAATATCCCACCCAGGAAACGGAGGCACCCTGTTTCTTGGAGAAAAGTCAACTTCCTATCCGAGCCCTGCATGAAATGACTAGAATCTCCCACAACCCTGAGAGGTGCGCGTACACCCAAATAGGAAAAGACACCCGGCAAGATAATATCCCAGCCAGGAAACGGAGGCACCCCGTTTCTTGGAGAAAAGTCAACTTCCTATCCGAGCCCTGCATGAAATGACTAGAATCCTGGAAACACAAGTGTTTTGGCAGAAGGTTCCAGCCTGCCCGAATGTAATGGTCAACATTGGGGAAAAAAGGCCTGCGCCCTCAGGCCCCCATGTCGAGGTGGACAGGAAGCATAAGTACCTCTTGTTTCGAAAAAATTCCAAAGAGACACATGGTACTCACTGGGCCCTTCCCTAAATCAACTTCTCGATACAGCGTTGTTCTGCGCTGTAGGGCGTGGCCTAAAGGAAAGAATGCCGGGGGTCAGCCTAAGGGGCTGTGCATCTTCCAAAAGCCTGCTGTGTTCCGCGAAGAACTGATCTTTAGTTGCAGTGGAACCCAACCCGAGTTTTTCCTTGAGGTAGGGTGACTGCAGGTAACAAGACCTAGAAGGAATGCTAAGCAGACTGTCTCTCTCAGTATCGCTCTGACAGGGCAATGAGGCTGACCGGCATTGAATGCTGGAAGTGCTACAACCGTGTTACTGAATCCGTCTGTGACCGGAGGCAGTCTAGCTCTCCGACGCACGAGTTCAATATGTTGCCCTACACTCAGCTACAGAGGGGTACAGCTAAGGATCTTGGCGACTGGATGAGGCTCACCAGGCCACTAGGAGCCTGCAGTTACTCAGTGTTCTTATAGAGAATCGTGTGCGGACGCGAGGGTCCTAGGAGGCCTTTACAGCTCACTGCCTTTAAAGTAAAGCAGAGCTACGACGTGGGTCTCATAGAAGATGCCGCACGCCTCCCCTTCTGCATGGCAGAGCAGGGCTACACGTCGAGGCGAGTGTTCATGTGGAGATTCCGTTTCGCTGTAAAGCAAGGCGGGGAAATCTCCCACCCTGGAAGTCGTAATACCTTATTTCTTCCCAGGAAACTCAGTTTTTACTCAGTGCCACGCCTGCACTGACTAGTAAGCCGGCAAACGCACTATTACCCGGAAGCGTCAAGGGCTCACGCATGGCGCTTTCCAGCGGGGAAAACAAGGCTTGTGATATCAGGCCCCCCATTCGAGGTTGACGCACTGCTTAAGCACCTGTTATTCTGACGAAGTCAGAAGAGACGCAAGCTACCCACTGACCCCTTCCCTAAATCAAGTTTTGTATGCAGGGTTTTCGGCTTGGAGGGAACTGCCTAAATTTTCGAAAGCCCCAGGTCGGTCTAGGGGCCAGCGCATCTTCCAAAAGCCTGCTGTGTTCCACGAATAACTGTGCGTCAGTTGCAGTGGAAGCTAGCCTGACTTTTTCCGTAGGTAAGGTGACTGCAGGTTTAAGGTCCTAGAAGGAGCGCTAAGCAGAGTGTTTTTCGAGGTATAGCTCAGGTAAGGCAAGGGAGCCATCTTCCTTGTCATGTTGGACTGGATACAACCTTGTTTCAGAAGCCGTTGGAGAGCTTAGGAGATCTGTCTCTCCCAAGGAAGAGTGCAGTATGTTGCCCTACACTCGGCATAAACAGGCGTACACCTAAGGGCCTTCGGGGCTGGATGATGCTCAAGCGGGCCCTAGGAGCCTGGCGGTACTCAGTGTTCTTGCACTGACTCGGGTGCTGACACGACGTTCTTAGGACTCCTTAAAGGGGTACTACCGAAAACTAAAGCAGAACAGCAAGTAATGCCTCTGGAAAACTGCTGCACGCTCTCCAATCGGGACGGCCCACCACGGCGATTTTCGAGTCTCGTGTGGACACTGAGTTTCCATTTCGCCCTAAAGCAGGGCAGGAAAGCTTACTCAGGAACTGGAAGCAGCCTGCTTCTTTCGAGAAAGCTCATTCGCCTCTCGCAGGCATGCCTGCAGGGACTAAAATCCCGGCAACAAGAGTGTTTTGGACCTGCTGGACTGGCTAGGAACGTCTTTCTGAAGCTGTGGCAGAGCTGAGGATATCTAGCTCTCCCAGGGAAGAGTGCAGTGTGTTGCGCTTCACTCAGAAAACACAGGGGTGCGCTGAAGGACCTACGGGGCTGGGTGCTGCTCCACAGGCCCACCGGAGCCTGGCTTCCAGAGTGTTCTTGTAAGGAAACTGGTGCTAACGTGCTAGGAGTAGGGAAAGCCTACACTCGTGAAACTAAAGTCGTACAGCCAAAATGCCTCATGGAAGCTGCTGCCCACCAATCTTTCTGCATGGCAACCCAGGGCCGTAGTGCAAAGCCAGTGTTTGCGTTTCGGTTCCCGCGTCGTGGCTCTGCTTTACTTTAAAGGCAGTAAGCTGTAAAGGCTTCCTAGGACCCTCGCGTCTGCACACGATTCTGTATAAGAACACTGAGTAACTGCAGGCTCCTAGTGGCCTGGTGAGCCTCATCCAGTCGCCAAGATCCTTAGCTGTACCCCTCTGTAGCTGAGTGCAGGGCAACATATTGAACTCGTGCGTCGGAGAGCTAGACTGCCTCCGGTCACAGACGGATTCAGTAACACGGTTGTAGCACTTCCAGCATTCAATGCCGGTCGGCCTCATTGCCCTGTCAGAGCGATACTGAGAGAGACAGTCTGCTTAGCATTCCTTCTAGGTCTTGTTACCTGCAGTCACCCTACCTCAAGGAAAAACTCGGGCTGGGTTCCACTGCAACTAAAGATCAGTTCTTCGCGGAACACAGCAGGCTTTTGGAAGATGCACCGACAGCCCCTTAGGCTGACCCCCCGCATTCTTTCCTTTAGGCCACGCCCTACAACGCCGAACACGCTGTATCGAGAAGTTGATTTAGGGAAGGGCCCAGTGAGTACCATGTGTCTCTTTGGAATTTTTTCGAAACAAGAGGTACTTATGCTTCCTGTCAACCTCGACATGGGGGCCTGAGGGCACAGGCCTTTTTTCCCCAATGTTGACCATTACATTCGGGCAGCCTGGAACCTTCTGCCAAAACACTTGTGTTTCCAGGATTCTAGTCATTTCATGCAGGGCTCGGATAGGAAGTTGACTTTTCTCCAAGAAACAGGGTGCCTCCGTTTCCTGGGTGGGATATTATCTTGCTCTGTGTCTTTTCTTATTTGGGTGTACGCGCACCTCTCACGGTTGTGGGAGATTCTAGTCATTTCATGCAGGGCTCGGATAGGAAGGTGACTTTTCTCCAAGAAACAGGGTGCCTCCGTTTCCTGGGTGGGATATTATCTTGCCCTGCGTCCTTTCTTATTTGGGTGTACGCGCACCTCTCACGGTTGTGGCCTCTCCCATTGCGGAGCGCCAGCTCCTGAGGCTTAGGATCAGCGGCTAAGGCTCCCGGGTCCGGCACTACGGCAGCACGTGGGACCTTCCCGGATCGGGGTACGAACCCGTGTCTCCTGCATCGGCAGGCTGACTTTCAACTACAGTTCCACAAAGAAACCCTGACCCTGCTTTAGAGCTAATGGGAACCGAAACGCAAACACTGGCTTTTCACTACGGCCCTGGGTTGCCATGCAGAAAGATTGGTGGGCAGCAGCTTCCCTGAGGCATTTTGGCTGTACGACTTTAGTTTCACGAGTGTAGGCTTTCCCTACTCCTAGCACGTTAGCACCAGTTTCCTTACAAGAACACTCAGGAAGCCAGGCTCCAGTGGGCCTGTGGAGCAGCACCCAGCCCCGTAGGTCCTTCAGCGCACCCCCGTGTTTTCCGAGTGTAACGCAACACACTGCACTCTTCCCTGGGAGAGCTAGATCTCTTCAGCTCAGCCACAGCTTCAGAAAGACGTTCCTAGCCAGTCCAGCAGGTCCAAAACACTCTTGTTGCCAGGATTTTAGTCCCTGCAGGCATGCCTGCGAGAGGCGAATGAGCTTTCTCGAAAGAAGCAGGCTGCTTCCAGTTCCTGAGTAAGCTTTCCTGCCCTGCTTTAGGGCGAAATGGAAACTCAGTGTCCACACGAGACTCGAAAATCGCCGTGGTGGGCCGTCCCGATTGGAGAGCGTGCAGCAGTTTTCCAGAGGCATTACTTGCTGTTCTGCTTTAGTTTTCGGTCGTACCCCTTTAAGGAGTCCTAAGAACGTCGTGTCAGCACCCGAGTCAGTGCAAGAACACTGAGTACCGCCAGGCTCCTAGGGCCCGCTTGAGCATCATCCAGCCCCGAAGGCCCTTAGGTGTACGCCTGTTTATGCCGAGTGTAGGGCAACATACTGCACTCTTCCTTGGGAGAGACAGATCTCCTAAGCTCTCCAACAGCTTCTGAAACAAGGTTGTATCCAGTCCAACATGACAAGGAAGATGGCTCCCTTGCCTTACCTGAGCTATACCTCGAAAACCACTCTGCTTAGCGCTCCTTCTAGGACCTTAAACCTGCAGTCACCTTACCTACGGAAAAAGTCAGGCTAGCTTCCACTGCAACTGACGCACAGTTCTTCGTGGAACACAGCAGGCTTTTGGAAGATGCGCTGGCCCCTAGGCCGACCTGGGGCTTTCGAAAATTTAGGCAGTTCCCTCCAAGCCGAAAACCCTGCATACAAAACTTGATTTAGGGAAGGGGTCAGTGGGTAGCTTGCGTCTCTTCTGACTTCGTCAGAATAACAGGTGCTTAAGCAGTGCGTCAACCTCGAATGGGGGGCCTGATATCACAAGCCTTGTTTTCACCGCTGGAAAGCGCCATGCGTGAGCCCTTGACGCTTCCGGGTAATAGTGCGTTTGCCGGCTTACTAGTCAGTGCAGGCGTGGCACTGAGTAAAAACTGAGTTTCCTCGAAAGAAATAGGGTATTACGACTTCCAGGGTGGGAGCTTTCCCCGCGTTGCTTTACAGCGAAACGGAATCTCCACATGAACAATCGCCTCGACGTGTGGCCCTGCTCTGCCATGAAGAAGGGGAGGCGTGCGGCATCTTCTATGAGACCCGCGTCGTGGCTCTGCTTTACTTTAAAGGCAGTAAGCTGTAAAGGCTTCCTAGGACCCTCGCGTCTGCACACGATTCTGTATAAGAACACTGAGTAACTGCAGGCTCCTAGTGGCCTGGTGAGCCTCATCCAGTCGCCAAGATCCTTAGCTGTACCCCTCTGTAGCTGAGTGCAGGGCAACATATTGAACTCGTGCGTCGGAGAGCTAGACTGCCTCCGGTCACAGACGGATTCAGTAACACGGTTGTAGCACTTCCAGCATTCAATGCCGGTCGGCCTCATTGCCCTGTCAGAGCGATACTGAGAGAGACAGTCTGCTTAGCATTCCTTCTAGGTCTTGTTACCTGCAGTCACCCTACCTCAAGGAAAAACTCGGGCTGGGTTCCACTGCAACTAAAGATCAGTTCTTCGCGGAACACAGCAGGCTTTTGGAAGATGCACCGACAGCCCCTTAGGCTGACCCCCCGCATTCTTTCCTTTAGGCCACGCCCTACAACGCAGAACACGCTGTATCGAGAAGTTGATTTAGGGAAGGGCCCAGTGAGTACCATGTGTCTCTTTGGAATTTTTTCGAAACAATAGGTACTTATGCTTCCTGTCAACCTCGACATGGGGGCCTGAGGGCACAGGCCTTTTTTCCCCAATGTTGACCATTACATTCGGGCAGCCTGGAAGCTTCTGCCAAAACACTTGTGTTTCCAGGATTCTAGTCATTTCATGCAGGGCTCGGATAGGAAGTTGACTTTTCTCCAAGAAACAGGGTGCCTCCGTTTCCTGGGTGGGATATTATCTTGCTCTGTGTCTTTTCTTATTTGGGTGTACGCGCACCTCTCACGGTTGTGGGAGATTCTAGTCATTTCATGCAGGGCTCGGATAGGAAGGTGACTTTTCTCCAAGAAACAGGGTGCCTCCGTTTCCTGGGTGGGATATTATCTTGCCCTGCGTCCTTTCTTATTTGGGTGTACGCGAACCTCTCACGGTTGTGGCCTCTCCCATTGCGGAGCGCCAGCTCCTGAGGCTTAGGATCAGCGGCTAAGGCTCCCGGGTCCGGCACTACGGCAGCATGTGGGACCTTCCCGGATCGGGGTACGAACCCGTGTCTCCTGCATCGGCAGGCTGACTTTCAACTACAGTTCCACAAAGAAACCCTGACCCTGCTTTAGAGCTAATGGGAACCGAAACGCAAACACTGGCTTTTCACTACGGCCCTGGGTTGCCATGCAGAAAGATTGGTGGGCAGCAGCTTCCCTGAGGCATTTTGGCTGTACGACTTTAGTTTCACGAGTGTAGGCTTTCCCTACTCCTAGCACGTTAGCACCAGTTTCCTTACAAGAACACTCAGGAAGCCAGGCTCCAGTGGGCCTGTGGAGCAGCACCCAGCCCCGTAGGTCCTTCAGCGCACCCCCGTGTTTTCCGAGTGTAGCGCAACACACTGCACTCTTCCCTGGGAGAGCTAGATCTCTTCAGCTCAGCCACAGCTTCAGAAAGACGTTCCTAGCCAGTCCAGCAGGTCCAAAACACTCTTGTTGCCGGGATTTTAGTCCCTGCAGGCATGCCTGCGAGAGGCGAATGAGCTTTCTCGAAAGAAGCAGGCTGCTTCCACTTCCTGAGTAAGCTTTCCTGCCCTGCTTTAGGGCGAAATGGAAACTCAGTGTCCACACGAGACTCGAAAATCGCCGTGGTGGGCCGTCCCGATTGGAGAGCGTGCAGCAGTTTTCCAGAGGCATTACTTGCTGTTCTGCTTTAGTTTTCGGTAGTACCCCTTTAAGGAGTCCTAAGAACGTCGTGTCAGCACCCGAGTCAGTGCAAGAACACTGAGTACCGCCAGGCTCCTAGGGCCCGCTTGAGCATCATCCAGCCCCGAAGGCCCTTAGGTGTACGCCTGTTTATGCCGAGTGTAGGGCAACATACTGCACTCTTCCTTGGGAGAGACAGATCTCCTAAGCTCTCCAACAGCTTCTGAAACAAGGTTGTATCCAGTCCAACATGACAAGGAAGATGGCTCCCTTGCCTTACCTGAGCTATACCTCGAAAACCACTCTGCTTAGCGCTCCTTCTAGGACCTTAAACCTGCAGTCACCTTACCTACGGAAAAAGTCAGGCTAGCTTCCACTGCAACTGACGCACAGTTCTTCGTGGAACACAGCAGGCTTTTGGAAGATGCGCTGGCCCCTAGGCCGACCTGGGGCTTTCGAAAATTTAGGCAGTTCCCTCCAAGCCGAAAACCCTGCATACAAAACTTGATTTAGGGAAGGGGTCAGTGGGTAGCTTGCGTCTCTTCTGACTTCGTCAGAATAACAGGTGCTTAAGCAGTGCGTCAACCTCGAATGGGGGGCCTGATATCACAAGCCTTGTTTTCCCCGCTGGAAAGCGCCATGCGTGAGCCCTTGACGCTTCCGGGTAATAGTGCGTTTGCCGGCTTACTAGTCAGTGCAGGCGTGGCACTGAGTAAAAACTGAGTTTCCTGGGAAGAAATAGGGTATTACGACTTCCAGGGTGGGAGCTTTCCCCGCGTTGCTTTACAGCGAAACGGAATCTCCACATGAACAATCGCCTCGACGTGTGGCCCTGCTCTGCCATGAAGAAGGGGAGGCGTGCGGCATCTTCTATGAGACCCGCGTCGTGGCTCTGCTTTACTTTAAAGGCAGTAAGCTGTAAAGGCTTCCTAGGACCCTCGCGTCTGCACACGATTCTGTATAAGAACACTGAGTAACTGCAGGCTCCTAGTGGCCTGGTGAGCCTCATCCAGTCGCCAAGATCCTTAGCTGTACCCCTCTGTAGCTGAGTGCAGGGCAACATATTGAACTCGTGCGTCGGAGAGCTAGACTGCCTCCGGTCACAGACGGATTCAGTAACACGGTTGTAGCACTTCCAGCATTCAATGCCGGTCGGCCTCATTGCCCTGTCAGAGCGATACTGAGAGAGACAGTCTGCTTAGCATTCCTTCTAGGTCTTGTTACCTGCAGTCACCCTACCTCAAGGAAAAACTCGGGCTGGGTTCCACTGCAACTAAAGATCAGTTCTTCGCGGAACACAGCAGGCTTTTGGAAGATGCACCGACAGCCCCTTAGGCTGACCCCCCGCATTCTTTCCTTTAGGCCACGCCCTACAACGCAGAACACGCTGTATCGAGAAGTTGATTTAGGGAAGGGCCCAGTGAGTACCATGTGTCTCTTTGGAATTTTTTCGAAACAATAGGTACTTATGCTTCCTGTCAACCTCGACATGGGGGCCTGAGGGCACAGGCCTTTTTTCCCCAATGTTGACCATTACATTCGGGCAGCCTGGAAGCTTCTGCCAAAACACTTGTGTTTCCAGGATTCTAGTCATTTCATGCAGGGCTCGGATAGGAAGTTGACTTTTCTCCAAGAAACAGGGTGCCTCCGTTTCCTGGGTGGGATATTATCTTGCTCTGTGTCTTTTCTTATTTGGGTGTACGCGCACCTCTCACGGTTGTGGGAGATTCTAGTCATTTCATGCAGGGCTCGGATAGGAAGGTGACTTTTCTCCAAGAAACAGGGTGCCTCCGTTTCCTGGGTGGGATATTATCTTGCCCTGCGTCCTTTCTTATTTGGGTGTACGCGCACCTCTCACGGTTGTGGCCTCTCCCATTGCGGAGCGCCAGCTCCTGAGGCTTAGGATCAGCGGCTAAGGCTCCCGGGTCCGGCACTACGGCAGCATGTGGGACCTTCCCGGATCGGGGTACGAACCCGTGTCTCCTGCATCGGCAGGCTGACTTTCAACTACAGTTCCACAAAGAAACCCTGACCCTGCTTTAGAGCTAATGGGAACCGAAACGCAAACACTGGCTTTTCACTACGGCCCTGGGTTGCCATGCAGAAAGATTGGTGGGCAGCAGCTTCCCTGAGGCATTTTGGCTGTACGACTTTAGTTTCACGAGTGTAGGCTTTCCCTACTCCTAGCACGTTAGCACCAGTTTCCTTACAAGAACACTCAGGAAGCCAGGCTCCAGTGGGCCTGTGGAGCAGCACCCAGCCCCGTAGGTCCTTCAGCGCACCCCCGTGTTTTCCGAGTGTAGCGCAACACACTGCACTCTTCCCTGGGAGAGCTAGATCTCTTCAGCTCAGCCACAGCTTCAGAAAGACGTTCCTAGCCAGTCCAGCAGGTCCAAAACACTCTTGTTGCCGGGATTTTAGTCCCTGCAGGCATGCCTGCGAGAGGCGAATGAGCTTTCTCGAAAGAAGCAGGCTGCTTCCAGTTCCTGAGTAAGCTTTCCTGCCCTGCTTTAGGGCGAAATGGAAACTCAGTGTCCACACGAGACTCGAAAATCGCCGTGGTGGGCCGTCCCGATTGGAGAGCGTGCAGCAGTTTTCCAGAGGCATTACTTGCTGTTCTGCTTTAGTTTTCGGTAGTACCCCTTTAAGGAGTCCTAAGAACGTCGTGTCAGCACCCGAGTCAGTGCAAGAACACTGAGTACCGCCAGGCTCCTAGGGCCCGCTTGAGCATCATCCAGCCCCGAAGGCCCTTAGGTGTACGCCTGTTTATGCCGAGTGTAGGGCAACATACTGCACTCTTCCTTGGGAGAGACAGATCTCCTAAGCTCTCCAACAGCTTCTGAAACAAGGTTGTATCCAGTCCAACATGACAAGGAAGATGGCTCCCTTGCCTTACCTGAGCTATACCTCGAAAACCACTCTGCTTAGCGCTCCTTCTAGGACCTTAAACCTGCAGTCACCTTACCTACGGAAAAAGTCAGGCTAGCTTCCACTGCAACTGACGCACAGTTCTTCGTGGAACACAGCAGGCTTTTGGAAGATGCGCTGGCCCCTAGGCCGACCTGGGGCTTTCGAAAATTTAGGCAGTTCCCTCCAAGCCGAAAACCCTGCATACAAAACTTGATTTAGGGAAGGGGTCAGTGGGTAGCTTGCGTCTCTTCTGACTTCGTCAGAATAACAGGTGCTTAAGCAGTGCGTCAACCTCGAATGGGGGGCCTGATATCACAAGCCTTGTTTTCCCCGCTGGAAAGCGCCATGCGTGAGCCCTTGACGCTTCCGGGTAATAGTGCGTTTGCCGGCTTACTAGTCAGTGCAGGCGTGGCACTGAGTAAAAACTGAGTTTCCTGGAAAGAAATAGGGTATTACGACTTCCAGGGTGGGAGCTTTCCCCGCGTTGCTTTACAGCGAAACGGAATCTCCACATGAACAATCGCCTCGACGTGTGGCCCTGCTCTGCCATGAAGAAGGGGAGGCGTGCGGCATCTTCTATGAGACCCGCGTCGTGGCTCTGCTTTACTTTAAAGGCAGTAAGCTGTAAAGGCTTCCTAGGACCCTCGCGTCTGCACACGATTCTGTATAAGAACACTGAGTAACTGCAGGCTCCTAGTGGCCTGGTGAGCCTCATCCAGTCGCCAAGATCCTTAGCTGTACCCCTCTGTAGCTGAGTGCAGGGCAACATATTGAACTCGTGCGTCGGAGAGCTAGACTGCCTCCGGTCACAGACGGATTCAGTAACACGGTTGTAGCACTTCCAGCATTCAATGCCGGTCGGCCTCATTGCCCTGTCAGAGCGATACTGAGAGAGACAGTCTGCTTAGCATTCCTTCTAGGTCTTGTTACCTGCAGTCACCCTACCTCAAGGAAAAACTCGGGCTGGGTTCCACTGCAACTAAAGATCAGTTCTTCGCGGAACACAGCAGGCTTTTGGAAGATGCACCGACAGCCCCTTAGGCTGACCCCCCGCATTCTTTCCTTTAGGCCACGCCCTACAACGCAGAACACGCTGTATCGAGAAGTTGATTTAGGGAAGGGCCCAGTGAGTACCATGTGTCTCTTTGGAATTTTTTCGAAACAATAGGTACTTATGCTTCCTGTCAACCTCGACATGGGGGCCTGAGGGCACAGGCCTTTTTTCCCCAATGTTGACCATTACATTCGGGCAGCCTGGAAGCTTCTGCCAAAACACTTGTGTTTCCAGGATTCTAGTCATTTCATGCAGGGCTCGGATAGGAAGTTGACTTTTCTCCAAGAAACAGGGTGCCTCCGTTTCCTGGGTGGGATATTATCTTGCCGGGTGTCTTTTCTTATTTGGGTGTACGCGCACCTCTCACGGTTGTGGGAGATTCTAGTCATTTCATGCAGGGCTCGGATAGGAAGGTGACTTTTCTCCAAGAAACAGGGTGCCTCCGTTTCCTGGGTGGGATATTATCTTGCCCTGCGTCCTTTCTTATTTGGTTGTACGCGCACCTCTCACGGTTGTGGCCTCTCCCATTGCGGAGCGCCAGCTCCTGAGGCTTAGGTTCAGCGGCTAAGGCTCCCGGGTCCGGCACTACGGCAGCATGTGGGACCTTCCCGGATCGGGGTACGAACCCGTGTCTCCTGCATCGGCAGGCTGACTTTCAACTACAGTTCCACAAAGAAACCCTGACCCTGCTTTAGAGCTAATGGGAACCGAAACGCAAACACTGGCTTTTCACTACGGCCCTGGGTTGCCATGCAGAAAGATTGGTGGGCAGCAGCTTCCCTGAGGCATTTTGGCTGTACGACTTTAGTTTCACGAGTGTAGGCTTTCCCTACTCCTAGCACGTTAGCACCAGTTTCCTTACAAGAACACTCAGGAAGCCAGGCTCCAGTGGGCCTGTGGAGCAGCACCCAGCCCCGTAGGTCCTTCAGCGCACCCCCGTGTTTTCCGAGTGTAACGCAACACACTGCACTCTTCCCTGGGAGAGCTAGATCTCTTCAGCTCAGCCACAGCTTCAGAAAGACGTTCCTAGCCAGTCCAGCAGGTCCAAAACACTCTTGTTGCCGGGATTTTAGTCCCTGCAGGCATGCCTGCGAGAGGCGAATGAGCTTTCTCGAAAGAAGCAGGCTGCTTCCAGTTCCTGAGTAAGCTTTCCTGCCCTGCTTTAGGGCGAAATGGAAACTCAGTGTCCACACGAGACTCGAAAATCGCCGTGGTGGGCCGTCCCGATTGGAGAGCGTGCAGCAGTTTTCCAGAGGCATTACTTGCTGTTCTGCTTTAGTTTTCGGTAGTACCCCTTTAAGGAGTCCTAAGAACGTCGTGTCAGCACCCGAGTCAGTGCAAGAACACTGAGTACCGCCAGGCTCCTAGGGCCCGCTTGAGCATCATCCAGCCCCGAAGGCCCTTAGGTGTACGCCTGTTTATGCCGAGTGTAGGGCAACATACTGCACTCTTCCTTGGGAGAGACAGATCTCCTAAGCTCTCCAACAGCTTCTGAAACAAGGTTGTATCCAGTCCAACATGACAAGGAAGATGGCTCCCTTGCCTTACCTGAGCTATACCTCGAAAACCACTCTGCTTAGCGCTCCTTCTAGGACCTTAAACCTGCAGTCACCTTACCTACGGAAAAAGTCAGGCTAGCTTCCACTGCAACTGACGCACAGTTCTTCGTGGAACACAGCAGGCTTTTGGAAGATGCGCTGGCCCCTAGGCCGACCTGGGGCTTTCGAAAATTTAGGCAGTTCCCTCCAAGCCGAAAACCCTGCATACAAAACTTGATTTAGGGAAGGGGTCAGTGGGTAGCTTGCGTCTCTTCTGACTTCGTCAGAATAACAGGTGCTTAAGCAGTGCGTCAACCTCGAATGGGGGGCCTGATATCACAAGCCTTGTTTTCCCCGCTGGAAAGCGCCATGCGTGAGCCCTTGACGCTTCCGGGTAATAGTGCGTTTGCCGGCTTACTAGTCAGTGCAGGCGTGGCACTGAGTAAAAACTGAGTTTCCTCGAAAGAAATAGGGTATTACGACTTCCAGGGTGGGAGCTTTCCCCGCGTTGCTTTACAGCGAAACGGAATCTCCACATGAACAATCGCCTCGACGTGTGGCCCTGCTCTGCCGTGAAGAAGGGGAGGCGTGCGGCATCTTCTATGAGACCCGCGTCGTGGCTCTGCTTTACTTTAAAGGCAGTAAGCTGTAAAGGCTTCCTAGGACCCTCGCGTCTGCACACGATTCTGTATAAGAACACTGAGTAACTGCAGGCTCCTAGTGGCCTGGTGAGCCTCATCCAGTCGCCAAGATCCTTAGCTGTACCCCTCTGTAGCTGAGTGCAGGGCAACATATTGAACTCGTGCGTCGGAGAGCTAGACTGCCTCCGGTCACAGACGGATTCAGTAACACGGTTGTAGCACTTCCAGCATTCAATGCCGGTCGGCCTCATTGCCCTGTCAGAGCGATACTGAGAGAGACAGTCTGCTTAGCATTCCTTCTAGGTCTTGTTACCTGCAGTCACCCTACCTCAAGGAAAAACTCGGGCTGGGTTCCACTGCAACTAAAGATCAGTTCTTCGCGGAACACAGCAGGCTTTTGGAAGATGCACCGACAGCCCCTTAGGCTGACCCCCCGCATTCTTTCCTTTAGGCCACGCCCTACAACGCAGAACACGCTGTATCGAGAAGTTGATTTAGGGAAGGGCCCAGTGAGTACCATGTGTCTCTTTGGAATTTTTTCGAAACAATAGGTACTTATGCTTCCTGTCAACCTCGACATGGGGGCCTGAGGGCACAGGCCTTTTTTCCCCAATGTTGACCATTACATTCGGGCAGCCTGGAACCTTCTGCCAAAACACTTGTGTTTCCAGGATTCTAGTCATTTCATGCAGGGCTCGGATAGGAAGTTGACTTTTCTCCAAGAAACAGGGTGCCTCCGTTTCCTGGGTGGGATATTATCTTGCCGGGTGTCTTTTCCTATTTGCGTGTACGCGCACCTCTCAGGGTTGTGGGAGATTCTAGTCATTTCATGCAGGGCTCGGATAGGAAGTTGACTTTTCTCCAAGAAACGGGGTGCCTCTGTTTCCTGGCTGGGATATTATCTTGCTCTGTGTCTTTTCTTATTTGGGTGTACGCGCACCTCTCACGGTTGTGGGAGATTCTAGTCATTTCATGCAGGGCTCGGATAGGAAGGTGACTTTTCTCCAAGAAACAGGGTGCCTCCGTTTCCTGGGTGGGATATTATCTTGCCCTGCGTCCTTTCTTATTTGGGTGTACGCGCACCTCTCACGGTTGTGGCCTCTCCCATTGCGGAGCGCCAGCTCCTGAGGCTTAGGATCAGCGGCTAAGGCTCCCGGGTCCGGCACTACGGCAGCATGTGGGACCTTCCCGGATCGGGGTACGAACCCGTGTCTCCTGCATCGGCAGGCTGACTTTCAACTACAGTTCCACAAAGAAACCCTGACCCTGCTTTAGAGCTAATGGGAACCGAAACGCAAACACTGGCTTTTCACTACGGCCCTGGGTTGCCATGCAGAAAGATTGGTGGGCAGCAGCTTCCCTGAGGCATTTTGGCTGTACGACTTTAGTTTCACGAGTGTAGGCTTTCCCTACTCCTAGCACGTTAGCACCAGTTTCCTTACAAGAACACTCAGGAAGCCAGGCTCCAGTGGGCCTGTGGAGCAGCACCCAGCCCCGTAGGTCCTTCAGCGCACCCCCGTGTTTTCCGAGTGTAACGCAACACACTGCACTCTTCCCTGGGAGAGCTAGATCTCTTCAGCTCAGCCACAGCTTCAGAAAGACGTTCCTAGCCAGTCCAGCAGGTCCAAAACACTCTTGTTGCCGGGATTTTAGTCCCTGCAGGCATGCCTGCGAGAGGCGAATGAGCTTTCTCGAAAGAAGCAGGCTGCTTCCACTTCCTGAGTAAGCTTTCCTGCCCTGCTTTAGGGCGAAATGGAAACTCAGTGTCCACACGAGACTCGAAAATCGCCGTGGTGGGCCGTCCCGATTGGAGAGCGTGCAGCAGTTTTCCAGAGGCATTACTTGCTGTTCTGCTTTAGTTTTCGGTAGTACCCCTTTAAGGAGTCCTAAGAACGTCGTGTCAGCACCCGAGTCAGTGCAAGAACACTGAGTACCGCCAGGCTCCTAGGGCCCGCTTGAGCATCATCCAGCCCCGAAGGCCCTTAGGTGTACGCCTGTTTATGCCGAGTGTAGGGCAACATACTGCACTCTTCCTTGGGAGAGACAGATCTCCTAAGCTCTCCAACAGCTTCTGAAACAAGGTTGTATCCAGTCCAACATGACAAGGAAGATGGCTCCCTTGCCTTACCTGAGCTATACCTCGAAAACCACTCTGCTTAGCGCTCCTTCTAGGACCTTAAACCTGCAGTCACCTTACCTACGGAAAAAGTCAGGCTAGCTTCCACTGCAACTGACGCACAGTTCTTCGTGGAACACAGCAGGCGTTTGGAAGATGCGCTGGCCCCTAGGCCGACCTGGGGCTTTCGAAAATTTAGGCAGTTCCCTCCAAGCCGAAAACCCTGCATACAAAACTTGATTTAGGGAAGGGGTCAGTGGGTAGCTTGCGTCTCTTCTTTTTTTTTTTTTTTTTTTTTTTTTTTTTTTTTTTTTCTTTTTTTCTTTTTGCGGTATGCGGGCCTGTCACTCTTGTGGCCTCTCCCGTTGCGGAGCACAGGCTCCGGATGCGCAGGCCCAGCGGCCATGGCTCACGGGCCCAGCCGCTCCGCGGCATATGGGATCCTCCCAGACCGGGGCACGAACCCGTATCCCCTGCATCGGCAGGCGGACTCTCAACCACTGCGCCACCAGGGAGGCCCGCTTGCGTCTCTTCTGACTTCGTCAGAATAACAGGTGCTTAAGCAGTGCGTCAACCTCGAATGGGGGGCCTGATATCACAAGCCTTGTTTTCCCCGCTGGAAAGCGCCATGCGTGAGCCCTTGACGCTTCCGGGTAATAGTGCGTTTGCCGGCTTACTAGTCAGTGCAGGCGTGGCACTGAGTAAAAACTGAGTTTCCTCGAAAGAAATAGGGTATTACGACTTCCAGGGTGGGAGCTTTCCCCGCGTTGCTTTACAGCGAAACGGAATCTCCACATGAACAATCGCCTCGACGTGTGGCCCTGCTCTGCCGTGAAGAAGGGGAGGCGTGCGGCATCTTCTATGAGACCCGCGTCGTGGCTCTGCTTTACTTTAAAGGCAGTAAGCTGTAAAGGCTTCCTAGGACCGTCGCGTCTGCACACGATTCTGTATAAGAACACTGAGTAACTGCAGGCTCCTAGTGGCCTGGTGAGCCTCATCCAGTCGCCAAGATCCTTAGCTGTACCCCTCTGTAGCTGAGTGCAGGGCAACATATTGAACTCGTGCGTCGGAGAGCTAGACTGCCTCCGGTCACAGACGGATTCAGTAACACGGTTGTAGCACTTCCAGCATTCAATGCCGGTCGGCCTCATTGCCCTGTCAGAGCGATACTGAGAGAGACAGTCTGCTTAGCATTCCTTCTAGGTCTTGTTACCTGCAGTCACCCTACCTCAAGGAAAAACTCGGGCTGGGTTCCACTGCAACTAAAGATCAGTTCTTCGCGGAACACAGCAGGCTTTTGGAAGATGCACCGACAGCCCCTTAGGCTGAACCCCGCATTCTTTCCTTTAGGCCACGCCCTACAACGCAGAACACGCTGTATCGAGAAGTTGATTTAGGGAAGGGCCCAGTGAGTACCATGTGTCTCTTTGGAATTTTTTCGAAACAATAGGTACTTATGCTTCCTGTCAACCTCGACATGGGGGCCTGAGGGCACAGGCCTTTTTTCCCCAATGTTGACCATTACATTCGGGCAGCCTGGAAGCTTCTGCCAAAACACTTGTGTTTCCAGGATTCTAGTCATTTCATGCAGGGCTCGGATAGGAAGTTGACTTTTCTCCAAGAAACGGGGTGCCTCCGTTTCCTGGCTGGGATATTATCTTGCTCTGTGTCTTTTCTTATTTGGGTGTACGCGCACCTCTCACGGTTGTGGGAGATTCTAGTCATTTCATGCAGGGCTCGGATAGGAAGGTGACTTTTCTCCAAGAAACAGGGTGCCTCCGTTTCCTGGGTGGGATATTATCTTGCCCTGCGTCCTTTCTTATTTGGGTGTACGCGCACCTCTCACGGTTGTGGCCTCTCCCATTGCGGAGCGCCAGCTCCTGAGGCTTAGGATCAGCGGCTAAGGCTCCCGGGTCCGGCACTACGGCAGCACGTGGGACCTTCCCGGATCGGGGTACGAACCCGTGTCTCCTGCATCGGCAGGCTGACTTTCAACTACAGTTCCACAAAGCAACCCTGACCCTGCTTTAGAGCTAATGGGAACCGAAACGCAAACACTGGCTTTTCACTACGGCCCTGGGTTGCCATGCAGAAAGATTGGTGGGCAGCAGCTTCCCTGAGGCATTTTGGCTGTACGACTTTAGTTTCACGAGTGTAGGCTTTCCCTACTCCTAGCACGTTAGCACCAGTTTCCTTACAAGAACACTCAGGAAGCCAGGCTCCAGTGGGCCTGTGGAGCAGCACCCAGCCCCGTAGGTCCTTCAGCGCACCCCCGTGTTTTCCGAGTGTAACGCAACACACTGCACTCTTCCCTGGGAGAGCTAGATCTCTTCAGCTCAGCCACAGCTTCAGAAAGACGTTCCTAGCCAGTCCAGCAGGTCCAAAACACTCTTGTTGCCGGGATTTTAGTCCCTGCAGGCATGCCTGCGAGAGGCGAATGAGCTTTCTCGAAAGAAGCAGGCTGCTTCCAGTTCCTGAGTAAGCTTTCCTGCCCTGCTTTAGGGCGAAATGGAAACTCAGTGTCCACACGAGACTCGAAAATCGCCGTGGTGGGCCGTCCCGATTGGAGAGCGTGCAGCAGTTTTCCAGAGGCATTACTTGCTGTTCTGCTTTAGTTTTCGGTAGTACCCCTTTAAGGAGTCCTAAGAACGTCGTGTCAGCACCCGAGTCAGTGCAAGAACACTGAGTACCGCCAGGCTCCTAGGGCCCGCTTGAGCATCATCCAGCCCCGAAGGCCCTTAGGTGTACGCCTGTTTATGCCGAGTGTAGGGCAACATACTGCACTCTTCCTTGGGAGAGACAGATCTCCTAAGCTCTCCAACAGCTTCTGAAACAAGGTTGTATCCAGTCCAACATGACAAGGAAGATGGCTCCCTTGCCTTACCTGAGCTATACCTCGAAAACCACTCTGCTTAGCGCTCCTTCTAGGACCTTAAACCTGCAGTCACCTTACCTACGGAAAAAGTCAGGCTAGCTTCCACTGCAACTGACGCACAGTTCTTCGTGGAACACAGCAGGCTTTTGGAAGATGCACAGGCCCCTAGGCCGACCTGGGGCTTTCGAAAATTTAGGCAGTTCCCTCCAAGCCGAAAACCCTGCATACAAAACTTGATTTAGGGAAGGGGTCAGTGGGTAGCTTGCGTCTCTTCTGACTTCGTCAGAATAACAGGTGCTTAAGCAGTGCGTCAACCTCGAATGGGGGGCCTGATATCACAAGCCTTGTTTTCCCCGCTGGAAAGCGCCATGCGTGAGCCCTTGACGCTTCCGGGTAATAGTGCGTTTGCCGGCTTACTAGTCAGTGCAGGCGTGGCACTGAGTAAAAACTGAGTTTCCTCGAAAGAAATAGGGTATTACGACTTCCAGGGTGGGAGCTTTCCCCGCGTTGCTTTACAGCGAAACGGAATCTCCACATGAACAATCGCCTCGACGTGTGGCCCTGCTCTGCCATGAAGAAGGGGAGGCGTGCGGCATCTTCTATGAGACCCGCGTCGTGGCTCTGCTTTACTTTAAAGGCAGTAAGCTGTAAAGGCTTCCTAGGGCCCTCGCGTCCGCACACGATTCTCTATAAGAACACTGAGTAACTGCAGGCTCCTAGTGGCCTGGTGAGCCTCATCCAGTCGCCAAGATCCTTAGCTGTACCCCTCTGTAGCTGAGTGCAGGGCAACATATTGAACTCGTGCGTCGGAGAGCTAGACTGCCTCCGGTCACAGACGGATTCAGTAACACGGTTGTAGCACTTCCAGCATTCAATGCCGGTCGGCCTCATTGCCCTGTCAGAGCGATACTGAGAGAGACAGTCTGCTTAGCATTCCTTCTAGGTCTTGTTACCTGCAGTCACCCTACCTCAAGGAAAAACTCGGGCTGGGTTCCACTGCAACTAAAGATCAGTTCTTCGCGGAACACAGCAGGCTTTTGGAAGATGCACCGACAGCCCCTTAGGCTGACCCCCCGCATTCTTTCCTTTAGGCCACGCCCTACAACGCAGAAGAACGCTGTATCGAGAAGTTGATTTAGGGAAGGGCCCAGTGAGTACCATGTGTCTCTTTGGAATTTTTTCGAAACAAGAGGTACTTATGCTTCCTGTCAACCTCGACATGGGGGCCTGAGGGCACAGGCCTTTTTTCCCCAATGTTGACCATTACATTCGGGCAGCCTGGAAGCTTCTGCCAAAACACTTGTGTTTCCAGGATTCTAGTCATTTCATGCAGGGCTCGGATAGGAAGTTGACTTTTCTCCAAGAAACGGGGTGCCTCCGTTTCCTGGCTGGGATATTATCTTGCTCTGTGTCTTTTCTTATTTGGGTGTACGCGCACCTCTCACGGTTGTGGGAGATTCTAGTCATTTCATGCAGGGCTCGGATAGGAAGGTGACTTTTCTCCAAGAAACAGGGTGCCTCCGTTTCCTGGGTGGGATATTATCTTGCCCTGCGTCCTTTCTTATTTGGGTGTACGCGCACCTCTCACGGTTGTGGCCTCTCCCATTGCGGAGCGCCAGCTCCTGAGGCTTAGGATCAGCGGCTAAGGCTCCCGGGTCCGGCACTACGGCAGCATGTGGGACCTTCCCGGATCGGGGTACGAACCCGTGTCTCCTGCATCGGCAGGCTGACTTTCAACTACAGTTCCACAAAGAAACCCTGACCCTGCTTTAGAGCTAATGGGAACCGAAACGCAAACACTGGCTTTTCACTACGGCCCTGGGTTGCCATGCAGAAAGATTGGTGGGCAGCAGCTTCCCTGAG
Source organism: Mesoplodon bidens (assembly GCF_964165515.1). Taxonomy (NCBI): domain Eukaryota; kingdom Metazoa; phylum Chordata; class Mammalia; order Artiodactyla; family Ziphiidae; genus Mesoplodon; species Mesoplodon bidens. The sequence continues at coordinate 35,792,449 of NC_138174.1, read as the reverse complement.
GCATTTTGGCTGTACGACTTTAGTTTCACGAGTGTAGGCTTTCCCTACTCCTAGCACGTTAGCACCAGTTTCCTTACAAGAACACTCAGGAAGCCAGGCTCCAGTGGGCCTGTGGAGCAGCACCCAGCCCCGTAGGTCCTTCAGCGCACCCCCGTGTTTTCCGAGTGTAACGCAACACACTGCACTCTTCCCTGGGAGAGCTAGATCTCTTCAGCTCAGCCACAGCTTCAGAAAGACGTTCCTAGCCAGTCCAGCAGGTCCAAAACACTCTTGTTGCCGGGATTTTAGTCCCTGCAGGCATGCCTGCGAGAGGCGAATGAGCTTTCTCGAAAGAAGCAGGCTGCTTCCAGTTCCTGAGTAAGCTTTCCTGCCCTGCTTTAGGGCGAAATGGAAACTCAGTGTCCACACGAGACTCGAAAATCGCCGTGGTGGGCCGTCCCGATTGGAGAGCGTGCAGCAGTTTTCCAGAGGCATTACTTGCTGTTCTGCTTTAGTTTTCGGTAGTACCCCTTTAAGGAGTCCTAAGAACGTCGTGTCAGCACCCGAGTCAGTGCAAGAACACTGAGTACCGCCAGGCTCCTAGGGCCCGCTTGAGCATCATCCAGCCCCGAAGGCCCTTAGGTGTACGCCTGTTTATGCCGAGTGTAGGGCAACATACTGCACTCTTCCTTGGGAGAGACAGATCTCCTAAGCTCTCCAACAGCTTCTGAAACAAGGTTGTATCCAGTCCAACATGACAAGGAAGATGGCTCCCTTGCCTTACCTGAGCTATACCTCGAAAACCACTCTGCTTAGCGCTCCTTCTAGGACCTTAAACCTGCAGTCACCTTACCTACGGAAAAAGTCAGGCTAGCTTCCACTGCAACTGACGCACAGTTCTTCGTGGAACACAGCAGGCGTTTGGAAGATGCGCTGGCCCCTAGGCCGACCTGGGGCTTTCGAAAATTTAGGCAGTTCCCTCCAAGCCGAAAACCCTGCATACAAAACTTGATTTAGGGAAGGGGTCAGTGGGTAGCTTGCGTCTCTTCTTTTTTTTTTTTTTTTTTTTTTTTTTTTTTTTTTTTCTTTTTTTCTTTTTGCGGTATGCGGGCCTGTCACTCTTGTGGCCTCTCCCGTTGCGGAGCACAGGCTCCGGATGCGCAGGCCCAGCGGCCATGGCTCACGGGCCCAGCCGCTCCGCGGCATATGGGATCCTCCCAGACCGGGGCACGAACCCGTATCCCCTGCATCGGCAGGCGGACTCTCAACCACTGCGCCACCAGGGAGGCCCGCTTGCGTCTCTTCTGACTTCGTCAGAATAACAGGTGCTTAAGCAGTGCGTCAACCTCGAATGGGGGGCCTGATATCACAAGCCTTGTTTTCCCCGCTGGAAAGCGCCATGCGTGAGCCCTTGACGCTTCCGGGTAATAGTGCGTTTGCCGGCTTACTAGTCAGTGCAGGCGTGGCACTGAGTAAAAACTGAGTTTCCTCGAAAGAAATAGGGTATTACGACTTCCAGGGTGGGAGCTTTCCCCGCGTTGCTTTACAGCGAAACGGAATCTCCACATGAACAATCGCCTCGACGTGTGGCCCTGCTCTGCCGTGAAGAAGGGGAGGCGTGCGGCATCTTCTATGAGACCCGCGTCGTGGCTCTGCTTTACTTTAAAGGCAGTAAGCTGTAAAGGCTTCCTAGGACCGTCGCGTCTGCACACGATTCTGTATAAGAACACTGAGTAACTGCAGGCTCCTAGTGGCCTGGTGAGCCTCATCCAGTCGCCAAGATCCTTAGCTGTACCCCTCTGTAGCTGAGTGCAGGGCAACATATTGAACTCGTGCGTCGGAGAGCTAGACTGCCTCCGGTCACAGACGGATTCAGTAACACGGTTGTAGCACTTCCAGCATTCAATGCCGGTCGGCCTCATTGCCCTGTCAGAGCGATACTGAGAGAGACAGTCTGCTTAGCATTCCTTCTAGGTCTTGTTACCTGCAGTCACCCTACCTCAAGGAAAAACTCGGGCTGGGTTCCACTGCAACTAAAGATCAGTTCTTCGCGGAACACAGCAGGCTTTTGGAAGATGCACCGACAGCCCCTTAGGCTGAACCCCGCATTCTTTCCTTTAGGCCACGCCCTACAACGCAGAACACGCTGTATCGAGAAGTTGATTTAGGGAAGGGCCCAGTGAGTACCATGTGTCTCTTTGGAATTTTTTCGAAACAATAGGTACTTATGCTTCCTGTCAACCTCGACATGGGGGCCTGAGGGCACAGGCCTTTTTTCCCCAATGTTGACCATTACATTCGGGCAGCCTGGAAGCTTCTGCCAAAACACTTGTGTTTCCAGGATTCTAGTCATTTCATGCAGGGCTCGGATAGGAAGTTGACTTTTCTCCAAGAAACGGGGTGCCTCCGTTTCCTGGCTGGGATATTATCTTGCTCTGTGTCTTTTCTTATTTGGGTGTACGCGCACCTCTCACGGTTGTGGGAGATTCTAGTCATTTCATGCAGGGCTCGGATAGGAAGGTGACTTTTCTCCAAGAAACAGGGTGCCTCCGTTTCCTGGGTGGGATATTATCTTGCCCTGCGTCCTTTCTTATTTGGGTGTACGCGCACCTCTCACGGTTGTGGCCTCTCCCATTGCGGAGCGCCAGCTCCTGAGGCTTAGGATCAGCGGCTAAGGCTCCCAGGTCCGGCACTACGGCAGCACGTGGGACCTTCCCGGATCGGGGTACGAACCCGTGTCTCCTGCATCGGCAGGCTGACTTTCAACTACAGTTCCACAAAGCAACCCTGACCCTGCTTTAGAGCTAATGGGAACCGAAACGCAAACACTGGCTTTTCACTACGGCCCTGGGTTGCCATGCAGAAAGATTGGTGGGCAGCAGCTTCCCTGAGGCATTTTGGCTGTACGACTTTAGTTTCACGAGTGTAGGCTTTCCCTACTCCTAGCACGTTAGCACCAGTTTCCTTACAAGAACACTCAGGAAGCCAGGCTCCAGTGGGCCTGTGGAGCAGCACCCAGCCCCGTAGGTCCTTCAGCGCACCCCCGTGTTTTCCGAGTGTAACGCAACACACTGCACTCTTCCCTGGGAGAGCTAGATCTCTTCAGCTCAGCCACAGCTTCAGAAAGACGTTCCTAGCCAGTCCAGCAGGTCCAAAACACTCTTGTTGCCGGGATTTTAGTCCCTGCAGGCATGCCTGCGAGAGGCGAATGAGCTTTCTCGAAAGAAGCAGGCTGCTTCCAGTTCCTGAGTAAGCTTTCCTGCCCTGCTTTAGGGCGAAATGGAAACTCAGTGTCCACACGAGACTCGAAAATCGCCGTGGTGGGCCGTCCCGATTGGAGAGCGTGCAGCAGTTTTCCAGAGGCATTACTTGCTGTTCTGCTTTAGTTTTCGGTAGTACCCCTTTAAGGAGTCCTAAGAACGTCGTGTCAGCACCCGAGTCAGTGCAAGAACACTGAGTACCGCCAGGCTCCTAGGGCCCGCTTGAGCATCATCCAGCCCCGAAGGCCCTTAGGTGTACGCCTGTTTATGCCGAGTGTAGGGCAACATACTGCACTCTTCCTTGGGAGAGACAGATCTCCTAAGCTCTCCAACAGCTTCTGAAACAAGGTTGTATCCAGTCCAACATGACAAGGAAGATGGCTCCCTTGCCTTACCTGAGCTATACCTCGAAAACCACTCTGCTTAGCGCTCCTTCTAGGACCTTAAACCTGCAGTCACCTTACCTACGGAAAAAGTCAGGCTAGCTTCCACTGCAACTGACGCACAGTTCTTCGTGGAACACAGCAGGCTTCTGGAAGATGCACAGGCCCCTAGGCCGACCTGGGGCTTTCGAAAATTTAGGCAGTTCCCTCCAAGCCGAAAACCCTGCATACAAAACTTGATTTAGGGAAGGGGTCAGTGGGTAGCTTGCGTCTCTTCTGACTTCGTCAGAATAACAGGTGCTTAAGCAGTGCGTCAACCTCGAATGGGGGGCCTGATATCACAAGCCTTGTTTTCCCCGCTGGAAAGCGCCATGCGTGAGCCCTTGACGCTTCCGGGTAATAGTGCGTTTGCCGGCTTACTAGTCAGTGCAGGCGTGGCACTGAGTAAAAACTGAGTTTCCTCGAAAGAAATAGGGTATTACGACTTCCAGGGTGGGAGCTTTCCCCGCGTTGCTTTACAGCGAAACGGAATCTCCACATGAACAATCGCCTCGACGTGTGGCCCTGCTCTGCCATGAAGAAGGGGAGGCGTGCGGCATCTTCTATGAGACCCGCGTCGTGGCTCTGCTTTACTTTAAAGGCAGTAAGCTGTAAAGGCTTCCTAGGGCCCTCGCGTCCGCACACGATTCTCTATAAGAACACTGAGTAACTGCAGGCTCCTAGTGGCCTGGTGAGCCTCATCCAGTCGCCAAGATCCTTAGCTGTACCCCTCTGTAGCTGAGTGCAGGGCAACATATTGAACTCGTGCGTCGGAGAGCTAGACTGCCTCCGGTCACAGACGGATTCAGTAACACGGTTGTAGCACTTCCAGCATTCAATGCCGGTCGGCCTCATTGCCCTGTCAGAGCGATACTGAGAGAGACAGTCTGCTTAGCATTCCTTCTAGGTCTTGTTACCTGCAGTCACCCTACCTCAAGGAAAAACTCGGGCTGGGTTCCACTGCAACTAAAGATCAGTTCTTCGCGGAACACAGCAGGCTTTTGGAAGATGCACCGACAGCCCCTTAGGCTGACCCCCCGCATTCTTTCCTTTAGGCCACGCCCTACAACGCAGAAGAACGCTGTATCGAGAAGTTGATTTAGGGAAGGGCCCAGTGAGTACCATGTGTCTCTTTGGAATTTTTTCGAAACAAGAGGTACTTATGCTTCCTGTCAACCTCGACATGGGGGCCTGAGGGCACAGGCCTTTTTTCCCCAATGTTGACCATTACATTCGGGCAGCCTGGAAGCTTCTGCCAAAACACTTGTGTTTCCAGGATTCTAGTCATTTCATGCAGGGCTCGGATAGGAAGTTGACTTTTCTCCAAGAAACGGGGTGCCTCCGTTTCCTGGCTGGGATATTATCTTGCTCTGTGTCTTTTCTTATTTGGGTGTACGCGCACCTCTCACGGTTGTGGGAGATTCTAGTCATTTCATGCAGGGCTCGGATAGGAAGGTGACTTTTCTCCAAGAAACAGGGTGCCTCCGTTTCCTGGGTGGGATATTATCTTGCCCTGCGTCCTTTCTTATTTGGGTGTACGCGCACCTCTCACGGTTGTGGCCTCTCCCATTGCGGAGCGCCAGCTCCTGAGGCTTAGGATCAGCGGCTAAGGCTCCCGGGTCCGGCACTACGGCAGCACGTGGGACCTTCCCGGATCGGGGTACGAACCCGTGTCTCCTGCATCGGCAGGCTGACTTTCAACTACAGTTCCACAAAGCAACCCTGACCCTGCTTTAGAGCTAATGGGAACCGAAACGCAAACACTGGCTTTTCACTACGGCCCTGGGTTGCCATGCAGAAAGATTGGTGGGCAGCAGCTTCCCTGAGGCATTTTGGCTGTACGACTTTAGTTTCACGAGTGTAGGCTTTCCCTACTCCTAGCACGTTAGCACCAGTTTCCTTACAAGAACACTCAGGAAGCCAGGCTCCAGTGGGCCTGTGGAGCAGCACCCAGCCCCGTAGGTCCTTCAGCGCACCCCCGTGTTTTCCGAGTGTAACGCAACACACTGCACTCTTCCCTGGGAGAGCTAGATCTCTTCAGCTCAGCCACAGCTTCAGAAAGACGTTCCTAGCCAGTCCAGCAGGTCCAAAACACTCTTGTTGCCGGGATTTTAGTCCCTGCAGGCATGCCTGCGAGAGGCGAATGAGCTTTCTCGAAAGAAGCAGGCTGCTTCCAGTTCCTGAGTAAGCTTTCCTGCCCTGCTTTAGGGCGAAATGGAAACTCAGTGTCCACACGAGACTCGAAAATCGCCGTGGTGGGCCGTCCCGATTGGAGAGCGTGCAGCAGTTTTCCAGAGGCATTACTTGCTGTTCTGCTTTAGTTTTCGGTAGTACCCCTTTAAGGAGTCCTAAGAACGTCGTGTCAGCACCCGAGTCAGTGCAAGAACACTGAGTACCGCCAGGCTCCTAGGGCCCGCTTGAGCATCATCCAGCCCCGAAGGCCCTTAGGTGTACGCCTGTTTATGCCGAGTGTAGGGCAACATACTGCACTCTTCCTTGGGAGAGACAGATCTCCTAAGCTCTCCAACAGCTTCTGAAACAAGGTTGTATCCAGTCCAACATGACAAGGAAGATGGCTCCCTTGCCTTACCTGAGCTATACCTCGAAAACCACTCTGCTTAGCGCTCCTTCTAGGACCTTAAACCTGCAGTCACCTTACCTACGGAAAAAGTCAGGCTAGCTTCCACTGCAACTGACGCACAGTTCTTCGTGGAACACAGCAGGCTTTTGGAAGATGCACAGGCCCCTAGGCCGACCTGGGGCTTTCGAAAATTTAGGCAGTTCCCTCCAAGCCGAAAACCCTGCATACAAAACTTGATTTAGGGAAGGGGTCAGTGGGTAGCTTGCGTCTCTTCTGACTTCGTCAGAATAACAGGTGCTTAAGCAGTGCGTCAACCTCGAATGGGGGGCCTGATATCACAAGCCTTGTTTTCCCCGCTGGAAAGCGCCATGCGTGAGCCCTTGACGCTTCCGGGTAATAGTGCGTTTGCCGGCTTACTAGTCAGTGCAGGCGTGGCACTGAGTAAAAACTGAGTTTCCTCGAAAGAAATAGGGTATTACGACTTCCAGGGTGGGAGCTTTCCCCGCGTTGCTTTACAGCGAAACGGAATCTCCACATGAACAATCGCCTCGACGTGTGGCCCTGCTCTGCCATGAAGAAGGGGAGGCGTGCGGCATCTTCTATGAGACCCGCGTCGTGGCTCTGCTTTACTTTAAAGGCAGTAAGCTGTAAAGGCCTCCTAGGGCCCTCGCGTCCGCACACGATTCTCTATAAGAACACTGAGTAACTGCAGGCTCCTAGTGGCCTGGTGAGCCTCATCCAGTCGCCAAGATCCTTAGCTGTACCCCTCTGTAGCTGAGTGCAGGGCAACATATTGAACTCGTGCGTCGGAGAGCTAGACTGCCTCCGGTCACAGACGGATTCAGTAACACGGTTGTAGCACTTCCAGCATTCAATGCCGGTCGGCCTCATTGCCCTGTCAGAGCGATACTGAGAGAGACAGTCTGCTTAGCATTCCTTCTAGGTCTTGTTACCTGCAGTCACCCTACCTCAAGGAAAAACTCGGGCTGGGTTCCACTGCAACTAAAGATCAGTTCTTCGCGGAACACAGCAGGCTTTTGGAAGATGCACCGACAGCCCCTTAGGCTGACCCCCCGCATTCTTTCCTTTAGGCCACGCCCTACAACGCAGAACACGCTGTATCGAGAAGTTGATTTAGGGAAGGGCCCAGTGAGTACCATGTGTCTCTTTGGAATTTTTTCGAAACAAGAGGTACTTATGCTTCCTGTCCACCTCGACATGGGGGCCTGAGGGCACAGGCCTTTTTTCCCCAATGTTGACCATTACATTCGGGCAGCCTGGAAGCTTCTGCCAAAACACTTGTGTTTCCAGGATTCTAGTCATTTCATGCAGGGCTCGGATAGGAAGTTGACTTTTCTCCAAGAAACAGGGTGCCTCCGTTTCCTGGGTGGGATATTATCTTGCTCTGTGTCTTTTCTTATTTGGGTGTACGCGCACCTCTCACGGTTGTGGGAGATTCTAGTCATTTCATGCAGGGCTCGGATAGGAAGGTGACTTTTCTCCAAAAAACAGGGTGCCTCCGTTTCCTGGGTGGGATATTATCTTGCCCTGCGTCCTTTCTTATTTGGGTGTACGCGCACCTCTCACGGTTGTGGCCTCTCCCATTGCGGAGCGCCAGCTCCTGAGGCTTAGGATCAGCGGCTAAGGCTCCCGGGTCCGGCACTACGGCAGCATGTGGGACCTTCCCGGATCGGGGTACGAACCCGTGTCTCCTGCATCGGCAGGCTGACTTTCAACTACAGTTCCACAAAGAAACCCTGACCCTGCTTTAGAGCTAATGGGAACCGAAACGCAAACACCGGCTTTTCACTACGGCCCTGGGTTGCCATGCAGAAAGATTGGTGGGCAGCAGCTTCCCTGAGGCATTTTGGCTGTACGACTTTAGTTTCACGAGTGTAGGCTTTCCCTACTCCTAGCACGTTAGCACCAGTTTCCTTACAAGAACACTCAGGAAGCCAGGCTCCAGTGGGCCTGTGGAGCAGCACCCAGCCCCGTAGGTCCTTCAGCGCACCCCCGTGTTTTCCGAGTGTAACGCAACACACTGCACTCTTCCCTGGGAGAGCTAGATCTCTTCAGCTCAGCCACAGCTTCAGAAAGACGTTCCTAGCCAGTCCAGCAGGTCCAAAACACTCTTGTTGCCGGGATTTTAGTCCCTGCAGGCATGCCTGCGAGAGGCGAATGAGCTTTCTCGAAAGAAGCAGGCTGCTTCCAGTTCCTGAGTAAGCTTTCCTGCCCTGCTTTAGGGCGAAATGGAAACTCAGTGTCCACACGAGACTCGAAAATCGCCGTGGTGGGCCGTCCCGATTGGAGAGCGTGCAGCAGTTTTCCAGAGGCATTACTTGCTGTTCTGCTTTAGTTTTCGGTAGTACCCCTTTAAGGAGTCCTAAGAACGTCGTGTCAGCACCCGAGTCAGTGCAAGAACACTGAGTACCGCCAGGCTCCTAGGGCCCGCTTGAGCATCATCCAGCCCCGAAGGCCCTTAGGTGTACGCCTGTTTATGCCGAGTGTAGGGCAACATACTGCACTCTTCCTTGGGAGAGACAGATCTCCTAAGCTCTCCAACAGCTTCTGAAACAAGGTTGTATCCAGTCCAACATGACAAGGAAGATGGCTCCCTTGCCTTACCTGAGCTATACCTCGAAAACCACTCTGCTTAGCGCTCCTTCTAGGACCTTAAACCTGCAGTCACCTTACCTACGGAAAAAGTCAGGCTAGCTTCCACTGCAACTGACGCACAGTTCTTCGTGGAACACAGCAGGCTTTTGGAAGATGCGCTGGCCCCTAGGCCGACCTGGGGCTTTCGAAAATTTAGGCAGTTCCCTCCAAGCCGAAAACCCTGCATACAAAACTTGATTTAGGGAAGGGGTCCGTGGGTAGCTTGCGTCTCTTCTGACTTCGTCAGAATAACAGGTGCTTAAGCAGTGCGTCAACCTCGAATGGGGGGCCTGATATCACAAGCCTTGTTTTCCCCGCTGGAAAGCGCCATGCGTGAGCCCTTGACGCTTCCGGGTAATAGTGCGTTTGCCGGCTTACTAGTCAGTGCAGGCGTGGCACTGAGTAAAAACTGAGTTTCCTCGAAAGAAATAGGGTATTACGACTTCCAGGGTGGGAGCTTTCCCCGCGTTGCTTTACAGCGAAACGGAATCTCCACATGAACAATCGCCTCGACGTGTGGCCCTGCTCTGCCGTGAAGAAGGGGAGGCGTGCGGCATCTTCTATGAGACCCGCGTCGTGGCTCTGCTTTACTTTAAAGGCAGTAAGCTGTAAAGGCTTCCTAGGACCCTCGCGTCTGCACACGATTCTGTATAAGAACACTGAGTAACTGCAGGCTCCTAGTGGCCTGGTGAGCCTCATCCAGTCGCCAAGATCCTTAGCTGTACCCCTCTGTAGCTGAGTGTAGGGCAACATATTGAACTCGTGCGTCGGAGAGCTAGACTGCCTCCGGTCACAGACGGATTCAGTAACACGGTTGTAGCACTTCCAGCATTCAATGCCGGTCGGCCTCATTGCCCTGTCAGAGCGATACTGAGAGAGACAGTCTGCTTAGCATTCCTTCTAGGTCTTGTTACCTGCAGTCACCCTACCTCAAGGAAAAACTCGGGCTGGGTTCCACTGCAACTAAAGATCAGTTCTTCGCGGAACACAGCAGGCTTTTGGAAGATGCACCGACAGCCCCTTAGGCTGACCCCCGGCATTCTTTCCTTTAGGCCACGCCCTACAACGCAGAACACGCTGTATCGAGAAGTTGATTTAGGGAAGGGCCCAGTGAGTACCATGTGTCTCTTTGGAATTTTTTCGAAACAAGAGGTACTTATGCTTCCTGTCAACCTCGACATGGGGGCCTGAGGGCACAGGCCTTTTTTCCCCAATGTTGACCATTACATTCGGGCAGCCTGGAAGCTTCTGCCAAAACACTTGTGTTTCCAGGATTCTAGTCATTTCATGCAGGGCTCGGATAGGAAGTTGACTTTTCTCCAAGAAACAGGGTGCCTCCGTTTCCTGGGTGGGATATTATCTTGCCGGGTGTCTTTTCCTATTTGGGTGTACGCGCACCTCTCACGGTTGTGGGAGATTCTAGTCATTTCATGCAGGGCTCGGATAGGAAGGTGACTTTTCTCCAAGAAACAGGGTGCCTCCGTTTCCTGGGTGGGATATTATCTTGCCCTGCGTCCTTTCTTATTTGGGTGTACGCGCACCTCCCACGGTTGTGGCCTCTCCCATTGCGGAGCGCCAGCTCCTGAGGCTTAGGATCAGCGGCTAAGGCTCCCGGGTCCGGCACTACGGCAGCATGTGGGACCTTCCCGGATCGGGGTACGAACCCGTGTCTCCTGCATCGGCAGGCTGACTTTCAACTACAGTTCCACAAAGAAACCCTGACCCTGCTTTAGAGCTAATGGGAACCGAAACGCAAACACCGGCTTTTCACTACGGCCCTGGGTTGCCATGCAGAAAGATTGGTGGGCAGCAGCTTCCCTGAGGCATTTTGGCTGTACGACTTTAGTTTCACGAGTGTAGGCTTTCCCTACTCCTAGCACGTTAGCACCAGTTTCCTTACAAGAACACTCAGGAAGCCAGGCTCCAGTGGGCCTGTGGAGCAGCACCCAGCCCCGTAGGTCCTTCAGCGCACCCCCGTGTTTTCCGAGTGTAACGCAACACACTGCACTCTTCCCTGGGAGAGCTAGATCTCTTCAGCTCAGCCACAGCTTCAGAAAGACGTTCCTAGCCAGTCCAGCAGGTCCAAAACACTCTTGTTGCCGGGATTTTAGTCCCTGCAGGCATGCCTGCGAGAGGCGAATGAGCTTTCTCGAAAGAAGCAGGCTGCTTCCAGTTCCTGAGTAAGCTTTCCTGCCCTGCTTTAGGGCGAAATGGAAACTCAGTGTCCACACGAGACTCGAAAATCGCCGTGGTGGGCCGTCCCGATTGGAGAGCGTGCAGCAGTTTTCCAGAGGCATTACTTGCTGTTCTGCTTTAGTTTTCGGTAGTACCCCTTTAAGGAGTCCTAAGAACGTCGTGTCAGCACCCGAGTCAGTGCAAGAACACTGAGTACCGCCAGGCTCCTAGGGCCCGCTTGAGCATCATCCAGCCCCGAAGGCCCTTAGGTGTACGCCTGTTTATGCCGAGTGTAGGGCAACATACTGCACTCTTCCTTGGGAGAGACAGATCTCCTAAGCTCTCCAACAGCTTCTGAAACAAGGTTGTATCCAGTCCAACATGACAAGGAAGATGGCTCCCTTGCCTTACCTGAGCTATACCTCGAAAACCACTCTGCTTAGCGCTCCTTCTAGGACCTTAAACCTGCAGTCACCTTACCTACGGAAAAAGTCAGGCTAGCTTCCACTGCAACTGACGCACAGTTCTTCGTGGAACACAGCAGGCTTTTGGAAGATGCGCTGGCCCCTAGGCCGACCTGGGGCTTTCGAAAATTTAGGCAGTTCCCTCCAAGCCGAAAACCCTGCATACAAAACTTGATTTAGGGAAGGGGTCCGTGGGTAGCTTGCGTCTCTTCTGACTTCGTCAGAATAACAGGTGCTTAAGCAGTGCGTCAACCTCGAATGGGGGGCCTGATATCACAAGCCTTGTTTTCCCCGCTGGAAAGCGCCATGCGTGAGCCCTTGACGCTTCCGGGTAATAGTGCGTTTGCCGGCTTACTAGTCAGTGCAGGCGTGGCACTGAGTAAAAACTGAGTTTCCTGGAAAGAAATAGGGTATTACGACTTCCAGGGTGGGAGCTTTCCCCGCGTTGCTTTACAGCGAAACGGAATCTCCACATGAACAATCGCCTCGACGTGTGGCCCTGCTCTGCCGTGAAGAAGGGGAGGCGTGCGGCATCTTCTATGAGACCCGCGTCGTGGCTCTGCTTTACTTTAAAGGCAGTAAGCTGTAAAGGCTTCCTAGGACCCTCGCGTCTGCACACGATTCTGTATAAGAACACTGAGTAACTGCAGGCTCCTAGTGGCCTGGTGAGCCTCATCCAGTCGCCAAGATCCTTAGCTGTACCCCTCTGTAGCTGAGTGTAGGGCAACATATTGAACTCGTGCGTCGGAGAGCTAGACTGCCTCCGGTCACAGACGGATTCAGTAACACGGTTGTAGCACTTCCAGCATTCAATGCCGGTCGGCCTCATTGCCCTGTCAGAGCGATACTGAGAGAGACAGTCTGCTTAGCATTCCTTCTAGGTCTTGTTACCTGCAGTCACCCTACCTCAAGGAAAAACTCGGGCTGGGTTCCACTGCAACTAAAGATCAGTTCTTCGCGGAACACAGCAGGCTTTTGGAAGATGCACCGACAGCCCCTTAGGCTGACCCCCGGCATTCTTTCCTTTAGGCCACGCCCTACAACGCAGAACACGCTGTATCGAGAAGTTGATTTAGGGAAGGGCCCAGTGAGTACCATGTGTCTCTTTGGAATTTTTTCGAAACAAGAGGTACTTATGCTTCCTGTCAACCTCGACATGGGGGCCTGAGGGCACAGGCCTTTTTTCCCCAATGTTGACCATTACATTCGGGCAGCCTGGAAGCTTCTGCCAAAACACTTGTGTTTCCAGGATTCTAGTCATTTCATGCAGGGCTCGGATAGGAAGTTGACTTTTCTCCAAGAAACAGGGTGCCTCCGTTTCCTGGGTGGGATATTATCTTGCCGGGTGTCTTTTCCTATTTGGGTGTACGCGCACCTCTCACGGTTGTGGGAGATTCTAGTCATTTCATGCAGGGCTCGGATAGGAAGGTGACTTTTCTCCAAGAAACAGGGTGCCTCCGTTTCCTGGGTGGGATATTATCTTGCCCTGCGTCCTTTCTTATTTGGGTGTACGCGCACCTCCCACGGTTGTGGCCTCTCCCATTGCGGAGCGCCAGCTCCTGAGGCTTAGGATCAGCGGCTAAGGCTCCCGGGTCCGGCACTACGGCAGCATGTGGGACCTTCCCGGATCGGGGTACGAACCCGTGTCTCCTGCATCGGCAGGCTGACTTTCAACTACAGTTCCACAAAGAAACCCTGACCCTGCTTTAGAGCTAATGGGAACCGAAACGCAAACACCGGCTTTTCACTACGGCCCTGGGTTGCCATGCAGAAAGATTGGTGGGCAGCAGCTTCCCTGAGGCATTTTGGCTGTACGACTTTAGTTTCACGAGTGTAGGCTTTCCCTACTCCTAGCACGTTAGCACCAGTTTCCTTACAAGAACACTCAGGAAGCCAGGCTCCAGTGGGCCTGTGGAGCAGCACCCAGCCCCGTAGGTCCTTCAGCGCACCCCCGTGTTTTCCGAGTGTAACGCAACACACTGCACTCTTCCCTGGGAGAGCTAGATCTCTTCAGCTCAGCCACAGCTTCAGAAAGACGTTCCTAGCCAGTCCAGCAGGTCCAAAACACTCTTGTTGCCGGGATTTTAGTCCCTGCAGGCATGCCTGCGAGAGGCGAATGAGCTTTCTCGAAAGAAGCAGGCTGCTTCCAGTTCCTGAGTAAGCTTTCCTGCCCTGCTTTAGGGCGAAATGGAAACTCAGTGTCCACACGAGACTCGAAAATCGCCGTGGTGGGCCGTCCCGATTGGAGAGCGTGCAGCAGTTTTCCAGAGGCATTACTTGCTGTTCTGCTTTAGTTTTCGGTAGTACCCCTTTAAGGAGTCCTAAGAACGTCGTGTCAGCACCCGAGTCAGTGCAAGAACACTGAGTACCGCCAGGCTCCTAGGGCCCGCTTGAGCATCATCCAGCCCCGAAGGCCCTTAGGTGTACGCCTGTTTATGCCGAGTGTAGGGCAACATACTGCACTCTTCCTTGGGAGAGACAGATCTCCTAAGCTCTCCAACAGCTTCTGAAACAAGGTTGTATCCAGTCCAACATGACAAGGAAGATGGCTCCCTTGCCTTACCTGAGCTATACCTCGAAAACCACTCTGCTTAGCGCTCCTTCTAGGACCTTAAACCTGCAGTCACCTTACCTACGGAAAAAGTCAGGCTAGCTTCCACTGCAACTGACGCACAGTTCTTCGTGGAACACAGCAGGCTTTTGGAAGATGCGCTGGCCCCTAGGCCGACCTGGGGCTTTCGAAAATTTAGGCAGTTCCCTCCAAGCCGAAAACCCTGCATACAAAACTTGATTTAGGGAAGGGGTCCGTGGGTAGCTTGCGTCTCTTCTGACTTCGTCAGAATAACAGGTGCTTAAGCAGTGCGTCAACCTCGAATGGGGGGCCTGATATCACAAGCCTTGTTTTCCCCGCTGGAAAGCGCCATGCGTGAGCCCTTGACGCTTCCGGGTAATAGTGCGTTTGCCGGCTTACTAGTCAGTGCAGGCGTGGCACTGAGTAAAAACTGAGTTTCCTGGAAAGAAATAGGGTATTACGACTTCCAGGGTGGGAGCTTTCCCCGCGTTGCTTTACAGCGAAACGGAATCTCCACATGAACAATCGCCTCGACGTGTGGCCCTGCTCTGCCGTGAAGAAGGGGAGGCGTGCGGCATCTTCTATGAGACCCGCGTCGTGGCTCTGCTTTACTTTAAAGGCAGTAAGCTGTAAAGGCTTCCTAGGACCCTCGCGTCTGCACACGATTCTGTATAAGAACACTGAGTAACTGCAGGCTCCTAGTGGCCTGGTGAGCCTCATCCAGTCGCCAAGATCCTTAGCTGTACCCCTCTGTAGCTGAGTGCAGGGCAACATATTGAACTCGTGCGTCGGAGAGCTAGACTGCCTCCGGTCACAGACGGATTCAGTAACACGGTTGTAGCACTTCCAGCATTCAATGCCGGTCGGCCTCATTGCCCTGTCAGAGCGATACTGAGAGAGACAGTCTGCTTAGCATTCCTTCTAGGTCTTGTTACCTGCAGTCACCCTACCTCAAGGAAAAACTCGGGCTGGGTTCCACTGCAACTAAAGATCAGTTCTTCGCGGAACACAGCAGGCTTTTGGAAGATGCACCGACAGCCCCTTAGGCTGACCCCCCGCATTCTTTCCTTTAGGCCACGCCCTACAACGCAGAACACGCTGTATCGAGAAGTTGATTTAGGGAAGGGCCCAGTGAGTACCATGTGTCTCTTTGGAATTTTTTCGAAACAATAGGTACTTATGCTTCCTGTCAACCTCGACATGGGGGCCTGAGGGCACAGGCCTTTTTTCCCCAATGTTGACCATTACATTCGGGCAGCCTGGAAGCTTCTGCCAAAACACTTGTGTTTCCAGGATTCTAGTCATTTCATGCAGGGCTCGGATAGGAAGTTGACTTTTCTCCAAGAAACAGGGTGCCTCCGTTTCCTGGGTGGGATATTATCTTGCTCTGTGTCTTTTCTTATTTGGGTGTACGCGCACCTCTCACGGTTGTGGGAGATTCTAGTCATTTCATGCAGGGCTCGGATAGGAAGGTGACTTTTCTCCAAGAAACAGGGTGCCTCCGTTTCCTGGGTGGGATATTATCTTGCCCTGCGTCCTTTCTTATTTGGGTGTACGCGCACCTCTCACGGTTGTGGCCTCTCCCATTGCGGAGCGCCAGCTCCTGAGGCTTAGGATCAGCGGCTAAGGCTCCCGGGTCCGGCACTACGGCAGCATGTGGGACCTTCCCGGATCGGGGTACGAACCCGTGTCTCCTGCATCGGCAGGCTGACTTTCAACTACAGTTCCACAAAGAAACCCTGACCCTGCTTTAGAGCTAATGGGAACCGAAACGCAAACACCGGCTTTTCACTACGGCCCTGGGTTGCCATGCAGAAAGATTGGTGGGCAGCAGCTTCCCTGAGGCATTTTGGCTGTACGACTTTAGTTTCACGAGTGTAGGCTTTCCCTACTCCTAGCACGTTAGCACCAGTTTCCTTACAAGAACACTCAGGAAGCCAGGCTCCAGTGGGCCTGTGGAGCAGCACCCAGCCCCGTAGGTCCTTCAGCGCACCCCCGTGTTTTCCGAGTGTAACGCAACACACTGCACTCTTCCCTGGGAGAGCTAGATCTCTTCAGCTCAGCCACAGCTTCAGAAAGACGTTCCTAGCCAGTCCAGCAGGTCCAAAACACTCTTGTTGCCGGGATTTTAGTCCCTGCAGGCATGCCTGCGAGAGGCGAATGAGCTTTCTCGAAAGAAGCAGGCTGCTTCCAGTTCCTGAGTAAGCTTTCCTGCCCTGCTTTAGGGCGAAATGGAAACTCAGTGTCCACACGAGACTCGAAAATCGCCGTGGTGGGCCGTCCCGATTGGAGAGCGTGCAGCAGTTTTCCAGAGGCATTACTTGCTGTTCTGCTTTAGTTTTCGGTAGTACCCCTTTAAGGAGTCCTAAGAACGTCGTGTCAGCACCCGAGTCAGTGCAAGAACACTGAGTACCGCCAGGCTCCTAGGGCCCGCTTGAGCATCATCCAGCCCCGAAGGCCCTTAGGTGTACGCCTGTTTATGCCGAGTGTAGGGCAACATACTGCACTCTTCCTTGGGAGAGACAGATCTCCTAAGCTCTCCAACAGCTTCTGAAACAAGGTTGTATCCAGTCCAACATGACAAGGAAGATGGCTCCCTTGCCTTACCTGAGCTATACCTCGAAAACCACTCTGCTTAGCGCTCCTTCTAGGACCTTAAACCTGCAGTCACCTTACCTACGGAAAAAGTCAGGCTAGCTTCCACTGCAACTGACGCACAGTTCTTCGTGGAACACAGCAGGCTTTTGGAAGATGCGCTGGCCCCTAGGCCGACCTGGGGCTTTCGAAAATTTAGGCAGTTCCCTCCAAGCCGAAAACCCTGCATACAAAACTTGATTTAGGGAAGGGGTCAGTGGGTAGCTTGCGTCTCTTCTGACTTCGTCAGAATAACAGGTGCTTAAGCAGTGCGTCAACCTCGAATGGGGGGCCTGATATCACAAGCCTTGTTTTCCCCGCTGGAAAGCGCCATGCGTGAGCCCTTGACGCTTCCGGGTAATAGTGCGTTTGCCGGCTTACTAGTCAGTGCAGGCGTGGCACTGAGTAAAAACTGAGTTTCCTGGAAAGAAATAGGGTATTACGACTTCCAGGGTGGGAGCTTTCCCCGCGTTGCTTTACAGCGAAACGGAATCTCCACATGAACAATCGCCTCGACGTGTGGCCCTGCTCTGCCGTGAAGAAGGGGAGGCGTGCGGCATCTTCTATGAGACCCGCGTCGTGGCTCTGCTTTACTTTAAAGGCAGTAAGCTGTAAAGGCTTCCTAGGACCCTCGCGTCTGCACACGATTCTGTATAAGAACACTGAGTAACTGCAGGCTCCTAGTGGCCTGGTGAGCCTCATCCAGTCGCCAAGATCCTTAGCTGTACCCCTCTGTAGCTGAGTGCAGGGCAACATATTGAACTCGTGCGTCGGAGAGCTAGACTGCCTCCGGTCACAGACGGATTCAGTAACACGGTTGTAGCACTTCCAGCATTCAATGCCGGTCGGCCTCATTGCCCTGTCAGAGCGATACTGAGAGAGACAGTCTGCTTAGCATTCCTTCTAGGTCTTGTTACCTGCAGTCACCCTACCTCAAGGAAAAACTCGGGCTGGGTTCCACTGCAACTAAAGATCAGTTCTTCGCGGAACACAGCAGGCTTTTGGAAGATGCACCGACAGCCCCTTAGGCTGACCCCCCGCATTCTTTCCTTTAGGCCACGCCCTACAACGCAGAACACGCTGTATCGAGAAGTTGATTTAGGGAAGGGCCCAGTGAGTACCATGTGTCTCTTTGGAATTTTTTTGAAACAAGAGGTACTTATGCTTCCTGTCAACCTCGACATGGGGGCCTGAGGGCACAGGCCTTTTTTCCCCAATGTTGACCATTACATTCGGGCAGCCTGGAAGCTTCTGCCAAAACACTTGTGTTTCCAGGATTCTAGTCATTTCATGCAGGGCTCGGATAGGAAGTTGACTTTTCTCCAAGAAACAGGGTGCCTCCGTTTCCTGGGTGGGATATTATCTTGCTCTGTGTCTTTTCTTATTTGGGTGTACGCGCACCTCTCACGGTTGTGGGAGATTCTAGTCATTTCATGCAGGGCTCGGATAGGAAGGTGACTTTTCTCCAAGAAACAGGGTGCCTCCGTTTCCTGGGTGGGATATTATCTTGCCCTGCGTCCTTTCTTATTTGGGTGTACGCGCACCTCTCACGGTTGTGGCCTCTCCCATTGCGGAGCGCCAGCTCCTGAGGCTTAGGATCAGCGGCTAAGGCTCCCGGGTCCGGCACTACGGCAGCATGTGGGACCTTCCCGGATCGGGGTACGAACCCGTGTCTCCTGCATCGGCAGGCTGACTTTCAACTACAGTTCCACAAAGAAACCCTGACCCTGCTTTAGAGCTAATGGGAACCGAAACGCAAACACCGGCTTTTCACTACGGCCCTGGGTTGCCATGCAGAAAGATTGGTGGGCAGCAGCTTCCCTGAGGCATTTTGGCTGTACGACTTTAGTTTCACGAGTGTAGGCTTTCCCTACTCCTAGCACGTTAGCACCAGTTTCCTTACAAGAACACTCAGGAAGCCAGGCTCCAGTGGGCCTGTGGAGCAGCACCCAGCCCCGTAGGTCCTTCAGCGCACCCCCGTGTTTTCCGAGTGTAACGCAACACACTGCACTCTTCCCTGGGAGAGCTAGATCTCTTCAGCTCAGCCACAGCTTCAGAAAGACGTTCCTAGCCAGTCCAGCAGGTCCAAAACACTCTTGTTGCCGGGATTTTAGTCCCTGCAGGCATGCCTGCGAGAGGCGAATGAGCTTTCTCGAAAGAAGCAGGCTGCTTCCAGTTCCTGAGTAAGCTTTCCTGCCCTGCTTTAGGGCGAAATGGAAACTCAGTGTCCACACGAGACTCGAAAATCGCCGTGGTGGGCCGTCCCGATTGGAGAGCGTGCAGCAGTTTTCCAGAGGCATTACTTGCTGTTCTGCTTTAGTTTTCGGTAGTACCCCTTTAAGGAGTCCTAAGAACGTCGTGTCAGCACCCGAGTCAGTGCAAGAACACTGAGTACCGCCAGGCTCCTAGGGCCCGCTTGAGCATCATCCAGCCCCGAAGGCCCTTAGGTGTACGCCTGTTTATGCCGAGTGTAGGGCAACATACTGCACTCTTCCTTGGGAGAGACAGATCTCCTAAGCTCTCCAACAGCTTCTGAAACAAGGTTGTATCCAGTCCAACATGACAAGGAAGATGGCTCCCTTGCCTTACCTGAGCTATACCTCGAAAACCACTCTGCTTAGCGCTCCTTCTAGGACCTTAAACCTGCAGTCACCTTACCTACGGAAAAAGTCAGGCTAGCTTCCACTGCAACTGACGCACAGTTCTTCGTGGAACACAGCAGGCTTTTGGAAGATGCGCTGGCCCCTAGGCCGACCTGGGGCTTTCGAAAATTTAGGCAGTTCCCTCCAAGCCGAAAACCCTGCATACAAAACTTGATTTAGGGAAGGGGTCAGTGGGTAGCTTGCGTCTCTTCTGACTTCGTCAGAATAACAGGTGCTTAAGCAGTGCGTCAACCTCGAATGGGGGGCCTGATATCACAAGCCTTGTTTTCCCCGCTGGAAAGCGCCATGCGTGAGCCCTTGACGCTTCCGGGTAATAGTGCGTTTGCCGGCTTACTAGTCAGTGCAGGCGTGGCACTGAGTAAAAACTGAGTTTCCTGGAAAGAAATAGGGTATTACGACTTCCAGGGTGGGAGCTTTCCCCGCGTTGCTTTACAGCGAAACGGAATCTCCACATGAACAATCGCCTCGACGTGTGGCCCTGCTCTGCCGTGAAGAAGGGGAGGCGTGCGGCATCTTCTATGAGACCCGCGTCGTGGCTCTGCTTTACTTTAAAGGCAGTAAGCTGTAAAGGCTTCCTAGGACCCTCGCGTCTGCACACGATTCTGTATAAGAACACTGAGTAACTGCAGGCTCCTAGTGGCCTGGTGAGCCTCATCCAGTCGCCAAGATCCTTAGCTGTACCCCTCTGTAGCTGAGTGCAGGGCAACATATTGAACTCGTGCGTCGGAGAGCTAGACTGCCTCCGGTCACAGACGGATTCAGTAACACGGTTGTAGCACTTCCAGCATTCAATGCCGGTCGGCCTCATTGCCCTGTCAGAGCGATACTGAGAGAGACAGTCTGCTTAGCATTCCTTCTAGGTCTTGTTACCTGCAGTCACCCTACCTCAAGGAAAAACTCGGGCTGGGTTCCACTGCAACTAAAGATCAGTTCTTCGCGGAACACAGCAGGCTTTTGGAAGATGCACCGACAGCCCCTTAGGCTGACCCCCGGCATTCTTTCCTTTAGGCCACGCCCTACAACGCAGAACACGCTGTATCGAGAAGTTGATTTAGGGAAGGGCCCAGTGAGTACCATGTGTCTCTTTGGAATTTTTTCGAAACAAGAGGTACTTATGCTTCCTGTCAACCTCGACATGGGGGCCTGAGGGCACAGGCCTTTTTTCCCCAATGTTGACCATTACATTCGGGCAGCCTGGAAGCTTCTGCCAAAACACTTGTGTTTCCAGGATTCTAGTCATTTCATGCAGGGCTCGGATAGGAAGTTGACTTTTCTCCAAGAAACAGGGTGCCTCCGTTTCCTGGGTGGGATATTATCTTGCCCTGCGTCCTTTCTTATTTGGGTGTACGCGCACCTCCCACGGTTGTGGCCTCTCCCATTGCGGAGCGCCAGCTCCTGAGGCTTAGGATCAGCGGCTAAGGCTCCCGGGTCCGGCACTACGGCAGCATGTGGGACCTTCCCGGATCGGGGTACGAACCCGTGTCTCCTGCATCGGCAGGCTGACTTTCAACTACAGTTCCACAAAGAAACCCTGACCCTGCTTTAGAGCTAATGGGAACCGAAACGCAAACACCGGCTTTTCACTACGGCCCTGGGTTGCCATGCAGAAAGATTGGTGGGCAGCAGCTTCCCTGAGGCATTTTGGCTGTACGACTTTAGTTTCACGAGTGTAGGCTTTCCCTACTCCTAGCACGTTAGCACCAGTTTCCTTACAAGAACACTCAGGAAGCCAGGCTCCAGTGGGCCTGTGGAGCAGCACCCAGCCCCGTAGGTCCTTCAGCGCACCCCCGTGTTTTCCGAGTGTAACGCAACACACTGCACTCTTCCCTGGGAGAGCTAGATCTCTTCAGCTCAGCCACAGCTTCAGAAAGACGTTCCTAGCCAGTCCAGCAGGTCCAAAACACTCTTGTTGCCGGGATTTTAGTCCCTGCAGGCATGCCTGCGAGAGGCGAATGAGCTTTCTCGAAAGAAGCAGGCTGCTTCCAGTTCCTGAGTAAGCTTTCCTGCCCTGCTTTAGGGCGAAATGGAAACTCAGTGTCCACACGAGACTCGAAAATCGCCGTGGTGGGCCGTCCCGATTGGAGAGCGTGCAGCAGTTTTCCAGAGGCATTACTTGCTGTTCTGCTTTAGTTTTCGGTAGTACCCCTTTAAGGAGTCCTAAGAACGTCGTGTCAGCACCCGAGTCAGTGCAAGAACACTGAGTACCGCCAGGCTCCTAGGGCCCGCTTGAGCATCATCCAGCCCCGAAGGCCCTTAGGTGTACGCCTGTTTATGCCGAGTGTAGGGCAACATACTGCACTCTTCCTTGGGAGAGACAGATCTCCTAAGCTCTCCAACAGCTTCTGAAACAAGGTTGTATCCAGTCCAACATGACAAGGAAGATGGCTCCCTTGCCTTACCTGAGCTATACCTCGAAAACCACTCTGCTTAGCGCTCCTTCTAGGACCTTAAACCTGCAGTCACCTTACCTACGGAAAAAGTCAGGCTAGCTTCCACTGCAACTGACGCACAGTTCTTCGTGGAACACAGCAGGCTTTTGGAAGATGCGCTGGCCCCTAGGCCGACCTGGGGCTTTCGAAAATTTAGGCAGTTCCCTCCAAGCCGAAAACCCTGCATACAAAACTTGATTTAGGGAAGGGGTCCGTGGGTAGCTTGCGTCTCTTCTGACTTCGTCAGAATAACAGGTGCTTAAGCAGTGCGTCAACCTCGAATGGGGGGCCTGATATCACAAGCCTTGTTTTCCCCGCTGGAAAGCGCCATGCGTGAGCCCTTGACGCTTCCGGGTAATAGTGCGTTTGCCGGCTTACTAGTCAGTGCAGGCGTGGCACTGAGTAAAAACTGAGTTTCCTCGAAAGAAATAGGGTATTACGACTTCCAGGGTGGGAGCTTTCCCCGCGTTGCTTTACAGCGAAACGGAATCTCCACATGAACAATCGCCTCGACGTGTGGCCCTGCTCTGCCGTGAAGAAGGGGAGGCGTGCGGCATCTTCTATGAGACCCGCGTCGTGGCTCTGCTTTACTTTAAAGGCAGTAAGCTGTAAAGGCTTCCTAGGACCCTCGCGTCTGCACACGATTCTGTATAAGAACACTGAGTAACTGCAGGCTCCTAGTGGCCTGGTGAGCCTCATCCAGTCGCCAAGATCCTTAGCTGTACCCCTCTGTAGCTGAGTGCAGGGCAACATATTGAACTCGTGCGTCGGAGAGCTAGACTGCCTCCGGTCACAGACGGATTCAGTAACACGGTTGTAGCACTTCCAGCATTCAATGCCGGTCGGCCTCATTGCCCTGTCAGAGCGATACTGAGAGAGACAGTCTGCTTAGCATTCCTTCTAGGTCTTGTTACCTGCAGTCACCCTACCTCAAGGAAAAACTCGGGCTGGGTTCCACTGCAACTAAAGATCAGTTCTTCGCGGAACACAGCAGGCTTTTGGAAGATGCACCGACAGCCCCTTAGGCTGACCCCCCGCATTCTTTCCTTTAGGCCACGCCCTACAACGCAGAACACGCTGTATCGAGAAGTTGATTTAGGGAAGGGCCCAGTGAGTACCATGTGTCTCTTTGGAATTTTTTCGAAACAATAGGTACTTATGCTTCCTGTCAACCTCGACATGGGGGCCTGAGGGCACAGGCCTTTTTTCCCCAATGTTGACCATTACATTCGGGCAGCCTGGAAGCTTCTGCCAAAACACTTGTGTTTCCAGGATTCTAGTCATTTCATGCAGGGCTCGGATAGGAAGTTGACTTTTCTCCAAGAAACAGGGTGCCTCCGTTTCCTGGGTGGGATATTATCTTGCCGGGTGTCTTTTCCTATTTGGGTGTACGCGCACCTCTCACGGTTGTGGGAGATTCTAGTCATTTCATGCAGGGCTCGGATAGGAAGGTGACTTTTCTCCAAGAAACAGGGTGCCTCCGTTTCCTGGGTGGGATATTATCTTGCCCTGCGTCCTTTCTTATTTGGGTGTACGCGCACCTCTCACGGTTGTGGCCTCTCCCATTGCGGAGCGCCAGCTCCTGAGGCTTAGGATCAGCGGCTAAGGCTCCCGGGTCCGGCACTACGGCAGCACGTGGGACCTTCCCGGATCGGGGTACGAACCCGTGTCTCCTGCATCGGCAGGCTGACTTTCAACTACAGTTCCACAAAGCAACCCTGACCCTGCTTTAGAGCTAATGGGAACCGAAACGCAAACACTGGCTTTTCACTACGGCCCTGGGTTGCCATGCAGAAAGATTGGTGGGCAGCAGCTTCCCTGAGGCATTTTGGCT
Source organism: Mesoplodon bidens (assembly GCF_964165515.1). NCBI lineage: Eukaryota > Metazoa > Chordata > Mammalia > Artiodactyla > Ziphiidae > Mesoplodon > Mesoplodon bidens. The sequence goes on along the minus strand of NC_138174.1, from coordinate 35,768,781 downwards.
GTACGACTTTAGTTTCACGAGTGTAGGCTTTCCCTACTCCTAGCACGTTAGCACCAGTTTCCTTACAAGAACACTCAGGAAGCCAGGCTCCAGTGGGCCTGTGGAGCAGCACCCAGCCCCGTAGGTCCTTCAGCGCACCCCCGTGTTTTCCGAGTGTAACGCAACACACTGCACTCTTCCCTGGGAGAGCTAGATCTCTTCAGCTCAGCCACAGCTTCAGAAAGACGTTCCTAGCCAGTCCAGCAGGTCCAAAACACTCTTGTTGCCGGGATTTTAGTCCCTGCAGGCATGCCTGCGAGAGGCGAATGAGCTTTCTCGAAAGAAGCAGGCTGCTTCCAGTTCCTGAGTAAGCTTTCCTGCCCTGCTTTAGGGCGAAATGGAAACTCAGTGTCCACACGAGACTCGAAAATCGCCGTGGTGGGCCGTCCCGATTGGAGAGCGTGCAGCAGTTTTCCAGAGGCATTACTTGCTGTTCTGCTTTAGTTTTCGGTAGTACCCCTTTAAGGAGTCCTAAGAACGTCGTGTCAGCACCCGAGTCAGTGCAAGAACACTGAGTACCGCCAGGCTCCTAGGGCCCGCTTGAGCATCATCCAGCCCCGAAGGCCCTTAGGTGTACGCCTGTTTATGCCGAGTGTAGGGCAACATACTGCACTCTTCCTTGGGAGAGACAGATCTCCTAAGCTCTCCAACAGCTTCTGAAACAAGGTTGTATCCAGTCCAACATGACAAGGAAGATGGCTCCCTTGCCTTACCTGAGCTATACCTCGAAAACCACTCTGCTTAGCGCTCCTTCTAGGACCTTAAACCTGCAGTCACCTTACCTACGGAAAAAGTCAGGCTAGCTTCCACTGCAACTGACGCACAGTTCTTCGTGGAACACAGCAGGCTTTTGGAAGATGCGCTGGCCCCTAGGCCGACCTGGGGCTTTCGAAAATTTAGGCAGTTCCCTCCAAGCCGAAAACCCTGCATACAAAACTTGATTTAGGGAAGGGGTCCGTGGGTAGCTTGCGTCTCTTCTGACTTCGTCAGAATAACAGGTGCTTAAGCAGTGCGTCAACCTCGAATGGGGGGCCTGATATCACAAGCCTTGTTTTCCCCGCTGGAAAGCGCCATGCGTGAGCCCTTGACGCTTCCGGGTAATAGTGCGTTTGCCGGCTTACTAGTCAGTGCAGGCGTGGCACTGAGTAAAAACTGAGTTTCCTCGAAAGAAATAGGGTATTACGACTTCCAGGGTGGGAGCTTTCCCCGCGTTGCTTTACAGCGAAACGGAATCTCCACATGAACAATCGCCTCGACGTGTGGCCCTGCTCTGCCGTGAAGAAGGGGAGGCGTGCGGCATCTTCTATGAGACCCGCGTCGTGGCTCTGCTTTACTTTAAAGGCAGTAAGCTGTAAAGGCTTCCTAGGACCCTCGCGTCTGCACACGATTCTGTATAAGAACACTGAGTAACTGCAGGCTCCTAGTGGCCTGGTGAGCCTCATCCAGTCGCCAAGATCCTTAGCTGTACCCCTCTGTAGCTGAGTGCAGGGCAACATATTGAACTCGTGCGTCGGAGAGCTAGACTGCCTCCGGTCACAGACGGATTCAGTAACACGGTTGTAGCACTTCCAGCATTCAATGCCGGTCGGCCTCATTGCCCTGTCAGAGCGATACTGAGAGAGACAGTCTGCTTAGCATTCCTTCTAGGTCTTGTTACCTGCAGTCACCCTACCTCAAGGAAAAACTCGGGCTGGGTTCCACTGCAACTAAAGATCAGTTCTTCGCGGAACACAGCAGGCTTTTGGAAGATGCACCGACAGCCCCTTAGGCTGACCCCCCGCATTCTTTCCTTTAGGCCACGCCCTACAACGCAGAACACGCTGTATCGAGAAGTTGATTTAGGGAAGGGCCCAGTGAGTACCATGTGTCTCTTTGGAATTTTTTCGAAACAATAGGTACTTATGCTTCCTGTCAACCTCGACATGGGGGCCTGAGGGCACAGGCCTTTTTTCCCCAATGTTGACCATTACATTCGGGCAGCCTGGAAGCTTCTGCCAAAACACTTGTGTTTCCAGGATTCTAGTCATTTCATGCAGGGCTCGGATAGGAAGTTGACTTTTCTCCAAGAAACAGGGTGCCTCCGTTTCCTGGGTGGGATATTATCTTGCCGGGTGTCTTTTCCTATTTGGGTGTACGCGCACCTCTCACGGTTGTGGGAGATTCTAGTCATTTCATGCAGGGCTCGGATAGGAAGGTGACTTTTCTCCAAGAAACAGGGTGCCTCCGTTTCCTGGGTGGGATATTATCTTGCCCTGCGTCCTTTCTTATTTGGGTGTACGCGCACCTCTCACGGTTGTGGCCTCTCCCATTGCGGAGCGCCAGCTCCTGAGGCTTAGGATCAGCGGCTAAGGCTCCCGGGTCCGGCACTACGGCAGCATGTGGGACCTTCCCGGATCGGGGTACGAACCCGTGTCTCCTGCATCGGCAGGCTGACTTTCAACTACAGTTCCACAAAGAAACCCTGACCCTGCTTTAGAGCTAATGGGAACCGAAACGCAAACACCGGCTTTTCACTACGGCCCTGGGTTGCCATGCAGAAAGATTGGTGGGCAGCAGCTTCCCTGAGGCATTTTGGCTGTACGACTTTAGTTTCACGAGTGTAGGCTTTCCCTACTCCTAGCACGTTAGCACCAGTTTCCTTACAAGAACACTCAGGAAGCCAGGCTCCAGTGGGCCTGTGGAGCAGCACCCAGCCCCGTAGGTCCTTCAGCGCACCCCCGTGTTTTCCGAGTGTAACGCAACACACTGCACTCTTCCCTGGGAGAGCTAGATCTCTTCAGCTCAGCCACAGCTTCAGAAAGACGTTCCTAGCCAGTCCAGCAGGTCCAAAACACTCTTGTTGCCGGGATTTTAGTCCCTGCAGGCATGCCTGCGAGAGGCGAATGAGCTTTCTCGAAAGAAGCAGGCTGCTTCCAGTTCCTGAGTAAGCTTTCCTGCCCTGCTTTAGGGCGAAATGGAAACTCAGTGTCCACACGAGACTCGAAAATCGCCGTGGTGGGCCGTCCCGATTGGAGAGCGTGCAGCAGTTTTCCAGAGGCATTACTTGCTGTTCTGCTTTAGTTTTCGGTAGTACCCCTTTAAGGAGTCCTAAGAACGTCGTGTCAGCACCCGAGTCAGTGCAAGAACACTGAGTACCGCCAGGCTCCTAGGGCCCGCTTGAGCATCATCCAGCCCCGAAGGCCCTTAGGTGTACGCCTGTTTATGCCGAGTGTAGGGCAACATACTGCACTCTTCCTTGGGAGAGACAGATCTCCTAAGCTCTCCAACAGCTTCTGAAACAAGGTTGTATCCAGTCCAACATGACAAGGAAGATGGCTCCCTTGCCTTACCTGAGCTATACCTCGAAAACCACTCTGCTTAGCGCTCCTTCTAGGACCTTAAACCTGCAGTCACCTTACCTACGGAAAAAGTCAGGCTAGCTTCCACTGCAACTGACGCACAGTTCTTCGTGGAACACAGCAGGCTTTTGGAAGATGCGCTGGCCCCTAGGCCGACCTGGGGCTTTCGAAAATTTAGGCAGTTCCCTCCAAGCCGAAAACCCTGCATACAAAACTTGATTTAGGGAAGGGGTCCGTGGGTAGCTTGCGTCTCTTCTGACTTCGTCAGAATAACAGGTGCTTAAGCAGTGCGTCAACCTCGAATGGGGGGCCTGATATCACAAGCCTTGTTTTCCCCGCTGGAAAGCGCCATGCGTGAGCCCTTGACGCTTCCGGGTAATAGTGCGTTTGCCGGCTTACTAGTCAGTGCAGGCGTGGCACTGAGTAAAAACTGAGTTTCCTGGAAAGAAATAGGGTATTACGACTTCCAGGGTGGGAGCTTTCCCCGCGTTGCTTTACAGCGAAACGGAATCTCCACATGAACAATCGCCTCGACGTGTGGCCCTGCTCTGCCGTGAAGAAGGGGAGGCGTGCGGCATCTTCTATGAGACCCGCGTCGTGGCTCTGCTTTACTTTAAAGGCAGTAAGCTGTAAAGGCTTCCTAGGACCCTCGCGTCTGCACACGATTCTGTATAAGAACACTGAGTAACTGCAGGCTCCTAGTGGCCTGGTGAGCCTCATCCAGTCGCCAAGATCCTTAGCTGTACCCCTCTGTAGCTGAGTGCAGGGCAACATATTGAACTCGTGCGTCGGAGAGCTAGACTGCCTCCGGTCACAGACGGATTCAGTAACACGGTTGTAGCACTTCCAGCATTCAATGCCGGTCGGCCTCATTGCCCTGTCAGAGCGATACTGAGAGAGACAGTCTGCTTAGCATTCCTTCTAGGTCTTGTTACCTGCAGTCACCCTACCTCAAGGAAAAACTCGGGCTGGGTTCCACTGCAACTAAAGATCAGTTCTTCGCGGAACACAGCAGGCTTTTGGAAGATGCACCGACAGCCCCTTAGGCTGACCCCCCGCATTCTTTCCTTTAGGCCACGCCCTACAACGCAGAACACGCTGTATCGAGAAGTTGATTTAGGGAAGGGCCCAGTGAGTACCATGTGTCTCTTTGGAATTTTTTCGAAACAATAGGTACTTATGCTTCCTGTCAACCTCGACATGGGGGCCTGAGGGCACAGGCCTTTTTTCCCCAATGTTGACCATTACATTCGGGCAGCCTGGAAGCTTCTGCCAAAACACTTGTGTTTCCAGGATTCTAGTCATTTCATGCAGGGCTCGGATAGGAAGTTGACTTTTCTCCAAGAAACAGGGTGCCTCCGTTTCCTGGGTGGGATATTATCTTGCCGGGTGTCTTTTCCTATTTGGGTGTACGCGCACCTCTCACGGTTGTGGGAGATTCTAGTCATTTCATGCAGGGCTCGGATAGGAAGGTGACTTTTCTCCAAGAAACAGGGTGCCTCCGTTTCCTGGGTGGGATATTATCTTGCCCTGCGTCCTTTCTTATTTGGGTGTACGCGCACCTCTCACGGTTGTGGCCTCTCCCATTGCGGAGCGCCAGCTCCTGAGGCTTAGGATCAGCGGCTAAGGCTCCCGGGTCCGGCACTACGGCAGCACGTGGGACCTTCCCGGATCGGGGTACGAACCCGTGTCTCCTGCATCGGCAGGCTGACTTTCAACTACAGTTCCACAAAGAAACCCTGACCCTGCTTTAGAGCTAATGGGAACCGAAACGCAAACACTGGCTTTTCACTACGGCCCTGGGTTGCCATGCAGAAAGATTGGTGGGCAGCAGCTTCCCTGAGGCATTTTGGCTGTACGACTTTAGTTTCACGAGTGTAGGCTTTCCCTACTCCTAGCACGTTAGCACCAGTTTCCTTACAAGAACACTCAGGAAGCCAGGCTCCAGTGGGCCTGTGGAGCAGCACCCAGCCCCGTAGGTCCTTCAGCGCACCCCCGTGTTTTCCGAGTGTAACGCAACACACTGCACTCTTCCCTGGGAGAGCTAGATCTCTTCAGCTCAGCCACAGCTTCAGAAAGACGTTCCTAGCCAGTCCAGCAGGTCCAAAACACTCTTGTTGCCGGGATTTTAGTCCCTGCAGGCATGCCTGCGAGAGGCGAATGAGCTTTCTCGAAAGAAGCAGGCTGCTTCCAGTTCCTGAGTAAGCTTTCCTGCCCTGCTTTAGGGCGAAATGGAAACTCAGTGTCCACACGAGACTCGAAAATCGCCGTGGTGGGCCGTCCCGATTGGAGAGCGTGCAGCAGTTTTCCAGAGGCATTACTTGCTGTTCTGCTTTAGTTTTCGGTAGTACCCCTTTAAGGAGTCCTAAGAACGTCGTGTCAGCACCCGAGTCAGTGCAAGAACACTGAGTACCGCCAGGCTCCTAGGGCCCGCTTGAGCATCATCCAGCCCCGAAGGCCCTTAGGTGTACGCCTGTTTATGCCGAGTGTAGGGCAACATACTGCACTCTTCCTTGGGAGAGACAGATCTCCTAAGCTCTCCAACAGCTTCTGAAACAAGGTTGTATCCAGTCCAACATGACAAGGAAGATGGCTCCCTTGCCTTACCTGAGCTATACCTCGAAAACCACTCTGCTTAGCGCTCCTTCTAGGACCTTAAACCTGCAGTCACCTTACCTACGGAAAAAGTCAGGCTAGCTTCCACTGCAACTGACGCACAGTTCTTCGTGGAACACAGCAGGCTTTTGGAAGATGCGCTGGCCCCTAGGCCGACCTGGGGCTTTCGAAAATTTAGGCAGTTCCCTCCAAGCCGAAAACCCTGCATACAAAACTTGATTTAGGGAAGGGGTCAGTGGGTAGCTTGCGTCTCTTCTGACTTCGTCAGAATAACAGGTGCTTAAGCAGTGCGTCAACCTCGAATGGGGGGCCTGATATCACAAGCCTTGTTTTCCCCGCTGGAAAGCGCCATGCGTGAGCCCTTGACGCTTCCGGGTAATAGTGCGTTTGCCGGCTTACTAGTCAGTGCAGGCGTGGCACTGAGTAAAAACTGAGTTTCCTCGAAAGAAATAGGGTATTACGACTTCCAGGGTGGGAGCTTTCCCCGCGTTGCTTTACAGCGAAACGGAATCTCCACATGAACAATCGCCTCGACGTGTGGCCCTGCTCTGCCGTGAAGAAGGGGAGGCGTGCGGCATCTTCTATGAGACCCGCGTCGTGGCTCTGCTTTACTTTAAAGGCAGTAAGCTGTAAAGGCTTCCTAGGACCCTCGCGTCTGCACACGATTCTGTATAAGAACACTGAGTAACTGCAGGCTCCTAGTGGCCTGGTGAGCCTCATCCAGTCGCCAAGATCCTTAGCTGTACCCCTCTGTAGCTGAGTGCAGGGCAACATATTGAACTCGTGCGTCGGAGAGCTAGACTGCCTCCGGTCACAGACGGATTCAGTAACACGGTTGTAGCACTTCCAGCATTCAATGCCGGTCGGCCTCATTGCCCTGTCAGAGCGATACTGAGAGAGACAGTCTGCTTAGCATTCCTTCTAGGTCTTGTTACCTGCAGTCACCCTACCTCAAGGAAAAACTCGGGCTGGGTTCCACTGCAACTAAAGATCAGTTCTTCGCGGAACACAGCAGGCTTTTGGAAGATGCACCGACAGCCCCTTAGGCTGACCCCCGGCATTCTTTCCTTTAGGCCACGCCCTACAACGCAGAACACGCTGTATCGAGAAGTTGATTTAGGGAAGGGCCCAGTGAGTACCATGTGTCTCTTTGGAATTTTTTCGAAACAAGAGGTACTTATGCTTCCTGTCAACCTCGACATGGGGGCCTGAGGGCACAGGCCTTTTTTCCCCAATGTTGACCATTACATTCGGGCAGCCTGGAAGCTTCTGCCAAAACACTTGTGTTTCCAGGATTCTAGTCATTTCATGCAGGGCTCGGATAGGAAGTTGACTTTTCTCCAAGAAACAGGGTGCCTCCGTTTCCTGGGTGGGATATTATCTTGCCGGGTGTCTTTTCCTATTTGGGTGTACGCGCACCTCTCAGGGTTGTGGGAGATTCTAGTCATTTCATGCAGGGCTCGGATAGGAAGGTGACTTTTCTCCAAGAAACAGGGTGCCTCCGTTTCCTGGGTGGGATATTATCTTGCCCTGCGTCCTTTCTTATTTGGGTGTACGCGCACCTCCCACGGTTGTGGCCTCTCCCATTGCGGAGCGCCAGCTCCTGAGGCTTAGGATCAGCGGCTAAGGCTCCCGGGTCCGGCACTACGGCAGCATGTGGGACCTTCCCGGATCGGGGTACGAACCCGTGTCTCCTGCATCGGCAGGCTGACTTTCAACTACAGTTCCACAAAGAAACCCTGACCCTGCTTTAGAGCTAATGGGAACCGAAACGCAAACACCGGCTTTTCACTACGGCCCTGGGTTGCCATGCAGAAAGATTGGTGGGCAGCAGCTTCCCTGAGGCATTTTGGCTGTACGACTTTAGTTTCACGAGTGTAGGCTTTCCCTACTCCTAGCACGTTAGCACCAGTTTCCTTACAAGAACACTCAGGAAGCCAGGCTCCAGTGGGCCTGTGGAGCAGCACCCAGCCCCGTAGGTCCTTCAGCGCACCCCCGTGTTTTCCGAGTGTAACGCAACACACTGCACTCTTCCCTGGGAGAGCTAGATCTCTTCAGCTCAGCCACAGCTTCAGAAAGACGTTCCTAGCCAGTCCAGCAGGTCCAAAACACTCTTGTTGCCGGGATTTTAGTCCCTGCAGGCATGCCTGCGAGAGGCGAATGAGCTTTCTCGAAAGAAGCAGGCTGCTTCCAGTTCCTGAGTAAGCTTTCCTGCCCTGCTTTAGGGCGAAATGGAAACTCAGTGTCCACACGAGACTCGAAAATCGCCGTGGTGGGCCGTCCCGATTGGAGAGCGTGCAGCAGTTTTCCAGAGGCATTACTTGCTGTTCTGCTTTAGTTTTCGGTAGTACCCCTTTAAGGAGTCCTAAGAACGTCGTGTCAGCACCCGAGTCAGTGCAAGAACACTGAGTACCGCCAGGCTCCTAGGGCCCGCTTGAGCATCATCCAGCCCCGAAGGCCCTTAGGTGTACGCCTGTTTATGCCGAGTGTAGGGCAACATACTGCACTCTTCCTTGGGAGAGACAGATCTCCTAAGCTCTCCAACAGCTTCTGAAACAAGGTTGTATCCAGTCCAACATGACAAGGAAGATGGCTCCCTTGCCTTACCTGAGCTATACCTCGAAAACCACTCTGCTTAGCGCTCCTTCTAGGACCTTAAACCTGCAGTCACCTTACCTACGGAAAAAGTCAGGCTAGCTTCCACTGCAACTGACGCACAGTTCTTCGTGGAACACAGCAGGCTTTTGGAAGATGCGCTGGCCCCTAGGCCGACCTGGGGCTTTCGAAAATTTAGGCAGTTCCCTCCAAGCCGAAAACCCTGCATACAAAACTTGATTTAGGGAAGGGGTCAGTGGGTAGCTTGCGTCTCTTCTGACTTCGTCAGAATAACAGGTGCTTAAGCAGTGCGTCAACCTCGAATGGGGGGCCTGATATCACAAGCCTTGTTTTCCCCGCTGGAAAGCGCCATGCGTGAGCCCTTGACGCTTCCGGGTAATAGTGCGTTTGCCGGCTTACTAGTCAGTGCAGGCGTGGCACTGAGTAAAAACTGAGTTTCCTCGAAAGAAATAGGGTATTACGACTTCCAGGGTGGGAGCTTTCCCCGCGTTGCTTTACAGCGAAACGGAATCTCCACATGAACAATCGCCTCGACGTGTGGCCCTGCTCTGCCGTGAAGAAGGGGAGGCGTGCGGCATCTTCTATGAGACCCGCGTCGTGGCTCTGCTTTACTTTAAAGGCAGTAAGCTGTAAAGGCTTCCTAGGACCCTCGCGTCTGCACACGATTCTGTATAAGAACACTGAGTAACTGCAGGCTCCTAGTGGCCTGGTGAGCCTCATCCAGTCGCCAAGATCCTTAGCTGTACCCCTCTGTAGCTGAGTGCAGGGCAACATATTGAACTCGTGCGTCGGAGAGCTAGACTGCCTCCGGTCACAGACGGATTCAGTAACACGGTTGTAGCACTTCCAGCATTCAATGCCGGTCGGCCTCATTGCCCTGTCAGAGCGATACTGAGAGAGACAGTCTGCTTAGCATTCCTTCTAGGTCTTGTTACCTGCAGTCACCCTACCTCAAGGAAAAACTCGGGCTGGGTTCCACTGCAACTAAAGATCAGTTCTTCGCGGAACACAGCAGGCTTTTGGAAGATGCACCGACAGCCCCTTAGGCTGACCCCCGGCATTCTTTCCTTTAGGCCACGCCCTACAACGCAGAACACGCTGTATCGAGAAGTTGATTTAGGGAAGGGCCCAGTGAGTACCATGTGTCTCTTTGGAATTTTTTCGAAACAAGAGGTACTTATGCTTCCTGTCAACCTCGACATGGGGGCCTGAGGGCACAGGCCTTTTTTCCCCAATGTTGACCATTACATTCGGGCAGCCTGGAAGCTTCTGCCAAAACACTTGTGTTTCCAGGATTCTAGTCATTTCATGCAGGGCTCGGATAGGAAGTTGACTTTTCTCCAAGAAACAGGGTGCCTCCGTTTCCTGGGTGGGATATTATCTTGCCGGGTGTCTTTTCCTATTTGGGTGTACGCGCACCTCTCAGGGTTGTGGGAGATTCTAGTCATTTCATGCAGGGCTCGGATAGGAAGGTGACTTTTCTCCAAGAAACAGGGTGCCTCCGTTTCCTGGGTGGGATATTATCTTGCCCTGCGTCCTTTCTTATTTGGGTGTACGCGCACCTCCCACGGTTGTGGCCTCTCCCATTGCGGAGCGCCAGCTCCTGAGGCTTAGGATCAGCGGCTAAGGCTCCCGGGTCCGGCACTACGGCAGCATGTGGGACCTTCCCGGATCGGGGTACGAACCCGTGTCTCCTGCATCGGCAGGCTGACTTTCAACTACAGTTCCACAAAGAAACCCTGACCCTGCTTTAGAGCTAATGGGAACCGAAACGCAAACACTGGCTTTTCACTACGGCCCTGGGTTGCCATGCAGAAAGATTGGTGGGCAGCAGCTTCCCTGAGGCATTTTGGCTGTACGACTTTAGTTTCACGAGTGTAGGCTTTCCCTACTCCTAGCACGTTAGCACCAGTTTCCTTACAAGAACACTCAGGAAGCCAGGCTCCAGTGGGCCTGTGGAGCAGCACCCAGCCCCGTAGGTCCTTCAGCGCACCCCCGTGTTTTCCGAGTGTAACGCAACACACTGCACTCTTCCCTGGGAGAGCTAGATCTCTTCAGCTCAGCCACAGCTTCAGAAAGACGTTCCTAGCCAGTCCAGCAGGTCCAAAACACTCTTGTTGCCGGGATTTTAGTCCCTGCAGGCATGCCTGCGAGAGGCGAATGAGCTTTCTCGAAAGAAGCAGGCTGCTTCCAGTTCCTGAGTAAGCTTTCCTGCCCTGCTTTAGGGCGAAATGGAAACTCAGTGTCCACACGAGACTCGAAAATCGCCGTGGTGGGCCGTCCCGATTGGAGAGCGTGCAGCAGTTTTCCAGAGGCATTACTTGCTGTTCTGCTTTAGTTTTCGGTAGTACCCCTTTAAGGAGTCCTAAGAACGTCGTGTCAGCACCCGAGTCAGTGCAAGAACACTGAGTACCGCCAGGCTCCTAGGGCCCGCTTGAGCATCATCCAGCCCCGAAGGCCCTTAGGTGTACGCCTGTTTATGCCGAGTGTAGGGCAACATACTGCACTCTTCCTTGGGAGAGACAGATCTCCTAAGCTCTCCAACAGCTTCTGAAACAAGGTTGTATCCAGTCCAACATGACAAGGAAGATGGCTCCCTTGCCTTACCTGAGCTATACCTCGAAAACCACTCTGCTTAGCGCTCCTTCTAGGACCTTAAACCTGCAGTCACCTTACCTACGGAAAAAGTCAGGCTAGCTTCCACTGCAACTGACGCACAGTTCTTCGTGGAACACAGCAGGCTTTTGGAAGATGCGCTGGCCCCTAGGCCGACCTGGGGCTTTCGAAAATTTAGGCAGTTCCCTCCAAGCCGAAAACCCTGCATACAAAACTTGATTTAGGGAAGGGGTCAGTGGGTAGCTTGCGTCTCTTCTGACTTCGTCAGAATAACAGGTGCTTAAGCAGTGCGTCAACCTCGAATGGGGGGCCTGATATCACAAGCCTTGTTTTCCCCGCTGGAAAGCGCCATGCGTGAGCCCTTGACGCTTCCGGGTAATAGTGCGTTTGCCGGCTTACTAGTCAGTGCAGGCGTGGCACTGAGTAAAAACTGAGTTTCCTCGAAAGAAATAGGGTATTACGACTTCCAGGGTGGGAGCTTTCCCCGCGTTGCTTTACAGCGAAACGGAATCTCCACATGAACAATCGCCTCGACGTGTGGCCCTGCTCTGCCGTGAAGAAGGGGAGGCGTGCGGCATCTTCTATGAGACCCGCGTCGTGGCTCTGCTTTACTTTAAAGGCAGTAAGCTGTAAAGGCTTCCTAGGACCCTCGCGTCTGCACACGATTCTGTATAAGAACACTGAGTAACTGCAGGCTCCTAGTGGCCTGGTGAGCCTCATCCAGTCGCCAAGATCCTTAGCTGTACCCCTCTGTAGCTGAGTGCAGGGCAACATATTGAACTCGTGCGTCGGAGAGCTAGACTGCCTCCGGTCACAGACGGATTCAGTAACACGGTTGTAGCACTTCCAGCATTCAATGCCGGTCGGCCTCATTGCCCTGTCAGAGCGATACTGAGAGAGACAGTCTGCTTAGCATTCCTTCTAGGTCTTGTTACCTGCAGTCACCCTACCTCAAGGAAAAACTCGGGCTGGGTTCCACTGCAACTAAAGATCAGTTCTTCGCGGAACACAGCAGGCTTTTGGAAGATGCACCGACAGCCCCTTAGGCTGACCCCCGGCATTCTTTCCTTTAGGCCACGCCCTACAACGCAGAACACGCTGTATCGAGAAGTTGATTTAGGGAAGGGCCCAGTGAGTACCATGTGTCTCTTTGGAATTTTTTCGAAACAAGAGGTACTTATGCTTCCTGTCAACCTCGACATGGGGGCCTGAGGGCACAGGCCTTTTTTCCCCAATGTTGACCATTACATTCGGGCAGCCTGGAAGCTTCTGCCAAAACACTTGTGTTTCCAGGATTCTAGTCATTTCATGCAGGGCTCGGATAGGAAGTTGACTTTTCTCCAAGAAACAGGGTGCCTCCGTTTCCTGGGTGGGATATTATCTTGCCGGGTGTCTTTTCCTATTTGGGTGTACGCGCACCTCTCACGGTTGTGGGAGATTCTAGTCATTTCATGCAGGGCTCGGATAGGAAGGTGACTTTTCTCCAAGAAACAGGGTGCCTCCGTTTCCTGGGTGGGATATTATCTTGCCCTGCGTCCTTTCTTATTTGGGTGTACGCGCACCTCCCACGGTTGTGGCCTCTCCCATTGCGGAGCGCCAGCTCCTGAGGCTTAGGATCAGCGGCTAAGGCTCCCGGGTCCGGCACTACGGCAGCATGTGGGACCTTCCCGGATCGGGGTACGAACCCGTGTCTCCTGCATCGGCAGGCTGACTTTCAACTACAGTTCCACAAAGAAACCCTGACCCTGCTTTAGAGCTAATGGGAACCGAAACGCAAACACCGGCTTTTCACTACGGCCCTGGGTTGCCATGCAGAAAGATTGGTGGGCAGCAGCTTCCCTGAGGCATTTTGGCTGTACGACTTTAGTTTCACGAGTGTAGGCTTTCCCTACTCCTAGCACGTTAGCACCAGTTTCCTTACAAGAACACTCAGGAAGCCAGGCTCCAGTGGGCCTGTGGAGCAGCACCCAGCCCCGTAGGTCCTTCAGCGCACCCCCGTGTTTTCCGAGTGTAACGCAACACACTGCACTCTTCCCTGGGAGAGCTAGATCTCTTCAGCTCAGCCACAGCTTCAGAAAGACGTTCCTAGCCAGTCCAGCAGGTCCAAAACACTCTTGTTGCCGGGATTTTAGTCCCTGCAGGCATGCCTGCGAGAGGCGAATGAGCTTTCTCGAAAGAAGCAGGCTGCTTCCACTTCCTGAGTAAGCTTTCCTGCCCTGCTTTAGGGCGAAATGGAAACTCAGTGTCCACACGAGACTCGAAAATCGCCGTGGTGGGCCGTCCCGATTGGAGAGCGTGCAGCAGTTTTCCAGAGGCATTACTTGCTGTTCTGCTTTAGTTTTCGGTAGTACCCCTTTAAGGAGTCCTAAGAACGTCGTGTCAGCACCCGAGTCAGTGCAAGAACACTGAGTACCGCCAGGCTCCTAGGGCCCGCTTGAGCATCATCCAGCCCCGAAGGCCCTTAGGTGTACGCCTGTTTATGCCGAGTGTAGGGCAACATACTGCACTCTTCCTTGGGAGAGACAGATCTCCTAAGCTCTCCAACAGCTTCTGAAACAAGGTTGTATCCAGTCCAACATGACAAGGAAGATGGCTCCCTTGCCTTACCTGAGCTATACCTCGAAAACCACTCTGCTTAGCGCTCCTTCTAGGACCTTAAACCTGCAGTCACCTTACCTACGGAAAAAGTCAGGCTAGCTTCCACTGCAACTGACGCACAGTTCTTCGTGGAACACAGCAGGCTTTTGGAAGATGCGCTGGCCCCTAGGCCGACCTGGGGCTTTCGAAAATTTAGGCAGTTCCCTCCAAGCCGAAAACCCTGCATACAAAACTTGATTTAGGGAAGGGGTCAGTGGGTAGCTTGCGTCTCTTCTGACTTCGTCAGAATAACAGGTGCTTAAGCAGTGCGTCAACCTCGAATGGGGGGCCTGATATCACAAGCCTTGTTTTCCCCGCTGGAAAGCGCCATGCGTGAGCCCTTGACGCTTCCGGGTAATAGTGCGTTTGCCGGCTTACTAGTCAGTGCAGGCGTGGCACTGAGTAAAAACTGAGTTTCCTGGAAAGAAATAGGGTATTACGACTTCCAGGGTGGGAGCTTTCCCCGCGTTGCTTTACAGCGAAACGGAATCTCCACATGAACAATCGCCTCGACGTGTGGCCCTGCTCTGCCGTGAAGAAGGGGAGGCGTGCGGCATCTTCTATGAGACCCGCGTCGTGGCTCTGCTTTACTTTAAAGGCAGTAAGCTGTAAAGGCTTCCTAGGACCCTCGCGTCTGCACACGATTCTGTATAAGAACACTGAGTAACTGCAGGCTCCTAGTGGCCTGGTGAGCCTCATCCAGTCGCCAAGATCCTTAGCTGTACCCCTCTGTAGCTGAGTGCAGGGCAACATATTGAACTCGTGCGTCGGAGAGCTAGACTGCCTCCGGTCACAGACGGATTCAGTAACACGGTTGTAGCACTTCCAGCATTCAATGCCGGTCGGCCTCATTGCCCTGTCAGAGCGATACTGAGAGAGACAGTCTGCTTAGCATTCCTTCTAGGTCTTGTTACCTGCAGTCACCCTACCTCAAGGAAAAACTCGGGCTGGGTTCCACTGCAACTAAAGATCAGTTCTTCGCGGAACACAGCAGGCTTTTGGAAGATGCACCGACAGCCCCTTAGGCTGACCCCCGGCATTCTTTCCTTTAGGCCACGCCCTACAACGCAGAACACGCTGTATCGAGAAGTTGATTTAGGGAAGGGCCCAGTGAGTACCATGTGTCTCTTTGGAATTTTTTCGAAACAAGAGGTACTTATGCTTCCTGTCAACCTCGACATGGGGGCCTGAGGGCACAGGCCTTTTTTCCCCAATGTTGACCATTACATTCGGGCAGCCTGGAAGCTTCTGCCAAAACACTTGTGTTTCCAGGATTCTAGTCATTTCATGCAGGGCTCGGATAGGAAGTTGACTTTTCTCCAAGAAACAGGGTGCCTCCGTTTCCTGGGTGGGATATTATCTTGCCGGGTGTCTTTTCCTATTTGGGTGTACGCGCACCTCTCACGGTTGTGGGAGATTCTAGTCATTTCATGCAGGGCTCGGATAGGAAGGTGACTTTTCTCCAAGAAACAGGGTGCCTCCGTTTCCTGGGTGGGATATTATCTTGCCCTGCGTCCTTTCTTATTTGGGTGTACGCGCACCTCCCACGGTTGTGGCCTCTCCCATTGCGGAGCGCCAGCTCCTGAGGCTTAGGATCAGCGGCTAAGGCTCCCGGGTCCGGCACTACGGCAGCATGTGGGACCTTCCCGGATCGGGGTACGAACCCGTGTCTCCTGCATCGGCAGGCTGACTTTCAACTACAGTTCCACAAAGAAACCCTGACCCTGCTTTAGAGCTAATGGGAACCGAAACGCAAACACTGGCTTTTCACTACGGCCCTGGGTTGCCATGCAGAAAGATTGGTGGGCAGCAGCTTCCCTGAGGCATTTTGGCTGTACGACTTTAGTTTCACGAGTGTAGGCTTTCCCTACTCCTAGCACGTTAGCACCAGTTTCCTTACAAGAACACTCAGGAAGCCAGGCTCCAGTGGGCCTGTGGAGCAGCACCCAGCCCCGTAGGTCCTTCAGCGCACCCCCGTGTTTTCCGAGTGTAACGCAACACACTGCACTCTTCCCTGGGAGAGCTAGATCTCTTCAGCTCAGCCACAGCTTCAGAAAGACGTTCCTAGCCAGTCCAGCAGGTCCAAAACACTCTTGTTGCCGGGATTTTAGTCCCTGCAGGCATGCCTGCGAGAGGCGAATGAGCTTTCTCGAAAGAAGCAGGCTGCTTCCACTTCCTGAGTAAGCTTTCCTGCCCTGCTTTAGGGCGAAATGGAAACTCAGTGTCCACACGAGACTCGAAAATCGCCGTGGTGGGCCGTCCCGATTGGAGAGCGTGCAGCAGTTTTCCAGAGGCATTACTTGCTGTTCTGCTTTAGTTTTCGGTAGTACCCCTTTAAGGAGTCCTAAGAACGTCGTGTCAGCACCCGAGTCAGTGCAAGAACACTGAGTACCGCCAGGCTCCTAGGGCCCGCTTGAGCATCATCCAGCCCCGAAGGCCCTTAGGTGTACGCCTGTTTATGCCGAGTGTAGGGCAACATACTGCACTCTTCCTTGGGAGAGACAGATCTCCTAAGCTCTCCAACAGCTTCTGAAACAAGGTTGTATCCAGTCCAACATGACAAGGAAGATGGCTCCCTTGCCTTACCTGAGCTATACCTCGAAAACCACTCTGCTTAGCGCTCCTTCTAGGACCTTAAACCTGCAGTCACCTTACCTACGGAAAAAGTCAGGCTAGCTTCCACTGCAACTGACGCACAGTTCTTCGTGGAACACAGCAGGCTTTTGGAAGATGCGCTGGCCCCTAGGCCGACCTGGGGCTTTCGAAAATTTAGGCAGTTCCCTCCAAGCCGAAAACCCTGCATACAAAACTTGATTTAGGGAAGGGGTCAGTGGGTAGCTTGCGTCTCTTCTGACTTCGTCAGAATAACAGGTGCTTAAGCAGTGCGTCAACCTCGAATGGGGGGCCTGATATCACAAGCCTTGTTTTCCCCGCTGGAAAGCGCCATGCGTGAGCCCTTGACGCTTCCGGGTAATAGTGCGTTTGCCGGCTTACTAGTCAGTGCAGGCGTGGCACTGAGTAAAAACTGAGTTTCCTCGAAAGAAATAGGGTATTACGACTTCCAGGGTGGGAGCTTTCCCCGCGTTGCTTTACAGCGAAACGGAATCTCCACATGAACAATCGCCTCGACGTGTGGCCCTGCTCTGCCGTGAAGAAGGGGAGGCGTGCGGCATCTTCTATGAGACCCGCGTCGTGGCTCTGCTTTACTTTAAAGGCAGTAAGCTGTAAAGGCTTCCTAGGACCCTCGCGTCTGCACACGATTCTGTATAAGAACACTGAGTAACTGCAGGCTCCTAGTGGCCTGGTGAGCCTCATCCAGTCGCCAAGATCCTTAGCTGTACCCCTCTGTAGCTGAGTGCAGGGCAACATATTGAACTCGTGCGTCGGAGAGCTAGACTGCCTCCGGTCACAGACGGATTCAGTAACACGGTTGTAGCACTTCCAGCATTCAATGCCGGTCGGCCTCATTGCCCTGTCAGAGCGATACTGAGAGAGACAGTCTGCTTAGCATTCCTTCTAGGTCTTGTTACCTGCAGTCACCCTACCTCAAGGAAAAACTCGGGCTGGGTTCCACTGCAACTAAAGATCAGTTCTTCGCGGAACACAGCAGGCTTTTGGAAGATGCACCGACAGCCCCTTAGGCTGACCCCCGGCATTCTTTCCTTTAGGCCACGCCCTACAACGCAGAACACGCTGTATCGAGAAGTTGATTTAGGGAAGGGCCCAGTGAGTACCATGTGTCTCTTTGGAATTTTTTCGAAACAAGAGGTACTTATGCTTCCTGTCAACCTCGACATGGGGGCCTGAGGGCACAGGCCTTTTTTCCCCAATGTTGACCATTACATTCGGGCAGCCTGGAAGCTTCTGCCAAAACACTTGTGTTTCCAGGATTCTAGTCATTTCATGCAGGGCTCGGATAGGAAGTTGACTTTTCTCCAAGAAACAGGGTGCCTCCGTTTCCTGGGTGGGATATTATCTTGCCGGGTGTCTTTTCCTATTTGGCTGTACGCGCACCTCTCACGGTTGTGGGAGATTCTAGTCATTTCATGCAGGGCTCGGATAGGAAGGTGACTTTTCTCCAAGAAACAGGGTGCCTCCGTTTCCTGGGTGGGATATTATCTTGCCCTGCGTCCTTTCTTATTTGGGTGTACGCGCACCTCCCACGGTTGTGGCCTCTCCCATTGCGGAGCGCCAGCTCCTGAGGCTTAGGATCAGCGGCTAAGGCTCCCGGGTCCGGCACTACGGCAGCATGTGGGACCTTCCCGGATCGGGGTACGAACCCGTGTCTCCTGCATCGGCAGGCTGACTTTCAACTACAGTTCCACAAAGAAACCCTGACCCTGCTTTAGAGCTAATGGGAACCGAAACGCAAACACCGGCTTTTCACTACGGCCCTGGGTTGCCATGCAGAAAGATTGGTGGGCAGCAGCTTCCCTGAGGCATTTTGGCTGTACGACTTTAGTTTCACGAGTGTAGGCTTTCCCTACTCCTAGCACGTTAGCACCAGTTTCCTTACAAGAACACTCAGGAAGCCAGGCTCCAGTGGGCCTGTGGAGCAGCACCCAGCCCCGTAGGTCCTTCAGCGCACCCCCGTGTTTTCCGAGTGTAACGCAACACACTGCACTCTTCCCTGGGAGAGCTAGATCTCTTCAGCTCAGCCACAGCTTCAGAAAGACGTTCCTAGCCAGTCCAGCAGGTCCAAAACACTCTTGTTGCCGGGATTTTAGTCCCTGCAGGCATGCCTGCGAGAGGCGAATGAGCTTTCTCGAAAGAAGCAGGCTGCTTCCAGTTCCTGAGTAAGCTTTCCTGCCCTGCTTTAGGGCGAAATGGAAACTCAGTGTCCACACGAGACTCGAAAATCGCCGTGGTGGGCCGTCCCGATTGGAGAGCGTGCAGCAGTTTTCCAGAGGCATTACTTGCTGTTCTGCTTTAGTTTTCGGTAGTACCCCTTTAAGGAGTCCTAAGAACGTCGTGTCAGCACCCGAGTCAGTGCAAGAACACTGAGTACCGCCAGGCTCCTAGGGCCCGCTTGAGCATCATCCAGCCCCGAAGGCCCTTAGGTGTACGCCTGTTTATGCCGAGTGTAGGGCAACATACTGCACTCTTCCTTGGGAGAGACAGATCTCCTAAGCTCTCCAACAGCTTCTGAAACAAGGTTGTATCCAGTCCAACATGACAAGGAAGATGGCTCCCTTGCCTTACCTGAGCTATACCTCGAAAACCACTCTGCTTAGCGCTCCTTCTAGGACCTTAAACCTGCAGTCACCTTACCTACGGAAAAAGTCAGGCTAGCTTCCACTGCAACTGACGCACAGTTCTTCGTGGAACACAGCAGGCTTTTGGAAGATGCGCTGGCCCCTAGGCCGACCTGGGGCTTTCGAAAATTTAGGCAGTTCCCTCCAAGCCGAAAACCCTGCATACAAAACTTGATTTAGGGAAGGGGTCAGTGGGTAGCTTGCGTCTCTTCTGACTTCGTCAGAATAACAGGTGCTTAAGCAGTGCGTCAACCTCGAATGGGGGGCCTGATATCACAAGCCTTGTTTTCCCCGCTGGAAAGCGCCATGCGTGAGCCCTTGACGCTTCCGGGTAATAGTGCGTTTGCCGGCTTACTAGTCAGTGCAGGCGTGGCACTGAGTAAAAACTGAGTTTCCTCGAAAGAAATAGGGTATTACGACTTCCAGGGTGGGAGCTTTCCCCGCGTTGCTTTACAGCGAAACGGAATCTCCACATGAACAATCGCCTCGACGTGTGGCCCTGCTCTGCCGTGAAGAAGGGGAGGCGTGCGGCATCTTCTATGAGACCCGCGTCGTGGCTCTGCTTTACTTTAAAGGCAGTAAGCTGTAAAGGCTTCCTAGGACCCTCGCGTCTGCACACGATTCTGTATAAGAACACTGAGTAACTGCAGGCTCCTAGTGGCCTGGTGAGCCTCATCCAGTCGCCAAGATCCTTAGCTGTACCCCTCTGTAGCTGAGTGCAGGGCAACATATTGAACTCGTGCGTCGGAGAGCTAGACTGCCTCCGGTCACAGACGGATTCAGTAACACGGTTGTAGCACTTCCAGCATTCAATGCCGGTCGGCCTCATTGCCCTGTCAGAGCGATACTGAGAGAGACAGTCTGCTTAGCATTCCTTCTAGGTCTTGTTACCTGCAGTCACCCTACCTCAAGGAAAAACTCGGGCTGGGTTCCACTGCAACTAAAGATCAGTTCTTCGCGGAACACAGCAGGCTTTTGGAAGATGCACCGACAGCCCCTTAGGCTGACCCCCGGCATTCTTTCCTTTAGGCCACGCCCTACAACGCAGAACACGCTGTATCGAGAAGTTGATTTAGGGAAGGGCCCAGTGAGTACCATGTGTCTCTTTGGAATTTTTTCGAAACAAGAGGTACTTATGCTTCCTGTCAACCTCGACATGGGGGCCTGAGGGCACAGGCCTTTTTTCCCCAATGTTGACCATTACATTCGGGCAGCCTGGAAGCTTCTGCCAAAACACTTGTGTTTCCAGGATTCTAGTCATTTCATGCAGGGCTCGGATAGGAAGTTGACTTTTCTCCAAGAAACAGGGTGCCTCCGTTTCCTGGGTGGGATATTATCTTGCCGGGTGTCTTTTCCTATTTGGCTGTACGCGCACCTCTCACGGTTGTGGGAGATTCTAGTCATTTCATGCAGGGCTCGGATAGGAAGGTGACTTTTCTCCAAGAAACAGGGTGCCTCCGTTTCCTGGGTGGGATATTATCTTGCCCTGCGTCCTTTCTTATTTGGGTGTACGCGCACCTCTCACGGTTGTGGCCTCTCCCATTGCGGAGCGCCAGCTCCTGAGGCTTAGGATCAGCGGCTAAGGCTCCCGGGTCCGGCACTACGGCAGCATGTGGGACCTTCCCGGATCGGGGTACGAACCCGTGTCTCCTGCATCGGCAGGCTGACTTTCAACTACAGTTCCACAAAGAAACCCTGACCCTGCTTTAGAGCTAATGGGAACCGAAACGCAAACACTGGCTTTTCACTACGGCCCTGGGTTGCCATGCAGAAAGATTGGTGGGCAGCAGCTTCCCTGAGGCATTTTGGCTGTACGACTTTAGTTTCACGAGTGTAGGCTTTCCCTACTCCTAGCACGTTAGCACCAGTTTCCTTACAAGAACACTCAGGAAGCCAGGCTCCAGTGGGCCTGTGGAGCAGCACCCAGCCCCGTAGGTCCTTCAGCGCACCCCCGTGTTTTCCGAGTGTAACGCAACACACTGCACTCTTCCCTGGGAGAGCTAGATCTCTTCAGCTCAGCCACAGCTTCAGAAAGACGTTCCTAGCCAGTCCAGCAGGTCCAAAACACTCTTGTTGCCGGGATTTTAGTCCCTGCAGGCATGCCTGCGAGAGGCGAATGAGCTTTCTCGAAAGAAGCAGGCTGCTTCCACTTCCTGAGTAAGCTTTCCTGCCCTGCTTTAGGGCGAAATGGAAACTCAGTGTCCACACGAGACTCGAAAATCGCCGTGGTGGGCCGTCCCGATTGGAGAGCGTGCAGCAGTTTTCCAGAGGCATTACTTGCTGTTCTGCTTTAGTTTTCGGTAGTACCCCTTTAAGGAGTCCTAAGAACGTCGTGTCAGCACCCGAGTCAGTGCAAGAACACTGAGTACCGCCAGGCTCCTAGGGCCCGCTTGAGCATCATCCAGCCCCGAAGGCCCTTAGGTGTACGCCTGTTTATGCCGAGTGTAGGGCAACATACTGCACTCTTCCTTGGGAGAGACAGATCTCCTAAGCTCTCCAACAGCTTCTGAAACAAGGTTGTATCCAGTCCAACATGACAAGGAAGATGGCTCCCTTGCCTTACCTGAGCTATACCTCGAAAACCACTCTGCTTAGCGCTCCTTCTAGGACCTTAAACCTGCAGTCACCTTACCTACGGAAAAAGTCAGGCTAGCTTCCACTGCAACTGACGCACAGTTCTTCGTGGAACACAGCAGGCTTTTGGAAGATGCGCTGGCCCCTAGGCCGACCTGGGGCTTTCGAAAATTTAGGCAGTTCCCTCCAAGCCGAAAACCCTGCATACAAAACTTGATTTAGGGAAGGGGTCAGTGGGTAGCTTGCGTCTCTTCTGACTTCGTCAGAATAACAGGTGCTTAAGCAGTGCGTCAACCTCGAATGGGGGGCCTGATATCACAAGCCTTGTTTTCCCCGCTGGAAAGCGCCATGCGTGAGCCCTTGACGCTTCCGGGTAATAGTGCGTTTGCCGGCTTACTAGTCAGTGCAGGCGTGGCACTGAGTAAAAACTGAGTTTCCTGGGAAGAAATAGGGTATTACGACTTCCAGGGTGGGAGCTTTCCCCGCGTTGCTTTACAGCGAAACGGAATCTCCACATGAACAATCGCCTCGACGTGTGGCCCTGCTCTGCCGTGAAGAAGGGGAGGCGTGCGGCATCTTCTATGAGACCCGCGTCGTGGCTCTGCTTTACTTTAAAGGCAGTAAGCTGTAAAGGCTTCCTAGGACCCTCGCGTCTGCACACGATTCTGTATAAGAACACTGAGTAACTGCAGGCTCCTAGTGGCCTGGTGAGCCTCATCCAGTCGCCAAGATCCTTAGCTGTACCCCTCTGTAGCTGAGTGCAGGGCAACATATTGAACTCGTGCGTCGGAGAGCTAGACTGCCTCCGGTCACAGACGGATTCAGTAACACGGTTGTAGCACTTCCAGCATTCAATGCCGGTCGGCCTCATTGCCCTGTCAGAGCGATACTGAGAGAGACAGTCTGCTTAGCATTCCTTCTAGGTCTTGTTACCTGCAGTCACCCTACCTCAAGGAAAAACTCGGGCTGGGTTCCACTGCAACTAAAGATCAGTTCTTCGCGGAACACAGCAGGCTTTTGGAAGATGCACCGACAGCCCCTTAGGCTGACCCCCGGCATTCTTTCCTTTAGGCCACGCCCTACAACGCAGAACACGCTGTATCGAGAAGTTGATTTAGGGAAGGGCCCAGTGAGTACCATGTGTCTCTTTGGAATTTTTTCGAAACAAGAGGTACTTATGCTTCCTGTCAACCTCGACATGGGGGCCTGAGGGCACAGGCCTTTTTTCCCCAATGTTGACCATTACATTCGGGCAGCCTGGAAGCTTCTGCCAAAACACTTGTGTTTCCAGGATTCTAGTCATTTCATGCAGGGCTCGGATAGGAAGTTGACTTTTCTCCAAGAAACAGGGTGCCTCCGTTTCCTGGGTGGGATATTATCTTGCCGGGTGTCTTTTCCTATTTGGGTGTACGCGCACCTCTCACGGTTTTGGGAGATTCTAGTCATTTCATGCAGGGCTCGGATAGGAAGGTGACTTTTCTCCAAGAAACAGGGTGCCTCCGTTTCCTGGGTGGGATATTATCTTGCCCTGCGTCCTTTCTTATTTGGGTGTACGCGCACCTCCCACGGTTGTGGCCTCTCCCTTTGCGGAGCGCCAGCTCCTGAGGCTTACGATCAGCGGCTAAGGCTCCCGGGTCCGGCACTACGGCAGCATGTGGGACCTTCCCGGATCGGGGTACGAACCCGTGTCTCCTGCATCGGCAGGCTGACTTTCAACTACAGTTCCACAAAGAAACCCTGACCCTGCTTTAGAGCTAATGGGAACCGAAACGCAAACACTGGCTTTTCACTACGGCCCTGGGTTGCCATGCAGAAAGATTGGTGGGCAGCAGCTTCCCTGAGGCATTTTGGCTGTACGACTTTAGTTTCACGAGTGTAGGCTTTCCCTACTCCTAGCACGTTAGCACCAGTTTCCTTACAAGAACACTCAGGAAGCCAGGCTCCAGTGGGCCTGTGGAGCAGCACCCAGCCCCGTAGGTCCTTCAGCGCACCCCCGTGTTTTCCGAGTGTAACGCAACACACTGCACTCTTCCCTGGGAGAGCTAGATCTCTTCAGCTCAGCCACAGCTTCAGAAAGACGTTCCTAGCCAGTCCAGCAGGTCCAAAACACTCTTGTTGCCGGGATTTTAGTCCCTGCAGGCATGCCTGCGAGAGGCGAATGAGCTTTCTCGAAAGAAGCAGGCTGCTTCCAGTTCCTGAGTAAGCTTTCCTGCCCTGCTTTAGGGCGAAATGGAAACTCAGTGTCCACACGAGACTCGAAAATCGCCGTGGTGGGCCGTCCCGATTGGAGAGCGTGCAGCAGTTTTCCAGAGGCATTACTTGCTGTTCTGCTTTAGTTTTCGGTAGTACCCCTTTAAGGAGTCCTAAGAACGTCGTGTCAGCACCCGAGTCAGTGCAAGAACACTGAGTACCGCCAGGCTCCTAGGGCCCGCTTGAGCATCATCCAGCCCCGAAGGCCCTTAGGTGTACGCCTGTTTATGCCGAGTGTAGGGCAACATACTGCACTCTTCCTTGGGAGAGACAGATCTCCTAAGCTCTCCAACAGCTTCTGAAACAAGGTTGTATCCAGTCCAACATGACAAGGAAGATGGCTCCCTTGCCTTACCTGAGCTATACCTCGAAAACCACTCTGCTTAGCGCTCCTTCTAGGACCTTAAACCTGCAGTCACCTTACCTACGGAAAAAGTCAGGCTAGCTTCCACTGCAACTGACGCACAGTTCTTCGTGGAACACAGCAGGCTTTTGGAAGATGCGCTGGCCCCTAGGCCGACCTGGGGCTTTCGAAAATTTAGGCAGTTCCCTCCAAGCCGAAAACCCTGCATACAAAACTTGATTTAGGGAAGGGGTCAGTGGGTAGCTTGCGTCTCTTCTGACTTCGTCAGAATAACAGGTGCTTAAGCAGTGCGTCAACCTCGAATGGGGGGCCTGATATCACAAGCCTTGTTTTCCCCGCTGGAAAGCGCCATGCGTGAGCCCTTGACGCTTCCGGGTAATAGTGCGTTTGCCGGCTTACTAGTCAGTGCAGGCGTGGCACTGAGTAAAAACTGAGTTTCCTCGAAAGAAATAGGGTATTACGACTTCCAGGGTGGGAGCTTTCCCCGCGTTGCTTTACAGCGAAACGGAATCTCCACATGAACAATCGCCTCGACGTGTGGCCCTGCTCTGCCGTGAAGAAGGGGAGGCGTGCGGCATCTTCTATGAGACCCGCGTCGTGGCTCTGCTTTACTTTAAAGGCAGTAAGCTGTAAAGGCTTCCTAGGACCCTCGCGTCTGCACACGATTCTGTATAAGAACACTGAGTAACTGCAGGCTCCTAGTGGCCTGGTGAGCCTCATCCAGTCGCCAAGATCCTTAGCTGTACCCCTCTGTAGCTGAGTGCAGGGCAACATATTGAACTCGTGCGTCGGAGAGCTAGACTGCCTCCGGTCACAGACGGATTCAGTAACACGGTTGTAGCACTTCCAGCATTCAATGCCGGTCGGCCTCATTGCCCTGTCAGAGCGATACTGAGAGAGACAGTCTGCTTAGCATTCCTTCTAGGTCTTGTTACCTGCAGTCACCCTACCTCAAGGAAAAACTCGGGCTGGGTTCCACTGCAACTAAAGATCAGTTCTTCGCGGAACACAGCAGGCTTTTGGAAGATGCACCGACAGCCCCTTAGGCTGACCCCCGGCATTCTTTCCTTTAGGCCACGCCCTACAACGCAGAACACGCTGTATCGAGAAGTTGATTTAGGGAAGGGCCCAGTGAGTACCATGTGTCTCTTTGGAATTTTTTCGAAACAAGAGGTACTTATGCTTCCTGTCAACCTCGACATGGGGGCCTGAGGGCACAGGCCTTTTTTCCCCAATGTTGACCATTACATTCGGGCAGCCTGGAAGCTTCTGCCAAAACACTTGTGTTTCCAGGATTCTAGTCATTTCATGCAGGGCTCGGATAGGAAGTTGACTTTTCTCCAAGAAACAGGGTGCCTCCGTTTCCTGGGTGGGATATTATCTTGCCGGGTGTCTTTTCCTATTTGGCTGTATGCGCACCTCTCACGGTTGTGGGAGATTCTAGTCATTTCATGCAGGGCTCGGATAGGAAGGTGACTTTTCTCCAAGAAACAGGGTGCCTCCGTTTCCTGGGTGGGATATTATCTTGCCCTGCGTCCTTTCTTATTTGGGTGTACGCGCACCTCCCACGGTTGTGGCCTCTCCCATTGCGGAGCGCCAGCTCCTGAGGCTTAGGATCAGCGGCTAAGGCTCCCGGGTCCGGCACTACGGCAGCATGTGGGACCTTCCCGGATCGGGGTACGAACCCGTGTCTCCTGCATCGGCAGGCTGACTTTCAACTACAGTTCCACAAAGAAACCCTGACCCTGCTTTAGAGCTAATGGGAACCGAAACGCAAACACCGGCTTTTCACTACGGCCCTGGGTTGCCATGCAGAAAGATTGGTGGGCAGCAGCTTCCCTGAGGCATTTTGGCTGTACGACTTTAGTTTCACGAGTGTAGGCTTTCCCTACTCCTAGCACGTTAGCACCAGTTTCCTTACAAGAACACTCAGGAAGCCAGGCTCCAGTGGGCCTGTGGAGCAGCACCCAGCCCCGTAGGTCCTTCAGCGCACCCCCGTGTTTTCCGAGTGTAACGCAACACACTGCACTCTTCCCTGGGAGAGCTAGATCTCTTCAGCTCAGCCACAGCTTCAGAAAGACGTTCCTAGCCAGTCCAGCAGGTCCAAAACACTCTTGTTGCCGGGATTTTAGTCCCTGCAGGCATGCCTGCGAGAGGCGAATGAGCTTTCTCGAAAGAAGCAGGCTGCTTCCAGTTCCTGAGTAAGCTTTCCTGCCCTGCTTTAGGGCGAAATGGAAACTCAGTGTCCACACGAGACTCGAAAATCGCCGTGGTGGGCCGTCCCGATTGGAGAGCGTGCAGCAGTTTTCCAGAGGCATTACTTGCTGTTCTGCTTTAGTTTTCGGTAGTACCCCTTTAAGGAGTCCTAAGAACGTCGTGTCAGCACCCGAGTCAGTGCAAGAACACTGAGTACCGCCAGGCTCCTAGGGCCCGCTTGAGCATCATCCAGCCCCGAAGGCCCTTAGGTGTACGCCTGTTTATGCCGAGTGTAGGGCAACATACTGCACTCTTCCTTGGGAGAGACAGATCTCCTAAGCTCTCCAACAGCTTCTGAAACAAGGTTGTATCCAGTCCAACATGACAAGGAAGATGGCTCCCTTGCCTTACCTGAGCTATACCTCGAAAACCACTCTGCTTAGCGCTCCTTCTAGGACCTTAAACCTGCAGTCACCTTACCTACGGAAAAAGTCAGGCTAGCTTCCACTGCAACTGACGCACAGTTCTTCGTGGAACACAGCAGGCTTTTGGAAGATGCGCTGGCCCCTAGGCCGACCTGGGGCTTTCGAAAATTTAGGCAGTTCCCTCCAAGCCGAAAACCCTGCATACAAAACTTGATTTAGGGAAGGGGTCAGTGGGTAGCTTGCGTCTCTTCTGACTTCGTCAGAATAACAGGTGCTTAAGCAGTGCGTCAACCTCGAATGGGGGGCCTGATATCACAAGCCTTGTTTTCCCCGCTGGAAAGCGCCATGCGTGAGCCCTTGACGCTTCCGGGTAATAGTGCGTTTGCCGGCTTACTAGTCAGTGCAGGCGTGGCACTGAGTAAAAACTGAGTTTCCTCGAAAGAAATAGGGTATTACGACTTCCAGGGTGGGAGCTTTCCCCGCGTTGCTTTACAGCGAAACGGAATCTCCACATGAACAATCGCCTCGACGTGTGGCCCTGCTCTGCCGTGAAGAAGGGGAGGCGTGCGGCATCTTCTATGAGACCCGCGTCGTGGCTCTGCTTTACTTTAAAGGCAGTAAGCTGTAAAGGCTTCCTAGGACCCTCGCGTCTGCACACGATTCTGTATAAGAACACTGAGTAACTGCAGGCTCCTAGTGGCCTGGTGAGCCTCATCCAGTCGCCAAGATCCTTAGCTGTACCCCTCTGTAGCTGAGTGCAGGGCAACATATTGAACTCGTGCGTCGGAGAGCTAGACTGCCTCCGGTCACAGACGGATTCAGTAACACGGTTGTAGCACTTCCAGCATTCAATGCCGGTCGGCCTCATTGCCCTGTCAGAGCGATACTGAGAGAGACAGTCTGCTTAGCATTCCTTCTAGGTCTTGTTACCTGCAGTCACCCTACCTCAAGGAAAAACTCGGGCTGGGTTCCACTGCAACTAAAGATCAGTTCTTCGCGGAACACAGCAGGCTTTTGGAAGATGCACCGACAGCCCCTTAGGCTGACCCCCGGCATTCTTTCCTTTAGGCCACGCCCTACAACGCAGAACACGCTGTATCGAGAAGTTGATTTAGGGAAGGGCCCAGTGAGTACCATGTGTCTCTTTGGAATTTTTTCGAAACAAGAGGTACTTATGCTTCCTGTCAACCTCGACATGGGGGCCTGAGGGCACAGGCCTTTTTTCCCCAATGTTGACCATTACATTCGGGCAGCCTGGAAGCTTCTGCCAAAACACTTGTGTTTCCAGGATTCTAGTCATTTCATGCAGGGCTCGGATAGGAAGTTGACTTTTCTCCAAGAAACAGGGTGCCTCCGTTACCTGGGTGGGATATTATCTTGCCGGGTGTCTTTTCCTATTTGGCTGTACGCGCACCTCTCACGGTTGTGGGAGATTCTAGTCATTTCATGCAGGGCTCGGATAGGAAGGTGACTTTTCTCCAAGAAACAGGGTGCCTCCGTTTCCTGGGTGGGATATTATCTTGCCCTGCGTCCTTTCTTATTTGGGTGTACGCGCACCTCTCACGGTTGTGGCCTCTCCCATTGCGGAGCGCCAGCTCCTGAGGCTTAGGATCAGCGGCTAAGGCTCCCGGGTCCGGCACTACGGCAGCATGTGGGACCTTCCCGGATCGGGGTACGAACCCGTGTCTCCTGCATCGGCAGGCTGACTTTCAACTACAGTTCCACAAAGAAACCCTGACCCTGCTTTAGAGCTAATGGGAACCGAAACGCAAACACTGGCTTTTCACTACGGCCCTGGGTTGCCATGCAGAAAGATTGGTGGGCAGCAGCTTCCCTGAGGCATTTTGGCTGTACGACTTTAGTTTCACGAGTGTAGGCTTTCCCTACTCCTAGCACGTTAGCACCAGTTTCCTTACAAGAACACTCAGGAAGCCAGGCTCCAGTGGGCCTGTGGAGCAGCACCCAGCCCCGTAGGTCCTTCAGCGCACCCCCGTGTTTTCCGAGTGTAACGCAACACACTGCACTCTTCCCTGGGAGAGCTAGATCTCTTCAGCTCAGCCACAGCTTCAGAAAGACGTTCCTAGCCAGTCCAGCAGGTCCAAAACACTCTTGTTGCCGGGATTTTAGTCCCTGCAGGCATGCCTGCGAGAGGCGAATGAGCTTTCTCGAAAGAAGCAGGCTGCTTCCAGTTCCTGAGTAAGCTTTCCTGCCCTGCTTTAGGGCGAAATGGAAACTCAGTGTCCACACGAGACTCGAAAATCGCCGTGGTGGGCCGTCCCGATTGGAGAGCGTGCAGCAGTTTTCCAGAGGCATTACTTGCTGTTCTGCTTTAGTTTTCGGTAGTACCCCTTTAAGGAGTCCTAAGAACGTCGTGTCAGCACCCGAGTCAGTGCAAGAACACTGAGTACCGCCAGGCTCCTAGGGCCCGCTTGAGCATCATCCAGCCCCGAAGGCCCTTAGGTGTACGCCTGTTTATGCCGAGTGTAGGGCAACATACTGCACTCTTCCTTGGGAGAGACAGATCTCCTAAGCTCTCCAACAGCTTCTGAAACAAGGTTGTATCCAGTCCAACATGACAAGGAAGATGGCTCCCTTGCCTTACCTGAGCTATACCTCGAAAACCACTCTGCTTAGCGCTCCTTCTAGGACCTTAAACCTGCAGTCACCTTACCTACGGAAAAAGTCAGGCTAGCTTCCACTGCAACTGACGCACAGTTCTTCGTGGAACACAGCAGGCTTTTGGAAGATGCGCTGGCCCCTAGGCCGACCTGGGGCTTTCGAAAATTTAGGCAGTTCCCTCCAAGCTGAAAACCCTGCATACAAAACTTGATTTAGGGAAGGGGTCAGTGGGTAGCTTGCGTCTCTTCTGACTTCGTCAGAATAACAGGTGCTTAAGCAGTGCGTCAACCTCGAATGGGGGGCCTGATATCACAAGCCTTGTTTTCCCCGCTGGAAAGCGCCATGCGTGAGCCCTTGACGCTTCCGGGTAATAGTGCGTTTGCCGGCTTACTAGTCAGTGCAGGCGTGGCACTGAGTAAAAACTGAGTTTCCTCGAAAGAAATAGGGTATTACGACTTCCAGGGTGGGAGCTTTCCCCGCGTTGCTTTACAGCGAAACGGAATCTCCACATGAACAATCGCCTCGACGTGTGGCCCTGCTCTGCCGTGAAGAAGGGGAGGCGTGCGGCATCTTCTATGAGACCCGCGTCGTGGCTCTGCTTTACTTTAAAGGCAGTAAGCTGTAAAGGCCTCCTAGGACCCTCGCGTCTGCACACGATTCTGTATAAGAACACTGAGTAACTGCAGGCTCCTAGTGGCCTGGTGAGCCTCATCCAGTCGCCAAGATCCTTAGCTGTACCCCTCTGTAGCTGAGTGCAGGGCAACATATTGAACTCGTGCGTCGGAGAGCTAGACTGCCTCCGGTCACAGACGGATTCAGTAACACGGTTGTAGCACTTCCAGCATTCAATGCCGGTCGGCCTCATTGCCCTGTCAGAGCGATACTGAGAGAGACAGTCTGCTTAGCATTCCTTCTAGGTCTTGTTACCTGCAGTCACCCTACCTCAAGGAAAAACTCGGGCTGGGTTCCACTGCAACTAAAGATCAGTTCTTCGCGGAACACAGCAGGCTTTTGGAAGATGCACCGACAGCCCCTTAGGCTGACCCCCGGCATTCTTTCCTTTAGGCCACGCCCTACAACGCAGAACACGCTGTATCGAGAAGTTGATTTAGGGAAGGGCCCAGTGAGTACCATGTGTCTCTTTGGAATTTTTTCGAAACAAGAGGTACTTATGCTTCCTGTCAACCTCGACATGGGGGCCTGAGGGCACAGGCCTTTTTTCCCCAATGTTGACCATTACATTCGGGCAGCCTGGAAGCTTCTGCCAAAACACTTGTGTTTCCAGGATTCTAGTCATTTCATGCAGGGCTCGGATAGGAAGTTGACTTTTCTCCAAGAAACAGGGTGCCTCCGTTTCCTGGGTGGGATATTATCTTGCCGGGTGTCTTTTCCTATTTGGCTGTACGCGCACCTCTCACGGTTGTGGGAGATTCTAGTCATTTCATGCAGGGCTCGGATAGGAAGGTGACTTTTCTCCAAGAAACAGGGTGCCTCCGTTTCCTGGGTGGGATATTATCTTGCCCTGCGTCCTTTCTTATTTGGGTGTACGCGCACCTCTCACGGTTGTGGCCTCTCCCATTGCGGAGCGCCAGCTCCTGAGGCTTAGGATCAGCGGCTAAGGCTCCCGGGTCCGGCACTACGGCAGCATGTGGGACCTTCCCGGATCGGGGTACGAACCCGTGTCTCCTGCATCGGCAGGCTGACTTTCAACTACAGTTCCACAAAGAAACCCTGACCCTGCTTTAGAGCTAATGGGAACCGAAACGCAAACACTGGCTTTTCACTACGGCCCTGGGTTGCCATGCAGAAAGATTGGTGGGCAGCAGCTTCCCTGAGGCATTTTGGCTGTACGACTTTAGTTTCACGAGTGTAGGCTTTCCCTACTCCTAGCACGTTAGCACCAGTTTCCTTACAAGAACACTCAGGAAGCGAGGCTCCAGTGGGCCTGTGGAGCAGCACCCAGCCCCGTAGGTCCTTCAGCGCACCCCCGTGTTTTCCGAGTGTAACGCAACACACTGCACTCTTCCCTGGGAGAGCTAGATCTCTTCAGCTCAGCCACAGCTTCAGAAAGACGTTCCTAGCCAGTCCAGCAGGTCCAAAACACTCTTGTTGCCGGGATTTTAGTCCCTGCAGGCATGCCTGCGAGAGGCGAATGAGCTTTCTCGAAAGAAGCAGGCTGCTTCCAGTTCCTGAGTAAGCTTTCCTGCCCTGCTTTAGGGCGAAATGGAAACTCAGTGTCCACACGAGACTCGAAAATCGCCGTGGTGGGCCGTCCCGATTGGAGAGCGTGCAGCAGTTTTCCAGAGGCATTACTTGCTGTTCTGCTTTAGTTTTCGGTAGTACCCCTTTAAGGAGTCCTAAGAACGTCGTGTCAGCACCCGAGTCAGTGCAAGAACACTGAGTACCGCCAGGCTCCTAGGGCCCGCTTGAGCATCATCCAGCCCCGAAGGCCCTTAGGTGTACGCCTGTTTATGCCGAGTGTAGGGCAACATACTGCACTCTTCCTTGGGAGAGACAGATCTCCTAAGCTCTCCAACAGCTTCTGAAACAAGGTTGTATCCAGTCCAACATGACAAGGAAGATGGCTCCCTTGCCTTACCTGAGCTATACCTCGAAAACCACTCTGCTTAGCGCTCCTTCTAGGACCTTAAACCTGCAGTCACCTTACCTACGGAAAAAGTCAGGCTAGCTTCCACTGCAACTGACGCACAGTTCTTCGTGGAACACAGCAGGCTTTTGGAAGATGCGCTGGCCCCTAGGCCGACCTGGGGCTTTCGAAAATTTAGGCAGTTCCCTCCAAGCCGAAAACCCTGCATACAAAACTTGATTTAGGGAAGGGGTCAGTGGGTAGCTTGCGTCTCTTCTGACTTCGTCAGAATAACAGGTGCTTAAGCAGTGCGTCAACCTCGAATGGGGGGCCTGATATCACAAGCCTTGTTTTCCCCGCTGGAAAGCGCCATGCGTGAGCCCTTGACGCTTCCGGGTAATAGTGCGTTTGCCGGCTTACTAGTCAGTGCAGGCGTGGCACTGAGTAAAAACTGAGTTTCCTCGAAAGAAATAGGGTATTACGACTTCCAGGGTGGGAGCTTTCCCCGCGTTGCTTTACAGCGAAACGGAATCTCCACATGAACAATCGCCTCGACGTGTGGCCCTGCTCTGCCGTGAAGAAGGGGAGGCGTGCGGCATCTTCTATGAGACCCGCGTCGTGGCTCTGCTTTACTTTAAAGGCAGTAAGCTGTAAAGGCTTCCTAGGACCCTCGCGTCTGCACACGATTCTGTATAAGAACACTGAGTAACTGCAGGCTCCTAGTGGCCTGGTGAGCCTCATCCAGTCGCCAAGATCCTTAGCTGTACCCCTCTGTAGCTGAGTGCAGGGCAACATATTGAACTCGTGCGTCGGAGAGCTAGACTGCCTCCGGTCACAGACGGATTCAGTAACACGGTTGTAGCACTTCCAGCATTCAATGCCGGTCGGCCTCATTGCCCTGTCAGAGCGATACTGAGAGAGACAGTCTGCTTAGCATTCCTTCTAGGTCTTGTTACCTGCAGTCACCCTACCTCAAGGAAAAACTCGGGCTGGGTTCCACTGCAACTAAAGATCAGTTCTTCGCGGAACACAGCAGGCTTTTGGAAGATGCACCGACAGCCCCTTAGGCTGACCCCCGGCATTCTTTCCTTTAGGCCACGCCCTACAACGCAGAACACGCTGTATCGAGAAGTTGATTTAGGGAAGGGCCCAGTGAGTACCATGTGTCTCTTTGGAATTTTTTCGAAACAAGAGGTACTTATGCTTCCTGTCAACCTCGACATGGGGGCCTGAGGGCACAGGCCTTTTTTCCCCAATGTTGACCATTACATTCGGGCAGCCTGGAAGCTTCTGCCAAAACACTTGTGTTTCCAGGATTCTAGTCATTTCATGCAGGGCTCGGATAGGAAGTTGACTTTTCTCCAAGAAACAGGGTGCCTCCGTTTCCTGGGTGGGATATTATCTTGCCGGGTGTCTTTTCCTATTTGGGTGTACGCGCACCTCTCACGGTTGTGGGAGATTCTAGTCATTTCATGCAGGGCTCGGATAGGAAGGTGACTTTTCTCCAAGAAACAGGGTGCCTCCGTTTCCTGGGTGGGATATTATCTTGCCCTGCGTCCTTTCTTATTTGGGTGTACGCGCACCTCTCACGGTTGTGGCCTCTCCCATTGCGGAGCGCCAGCTCCTGAGGCTTAGGATCAGCGGCTAAGGCTCCCGGGTCCGGCACTACGGCAGCATGTGGGACCTTCCCGGATCGGGGTACGAACCCGTGTCTCCTGCATCGGCAGGCTGACTTTCAACTACAGTTCCACAAAGAAACCCTGACCCTGCTTTAGAGCTAATGGGAACCGAAACGCAAACACTGGCTTTTCACTACGGCCCTGGGTTGCCATGCAGAAAGATTGGTGGGCAGCAGCTTCCCTGAGGCATTTTGGCTGTACGACTTTAGTTTCACGAGTGTAGGCTTTCCCTACTCCTAGCACGTTAGCACCAGTTTCCTTACAAGAACACTCAGGAAGCCAGGCTCCAGTGGGCCTGTGGAGCAGCACCCAGCCCCGTAGGTCCTTCAGCGCACCCCCGTGTTTTCCGAGTGTAACGCAACACACTGCACTCTTCCCTGGGAGAGCTAGATCTCTTCAGCTCAGCCACAGCTTCAGAAAGACGTTCCTAGCCAGTCCAGCAGGTCCAAAACACTCTTGTTGCCGGGATTTTAGTCCCTGCAGGCATGCCTGCGAGAGGCGAATGAGCTTTCTCGAAAGAAGCAGGCTGCTTCCACTTCCTGAGTAAGCTTTCCTGCCCTGCTTTAGGGCGAAATGGAAACTCAGTGTCCACACGAGACTCGAAAATCGCCGTGGTGGGCCGTCCCGATTGGAGAGCGTGCAGCAGTTTTCCAGAGGCATTACTTGCTGTTCTGCTTTAGTTTTCGGTAGTACCCCTTTAAGGAGTCCTAAGAACGTCGTGTCAGCACCCGAGTCAGTGCAAGAACACTGAGTACCGCCAGGCTCCTAGGGCCCGCTTGAGCATCATCCAGCCCCGAAGGCCCTTAGGTGTACGCCTGTTTATGCCGAGTGTAGGGCAACATACTGCACTCTTCCTTGGGAGAGACAGATCTCCTAAGCTCTCCAACAGCTTCTGAAACAAGGTTGTATCCAGTCCAACATGACAAGGAAGATGGCTCCCTTGCCTTACCTGAGCTATACCTCGAAAACCACTCTGCTTAGCGCTCCTTCTAGGACCTTAAACCTGCAGTCACCTTACCTACGGAAAAAGTCAGGCTAGCTTCCACTGCAACTGACGCACAGTTCTTCGTGGAACACAGCAGGCTTTTGGAAGATGCGCTGGCCCCTAGGCCGACCTGGGGCTTTCGAAAATTTAGGCAGTTCCCTCCAAGCCGAAAACCCTGCATACAAAACTTGATTTAGGGAAGGGGTCAGTGGGTAGCTTGCGTCTCTTCTGACTTCGTCAGAATAACAGGTGCTTAAGCAGTGCGTCAACCTCGAATGGGGGGCCTGATATCACAAGCCTTGTTTTCCCCGCTGGAAAGCGCCATGCGTGAGCCCTTGACGCTTCCGGGTAATAGTGCGTTTGCCGGCTTACTAGTCAGTGCAGGCGTGGCACTGAGTAAAAACTGAGTTTCCTCGAAAGAAATAGGGTATTACGACTTCCAGGGTGGGAGCTTTCCCCGCGTTGCTTTACAGCGAAACGGAATCTCCACATGAACAATCGCCTCGACGTGTGGCCCTGCTCTGCCGTGAAGAAGGGGAGGCGTGCGGCATCTTCTATGAGACCCGCGTCGTGGCTCTGCTTTACTTTAAAGGCAGTAAGCTGTAAAGGCTTCCTAGGACCCTCGCGTCTGCACACGATTCTGTATAAGAACACTGAGTAACTGCAGGCTCCTAGTGGCCTGGTGAGCCTCATCCAGTCGCCAAGATCCTTAGCTGTACCCCTCTGTAGCTGAGTGCAGGGCAACATATTGAACTCGTGCGTCGGAGAGCTAGACTGCCTCCGGTCACAGACGGATTCAGTAACACGGTTGTAGCACTTCCAGCATTCAATGCCGGTCGGCCTCATTGCCCTGTCAGAGCGATACTGAGAGAGACAGTCTGCTTAGCATTCCTTCTAGGTCTTGTTACCTGCAGTCACCCTACCTCAAGGAAAAACTCGGGCTGGGTTCCACTGCAACTAAAGATCAGTTCTTCGCGGAACACAGCAGGCTTTTGGAAGATGCACCGACAGCCCCTTAGGCTGACCCCCCGCATTCTTTCCTTTAGGCCACGCCCTACAACGCAGAACACGCTGTATCGAGAAGTTGATTTAGGGAAGGGCCCAGTGAGTACCATGTGTCTCTTTGGAATTTTTTCGAAACAATAGGTACTTATGCTTCCTGTCAACCTCGACATGGGGGCCTGAGGGCACAGGCCTTTTTTCCCCAATGTTGACCATTACATTCGGGCAGCCTGGAAGCTTCTGCCAAAACACTTGTGTTTCCAGGATTCTAGTCATTTCATGCAGGGCTCGGATAGGAAGTTGACTTTTCTCCAAGAAACGGGGTGCCTCCGTTTCCTGGCTGGGATATTATCTTGCTCTGTGTCTTTTCTTATTTGGGTGTACGCGCACCTCTCACGGTTGTGGGAGATTCTAGTCATTTCATGCAGGGCTCGGATAGGAAGGTGACTTTTCTCCAAGAAACAGGGTGCCTCCGTTTCCTGGGTGGGATATTATCTTGCCCTGCGTCCTTTCTTATTTGGGTGTACGCGCACCTCTCACGGTTGTGGCCTCTCCCATTGCGGAGCGCCAGCTCCTGAGGCTTAGGATCAGCGGCTAAGGCTCCCGGGTCCGGCACTACGGCAGCACGTGGGACCTTCCCGGATCGGGGTACGAACCCGTGTCTCCTGCATCGGCAGGCTGACTTTCAACTACAGTTCCACAAAGCAACCCTGACCCTGCTTTAGAGCTAATGGGAACCGAAACGCAAACACTGGCTTTTCACTACGGCCCTGGGTTGCCATGCAGAAAGATTGGTGGGCAGCAGCTTCCCTGAGGCATTTTGGCTGTACGACTTTAGTTTCACGAGTGTAGGCTTTCCCTACTCCTAGCACGTTAGCACCAGTTTCCTTACAAGAACACTCAGGAAGCCAGGCTCCAGTGGGCCTGTGGAGCAGCACCCAGCCCCGTAGGTCCTTCAGCGCACCCCCGTGTTTTCCGAGTGTAACGCAACACACTGCACTCTTCCCTGGGAGAGCTAGATCTCTTCAGCTCAGCCACAGCTTCAGAAAGACGTTCCTAGCCAGTCCAGCAGGTCCAAAACACTCTTGTTGCCGGGATTTTAGTCCCTGCAGGCATGCCTGCGAGAGGCGAATGAGCTTTCTCGAAAGAAGCAGGCTGCTTCCAGTTCCTGAGTAAGCTTTCCTGCCCTGCTTTAGGGCGAAATGGAAACTCAGTGTCCACACGAGACTCGAAAATCGCCGTGGTGGGCCGTCCCGATTGGAGAGC
Source organism: Mesoplodon bidens (assembly GCF_964165515.1). NCBI lineage: Eukaryota > Metazoa > Chordata > Mammalia > Artiodactyla > Ziphiidae > Mesoplodon > Mesoplodon bidens. The sequence continues at coordinate 35,731,717 of NC_138174.1, read as the reverse complement.
GTGCAGCAGTTTTCCAGAGGCATTACTTGCTGTTCTGCTTTAGTTTTCGGTAGTACCCCTTTAAGGAGTCCTAAGAACGTCGTGTCAGCACCCGAGTCAGTGCAAGAACACTGAGTACCGCCAGGCTCCTAGGGCCCGCTTGAGCATCATCCAGCCCCGAAGGCCCTTAGGTGTACGCCTGTTTATGCCGAGTGTAGGGCAACATACTGCACTCTTCCTTGGGAGAGACAGATCTCCTAAGCTCTCCAACAGCTTCTGAAACAAGGTTGTATCCAGTCCAACATGACAAGGAAGATGGCTCCCTTGCCTTACCTGAGCTATACCTCGAAAACCACTCTGCTTAGCGCTCCTTCTAGGACCTTAAACCTGCAGTCACCTTACCTACGGAAAAAGTCAGGCTAGCTTCCACTGCAACTGACGCACAGTTCTTCGTGGAACACAGCAGGCTTTTGGAAGATGCGCTGGCCCCTAGGCCGACCTGGGGCTTTCGAAAATTTAGGCAGTTCCCTCCAAGCCGAAAACCCTGCATACAAAACTTGATTTAGGGAAGGGGTCAGTGGGTAGCTTGCGTCTCTTCTGACTTCGTCAGAATAACAGGTGCTTAAGCAGTGCGTCAACCTCGAATGGGGGGCCTGATATCACAAGCCTTGTTTTCCCCGCTGGAAAGCGCCATGCGTGAGCCCTTGACGCTTCCGGGTAATAGTGCGTTTGCCGGCTTACTAGTCAGTGCAGGCGTGGCACTGAGTAAAAACTGAGTTTCCTCGAAAGAAATAGGGTATTACGACTTCCAGGGTGGGAGCTTTCCCCGCGTTGCTTTACAGCGAAACGGAATCTCCACATGAACAATCGCCTCGACGTGTGGCCCTGCTCTGCCGTGAAGAAGGGGAGGCGTGCGGCATCTTCTATGAGACCCGCGTCGTGGCTCTGCTTTACTTTAAAGGCAGTAAGCTGTAAAGGCTTCCTAGGACCCTCGCGTCTGCACACGATTCTGTATAAGAACACTGAGTAACTGCAGGCTCCTAGTGGCCTGGTGAGCCTCATCCAGTCGCCAAGATCCTTAGCTGTACCCCTCTGTAGCTGAGTGCAGGGCAACATATTGAACTCGTGCGTCGGAGAGCTAGACTGCCTCCGGTCACAGACGGATTCAGTAACACGGTTGTAGCACTTCCAGCATTCAATGCCGGTCGGCCTCATTGCCCTGTCAGAGCGATACTGAGAGAGACAGTCTGCTTAGCATTCCTTCTAGGTCTTGTTACCTGCAGTCACCCTACCTCAAGGAAAAACTCGGGCTGGGTTCCACTGCAACTAAAGATCAGTTCTTCGCGGAACACAGCAGGCTTTTGGAAGATGCACCGACAGCCCCTTAGGCTGACCCCCCGCATTCTTTCCTTTAGGCCACGCCCTACAACGCAGAACACGCTGTATCGAGAAGTTGATTTAGGGAAGGGCCCAGTGAGTACCATGTGTCTCTTTGGAATTTTTTCGAAACAATAGGTACTTATGCTTCCTGTCAACCTCGACATGGGGGCCTGAGGGCACAGGCCTTTTTTCCCCAATGTTGACCATTACATTCGGGCAGCCTGGAAGCTTCTGCCAAAACACTTGTGTTTCCAGGATTCTAGTCATTTCATGCAGGGCTCGGATAGGAAGTTGACTTTTCTCCAAGAAACGGGGTGCCTCCGTTTCCTGGCTGGGATATTATCTTGCTCTGTGTCTTTTCTTATTTGGGTGTACGCGCACCTCTCACGGTTGTGGGAGATTCTAGTCATTTCATGCAGGGCTCGGATAGGAAGGTGACTTTTCTCCAAGAAACAGGGTGCCTCCGTTTCCTGGGTGGGATATTATCTTGCCCTGCGTCCTTTCTTATTTGGGTGTACGCGCACCTCTCACGGTTGTGGCCTCTCCCATTGCGGAGCGCCAGCTCCTGAGGCTTAGGATCAGCGGCTAAGGCTCCCGGGTCCGGCACTACGGCAGCACGTGGGACCTTCCCGGATCGGGGTACGAACCCGTGTCTCCTGCATCGGCAGGCTGACTTTCAACTACAGTTCCACAAAGCAACCCTGACCCTGCTTTAGAGCTAATGGGAACCGAAACGCAAACACTGGCTTTTCACTACGGCCCTGGGTTGCCATGCAGAAAGATTGGTGGGCAGCAGCTTCCCTGAGGCATTTTGGCTGTACGACTTTAGTTTCACGAGTGTAGGCTTTCCCTACTCCTAGCACGTTAGCACCAGTTTCCTTACAAGAACACTCAGGAAGCCAGGCTCCAGTGGGCCTGTGGAGCAGCACCCAGCCCCGTAGGTCCTTCAGCGCACCCCCGTGTTTTCCGAGTGTAACGCAACACACTGCACTCTTCCCTGGGAGAGCTAGATCTCTTCAGCTCAGCCACAGCTTCAGAAAGACGTTCCTAGCCAGTCCAGCAGGTCCAAAACACTCTTGTTGCCGGGATTTTAGTCCCTGCAGGCATGCCTGCGAGAGGCGAATGAGCTTTCTCGAAAGAAGCAGGCTGCTTCCAGTTCCTGAGTAAGCTTTCCTGCCCTGCTTTAGGGCGAAATGGAAACTCAGTGTCCACACGAGACTCGAAAATCGCCGTGGTGGGCCGTCCCGATTGGAGAGCGTGCAGCAGTTTTCCAGAGGCATTACTTGCTGTTCTGCTTTAGTTTTCGGTAGTACCCCTTTAAGGAGTCCTAAGAACGTCGTGTCAGCACCCGAGTCAGTGCAAGAACACTGAGTACCGCCAGGCTCCTAGGGCCCGCTTGAGCATCATCCAGCCCCGAAGGCCCTTAGGTGTACGCCTGTTTATGCCGAGTGTAGGGCAACATACTGCACTCTTCCTTGGGAGAGACAGATCTCCTAAGCTCTCCAACAGCTTCTGAAACAAGGTTGTATCCAGTCCAACATGACAAGGAAGATGGCTCCCTTGCCTTACCTGAGCTATACCTCGAAAACCACTCTGCTTAGCGCTCCTTCTAGGACCTTAAACCTGCAGTCACCTTACCTACGGAAAAAGTCAGGCTAGCTTCCACTGCAACTGACGCACAGTTCTTCGTGGAACACAGCAGGCTTTTGGAAGATGCGCTGGCCCCTAGGCCGACCTGGGGCTTTCGAAAATTTAGGCAGTTCCCTCCAAGCCGAAAACCCTGCATACAAAACTTGATTTAGGGAAGGGGTCAGTGGGTAGCTTGCGTCTCTTCTGACTTCGTCAGAATAACAGGTGCTTAAGCAGTGCGTCAACCTCGAATGGGGGGCCTGATATCACAAGCCTTGTTTTCCCCGCTGGAAAGCGCCATGCGTGAGCCCTTGACGCTTCCGGGTAATAGTGCGTTTGCCGGCTTACTAGTCAGTGCAGGCGTGGCACTGAGTAAAAACTGAGTTTCCTCGAAAGAAATAGGGTATTACGACTTCCAGGGTGGGAGCTTTCCCCGCGTTGCTTTACAGCGAAACGGAATCTCCACATGAACAATCGCCTCGACGTGTGGCCCTGCTCTGCCGTGAAGAAGGGGAGGCGTGCGGCATCTTCTATGAGACCCGCGTCGTGGCTCTGCTTTACTTTAAAGGCAGTAAGCTGTAAAGGCTTCCTAGGACCCTCGCGTCTGCACACGATTCTGTATAAGAACACTGAGTAACTGCAGGCTCCTAGTGGCCTGGTGAGCCTCATCCAGTCGCCAAGATCCTTAGCTGTACCCCTCTGTAGCTGAGTGCAGGGCAACATATTGAACTCGTGCGTCGGAGAGCTAGACTGCCTCCGGTCACAGACGGATTCAGTAACACGGTTGTAGCACTTCCAGCATTCAATGCCGGTCGGCCTCATTGCCCTGTCAGAGCGATACTGAGAGAGACAGTCTGCTTAGCATTCCTTCTAGGTCTTGTTACCTGCAGTCACCCTACCTCAAGGAAAAACTCGGGCTGGGTTCCACTGCAACTAAAGATCAGTTCTTCGCGGAACACAGCAGGCTTTTGGAAGATGCACCGACAGCCCCTTAGGCTGACCCCCGGCATTCTTTCCTTTAGGCCACGCCCTACAACGCAGAACACGCTGTATCGAGAAGTTGATTTAGGGAAGGGCCCAGTGAGTACCATGTGTCTCTTTGGAATTTTTTCGAAACAAGAGGTACTTATGCTTCCTGTCAACCTCGACATGGGGGCCTGAGGGCACAGGCCTTTTTTCCCCAATGTTGACCATTACATTCGGGCAGCCTGGAAGCTTCTGCAAAAACACTTGTGTTTCCAGGATTCTAGTCATTTCATGCAGGGCTCGGATAGGAAGTTGACTTTTCTCCAAGAAACAGGGTGCCTCCGTTTCCTGGGTGGGATATTATCTTGCCGGGTGTCTTTTCCTATTTGGGTGTACGCGCACCTCTCACGGTTGTGGGAGATTCTAGTCATTTCATGCAGGGCTCGGATAGGAAGGTGACTTTTCTCCAAGAAACAGGGTGCCTCCGTTTCCTGGGTGGGATATTATCTTGCCCTGCGTCCTTTCTTATTTGGGTGTACGCGCACCTCTCACGGTTGTGGCCTCTCCCATTGCGGAGCGCCAGCTCCTGAGGCTTAGGATCAGCGGCTAAGGCTCCCGGGTCCGGCACTACGGCAGCATGTGGGACCTTCCCGGATCGGGGTACGAACCCGTGTCTCCTGCATCGGCAGGCTGACTTTCAACTACAGTTCCACAAAGAAACCCTGACCCTGCTTTAGAGCTAATGGGAACCGAAACGCAAACACCGGCTTTTCACTACGGCCCTGGGTTGCCATGCAGAAAGATTGGTGGGCAGCAGCTTCCCTGAGGCATTTTGGCTGTACGACTTTAGTTTCACGAGTGTAGGCTTTCCCTACTCCTAGCACGTTAGCACCAGTTTCCTTACAAGAACACTCAGGAAGCCAGGCTCCAGTGGGCCTGTGGAGCAGCACCCAGCCCCGTAGGTCCTTCAGCGCACCCCCGTGTTTTCCGAGTGTAACGCAACACACTGCACTCTTCCCTGGGAGAGCTAGATCTCTTCAGCTCAGCCACAGCTTCAGAAAGACGTTCCTAGCCAGTCCAGCAGGTCCAAAACACTCTTGTTGCCGGGATTTTAGTCCCTGCAGGCATGCCTGCGAGAGGCGAATGAGCTTTCTCGAAAGAAGCAGGCTGCTTCCACTTCCTGAGTAAGCTTTCCTGCCCTGCTTTAGGGCGAAATGGAAACTCAGTGTCCACACGAGACTCGAAAATCGCCGTGGTGGGCCGTCCCGATTGGAGAGCGTGCAGCAGTTTTCCAGAGGCATTACTTGCTGTTCTGCTTTAGTTTTCGGTAGTACCCCTTTAAGGAGTCCTAAGAACGTCGTGTCAGCACCCGAGTCAGTGCAAGAACACTGAGTACCGCCAGGCTCCTAGGGCCCGCTTGAGCATCATCCAGCCCCGAAGGCCCTTAGGTGTACGCCTGTTTATGCCGAGTGTAGGGCAACATACTGCACTCTTCCTTGGGAGAGACAGATCTCCTAAGCTCTCCAACAGCTTCTGAAACAAGGTTGTATCCAGTCCAACATGACAAGGAAGATGGCTCCCTTGCCTTACCTGAGCTATACCTCGAAAACCACTCTGCTTAGCGCTCCTTCTAGGACCTTAAACCTGCAGTCACCTTACCTACGGAAAAAGTCAGGCTAGCTTCCACTGCAACTGACGCACAGTTCTTCGTGGAACACAGCAGGCTTTTGGAAGATGCGCTGGCCCCTAGGCCGACCTGGGGCTTTCGAAAATTTAGGCAGTTCCCTCCAAGCCGAAAACCCTGCATACAAAACTTGATTTAGGGAAGGGGTCAGTGGGTAGCTTGCGTCTCTTCTGACTTCGTCAGAATAACAGGTGCTTAAGCAGTGCGTCAACCTCGAATGGGGGGCCTGATATCACAAGCCTTGTTTTCCCCGCTGGAAAGCGCCATGCGTGAGCCCTTGACGCTTCCGGGTAATAGTGCGTTTGCCGGCTTACTAGTCAGTGCAGGCGTGGCACTGAGTAAAAACTGAGTTTCCTGGGAAGAAATAGGGTATTACGACTTCCAGGGTGGGAGCTTTCCCCGCGTTGCTTTACAGCGAAACGGAATCTCCACATGAACAATCGCCTCGACGTGTGGCCCTGCTCTGCCGTGAAGAAGGGGAGGCGTGCGGCATCTTCTATGAGACCCGCGTCGTGGCTCTGCTTTACTTTAAAGGCAGTAAGCTGTAAAGGCTTCCTAGGACCCTCGCGTCTGCACACGATTCTGTATAAGAACACTGAGTAACTGCAGGCTCCTAGTGGCCTGGTGAGCCTCATCCAGTCGCCAAGATCCTTAGCTGTACCCCTCTGTAGCTGAGTGCAGGGCAACATATTGAACTCGTGCGTCGGAGAGCTAGACTGCCTCCGGTCACAGACGGATTCAGTAACACGGTTGTAGCACTTCCAGCATTCAATGCCGGTCGGCCTCATTGCCCTGTCAGAGCGATACTGAGAGAGACAGTCTGCTTAGCATTCCTTCTAGGTCTTGTTACCTGCAGTCACCCTACCTCAAGGAAAAACTCGGGCTGGGTTCCACTGCAACTAAAGATCAGTTCTTCGCGGAACACAGCAGGCTTTTGGAAGATGCACCGACAGCCCCTTAGGCTGACCCCCGGCATTCTTTCCTTTAGGCCACGCCCTACAACGCAGAACACGCTGTATCGAGAAGTTGATTTAGGGAAGGGCCCAGTGAGTACCATGTGTCTCTTTGGAATTTTTTCGAAACAAGAGGTACTTATGCTTCCTGTCAACCTCGACATGGGGGCCTGAGGGCACAGGCCTTTTTTCCCCAATGTTGACCATTACATTCGGGCAGCCTGGAAGCTTCTGCAAAAACACTTGTGTTTCCAGGATTCTAGTCATTTCATGCAGGGCTCGGATAGGAAGTTGACTTTTCTCCAAGAAACAGGGTGCCTCCGTTTCCTGGGTGGGATATTATCTTGCCGGGTGTCTTTTCCTATTTGGGTGTACGCGCACCTCTCACGGTTGTGGGAGATTCTAGTCATTTCATGCAGGGCTCGGATAGGAAGGTGACTTTTCTCCAAGAAACAGGGTGCCTCCGTTTCCTGGGTGGGATATTATCTTGCCCTGCGTCCTTTCTTATTTGGGTGTACGCGCACCTCCCACGGTTGTGGCCTCTCCCATTGCGGAGCGCCAGCTCCTGAGGCTTAGGATCAGCGGCTAAGGCTCCCGGGTCCGGCACTACGGCAGCATGTGGGACCTTCCCGGATCGGGGTACGAACCCGTGTCTCCTGCATCGGCAGGCTGACTTTCAACTACAGTTCCACAAAGAAACCCTGACCCTGCTTTAGAGCTAATGGGAACCGAAACGCAAACACCGGCTTTTCACTACGGCCCTGGGTTGCCATGCAGAAAGATTGGTGGGCAGCAGCTTCCCTGAGGCATTTTGGCTGTACGACTTTAGTTTCACGAGTGTAGGCTTTCCCTACTCCTAGCACGTTAGCACCAGTTTCCTTACAAGAACACTCAGGAAGCCAGGCTCCAGTGGGCCTGTGGAGCAGCACCCAGCCCCGTAGGTCCTTCAGCGCACCCCCGTGTTTTCCGAGTGTAACGCAACACACTGCACTCTTCCCTGGGAGAGCTAGATCTCTTCAGCTCAGCCACAGCTTCAGAAAGACGTTCCTAGCCAGTCCAGCAGGTCCAAAACACTCTTGTTGCCGGGATTTTAGTCCCTGCAGGCATGCCTGCGAGAGGCGAATGAGCTTTCTCGAAAGAAGCAGGCTGCTTCCAGTTCCTGAGTAAGCTTTCCTGCCCTGCTTTAGGGCGAAATGGAAACTCAGTGTCCACACGAGACTCGAAAATCGCCGTGGTGGGCCGTCCCGATTGGAGAGCGTGCAGCAGTTTTCCAGAGGCATTACTTGCTGTTCTGCTTTAGTTTTCGGTAGTACCCCTTTAAGGAGTCCTAAGAACGTCGTGTCAGCACCCGAGTCAGTGCAAGAACACTGAGTACCGCCAGGCTCCTAGGGCCCGCTTGAGCATCATCCAGCCCCGAAGGCCCTTAGGTGTACGCCTGTTTATGCCGAGTGTAGGGCAACATACTGCACTCTTCCTTGGGAGAGACAGATCTCCTAAGCTCTCCAACAGCTTCTGAAACAAGGTTGTATCCAGTCCAACATGACAAGGAAGATGGCTCCCTTGCCTTACCTGAGCTATACCTCGAAAACCACTCTGCTTAGCGCTCCTTCTAGGACCTTAAACCTGCAGTCACCTTACCTACGGAAAAAGTCAGGCTAGCTTCCACTGCAACTGACGCACAGTTCTTCGTGGAACACAGCAGGCTTTTGGAAGATGCGCTGGCCCCTAGGCCGACCTGGGGCTTTCGAAAATTTAGGCAGTTCCCTCCAAGCCGAAAACCCTGCATACAAAACTTGATTTAGGGAAGGGGTCAGTGGGTAGCTTGCGTCTCTTCTGACTTCGTCAGAATAACAGGTGCTTAAGCAGTGCGTCAACCTCGAATGGGGGGCCTGATATCACAAGCCTTGTTTTCCCCGCTGGAAAGCGCCATGCGTGAGCCCTTGACGCTTCCGGGTAATAGTGCGTTTGCCGGCTTACTAGTCAGTGCAGGCGTGGCACTGAGTAAAAACTGAGTTTCCTCGAAAGAAATAGGGTATTACGACTTCCAGGGTGGGAGCTTTCCCCGCGTTGCTTTACAGCGAAACGGAATCTCCACATGAACAATCGCCTCGACGTGTGGCCCTGCTCTGCCGTGAAGAAGGGGAGGCGTGCGGCATCTTCTATGAGACCCGCGTCGTGGCTCTGCTTTACTTTAAAGGCAGTAAGCTGTAAAGGCTTCCTAGGACCCTCGCGTCTGCACACGATTCTGTATAAGAACACTGAGTAACTGCAGGCTCCTAGTGGCCTGGTGAGCCTCATCCAGTCGCCAAGATCCTTAGCTGTACCCCTCTGTAGCTGAGTGCAGGGCAACATATTGAACTCGTGCGTCGGAGAGCTAGACTGCCTCCGGTCACAGACGGATTCAGTAACACGGTTGTAGCACTTCCAGCATTCAATGCCGGTCGGCCTCATTGCCCTGTCAGAGCGATACTGAGAGAGACAGTCTGCTTAGCATTCCTTCTAGGTCTTGTTACCTGCAGTCACCCTACCTCAAGGAAAAACTCGGGCTGGGTTCCACTGCAACTAAAGATCAGTTCTTCGCGGAACACAGCAGGCTTTTGGAAGATGCACCGACAGCCCCTTAGGCTGACCCCCGGCATTCTTTCCTTTAGGCCACGCCCTACAACGCAGAACACGCTGTATCGAGAAGTTGATTTAGGGAAGGGCCCAGTGAGTACCATGTGTCTCTTTGGAATTTTTTCGAAACAAGAGGTACTTATGCTTCCTGTCAACCTCGACATGGGGGCCTGAGGGCACAGGCCTTTTTTCCCCAATGTTGACCATTACATTCGGGCAGCCTGGAACCTTCTGCCAAAACACTTGTGTTTCCAGGATTCTAGTCATTTCATGCAGGGCTCGGATAGGAAGTTGACTTTTCTCCAAGAAACAGGGTGCCTCCGTTTCCTGGGTGGGATATTATCTTGCCGGGTGTCTTTTCCTATTTGGGTGTACGCGCACCTCTCAGGGTTGTGGGAGATTCTAGTCATTTCATGCAGGGCTCGGATAGGAAGGTGACTTTTCTCCAAGAAACAGGGTGCCTCCGTTTCCTGGGTGGGATATTATCTTGCCCTGCGTCCTTTCTTATTTGGGTGTACGCGCACCTCCCACGGTTGTGGCCTCTCCCATTGCGGAGCGCCAGCTCCTGAGGCTTAGGATCAGCGGCTAAGGCTCCCGGGTCCGGCACTACGGCAGCATGTGGGACCTTCCCGGATCGGGGTACGAACCCGTGTCTCCTGCATCGGCAGGCTGACTTTCAACTACAGTTCCACAAAGAAACCCTGACCCTGCTTTAGAGCTAATGGGAACCGAAACGCAAACACCGGCTTTTCACTACGGCCCTGGGTTGCCATGCAGAAAGATTGGTGGGCAGCAGCTTCCCTGAGGCATTTTGGCTGTACGACTTTAGTTTCACGAGTGTAGGCTTTCCCTACTCCTAGCACGTTAGCACCAGTTTCCTTACAAGAACACTCAGGAAGCCAGGCTCCAGTGGGCCTGTGGAGCAGCACCCAGCCCCGTAGGTCCTTCAGCGCACCCCCGTGTTTTCCGAGTGTAACGCAACACACTGCACTCTTCCCTGGGAGAGCTAGATCTCTTCAGCTCAGCCACAGCTTCAGAAAGACGTTCCTAGCCAGTCCAGCAGGTCCAAAACACTCTTGTTGCCGGGATTTTAGTCCCTGCAGGCATGCCTGCGAGAGGCGAATGAGCTTTCTCGAAAGAAGCAGGCTGCTTCCAGTTCCTGAGTAAGCTTTCCTGCCCTGCTTTAGGGCGAAATGGAAACTCAGTGTCCACACGAGACTCGAAAATCGCCGTGGTGGGCCGTCCCGATTGGAGAGCGTGCAGCAGTTTTCCAGAGGCATTACTTGCTGTTCTGCTTTAGTTTTCGGTAGTACCCCTTTAAGGAGTCCTAAGAACGTCGTGTCAGCACCCGAGTCAGTGCAAGAACACTGAGTACCGCCAGGCTCCTAGGGCCCGCTTGAGCATCATCCAGCCCCGAAGGCCCTTAGGTGTACGCCTGTTTATGCCGAGTGTAGGGCAACATACTGCACTCTTCCTTGGGAGAGACAGATCTCCTAAGCTCTCCAACAGCTTCTGAAACAAGGTTGTATCCAGTCCAACATGACAAGGAAGATGGCTCCCTTGCCTTACCTGAGCTATACCTCGAAAACCACTCTGCTTAGCGCTCCTTCTAGGACCTTAAACCTGCAGTCACCTTACCTACGGAAAAAGTCAGGCTAGCTTCCACTGCAACTGACGCACAGTTCTTCGTGGAACACAGCAGGCTTTTGGAAGATGCGCTGGCCCCTAGGCCGACCTGGGGCTTTCGAAAATTTAGGCAGTTCCCTCCAAGCCGAAAACCCTGCATACAAAACTTGATTTAGGGAAGGGGTCAGTGGGTAGCTTGCGTCTCTTCTGACTTCGTCAGAATAACAGGTGCTTAAGCAGTGCGTCAACCTCGAATGGGGGGCCTGATATCACAAGCCTTGTTTTCCCCGCTGGAAAGCGCCATGCGTGAGCCCTTGACGCTTCCGGGTAATAGTGCGTTTGCCGGCTTACTAGTCAGTGCAGGCGTGGCACTGAGTAAAAACTGAGTTTCCTCGAAAGAAATAGGGTATTACGACTTCCAGGGTGGGAGCTTTCCCCGCGTTGCTTTACAGCGAAACGGAATCTCCACATGAACAATCGCCTCGACGTGTGGCCCTGCTCTGCCGTGAAGAAGGGGAGGCGTGCGGCATCTTCTATGAGACCCGCGTCGTGGCTCTGCTTTACTTTAAAGGCAGTAAGCTGTAAAGGCTTCCTAGGACCCTCGCGTCTGCACACGATTCTGTATAAGAACACTGAGTAACTGCAGGCTCCTAGTGGCCTGGTGAGCCTCATCCAGTCGCCAAGATCCTTAGCTGTACCCCTCTGTAGCTGAGTGCAGGGCAACATATTGAACTCGTGCGTCGGAGAGCTAGACTGCCTCCGGTCACAGACGGATTCAGTAACACGGTTGTAGCACTTCCAGCATTCAATGCCGGTCGGCCTCATTGCCCTGTCAGAGCGATACTGAGAGAGACAGTCTGCTTAGCATTCCTTCTAGGTCTTGTTACCTGCAGTCACCCTACCTCAAGGAAAAACTCGGGCTGGGTTCCACTGCAACTAAAGATCAGTTCTTCGCGGAACACAGCAGGCTTTTGGAAGATGCACCGACAGCCCCTTAGGCTGACCCCCGGCATTCTTTCCTTTAGGCCACGCCCTACAACGCAGAACACGCTGTATCGAGAAGTTGATTTAGGGAAGGGCCCAGTGAGTACCATGTGTCTCTTTGGAATTTTTTCGAAACAAGAGGTACTTATGCTTCCTGTCAACCTCGACATGGGGGCCTGAGGGCACAGGCCTTTTTTCCCCAATGTTGACCATTACATTCGGGCAGCCTGGAAGCTTCTGCCAAAACACTTGTGTTTCCAGGATTCTAGTCATTTCATGCAGGGCTCGGATAGGAAGTTGACTTTTCTCCAAGAAACAGGGTGCCTCCGTTTCCTGGGTGGGATATTATCTTGCCGGGTGTCTTTTCCTATTTGGGTGTACGCGCACCTCTCACGGTTGTGGGAGATTCTAGTCATTTCATGCAGGGCTCGGATAGGAAGGTGACTTTTCTCCAAGAAACAGGGTGCCTCCGTTTCCTGGGTGGGATATTATCTTGCCCTGCGTCCTTTCTTATTTGGGTGTACGCGCACCTCCCACGGTTGTGGCCTCTCCCATTGCGGAGCGCCAGCTCCTGAGGCTTAGGATCAGCGGCTAAGGCTCCCGGGTCCGGCACTACGGCAGCATGTGGGACCTTCCCGGATCGGGGTACGAACCCGTGTCTCCTGCATCGGCAGGCTGACTTTCAACTACAGTTCCACAAAGAAACCCTGACCCTGCTTTAGAGCTAATGGGAACCGAAACGCAAACACCGGCTTTTCACTACGGCCCTGGGTTGCCATGCAGAAAGATTGGTGGGCAGCAGCTTCCCTGAGGCATTTTGGCTGTACGACTTTAGTTTCACGAGTGTAGGCTTTCCCTACTCCTAGCACGTTAGCACCAGTTTCCTTACAAGAACACTCAGGAAGCCAGGCTCCAGTGGGCCTGTGGAGCAGCACCCAGCCCCGTAGGTCCTTCAGCGCACCCCCGTGTTTTCCGAGTGTAACGCAACACACTGCACTCTTCCCTGGGAGAGCTAGATCTCTTCAGCTCAGCCACAGCTTCAGAAAGACGTTCCTAGCCAGTCCAGCAGGTCCAAAACACTCTTGTTGCCGGGATTTTAGTCCCTGCAGGCATGCCTGCGAGAGGCGAATGAGCTTTCTCGAAAGAAGCAGGCTGCTTCCAGTTCCTGAGTAAGCTTTCCTGCCCTGCTTTAGGGCGAAATGGAAACTCAGTGTCCACACGAGACTCGAAAATCGCCGTGGTGGGCCGTCCCGATTGGAGAGCGTGCAGCAGTTTTCCAGAGGCATTACTTGCTGTTCTGCTTTAGTTTTCGGTAGTACCCCTTTAAGGAGTCCTAAGAACGTCGTGTCAGCACCCGAGTCAGTGCAAGAACACTGAGTACCGCCAGGCTCCTAGGGCCCGCTTGAGCATCATCCAGCCCCGAAGGCCCTTAGGTGTACGCCTGTTTATGCCGAGTGTAGGGCAACATACTGCACTCTTCCTTGGGAGAGACAGATCTCCTAAGCTCTCCAACAGCTTCTGAAACAAGGTTGTATCCAGTCCAACATGACAAGGAAGATGGCTCCCTTGCCTTACCTGAGCTATACCTCGAAAACCACTCTGCTTAGCGCTCCTTCTAGGACCTTAAACCTGCAGTCACCTTACCTACGGAAAAAGTCAGGCTAGCTTCCACTGCAACTGACGCACAGTTCTTCGTGGAACACAGCAGGCTTTTGGAAGATGCGCTGGCCCCTAGGCCGACCTGGGGCTTTCGAAAATTTAGGCAGTTCCCTCCAAGCCGAAAACCCTGCATACAAAACTTGATTTAGGGAAGGGGTCAGTGGGTAGCTTGCGTCTCTTCTGACTTCGTCAGAATAACAGGTGCTTAAGCAGTGCGTCAACCTCGAATGGGGGGCCTGATATCACAAGCCTTGTTTTCCCCGCTGGAAAGCGCCATGCGTGAGCCCTTGACGCTTCCGGGTAATAGTGCGTTTGCCGGCTTACTAGTCAGTGCAGGCGTGGCACTGAGTAAAAACTGAGTTTCCTCGAAAGAAATAGGGTATTACGACTTCCAGGGTGGGAGCTTTCCCCGCGTTGCTTTACAGCGAAACGGAATCTCCACATGAACAATCGCCTCGACGTGTGGCCCTGCTCTGCCGTGAAGAAGGGGAGGCGTGCGGCATCTTCTATGAGACCCGCGTCGTGGCTCTGCTTTACTTTAAAGGCAGTAAGCTGTAAAGGCTTCCTAGGACCCTCGCGTCTGCACACGATTCTGTATAAGAACACTGAGTAACTGCAGGCTCCTAGTGGCCTGGTGAGCCTCATCCAGTCGCCAAGATCCTTAGCTGTACCCCTCTGTAGCTGAGTGCAGGGCAACATATTGAACTCGTGCGTCGGAGAGCTAGACTGCCTCCGGTCACAGACGGATTCAGTAACACGGTTGTAGCACTTCCAGCATTCAATGCCGGTCGGCCTCATTGCCCTGTCAGAGCGATACTGAGAGAGACAGTCTGCTTAGCATTCCTTCTAGGTCTTGTTACCTGCAGTCACCCTACCTCAAGGAAAAACTCGGGCTGGGTTCCACTGCAACTAAAGATCAGTTCTTCGCGGAACACAGCAGGCTTTTGGAAGATGCACCGACAGCCCCTTAGGCTGACCCCCGGCATTCTTTCCTTTAGGCCACGCCCTACAACGCAGAACACGCTGTATCGAGAAGTTGATTTAGGGAAGGGCCCAGTGAGTACCATGTGTCTCTTTGGAATTTTTTCGAAACAAGAGGTACTTATGCTTCCTGTCAACCTCGACATGGGGGCCTGAGGGCACAGGCCTTTTTTCCCCAATGTTGACCATTACATTCGGGCAGCCTGGAAGCTTCTGCCAAAACACTTGTGTTTCCAGGATTCTAGTCATTTCATGCAGGGCTCGGATAGGAAGTTGACTTTTCTCCAAGAAACAGGGTGCCTCCGTTTCCTGGGTGGGATATTATCTTGCCGGGTGTCTTTTCCTATTTGGGTGTACGCGCACCTCTCACGGTTGTGGGAGATTCTAGTCATTTCATGCAGGGCTCGGATAGGAAGGTGACTTTTCTCCAAGAAACAGGGTGCCTCCGTTTCCTGGGTGGGATATTATCTTGCCCTGCGTCCTTTCTTATTTGGGTGTACGCGCACCTCCCACGGTTGTGGCCTCTCCCATTGCGGAGCGCCAGCTCCTGAGGCTTAGGATCAGCGGCTAAGGCTCCCGGGTCCGGCACTACGGCAGCATGTGGGACCTTCCCGGATCGGGGTACGAACCCGTGTCTCCTGCATCGGCAGGCTGACTTTCAACTACAGTTCCACAAAGAAACCCTGACCCTGCTTTAGAGCTAATGGGAACCGAAACGCAAACACCGGCTTTTCACTACGGCCCTGGGTTGCCATGCAGAAAGATTGGTGGGCAGCAGCTTCCCTGAGGCATTTTGGCTGTACGACTTTAGTTTCACGAGTGTAGGCTTTCCCTACTCCTAGCACGTTAGCACCAGTTTCCTTACAAGAACACTCAGGAAGCCAGGCTCCAGTGGGCCTGTGGAGCAGCACCCAGCCCCGTAGGTCCTTCAGCGCACCCCCGTGTTTTCCGAGTGTAACGCAACACACTGCACTCTTCCCTGGGAGAGCTAGATCTCTTCAGCTCAGCCACAGCTTCAGAAAGACGTTCCTAGCCAGTCCAGCAGGTCCAAAACACTCTTGTTGCCGGGATTTTAGTCCCTGCAGGCATGCCTGCGAGAGGCGAATGAGCTTTCTCGAAAGAAGCAGGCTGCTTCCACTTCCTGAGTAAGCTTTCCTGCCCTGCTTTAGGGCGAAATGGAAACTCAGTGTCCACACGAGACTCGAAAATCGCCGTGGTGGGCCGTCCCGATTGGAGAGCGTGCAGCAGTTTTCCAGAGGCATTACTTGCTGTTCTGCTTTAGTTTTCGGTAGTACCCCTTTAAGGAGTCCTAAGAACGTCGTGTCAGCACCCGAGTCAGTGCAAGAACACTGAGTACCGCCAGGCTCCTAGGGCCCGCTTGAGCATCATCCAGCCCCGAAGGCCCTTAGGTGTACGCCTGTTTATGCCGAGTGTAGGGCAACATACTGCACTCTTCCTTGGGAGAGACAGATCTCCTAAGCTCTCCAACAGCTTCTGAAACAAGGTTGTATCCAGTCCAACATGACAAGGAAGATGGCTCCCTTGCCTTACCTGAGCTATACCTCGAAAACCACTCTGCTTAGCGCTCCTTCTAGGACCTTAAACCTGCAGTCACCTTACCTACGGAAAAAGTCAGGCTAGCTTCCACTGCAACTGACGCACAGTTCTTCGTGGAACACAGCAGGCTTTTGGAAGATGCGCTGGCCCCTAGGCCGACCTGGGGCTTTCGAAAATTTAGGCAGTTCCCTCCAAGCCGAAAACCCTGCATACAAAACTTGATTTAGGGAAGGGGTCAGTGGGTAGCTTGCGTCTCTTCTGACTTCGTCAGAATAACAGGTGCTTAAGCAGTGCGTCAACCTCGAATGGGGGGCCTGATATCACAAGCCTTGTTTTCCCCGCTGGAAAGCGCCATGCGTGAGCCCTTGACGCTTCCGGGTAATAGTGCGTTTGCCGGCTTACTAGTCAGTGCAGGCGTGGCACTGAGTAAAAACTGAGTTTCCTCGAAAGAAATAGGGTATTACGACTTCCAGGGTGGGAGCTTTCCCCGCGTTGCTTTACAGCGAAACGGAATCTCCACATGAACAATCGCCTCGACGTGTGGCCCTGCTCTGCCGTGAAGAAGGGGAGGCGTGCGGCATCTTCTATGAGACCCGCGTCGTGGCTCTGCTTTACTTTAAAGGCAGTAAGCTGTAAAGGCTTCCTAGGACCCTCGCGTCTGCACACGATTCTGTATAAGAACACTGAGTAACTGCAGGCTCCTAGTGGCCTGGTGAGCCTCATCCAGTCGCCAAGATCCTTAGCTGTACCCCTCTGTAGCTGAGTGCAGGGCAACATATTGAACTCGTGCGTCGGAGAGCTAGACTGCCTCCGGTCACAGACGGATTCAGTAACACGGTTGTAGCACTTCCAGCATTCAATGCCGGTCGGCCTCATTGCCCTGTCAGAGCGATACTGAGAGAGACAGTCTGCTTAGCATTCCTTCTAGGTCTTGTTACCTGCAGTCACCCTACCTCAAGGAAAAACTCGGGCTGGGTTCCACTGCAACTAAAGATCAGTTCTTCGCGGAACACAGCAGGCTTTTGGAAGATGCACCGACAGCCCCTTAGGCTGACCCCCGGCATTCTTTCCTTTAGGCCACGCCCTACAACGCAGAACACGCTGTATCGAGAAGTTGATTTAGGGAAGGGCCCAGTGAGTACCATGTGTCTCTTTGGAATTTTTTCGAAACAAGAGGTACTTATGCTTCCTGTCAACCTCGACATGGGGGCCTGAGGGCACAGGCCTTTTTTCCCCAATGTTGACCATTACATTCGGGCAGCCTGGAAGCTTCTGCCAAAACACTTGTGTTTCCAGGATTCTAGTCATTTCATGCAGGGCTCGGATAGGAAGTTGACTTTTCTCCAAGAAACAGGGTGCCTCCGTTTCCTGGGTGGGATATTATCTTGCCGGGTGTCTTTTCCTATTTGGGTGTACGCGCACCTCTCACGGTTGTGGGAGATTCTAGTCATTTCATGCAGGGCTCGGATAGGAAGGTGACTTTTCTCCAAGAAACAGGGTGCCTCCGTTTCCTGGGTGGGATATTATCTTGCCCTGCGTCCTTTCTTATTTGGGTGTACGCGCACCTCCCACGGTTGTGGCCTCTCCCATTGCGGAGCGCCAGCTCCTGAGGCTTAGGATCAGCGGCTAAGGCTCCCGGGTCCGGCACTACGGCAGCATGTGGGACCTTCCCGGATCGGGGTACGAACCCGTGTCTCCTGCATCGGCAGGCTGACTTTCAACTACAGTTCCACAAAGAAACCCTGACCCTGCTTTAGAGCTAATGGGAACCGAAACGCAAACACCGGCTTTTCACTACGGCCCTGGGTTGCCATGCAGAAAGATTGGTGGGCAGCAGCTTCCCTGAGGCATTTTGGCTGTACGACTTTAGTTTCACGAGTGTAGGCTTTCCCTACTCCTAGCACGTTAGCACCAGTTTCCTTACAAGAACACTCAGGAAGCCAGGCTCCAGTGGGCCTGTGGAGCAGCACCCAGCCCCGTAGGTCCTTCAGCGCACCCCCGTGTTTTCCGAGTGTAACGCAACACACTGCACTCTTCCCTGGGAGAGCTAGATCTCTTCAGCTCAGCCACAGCTTCAGAAAGACGTTCCTAGCCAGTCCAGCAGGTCCAAAACACTCTTGTTGCCGGGATTTTAGTCCCTGCAGGCATGCCTGCGAGAGGCGAATGAGCTTTCTCGAAAGAAGCAGGCTGCTTCCACTTCCTGAGTAAGCTTTCCTGCCCTGCTTTAGGGCGAAATGGAAACTCAGTGTCCACACGAGACTCGAAAATCGCCGTGGTGGGCCGTCCCGATTGGAGAGCGTGCAGCAGTTTTCCAGAGGCATTACTTGCTGTTCTGCTTTAGTTTTCGGTAGTACCCCTTTAAGGAGTCCTAAGAACGTCGTGTCAGCACCCGAGTCAGTGCAAGAACACTGAGTACCGCCAGGCTCCTAGGGCCCGCTTGAGCATCATCCAGCCCCGAAGGCCCTTAGGTGTACGCCTGTTTATGCCGAGTGTAGGGCAACATACTGCACTCTTCCTTGGGAGAGACAGATCTCCTAAGCTCTCCAACAGCTTCTGAAACAAGGTTGTATCCAGTCCAACATGACAAGGAAGATGGCTCCCTTGCCTTACCTGAGCTATACCTCGAAAACCACTCTGCTTAGCGCTCCTTCTAGGACCTTAAACCTGCAGTCACCTTACCTACGGAAAAAGTCAGGCTAGCTTCCACTGCAACTGACGCACAGTTCTTCGTGGAACACAGCAGGCTTTTGGAAGATGCGCTGGCCCCTAGGCCGACCTGGGGCTTTCGAAAATTTAGGCAGTTCCCTCCAAGCCGAAAACCCTGCATACAAAACTTGATTTAGGGAAGGGGTCAGTGGGTAGCTTGCGTCTCTTCTGACTTCGTCAGAATAACAGGTGCTTAAGCAGTGCGTCAACCTCGAATGGGGGGCCTGATATCACAAGCCTTGTTTTCCCCGCTGGAAAGCGCCATGCGTGAGCCCTTGACGCTTCCGGGTAATAGTGCGTTTGCCGGCTTACTAGTCAGTGCAGGCGTGGCACTGAGTAAAAACTGAGTTTCCTCGAAAGAAATAGGGTATTACGACTTCCAGGGTGGGAGCTTTCCCCGCGTTGCTTTACAGCGAAACGGAATCTCCACATGAACAATCGCCTCGACGTGTGGCCCTGCTCTGCCGTGAAGAAGGGGAGGCGTGCGGCATCTTCTATGAGACCCGCGTCGTGGCTCTGCTTTACTTTAAAGGCAGTAAGCTGTAAAGGCTTCCTAGGACCCTCGCGTCTGCACACGATTCTGTATAAGAACACTGAGTAACTGCAGGCTCCTAGTGGCCTGGTGAGCCTCATCCAGTCGCCAAGATCCTTAGCTGTACCCCTCTGTAGCTGAGTGCAGGGCAACATATTGAACTCGTGCGTCGGAGAGCTAGACTGCCTCCGGTCACAGACGGATTCAGTAACACGGTTGTAGCACTTCCAGCATTCAATGCCGGTCGGCCTCATTGCCCTGTCAGAGCGATACTGAGAGAGACAGTCTGCTTAGCATTCCTTCTAGGTCTTGTTACCTGCAGTCACCCTACCTCAAGGAAAAACTCGGGCTGGGTTCCACTGCAACTAAAGATCAGTTCTTCGCGGAACACAGCAGGCTTTTGGAAGATGCACCGACAGCCCCTTAGGCTGACCCCCGGCATTCTTTCCTTTAGGCCACGCCCTACAACGCAGAACACGCTGTATCGAGAAGTTGATTTAGGGAAGGGCCCAGTGAGTACCATGTGTCTCTTTGGAATTTTTTCGAAACAAGAGGTACTTATGCTTCCTGTCAACCTCGACATGGGGGCCTGAGGGCACAGGCCTTTTTTCCCCAATGTTGACCATTACATTCGGGCAGCCTGGAAGCTTCTGCCAAAACACTTGTGTTTCCAGGATTCTAGTCATTTCATGCAGGGCTCGGATAGGAAGTTGACTTTTCTCCAAGAAACAGGGTGCCTCCGTTTCCTGGGTGGGATATTATCTTGCCGGGTGTCTTTTCCTATTTGGGTGTACGCGCACCTCTCACGGTTGTGGGAGATTCTAGTCATTTCATGCAGGGCTCGGATAGGAAGGTGACTTTTCTCCAAGAAACAGGGTGCCTCCGTTTCCTGGGTGGGATATTATCTTGCCCTGCGTCCTTTCTTATTTGGGTGTACGCGCACCTCCCACGGTTGTGGCCTCTCCCATTGCGGAGCGCCAGCTCCTGAGGCTTAGGATCAGCGGCTAAGGCTCCCGGGTCCGGCACTACGGCAGCATGTGGGACCTTCCCGGATCGGGGTACGAACCCGTGTCTCCTGCATCGGCAGGCTGACTTTCAACTACAGTTCCACAAAGAAACCCTGACCCTGCTTTAGAGCTAATGGGAACCGAAACGCAAACACCGGCTTTTCACTACGGCCCTGGGTTGCCATGCAGAAAGATTGGTGGGCAGCAGCTTCCCTGAGGCATTTTGGCTGTACGACTTTAGTTTCACGAGTGTAGGCTTTCCCTACTCCTAGCACGTTAGCACCAGTTTCCTTACAAGAACACTCAGGAAGCCAGGCTCCAGTGGGCCTGTGGAGCAGCACCCAGCCCCGTAGGTCCTTCAGCGCACCCCCGTGTTTTCCGAGTGTAACGCAACACACTGCACTCTTCCCTGGGAGAGCTAGATCTCTTCAGCTCAGCCACAGCTTCAGAAAGACGTTCCTAGCCAGTCCAGCAGGTCCAAAACACTCTTGTTGCCGGGATTTTAGTCCCTGCAGGCATGCCTGCGAGAGGCGAATGAGCTTTCTCGAAAGAAGCAGGCTGCTTCCAGTTCCTGAGTAAGCTTTCCTGCCCTGCTTTAGGGCGAAATGGAAACTCAGTGTCCACACGAGACTCGAAAATCGCCGTGGTGGGCCGTCCCGATTGGAGAGCGTGCAGCAGTTTTCCAGAGGCATTACTTGCTGTTCTGCTTTAGTTTTCGGTAGTACCCCTTTAAGGAGTCCTAAGAACGTCGTGTCAGCACCCGAGTCAGTGCAAGAACACTGAGTACCGCCAGGCTCCTAGGGCCCGCTTGAGCATCATCCAGCCCCGAAGGCCCTTAGGTGTACGCCTGTTTATGCCGAGTGTAGGGCAACATACTGCACTCTTCCTTGGGAGAGACAGATCTCCTAAGCTCTCCAACAGCTTCTGAAACAAGGTTGTATCCAGTCCAACATGACAAGGAAGATGGCTCCCTTGCCTTACCTGAGCTATACCTCGAAAACCACTCTGCTTAGCGCTCCTTCTAGGACCTTAAACCTGCAGTCACCTTACCTACGGAAAAAGTCAGGCTAGCTTCCACTGCAACTGACGCACAGTTCTTCGTGGAACACAGCAGGCTTTTGGAAGATGCGCTGGCCCCTAGGCCGACCTGGGGCTTTCGAAAATTTAGGCAGTTCCCTCCAAGCCGAAAACCCTGCATACAAAACTTGATTTAGGGAAGGGGTCAGTGGGTAGCTTGCGTCTCTTCTGACTTCGTCAGAATAACAGGTGCTTAAGCAGTGCGTCAACCTCGAATGGGGGGCCTGATATCACAAGCCTTGTTTTCCCCGCTGGAAAGCGCCATGCGTGAGCCCTTGACGCTTCCGGGTAATAGTGCGTTTGCCGGCTTACTAGTCAGTGCAGGCGTGGCACTGAGTAAAAACTGAGTTTCCTCGAAAGAAATAGGGTATTACGACTTCCAGGGTGGGAGCTTTCCCCGCGTTGCTTTACAGCGAAACGGAATCTCCACATGAACAATCGCCTCGACGTGTGGCCCTGCTCTGCCGTGAAGAAGGGGAGGCGTGCGGCATCTTCTATGAGACCCGCGTCGTGGCTCTGCTTTACTTTAAAGGCAGTAAGCTGTAAAGGCTTCCTAGGACCCTCGCGTCTGCACACGATTCTGTATAAGAACACTGAGTAACTGCAGGCTCCTAGTGGCCTGGTGAGCCTCATCCAGTCGCCAAGATCCTTAGCTGTACCCCTCTGTAGCTGAGTGCAGGGCAACATATTGAACTCGTGCGTCGGAGAGCTAGACTGCCTCCGGTCACAGACGGATTCAGTAACACGGTTGTAGCACTTCCAGCATTCAATGCCGGTCGGCCTCATTGCCCTGTCAGAGCGATACTGAGAGAGACAGTCTGCTTAGCATTCCTTCTAGGTCTTGTTACCTGCAGTCACCCTACCTCAAGGAAAAACTCGGGCTGGGTTCCACTGCAACTAAAGATCAGTTCTTCGCGGAACACAGCAGGCTTTTGGAAGATGCACCGACAGCCCCTTAGGCTGACCCCCGGCATTCTTTCCTTTAGGCCACGCCCTACAACGCAGAACACGCTGTATCGAGAAGTTGATTTAGGGAAGGGCCCAGTGAGTACCATGTGTCTCTTTGGAATTTTTTCGAAACAAGAGGTACTTATGCTTCCTGTCAACCTCGACATGGGGGCCTGAGGGCACAGGCCTTTTTTCCCCAATGTTGACCATTACATTCGGGCAGCCTGGAAGCTTCTGCCAAAACACTTGTGTTTCCAGGATTCTAGTCATTTCATGCAGGGCTCGGATAGGAAGTTGACTTTTCTCCAAGAAACAGGGTGCCTCCGTTTCCTGGGTGGGATATTATCTTGCCGGGTGTCTTTTCCTATTTGGGTGTACGCGCACCTCTCACGGTTGTGGGAGATTCTAGTCATTTCATGCAGGGCTCGGATAGGAAGGTGACTTTTCTCCAAGAAACAGGGTGCCTCCGTTTCCTGGGTGGGATATTATCTTGCCCTGCGTCCTTTCTTATTTGGGTGTACGCGCACCTCCCACGGTTGTGGCCTCTCCCATTGCGGAGCGCCAGCTCCTGAGGCTTAGGATCAGCGGCTAAGGCTCCCGGGTCCGGCACTACGGCAGCATGTGGGACCTTCCCGGATCGGGGTACGAACCCGTGTCTCCTGCATCGGCAGGCTGACTTTCAACTACAGTTCCACAAAGAAACCCTGACCCTGCTTTAGAGCTAATGGGAACCGAAACGCAAACACCGGCTTTTCACTACGGCCCTGGGTTGCCATGCAGAAAGATTGGTGGGCAGCAGCTTCCCTGAGGCATTTTGGCTGTACGACTTTAGTTTCACGAGTGTAGGCTTTCCCTACTCCTAGCACGTTAGCACCAGTTTCCTTACAAGAACACTCAGGAAGCCAGGCTCCAGTGGGCCTGTGGAGCAGCACCCAGCCCCGTAGGTCCTTCAGCGCACCCCCGTGTTTTCCGAGTGTAACGCAACACACTGCACT
The DNA here is from genome assembly GCF_964165515.1 of Mesoplodon bidens. Classification (NCBI taxonomy): domain Eukaryota; kingdom Metazoa; phylum Chordata; class Mammalia; order Artiodactyla; family Ziphiidae; genus Mesoplodon; species Mesoplodon bidens. Next base: position 35,708,438 of record NC_138174.1, on the reverse strand, counting down.
CTTCCCTGGGAGAGCTAGATCTCTTCAGCTCAGCCACAGCTTCAGAAAGACGTTCCTAGCCAGTCCAGCAGGTCCAAAACACTCTTGTTGCCGGGATTTTAGTCCCTGCAGGCATGCCTGCGAGAGGCGAATGAGCTTTCTCGAAAGAAGCAGGCTGCTTCCAGTTCCTGAGTAAGCTTTCCTGCCCTGCTTTAGGGCGAAATGGAAACTCAGTGTCCACACGAGACTCGAAAATCGCCGTGGTGGGCCGTCCCGATTGGAGAGCGTGCAGCAGTTTTCCAGAGGCATTACTTGCTGTTCTGCTTTAGTTTTCGGTAGTACCCCTTTAAGGAGTCCTAAGAACGTCGTGTCAGCACCCGAGTCAGTGCAAGAACACTGAGTACCGCCAGGCTCCTAGGGCCCGCTTGAGCATCATCCAGCCCCGAAGGCCCTTAGGTGTACGCCTGTTTATGCCGAGTGTAGGGCAACATACTGCACTCTTCCTTGGGAGAGACAGATCTCCTAAGCTCTCCAACAGCTTCTGAAACAAGGTTGTATCCAGTCCAACATGACAAGGAAGATGGCTCCCTTGCCTTACCTGAGCTATACCTCGAAAACCACTCTGCTTAGCGCTCCTTCTAGGACCTTAAACCTGCAGTCACCTTACCTACGGAAAAAGTCAGGCTAGCTTCCACTGCAACTGACGCACAGTTCTTCGTGGAACACAGCAGGCTTTTGGAAGATGCGCTGGCCCCTAGGCCGACCTGGGGCTTTCGAAAATTTAGGCAGTTCCCTCCAAGCCGAAAACCCTGCATACAAAACTTGATTTAGGGAAGGGGTCAGTGGGTAGCTTGCGTCTCTTCTGACTTCGTCAGAATAACAGGTGCTTAAGCAGTGCGTCAACCTCGAATGGGGGGCCTGATATCACAAGCCTTGTTTTCCCCGCTGGAAAGCGCCATGCGTGAGCCCTTGACGCTTCCGGGTAATAGTGCGTTTGCCGGCTTACTAGTCAGTGCAGGCGTGGCACTGAGTAAAAACTGAGTTTCCTCGAAAGAAATAGGGTATTACGACTTCCAGGGTGGGAGCTTTCCCCGCGTTGCTTTACAGCGAAACGGAATCTCCACATGAACAATCGCCTCGACGTGTGGCCCTGCTCTGCCGTGAAGAAGGGGAGGCGTGCGGCATCTTCTATGAGACCCGCGTCGTGGCTCTGCTTTACTTTAAAGGCAGTAAGCTGTAAAGGCTTCCTAGGACCCTCGCGTCTGCACACGATTCTGTATAAGAACACTGAGTAACTGCAGGCTCCTAGTGGCCTGGTGAGCCTCATCCAGTCGCCAAGATCCTTAGCTGTACCCCTCTGTAGCTGAGTGCAGGGCAACATATTGAACTCGTGCGTCGGAGAGCTAGACTGCCTCCGGTCACAGACGGATTCAGTAACACGGTTGTAGCACTTCCAGCATTCAATGCCGGTCGGCCTCATTGCCCTGTCAGAGCGATACTGAGAGAGACAGTCTGCTTAGCATTCCTTCTAGGTCTTGTTACCTGCAGTCACCCTACCTCAAGGAAAAACTCGGGCTGGGTTCCACTGCAACTAAAGATCAGTTCTTCGCGGAACACAGCAGGCTTTTGGAAGATGCACCGACAGCCCCTTAGGCTGACCCCCGGCATTCTTTCCTTTAGGCCACGCCCTACAACGCAGAACACGCTGTATCGAGAAGTTGATTTAGGGAAGGGCCCAGTGAGTACCATGTGTCTCTTTGGAATTTTTTCGAAACAAGAGGTACTTATGCTTCCTGTCAACCTCGACATGGGGGCCTGAGGGCACAGGCCTTTTTTCCCCAATGTTGACCATTACATTCGGGCAGCCTGGAAGCTTCTGCCAAAACACTTGTGTTTCCAGGATTCTAGTCATTTCATGCAGGGCTCGGATAGGAAGTTGACTTTTCTCCAAGAAACAGGGTGCCTCCGTTTCCTGGGTGGGATATTATCTTGCCGGGTGTCTTTTCCTATTTGGGTGTACGCGCACCTCTCACGGTTGTGGGAGATTCTAGTCATTTCATGCAGGGCTCGGATAGGAAGGTGACTTTTCTCCAAGAAACAGGGTGCCTCCGTTTCCTGGGTGGGATATTATCTTGCCCTGCGTCCTTTCTTATTTGGGTGTACGCGCACCTCCCACGGTTGTGGCCTCTCCCATTGCGGAGCGCCAGCTCCTGAGGCTTAGGATCAGCGGCTAAGGCTCCCGGGTCCGGCACTACGGCAGCATGTGGGACCTTCCCGGATCGGGGTACGAACCCGTGTCTCCTGCATCGGCAGGCTGACTTTCAACTACAGTTCCACAAAGAAACCCTGACCCTGCTTTAGAGCTAATGGGAACCGAAACGCAAACACCGGCTTTTCACTACGGCCCTGGGTTGCCATGCAGAAAGATTGGTGGGCAGCAGCTTCCCTGAGGCATTTTGGCTGTACGACTTTAGTTTCACGAGTGTAGGCTTTCCCTACTCCTAGCACGTTAGCACCAGTTTCCTTACAAGAACACTCAGGAAGCCAGGCTCCAGTGGGCCTGTGGAGCAGCACCCAGCCCCGTAGGTCCTTCAGCGCACCCCCGTGTTTTCCGAGTGTAACGCAACACACTGCACTCTTCCCTGGGAGAGCTAGATCTCTTCAGCTCAGCCACAGCTTCAGAAAGACGTTCCTAGCCAGTCCAGCAGGTCCAAAACACTCTTGTTGCCGGGATTTTAGTCCCTGCAGGCATGCCTGCGAGAGGCGAATGAGCTTTCTCGAAAGAAGCAGGCTGCTTCCAGTTCCTGAGTAAGCTTTCCTGCCCTGCTTTAGGGCGAAATGGAAACTCAGTGTCCACACGAGACTCGAAAATCGCCGTGGTGGGCCGTCCCGATTGGAGAGCGTGCAGCAGTTTTCCAGAGGCATTACTTGCTGTTCTGCTTTAGTTTTCGGTAGTACCCCTTTAAGGAGTCCTAAGAACGTCGTGTCAGCACCCGAGTCAGTGCAAGAACACTGAGTACCGCCAGGCTCCTAGGGCCCGCTTGAGCATCATCCAGCCCCGAAGGCCCTTAGGTGTACGCCTGTTTATGCCGAGTGTAGGGCAACATACTGCACTCTTCCTTGGGAGAGACAGATCTCCTAAGCTCTCCAACAGCTTCTGAAACAAGGTTGTATCCAGTCCAACATGACAAGGAAGATGGCTCCCTTGCCTTACCTGAGCTATACCTCGAAAACCACTCTGCTTAGCGCTCCTTCTAGGACCTTAAACCTGCAGTCACCTTACCTACGGAAAAAGTCAGGCTAGCTTCCACTGCAACTGACGCACAGTTCTTCGTGGAACACAGCAGGCTTTTGGAAGATGCGCTGGCCCCTAGGCCGACCTGGGGCTTTCGAAAATTTAGGCAGTTCCCTCCAAGCCGAAAACCCTGCATACAAAACTTGATTTAGGGAAGGGGTCAGTGGGTAGCTTGCGTCTCTTCTGACTTCGTCAGAATAACAGGTGCTTAAGCAGTGCGTCAACCTCGAATGGGGGGCCTGATATCACAAGCCTTGTTTTCCCCGCTGGAAAGCGCCATGCGTGAGCCCTTGACGCTTCCGGGTAATAGTGCGTTTGCCGGCTTACTAGTCAGTGCAGGCGTGGCACTGAGTAAAAACTGAGTTTCCTCGAAAGAAATAGGGTATTACGACTTCCAGGGTGGGAGCTTTCCCCGCGTTGCTTTACAGCGAAACGGAATCTCCACATGAACAATCGCCTCGACGTGTGGCCCTGCTCTGCCGTGAAGAAGGGGAGGCGTGCGGCATCTTCTATGAGACCCGCGTCGTGGCTCTGCTTTACTTTAAAGGCAGTAAGCTGTAAAGGCTTCCTAGGACCCTCGCGTCTGCACACGATTCTGTATAAGAACACTGAGTAACTGCAGGCTCCTAGTGGCCTGGTGAGCCTCATCCAGTCGCCAAGATCCTTAGCTGTACCCCTCTGTAGCTGAGTGCAGGGCAACATATTGAACTCGTGCGTCGGAGAGCTAGACTGCCTCCGGTCACAGACGGATTCAGTAACACGGTTGTAGCACTTCCAGCATTCAATGCCGGTCGGCCTCATTGCCCTGTCAGAGCGATACTGAGAGAGACAGTCTGCTTAGCATTCCTTCTAGGTCTTGTTACCTGCAGTCACCCTACCTCAAGGAAAAACTCGGGCTGGGTTCCACTGCAACTAAAGATCAGTTCTTCGCGGAACACAGCAGGCTTTTGGAAGATGCACCGACAGCCCCTTAGGCTGACCCCCGGCATTCTTTCCTTTAGGCCACGCCCTACAACGCAGAACACGCTGTATCGAGAAGTTGATTTAGGGAAGGGCCCAGTGAGTACCATGTGTCTCTTTGGAATTTTTTCGAAACAAGAGGTACTTATGCTTCCTGTCAACCTCGACATGGGGGCCTGAGGGCACAGGCCTTTTTTCCCCAATGTTGACCATTACATTCGGGCAGCCTGGAAGCTTCTGCCAAAACACTTGTGTTTCCAGGATTCTAGTCATTTCATGCAGGGCTCGGATAGGAAGTTGACTTTTCTCCAAGAAACAGGGTGCCTCCGTTTCCTGGGTGGGATATTATCTTGCCGGGTGTCTTTTCCTATTTGGGTGTACGCGCACCTCTCACGGTTGTGGGAGATTCTAGTCATTTCATGCAGGGCTCGGATAGGAAGGTGACTTTTCTCCAAGAAACAGGGTGCCTCCGTTTCCTGGGTGGGATATTATCTTGCCCTGCGTCCTTTCTTATTTGGGTGTACGCGCACCTCCCACGGTTGTGGCCTCTCCCATTGCGGAGCGCCAGCTCCTGAGGCTTAGGATCAGCGGCTAAGGCTCCCGGGTCCGGCACTACGGCAGCATGTGGGACCTTCCCGGATCGGGGTACGAACCCGTGTCTCCTGCATCGGCAGGCTGACTTTCAACTACAGTTCCACAAAGAAACCCTGACCCTGCTTTAGAGCTAATGGGAACCGAAACGCAAACACCGGCTTTTCACTACGGCCCTGGGTTGCCATGCAGAAAGATTGGTGGGCAGCAGCTTCCCTGAGGCATTTTGGCTGTACGACTTTAGTTTCACGAGTGTAGGCTTTCCCTACTCCTAGCACGTTAGCACCAGTTTCCTTACAAGAACACTCAGGAAGCCAGGCTCCAGTGGGCCTGTGGAGCAGCACCCAGCCCCGTAGGTCCTTCAGCGCACCCCCGTGTTTTCCGAGTGTAACGCAACACACTGCACTCTTCCCTGGGAGAGCTAGATCTCTTCAGCTCAGCCACAGCTTCAGAAAGACGTTCCTAGCCAGTCCAGCAGGTCCAAAACACTCTTGTTGCCGGGATTTTAGTCCCTGCAGGCATGCCTGCGAGAGGCGAATGAGCTTTCTCGAAAGAAGCAGGCTGCTTCCACTTCCTGAGTAAGCTTTCCTGCCCTGCTTTAGGGCGAAATGGAAACTCAGTGTCCACACGAGACTCGAAAATCGCCGTGGTGGGCCGTCCCGATTGGAGAGCGTGCAGCAGTTTTCCAGAGGCATTACTTGCTGTTCTGCTTTAGTTTTCGGTAGTACCCCTTTAAGGAGTCCTAAGAACGTCGTGTCAGCACCCGAGTCAGTGCAAGAACACTGAGTACCGCCAGGCTCCTAGGGCCCGCTTGAGCATCATCCAGCCCCGAAGGCCCTTAGGTGTACGCCTGTTTATGCCGAGTGTAGGGCAACATACTGCACTCTTCCTTGGGAGAGACAGATCTCCTAAGCTCTCCAACAGCTTCTGAAACAAGGTTGTATCCAGTCCAACATGACAAGGAAGATGGCTCCCTTGCCTTACCTGAGCTATACCTCGAAAACCACTCTGCTTAGCGCTCCTTCTAGGACCTTAAACCTGCAGTCACCTTACCTACGGAAAAAGTCAGGCTAGCTTCCACTGCAACTGACGCACAGTTCTTCGTGGAACACAGCAGGCTTTTGGAAGATGCGCTGGCCCCTAGGCCGACCTGGGGCTTTCGAAAATTTAGGCAGTTCCCTCCAAGCCGAAAACCCTGCATACAAAACTTGATTTAGGGAAGGGGTCAGTGGGTAGCTTGCGTCTCTTCTGACTTCGTCAGAATAACAGGTGCTTAAGCAGTGCGTCAACCTCGAATGGGGGGCCTGATATCACAAGCCTTGTTTTCCCCGCTGGAAAGCGCCATGCGTGAGCCCTTGACGCTTCCGGGTAATAGTGCGTTTGCCGGCTTACTAGTCAGTGCAGGCGTGGCACTGAGTAAAAACTGAGTTTCCTCGAAAGAAATAGGGTATTACGACTTCCAGGGTGGGAGCTTTCCCCGCGTTGCTTTACAGCGAAACGGAATCTCCACATGAACAATCGCCTCGACGTGTGGCCCTGCTCTGCCGTGAAGAAGGGGAGGCGTGCGGCATCTTCTATGAGACCCGCGTCGTGGCTCTGCTTTACTTTAAAGGCAGTAAGCTGTAAAGGCTTCCTAGGACCCTCGCGTCTGCACACGATTCTGTATAAGAACACTGAGTAACTGCAGGCTCCTAGTGGCCTGGTGAGCCTCATCCAGTCGCCAAGATCCTTAGCTGTACCCCTCTGTAGCTGAGTGCAGGGCAACATATTGAACTCGTGCGTCGGAGAGCTAGACTGCCTCCGGTCACAGACGGATTCAGTAACACGGTTGTAGCACTTCCAGCATTCAATGCCGGTCGGCCTCATTGCCCTGTCAGAGCGATACTGAGAGAGACAGTCTGCTTAGCATTCCTTCTAGGTCTTGTTACCTGCAGTCACCCTACCTCAAGGAAAAACTCGGGCTGGGTTCCACTGCAACTAAAGATCAGTTCTTCGCGGAACACAGCAGGCTTTTGGAAGATGCACCGACAGCCCCTTAGGCTGACCCCCGGCATTCTTTCCTTTAGGCCACGCCCTACAACGCAGAACACGCTGTATCGAGAAGTTGATTTAGGGAAGGGCCCAGTGAGTACCATGTGTCTCTTTGGAATTTTTTCGAAACAAGAGGTACTTATGCTTCCTGTCAACCTCGACATGGGGGCCTGAGGGCACAGGCCTTTTTTCCCCAATGTTGACCATTACATTCGGGCAGCCTGGAAGCTTCTGCCAAAACACTTGTGTTTCCAGGATTCTAGTCATTTCATGCAGGGCTCGGATAGGAAGTTGACTTTTCTCCAAGAAACAGGGTGCCTCCGTTTCCTGGGTGGGATATTATCTTGCCGGGTGTCTTTTCCTATTTGGGTGTACGCGCACCTCTCACGGTTGTGGGAGATTCTAGTCATTTCATGCAGGGCTCGGATAGGAAGGTGACTTTTCTCCAAGAAACAGGGTGCCTCCGTTTCCTGGGTGGGATATTATCTTGCCCTGCGTCCTTTCTTATTTGGGTGTACGCGCACCTCCCACGGTTGTGGCCTCTCCCATTGCGGAGCGCCAGCTCCTGAGGCTTAGGATCAGCGGCTAAGGCTCCCGGGTCCGGCACTACGGCAGCATGTGGGACCTTCCCGGATCGGGGTACGAACCCGTGTCTCCTGCATCGGCAGGCTGACTTTCAACTACAGTTCCACAAAGAAACCCTGACCCTGCTTTAGAGCTAATGGGAACCGAAACGCAAACACCGGCTTTTCACTACGGCCCTGGGTTGCCATGCAGAAAGATTGGTGGGCAGCAGCTTCCCTGAGGCATTTTGGCTGTACGACTTTAGTTTCACGAGTGTAGGCTTTCCCTACTCCTAGCACGTTAGCACCAGTTTCCTTACAAGAACACTCAGGAAGCCAGGCTCCAGTGGGCCTGTGGAGCAGCACCCAGCCCCGTAGGTCCTTCAGCGCACCCCCGTGTTTTCCGAGTGTAACGCAACACACTGCACTCTTCCCTGGGAGAGCTAGATCTCTTCAGCTCAGCCACAGCTTCAGAAAGACGTTCCTAGCCAGTCCAGCAGGTCCAAAACACTCTTGTTGCCGGGATTTTAGTCCCTGCAGGCATGCCTGCGAGAGGCGAATGAGCTTTCTCGAAAGAAGCAGGCTGCTTCCACTTCCTGAGTAAGCTTTCCTGCCCTGCTTTAGGGCGAAATGGAAACTCAGTGTCCACACGAGACTCGAAAATCGCCGTGGTGGGCCGTCCCGATTGGAGAGCGTGCAGCAGTTTTCCAGAGGCATTACTTGCTGTTCTGCTTTAGTTTTCGGTAGTACCCCTTTAAGGAGTCCTAAGAACGTCGTGTCAGCACCCGAGTCAGTGCAAGAACACTGAGTACCGCCAGGCTCCTAGGGCCCGCTTGAGCATCATCCAGCCCCGAAGGCCCTTAGGTGTACGCCTGTTTATGCCGAGTGTAGGGCAACATACTGCACTCTTCCTTGGGAGAGACAGATCTCCTAAGCTCTCCAACAGCTTCTGAAACAAGGTTGTATCCAGTCCAACATGACAAGGAAGATGGCTCCCTTGCCTTACCTGAGCTATACCTCGAAAACCACTCTGCTTAGCGCTCCTTCTAGGACCTTAAACCTGCAGTCACCTTACCTACGGAAAAAGTCAGGCTAGCTTCCACTGCAACTGACGCACAGTTCTTCGTGGAACACAGCAGGCTTTTGGAAGATGCGCTGGCCCCTAGGCCGACCTGGGGCTTTCGAAAATTTAGGCAGTTCCCTCCAAGCCGAAAACCCTGCATACAAAACTTGATTTAGGGAAGGGGTCAGTGGGTAGCTTGCGTCTCTTCTGACTTCGTCAGAATAACAGGTGCTTAAGCAGTGCGTCAACCTCGAATGGGGGGCCTGATATCACAAGCCTTGTTTTCCCCGCTGGAAAGCGCCATGCGTGAGCCCTTGACGCTTCCGGGTAATAGTGCGTTTGCCGGCTTACTAGTCAGTGCAGGCGTGGCACTGAGTAAAAACTGAGTTTCCTCGAAAGAAATAGGGTATTACGACTTCCAGGGTGGGAGCTTTCCCCGCGTTGCTTTACAGCGAAACGGAATCTCCACATGAACAATCGCCTCGACGTGTGGCCCTGCTCTGCCGTGAAGAAGGGGAGGCGTGCGGCATCTTCTATGAGACCCGCGTCGTGGCTCTGCTTTACTTTAAAGGCAGTAAGCTGTAAAGGCTTCCTAGGACCCTCGCGTCTGCACACGATTCTGTATAAGAACACTGAGTAACTGCAGGCTCCTAGTGGCCTGGTGAGCCTCATCCAGTCGCCAAGATCCTTAGCTGTACCCCTCTGTAGCTGAGTGCAGGGCAACATATTGAACTCGTGCGTCGGAGAGCTAGACTGCCTCCGGTCACAGACGGATTCAGTAACACGGTTGTAGCACTTCCAGCATTCAATGCCGGTCGGCCTCATTGCCCTGTCAGAGCGATACTGAGAGAGACAGTCTGCTTAGCATTCCTTCTAGGTCTTGTTACCTGCAGTCACCCTACCTCAAGGAAAAACTCGGGCTGGGTTCCACTGCAACTAAAGATCAGTTCTTCGCGGAACACAGCAGGCTTTTGGAAGATGCACCGACAGCCCCTTAGGCTGACCCCCGGCATTCTTTCCTTTAGGCCACGCCCTACAACGCAGAACACGCTGTATCGAGAAGTTGATTTAGGGAAGGGCCCAGTGAGTACCATGTGTCTCTTTGGAATTTTTTCGAAACAAGAGGTACTTATGCTTCCTGTCAACCTCGACATGGGGGCCTGAGGGCACAGGCCTTTTTTCCCCAATGTTGACCATTACATTCGGGCAGCCTGGAAGCTTCTGCCAAAACACTTGTGTTTCCAGGATTCTAGTCATTTCATGCAGGGCTCGGATAGGAAGTTGACTTTTCTCCAAGAAACAGGGTGCCTCCGTTTCCTGGGTGGGATATTATCTTGCCGGGTGTCTTTTCCTATTTGGGTGTACGCGCACCTCTCAGGGTTGTGGGAGATTCTAGTCATTTCATGCAGGGCTCGGATAGGAAGGTGACTTTTCTCCAAGAAACAGGGTGCCTCCGTTTCCTGGGTGGGATATTATCTTGCCCTGCGTCCTTTCTTATTTGGGTGTACGCGCACCTCCCACGGTTGTGGCCTCTCCCATTGCGGAGCGCCAGCTCCTGAGGCTTAGGATCAGCGGCTAAGGCTCCCGGGTCCGGCACTACGGCAGCATGTGGGACCTTCCCGGATCGGGGTACGAACCCGTGTCTCCTGCATCGGCAGGCTGACTTTCAACTACAGTTCCACAAAGAAACCCTGACCCTGCTTTAGAGCTAATGGGAACCGAAACGCAAACACCGGCTTTTCACTACGGCCCTGGGTTGCCATGCAGAAAGATTGGTGGGCAGCAGCTTCCCTGAGGCATTTTGGCTGTACGACTTTAGTTTCACGAGTGTAGGCTTTCCCTACTCCTAGCACGTTAGCACCAGTTTCCTTACAAGAACACTCAGGAAGCCAGGCTCCAGTGGGCCTGTGGAGCAGCACCCAGCCCCGTAGGTCCTTCAGCGCACCCCCGTGTTTTCCGAGTGTAACGCAACACACTGCACTCTTCCCTGGGAGAGCTAGATCTCTTCAGCTCAGCCACAGCTTCAGAAAGACGTTCCTAGCCAGTCCAGCAGGTCCAAAACACTCTTGTTGCCGGGATTTTAGTCCCTGCAGGCATGCCTGCGAGAGGCGAATGAGCTTTCTCGAAAGAAGCAGGCTGCTTCCAGTTCCTGAGTAAGCTTTCCTGCCCTGCTTTAGGGCGAAATGGAAACTCAGTGTCCACACGAGACTCGAAAATCGCCGTGGTGGGCCGTCCCGATTGGAGAGCGTGCAGCAGTTTTCCAGAGGCATTACTTGCTGTTCTGCTTTAGTTTTCGGTAGTACCCCTTTAAGGAGTCCTAAGAACGTCGTGTCAGCACCCGAGTCAGTGCAAGAACACTGAGTACCGCCAGGCTCCTAGGGCCCGCTTGAGCATCATCCAGCCCCGAAGGCCCTTAGGTGTACGCCTGTTTATGCCGAGTGTAGGGCAACATACTGCACTCTTCCTTGGGAGAGACAGATCTCCTAAGCTCTCCAACAGCTTCTGAAACAAGGTTGTATCCAGTCCAACATGACAAGGAAGATGGCTCCCTTGCCTTACCTGAGCTATACCTCGAAAACCACTCTGCTTAGCGCTCCTTCTAGGACCTTAAACCTGCAGTCACCTTACCTACGGAAAAAGTCAGGCTAGCTTCCACTGCAACTGACGCACAGTTCTTCGTGGAACACAGCAGGCTTTTGGAAGATGCGCTGGCCCCTAGGCCGACCTGGGGCTTTCGAAAATTTAGGCAGTTCCCTCCAAGCCGAAAACCCTGCATACAAAACTTGATTTAGGGAAGGGGTCAGTGGGTAGCTTGCGTCTCTTCTGACTTCGTCAGAATAACAGGTGCTTAAGCAGTGCGTCAACCTCGAATGGGGGGCCTGATATCACAAGCCTTGTTTTCCCCGCTGGAAAGCGCCATGCGTGAGCCCTTGACGCTTCCGGGTAATAGTGCGTTTGCCGGCTTACTAGTCAGTGCAGGCGTGGCACTGAGTAAAAACTGAGTTTCCTCGAAAGAAATAGGGTATTACGACTTCCAGGGTGGGAGCTTTCCCCGCGTTGCTTTACAGCGAAACGGAATCTCCACATGAACAATCGCCTCGACGTGTGGCCCTGCTCTGCCGTGAAGAAGGGGAGGCGTGCGGCATCTTCTATGAGACCCGCGTCGTGGCTCTGCTTTACTTTAAAGGCAGTAAGCTGTAAAGGCTTCCTAGGACCCTCGCGTCTGCACACGATTCTGTATAAGAACACTGAGTAACTGCAGGCTCCTAGTGGCCTGGTGAGCCTCATCCAGTCGCCAAGATCCTTAGCTGTACCCCTCTGTAGCTGAGTGCAGGGCAACATATTGAACTCGTGCGTCGGAGAGCTAGACTGCCTCCGGTCACAGACGGATTCAGTAACACGGTTGTAGCACTTCCAGCATTCAATGCCGGTCGGCCTCATTGCCCTGTCAGAGCGATACTGAGAGAGACAGTCTGCTTAGCATTCCTTCTAGGTCTTGTTACCTGCAGTCACCCTACCTCAAGGAAAAACTCGGGCTGGGTTCCACTGCAACTAAAGATCAGTTCTTCGCGGAACACAGCAGGCTTTTGGAAGATGCACCGACAGCCCCTTAGGCTGACCCCCGGCATTCTTTCCTTTAGGCCACGCCCTACAACGCAGAACACGCTGTATCGAGAAGTTGATTTAGGGAAGGGCCCAGTGAGTACCATGTGTCTCTTTGGAATTTTTTCGAAACAAGAGGTACTTATGCTTCCTGTCAACCTCGACATGGGGGCCTGAGGGCACAGGCCTTTTTTCCCCAATGTTGACCATTACATTCGGGCAGCCTGGAAGCTTCTGCCAAAACACTTGTGTTTCCAGGATTCTAGTCATTTCATGCAGGGCTCGGATAGGAAGTTGACTTTTCTCCAAGAAACAGGGTGCCTCCGTTTCCTGGGTGGGATATTATCTTGCCGGGTGTCTTTTCCTATTTGGGTGTACGCGCACCTCTCAGGGTTGTGGGAGATTCTAGTCATTTCATGCAGGGCTCGGATAGGAAGGTGACTTTTCTCCAAGAAACAGGGTGCCTCCGTTTCCTGGGTGGGATATTATCTTGCCCTGCGTCCTTTCTTATTTGGGTGTACGCGCACCTCCCACGGTTGTGGCCTCTCCCATTGCGGAGCGCCAGCTCCTGAGGCTTAGGATCAGCGGCTAAGGCTCCCGGGTCCGGCACTACGGCAGCATGTGGGACCTTCCCGGATCGGGGTACGAACCCGTGTCTCCTGCATCGGCAGGCTGACTTTCAACTACAGTTCCACAAAGAAACCCTGACCCTGCTTTAGAGCTAATGGGAACCGAAACGCAAACACCGGCTTTTCACTACGGCCCTGGGTTGCCATGCAGAAAGATTGGTGGGCAGCAGCTTCCCTGAGGCATTTTGGCTGTACGACTTTAGTTTCACGAGTGTAGGCTTTCCCTACTCCTAGCACGTTAGCACCAGTTTCCTTACAAGAACACTCAGGAAGCCAGGCTCCAGTGGGCCTGTGGAGCAGCACCCAGCCCCGTAGGTCCTTCAGCGCACCCCCGTGTTTTCCGAGTGTAACGCAACACACTGCACTCTTCCCTGGGAGAGCTAGATCTCTTCAGCTCAGCCACAGCTTCAGAAAGACGTTCCTAGCCAGTCCAGCAGGTCCAAAACACTCTTGTTGCCGGGATTTTAGTCCCTGCAGGCATGCCTGCGAGAGGCGAATGAGCTTTCTCGAAAGAAGCAGGCTGCTTCCACTTCCTGAGTAAGCTTTCCTGCCCTGCTTTAGGGCGAAATGGAAACTCAGTGTCCACACGAGACTCGAAAATCGCCGTGGTGGGCCGTCCCGATTGGAGAGCGTGCAGCAGTTTTCCAGAGGCATTACTTGCTGTTCTGCTTTAGTTTTCGGTAGTACCCCTTTAAGGAGTCCTAAGAACGTCGTGTCAGCACCCGAGTCAGTGCAAGAACACTGAGTACCGCCAGGCTCCTAGGGCCCGCTTGAGCATCATCCAGCCCCGAAGGCCCTTAGGTGTACGCCTGTTTATGCCGAGTGTAGGGCAACATACTGCACTCTTCCTTGGGAGAGACAGATCTCCTAAGCTCTCCAACAGCTTCTGAAACAAGGTTGTATCCAGTCCAACATGACAAGGAAGATGGCTCCCTTGCCTTACCTGAGCTATACCTCGAAAACCACTCTGCTTAGCGCTCCTTCTAGGACCTTAAACCTGCAGTCACCTTACCTACGGAAAAAGTCAGGCTAGCTTCCACTGCAACTGACGCACAGTTCTTCGTGGAACACAGCAGGCTTTTGGAAGATGCGCTGGCCCCTAGGCCGACCTGGGGCTTTCGAAAATTTAGGCAGTTCCCTCCAAGCCGAAAACCCTGCATACAAAACTTGATTTAGGGAAGGGGTCAGTGGGTAGCTTGCGTCTCTTCTGACTTCGTCAGAATAACAGGTGCTTAAGCAGTGCGTCAACCTCGAATGGGGGGCCTGATATCACAAGCCTTGTTTTCCCCGCTGGAAAGCGCCATGCGTGAGCCCTTGACGCTTCCGGGTAATAGTGCGTTTGCCGGCTTACTAGTCAGTGCAGGCGTGGCACTGAGTAAAAACTGAGTTTCCTCGAAAGAAATAGGGTATTACGACTTCCAGGGTGGGAGCTTTCCCCGCGTTGCTTTACAGCGAAACGGAATCTCCACATGAACAATCGCCTCGACGTGTGGCCCTGCTCTGCCGTGAAGAAGGGGAGGCGTGCGGCATCTTCTATGAGACCCGCGTCGTGGCTCTGCTTTACTTTAAAGGCAGTAAGCTGTAAAGGCTTCCTAGGACCCTCGCGTCTGCACACGATTCTGTATAAGAACACTGAGTAACTGCAGGCTCCTAGTGGCCTGGTGAGCCTCATCCAGTCGCCAAGATCCTTAGCTGTACCCCTCTGTAGCTGAGTGCAGGGCAACATATTGAACTCGTGCGTCGGAGAGCTAGACTGCCTCCGGTCACAGACGGATTCAGTAACACGGTTGTAGCACTTCCAGCATTCAATGCCGGTCGGCCTCATTGCCCTGTCAGAGCGATACTGAGAGAGACAGTCTGCTTAGCATTCCTTCTAGGTCTTGTTACCTGCAGTCACCCTACCTCAAGGAAAAACTCGGGCTGGGTTCCACTGCAACTAAAGATCAGTTCTTCGCGGAACACAGCAGGCTTTTGGAAGATGCACCGACAGCCCCTTAGGCTGACCCCCGGCATTCTTTCCTTTAGGCCACGCCCTACAACGCAGAACACGCTGTATCGAGAAGTTGATTTAGGGAAGGGCCCAGTGAGTACCATGTGTCTCTTTGGAATTTTTTCGAAACAAGAGGTACTTATGCTTCCTGTCAACCTCGACATGGGGGCCTGAGGGCACAGGCCTTTTTTCCCCAATGTTGACCATTACATTCGGGCAGCCTGGAAGCTTCTGCCAAAACACTTGTGTTTCCAGGATTCTAGTCATTTCATGCAGGGCTCGGATAGGAAGTTGACTTTTCTCCAAGAAACAGGGTGCCTCCGTTTCCTGGGTGGGATATTATCTTGCCGGGTGTCTTTTCCTATTTGGGTGTACGCGCACCTCTCAGGGTTGTGGGAGATTCTAGTCATTTCATGCAGGGCTCGGATAGGAAGGTGACTTTTCTCCAAGAAACAGGGTGCCTCCGTTTCCTGGGTGGGATATTATCTTGCCCTGCGTCCTTTCTTATTTGGGTGTACGCGCACCTCCCACGGTTGTGGCCTCTCCCATTGCGGAGCGCCAGCTCCTGAGGCTTAGGATCAGCGGCTAAGGCTCCCGGGTCCGGCACTACGGCAGCATGTGGGACCTTCCCGGATCGGGGTACGAACCCGTGTCTCCTGCATCGGCAGGCTGACTTTCAACTACAGTTCCACAAAGAAACCCTGACCCTGCTTTAGAGCTAATGGGAACCGAAACGCAAACACCGGCTTTTCACTACGGCCCTGGGTTGCCATGCAGAAAGATTGGTGGGCAGCAGCTTCCCTGAGGCATTTTGGCTGTACGACTTTAGTTTCACGAGTGTAGGCTTTCCCTACTCCTAGCACGTTAGCACCAGTTTCCTTACAAGAACACTCAGGAAGCCAGGCTCCAGTGGGCCTGTGGAGCAGCACCCAGCCCCGTAGGTCCTTCAGCGCACCCCCGTGTTTTCCGAGTGTAACGCAACACACTGCACTCTTCCCTGGGAGAGCTAGATCTCTTCAGCTCAGCCACAGCTTCAGAAAGACGTTCCTAGCCAGTCCAGCAGGTCCAAAACACTCTTGTTGCCGGGATTTTAGTCCCTGCAGGCATGCCTGCGAGAGGCGAATGAGCTTTCTCGAAAGAAGCAGGCTGCTTCCAGTTCCTGAGTAAGCTTTCCTGCCCTGCTTTAGGGCGAAATGGAAACTCAGTGTCCACACGAGACTCGAAAATCGCCGTGGTGGGCCGTCCCGATTGGAGAGCGTGCAGCAGTTTTCCAGAGGCATTACTTGCTGTTCTGCTTTAGTTTTCGGTAGTACCCCTTTAAGGAGTCCTAAGAACGTCGTGTCAGCACCCGAGTCAGTGCAAGAACACTGAGTACCGCCAGGCTCCTAGGGCCCGCTTGAGCATCATCCAGCCCCGAAGGCCCTTAGGTGTACGCCTGTTTATGCCGAGTGTAGGGCAACATACTGCACTCTTCCTTGGGAGAGACAGATCTCCTAAGCTCTCCAACAGCTTCTGAAACAAGGTTGTATCCAGTCCAACATGACAAGGAAGATGGCTCCCTTGCCTTACCTGAGCTATACCTCGAAAACCACTCTGCTTAGCGCTCCTTCTAGGACCTTAAACCTGCAGTCACCTTACCTACGGAAAAAGTCAGGCTAGCTTCCACTGCAACTGACGCACAGTTCTTCGTGGAACACAGCAGGCTTTTGGAAGATGCGCTGGCCCCTAGGCCGACCTGGGGCTTTCGAAAATTTAGGCAGTTCCCTCCAAGCCGAAAACCCTGCATACAAAACTTGATTTAGGGAAGGGGTCAGTGGGTAGCTTGCGTCTCTTCTGACTTCGTCAGAATAACAGGTGCTTAAGCAGTGCGTCAACCTCGAATGGGGGGCCTGATATCACAAGCCTTGTTTTCCCCGCTGGAAAGCGCCATGCGTGAGCCCTTGACGCTTCCGGGTAATAGTGCGTTTGCCGGCTTACTAGTCAGTGCAGGCGTGGCACTGAGTAAAAACTGAGTTTCCTCGAAAGAAATAGGGTATTACGACTTCCAGGGTGGGAGCTTTCCCCGCGTTGCTTTACAGCGAAACGGAATCTCCACATGAACAATCGCCTCGACGTGTGGCCCTGCTCTGCCGTGAAGAAGGGGAGGCGTGCGGCATCTTCTATGAGACCCGCGTCGTGGCTCTGCTTTACTTTAAAGGCAGTAAGCTGTAAAGGCTTCCTAGGACCCTCGCGTCTGCACACGATTCTGTATAAGAACACTGAGTAACTGCAGGCTCCTAGTGGCCTGGTGAGCCTCATCCAGTCGCCAAGATCCTTAGCTGTACCCCTCTGTAGCTGAGTGCAGGGCAACATATTGAACTCGTGCGTCGGAGAGCTAGACTGCCTCCGGTCACAGACGGATTCAGTAACACGGTTGTAGCACTTCCAGCATTCAATGCCGGTCGGCCTCATTGCCCTGTCAGAGCGATACTGAGAGAGACAGTCTGCTTAGCATTCCTTCTAGGTCTTGTTACCTGCAGTCACCCTACCTCAAGGAAAAACTCGGGCTGGGTTCCACTGCAACTAAAGATCAGTTCTTCGCGGAACACAGCAGGCTTTTGGAAGATGCACCGACAGCCCCTTAGGCTGACCCCCGGCATTCTTTCCTTTAGGCCACGCCCTACAACGCAGAACACGCTGTATCGAGAAGTTGATTTAGGGAAGGGCCCAGTGAGTACCATGTGTCTCTTTGGAATTTTTTCGAAACAAGAGGTACTTATGCTTCCTGTCAACCTCGACATGGGGGCCTGAGGGCACAGGCCTTTTTTCCCCAATGTTGACCATTACATTCGGGCAGCCTGGAAGCTTCTGCCAAAACACTTGTGTTTCCAGGATTCTAGTCATTTCATGCAGGGCTCGGATAGGAAGTTGACTTTTCTCCAAGAAACAGGGTGCCTCCGTTTCCTGGGTGGGATATTATCTTGCCGGGTGTCTTTTCCTATTTGGGTGTACGCGCACCTCTCACGGTTGTGGGAGATTCTAGTCATTTCATGCAGGGCTCGGATAGGAAGGTGACTTTTCTCCAAGAAACAGGGTGCCTCCGTTTCCTGGGTGGGATATTATCTTGCCCTGCGTCCTTTCTTATTTGGGTGTACGCGCACCTCCCACGGTTGTGGCCTCTCCCATTGCGGAGCGCCAGCTCCTGAGGCTTAGGATCAGCGGCTAAGGCTCCCGGGTCCGGCACTACGGCAGCATGTGGGACCTTCCCGGATCGGGGTACGAACCCGTGTCTCCTGCATCGGCAGGCTGACTTTCAACTACAGTTCCACAAAGAAACCCTGACCCTGCTTTAGAGCTAATGGGAACCGAAACGCAAACACCGGCTTTTCACTACGGCCCTGGGTTGCCATGCAGAAAGATTGGTGGGCAGCAGCTTCCCTGAGGCATTTTGGCTGTACGACTTTAGTTTCACGAGTGTAGGCTTTCCCTACTCCTAGCACGTTAGCACCAGTTTCCTTACAAGAACACTCAGGAAGCCAGGCTCCAGTGGGCCTGTGGAGCAGCACCCAGCCCCGTAGGTCCTTCAGCGCACCCCCGTGTTTTCCGAGTGTAACGCAACACACTGCACTCTTCCCTGGGAGAGCTAGATCTCTTCAGCTCAGCCACAGCTTCAGAAAGACGTTCCTAGCCAGTCCAGCAGGTCCAAAACACTCTTGTTGCCGGGATTTTAGTCCCTGCAGGCATGCCTGCGAGAGGCGAATGAGCTTTCTCGAAAGAAGCAGGCTGCTTCCAGTTCCTGAGTAAGCTTTCCTGCCCTGCTTTAGGGCGAAATGGAAACTCAGTGTCCACACGAGACTCGAAAATCGCCGTGGTGGGCCGTCCCGATTGGAGAGCGTGCAGCAGTTTTCCAGAGGCATTACTTGCTGTTCTGCTTTAGTTTTCGGTAGTACCCCTTTAAGGAGTCCTAAGAACGTCGTGTCAGCACCCGAGTCAGTGCAAGAACACTGAGTACCGCCAGGCTCCTAGGGCCCGCTTGAGCATCATCCAGCCCCGAAGGCCCTTAGGTGTACGCCTGTTTATGCCGAGTGTAGGGCAACATACTGCACTCTTCCTTGGGAGAGACAGATCTCCTAAGCTCTCCAACAGCTTCTGAAACAAGGTTGTATCCAGTCCAACATGACAAGGAAGATGGCTCCCTTGCCTTACCTGAGCTATACCTCGAAAACCACTCTGCTTAGCGCTCCTTCTAGGACCTTAAACCTGCAGTCACCTTACCTACGGAAAAAGTCAGGCTAGCTTCCACTGCAACTGACGCACAGTTCTTCGTGGAACACAGCAGGCTTTTGGAAGATGCGCTGGCCCCTAGGCCGACCTGGGGCTTTCGAAAATTTAGGCAGTTCCCTCCAAGCCGAAAACCCTGCATACAAAACTTGATTTAGGGAAGGGGTCAGTGGGTAGCTTGCGTCTCTTCTGACTTCGTCAGAATAACAGGTGCTTAAGCAGTGCGTCAACCTCGAATGGGGGGCCTGATATCACAAGCCTTGTTTTCCCCGCTGGAAAGCGCCAGGCGTGAGCCCTTGACGCTTCCGGGTAATAGTGCGTTTGCCGGCTTACTAGTCAGTGCAGGCGTGGCACTGAGTAAAAACTGAGTTTCCTCGAAAGAAATAGGGTATTACGACTTCCAGGGTGGGAGCTTTCCCCGCGTTGCTTTACAGCGAAACGGAATCTCCACATGAACAATCGCCTCGACGTGTGGCCCTGCTCTGCCATGAAGAAGGGGAGGCGTGCGGCATCTTCTATGAGACCCGCGTCGTGGCTCTGCTTTACTTTAAAGGCAGTAAGCTGTAAAGGCTTCCTAGGACCCTCGCGTCTGCACACGATTCTGTATAAGAACACTGAGTAACTGCAGGCTCCTAGTGGCCTGGTGAGCCTCATCCAGTCGCCAAGATCCTTAGCTGTACCCCTCTGTAGCTGAGTGCAGGGCAACATATTGAACTCGTGCGTCGGAGAGCTAGACTGCCTCCGGTCACAGACGGATTCAGTAACACGGTTGTAGCACTTCCAGCATTCAATGCCGGTCGGCCTCATTGCCCTGTCAGAGCGATACTGAGAGAGACAGTCTGCTTAGCATTCCTTCTAGGTCTTGTTACCTGCAGTCACCCTACCTCAAGGAAAAACTCGGGCTGGGTTCCACTGCAACTAAAGATCAGTTCTTCGCGGAACACAGCAGGCTTTTGGAAGATGCACCGACAGCCCCTTAGGCTGACCCCCCGCATTCTTTCCTTTAGGCCACGCCCTACAACGCAGAACACGCTGTATCGAGAAGTTGATTTAGGGAAGGGCCCAGTGAGTACCATGTGTCTCTTTGGAATTTTTTCGAAACAAGAGGTACTTATGCTTCCTGTCAACCTCGACATGGGGGCCTGAGGGCACAGGCCTTTTTTCCCCAATGTTGACCATTACATTCGGGCAGCCTGGAAGCTTCTGCCAAAACACTTGTGTTTCCAGGATTCTAGTCATTTCATGCAGGGCTCGGATAGGAAGTTGACTTTTCTCCAAGAAACAGGGTGCCTCCGTTTCCTGGGTGGGATATTATCTTGCCGGGTGTCTTTTCCTATTTGGGTGTACGCGCACCTCTCAGGGTTGTGGGAGATTCTAGTCATTTCATGCAGGGCTCGGATAGGAAGGTGACTTTTCTCCAAGAAACAGGGTGCCTCCGTTTCCTGGGTGGGATATTATCTTGCCCTGCGTCCTTTCTTATTTGGGTGTACGCGCACCTCTCACGGTTGTGGCCTCTCCCATTGCGGAGCGCCAGCTCCTGAGGCTTAGGATCAGCGGCTAAGGCTCCCGGGTCCGGCACTACGGCAGCATGTGGGACCTTCCCGGATCGGGGTACGAACCCGTGTCTCCTGCATCGGCAGGCTGACTTTCAACTACAGTTCCACAAAGAAACCCTGACCCTGCTTTAGAGCTAATGGGAACCGAAACGCAAACACTGGCTTTTCACTACGGCCCTGGGTTGCCATGCAGAAAGATTGGTGGGCAGCAGCTTCCCTGAGGCATTTTGGCTGTACGACTTTAGTTTCACGAGTGTAGGCTTTCCCTACTCCTAGCACGTTAGCACCAGTTTCCTTACAAGAACACTCAGGAAGCCAGGCTCCAGTGGGCCTGTGGAGCAGCACCCAGCCCCGTAGGTCCTTCAGCGCACCCCCGTGTTTTCCGAGTGTAACGCAACACACTGCACTCTTCCCTGGGAGAGCTAGATCTCTTCAGCTCAGCCACAGCTTCAGAAAGACGTTCCTAGCCAGTCCAGCAGGTCCAAAACACTCTTGTTGCCGGGATTTTAGTCCCTGCAGGCATGCCTGCGAGAGGCGAATGAGCTTTCTCGAAAGAAGCAGGCTGCTTCCACTTCCTGAGTAAGCTTTCCTGCCCTGCTTTAGGGCGAAATGGAAACTCAGTGTCCACACGAGACTCGAAAATCGCCGTGGTGGGCCGTCCCGATTGGAGAGCGTGCAGCAGTTTTCCAGAGGCATTACTTGCTGTTCTGCTTTAGTTTTCGGTAGTACCCCTTTAAGGAGTCCTAAGAACGTCGTGTCAGCACCCGAGTCAGTGCAAGAACACTGAGTACCGCCAGGCTCCTAGGGCCCGCTTGAGCATCATCCAGCCCCGAAGGCCCTTAGGTGTACGCCTGTTTATGCCGAGTGTAGGGCAACATACTGCACTCTTCCTTGGGAGAGACAGATCTCCTAAGCTCTCCAACAGCTTCTGAAACAAGGTTGTATCCAGTCCAACATGACAAGGAAGATGGCTCCCTTGCCTTACCTGAGCTATACCTCGAAAACCACTCTGCTTAGCGCTCCTTCTAGGACCTTAAACCTGCAGTCACCTTACCTACGGAAAAAGTCAGGCTAGCTTCCACTGCAACTGACGCACAGTTCTTCGTGGAACACAGCAGGCTTTTGGAAGATGCGCTGGCCCCTAGGCCGACCTGGGGCTTTCGAAAATTTAGGCAGTTCCCTCCAAGCCGAAAACCCTGCATACAAAACTTGATTTAGGGAAGGGGTCAGTGGGTAGCTTGCGTCTCTTCTGACTTCGTCAGAATAACAGGTGCTTAAGCAGTGCGTCAACCTCGAATGGGGGGCCTGATATCACAAGCCTTGTTTTCCCCGCTGGAAAGCGCCAGGCGTGAGCCCTTGACGCTTCCGGGTAATAGTGCGTTTGCCGGCTTACTAGTCAGTGCAGGCGTGGCACTGAGTAAAAACTGAGTTTCCTCGAAAGAAATAGGGTATTACGACTTCCAGGGTGGGAGCTTTCCCCGCGTTGCTTTACAGCGAAACGGAATCTCCACATGAACAATCGCCTCGACGTGTGGCCCTGCTCTGCCATGAAGAAGGGGAGGCGTGCGGCATCTTCTATGAGACCCGCGTCGTGGCTCTGCTTTACTTTAAAGGCAGTAAGCTGTAAAGGCTTCCTAGGACCCTCGCGTCTGCACACGATTCTGTATAAGAACACTGAGTAACTGCAGGCTCCTAGTGGCCTGGTGAGCCTCATCCAGTCGCCAAGATCCTTAGCTGTACCCCTCTGTAGCTGAGTGCAGGGCAACATATTGAACTCGTGCGTCGGAGAGCTAGACTGCCTCCGGTCACAGACGGATTCAGTAACACGGTTGTAGCACTTCCAGCATTCAATGCCGGTCGGCCTCATTGCCCTGTCAGAGCGATACTGAGAGAGACAGTCTGCTTAGCATTCCTTCTAGGTCTTGTTACCTGCAGTCACCCTACCTCAAGGAAAAACTCGGGCTGGGTTCCACTGCAACTAAAGATCAGTTCTTCGCGGAACACAGCAGGCTTTTGGAAGATGCACCGACAGCCCCTTAGGCTGACCCCCCGCATTCTTTCCTTTAGGCCACGCCCTACAACGCAGAACAACGCTGTATCCAGAAGTTGATTTAGGGAAGGGCCCAGTGAGTACCATGTGTCTCTTTGGAATTTTTCGAAACAATAGGTACTTATGCTTCCTGTCAACCTCGACATGGGGGCGTGAGGGCACAGGCCTTTTTTCCCCAATGTTGACCATTACATTCGGGCAGCCTGGAAGCTTCTGCCAAAACACTTGTGTTTCCAGGATTCTAGTCATTTCATGCAGGGCTCGGATAGGAAGTTGACTTTTCTCCAAGAAACAGGGTGCCTCCGTTTCCTGGGTGGGATATTATCTTGCCGGGTGTCTTTTCCTATTTGGGTGTACGCGCACCTCTCAGGGTTGTGGGAGATTCTAGTCATTTCATGCAGGGCTCGGATAGGAAGGTGACTTTTCTCCAAGAAACAGGGTGCCTCCGTTTCCTGGGTGGGATATTATCTTGCCCTGCGTCCTTTCTTATTTGGGTGTACGCGCACCTCCCACGGTTGTGGCCTCTCCCATTGCGGAGCGCCAGCTCCTGAGGCTTAGGATCAGCGGCTAAGGCTCCCGGGTCCGGCACTACGGCAGCATGTGGGACCTTCCCGGATCGGGGTACGAACCCGTGTCTCCTGCATCGGCAGGCTGACTTTCAACTACAGTTCCACAAAGAAACCCTGACCCTGCTTTAGAGCTAATGGGAACCGAAACGCAAACACTGGCTTTTCACTACGGCCCTGGGTTGCCATGCAGAAAGACTGGTGGGCAGCAGCTTCCCTGAGGCATTTTGGCTGTACGACTTTAGTTTCACGAGTGTAGGCTTTCCCTACTCCTAGCACGTTAGCACCAGTTTCCTTACAAGAACACTCAGGAAGCCAGGCTCCAGTGGGCCTGTGGAGCAGCACCCAGCCCCGTAGGTCCTTCAGCGCACCCCCGTGTTTTCCGAGTGTAACGCAACACACTGCACTCTTCCCTGGGAGAGCTAGATCTCTTCAGCTCAGCCACAGCTTCAGAAAGACGTTCCTAGCCAGTCCAGCAGGTCCAAAACACTCTTGTTGCCGGGATTTTAGTCCCTGCAGGCATGCCTGCGAGAGGCGAATGAGCTTTCTCGAAAGAAGCAGGCTGCTTCCACTTCCTGAGTAAGCTTTCCTGCCCTGCTTTAGGGCGAAATGGAAACTCAGTGTCCACACGAGACTCGAAAATCGCCGTGGTGGGCCGTCCCGATTGGAGAGCGTGCAGCAGTTTTCCAGAGGCATTACTTGCTGTTCTGCTTTAGTTTTCGGTAGTACCCCTTTAAGGAGTCCTAAGAACGTCGTGTCAGCACCCGAGTCAGTGCAAGAACACTGAGTACCGCCAGGCTCCTAGGGCCCGCTTGAGCATCATCCAGCCCCGAAGGCCCTTAGGTGTACGCCTGTTTATGCCGAGTGTAGGGCAACATACTGCACTCTTCCTTGGGAGAGACAGATCTCCTAAGCTCTCCAACAGCTTCTGAAACAAGGTTGTATCCAGTCCAACATGACAAGGAAGATGGCTCCCTTGCCTTACCTGAGCTATACCTCGAAAACCACTCTGCTTAGCGCTCCTTCTAGGACCTTAAACCTGCAGTCACCTTACCTACGGAAAAAGTCAGGCTAGCTTCCACTGCAACTGACGCACAGTTCTTCGTGGAACACAGCAGGCTTTTGGAAGATGCGCTGGCCCCTAGGCCGACCTGGGGCTTTCGAAAATTTAGGCAGTTCCCTCCAAGCCGAAAACCCTGCATACAAAACTTGATTTAGGGAAGGGGTCAGTGGGTAGCTTGCGTCTCTTCTGACTTCGTCAGAATAACAGGTGCTTAAGCAGTGCGTCAACCTCGAATGGGGGGTCTGATATCACAAGCCTTGTTTTCCCCGCTGGAAAGCGCCAGGCGTGAGCCCTTGACGCTTCCGGGTAATAGTGCGTTTGCCGGCTTACTAGTCAGTGCAGGCGTGGCACTGAGTAAAAACTGAGTTTCCTCGAAAGAAATAGGGTATTACGACTTCCAGGGTGGGAGCTTTCCCCGCGTTGCTTTACAGCGAAACGGAATCTCCACATGAACAATCGCCTCGACGTGTGGCCCTGCTCTGCCATGAAGAAGGGGAGGCGTGCGGCATCTTCTATGAGACCCGCGTCGTGGCTCTGCTTTACTTTAAAGGCAGTAAGCTGTAAAGGCTTCCTAGGACCCTCGCGTCTGCACACGATTCTGTATAAGAACACTGAGTAACTGCAGGCTCCTAGTGGCCTGGTGAGCCTCATCCAGTCGCCAAGATCCTTAGCTGTACCCCTCTGTAGCTGAGTGCAGGGCAACATATTGAACTCGTGCGTCGGAGAGCTAGACTGCCTCCGGTCACAGACGGATTCAGTAACACGGTTGTAGCACTTCCAGCATTCAATGCCGGTCGGCCTCATTGCCCTGTCAGAGCGATACTGAGAGAGACAGTCTGCTTAGCATTCCTTCTAGGTCTTGTTACCTGCAGTCACCCTACCTCAAGGAAAAACTCGGGCTGGGTTCCACTGCAACTAAAGATCAGTTCTTCGCGGAACACAGCAGGCTTTTGGAAGATGCACCGACAGCCCCTTAGGCTGACCCCCCGCATTCTTTCCTTTAGGCCACGCCCTACAACGCAGAACAACGCTGTATCCAGAAGTTGATTTAGGGAAGGGCCCAGTGAGTACCATGTGTCTCTTTGGAATTTTTCGAAACAATAGGTACTTATGCTTCCTGTCAACCTCGACATGGGGGCGTGAGGGCACAGGCCTTTTTTCCCCAATGTTGACCATTACATTCGGGCAGCCTGGAAGCTTCTGCCAAAACACTTGTGTTTCCAGGATTCTAGTCATTTCATGCAGGGCTCGGATAGGAAGTTGACTTTTCTCCAAGAAACAGGGTGCCTCCGTTTCCTGGGTGGGATATTATCTTGCTCTGTGTCTTTTCTTATTTGGGTGTACGCGCACCTCTCACGGTTGTGGGAGATTCTAGTCATTTCATGCAGGGCTCGGATAGGAAGGTGACTTTTCTCCAAGAAACAGGGTGCCTCCGTTTCCTGGGTGGGATATTATCTTGCCCTGCGTCCTTTCTTATTTGGGTGTACGCGCACCTCTCACGGTTGTGGCCTCTCCCATTGCGGAGCGCCAGCTCCTGAGGCTTAGGATCAGCGGCTAAGGCTCCCGGGTCCGGCACTACGGCAGCATGTGGGACCTTCCCGGATCGGGGTACGAACCCGTGTCTCCTGCATCGGCAGGCTGACTTTCAACTACAGTTCCACAAAGAAACCCTGACCCTGCTTTAGAGCTAATGGGAACCGAAACGCAAACACTGGCTTTTCACTACGGCCCTGGGTTGCCATGCAGAAAGATTGGTGGGCAGCAGCTTCCCTGAGGCATTTTGGCTGTACGACTTTAGTTTCACGAGTGTAGGCTTTCCCTACTCCTAGCACGTTAGCACCAGTTTCCTTACAAGAACACTCAGGAAGCCAGGCTCCAGTGGGCCTGTGGAGCAGCACCCAGCCCCGTAGGTCCTTCAGCGCACCCCCGTGTTTTCCGAGTGTAACGCAACACACTGCACTCTTCCCTGGGAGAGCTAGATCTCTTCAGCTCAGCCACAGCTTCAGAAAGACGTTCCTAGCCAGTCCAGCAGGTCCAAAACACTCTTGTTGCCGGGATTTTAGTCCCTGCAGGCATGCCTGCGAGAGGCGAATGAGCTTTCTCGAAAGAAGCAGGCTGCTTCCACTTCCTGAGTAAGCTTTCCTGCCCTGCTTTAGGGCGAAATGGAAACTCAGTGTCCACACGAGACTCGAAAATCGCCGTGGTGGGCCGTCCCGATTGGAGAGCGTGCAGCAGTTTTCCAGAGGCATTACTTGCTGTTCTGCTTTAGTTTTCGGTAGTACCCCTTTAAGGAGTCCTAAGAACGTCGTGTCAGCACCCGAGTCAGTGCAAGAACACTGAGTACCGCCAGGCTCCTAGGGCCCGCTTGAGCATCATCCAGCCCCGAAGGCCCTTAGGTGTACGCCTGTTTATGCCGAGTGTAGGGCAACATACTGCACTCTTCCTTGGGAGAGACAGATCTCCTAAGCTCTCCAACAGCTTCTGAAACAAGGTTGTATCCAGTCCAACATGACAAGGAAGATGGCTCCCTTGCCTTACCTGAGCTATACCTCGAAAACCACTCTGCTTAGCGCTCCTTCTAGGACCTTAAACCTGCAGTCACCTTACCTACGGAAAAAGTCAGGCTAGCTTCCACTGCAACTGACGCACAGTTCTTCGTGGAACACAGCAGGCTTTTGGAAGATGCGCTGGCCCCTAGGCCGACCTGGGGCTTTCGAAAATTTAGGCAGTTCCCTCCAAGCCGAAAACCCTGCATACAAAACTTGATTTAGGGAAGGGGTCAGTGGGTAGCTTGCGTCTCTTCTGACTTCGTCAGAATAACAGGTGCTTAAGCAGTGCGTCAACCTCGAATGGGGGGCCTGATATCACAAGCCTTGTTTTCCCCGCTGGAAAGCGCCAGGCGTGAGCCCTTGACGCTTCCGGGTAATAGTGCGTTTGCCGGCTTACTAGTCAGTGCAGGCGTGGCACTGAGTAAAAACTGAGTTTCCTCGAAAGAAATAGGGTATTACGACTTCCAGGGTGGGAGCTTTCCCCGCGTTGCTTTACAGCGAAACGGAATCTCCACATGAACAATCGCCTCGACGTGTGGCCCTGCTCTGCCATGAAGAAGGGGAGGCGTGCGGCATCTTCTATGAGACCCGCGTCGTGGCTCTGCTTTACTTTAAAGGCAGTAAGCTGTAAAGGCTTCCTAGGACCCTCGCGTCTGCACACGATTCTGTATAAGAACACTGAGTAACTGCAGGCTCCTAGTGGCCTGGTGAGCCTCATCCAGTCGCCAAGATCCTTAGCTGTACCCCTCTGTAGCTGAGTGCAGGGCAACATATTGAACTCGTGCGTCGGAGAGCTAGACTGCCTCCGGTCACAGACGGATTCAGTAACACGGTTGTAGCACTTCCAGCATTCAATGCCGGTCGGCCTCATTGCCCTGTCAGAGCGATACTGAGAGAGACAGTCTGCTTAGCATTCCTTCTAGGTCTTGTTACCTGCAGTCACCCTACCTCAAGGAAAAACTCGGGCTGGGTTCCACTGCAACTAAAGATCAGTTCTTCGCGGAACACAGCAGGCTTTTGGAAGATGCACCGACAGCCCCTTAGGCTGACCCCCCGCATTCTTTCCTTTAGGCCACGCCCTACAACGCAGAACAACGCTGTATCGAGAAGTTGATTTAGGGAAGGGCCCAGTGAGTACCATGTGTCTCTTTGGAATTTTTCGAAACAATAGGTACTTATGCTTCCTGTCAACCTCGACATGGGGGCGTGAGGGCACAGGCCTTTTTTCCCCAATGTTGACCATTACATTCGGGCAGCCTGGAAGCTTCTGCAAAAACACTTGTGTTTCCAGGATTCTAGTCATTTCATGCAGGGCTCGGATAGGAAGTTGACTTTTCTCCAAGAAACAGGGTGCCTCCGTTTCCTGGGTGGGATATTATCTTGCTCTGTGTCTTTTCCTATTTGGGTGTACGCGCACCTCTCAGGGTTGTGGGAGATTCTAGTCATTTCATGCAGGGCTCGGATAGGAAGGTGACTTTTCTCCAAGAAACAGGGTGCCTCCGTTTCCTGGGTGGGATATTATCTTGCCCTGCGTCCTTTCTTATTTGGGTGTACGCGCACCTCCCACGGTTGTGGCCTCTCCCATTGCGGAGCGCCAGCTCCTGAGGCTTAGGATCAGCGGCTAAGGCTCCCGGGTCCGGCACTACGGCAGCATGTGGGACCTTCCCGGATCGGGGTACGAACCCGTGTCTCCTGCATCGGCAGGCTGACTTTCAACTACAGTTCCACAAAGAAACCCTGACCCTGCTTTAGAGCTAATGGGAACCGAAACGCAAACACTGGCTTTTCACTACGGCCCTGGGTTGCCATGCAGAAAGATTGGTGGGCAGCAGCTTCCCTGAGGCATTTTGGCTGTACGACTTTAGTTTCACGAGTGTAGGCTTTCCCTACTCCTAGCACGTTAGCACCAGTTTCCTTACAAGAACACTCAGGAAGCCAGGCTCCAGTGGGCCTGTGGAGCAGCACCCAGCCCCGTAGGTCCTTCAGCGCACCCCCGTGTTTTCCGAGTGTAACGCAACACACTGCACTCTTCCCTGGGAGAGCTAGATCTCTTCAGCTCAGCCACAGCTTCAGAAAGACGTTCCTAGCCAGTCCAGCAGGTCCAAAACACTCTTGTTGCCGGGATTTTAGTCCCTGCAGGCATGCCTGCGAGAGGCGAATGAGCTTTCTCGAAAGAAGCAGGCTGCTTCCACTTCCTGAGTAAGCTTTCCTGCCCTGCTTTAGGGCGAAATGGAAACTCAGTGTCCACACGAGACTCGAAAATCGCCGTGGTGGGCCGTCCCGATTGGAGAGCGTGCAGCAGTTTTCCAGAGGCATTACTTGCTGTTCTGCTTTAGTTTTCGGTAGTACCCCTTTAAGGAGTCCTAAGAACGTCGTGTCAGCACCCGAGTCAGTGCAAGAACACTGAGTACCGCCAGGCTCCTAGGGCCCGCTTGAGCATCATCCAGCCCCGAAGGCCCTTAGGTGTACGCCTGTTTATGCCGAGTGTAGGGCAACATACTGCACTCTTCCTTGGGAGAGACAGATCTCCTAAGCTCTCCAACAGCTTCTGAAACAAGGTTGTATCCAGTCCAACATGACAAGGAAGATGGCTCCCTTGCCTTACCTGAGCTATACCTCGAAAACCACTCTGCTTAGCGCTCCTTCTAGGACCTTAAACCTGCAGTCACCTTACCTACGGAAAAAGTCAGGCTAGCTTCCACTGCAACTGACGCACAGTTCTTCGTGGAACACAGCAGGCTTTTGGAAGATGCGCTGGCCCCTAGGCCGACCTGGGGCTTTCGAAAATTTAGGCAGTTCCCTCCAAGCCGAAAACCCTGCATACAAAACTTGATTTAGGGAAGGGGTCAGTGGGTAGCTTGCGTCTCTTCTGACTTCGTCAGAATAACAGGTGCTTAAGCAGTGCGTCAACCTCGAATGGGGGGCCTGATATCACAAGCCTTGTTTTCCCCGCTGGAAAGCGCCAGGCGTGAGCCCTTGACGCTTCCGGGTAATAGTGCGTTTGCCGGCTTACTAGTCAGTGCAGGCGTGGCACTGAGTAAAAACTGAGTTTCCTCGAAAGAAATAGGGTATTACGACTTCCAGGGTGGGAGCTTTCCCCGCGTTGCTTTACAGCGAAACGGAATCTCCACATGAACAATCGCCTCGACGTGTGGCCCTGCTCTGCCATGAAGAAGGGGAGGCGTGCGGCATCTTCTATGAGACCCGCGTCGTGGCTCTGCTTTACTTTAAAGGCAGTAAGCTGTAAAGGCTTCCTAGGACCCTCGCGTCTGCACACGATTCTGTATAAGAACACTGAGTAACTGCAGGCTCCTAGTGGCCTGGTGAGCCTCATCCAGTCGCCAAGATCCTTAGCTGTACCCCTCTGTAGCTGAGTGCAGGGCAACATATTGAACTCGTGCGTCGGAGAGCTAGACTGCCTCCGGTCACAGACGGATTCAGTAACACGGTTGTAGCACTTCCAGCATTCAATGCCGGTCGGCCTCATTGCCCTGTCAGAGCGATACTGAGAGAGACAGTCTGCTTAGCATTCCTTCTAGGTCTTGTTACCTGCAGTCACCCTACCTCAAGGAAAAACTCGGGCTGGGTTCCACTGCAACTAAAGATCAGTTCTTCGCGGAACACAGCAGGCTTTTGGAAGATGCACCGACAGCCCCTTAGGCTGACCCCCCGCATTCTTTCCTTTAGGCCACGCCCTACAACGCAGAACAACGCTGTATCCAGAAGTTGATTTAGGGAAGGGCCCAGTGAGTACCATGTGTCTCTTTGGAATTTTTCGAAACAATAGGTACTTATGCTTCCTGTCAACCTCGACATGGGGGCGTGAGGGCACAGGCCTTTTTTCCCCAATGTTGACCATTACATTCGGGCAGCCTGGAAGCTTCTGCAAAAACACTTGTGTTTCCAGGATTCTAGTCATTTCATGCAGGGCTCGGATAGGAAGTTGACTTTTCTCCAAGAAACAGGGTGCCTCCGTTTCCTGGGTGGGATATTATCTTGCTCTGTGTCTTTTCTTATTTGGGTGTACGCGCACCTCTCACGGTTGTGGGAGATTCTAGTCATTTCATGCAGGGCTCGGATAGGAAGGTGACTTTTCTCCAAGAAACAGGGTGCCTCCGTTTCCTGGGTGGGATATTATCTTGCCCTGCGTCCTTTCTTATTTGGGTGTACGCGCACCTCTCACGGTTGTGGCCTCTCCCATTGCGGAGCGCCAGCTCCTGAGGCTTAGGATCAGCGGCTAAGGCTCCCGGGTCCGGCACTACGGCAGCATGTGGGACCTTCCCGGATCGGGGTACGAACCCGTGTCTCCTGCATCGGCAGGCTGACTTTCAACTACAGTTCCACAAAGAAACCCTGACCCTGCTTTAGAGCTAATGGGAACCGAAACGCAAACACTGGCTTTTCACTACGGCCCTGGGTTGCCATGCAGAAAGATTGGTGGGCAGCAGCTTCCCTGAGGCATTTTGGCTGTACGACTTTAGTTTCACGAGTGTAGGCTTTCCCTACTCCTAGCACGTTAGCACCAGTTTCCTTACAAGAACACTCAGGAAGCCAGGCTCCAGTGGGCCTGTGGAGCAGCACCCAGCCCCGTAGGTCCTTCAGCGCACCCCCGTGTTTTCCGAGTGTAACGCAACACACTGCACTCTTCCCTGGGAGAGCTAGATCTCTTCAGCTCAGCCACAGCTTCAGAAAGACGTTCCTAGCCAGTCCAGCAGGTCCAAAACACTCTTGTTGCCGGGATTTTAGTCCCTGCAGGCATGCCTGCGAGAGGCGAATGAGCTTTCTCGAAAGAAGCAGGCTGCTTCCACTTCCTGAGTAAGCTTTCCTGCCCTGCTTTAGGGCGAAATGGAAACTCAGTGTCCACACGAGACTCGAAAATCGCCGTGGTGGGCCGTCCCGATTGGAGAGCGTGCAGCAGTTTTCCAGAGGCATTACTTGCTGTTCTGCTTTAGTTTTCGGTAGTACCCCTTTAAGGAGTCCTAAGAACGTCGTGTCAGCACCCGAGTCAGTGCAAGAACACTGAGTACCGCCAGGCTCCTAGGGCCCGCTTGAGCATCATCCAGCCCCGAAGGCCCTTAGGTGTACGCCTGTTTATGCCGAGTGTAGGGCAACATACTGCACTCTTCCTTGGGAGAGACAGATCTCCTAAGCTCTCCAACAGCTTCTGAAACAAGGTTGTATCCAGTCCAACATGACAAGGAAGATGGCTCCCTTGCCTTACCTGAGCTATACCTCGAAAACCACTCTGCTTAGCGCTCCTTCTAGGACCTTAAACCTGCAGTCACCTTACCTACGGAAAAAGTCAGGCTAGCTTCCACTGCAACTGACGCACAGTTCTTCGTGGAACACAGCAGGCTTTTGGAAGATGCGCTGGCCCCTAGGCCGACCTGGGGCTTTCGAAAATTTAGGCAGTTCCCTCCAAGCCGAAAACCCTGCATACAAAACTTGATTTAGGGAAGGGGTCAGTGGGTAGCTTGCGTCTCTTCTGACTTCGTCAGAATAACAGGTGCTTAAGCAGTGCGTCAACCTCGAATGGGGGGCCTGATATCACAAGCCTTGTTTTCCCCGCTGGAAAGCGCCAGGCGTGAGCCCTTGACGCTTCCGGGTAATAGTGCGTTTGCCGGCTTACTAGTCAGTGCAGGCGTGGCACTGAGTAAAAACTGAGTTTCCTCGAAAGAAATAGGGTATTACGACTTCCAGGGTGGGAGCTTTCCCCGCGTTGCTTTACAGCGAAACGGAATCTCCACATGAACAATCGCCTCGACGTGTGGCCCTGCTCTGCCATGAAGAAGGGGAGGCGTGCGGCATCTTCTATGAGACCCGCGTCGTGGCTCTGCTTTACTTTAAAGGCAGTAAGCTGTAAAGGCTTCCTAGGACCCTCGCGTCTGCACACGATTCTGTATAAGAACACTGAGTAACTGCAGGCTCCTAGTGGCCTGGTGAGCCTCATCCAGTCGCCAAGATCCTTAGCTGTACCCCTCTGTAGCTGAGTGCAGGGCAACATATTGAACTCGTGCGTCGGAGAGCTAGACTGCCTCCGGTCACAGACGGATTCAGTAACACGGTTGTAGCACTTCCAGCATTCAATGCCGGTCGGCCTCATTGCCCTGTCAGAGCGATACTGAGAGAGACAGTCTGCTTAGCATTCCTTCTAGGTCTTGTTACCTGCAGTCACCCTACCTCAAGGAAAAACTCGGGCTGGGTTCCACTGCAACTAAAGATCAGTTCTTCGCGGAACACAGCAGGCTTTTGGAAGATGCACCGACAGCCCCTTAGGCTGACCCCCCGCATTCTTTCCTTTAGGCCACGCCCTACAACGCAGAACACGCTGTATCGAGAAGTTGATTTAGGGAAGGGCCCAGTGAGTACCATGTGTCTCTTTGGAATTTTTTCGAAACAAGAGGTACTTATGCTTCCTGTCAACCTCGACATGGGGGCCTGAGGGCACAGGCCTTTTTTCCCCAATGTTGACCATTACATTCGGGCAGCCTGGAAGCTTCTGCCAAAACACTTGTGTTTCCAGGATTCTAGTCATTTCATGCAGGGCTCGGATAGGAAGTTGACTTTTCTCCAAGAAACAGGGTGCCTCCGTTTCCTGGGTGGGATATTATCTTGCCGGGTGTCTTTTCCTATTTGGGTGTACGCGCACCTCTCAGGGTTGTGGGAGATTCTAGTCATTTCATGCAGGGCTCGGATAGGAAGGTGACTTTTCTCCAAGAAACAGGGTGCCTCCGTTTCCTGGGTGGGATATTATCTTGCCCTGCGTCCTTTCTTATTTGGGTGTACGCGCACCTCCCACGGTTGTGGCCTCTCCCATTGCGGAGCGCCAGCTCCTGAGGCTTAGGATCAGCGGCTAAGGCTCCCGGGTCCGGCACTACGGCAGCATGTGGGACCTTCCCGGATCGGGGTACGAACCCGTGTCTCCTGCATCGGCAGGCTGACTTTCAACTACAGTTCCACAAAGAAACCCTGACCCTGCTTTAGAGCTAATGGGAACCGAAACGCAAACACTGGCTTTTCACTACGGCCCTGGGTTGCCATGCAGAAAGATTGGTGGGCAGCAGCTTCCCTGAGGCATTTTGGCTGTACGACTTTAGTTTCACGAGTGTAGGCTTTCCCTACTCCTAGCACGTTAGCACCAGTTTCCTTACAAGAACACTCAGGAAGCCAGGCTCCAGTGGGCCTGTGGAGCAGCACCCAGCCCCGTAGGTCCTTCAGCGCACCCCCGTGTTTTCCGAGTGTAACGCAACACACTGCACTCTTCCCTGGGAGAGCTAGATCTCTTCAGCTCAGCCACAGCTTCAGAAAGACGTTCCTAGCCAGTCCAGCAGGTCCAAAACACTCTTGTTGCCGGGATTTTAGTCCCTGCAGGCATGCCTGCGAGAGGCGAATGAGCTTTCTCGAAAGAAGCAGGCTGCTTCCACTTCCTGAGTAAGCTTTCCTGCCCTGCTTTAGGGCGAAATGGAAACTCAGTGTCCACACGAGACTCGAAAATCGCCGTGGTGGGCCGTCCCGATTGGAGAGCGTGCAGCAGTTTTCCAGAGGCATTACTTGCTGTTCTGCTTTAGTTTTCGGTAGTACCCCTTTAAGGAGTCCTAAGAACGTCGTGTCAGCACCCGAGTCAGTGCAAGAACACTGAGTACCGCCAGGCTCCTAGGGCCCGCTTGAGCATCATCCAGCCCCGAAGGCCCTTAGGTGTACGCCTGTTTATGCCGAGTGTAGGGCAACATACTGCACTCTTCCTTGGGAGAGACAGATCTCCTAAGCTCTCCAACAGCTTCTGAAACAAGGTTGTATCCAGTCCAACATGACAAGGAAGATGGCTCCCTTGCCTTACCTGAGCTATACCTCGAAAACCACTCTGCTTAGCGCTCCTTCTAGGACCTTAAACCTGCAGTCACCTTACCTACGGAAAAAGTCAGGCTAGCTTCCACTGCAACTGACGCACAGTTCTTCGTGGAACACAGCAGGCTTTTGGAAGATGCGCTGGCCCCTAGGCCGACCTGGGGCTTTCGAAAATTTAGGCAGTTCCCTCCAAGCCGAAAACCCTGCATACAAAACTTGATTTAGGGAAGGGGTCAGTGGGTAGCTTGCGTCTCTTCTGACTTCGTCAGAATAACAGGTGCTTAAGCAGTGCGTCAACCTCGAATGGGGGGCCTGATATCACAAGCCTTGTTTTCCCCGCTGGAAAGCGCCAGGCGTGAGCCCTTGACGCTTCCGGGTAATAGTGCGTTTGCCGGCTTACTAGTCAGTGCAGGCGTGGCACTGAGTAAAAACTGAGTTTCCTCGAAAGAAATAGGGTATTACGACTTCCAGGGTGGGAGCTTTCCCCGCGTTGCTTTACAGCGAAACGGAATCTCCACATGAACAATCGCCTCGACGTGTGGCCCTGCTCTGCCATGAAGAAGGGGAGGCGTGCGGCATCTTCTATGAGACCCGCGTCGTGGCTCTGCTTTACTTTAAAGGCAGTAAGCTGTAAAGGCTTCCTAGGACCCTCGCGTCTGCACACGATTCTGTATAAGAACACTGAGTAACTGCAGGCTCCTAGTGGCCTGGTGAGCCTCATCCAGTCGCCAAGATCCTTAGCTGTACCCCTCTGTAGCTGAGTGCAGGGCAACATATTGAACTCGTGCGTCGGAGAGCTAGACTGCCTCCGGTCACAGACGGATTCAGTAACACGGTTGTAGCACTTCCAGCATTCAATGCCGGTCGGCCTCATTGCCCTGTCAGAGCGATACTGAGAGAGACAGTCTGCTTAGCATTCCTTCTAGGTCTTGTTACCTGCAGTCACCCTACCTCAAGGAAAAACTCGGGCTGGGTTCCACTGCAACTAAAGATCAGTTCTTCGCGGAACACAGCAGGCTTTTGGAAGATGCACCGACAGCCCCTTAGGCTGACCCCCCGCATTCTTTCCTTTAGGCCACGCCCTACAACGCAGAACACGCTGTATCGAGAAGTTGATTTAGGGAAGGGCCCAGTGAGTACCATGTGTCTCTTTGGAATTTTTTCGAAACAAGAGGTACTTATGCTTCCTGTCAACCTCGACATGGGGGCCTGAGGGCACAGGCCTTTTTTCCCCAATGTTGACCATTACATTCGGGCAGCCTGGAAGCTTCTGCCAAAACACTTGTGTTTCCAGGATTCTAGTCATTTCATGCAGGGCTCGGATAGGAAGTTGACTTTTCTCCAAGAAACAGGGTGCCTCCGTTTCCTGGGTGGGATATTATCTTGCCGGGTGTCTTTTCCTATTTGGGTGTACGCGCACCTCTCAGGGTTGTGGGAGATTCTAGTCATTTCATGCAGGGCTCGGATAGGAAGGTGACTTTTCTCCAAGAAACAGGGTGCCTCCGTTTCCTGGGTGGGATATTATCTTGCCCTGCGTCCTTTCTTATTTGGGTGTACGCGCACCTCTCACGGTTGTGGCCTCTCCCATTGCGGAGCGCCAGCTCCTGAGGCTTAGGATCAGCGGCTAAGGCTCCCGGGTCCGGCACTACGGCAGCATGTGGGACCTTCCCGGATCGGGGTACGAACCCGTGTCTCCTGCATCGGCAGGCTGACTTTCAACTACAGTTCCACAAAGAAACCCTGACCCTGCTTTAGAGCTAATGGGAACCGAAACGCAAACACTGGCTTTTCACTACGGCCCTGGGTTGCCATGCAGAAAGATTGGTGGGCAGCAGCTTCCCTGAGGCATTTTGGCTGTACGACTTTAGTTTCACGAGTGTAGGCTTTCCCTACTCCTAGCACGTTAGCACCAGTTTCCTTACAAGAACACTCAGGAAGCCAGGCTCCAGTGGGCCTGTGGAGCAGCACCCAGCCCCGTAGGTCCTTCAGCGCACCCCCGTGTTTTCCGAGTGTAACGCAACACACTGCACTCTTCCCTGGGAGAGCTAGATCTCTTCAGCTCAGCCACAGCTTCAGAAAGACGTTCCTAGCCAGTCCAGCAGGTCCAAAACACTCTTGTTGCCGGGATTTTAGTCCCTGCAGGCATGCCTGCGAGAGGCGAATGAGCTTTCTCGAAAGAAGCAGGCTGCTTCCACTTCCTGAGTAAGCTTTCCTGCCCTGCTTTAGGGCGAAATGGAAACTCAGTGTCCACACGAGACTCGAAAATCGCCGTGGTGGGCCGTCCCGATTGGAGAGCGTGCAGCAGTTTTCCAGAGGCATTACTTGCTGTTCTGCTTTAGTTTTCGGTAGTACCCCTTTAAGGAGTCCTAAGAACGTCGTGTCAGCACCCGAGTCAGTGCAAGAACACTGAGTACCGCCAGGCTCCTAGGGCCCGCTTGAGCATCATCCAGCCCCGAAGGCCCTTAGGTGTACGCCTGTTTATGCCGAGTGTAGGGCAGCATACTGCACTCTTCCTTGGGAGAGACAGATCTCCTAAGCTCTCCAACAGCTTCTGAAACAAGGTTGTATCCAGTCCAACATGACAAGGAAGATGGCTCCCTTGCCTTACCTGAGCTATACCTCGAAAACCACTCTGCTTAGCGCTCCTTCTAGGACCTTAAACCTGCAGTCACCTTACCTACGGAAAAAGTCAGGCTAGCTTCCACTGCAACTGACGCACAGTTCTTCGTGGAACACAGCAGGCTTTTGGAAGATGCGCTGGCCCCTAGGCCGACCTGGGGCTTTCGAAAATTTAGGCAGTTCCCTCCAAGCCGAAAACCCTGCATACAAAACTTGATTTAGGGAAGGGGTCAGTGGGTAGCTTGCGTCTCTTCTGACTTCGTCAGAATAACAGGTGCTTAAGCAGTGCGTCAACCTCGAATGGGGGGCCTGATATCACAAGCCTTGTTTTCCCCGCTGGAAAGCGCCAGGCGTGAGCCCTTGACGCTTCCGGGTAATAGTGCGTTTGCCGGCTTACTAGTCAGTGCAGGCGTGGCACTGAGTAAAAACTGAGTTTCCTCGAAAGAAATAGGGTATTACGACTTCCAGGGTGGGAGCTTTCCCCGCGTTGCTTTACAGCGAAACGGAATCTCCACATGAACAATCGCCTCGACGTGTGGCCCTGCTCTGCCATGAAGAAGGGGAGGCGTGCGGCATCTTCTATGAGACCCGCGTCGTGGCTCTGCTTTACTTTAAAGGCAGTAAGCTGTAAAGGCTTCCTAGGACCCTCGCGTCTGCACACGATTCTGTATAAGAACACTGAGTAACTGCAGGCTCCTAGTGGCCTGGTGAACCTCATCCAGTCGCCAAGATCCTTAGCTGTACCCCTCTGTAGCTGAGTGCAGGGCAACATATTGAACTCGTGCGTCGGAGAGCTAGACTGCCTCCGGTCACAGACGGATTCAGTAACACGGTTGTAGCACTTCCAGCATTCAATGCCGGTCGGCCTCATTGCCCTGTCAGAGCGATACTGAGAGAGACAGTCTGCTTAGCATTCCTTCTAGGTCTTGTTACCTGCAGTCACCCTACCTCAAGGAAAAACTCGGGCTGGGTTCCACTGCAACTAAAGATCAGTTCTTCGCGGAACACAGCAGGCTTTTGGAAGATGCACCGACAGCCCCTTAGGCTGACCCCCCGCATTCTTTCCTTTAGGCCACGCCCTACAACGCAGAACACGCTGTATCGAGAAGTTGATTTAGGGAAGGGCCCAGTGAGTACCATGTGTCTCTTTGGAATTTTTTCGAAACAAGAGGTACTTATGCTTCCTGTCAACCTCGACATGGGGGCCTGAGGGCACAGGCCTTTTTTCCCCAATGTTGACCATTACATTCGGGCAGCCTGGAAGCTTCTGCAAAAACACTTGTGTTTCCAGGATTCTAGTCATTTCATGCAGGGCTCGGATAGGAAGTTGACTTTTCTCCAAGAAATAGGGTGCCTCCGTTTCCTGGGTGGGATATTATCTTGCTGGGTGTCTTTTCCTATTTGGGTGTACGCGCACCTCTCAGGGTTGTGGGAGATTCTAGTCATTTCATGCAGGGCTCGGATAGGAAGGTGACTTTTCTCCAAGAAACAGGGTGCCTCCGTTTCCTGGGTGGGATATTATCTTGCCCTGCGTCCTTTCTTATTTGGGTGTACGTGCACCTCTCACGGTTGTGGCCTCTCCCATTGCGGAGCGCCAGCTCCTGAGGCTTAGGATCAGCGGCTAAGGCTCCCGGGTCCGGCACTACGGCAGCATGTGGGACCTTCCCGGATCGGGGTACGAACCCGTGTCTCCTGCATCGGCAGGCTGACTTTCAACTACAGTTCCACAAAGAAACCCTGACCCTGCTTTAGAGCTAATGGGAACCGAAACGCAAACACTGGCTTTTCACTACGGCCCTGGGTTGCCATGCAGAAAGATTGGTGGGCAGCAGCTTCCCTGAGGCATTTTGGCTGTACGACTTTAGTTTCACGAGTGTAGGCTTTCCCTACTCCTAGCACGTTAGCACCAGTTTCCTTACAAGAACACTCAGGAAGCCAGGCTCCAGTGGGCCTGTGGAGCAGCACCCAGCCCCGTAGGTCCTTCAGCGCACCCCCGTGTTTTCCGAGTGTAACGCAACACACTGCACTCTTCCCTGGGAGAGCTAGATCTCTTCAGCTCAGCCACAGCTTCAGAAAGACGTTCCTAGCCAGTCCAGCAGGTCCAAAACACTCTTGTTGCCGGGATTTTAGTCCCTGCAGGCATGCCTGCGAGAGGCGAATGAGCTTTCTCGAAAGAAGCAGGCTGCTTCCACTTCCTGAGTAAGCTTTCCTGCCCTGCTTTAGGGCGAAATGGAAACTCAGTGTCCACACGAGACTCGAAAATCGCCGTGGTGGGCCGTCCCGATTGGAGAGCGTGCAGCAGTTTTCCAGAGGCATTACTTGCTGTTCTGCTTTAGTTTTCGGTAGTACCCCTTTAAGGAGTCCTAAGAACGTCGTGTCAGCACCCGAGTCAGTGCAAGAACACTGAGTACCGCCAGGCTCCTAGGGCCCGCTTGAGCA
Organism: Mesoplodon bidens; assembly: GCF_964165515.1. Lineage (NCBI taxonomy): Eukaryota > Metazoa > Chordata > Mammalia > Artiodactyla > Ziphiidae > Mesoplodon > Mesoplodon bidens. The sequence continues at coordinate 35,668,787 of NC_138174.1, read as the reverse complement.
TCATCCAGCCCCGAAGGCCCTTAGGTGTACGCCTGTTTATGCCGAGTGTAGGGCAGCATACTGCACTCTTCCTTGGGAGAGACAGATCTCCTAAGCTCTCCAACAGCTTCTGAAACAAGGTTGTATCCAGTCCAACATGACAAGGAAGATGGCTCCCTTGCCTTACCTGAGCTATACCTCGAAAACCACTCTGCTTAGCGCTCCTTCTAGGACCTTAAACCTGCAGTCACCTTACCTACGGAAAAAGTCAGGCTAGCTTCCACTGCAACTGACGCACAGTTCTTCGTGGAACACAGCAGGCTTTTGGAAGATGCGCTGGCCCCTAGGCCGACCTGGGGCTTTCGAAAATTTAGGCAGTTCCCTCCAAGCCGAAAACCCTGCATACAAAACTTGATTTAGGGAAGGGGTCAGTGGGTAGCTTGCGTCTCTTCTGACTTCGTCAGAATAACAGGTGCTTAAGCAGTGCGTCAACCTCGAATGGGGGGCCTGATATCACAAGCCTTGTTTTCCCCGCTGGAAAGCGCCAGGCGTGAGCCCTTGACGCTTCCGGGTAATAGTGCGTTTGCCGGCTTACTAGTCAGTGCAGGCGTGGCACTGAGTAAAAACTGAGTTTCCTCGAAAGAAATAGGGTATTACGACTTCCAGGGTGGGAGCTTTCCCCGCGTTGCTTTACAGCGAAACGGAATCTCCACATGAACAATCGCCTCGACGTGTGGCCCTGCTCTGCCATGAAGAAGGGGAGGCGTGCGGCATCTTCTATGAGACCCGCGTCGTGGCTCTGCTTTACTTTAAAGGCAGTAAGCTGTAAAGGCTTCCTAGGACCCTCGCGTCTGCACACGATTCTGTATAAGAACACTGAGTAACTGCAGGCTCCTAGTGGCCTGGTGAGCCTCATCCAGTCGCCAAGATCCTTAGCTGTACCCCTCTGTAGCTGAGTGCAGGGCAACATATTGAACTCGTGCGTCGGAGAGCTAGACTGCCTCCGGTCACAGACGGATTCAGTAACACGGTTGTAGCACTTCCAGCATTCAATGCCGGTCGGCCTCATTGCCCTGTCAGAGCGATACTGAGAGAGACAGTCTGCTTAGCATTCCTTCTAGGTCTTGTTACCTGCAGTCACCCTACCTCAAGGAAAAACTCGGGCTGGGTTCCACTGCAACTAAAGATCAGTTCTTCGCGGAACACAGCAGGCTTTTGGAAGATGCACCGACAGCCCCTTAGGCTGACCCCCCGCATTCTTTCCTTTAGGCCACGCCCTACAACGCAGAACACGCTGTATCGAGAAGTTGATTTAGGGAAGGGCCCAGTGAGTACCATGTGTCTCTTTGGAATTTTTTCGAAACAAGAGGTACTTATGCTTCCTGTCAACCTCGACATGGGGGCCTGAGGGCACAGGCCTTTTTTCCCCAATGTTGACCATTACATTCGGGCAGCCTGGAAGCTTCTGCCAAAACACTTGTGTTTCCAGGATTCTAGTCATTTCATGCAGGGCTCGGATAGGAAGTTGACTTTTCTCCAAGAAACAGGGTGCCTCCGTTTCCTGGGTGGGATATTATCTTGCCGGGTGTCTTTTCCTATTTGGGTGTACGCGCACCTCTCAGGGTTGTGGGAGATTCTAGTCATTTCATGCAGGGCTCGGATAGGAAGGTGACTTTTCTCCAAGAAACAGGGTGCCTCCGTTTCCTGGGTGGGATATTATCTTGCCCTGCGTCCTTTCTTATTTGGGTGTACGCGCACCTCTCACGGTTGTGGCCTCTCCCATTGCGGAGCGCCAGCTCCTGAGGCTTAGGATCAGCGGCTAAGGCTCCCGGGTCCGGCACTACGGCAGCATGTGGGACCTTCCCGGATCGGGGTACGAACCCGTGTCTCCTGCATCGGCAGGCTGACTTTCAACTACAGTTCCACAAAGAAACCCTGACCCTGCTTTAGAGCTAATGGGAACCGAAACGCAAACACTGGCTTTTCACTACGGCCCTGGGTTGCCATGCAGAAAGATTGGTGGGCAGCAGCTTCCCTGAGGCATTTTGGCTGTACGACTTTAGTTTCACGAGTGTAGGCTTTCCCTACTCCTAGCACGTTAGCACCAGTTTCCTTACAAGAACACTCAGGAAGCCAGGCTCCAGTGGGCCTGTGGAGCAGCACCCAGCCCCGTAGGTCCTTCAGCGCACCCCCGTGTTTTCCGAGTGTAACGCAACACACTGCACTCTTCCCTGGGAGAGCTAGATCTCTTCAGCTCAGCCACAGCTTCAGAAAGACGTTCCTAGCCAGTCCAGCAGGTCCAAAACACTCTTGTTGCCGGGATTTTAGTCCCTGCAGGCATGCCTGCGAGAGGCGAATGAGCTTTCTCGAAAGAAGCAGGCTGCTTCCACTTCCTGAGTAAGCTTTCCTGCCCTGCTTTAGGGCGAAATGGAAACTCAGTGTCCACACGAGACTCGAAAATCGCCGTGGTGGGCCGTCCCGATTGGAGAGCGTGCAGCAGTTTTCCAGAGGCATTACTTGCTGTTCTGCTTTAGTTTTCGGTAGTACCCCTTTAAGGAGTCCTAAGAACGTCGTGTCAGCACCCGAGTCAGTGCAAGAACACTGAGTACCGCCAGGCTCCTAGGGCCCGCTTGAGCATCATCCAGCCCCGAAGGCCCTTAGGTGTACGCCTGTTTATGCCGAGTGTAGGGCAACATACTGCACTCTTCCTTGGGAGAGACAGATCTCCTAAGCTCTCCAACAGCTTCTGAAACAAGGTTGTATCCAGTCCAACATGACAAGGAAGATGGCTCCCTTGCCTTACCTGAGCTATACCTCGAAAACCACTCTGCTTAGCGCTCCTTCTAGGACCTTAAACCTGCAGTCACCTTACCTACGGAAAAAGTCAGGCTAGCTTCCACTGCAACTGACGCACAGTTCTTCGTGGAACACAGCAGGCTTTTGGAAGATGCGCTGGCCCCTAGGCCGACCTGGGGCTTTCGAAAATTTAGGCAGTTCCCTCCAAGCCGAAAACCCTGCATACAAAACTTGATTTAGGGAAGGGGTCGGTGGGTAGCTTGCGTCTCTTCTGACTTCGTCAGAATAACAGGTGCTTAAGCAGTGCGTCAACCTCGAATGGGGGGCCTGATATCACAAGCCTTGTTTTCCCCGCTGGAAAGCGCCAGGCGTGAGCCCTTGACGCTTCCGGGTAATAGTGCGTTTGCCGGCTTACTAGTCAGTGCAGGCGTGGCACTGAGTAAAAACTGAGTTTCCTCGAAAGAAATAGGGTATTACGACTTCCAGGGTGGGAGCTTTCCCCGCGTTGCTTTACAGCGAAACGGAATCTCCACATGAACAATCGCCTCGACGTGTGGCCCTGCTCTGCCATGAAGAAGGGGAGGCGTGCGGCATCTTCTATGAGACCCGCGTCGTGGCTCTGCTTTACTTTAAAGGCAGTAAGCTGTAAAGGCTTCCTAGGACCCTCGCGTCTGCACACGATTCTGTATAAGAACACTGAGTAACTGCAGGCTCCTAGTGGCCTGGTGAACCTCATCCAGTCGCCAAGATCCTTAGCTGTACCCCTCTGTAGCTGAGTGCAGGGCAACATATTGAACTCGTGCGTCGGAGAGCTAGACTGCCTCCGGTCACAGACGGATTCAGTAACACGGTTGTAGCACTTCCAGCATTCAATGCCGGTCGGCCTCATTGCCCTGTCAGAGCGATACTGAGAGAGACAGTCTGCTTAGCATTCCTTCTAGGTCTTGTTACCTGCAGTCACCCTACCTCAAGGAAAAACTCGGGCTGGGTTCCACTGCAACTAAAGATCAGTTCTTCGCGGAACACAGCAGGCTTTTGGAAGATGCACCGACAGCCCCTTAGGCTGACCCCCCGCATTCTTTCCTTTAGGCCACGCCCTACAACGCAGAACACGCTGTATCGAGAAGTTGATTTAGGGAAGGGCCCAGTGAGTACCATGTGTCTCTTTGGAATTTTTTCGAAACAAGAGGTACTTATGCTTCCTGTCAACCTCGACATGGGGGCCTGAGGGCACAGGCCTTTTTTCCCCAATGTTGACCATTACATTCGGGCAGCCTGGAAGCTTCTGCAAAAACACTTGTGTTTCCAGGATTCTAGTCATTTCATGCAGGGCTCGGATAGGAAGTTGACTTTTCTCCAAGAAATAGGGTGCCTCCGTTTCCTGGGTGGGATATTATCTTGCTGGGTGTCTTTTCCTATTTGGGTGTACGCGCACCTCTCAGGGTTGTGGGAGATTCTAGTCATTTCATGCAGGGCTCGGATAGGAAGGTGACTTTTCTCCAAGAAACAGGGTGCCTCCGTTTCCTGGGTGGGATATTATCTTGCCCTGCGTCCTTTCTTATTTGGGTGTACGCGCACCTCTCACGGTTGTGGCCTCTCCCATTGCGGAGCGCCAGCTCCTGAGGCTTAGGATCAGCGGCTAAGGCTCCCGGGTCCGGCACTACGGCAGCATGTGGGACCTTCCCGGATCGGGGTACGAACCCGTGTCTCCTGCATCGGCAGGCTGACTTTCAACTACAGTTCCACAAAGAAACCCTGACCCTGCTTTAGAGCTAATGGGAACCGAAACGCAAACACTGGCTTTTCACTACGGCCCTGGGTTGCCATGCAGAAAGATTGGTGGGCAGCAGCTTCCCTGAGGCATTTTGGCTGTACGACTTTAGTTTCACGAGTGTAGGCTTTCCCTACTCCTAGCACGTTAGCACCAGTTTCCTTACAAGAACACTCAGGAAGCCAGGCTCCAGTGGGCCTGTGGAGCAGCACCCAGCCCCGTAGGTCCTTCAGCGCACCCCCGTGTTTTCCGAGTGTAACGCAACACACTGCACTCTTCCCTGGGAGAGCTAGATCTCTTCAGCTCAGCCACAGCTTCAGAAAGACGTTCCTAGCCAGTCCAGCAGGTCCAAAACACTCTTGTTGCCGGGATTTTAGTCCCTGCAGGCATGCCTGCGAGAGGCGAATGAGCTTTCTCGAAAGAAGCAGGCTGCTTCCACTTCCTGAGTAAGCTTTCCTGCCCTGCTTTAGGGCGAAATGGAAACTCAGTGTCCACACGAGACTCGAAAATCGCCGTGGTGGGCCGTCCCGATTGGAGAGCGTGCAGCAGTTTTCCAGAGGCATTACTTGCTGTTCTGCTTTAGTTTTCGGTAGTACCCCTTTAAGGAGTCCTAAGAACGTCGTGTCAGCACCCGAGTCAGTGCAAGAACACTGAGTACCGCCAGGCTCCTAGGGCCCGCTTGAGCATCATCCAGCCCCGAAGGCCCTTAGGTGTACGCCTGTTTATGCCGAGTGTAGGGCAGCATACTGCACTCTTCCTTGGGAGAGACAGATCTCCTAAGCTCTCCAACAGCTTCTGAAACAAGGTTGTATCCAGTCCAACATGACAAGGAAGATGGCTCCCTTGCCTTACCTGAGCTATACCTCGAAAACCACTCTGCTTAGCGCTCCTTCTAGGACCTTAAACCTGCAGTCACCTTACCTACGGAAAAAGTCAGGCTAGCTTCCACTGCAACTGACGCACAGTTCTTCGTGGAACACAGCAGGCTTTTGGAAGATGCGCTGGCCCCTAGGCCGACCTGGGGCTTTCGAAAATTTAGGCAGTTCCCTCCAAGCCGAAAACCCTGCATACAAAACTTGATTTAGGGAAGGGGTCAGTGGGTAGCTTGCGTCTCTTCTGACTTCGTCAGAATAACAGGTGCTTAAGCAGTGCGTCAACCTCGAATGGGGGGCCTGATATCACAAGCCTTGTTTTCCCCGCTGGAAAGCGCCAGGCGTGAGCCCTTGACGCTTCCGGGTAATAGTGCGTTTGCCGGCTTACTAGTCAGTGCAGGCGTGGCACTGAGTAAAAACTGAGTTTCCTCGAAAGAAATAGGGTATTACGACTTCCAGGGTGGGAGCTTTCCCCGCGTTGCTTTACAGCGAAACGGAATCTCCACATGAACAATCGCCTCGACGTGTGGCCCTGCTCTGCCATGAAGAAGGGGAGGCGTGCGGCATCTTCTATGAGACCCGCGTCGTGGCTCTGCTTTACTTTAAAGGCAGTAAGCTGTAAAGGCTTCCTAGGACCCTCGCGTCTGCACACGATTCTGTATAAGAACACTGAGTAACTGCAGGCTCCTAGTGGCCTGGTGAGCCTCATCCAGTCGCCAAGATCCTTAGCTGTACCCCTCTGTAGCTGAGTGCAGGGCAACATATTGAACTCGTGCGTCGGAGAGCTAGACTGCCTCCGGTCACAGACGGATTCAGTAACACGGTTGTAGCACTTCCAGCATTCAATGCCGGTCGGCCTCATTGCCCTGTCAGAGCGATACTGAGAGAGACAGTCTGCTTAGCATTCCTTCTAGGTCTTGTTACCTGCAGTCACCCTACCTCAAGGAAAAACTCGGGCTGGGTTCCACTGCAACTAAAGATCAGTTCTTCGCGGAACACAGCAGGCTTTTGGAAGATGCACCGACAGCCCCTTAGGCTGACCCCCCGCATTCTTTCCTTTAGGCCACGCCCTACAACGCAGAACACGCTGTATCGAGAAGTTGATTTAGGGAAGGGCCCAGTGAGTACCATGTGTCTCTTTGGAATTTTTTCGAAACAAGAGGTACTTATGCTTCCTGTCAACCTCGACATGGGGGCCTGAGGGCACAGGCCTTTTTTCCCCAATGTTGACCATTACATTCGGGCAGCCTGGAAGCTTCTGCCAAAACACTTGTGTTTCCAGGATTCTAGTCATTTCATGCAGGGCTCGGATAGGAAGTTGACTTTTCTCCAAGAAACAGGGTGCCTCCGTTTCCTGGGTGGGATATTATCTTGCCGGGTGTCTTTTCCTATTTGGGTGTACGCGCACCTCTCAGGGTTGTGGGAGATTCTAGTCATTTCATGCAGGGCTCGGATAGGAAGGTGACTTTTCTCCAAGAAACAGGGTGCCTCCGTTTCCTGGGTGGGATATTATCTTGCCCTGCGTCCTTTCTTATTTGGGTGTACGCGCACCTCTCACGGTTGTGGCCTCTCCCATTGCGGAGCGCCAGCTCCTGAGGCTTAGGATCAGCGGCTAAGGCTCCCGGGTCCGGCACTACGGCAGCATGTGGGACCTTCCCGGATCGGGGTACGAACCCGTGTCTCCTGCATCGGCAGGCTGACTTTCAACTACAGTTCCACAAAGAAACCCTGACCCTGCTTTAGAGCTAATGGGAACCGAAACGCAAACACTGGCTTTTCACTACGGCCCTGGGTTGCCATGCAGAAAGATTGGTGGGCAGCAGCTTCCCTGAGGCATTTTGGCTGTACGACTTTAGTTTCACGAGTGTAGGCTTTCCCTACTCCTAGCACGTTAGCACCAGTTTCCTTACAAGAACACTCAGGAAGCCAGGCTCCAGTGGGCCTGTGGAGCAGCACCCAGCCCCGTAGGTCCTTCAGCGCACCCCCGTGTTTTCCGAGTGTAACGCAACACACTGCACTCTTCCCTGGGAGAGCTAGATCTCTTCAGCTCAGCCACAGCTTCAGAAAGACGTTCCTAGCCAGTCCAGCAGGTCCAAAACACTCTTGTTGCCGGGATTTTAGTCCCTGCAGGCATGCCTGCGAGAGGCGAATGAGCTTTCTCGAAAGAAGCAGGCTGCTTCCAGTTCCTGAGTAAGCTTTCCTGCCCTGCTTTAGGGCGAAATGGAAACTCAGTGTCCACACGAGACTCGAAAATCGCCGTGGTGGGCCGTCCCGATTGGAGAGCGTGCAGCAGTTTTCCAGAGGCATTACTTGCTGTTCTGCTTTAGTTTTCGGTAGTACCCCTTTAAGGAGTCCTAAGAACGTCGTGTCAGCACCCGAGTCAGTGCAAGAACACTGAGTACCGCCAGGCTCCTAGGGCCCGCTTGAGCATCATCCAGCCCCGAAGGCCCTTAGGTGTACGCCTGTTTATGCCGAGTGTAGGGCAACATACTGCACTCTTCCTTGGGAGAGACAGATCTCCTAAGCTCTCCAACAGCTTCTGAAACAAGGTTGTATCCAGTCCAACATGACAAGGAAGATGGCTCCCTTGCCTTACCTGAGCTATACCTCGAAAACCACTCTGCTTAGCGCTCCTTCTAGGACCTTAAACCTGCAGTCACCTTACCTACGGAAAAAGTCAGGCTAGCTTCCACTGCAACTGACGCACAGTTCTTCGTGGAACACAGCAGGCTTTTGGAAGATGCGCTGGCCCCTAGGCCGACCTGGGGCTTTCGAAAATTTAGGCAGTTCCCTCCAAGCCGAAAACCCTGCATACAAAACTTGATTTAGGGAAGGGGTCAGTGGGTAGCTTGCGTCTCTTCTGACTTCGTCAGAATAACAGGTGCTTAAGCAGTGCGTCAACCTCGAATGGGGGGCCTGATATCACAAGCCTTGTTTTCCCCGCTGGAAAGCGCCAGGCGTGAGCCCTTGACGCTTCCGGGTAATAGTGCGTTTGCCGGCTTACTAGTCAGTGCAGGCGTGGCACTGAGTAAAAACTGAGTTTCCTCGAAAGAAATAGGGTATTACGACTTCCAGGGTGGGAGCTTTCCCCGCGTTGCTTTACAGCGAAACGGAATCTCCACATGAACAATCGCCTCGACGTGTGGCCCTGCTCTGCCATGAAGAAGGGGAGGCGTGCGGCATCTTCTATGAGACCCGCGTCGTGGCTCTGCTTTACTTTAAAGGCAGTAAGCTGTAAAGGCTTCCTAGGACCCTCGCGTCTGCACACGATTCTGTATAAGAACACTGAGTAACTGCAGGCTCCTAGTGGCCTGGTGAGCCTCATCCAGTCGCCAAGATCCTTAGCTGTACCCCTCTGTAGCTGAGTGCAGGGCAACATATTGAACTCGTGCGTCGGAGAGCTAGACTGCCTCCGGTCACAGACGGATTCAGTAACACGGTTGTAGCACTTCCAGCATTCAATGCCGGTCGGCCTCATTGCCCTGTCAGAGCGATACTGAGAGAGACAGTCTGCTTAGCATTCCTTCTAGGTCTTGTTACCTGCAGTCACCCTACCTCAAGGAAAAACTCGGGCTGGGTTCCACTGCAACTAAAGATCAGTTCTTCGCGGAACACAGCAGGCTTTTGGAAGATGCACCGACAGCCCCTTAGGCTGAGCCCCCGCATTCTTTCCTTTAGGCCACGCCCTACAACGCAGAACACGCTGTATCGAGAAGTTGATTTAGGGAAGGGCCCAGTGAGTACCATGTGTCTCTTTGGAATTTTTTCGAAACAAGAGGTACTTATGCTTCCTGTCAACCTCGACATGGGGGCCTGAGGGCACAGGCCTTTTTTCCCCAATGTTGACCATTACATTCGGGCAGCCTGGAAGCTTCTGCCAAAACACTTGTGTTTCCAGGATTCTAGTCATTTCATGCAGGGCTCGGATAGGAAGTTGACTTTTCTCCAAGAAACAGGGTGCCTCCGTTTCCTGGGTGGGATATTATCTTGCCGGGTGTCTTTTCCTATTTGGGTGTACGCGCACCTCTCAGGGTTGTGGGAGATTCTAGTCATTTCATGCAGGGCTCGGATAGGAAGGTGACTTTTCTCCAAGAAACAGGGTGCCTCCGTTTCCTGGGTGGGATATTATCTTGCCCTGCGTCCTTTCTTATTTGGGTGTACGCGCACCTCTCACGGTTGTGGCCTCTCCCATTGCGGAGCGCCAGCTCCTGAGGCTTAGGATCAGCGGCTAAGGCTCCCGGGTCCGGCACTACGGCAGCATGTGGGACCTTCCCGGATCGGGGTACGAACCCGTGTCTCCTGCATCGGCAGGCTGACTTTCAACTACAGTTCCACAAAGAAACCCTGACCCTGCTTTAGAGCTAATGGGAACCGAAACGCAAACACTGGCTTTTCACTACGGCCCTGGGTTGCCATGCAGAAAGATTGGTGGGCAGCAGCTTCCCTGAGGCATTTTGGCTGTACGACTTTAGTTTCACGAGTGTAGGCTTTCCCTACTCCTAGCACGTTAGCACCAGTTTCCTTACAAGAACACTCAGGAAGCCAGGCTCCAGTGGGCCTGTGGAGCAGCACCCAGCCCCGTAGGTCCTTCAGCGCACCCCCGTGTTTTCCGAGTGTAACGCAACACACTGCACTCTTCCCTGGGAGAGCTAGATCTCTTCAGCTCAGCCACAGCTTCAGAAAGACGTTCCTAGCCAGTCCAGCAGGTCCAAAACACTCTTGTTGCCGGGATTTTAGTCCCTGCAGGCATGCCTGCGAGAGGCGAATGAGCTTTCTCGAAAGAAGCAGGCTGCTTCCACTTCCTGAGTAAGCTTTCCTGCCCTGCTTTAGGGCGAAATGGAAACTCAGTGTCCACACGAGACTCGAAAATCGCCGTGGTGGGCCGTCCCGATTGGAGAGCGTGCAGCAGTTTTCCAGAGGCATTACTTGCTGTTCTGCTTTAGTTTTCGGTAGTACCCCTTTAAGGAGTCCTAAGAACGTCGTGTCAGCACCCGAGTCAGTGCAAGAACACTGAGTACCGCCAGGCTCCTAGGGCCCGCTTGAGCATCATCCAGCCCCGAAGGCCCTTAGGTGTACGCCTGTTTATGCCGAGTGTAGGGCAACATACTGCACTCTTCCTTGGGAGAGACAGATCTCCTAAGCTCTCCAACAGCTTCTGAAACAAGGTTGTATCCAGTCCAACATGACAAGGAAGATGGCTCCCTTGCCTTACCTGAGCTATACCTCGAAAACCACTCTGCTTAGCGCTCCTTCTAGGACCTTAAACCTGCAGTCACCTTACCTACGGAAAAAGTCAGGCTAGCTTCCACTGCAACTGACGCACAGTTCTTCGTGGAACACAGCAGGCTTTTGGAAGATGCGCTGGCCCCTAGGCCGACCTGGGGCTTTCGAAAATTTAGGCAGTTCCCTCCAAGCCGAAAACCCTGCATACAAAACTTGATTTAGGGAAGGGGTCAGTGGGTAGCTTGCGTCTCTTCTGACTTCGTCAGAATAACAGGTGCTTAAGCAGTGCGTCAACCTCGAATGGGGGGCCTGATATCACAAGCCTTGTTTTCCCCGCTGGAAAGCGCCAGGCGTGAGCCCTTGACGCTTCCGGGTAATAGTGCGTTTGCCGGCTTACTAGTCAGTGCAGGCGTGGCACTGAGTAAAAACTGAGTTTCCTCGAAAGAAATAGGGTATTACGACTTCCAGGGTGGGAGCTTTCCCCGCGTTGCTTTACAGCGAAACGGAATCTCCACATGAACAATCGCCTCGACGTGTGGCCCTGCTCTGCCATGAAGAAGGGGAGGCGTGCGGCATCTTCTATGAGACCCGCGTCGTGGCTCTGCTTTACTTTAAAGGCAGTAAGCTGTAAAGGCTTCCTAGGACCCTCGCGTCTGCACACGATTCTGTATAAGAACACTGAGTAACTGCAGGCTCCTAGTGGCCTGGTGAGCCTCATCCAGTCGCCAAGATCCTTAGCTGTACCCCTCTGTAGCTGAGTGCAGGGCAACATATTGAACTCGTGCGTCGGAGAGCTAGACTGCCTCCGGTCACAGACGGATTCAGTAACACGGTTGTAGCACTTCCAGCATTCAATGCCGGTCGGCCTCATTGCCCTGTCAGAGCGATACTGAGAGAGACAGTCTGCTTAGCATTCCTTCTAGGTCTTGTTACCTGCAGTCACCCTACCTCAAGGAAAAACTCGGGCTGGGTTCCACTGCAACTAAAGATCAGTTCTTCGCGGAACACAGCAGGCTTTTGGAAGATGCACCGACAGCCCCTTAGGCTGACCCCCCGCATTCTTTCCTTTAGGCCACGCCCTACAACGCAGAACACGCTGTATCGAGAAGTTGATTTAGGGAAGGGCCCAGTGAGTACCATGTGTCTCTTTGGAATTTTTTCGAAACAAGAGGTACTTATGCTTCCTGTCAACCTCGACATGGGGGCCTGAGGGCACAGGCCTTTTTTCCCCAATGTTGACCATTACATTCGGGCAGCCTGGAAGCTTCTGCCAAAACACTTGTGTTTCCAGGATTCTAGTCATTTCATGCAGGGCTCGGATAGGAAGTTGACTTTTCTCCAAGAAACAGGGTGCCTCCGTTTCCTGGGTGGGATATTATCTTGCCGGGTGTCTTTTCCTATTTGGGTGTACGCGCACCTCTCAGGGTTGTGGGAGATTCTAGTCATTTCATGCAGGGCTCGGATAGGAAGGTGACTTTTCTCCAAGAAACAGGGTGCCTCCGTTTCCTGGGTGGGATATTATCTTGCCCTGCGTCCTTTCTTATTTGGGTGTACGCGCACCTCTCACGGTTGTGGCCTCTCCCATTGCGGAGCGCCAGCTCCTGAGGCTTAGGATCAGCGGCTAAGGCTCCCGGGTCCGGCACTACGGCAGCATGTGGGACCTTCCCGGATCGGGGTACGAACCCGTGTCTCCTGCATCGGCAGGCTGACTTTCAACTACAGTTCCACAAAGAAACCCTGACCCTGCTTTAGAGCTAATGGGAACCGAAACGCAAACACTGGCTTTTCACTACGGCCCTGGGTTGCCATGCAGAAAGATTGGTGGGCAGCAGCTTCCCTGAGGCATTTTGGCTGTACGACTTTAGTTTCACGAGTGTAGGCTTTCCCTACTCCTAGCACGTTAGCACCAGTTTCCTTACAAGAACACTCAGGAAGCCAGGCTCCAGTGGGCCTGTGGAGCAGCACCCAGCCCCGTAGGTCATTCAGCGCACCCCCGTGTTTTCCGAGTGTAACGCAACACACTGCACTCTTCCCTGGGAGAGCTAGATCTCTTCAGCTCAGCCACAGCTTCAGAAAGACGTTCCTAGCCAGTCCAGCAGGTCCAAAACACTCTTGTTGCCGGGATTTTAGTCCCTGCAGGCATGCCTGCGAGAGGCGAATGAGCTTTCTCGAAAGAAGCAGGCTGCTTCCACTTCCTGAGTAAGCTTTCCTGCCCTGCTTTAGGGCGAAATGGAAACTCAGTGTCCACACGAGACTCGAAAATCGCCGTGGTGGGCCGTCCCGATTGGAGAGCGTGCAGCAGTTTTCCAGAGGCATTACTTGCTGTTCTGCTTTAGTTTTCGGTAGTACCCCTTTAAGGAGTCCTAAGAACGTCGTGTCAGCACCCGAGTCAGTGCAAGAACACTGAGTACCGCCAGGCTCCTAGGGCCCGCTTGAGCATCATCCAGCCCCGAAGGCCCTTAGGTGTACGCCTGTTTATGCCGAGTGTAGGGCAACATACTGCACTCTTCCTTGGGAGAGACAGATCTCCTAAGCTCTCCAACAGCTTCTGAAACAAGGTTGTATCCAGTCCAACATGACAAGGAAGATGGCTCCCTTGCCTTACCTGAGCTATACCTCGAAAACCACTCTGCTTAGCGCTCCTTCTAGGACCTTAAACCTGCAGTCACCTTACCTACGGAAAAAGTCAGGCTAGCTTCCACTGCAACTGACGCACAGTTCTTCGTGGAACACAGCAGGCTTTTGGAAGATGCGCTGGCCCCTAGGCCGACCTGGGGCTTTCGAAAATTTAGGCAGTTCCCTCCAAGCCGAAAACCCTGCATACAAAACTTGATTTAGGGAGGGGGTCAGTGGGTAGCTTGCGTCTCTTCTGACTTCGTCAGAATAACAGGTGCTTAAGCAGTGCGTCAACCTCGAATGGGGGGCCTGATATCACAAGCCTTGTTTTCCCCGCTGGAAAGCGCCAGGCGTGAGCCCTTGACGCTTCCGGGTAATAGTGCGTTTGCCGGCTTACTAGTCAGTGCAGGCGTGGCACTGAGTAAAAACTGAGTTTCCTCGAAAGAAATAGGGTATTACGACTTCCAGGGTGGGAGCTTTCCCCGCGTTGCTTTACAGCGAAACGGAATCTCCACATGAACAATCGCCTCGACGTGTGGCCCTGCTCTGCCATGAAGAAGGGGAGGCGTGCGGCATCTTCTATGAGACCCGCGTCGTGGCTCTGCTTTACTTTAAAGGCAGTAAGCTGTAAAGGCTTCCTAGGACCCTCGCGTCTGCACACGATTCTGTATAAGAACACTGAGTAACTGCAGGCTCCTAGTGGCCTGGTGAGCCTCATCCAGTCGCCAAGATCCTTAGCTGTACCCCTCTGTAGCTGAGTGCAGGGCAACATATTGAACTCGTGCGTCGGAGAGCTAGACTGCCTCCGGTCACAGACGGATTCAGTAACACGGTTGTAGCACTTCCAGCATTCAATGCCGGTCGGCCTCATTGCCCTGTCAGAGCGATACTGAGAGAGACAGTCTGCTTAGCATTCCTTCTAGGTCTTGTTACCTGCAGTCACCCTACCTCAAGGAAAAACTCGGGCTGGGTTCCACTGCAACTAAAGATCAGTTCTTCGCGGAACACAGCAGGCTTTTGGAAGATGCACCGACAGCCCCTTAGGCTGACCCCCCGCATTCTTTCCTTTAGGCCACGCCCTACAACGCAGAACACGCTGTATCGAGAAGTTGATTTAGGGAAGGGCCCAGTGAGTACCATGTGTCTCTTTGGAATTTTTTCGAAACAAGAGGTACTTATGCTTCCTGTCAACCTCGACATGGGGGCCTGAGGGCACAGGCCTTTTTTCCCCAATGTTGACCATTACATTCGGGCAGCCTGGAAGCTTCTGCCAAAACACTTGTGTTTCCAGGATTCTAGTCATTTCATGCAGGGCTCGGATAGGAAGTTGACTTTTCTCCAAGAAACAGGGTGCCTCCGTTTCCTGGGTGGGATATTATCTTGCCGGGTGTCTTTTCCTATTTGGGTGTACGCGCACCTCTCACGGTTGTGGGAGATTCTAGTCATTTCATGCAGGGCTCGGATAGGAAGGTGACTTTTCTCCAAGAAACAGGGTGCCTCCGTTTCCTGGGTGGGATATTATCTTGCCCTGCGTCCTTTCTTATTTGGGTGTACGCGCACCTCTCACGGTTGTGGCCTCTCCCATTGCGGAGCGCCAGCTCCTGAGGCTTAGGATCAGCGGCTAAGGCTCCCGGGTCCGGCACTACGGCAGCATGTGGGACCTTCCCGGATCGGGGTACGAACCCGTGTCTCCTGCATCGGCAGGCTGACTTTCAACTACAGTTCCACAAAGAAACCCTGACCCTGCTTTAGAGCTAATGGGAACCGAAACGCAAACACTGGCTTTTCACTATGGCCCTGGGTTGCCATGCAGAAAGATTGGTGGGCAGCAGCTTCCCTGAGGCATTTTGGCTGTACGACTTTAGTTTCACGAGTGTAGGCTTTCCCTTCTCCTAGCACGTTAGCACCAGTTTCCTTACAAGAACACTCAGGAAGCCAGGCTCCAGTGGGCCTGTGGAGCAGCACCCAGCCCCGTAGGTCCTTCAGCGCACCCCCGTGTTTTCCGAGTGTAACGCAACACACTGCACTCTTCCCTGGGAGAGCTAGATCTCTTCAGCTCAGCCACAGCTTCAGAAAGACGTTCCTAGCCAGTCCAGCAGGTCCAAAACACTCTTGTTGCCGGGATTTTAGTCCCTGCAGGCATGCCTGCGAGAGGCGAATGAGCTTTCTCGAAAGAAGCAGGCTGCTTTCACTTCCTGAGTAAGCTTTCCTGCCCTGCTTTAGGGCGAAATGGAAACTCAGTGTCCACACGAGACTCGAAAATCGCCGTGGTGGGCCGTCCCGATTGGAGAGCGTGCAGCAGTTTTCCAGAGGCATTACTTGCTGTTCTGCTTTAGTTTTCGGTAGTACCCCTTTAAGGAGTCCTAAGAACGTCGTGTCAGCACCCGAGTCAGTGCAAGAACACTGAGTACCGCCAGGCTCCTAGGGCCCGCTTGAGCATCATCCAGCCCCGAAGGCCCTTAGGTGTACGCCTGTTTATGCCGAGTGTAGGGCAACATACTGCACTCTTCCTTGGGAGAGACAGATCTCCTAAGCTCTCCAACAGCTTCTGAAACAAGGTTGTATCCAGTCCAACATGACAAGGAAGATGGCTCCCTTGCCTTACCTGAGCTATACCTCGAAAACCACTCTGCTTAGCGCTCCTTCTAGGACCTTAAACCTGCAGTCACCTTACCTACGGAAAAAGTCAGGCTAGCTTCCACTGCAACTGACGCACAGTTCTTCGTGGAACACAGCAGGCTTTTGGAAGATGCGCTGGCCCCTAGGCCGACCTGGGGCTTTCGAAAATTTAGGCAGTTCCCTCCAAGCCGAAAACCCTGCATACAAAACTTGATTTAGGGAAGGGGTCGGTGGGTAGCTTGCGTCTCTTCTGACTTCGTCAGAATAACAGGTGCTTAAGCAGTGCGTCAACCTCGAATGGGGGGCCTGATATCACAAGCCTTGTTTTCCCCGCTGGAAAGCGCCAGGCGTGAGCCCTTGACGCTTCCGGGTAATAGTGCGTTTGCCGGCTTACTAGTCAGTGCAGGCGTGGCACTGAGTAAAAACTGAGTTTCCTCGAAAGAAATAGGGTATTACGACTTCCAGGGTGGGAGCTTTCCCCGCGTTGCTTTACAGCGAAACGGAATCTCCACATGAACAATCGCCTCGACGTGTGGCCCTGCTCTGCCATGAAGAAGGGGAGGCGTGCGGCATCTTCTATGAGACCCGCGTCGTGGCTCTGCTTTACTTTAAAGGCAGTAAGCTGTAAAGGCTTCCTAGGACCCTCGCGTCTGCACACGATTCTGTATAAGAACACTGAGTAACTGCAGGCTCCTAGTGGCCTGGTGAGCCTCATCCAGTCGCCAAGATCCTTAGCTGCACCCCTCTGTAGCTGAGTGCAGGGCAACATATTGAACTCGTGCGTCGGAGAGCTAGACTGCCTCCGGTCACAGACGGATTCAGTAACACGGTTGTAGCACTTCCAGCATTCAATGCCGGTCGGCCTCATTGCCCTGTCAGAGCGATACTGAGAGAGACAGTCTGCTTAGCATTCCTTCTAGGTCTTGTTACCTGCAGTCACCCTACCTCAAGGAAAAACTCGGGCTGGGTTCCACTGCAACTAAAGATCAGTTCTTCGCGGAACACAGCAGGCTTTTGGAAGATGCACCGACAGCCCCTTAGGCTGACCCCCCGCATTCTTTCCTTTAGGCCACGCCCTACAACGCAGAACACGCTGTATCGAGAAGTTGATTTAGGGAAGGGCCCAGTGAGTACCATGTGTCTCTTTGGAATTTTTTCGAAACAAGAGGTACTTATGCTTCCTGTCAACCTCGACATGGGGGCCTGAGGGCACAGGCCTTTTTTCCCCAATGTTGACCATTACATTCGGGCAGCCTGGAAGCTTCTGCCAAAACACTTGTGTTTCCAGGATTCTAGTCATTTCATGCAGGGCTCGGATAGGAAGTTGACTTTTCTCCAAGAAACAGGGTGCCTCCGTTTCCTGGGTGGGATATTATCTTGCCGGGTGTCTTTTCCTATTTGGGTGTACGCGCACCTCTCACGGTTGTGGGAGATTCTAGTCATTTCATGCAGGGCTCGGATAGGAAGGTGACTTTTCTCCAAGAAACAGGGTGCCTCCGTTTCCTGGGTGGGATATTATCTTGCCCTGCGTCCTTTCTTATTTGGGTGTACGCGCACCTCCCACGGTTGTGGCCTCTCCCATTGCGGAGCGCCAGCTCCTGAGGCTTAGGATCAGCGGCTAAGGCTCCCGGGTCCGGCACTACGGCAGCATGTGGGACCTTCCCGGATCGGGGTACGAACCCGTGTCTCCTGCATCGGCAGGCTGACTTTCAACTACAGTTCCACAAAGAAACCCTGACCCTGCTTTAGAGCTAATGGGAACCGAAACGCAAACACTGGCTTTTCACTACGGCCCTGGGTTGCCATGCAGAAAGATTGGTGGGCAGCAGCTTCCCTGAGGCATTTTGGCTGTACGACTTTAGTTTCACGAGTGTAGGCTTTCCCTACTCCTAGCACGTTAGCACCAGTTTCCTTACAAGAACACTCAGGAAGCCAGGCTCCAGTGGGCCTGTGGAGCAGCACCCAGCCCCGTAGGTCCTTCAGCGCACCCCCGTGTTTTCCGAGTGTAACGCAACACACTGCACTCTTCCCTGGGAGAGCTAGATCTCTTCAGCTCAGCCACAGCTTCAGAAAGACGTTCCTAGCCAGTCCAGCAGGTCCAAAACACTCTTGTTGCCGGGATTTTAGTCCCTGCAGGCATGCCTGCGAGAGGCGAATGAGCTTTCTCGAAAGAAGCAGGCTGCTTCCAGTTCCTGAGTAAGCTTTCCTGCCCTGCTTTAGGGCGAAATGGAAACTCAGTGTCCACACGAGACTCGAAAATCGCCGTGGTGGGCCGTCCCGATTGGAGAGCGTGCAGCAGTTTTCCAGAGGCATTACTTGCTGTTCTGCTTTAGTTTTCGGTAGTACCCCTTTAAGGAGTCCTAAGAACGTCGTGTCAGCACCCGAGTCAGTGCAAGAACACTGAGTACCGCCAGGCTCCTAGGGCCCGCTTGAGCATCATCCAGCCCCGAAGGCCCTTAGGTGTACGCCTGTTTATGCCGAGTGTAGGGCAACATACTGCACTCTTCCTTGGGAGAGACAGATCTCCTAAGCTCTCCAACAGCTTCTGAAACAAGGTTGTATCCAGTCCAACATGACAAGGAAGATGGCTCCCTTGCCTTACCTGAGCTATACCTCGAAAACCACTCTGCTTAGCGCTCCTTCTAGGACCTTAAACCTGCAGTCACCTTACCTACGGAAAAAGTCAGGCTAGCTTCCACTGCAACTGACGCACAGTTCTTCGTGGAACACAGCAGGCTTTTGGAAGATGCGCTGGCCCCTAGGCCGACCTGGGGCTTTCGAAAATTTAGGCAGTTCCCTCCAAGCCGAAAACCCTGCATACAAAACTTGATTTAGGGAAGGGGTCGGTGGGTAGCTTGCGTCTCTTCTGACTTCGTCAGAATAACAGGTGCTTAAGCAGTGCGTCAACCTCGAATGGGGGGCCTGATATCACAAGCCTTGTTTTCCCCGCTGGAAAGCGCCAGGCGTGAGCCCTTGACGCTTCCGGGTAATAGTGCGTTTGCCGGCTTACTAGTCAGTGCAGGCGTGGCACTGAGTAAAAACTGAGTTTCCTCGAAAGAAATAGGGTATTACGACTTCCAGGGTGGGAGCTTTCCCCGCGTTGCTTTACAGCGAAACGGAATCTCCACATGAACAATCGCCTCGACGTGTGGCCCTGCTCTGCCATGAAGAAGGGGAGGCGTGCGGCATCTTCTATGAGACCCGCGTCGTGGCTCTGCTTTACTTTAAAGGCAGTAAGCTGTAAAGGCTTCCTAGGACCCTCGCGTCTGCACACGATTCTGTATAAGAACACTGAGTAACTGCAGGCTCCTAGTGGCCTGGTGAGCCTCATCCAGTCGCCAAGATCCTTAGCTGTACCCCTCTGTAGCTGAGTGCAGGGCAACATATTGAACTCGTGCGTCGGAGAGCTAGACTGCCTCCGGTCACAGACGGATTCAGTAACACGGTTGTAGCACTTCCAGCATTCAATGCCGGTCGGCCTCATTGCCCTGTCAGAGCGATACTGAGAGAGACAGTCTGCTTAGCATTCCTTCTAGGTCTTGTTACCTGCAGTCACCCTACCTCAAGGAAAAACTCGGGCTGGGTTCCACTGCAACTAAAGATCAGTTCTTCGCGGAACACAGCAGGCTTTTGGAAGATGCACCGACAGCCCCTTAGGCTGACCCCCCGCATTCTTTCCTTTAGGCCACGCCCTACAACGCAGAACACGCTGTATCGAGAAGTTGATTTAGGGAAGGGCCCAGTGAGTACCATGTGTCTCTTTGGAATTTTTTCGAAACAAGAGGTACTTATGCTTCCTGTCAACCTCGACATGGGGGCCTGAGGGCACAGGCCTTTTTTCCCCAATGTTGACCATTACATTCGGGCAGCCTGGAAGCTTCTGCCAAAACACTTGTGTTTCCAGGATTCTAGTCATTTCATGCAGGGCTCGGATAGGAAGTTGACTTTTCTCCAAGAAACAGGGTGCCTCCGTTTCCTGGGTGGGATATTATCTTGCCGGGTGTCTTTTCCTATTTGGGTGTACGCGCACCTCTCAGGGTTGTGGGAGATTCTAGTCATTTCATGCAGGGCTCGGATAGGAAGGTGACTTTTCTCCAAGAAACAGGGTGCCTCCGTTTCCTGGGTGGGATATTATCTTGCCCTGCGTCCTTTCTTATTTGGGTGTACGCGCACCTCCCACGGTTGTGGCCTCTCCCATTGCGGAGCGCCAGCTCCTGAGGCTTAGGATCAGCGGCTAAGGCTCCCGGGTCCGGCACTACGGCAGCATGTGGGACCTTCCCGGATCGGGGTACGAACCCGTGTCTCCTGCATCGGCAGGCTGACTTTCAACTACAGTTCCACAAAGAAACCCTGACCCTGCTTTAGAGCTAATGGGAACCGAAACGCAAACACTGGCTTTTCACTACGGCCCTGGGTTGCCATGCAGAAAGATTGGTGGGCAGCAGCTTCCCTGAGGCATTTTGGCTGTACGACTTTAGTTTCACGAGTGTAGGCTTTCCCTACTCCTAGCACGTTAGCACCAGTTTCCTTACAAGAACACTCAGGAAGCCAGGCTCCAGTGGGCCTGTGGAGCAGCACCCAGCCCCGTAGGTCCTTCAGCGCACCCCCGTGTTTTCCGAGTGTAACGCAACACACTGCACTCTTCCCTGGGAGAGCTAGATCTCTTCAGCTCAGCCACAGCTTCAGAAAGACGTTCCTAGCCAGTCCAGCAGGTCCAAAACACTCTTGTTGCCGGGATTTTAGTCCCTGCAGGCATGCCTGCGAGAGGCGAATGAGCTTTCTCGAAAGAAGCAGGCTGCTTCCAGTTCCTGAGTAAGCTTTCCTGCCCTGCTTTAGGGCGAAATGGAAACTCAGTGTCCACACGAGACTCGAAAATCGCCGTGGTGGGCCGTCCCGATTGGAGAGCGTGCAGCAGTTTTCCAGAGGCATTACTTGCTGTTCTGCTTTAGTTTTCGGTAGTACCCCTTTAAGGAGTCCTAAGAACGTCGTGTCAGCACCCGAGTCAGTGCAAGAACACTGAGTACCGCCAGGCTCCTAGGGCCCGCTTGAGCATCATCCAGCCCCGAAGGCCCTTAGGTGTACGCCTGTTTATGCCGAGTGTAGGGCAACATACTGCACTCTTCCTTGGGAGAGACAGATCTCCTAAGCTCTCCAACAGCTTCTGAAACAAGGTTGTATCCAGTCCAACATGACAAGGAAGATGGCTCCCTTGCCTTACCTGAGCTATACCTCGAAAACCACTCTGCTTAGCGCTCCTTCTAGGACCTTAAACCTGCAGTCACCTTACCTACGGAAAAAGTCAGGCTAGCTTCCACTGCAACTGACGCACAGTTCTTCGTGGAACACAGCAGGCTTTTGGAAGATGCGCTGGCCCCTAGGCCGACCTGGGGCTTTCGAAAATTTAGGCAGTTCCCTCCAAGCCGAAAACCCTGCATACAAAACTTGATTTAGGGAAGGGGTCGGTGGGTAGCTTGCGTCTCTTCTGACTTCGTCAGAATAACAGGTGCTTAAGCAGTGCGTCAACCTCGAATGGGGGGCCTGATATCACAAGCCTTGTTTTCCCCGCTGGAAAGCGCCAGGCGTGAGCCCTTGACGCTTCCGGGTA
Organism: Mesoplodon bidens; assembly: GCF_964165515.1. Lineage (NCBI taxonomy): Eukaryota > Metazoa > Chordata > Mammalia > Artiodactyla > Ziphiidae > Mesoplodon > Mesoplodon bidens. The sequence continues at coordinate 35,647,306 of NC_138174.1, read as the reverse complement.
ATAGTGCGTTTGCCGGCTTACTAGTCAGTGCAGGCGTGGCACTGAGTAAAAACTGAGTTTCCTCGAAAGAAATAGGGTATTACGACTTCCAGGGTGGGAGCTTTCCCCGCGTTGCTTTACAGCGAAACGGAATCTCCACATGAACAATCGCCTCGACGTGTGGCCCTGCTCTGCCATGAAGAAGGGGAGGCGTGCGGCATCTTCTATGAGACCCGCGTCGTGGCTCTGCTTTACTTTAAAGGCAGTAAGCTGTAAAGGCTTCCTAGGACCCTCGCGTCTGCACACGATTCTGTATAAGAACACTGAGTAACTGCAGGCTCCTAGTGGCCTGGTGAGCCTCATCCAGTCGCCAAGATCCTTAGCTGTACCCCTCTGTAGCTGAGTGCAGGGCAACATATTGAACTCGTGCGTCGGAGAGCTAGACTGCCTCCGGTCACAGACGGATTCAGTAACACGGTTGTAGCACTTCCAGCATTCAATGCCGGTCGGCCTCATTGCCCTGTCAGAGCGATACTGAGAGAGACAGTCTGCTTAGCATTCCTTCTAGGTCTTGTTACCTGCAGTCACCCTACCTCAAGGAAAAACTCGGGCTGGGTTCCACTGCAACTAAAGATCAGTTCTTCGCGGAACACAGCAGGCTTTTGGAAGATGCACCGACAGCCCCTTAGGCTGACCCCCCGCATTCTTTCCTTTAGGCCACGCCCTACAACGCAGAACACGCTGTATCGAGAAGTTGATTTAGGGAAGGGCCCAGTGAGTACCATGTGTCTCTTTGGAATTTTTTCGAAACCAGAGGTATTTATGCTTCCTGTCAACCTCGACATGGGGGCCTGAGGGCACAGGCCTTTTTTCCCCAATGTTGACCATTACATTCGGGCAGCCTGGAAGCTTCTGCCAAAACACTTGTGTTTCCAGGATTCTAGTCATTTCATGCAGGGCTCGGATAGGAAGTTGACTTTTCTCCAAGAAACAGGGTGCCTCCGTTTCCTGGGTGGGATATTATCTTGCCGGGTGTCTTTTCCTATTTGGGTGTACGCGCACCTCTCAGGGTTGTGGGAGATTCTAGTCATTTCATGCAGGGCTCGGATAGGAAGGTGACTTTTCTCCAAGAAACAGGGTGCCTCCGTTTCCTGGGTGGGATATTATCTTGCCCTGCGTCCTTTCTTATTTGGGTGTACGCGCACCTCTCACGGTTGTGGCCTCTCCCATTGCGGAGCGCCAGCTCCTGAGGCTTAGGATCAGCGGCTAAGGCTCCCGGGTCCGGCACTACGGCAGCATGTGGGACCTTCCCGGATCGGGGTACGAACCCGTGTCTCCTGCATCGGCAGGCTGACTTTCAACTACAGTTCCACAAAGAAACCCTGACCCTGCTTTAGAGCTAATGGGAACCGAAACGCAAACACTGGCTTTTCACTACGGCCCTGGGTTGCCATGCAGAAAGATTGGTGGGCAGCAGCTTCCCTGAGGCATTTTGGCTGTACGACTTTAGTTTCACGAGTGTAGGCTTTCCCTTCTCCTAGCACGTTAGCACCAGTTTCCTTACAAGAACACTCAGGAAGCCAGGCTCCAGTGGGCCTGTGGAGCAGCACCCAGCCCCGTAGGTCCTTCAGCGCACCCCCGTGTTTTCCGAGTGTAACGCAACACACTGCACTCTTCCCTGGGAGAGCTAGATCTCTTCAGCTCAGCCACAGCTTCAGAAAGACGTTCCTAGCCAGTCCAGCAGGTCCAAAACACTCTTGTTGCCGGGATTTTAGTCCCTGCAGGCATGCCTGCGAGAGGCGAATGAGCTTTCTCGAAAGAAGCAGGCTGCTTTCACTTCCTGAGTAAGCTTTCCTGCCCTGCTTTAGGGCGAAACGGAAACTCAGTGTCCACACGAGACTCGAAAATCGCCGTGGTGGGCCGTCCCGATTGGAGAGCGTGCAGCAGTTTTCCAGAGGCATTACTTGCTGTTCTGCTTTAGTTTTCGGTAGTACCCCTTTAAGGAGTCCTAAGAACGTCGTGTCAGCACCCGAGTCAGTGCAAGAACACTGAGTACCGCCAGGCTCCTAGGGCCCGCTTGAGCATCATCCAGCCCCGAAGGCCCTTAGGTGTACGCCTGTTTATGCCGAGTGTAGGGCAACATACTGCACTCTTCCTTGGGAGAGACAGATCTCCTAAGCTCTCCAACAGCTTCTGAAACAAGGTTGTATCCAGTCCAACATGACAAGGAAGATGGCTCCCTTGCCTTACCTGAGCTATACCTCGAAAACCACTCTGCTTAGCGCTCCTTCTAGGACCTTAAACCTGCAGTCACCTTACCTACGGAAAAAGTCAGGCTAGCTTCCACTGCAACTGACGCACAGTTCTTCGTGGAACACAGCAGGCTTTTGGAAGATGCGCTGGCCCCTAGGCCGACCTGGGGCTTTCGAAAATTTAGGCAGTTCCCTCCAAGCCGAAAACCCTGCATACAAAACTTGATTTAGGGAGGGGGTCAGTGGGTAGCTTGCGTCTCTTCTGACTTCGTCAGAATAACAGGTGCTTAAGCAGTGCGTCAACCTCGAATGGGGGGCCTGATATCACAAGCCTTGTTTTCCCCGCTGGAAAGCGCCAGGCGTGAGCCCTTGACGCTTCCGGGTAATAGTGCGTTTGCCGGCTTACTAGTCAGTGCAGGCGTGGCACTGAGTAAAAACTGAGTTTCCTCGAAAGAAATAGGGTATTACGACTTCCAGGGTGGGAGCTTTCCCCGCGTTGCTTTACAGCGAAACGGAATCTCCACATGAACAATCGCCTCGACGTGTGGCCCTGCTCTGCCATGAAGAAGGGGAGGCGTGCGGCATCTTCTATGAGACCCGCGTCGTGGCTCTGCTTTACTTTAAAGGCAGTAAGCTGTAAAGGCTTCCTAGGACCCTCGCGTCTGCACACGATTCTGTATAAGAACACTGAGTAACTGCAGGCTCCTAGTGGCCTGGTGAGCCTCATCCAGTCGCCAAGATCCTTAGCTGTACCCCTCTGTAGCTGAGTGCAGGGCAACATATTGAACTCGTGCGTCGGAGAGCTAGACTGCCTCCGGTCACAGACGGATTCAGTAACACGGTTGTAGCACTTCCAGCATTCAATGCCGGTCGGCCTCATTGCCCTGTCAGAGCGATACTGAGAGAGACAGTCTGCTTAGCATTCCTTCTAGGTCTTGTTACCTGCAGTCACCCTACCTCAAGGAAAAACTCGGGCTGGGTTCCACTGCAACTAAAGATCAGTTCTTCGCGGAACACAGCAGGCTTTTGGAAGATGCACCGACAGCCCCTTAGGCTGACCCCCCGCATTCTTTCCTTTAGGCCACGCCCTACAACGCAGAACACGCTGTATCGAGAAGTTGATTTAGGGAAGGGCCCAGTGAGTACCATGTGTCTCTTTGGAATTTTTTCGAAACAAGAGGTACTTATGCTTCCTGTCAACCTCGACATGGGGGCCTGAGGGCACAGGCCTTTTTTCCCCAATGTTGACCATTACATTCGGGCAGCCTGGAAGCTTCTGCCAAAACACTTGTGTTTCCAGGATTCTAGTCATTTCATGCAGGGCTCGGATAGGAAGTTGACTTTTCTCCAAGAAACAGGGTGCCTCCGTTTCCTGGGTGGGATATTATCTTGCCGGGTGTCTTTTCCTATTTGGGTGTACGCGCACCTCTCACGGTTGTGGGAGATTCTAGTCATTTCATGCAGGGCTCGGATAGGAAGGTGACTTTTCTCCAAGAAACAGGGTGCCTCCGTTTCCTGGGTGGGATATTATCTTGCCCTGCGTCCTTTCTTATTTGGGTGTACGCGCACCTCTCACGGTTGTGGCCTCTCCCATTGCGGAGCGCCAGCTCCTGAGGCTTAGGATCAGCGGCTAAGGCTCCCGGGTCCGGCACTACGGCAGCATGTGGGACCTTCCCGGATCGGGGTACGAACCCGTGTCTCCTGCATCGGCAGGCTGACTTTCAACTACAGTTCCACAAAGAAACCCTGACCCTGCTTTAGAGCTAATGGGAACCGAAACGCAAACACTGGCTTTTCACTACGGCCCTGGGTTGCCATGCAGAAAGATTGGTGGGCAGCAGCTTCCCTGAGGCATTTTGGCTGTACGACTTTAGTTTCACGAGTGTAGGCTTTCCCTACTCCTAGCACGTTAGCACCAGTTTCCTTACAAGAACACTCAGGAAGCCAGGCTCCAGTGGGCCTGTGGAGCAGCACCCAGCCCCGTAGGTCCTTCAGCGCACCCCCGTGTTTTCCGAGTGTAACGCAACACACTGCACTCTTCCCTGGGAGAGCTAGATCTCTTCAGCTCAGCCACAGCTTCAGAAAGACGTTCCTAGCCAGTCCAGCAGGTCCAAAACACTCTTGTTGCCGGGATTTTAGTCCCTGCAGGCATGCCTGCGAGAGGCGAATGAGCTTTCTCGAAAGAAGCAGGCTGCTTCCACTTCCTGAGTAAGCTTTCCTGCCCTGCTTTAGGGCGAAATGGAAACTCAGTGTCCACACGAGACTCGAAAATCGCCGTGGTGGGCCGTCCCGATTGGAGAGCGTGCAGCAGTTTTCCAGAGGCATTACTTGCTGTTCTGCTTTAGTTTTCGGTAGTACCCCTTTAAGGAGTCCTAAGAACGTCGTGTCAGCACCCGAGTCAGTGCAAGAACACTGAGTACCGCCAGGCTCCTAGGGCCCGCTTGAGCATCATCCAGCCCCGAAGGCCCTTAGGTGTACGCCTGTTTATGCCGAGTGTAGGGCAACATACTGCACTCTTCCTTGGGAGAGACAGATCTCCTAAGCTCTCCAACAGCTTCTGAAACAAGGTTGTATCCAGTCCAACATGACAAGGAAGATGGCTCCCTTGCCTTACCTGAGCTATACCTCGAAAACCACTCTGCTTAGCGCTCCTTCTAGGACCTTAAACCTGCAGTCACCTTACCTACGGAAAAAGTCAGGCTAGCTTCCACTGCAACTGACGCACAGTTCTTCGTGGAACACAGCAGGCTTTTGGAAGATGCGCTGGCCCCTAGGCCGACCTGGGGCTTTCGAAAATTTAGGCAGTTCCCTCCAAGCCGAAAACCCTGCATACAAAACTTGATTTAGGGAAGGGGTCGGTGGGTAGCTTGCGTCTCTTCTGACTTCGTCAGAATAACAGGTGCTTAAGCAGTGCGTCAACCTCGAATGGGGGGCCTGATATCACAAGCCTTGTTTTCCCCGCTGGAAAGCGCCAGGCGTGAGCCCTTGACGCTTCCGGG